>NC_079289.1:109399886-110649886 GCF_023638135.1 Falco biarmicus | reverse complement strand
TACTGCATCCATCAAAAGACCAAAAGGATTAAATTTTGCTATGTAAAGCAAAATAAGTTATACTGTTGTAACTTCATATGCATTCTGTGAGCTGCTTCAAAACATCTCATTCAACAAGCTTGAGTTTCATTAAGTCATTGTTATCTATTTGTAAACATATTACTAAATACAGCAAGCAGAAAATAACTCATATTGCTTTAGAGATTAAGTTTATATAGCCTAAATATGGATCACAAACGATTTTTTTTTTAATTTTTTACTTTATTAACAGGGAAGGGTAAAGATTCATTCTGTGATGATGCATGCAGGAAAATAATTCCCGCTGTTGAAGAGAAAGATATTTTTCTGTAAATGATCTGGTTTATCAATTCTAACTACGTATTTTAACTTCTCTTCCCAACCCCACACCCCCACCCCCACCCCCCAAGACTGCATATCAGATTTACCATTATCTATATCCTGGTAATAACAGTATCTCTGGATGCAGCCCATTGATTAGCAATTAGTTAAGCTTGTTTCAAGTCATAAATACTTTAGACCTTGAACTGATGTTTACACTGAACCTTTCTAACTAGTTTATACTTATTCCTATAGCCTTGGAAATCAGTTTGGATTACCAACACTCAATTGCAGGTCCTTGAGAGTGTGAGAGATCTTTATCAATAATAGTAATTCTCTTCTGTGTAATATTTTGCCTAAAAATGTCCTACTGCTTCAGAAGTCTTTAAAATTGGATCCCAGTGAAGTCTTCATTTAGTACTTCTACTCAGCCTCCTACATCTTTGTTCAAAATGGGTGATTTGGATAGGTGTGTGTCATGGTTTAACCCGGGCCAGCAACCCAGCCCCCCGCAGCCGCTGGCTCACTCCCCCTCACCAGAGGGATGGGGAGGAGGATTGGAAAGGGATGTAAAAATCAAGTCTTGAGATAAGAACCATTTAATAATTTAAACAGAATGAAGAGGTAAGAACAACAATAATGACAATAACAACAACAATAATAACAATAACAACAACAAAAAAATTTAAAGGTGGGGGGAAAAAGAAAGCAAAAGCTGCACACGCAAGCACAGCAAACCGAGGGACTCATTCCCCACTTCCCACAGGCAGGCAGGTGTCCAGCCATCCCCAGGAGAGCAGGGATCCAGCACGCGTAACGGTTACTCGGGAAGACAAACGCCATAATGCCAGATGTCCCCCCTTCCTTCTTGTCCCAGCTTATATGCTCAGCATGACGTCATATGGTATGGAATACCCCTTTGGCTAGCTTGGGTCACCTGTCCTGGCTGTGTCCCCTCCCAATTCCCCGTGCCCCCCCAGCCCTCCCACTGGCAGGGCCCAAGGAACTGAAAAGTCCTTGATTTAGTATAAACATCACCCAGCAACAACTAAAAACATCAGTGTCCTGTCAACATTGTTCTCACATCAGTCAAAACACAGCACTGTACTAGCTACTGAGAAGAAAATTAACTCTATCCCAGATGAAACCGGGACAGTGGGACAGTCTGGTCCCATCACCAGGGTGGGCAGGTGCCATAAGGTGCCCTGGAAATGAAATGGGAAGTTCCTGCCAGTGCCAGGAACTGCAGAAATTAGGAGCACACTTGGAACTATTTCTGTTATCATTGCCTGCAGTCATTGACCCTAACCGACTACAGTTCTCCGTTTTTTTTTCAACAGAAGACTATTTTAGCCAAAATCTCAAATGCCATGGTGTTTTTTGCACTCTCGTTAAGAATAATCATGATCTGTGGTTATACTTTTAATATTATTTTAATTTATATTAATTCAGTACATTAAAACTCTTTTTCTTAATACCAAAGACTGTGAATCAGCTCTGTTTTGATATCTAGACCAAATTCAGCACAATACTGTAACTTGTTAAAAAGTACCAGGTCTAAATTTTTGGTGGCCGTCACTCTATCTTTCCCCAATAAGTAACCCAAATATCTTTGAAGTTACTAACTTTTGGCTTGTATATTTCAAATAAATCCAGACTATTCTAGAGAAAAAAAACCCCAACCAAACAAACCAAACCAAAACAAAAAACCACCAAAACATATGTGTGTACACACACACATTTCAGACAAGTTTCTCTCCAGTTTCCTGTCCCATAAACTAAACCCAAAACCCGAAGACCTAAACCCAAAGAAAAATAAACCTCCTTTTTCCACTTCTTATTGTGCAATTTAAATCACAGTTTTTCCTTCAGTGTATTCAAATACTTTGAGTAAACTGATGAAATAAGAAAGGATAAAGGTGACTTAAGATAAAATAAGAAAGGATGTTGAAGGCTTTATTGGAAATGCCAGAATATGTTTATTCATAGATTTCTCAGAAATAGCATTTGTAAGTCTAAGTATTACGCACATAAACATTTACAAAAAATAGTTTTGTATTCCTGAATTTTTAGCATTTGTTAAGAAGCAAGATCATTGGAATCTCACAGGTATCCAAGTACTTTATTTAAAAAAAAAAAAATGTTCTTAATTTGATTTGTTACCACCTTCCCATTTCCTTATAATTTTTTTGTCATGGTAGGGCTCCATGGTACATTTAGCATTGCTTTGTGTGAAGTTTAGAGGTGGTTTTGTTTTATAATAATTATTTCAGGATGATTAACACAGACTTTTGATATTTTTGTGCTTGAAGAACTAATTCATACCCTAAATAGTCTAAGGAATATGTTTGCCTAGTGTTTTTACTCTCTTTAAAAGATTTCATAACCTACACACTAATAATGCACAAGAAAATCCATATTTCTATATCAGTTCTGATTTTTCCTAGTATCTTAAATCATATTTTATTTCAACTTTAAGAGCAGATTCAGCACCACATTAAAGCAAGTAGAGCATGCCAGCCAGTTAAGCTGGATTTTATGGTTGTTTTGCCTCTCTTCAGCACTGCTAAACAGCTAAAGCATGTTGATGATGTATAAGATCCTTAATTTGAAATATTATGACATCAATGTGTTATATTACTGGGAGAATAAAGAACTGCCTGCTATAGGAGATCAGGTTCGAGACCCTCTAAGGAGCCTGAAGGTGCACAATTCCATGGGTCCCATACTGGGACCAGTGCTGTTCAGCATCTTTGTTGGTGAAATGAACAGTGGGATCGAGTGCACTCTGGGAAAATTCACTGATGACACCAAGGTGTGTGGTGTGCTAGACATGCTGGAGGGAAGGAATGCCATCCAGAGGGACCATCACAGGCTTGAGATGTGGGCCCATGCCAACCTCATGAAGTTCAACAAGGCAAAATGCAAGGTCCTGCATGTGAGTTGGGGCAATCCCCAGTATCAATACAGGCTGGGTGGAGAATGGATTGAGAGCAGCCCTGAGCAGAAGGGCTTGGGAGTGTTGGTCAATGAAAAGATCAACATAGCCCTGCAATGTGTGCTCGCAGCACAGAAAGCCAACCATATCCTGGGCTGCATCTAAAGAAGTGTGACCAGCAAGTTGAAGGACGTGATTCTCTCACTTTACCCACTCCTGTGAGACCCCACCTGGAGTACTGTGTTCAGCTTTGGAGCACCCAACATAAAAAAGCCATGGATGGCCCTGTTGGACCAAGTCTACAAGAGGGCCATGGAAATGATCAGAAGGCTGGAGCACCTTTCCTGTGAAGACAAATTGAGAGAGTTGGGGTTGTTCAACCTGGAGAAGAGAAGGCTCTGGGGACACCTTATAGTAGCCTTCAATGCCTGAAGGAGGTCTACAAGAAAGATGGGACAGAGTTTTTAGTAGGGACTGTAGTGGTAGGACAAGGTGTAATGTTTTTAAACTAAAAGAAGGTAGATTTAGATTAGATATGAGGAAGAAATTCTTTACTGTGAGGGTGGCCAGACACTGGCACAGGTTGCCCAGGGAAGCTGTGGATGCCCCATCCCTGGAAGTATTCAAAGCCAGGCTGGATGGGGCTTTGAACAACCTGGTCCAGTGGAAGGTGTCCCTGCCCATGCCAGGGGGTTGGAACTAGGTGATCTTTAAGGTCCCTTCCAGCCCAAACCATTCTATGATTCTAAGATATAAGGGCAAAAGGGAGAGCTCAGTCTCCAGGTCACAATTTCTGCATGCTCCGTGGGCATGTATAATTACATTTTTCCTGATAGTGCTGCTTACCACAGCAGAAGGAATGGTGCGAAAGGGAGTCCTTCAGGAACTGTTGCCCAGGTGGTATGTGGCCATGTGATTTTTACATTCCCTGAGAATGTAGCTGAGTACTTCCCAAATTACATTTCTAATGGCATCACCCAATCTCCCTCAGATTCTTGGTATATTACAAACACCAAAAGTTCTGCATGCAAAACTGGTTGACTAATTAGGTCTGATGTCACAATAAGCTACCAGTATTTAGTCTTACTTTGGCTATGTAAAATTAACTAATAATAACAGAAAAAAAATGTAAGTTTTCATTTTGTTGAACTGAGGGTTATATGAAGGAATTCAACAGCTTTTAAAAATATACTTCAAGAATGTATAATATTTTCTTTTTGAGGTCATTAGTGGAAGAAGACTGACATATGCTAAATGGACCAACACTTCTCTAAAGGAGTAAAATTTTAATTAACTTTAACTCAGATTAATTTTCTACCTTGTAATTTCTCAGAAAAATTAATTGTCCTTACGAGCTGTGTAGTAATTTTGGGGATAATGTGCTACATTCATCACTTAAAACAAAGAAGTTCTTGCAAGACAGAACTTGGTCAATACCAGTAGTGCCACAAATGACATTTCCCCAAGCTTTCTCTAGGCTGAGTCCCAGCCCTCTCACTCTTGCCTCAGAGGAAACTTACTCTGTGGCACCTCCCTGGACCCTTTCCAGTAGCTCCATCTCTATTGTACTGGTGAGCCCAGTACTGGACACAATACTCCAGGTATGCTTAATAGAGGGGAATTATCACCTGGCGTGTTTGCAAATAACAAAAAGCTGTGAGAAATTCAGTTTGGTTTATCGGTTACTGACTTGGGTAATCTTGCACAGAATCAGGTCAATGAAAAAGCTCTTTGGGACCTCTTGTGATTTAATGCTTCTGGTTAGGCAATGACCACAGGTAACTGTTCTCCTGGTATGGCCATAAGGCCATTTTTGCCTCCACTCTATCAGGTTTTCATCTAGAACCTACTTCCTAGAAATCTATATTGAAAGGCAAGGCATACAATATTGGGAAGAATTTAGTTCCTTATGTGTAGAGATCCAGTAACATTTTAGGCAACATAAAATATGTGGCTTGGCCTCCAGCTGTCAGCTAGAAGACAGCAGATCTCAAGACAGCAAATCTCCCTTGGGTTCTAAGTCATATCTGCCAGCCTTGTATGGTTGTCTCGGATGCCTTTCATGGTAATGAATATTACATTCAAGCAACTGAATCCCATCCCTGCTGTTTGGTTTATGGCTTCCCCCCCCGCCACCCCCCCCCACCCCCCCTCTTTACTCATAGACTTTTAAACTTGTTTTAAAAAGGTTTTAGAAAAAAATCTCTTGACAGCTGTTACGTGTTTTCTTGTGATCTTTCAGGTGTTGTGTACTCTGTTTGGTAATTTATCCCAGAACTTCCCTAAGGAGTGAAGTTAAGATGTCTGTTCTTAATTCCCTGATCCATATTTTGTTTATTTTTGATTTCCCTTTCTAAAAGAATGTGACTATACTTTCTATTTCTTGTCTTCTACGACCTCATCTGTCTTCAACATATCAAGTATTCTGAATACCAGATGACCACAAAATAATAATCTGATCCTGATATAATAAAGTAACAATCCAAATATACCAGAAGTCAGTAATTTGCTGTAAATAAATTGTTGTCTCCCCTCCCTTTGCCGTATTTGCTTTGCCACGCCACTGAATCCAGCATTGACGCTGTGGCTGTAAGCTTGTGACCCTAACTTCTGGACCTTGGATGCAGCCTTAGTTCTGCTGCATACAGCATTATCTTTCTGTAGAATAAAAACCTCAGCTACTATCCCCCAGTTATCCCTAGCATTATTAAAATAGTTGTAAAGTGTAACACAATCTTGGACTGATGTACCTGCAGTTACACTGAATCCTGTTAAAAGCACCTTTTTCCCTTCATGTGCCATCACAAGCTGGCACCCACAATCATAGCAAACGCTAACTTATTGCTAGGTTAGCAATATTTTTTACTGTTTGGAGGCAGCAGACTACAAGCAGTTTGAATCCATGTAATGACCTACCAGTAGGATCTTTGCCATTTATGCTTTAAATGTATTTTTAGTGAATAGACCTTTAGGAAATCAATGAACAGCTCTGAAATGGTCGTTTTTCAAATGGCTAATCTCTTCTTCAGTTTTTCCATTGTATCAGATATCAGGATCATTTAAGGCTGAAGCACAAACTACTTTTCTCTCTCGGAAAATCTTTCCTTTCTTTTTTTTTATCTCAAGCTTCAGCTTCAGCTGCTGGATTTCAGCAGTCCTTGGAATTTAAATACCAAATACCTTCCAAAGGTCTTTGAATTCCTTACAAAGACACAGAAAATGAAATTAGGTTTAAAGATGATAATATAAGCACCTATATCTTGTAGCTTTCATGTACACAAAACTCCCATTGATTTCAATATAGACTTATTTTCACCATCTCTGCTACCAATGAGAATAATTTTATCTGTAGGTTTTATGGAATATGAATTGTAGATTTAGTCCTTATGTAACACCTTCAGAACAACAACAACAACAACAAAAAAGCGATATGCTAAAGAGCAGTAAAACTCTGTAGAGGTTTACTACAAACTCTGTACCAGCTTTCATGGCAAAGCAGCACCTCCAGTTCTCAGTGGTTCCTATTCATGCCACTGCTGCTTTGCAAGTGAAAATTTACAGGTAAAACTACGCTTGAAATAATTGCTTGTTTACTTTTGCATAAGAGGAAAACACAGAGTGATATTTGTTACCTGCAAAAGATCTCAAGAGTCTTTTTTTTTTTTTAACTTTATTTTTAAATATTAAATATTTTCCAGACTCAGAGCGGATTTTACATATTTAAAGTAAACCCCTGGAAATTTAGTCACCTCTACCTTTTTAAATGCATATGTTGGCTGCTTGTTCTGTCTTTTGATGTGGTTCTTAGAATCTGCCGTTCTCTCACACACTGACAATAATGTAGAAACGTGTAGTGTGAGTAATCCCCTTGTACTATAATGAGCTGAAGGTGAAGGAACTTCATGTTCTTTTGGTGCCCTGGTGGAATCCTTGAACAGAGTTCAGCTCCCTTAGAGTACAAATGGAGGATTCACCTTTGTAGGAGAATTGTAGGTTCAAGTTCTATACTAGAGTTAGTGAGGTGGTGCTAAAATAATTTTGTAATTTCACAAATGTACTACTATACATGTGATATGCATAAATTAGAACTATAGAGTCACCAGTGCCTTTACTTTCAGAAAAGCAATAATAAAAGGTCTTTTCATTATGATTAAAAAAAAATTATGATTTTATCCATATGTTGCCAAATTCCATGCAATGTATAAGGTATTAAATTTTTAATAATCCTCAGAAAAGACAGCTTTAAAAATGGCATTATAAATAGGTAGAGTGTATTTATATCTTCAGTTCACATATTTCAACTGTCTTGTTCTCATTAATCAGAGTCAAATGTTTCAAAAATTAATCAATTTATGAAGTCACTCCAGGAGTACACACTTGTACATTTCCTTCTTTTTATTTTTTTTTTTAAATAGGGATTTATTTAAAGGAATGACTGACAAGGTTAATGATGCAAAGAGAGTATTTTTAGAAGGGTATTTGATTGGATTTTGTAATATTTCAACTACTAATTATTATACTTCTACTGATTCCTGCAAAGTTTTCTACTATACCTTAATCTGGCTTTCAGGAAGTATTACAGAAGTTAAGAGACCATTCATTACATTTGACACTTATATGTTTCAAACAACGAATTTTTCTTTTGGGACTGTTTATAAACTGAATTTCTGGATAGGAAATAGAGTTTACCTTCAATGCATCTATTCACTATTCCTCCATCAGTCATGTTTTGATGACATTTTGTTACATAGCCAAAGTTGCTGAAGTACAGCTTACACCTTTCTATGCGTAAGTTTCTGTAACAGTAAAACAAAACCTTTTTTTTTTCTTTTTTTTTTTTTTTTTTAATCCCCATGAAAAATCTGGTGGGCAGGAAAAACAAAGCGAATGCCATGCAGGGTTTCCTAAATGAAGATGTATAATGTACTGTTAAACTAATATCTAGTCTAATAATTTTTTTATAGATGGAAGTGAATTATAAGGAAAGTAGTATCACTAATAAACTCTTATCAGTTGTGTTGATTGCAGCCCTTTGTCACCTCTAGAAGATTCAGAAAGGAACAACCAGTGCACCTAAGGAATTTTCCTAATCTTTCCAAATTCTGTGCTGCTGGAGGGCCATGCATTGCTCAAACAACAAGGCAAAGCAGGGGCACACCCGAAGCGTGCAGACTGCAGGATGCTGCTGGGTGTGAGGCGACTAATGAGCAATGCTGCTTTATGTTCAAGATGAATAGTGCAAAATTCTTGAAGAGTCTAGGGGAAGCTTTGAAGATGTGCAGCTACTGGGGAGACTTTGAAGTGCTTTTCTGGCATCAGTGCAGCATGAAGCCAGCCACACGCCTGAACTCCCAGCCCCTGAAGACCTCCATCAGTGCTGTGGGATTCCTGCCTCAGGGCTGGCCAGAAGCAGGCTGTGGCTCCCTCCAGCAGCCCCCTCCTGACACTGTGAAAGACTCATGAAGGCACAGAACAGTTAAAGACAAAGAAGTTTCACCTGCCTCTTAGTCCCAAAAGGTTTGCATTGACGGGTTGTCATTCCCATGTGCTAGAGGTGATGTAGTCCTGCCTCAAGCCCACAGCCTCTGCTCAGCCTTGGTCCAATCAGTTGCAGTGGCAAGGACTCCCAGGGCATTTGGTCCTTTTTTGTCTTTAAGGAAAAGAAAGTCCCAGATTATAGATATCAGTCCATTCCAGGTGTCCCTCTGCCACAGCTGCAGCAGCCTTGCATCTGCAACTGCTCCCTTGCAGTCCAGGGTGGCCAATAATGTCCAAAAGTGATGTTGCGAGGGGGGACAGGCAGCAAGTACCGCGATATCCCTGGGAAAGTTGCAGCTACTGTGTTAGCCATGGAGGAAAACATACGCTTTGGCTCAGGCCTTACACAAGCAATGGTGGCACAAGGGCAACAGTGGTGCATTAAGGTCATTTACTTGAGCTAAAGAAAAAAGCACAGTGTGGTGCTTCCTGAAGATCTCCGCAGACGTACCTGAAGGTGGGGAAGGAAGGATTTGTGGGGTAGCCCCAGAAAGCCTTGGAATACAAGTGTAAGGCAGACATTTGGCCCAGCTGGTGGGAAAGTGGAGTGAGTGCATGGCTAAACTAGTCTCGGGTCAATCCTGCAACCCTCATACAATGAAGATTTAAAGTGTCTCAGCACCAGGTCCTTTGATCTGTGCCAAATTCCTTGTTCATGTGGACATAATCTGGTTGCCAAAACCAGACTTCTGTGCCTATGGTAGCAGGTTTATAATCCTCTGTATCCAAGAAATTTAGGCTGGATTAGGGGTGAATAACTCTGGTAACCTAAAGAACTTAAAACCAGGTATAAGTGCTTTATATTTAGATGCATGTGAATGCAGAATACATAGCTGTCACCGTCCTTTTAACAGGGAATAACACACTGTATTTATTCACATTGGTTTACTAGTTAGAAACATACTTTCAGGCAATGTATCTTTCAAGGTGAAAAACAAGTATAGTAGGAAACTTATCTCATTATTAGATCTTCCATAGATATTTCAGTCCTGTGCAGTGTAAAAAAAAAATTAAAAAAAAAAAAAAAAAAGATGAAACTCCTTTGAAGAACCTTGGAAGGACCAACACTATTACAGAAAAAAAGAAATTCTATAGATAAAAGTGAAGCATTGCAATACCTTGTTTCCACAGAGCTAACACAAGCAAATATTGAATCAGAGGCTGAGCCAATTAAAGGCAGAAAGTCCTCACACTGTACAAGTGAAGAGCTACAAACGGGGAAGCTAAAATAAGAGATGTCAAACCAATATTTATATGTATAAACAAACATATACAACAGTCTGAATAGGCAAATAATTTACGTGGAAATTGCAGAGACAGGACACATTCATGGTAATATCCTGGTCTATTAGTATTGCAAATGTGAAAATGTATATGTATTTATTTTAATGTCTTTCCTTTACACAAAGAAGAGGAAAGGAGGAAGACTGACTTTCATCTGGTAAGTACTGAGATCTCGTCTCATAGAGCCTAAACCAAAGTTCTATCAAATTTTGCTTAGAACCTCAGTGGATTTTGGGTAGGGCCCCCCACGATACAATGTTATCAACTCATCTCTCCATGTTTAAAAACTTGTATGAAAGCCAATTCTAGTATATGATGATCTCACAAATATGTTAATATTATGTGTCCCATGAACAGAATATATTTTAAACTATTGAACTGTAACACAAGTAATTGTTCATGCAGTTTGGTCTAGGACATATGTCACATCACATCAGCATAAGTGATCTGATAAGTAAATGCTTTAGGAAAGTTATATTTATTCATCAGCCTTATATAGAGCTTAATTGTACATGGATATGTTTTGATTCTGTTATTTCTGAACATCGATCCTCATTTAAGATCATATCCAGGAACTAGACTGTTCACACTAAGGTGTTCCCACTGGCAGATAAATGAAAATAGGTAGTTCAATGCATCATCACTTGCTACAAAGTTCCCAACCTACTTTGATGCTGGGTATCAACAGTTAGTGGATATACCCAGAAATTTTCTTGTGCTTCTCTAGTTATCCAAATGGCTGTGACTCTAATGTCTAAGTATAGAGGTTTTGAAATTGAAAGGGAAATGAAAGATTTGTTTGTTTTAAATTAGGAAGATATTGCAAGAGACAAGTGCAGTAATAGTCAGAGGAATGCAATTAAGGTATAAACAAGATGAATTTTCAAGGTGGTGTTCATCTAAATGGAGAGACACAAATGAAAGGTAAGTGGTAGCCCAGAAGAAGATGCTGCATTTATACAGCGAATGGAAGACATGCAGAAAATAGTCAAGGTGTTGCATCTCTAGATTTATTAATGTTATTATTGATTCAATTAATAATATTGTTCTTAATATGTATAATGTATAGTAATGGGTAATCAGTAGCAGGTAAGTACAGCAGGTGGTTTGGGAGGTCGCTTTTGAAGTGCTACTCATGAACAAGCAAACATGGGCCACTGACAGATGTGATGATCTCCAGCTGCAGGTAAGGAAGGGAATTCACAGCACGGTACGTGAGCTACAGCATCCGGATGGACACCAGACCTAGAATTTTGTTTTGTGAGCCAGCTGTCTAATTTCATGGAGAAAAAAAAGGCTAGAAACTTTAAAAAGATCCCTAAAGGAATTGAGTTGGTATCCCAGTTTACTTGAAGATCCCTTGTAAAGTAGGTACTGAATGTGGCTAACCCCAGAGTCTTCTGTTTATTGCAAAGCAGGTTGTATTTTGTAGGCAGTGAGGACTCAAGGATTTCAGAAGAGGCAGATGAACTTGACTGCTTATTAGAGTCTGGCAACCAGAAAAGAAAGAAATCCTCTACCAAACAAGTATGCTTTAGCAAGGGTGAGAGGTTTTTCTGGTTTTTATTTTGATCACATCATCTTTTTCTCTCTTCTTGAAGGACTTTGAGGCATCTTCATGTTGTCTGTGAATTTGGCTTGGAAGCAGAACAAGTCCATTCGTAGTGATCTGCTAAAGCTAAAAATATAGTTATGATGGAACAAAGTAATTTTGACTAAGTTTCTTACTGAAAGATGTTAGGGGATGTGATGCACAGCTCTGTGCAGAATCTTACAGGGCAAAACTTCAGCTGGCTGAAAACCTCTGTGTTTGTGTAGACATCATGAAAGAAAGATATACACAAAATTTACGTCTTCATTTGTAAAAGGAAAAAAATCTCCAAGACTTCTGATATCTGTACACATGGAACAAGAATGTGGACAAAACCAAAGTTTAATTTGAATAGGATTACTTTTTAGCAGAATTCAGGAATGTGATATAATTGCTTAAACATTATTTCTGCATATGTAGATCACGCATGCTAAGTCAGGAAGATTCCTTCTAAAAAGTACTTTTTCTTTGCCTAAAAATATTTTTTTGAAAAGCAAAAGCCTGAAAAAAGATCAGATGTAGTAACAAATATGATTGTTGCTGATATCTACAGTGTGATTAATAAGATACCTGGAGATAGTAAATAGTGTCTGCAACATTTGCAAATGAAGTTATCTTGAAAACTTTACTGTCGGGGTGACCTTTGAGTAAGTAATGAAAAATATTGGAATTTTGCCAGTACTTATTAATTTATAGGGTATGTTTTGTTTCATTACATAAAAGGAAAGGATAACAATATTCTTCTTTTAATGCAGTTCATTTGTAAGCATGCTGCATCACAAACTTTTACCTTACATAACTATACCCAAGCTTTTTTTTTCTTTTTTTTTTTTTTACTTTTTGTTCTGCAAGCAGTCATCCACAGTATTTTATTTATTTATGCCTTCCCTCAAATAGTCCTTGCTTCAGTATCGCTCACTGAAAAATGAAATAAAACTTTACTGGGCCATGTCTGGGAGATGTTTGGGTCCAATAAGTTTATTAGCTTTTCCCTGATGAATTTTGGAGGCTTCACTTCTTCCACTGAGATGGCTTTACACGGATCGATTAAGTGCAGTCATTTCCTAAGTGGAAAATCAAATTAAATGCAAGCCAGGAGAATAGAATGGTTAAACTATGGCACTCTGATGTGAGGTTAGAGTATGTGAGGAGGGAATTCGTCCTTGGAAGATGCTGCTATGCAGTTTTCCTTTTCTTTCTTGCCTATATAATCTGATGTCCAAAACACTGGCAACTTTTAATGCATTATCATTGTGCTGCTGCTGGGTCTAGAGCTGACTTGCTGATCATACCAGGGAAAACGCCTGGTTGCACCTTACATCTTCCTACATAGAAGTACCTGAAGTATTTTGTTGGAACCTGCTGGGAAAGGCTGTGTGTCTCTTGGCAGTGACCCAAGAAATGACTTAGTGCAAAAGGAGCCCCTGTTTTGTTTTCTTGTCCTCTGTAAAGGACAGGCTGGACCCAACACTGGCACCTGTAACTCAATGTGCTGGCTTGCGTGGGGAATCCTGAAAACATTTTCTGGTCACTGAGTGAAAAAAAATAGAGCTCTCCAACTATACATCCACAGAGAAAACAACTGAATATAATCCTATCTTATATATGTCATTGCCTTGTGTTTTTTTTCCATTGATTCTGGAAACTTTTCCCAATTAAACAAGTACCAGTTAAATATTTAGGATATGTTCAGATATTATGCCACAGCATATTTGAATATACATGTGAATAAATCTTTATGAAAGAGAGAGAAATACGGTTTATAGTATATTCTTGCCTTTACTAACTATGCCAAATGTTGTGCATTGGAAAATATTGCAAACCCCCACCCCCTACCTCCCCTACCCCCAATTAATTAAAAGTTTTTGATTCCTACAGTGGATCTTTTTTAGTCTTTTTTTTGTACATAAATTAAGCTTGGATCTATGAGTGTGAGTAAGGCCTTAGGGCTTGTTGGACTCCAGCTGAGATGCCTAAGGCTCTATGGCAAGGCGCAGAAATTCAGGGATATTATCCACTGATTAGAAAGCAATGTTTTAATATGGGTTTTGAAATTCAACTGCTCTTTCATTTAGTTTGACATCCTCCTTGTTTGCCTATCTGGCATCATGCCACATGAGCTTTTGCTGAAGATTCCCTCTTTACTCAGTAGAAATCAATCTAGGAAAGGAAAAAATAAAAGCCTCATATTGTTTATAAATGACAGGTCTGCAATGGAAGGTGATGCAATAGATGCCATTTGGATGATCAAGCATCAGAAATCAGTGAATAGCACTGAAGAAATCACCATGCATTTACAATAAGAAAATACAATGTTCTTTCTAGATTTCTCAGCATTACACATTTCTAGGTCATAAAATAAATTATTAAACAGCGCTTCTGCATTAGGAGAAATCAGTTCTTCTCATTTATAAAAGCAATTCACCCGCAACATGGAAACTGGGAACTGTTTGTTTGCTTGTCTCGTTTTTACACCTTTATAATACCCAGGTATATATGACCTAAATGGAAGATTAGTTTGTTTTATTAACTTACATAGTCATCCACACAGTTGAATTTTTATTGCAAGTTTACTCATCATTTGGAGTTATTTATAGTTTGGAAACTCTACTTCTGAAAAGCTGCAGTTAAAAAAAAAAAAAAAAAGAGGCAGAGACAGAAACACTGAAGCACAGTTTCTTGCTTCTTGGAGGTACAGTATTTTCACCAGCATTCTGCAATATCTGGCATAGCTGCTTTGCCTGCAGGTTAAACAAAGGAGTCCAGTTGGTAGCCATAAGTGTGTCAATGGTTTGGGATGCCTGATTGTCTGGGCTAAGTACAAACCCATTGTAAACTGGTCCTTTTTCTAAAGCTTTTTTGAAATAACATGGGGGAAATGAAGTACCCATAAATACCTCTGAGGGTCTTTATGGGTCTGATTTGAAGATGTTAACTCCATGCCATAGTGTTATTTAAGTATTAATTTCAAACCAGATTATCCTGTAGTGGTTATATTTTACATGCTGGAAGCAGAAATATTGGTGCTGAAGAATATTTTTACTTAGTGGTGAGTGGTTACTCAAAATTAAGCAGACAAGAAGACTGAATAATGCATAAGATCTGTGACACAAATAGGAATATAATCCCTTCTTCCAGGACCCTAGTCTAATACCTTATCCATAAGATTATCTTTTGCTGTCAAGACGATTTATCTAAAATTGGAATAGTAGAACTAGAAAAGATAGAAGGGAAATCAACGGAGTTATGAAATGGTTTCTATATGGAGAATAATTTTATAGACAAGGACTCTTCAGACTGAAAGAGCACTGAAGGGGGGATATGATAGAAGACTAAAATCAGGACTGTGATGAAGAAAACAAATGGTGTTTCTCATTAAAAAGGAGGGAGTGACTGTTAAGTGGAACAAAGTAAATGCTTATTCATGTAATGGGTAGATAAAGAGTGGACCATGTTGCCATAGAATGTTGTGGCATTAGGAAGCTTCTAAAGTGATCATAAACATTGATGAAAAAAACCCAAAACAATCAAGGGCTATTAAATACAGCTATTTTAAACAAAAAGATATTCATAAAGATTAAATACTGATATTTAATATTTAATCTGTCTTAGAAAGTCCTTAAACCATAGAACACTAGAGGCTACCAGAGAATCCAGAATAACTTGAGTGCTCTGTCCTTGAGTGCTTCTCCAGGCATCCTCTGATGGCCATCCTCAAGAGATGGGGTACTGGGCTGGGCAGACCTTTGGAACTCACTTTAGTAGGAATGATTATCAAGGATAGTGATACCCATTAAACAAGTTATTAGGACAAGAAATGTGAATGTTTAAACCTAAATGTTTGAAATTAAATATGGAATGAGATAGTGTAGCATGTATTATATCAATAATATTGCTCTGTAGGAAATTACAACTCTTATTTGCCATCTATGTGACCTGCAAAATACACGGTCATTTCATTAGTGCAGCTGCCATTCCAGGCTTATGCAGTTATACTCCATGGGTATTTGAAGACCCTTTATGTGAATCATTACTCAAATCTTAGTTGTCTAAAAAATTATGTAAATTGTCAGTGTTGTTAAGAAAAATATCCATAGAATTATATCAGCTGTTCTGCCAAGAACTATTTTTTATTGCTCCTTCCAAATATAGATTAAGGGAGAAAACTCTAGTGGTTTGTGACATTGACTATGTTTTTTGTTTTAGTTCTGAGAACTTCATTGGAATGGCAAAGCTTTGTTCTTGAAATTCCTTAGAGCTTACGGTCTGGCAAGTTTTGCCTAGCTCACTATACCTATTCCTTTCTGAAGCAGGTTTTGAGGGAAGATAAAACTACAGAAAAGATAATGAACAAGTTTTACCTTATTAGTCGTCCTAAAACCAAATGGGATAACATTCTCTAAAGATCTGATTGTATATATGAAATAAAACTGGCCATAGATAAAATTTTTTTTTGAGCTGTAATATTGATATCCCTTGGATGAATGCAGTTAGTCCTGTATCTTTTCTTGGAGAATGACCAAAACAGGGTGCCCAGGGACCAGGGCAAAAGACGAGCAGGCACACCGTGATATACCCCAGAACACTCTCCCAGTCTCCACCAATTTGTTGCTCAGGGACTGTCTGACCCAGGGTTGTCTGTATGTAAGTGTATATTTAATAATTCATTGTGTTCTTCCACTTTCATGAACTTGTGCTGTTTTCCCTTGGTGTTTTGTAGCTTTTTAGCATCTACCACATTATTTCCCCTCTTGGCCCTTTCCTCACCATTCACCTCTTTCAAGAGAATGACTATTGTGCTCAACAAATGGTACAAAACAAAATATGAACATATGTACCGAACACTTTAAATAAGACTGATTGTAACTATTATATTGAACACCACAATACATTTCAGGACAGTTCAGTGGTGTTAATCTTTGCTGTCAAAGCTCACTTTCCATTACCACTTTTCACATGTATCTTCTGAAGCTATCAATCCACTAAGCAATGCTTCTTTTTACCTTGTTTTGTTTCTTGAAAAGAAGCCTGGGTGAAGGCACAGCACTGAAAACGTTCATCTATGTGCTTGGTGACATTAAATGGCTAGCTAGCTCTTAGAAGGTTAAAAAGTAACAGAATAATGAATTAAAAACCAATCAGCCTGTTCCCCCAAACATGTTCTTCCTCTGCCTCTGGGCAGTTGTGTAGTTTCATGCAAGAGTTCCAAGACAAGCATCTGAAATGAAGTGCAATATGTCACTTTCAGGTGTAGTTTGAGAGGTTGTCAAGGCCCATCACTGGAATATTGTTCAGCCCATCAGAACATTTATTTGACAGAGACAGGACTTTTCATCACTGTTATAAGGTAGAAAGCTTTTAGAGCTTAAATATAGCCAGCAGCTAAATGCTTTAATCTGAGGTTTAAAGGAAAGAACAGGACAAAGCTGAGTGAGAAACTCTTGGATAAAGCAGCCTTATTATTTAGTAGGTTTAATTTAAAGGTTATACTTCAAATACTGTTTGCGATATTCTGGGACTATTAAATGCATATTTGCTAAGAAATTCTGTAATAATTCTTCTATGTGCCTTTTCTGTGTAAAGGATTTTACATACGCTAAAACTGGATTTTGCTTGGGTGTCTCGTATTGTTGTAAGATGACCAGATTCTAGCTTATTCTTTGAAAAAGAATGTATGTGGGGTTATGGCAAAGGGCAGTATAATGCACATTGAAGTCTAGGTAATATTATGTACCTATCTCCTCTTTACACAGGTAATATTATGTCTACAAGTATTAAAAGTCTAGTCTTTATATTGTAGGAAACTAGATCATAGTAGTTACACACTGACATTTCAAATGGCAACCCATATCTGAGTTCCAAACAAACTTTAGTTAAAAATATACATTTTAAGCCACAGTAACAGCAGGTGTCTTCTTTCTCCCGATTCATTTCTAAACACGAAGCTTAGCAAGTTGGCTTTTATAGATGAGAAGGGAGCATATTTCACTTCTACCCATATGATTTGTACCTCAGCATTACAATCTCCAAGATTTTATATAAATCTAGGTATGTATATGTATGAAAATGCAAAGCTTAAGAAAATGAATGATGGCAGGAAAGATATACCTAGTTTGTCCCCGCTGACTGGCTCCAACTGTTTTCTGGATTATAGAATAGAAAAGAAAAACAACCAAACCCAGCTTTCTTGGAGGATTAGGAAAGCAGTGACTATGGAACTTCTGATACAGCAAAAAGAGGTTTTAAAAAACAAAAATTTCCAGATTTTGCTACTTCCTTGATGAAAGAGTCTGCAGTTCTTCCAATACCTAATCTCAAAAATTTATAATATAACTATGCAAAAATAAATTGTTATTTTAATTCCTTCTTATGCTGATTGCAAAAATTTGTGATTTAAAACAGATAAACACCTTGGTCTTGCAAAATTATGATTTCCAAAAACTCACCCTTATGTAAGTACTTTCTTGAACTTTCTTGTTAAATCTTAGTCTTTCATAATCTTGCTCCAGTACCAGTGCATGCTAATAGTGGTGCTTGGGAAGTAATTTTATATGTTGTCTCTTTGTGCAGCCACTGCTTTTTACAGGTTCTTGGAGAGAATGTGTTGTGGATCTGACAGTATCAAAGTAATTTCAAATGACACCACAGGAATAGTGCAACAATTGAGTTGTTTTTTACTGCAGGAGTAAGCAACAGTATGCAGAGGCTGAGGAGCCTCCAGCATGGGATGTGAAGACATCCTCACCCATTTCTATGTGGTATAGGAGTGGTTATCCCAGAAAAAGCAGGGAAATGAAGGCACTTCAGTTCTAAAACGTCTATTGTGTGAAACCTGTTTTTTTCATCACTTCAAAACCATTTTCTCTCTTTACCTATTTCTTAATTCATCAGTATGGAAAGGCCAATTAACTCTAGAAAACAAAAGAAAATACAGGTATTGGATATGTCTGGAGTGATTAACAATGGGAGAACACAATGACTGTCAAATATTTACAGATATTCCTCCCTTTTTAAGAGAGAGAATAATATCACCAAAGACATCACTCAGAAGAAGTGTTGAAATTAAGTTCATTCAAAATGATTAGGAGGAAAATACTCCTTTAAGTTGAACACATCTTCTGTTAAATAATCTTAGCAGAAGATATGATCAAAGTCCTTGTAGAGCATTTTTTATTATGGGGGCAAACAGTGGAAAATGTACAGTGGATTTCCTTAGTGTCAGGACCTAGACCAAAGATCTTATACCCTTGGCATGATTCTACACAATATTCTGCAGAAAAATTACTTCCCTCTGCTCTATTTTGTCTAATCCAAAATAGGTGACACTAACAAAGCAGCATGCTGCTCTTTAAAAACTTGGTGTTCTTGCCACCTACCCAAGCAGGCATATTTTATTTTCAGTTCCCTTCATTTTACTTCTTAGAGATTCACTCAGTAGACACTGTTAATGTTGATGAAGAGCCTGGTGTCACTGAACTCATGCTGATAAAGACAGAAGAGAGACGGGATGTTCTGAAGCTTTTTTGAAGATTAAATACATCTTACACCTAGACTGGAAGGTTTTGACTTTGAAACCATGAGAAGGTGCAGTGACTCAATGTGAATCAGAGATGAGGCAGCCACAGCTGCCTTCCAGCATTAAGGAACATTAATCTAGGATACTGTTACACAAACCCTTACCTATTTCCAAAGGAAGTAAGTTCCTCAAGCAGTTACAGAAATAATACTTAGAGCAAGAGGGTCTTAAAGGTATTCAGAATATATGGACATCATGTTGTCTTTTAACTATTAAAATCCAACTGGCATTCAATGTGAAAAACTGATTTGTTTGAAGAGTTAGAAATGTAAAAGGTAGAGTTTGCAGTAATATCCAGTGAAAGTCAGCATTGATGTAGTGCTGGTCTGTTTTCATTATCTGCCTTATTAAATTCACGGTATCTTTTGTCTCTATCTATGAATCAAAAGCTGGAGATAAAGGCTCCCAAACTTCCATTGGTATGAGCCAGAAACGATAATCTCATTTGTATTGCTAGCTACAGTTGAATTATTGTTGAATTTACAATGAATACCGGGATTCAAGGGCAGGGTATCAGGCCAAACACAAGTGATAAGAATATAATTCTCCTTTATTGACAACCAAAATAGTACTTACATACTTAGTACTATGTATCAGAGTGATCAATTCTGCATAGCAGATGCTGAAGTAAGGTGCCAGCCCAACCAGCCATTTTATTACAGATTCAGTCTGAAGACCACCCAGCCTATGCCGTTAGATACACACAGGTTTTATAGATCGACATGCAGTTCTCTGCTATTTCACAGAACTGGCATTTTGAACAGAAGTTCCTGCTGTTCCTAATTATCCCTCAAGATTCCAGTTTTCTCTGACAAGGGATTTTTCTCCATACTTTTCTGTGTTGCTCAGTATTCTTCAGAACAAATTAAGCCATACGCACAGGCTTCTTTTGTCATTGTTTTTGTTGTGCCCTAAATCTTGTTTGTGTTCAGGCAGATCAATAGGTGGCCACCTGTATTCACAGCCATAGGGCATTGTCCATGGCCTGTACTTTCAGGAAGTCTGTGTGATGGTCCTTCATTTTGCATAAATTCTGGGCCATTGCTTGCTTGCTTTACACAGAAATGGTTTCTTAGAACAATAAGGTGTTTATGTATGTAATACTTCTCATTTACTTATGTCTAATTATGGCAGCATTAGAAGTAGTTGACAAATTTCTGTGTTTACATTTGTTTATTGTCTTCAGATTACATACAACGTCACCTTCTTCCTTGCTGTCATGACAGAAATTTGATCTCATTCAGCCTTTTGGTGTCAGCCAGACATCCCACGCTTTCTCTGCACACCAGGGAACATCTCCTTGGTCAGCCTAAGCATTTATGGCACAGCCTTACAGACTTCCAAACAGCTCCCAAGATCTCTATAAATGCACATATATGTGAAGCTTCTATTCTTGAAATGATCCAGAAAGGCATTTGTGCATTCAGGGTAAATCCTTTACAATTCAACACAAATAAAGTATTGGGTGGTGGTGGGAGAGGGGGTTGGGGGGTTGGGGGAGTTTGGGTTTTTTTGTTTATTCTGTTTTTTTGGTTGGGGGGGGTGAGGGGTTTTTTTGGTTGGGTTTTTTTTGTTGTTGTTGGTTTGGTTTGGTTTGATTTTGTTTCTCCAATGACAAACTTCTGTTTCCTCGCTTACTTCAGGGAAGGTACATCAGCTGGTAAAACATCAAAACTGAATGTGCTGTGAAAATGATAAATGACTACTTCCAAAAGGAAGCTAGTTATTTGTAAACATTGTATTCTAATATTGTGTAGTATAATTTCAAATATTTTTTCTTTCATACCAAAACTTCAAATTGCATTATTTTATGATTTTCTCAACCTAAAAAAATAATAATATTTTAAATGAAAGGATGACAAGCTCTATTTAACTTTTTGTCTGCTTACTATCTAGTATTGTAATACTGTATTTTTTTAAAGAACTTTTAATCCAGTGTCTGATATTTAGTTTCTATTTCACACCTTTATCTGAACGTTTTGTTCTTTTCACACACAATCTTTTCAAAGCTGTTTTTCCATAGGAGTTTAAAAAAAATAAAAAGGGCATATCTTAGGACTCATGTCAAAACACCATCTTTTATGATCTATTGCTTCTCAGCACTTCACTTTTCTAAGGTGTTCCTGCAGGGGTTTGCAATATTCTCTTCTGCAAGGAACAACATACTGTAATTTTGCTTCCTTGATTTCCCTGCAGGTCCCCTCAAACTCCATGGATCCCTTTTTGCAGGGATAATCAGTTTTCAGTGGCCTCTGCTGTGCTTATGAATGCAGTTCCCTTAATGAAGATATTTACTCTATTGAATAAGGAGATTGCCACATAAGCATAATGCACATTGGGACCCCTTAGTACAAGATGATGGTTTATCAACATCAAACACAGACCAACTATTAAAAGGAAAATGATGCAGTGAGCAGACAGGTAATTGAGAAACTCGTAAGAAGCCTTACAAGATGCAGCATGTTCTCAAGAACCATTCTGCCCCTTCTGAAGGACTTAATGAAATATAGGGCTATGAATTATTGGACAGAGTAAGTCATATAATACAACAGAAGCAGATAGAACCCTTGACTGTGTCCTGAGTAATATCACTGTCCATGCAGTAGCTAAACCAACTATACTACTGTGGTGGGGTGACCCTGGCTGGACAGCAGGTGCCCACCAGAGCTGCTCTGTCACCCCCCTCCTCAGCTGGGCAGGGGGGAGGGGATGTAAGGAAAGGCCTCTGGGGCAAGATAAGGGCAGGCAGAGCACTCCGCAAATATTGTCACAGGCAAAACAGACATGATCAGAGAAATTAGTTTATTACCACTCAAATCAGAGTAGGGTAATGACAAATAAACCCAAAACTTAAACCCCCTTCCCCCCGCCCGTCCCTTCTCCCCGGCTCAGCTCCACTCCCGGTGTCTCTACCTCCGGCCCCCCCAGCAGCGCCGGGCCGGGCCGGGGCTGGGGTCAGTCCCTCACAGCTGTCCCTGCCGCCCCTGCCCCCCATGGGGAGGCTCCTCGCCCCCTGCCCCTGCCCCAGCCCGGGGCCCTGCCAGGGCGCAGCCCCCCAGGCCCAGCCGGCCCCAGGGGGGTCCCCGCGGGGTCCCCAGCCCGGGCTCCTCTCCCCGCGGGGCCACGGGCCCTGCCAGGAGCTGCCCCAGCGCCGCTGCCCGCGGGTCACAGCCCCCTGCGGGCACCCCCTGCCCCGGGGGGGTCCTGCCCGGGCTGCGGGGGGGAGCTGCTCCCCCGGGGGCTCCATGGGCTGGGGGCACGGCCCGCCTGGCCGGGGGCTTCTCCAGGGGCTGCCGGGGGGTCTCTGCTGCGGCGCCTGGAGCCCCCCGGCCTCCTCCTGCCCCGGCCTGGGGGGCTGCGGGGCTGGGGCTCTCGCACGCTCTCAGGCCTCTCTGGCTGCTCTCGCTCTGGGTTTTGGGGTCCCCCCCCCTTAAACCCCCCCCGAGGCGCTGCCCCCGCGGCTGCCGGGCTCGGCCTCGGCCAGCGGCGGGTCCGTCCCAGAGCCGCTGCCACGGGCCCTGTGGGACATGGGGGCAGCTGCTGGCAGCTTCTCACAGGGGCCGCCCCTGCAGCCCCGCACCAGCACCTTGCCACCCAAACCCAATATAGCTACAGTATTCTAACGGATGACAAGATGTAGTGTTTGAAAGATGTCAGAAAACAAAGAAATATGGAAAAGATGTCAAAATTAAGGATAACTGCTAACGTGTTTTGCATCAGTAAGAGGCTGTATGTTTTATATGGAGTAACATCCACCTCGTAGGGTGTTCTGGGTGGTGGACTTGGAAAAGGAATGAGTAATCTTATGGGGAAATACAGGATCTTTATCTCCAGTTAAAAACTCTTTGAAATACTACCGTTCCAAATACACACAAAGCAACAATGCTGATCATAAATTTGCAAATCCTTATGTGAAAACTCTTTCCCTCAGATCTGAGGGAGGGCTTCTTATACAAATTGATTTATTTTTATAAAGAATGTCAAAATGAGAAGCCTGACTTGGAGAGCATTTATCTTTATTTTACCTGTCTAGAAATCCAACCAAGTGAAAATGAAATAGTTTATGGTTTTCACAATCTTGTTCATTCTATTACGTGTTACAGCAGAGAAATAAATCCCGTGATTAAGATTTTCAGAAACAAGCCCATACTCGTAGTTAGGCACCTGCCCAAGTTTTCAAAATGCTGATCTCCTGTTAGTTTCCATTCATCTCAGAGACATGGGTAAAATTATTTTTATTTTGTTGCAAATTCACTCAATTACAGTACAGAACAATGGAACTTGGAAAAAAATGAATAGGTGGCAGATGATGGATGGGAGAAACAGGTATATCTGAAACCTGTTTGGTATCTGGAGTCTAGCCCCTGACCATCAGTTCTTTGCTTATACATAAATTTTAATACTATTGTTAAATGGAAGTTATTGAATCAGTTAAACTGGAACTTAACAGGTAGGTAGACATTACAAAAATGGGCTCTTTGACTAGGTAAAATCATATTTATTATGGAGTTTCTTTAAAAGAACAGAAATTCTGCAAGAGTGACTTACCTTTCGTGTTAAAAACTTCCTTTTACAAAGTTTTATGGGTTTTTTTGCTTGCTTATTTGATTTTGGTTTTGACTAGATCATCAGTGGCCACAACTTGATTTAAGTTTCTTCAGTGTAAATCCTCATGACCTATGTTGACTTAGACTATAACATTATAGGCTTTGATATAGTTATTCAATCTCACTAAAATGACTTTACTGTGTCATTCCAGATGGGAGCAACTGCAATCAAATTCTTGTCCCTGATAATTTGTCTTAACAAGAGAACAAAACTTCTGTTTGTAAGAGGAACTGTTTGAAGCGTAACAAATATTGATAGTTAGAATTAAAATAAATTTTACTTGACTTTTCTTTCTGAATTCTATTCCTTTCTCAGGAGATATGGAATAATGCTTTCTGACATGAAGTTCTAAGGAAAAATAATCTGGTTTTGTTGTGGTTGTATTTTTATCTATTATCTAATTTGTATGTAATAATGGATCTAGTTAACAAAAGCCTTTTTGACATATGTCTAGATTTATAGTTTTGGTTTATAGCTGGAGAATTTTGAACTTCTTATGGTCTTTGAAATTATCATACATTTGATAACACTAGCAGCAATTTTTTTGTAATATGAGAGATTAGCATACATTAACATTACTCTTTCATTAGAAATTAACTTTTAATGTATGAGAAACAGATTCTTATAATATTAAAGTAATAAACAACCTAGACAAACTCTGTCTCAAAAAGTTGAACAAACTAGAAAAGAATAGTTTAAGGGAACCAAGAAACTAAATTCTGGTTTTAATCTTTTCTTACGTTTCTCTACTTTAGGTTTAACTCTGCAAGGAGAAATACTTTCACTGGTCAAAGCTGGAATGTGATACATTAAGAAAGCAAACTACTTATGTAATGGAGAAGATTATTAAGAAATATGTGATTCTTGAAAGGAATTCAGCTTTCAGCATTCACTGAGATGCATGAGTTTAATAAGGTAAGAAATTCGTTAGGTCAGCACCATTAGGACTTAGCTTTCTGAAGAAAGAAAAGTTAAGAGTACTGAAGACAGAGAAGTTCATTTTTTCATAACAATGAGCAGGTTAGTGGTCAAAATTCTTGACTGGGGAAGAAGCTTGATCTTGATCTTGGCAGGAATGAGAATTTGTAAGGAGTCACAGTGTGTTTGCAGTTTAAGGTAATTAATTCAGTTCACGTGACCAAAGCCTGGGTCTCATGGAGTTTATTGATAGCTCTAAGAGCATAAAGAGGAGAAATCTTCCTACTGTGCTGTACAGATGCATGCAGCAGTGCTAGGAAGGATGTGCCTAGAAACACTACTCTGCACCTTGCAATAAAATCTCCCCCTTTTTCAGGGAAGATGAGGTCTTCAGAGACCTTACTGAAGTATAATAACTTTTCCTCTTCTAACTGCTTCATGCAAACTGGAAGTTTCCAAGATTAAAACCTGATTATGTTTGGATATTTGGGGAAGGAGGAGGCTGAGTTACCACATGATGCATCTCTGAATTCAGTATGCTTCTAGGTGTCATTTGAGATTTCTGATGAAATTACAATACAAGCACATTTGTCAGATTATACTCTCAAATATTTAGTCAAAAATGACTTTTTGAAGACTCCATATCTAGCAAGTAGCCAAACCCACTAGACAGAATATCATGTTAAGAAATACAAAATTGTTGTGAAAGCTATGAAGAAGGCCTCAAGAGCGGTCATTCTATCAGAACAAATTATATCTAAAAAAAATATAGCATAAAAGCCTGAGCTTTCAGTGAAAAAACCTGCAAAAAGGTTTTGTGTCAACATAATTTTCTGAAATGGGACTACAATAGATTAGTTCAGTAAGGCAGGGGACAAAAATACAAATGTTCCAGGGAGTCCGAAGTCTAATCTCTCATGCTGTAACTGATCTGTAAATCCAGCCTATAAAAATGATCTGTCAAGAAATAATTTTTGAATGCATAAAAATATAAAGTTTTCTTCTTATTCTGCCTTGAAAAAAATAATTTTCGTAGCATTTCATCAAAAAAAAAAAAATCAGAAGAAAATACTTCATCCCACACAAACAATAAAACATTTATCTTTTAAAATGAGACACTGAGTTTGAAGATGTGCTTATTTCAGACCATCAGTTCCAACTGTTCAGAACACAGACAATGACACCCTCAGTGGAAAGTTAATTTGGAATTTTTCTTTTTCAAACTCATCTTAAACCAACCCTAAGTTATTTTGGTCATCTATTGTGACTCTTAAAAAATTAAATATCTTATCCTTGCAGGTTCCATTTTTCATTATTCTCTTACCTCCAATAGGAAATCTGAGCAAATAACATTTATATATATATATATATATATATATATATATACACACATATATACGTTTTCTGTGAATCCTTCCTTTGATTCTATTCAGCTCTCTGATATTCTGTGAATCCATCATTTGCTGCTACTCAACTCTATGAAATGCTGTAGATATAATAGCATCCACTATCCATTTTCTAGTTCATTTACTTAGACCCCTCCCATATACTTTAGAAGGAAATCCAAATGTGGTTTTTATCATTTGTGGCTAAGCATCAGTAGTCCAAATTATTATTTCCATTGTTTCACAAATACTTACTGTTGCCATTATTATGTCTCTCTACTCACCTACCTTGACTTGTAAACTTCTTTCATAGTAATAGATATTTCAGATAGTTTTATTACGTGCCATCTCCATTTACTATACAACATACCACACATCCTTCATGCAAAAAGTAGAAGCTACTTTTATCATTCAAAATAATGAGTGTAGCTATAGGCCAGAGTCATCAGAGACTGTACAGACTGCAGAAAATACTGTTTTTTTATGGTAGCCAGTTGCCCATTATTCACAGAAGATTTACTGCAGTAAAAGAGAAGGCTCTTCTGGATAACCTTTAAAGTGCTGTTTCCACAAAGGGTGACTTGAATTCTTACTAAGGCTGTCTAAGTGCTCCAGTAGTGGAAAAACAAGAAGGGAGGTTTTGAATCATGGGCCTTTATGCCCATGCCACTTTACCTTCCACATATCACTATTTGCACTTCAATCTGTCAAATGTTACTATAGGGAATACAGGCTAATGCAGTCATCTCCTGCTAAAGACATAAAGTCAAAGATTTTATCCTGTCATATACCAAAAAGAGAAATATGGTTAAAGATAACCTCTGGACACCTATCACATAGCTGGTTTATGAAAGACAAACATTGAAACACCATGTAAGACTTGTAGCAAATATATTCTTTCCTGCTAAATTCGCTTAAGGCTGGATGGATTTGTTACCAAAATGCTGTTAAATGGAGTTAAAACAGTGTAAAGACAAGTCGTCTTGTTTAAGCTGCAAGAATGCCTGGACATACAATATGGGTGTGAGGTCTACAGTGAAATCTTCAAGGTAGGTTTGAACATCACCCCCAGGAATCACCAGCCCCTATTGTATGAAATGCATTTTTGCAACTGAAATTAAGGTTTAGGAGTGGTTATCAGGGATCTCTTTGCAGCTGCTTTTGTTGGATTAACTTCTACGGCATCTCACAATGTACTCTAGGAAGAGAAAGCCAGCTAAATCACTTTGAAGGAAGATAATGGAGACACTGGGTGAGATTTTTAGTCCTGCTCCAAATATTTTTTAGTAGATAAACAAACTATATTAAAAATGAAATGCTTTAATCTGATAATAGGTCTTTTGCAGGGGGTGGCGGTGTTTGGTTTGGGGGACGGGGGTTTTGAAACATAAAGGCAAGCTTTCACCGTTGCAAAAAAATTCTCTTTAAGTATTGTTTTTTCAGCAGTCAAGAATACAAATTGTGCTGCTGGGTGGATCAGGAGATGAGTAATAATGGGATATAGCAACGCTTACACGGGCTTCTAAGAAAATCAAGCCTATGGAGCTGGGCATATCTAGGTGTTTCCATGTGTTGTTGTAACTCCTCCTCCTCTTTCCCCTCAGTAACATTTTAATTGGTTGGTCAGTTCCAACAGTGGGTGCATGCAAGATACAGTTTTATTCAAGGTTTATGAAAATAAATTGATAGGCAGGAAAATACACAATATCATTGCTGCAAATGTGAAGAATAACAGGAGGTTGCTCTTGCAGTATGAGACATAAGAACCCCATATGGGAGAAAGCGTTTATCAAGTGTACCAAGAGCTCTGTAAGCTCTTCCTACAGGTTTACCCACCAAGGCTGGTACTCACAAGACATAAAAACAATGGAAGCAGACTTCATTAGCTATGATGTTCGACAACTACTTCTTTGCCTTTAGACTTCCAGTGGGAACCAGGTCAAGTGAGTAGTGACAATCTAATTACTGTTTGATGTCTGGCTGTTTTGTCTTCACGATTTCAGTTCAGTTCCCCATGGGAGGCATTTGCATCATGAGAAATCCAGCACTGCAGCAGAGCCCACTGCAAGCCAGAGGCTTTCACCATGAAGAACTTCCCTTTTTAAAAAGAGATTAGAAACTTTGTCATAAATGGTGTACTGAAAACATTCATTCACTTCTGCTGATAGATACATGTCGTGGAACCCCAGCTGGTGATTAAGCACCACGCAGCCACTTGCTCACTCCCCCCTCACACCGAGGGATGGGGAGGAGAGTTGGAAAGGAATGTAAAACTCAAGGGTTGAGAATAAGAACGATTTCATAATTGAAACAGAATAAAAATAAAGGAATAACAACAATTATGACAATAATAGTTATAATGAAAAGGGGAAGGGAAAGAATAAAATCCAGAGGGGAAGGAAGAAAGGAACACGTGGTGCACATGCGACTGCTCGCTGCCTGCTGACCGATGCCCAGCCAGCCCCCGAGCAAGGACCTGCCTGCCCCAGCCAGCCCCCCAGGTATATATACCAGGCATACCATCCCATGCTATGGAATGCCTCTTTGGCCAGTTCGGGCCAGCTGCCCTGGCAGTGTCCGCTCCCAGTTCCTTCTGCCCCTCCAGCCTTTTCGCTAGCAAGGCCTGAGGAACTAAGAAGTCTCACATCAAAGCCCAAACACAGCACCGCACTAGCTCCTAAGAAGGTAATTAAGTCCATTCCAGCTGAAATCAGGACAAGACATAACTTCTTTGACCTTCAGCAGGTAATAATTTGCTATGAAGGCTTACAGTTCATAGAGAGTTCCTTTCTTCCTAGAATGGAGTGACTACTTTAATAATAGTCTCAAGTGGGATGACAGAGCAATATAGGAAAACAGCTTGTACTCTTTGCTGTGTAGATTAGAGAGCTTCCATATATCTTGCTTCCATTTATCAATAGAAGCTTTTGGAAGAATTTCATTGAGACTTAATAAGACTGTAATTTAATTTTATTTTTTTTTTTAAATCCCTATTTTGGGGAGTTTATTTCATTTTAAGAACTAGCTATGTTTCAGATAATGCACTTTAAATGTGGAGTTTGGGGAGTGAATTGTGAGATCCCTTGACTGGAGAGACCCCTTTGTGAATCCCTGACAAACAGCTGACTACAGGCAACATAACAGTCACTTTACCAGAGCAATATGAAGAAAATGGAGCTGTTTTTTAGGTGAGTGACAAACCATAAGTTTCTGATTTAAGTCTAATGCAGTAAGAGGGACAAAATGGACCCTGATTCTTCGAAGTTATTTCCTTCAATGTATCTTTAAAGGGTATATTATTAGACTGTCCTAATGCAAAATAATCAGCTGAAACTAATCTCACTAATGAGGTTCATTTGTTCTTTGACAAAGCAATAAATAGTTTTCTCAGGAAAAAACTTAACTAATAGTTTAGCCATAGCCTTATAATTAATTTTCTTCTCCAGTGCTAGCAAGCATGGAAACAAACAGTAAATTTTTCATTTGTTCATCTCTTTAGAGCAACTGTTTAGCACAGATATGCTTGATTAATGGATTTAATTTGTTCCCTTCTCCTGTAGTCAGTTTTCATATTACACTGGTTATCAGAGGATAGGACAATAATGTGGGCACTCTCATTGTACTGTATTCCATCAGTGTCAGGGCTGCCTTCTAGCTCCAGGTCTGCATCTTTAACCTTTGTAGTCCTGCCGAATCTTTCATCAATCTGTGTTACAGTCACCTTGGGAAGGAAAAGCAGAAACACTCAGTCAGCACTTACAGGTAGTAAAGTGTGTCATTATTTCTTACAAAATGCTGGCAGCAGAGCACCTTTCATTTCCCACAGAAATATGATTTGTGAAATGAGCAACCCTACTGTTAAGAGAGGAAAAATCAAGTTAATAGTCTGCTTACTACTTGGATTTTATATTTATATTTATTTGTGTGTGTATAGCAGTGTGTGTGTAAGAATGCACATACATATATGTATAAATTATATATATATATATAAATTTTTAATGTTATAGTTTTTTATTTATATATATGCACACTACGTTTTGGTGGTTCTAAAAATTATTACTATTACATACTTATATTTTATGTGCCTCGTTCAAGTAACATCATAAAAAATAAGATAGACTTCAAAAACTTCCATTTCACAATGTTAGCTCCCTCCCAGTGGAGCACATATAGTCATAGAGACTTGCTAAGCTTATTCTAGATTTCAGGCTAGAAAAGTGCTGCATAATTAGAAGGTGCCATGTTCCTTCAGTTTCCATTATACTCAAAAGGAGTTTAACCAAATTTAGTGGGAAATATATTACTTCTGTAAATGGCACATCACATGCTTATAAAATAAATCAAGTTTAAGGGATCATTAAGAACTACTGAAATAAAAATGTGGTTTGGAGTGCCACTGTAGGCATGCATCATATACATTCCTTGAGCATGATGGCATAAAACTGGGGAAAATAATTTTAGTGAACTTGTAATTTATTTTCAGATTTTGTGATTCAGGAACTATATAAATGACTTTTATATCTTCTAAGGCATCACGTGCACTCCAGTATTGCACAGTGGTATAGATATTTGCTTGTGTTCTCTGCATTTCAATAGTGCAGAAATACTGAAAGATACAATCTAGGCCAAAGAACCTTTAAAATATAAGTAGACAAGAACAATTACACAGGCAGAAAAAAAGGAGATGAGGAGGACTTGCCCAAAGTCCTAGAGCAGGCTGCTGTCATAGCCAAGTATAAGCCTGAGATCTGGGTCCTGCTCAGTGTGCAGTCCACTGGGCGTACTGGCTGCCTGTGGTGCTTCTGTTTAAGTACCTTCCACCCATGTTACTTCTGACATATTCAGCTTATGAGGAGTGAATAATACCATGATACATGCCAAGCATTTTAATACTCTGTCATATCAGGAGGAAAAACATCTATTATACAGAGTTTACTTTAGAAAAGCATTATACTAAATCCTTCATTTGTCAATGATAATAGTGGCCTGACAAATTGTGAAATGTTGATGCAAGTTTTTCTCATTCATCAGGATCACATCATTCATTTTGCCTATTTCAAAGGTTGTTACAGGTAGAGTGACAAAATGTGAGCATTGATTGAGATATTTAACTTTTTTTAACCTGACCCAGTCTAGAAAAGTGAAATTGTGAAATGAAAACAAAACCCTCAATGATTCACATTAGACACTTTCTTAAGTTGTTAATTTCATTATGAACATGACATCTAAACCCAAATGTAAATGAATACATACAAATATTAAAAAATAGGGGGTTGTTTATTTTAGAATGAGATATTTTAGGAACATTTTGAAACTAATATTGACCCAGGTGACGGTATTGAAAACTGTCATCCTAGTTCTGTTTTTTTAACTAATAAGTTTCCTTGTGTTTGTTGCTTTGAAGGTTTCACCCCCCGACCCCCCACCGCTCTTCACAGAATCATGGAATCACTGTTAATCATTCAGTTAAAGACAGTTTGCTTTGCCAGGCAAGTTCACGGTGATCACACACAGCCCCAAGGACTTTTCTTCTTCTCACCTGGCCCCACCAGCAAGTGGGCTGGGGGTGCACAAGAGGTTGGAAGGGGGGCACAGCCAGGACAGCTGACCCCAACTGACCAAAGGGATATTCCACATCATATGGCATCATGCTCAGTATATAAAGCTGGGGGAAGAAAAGGAAGTGGGGAGATGCTGGCAGTGATTTTTTTGTCTTCCCAAGTCACCATTACATATGATGAAGCCCTGCTTTCCTGGGGATGGCTGGACACCTGCCTGCAAGTGAATGAATTCCTAATTTTGCTTTGCTTGCGCTCACAGCTTTGCTTTACCTATTAAATCAAATTAAATTACCTACTAAAATTAAACTCAACTGATGTGTTTTCTCACTTCTACCCTTCCAATCCTGTTTCCCCATCTCACTGTGGGGAGAGTGAGAAAGTGGCTGTGTGATGCTTAGCCACCTACTAGGGTTAAACCACCACAAATAAGAAAGATATATAAAGTACCACACAGTAATTGTGGGGTACAATACAACTACTCTCCTGGTTTCAGCTAGGATAGAGTTAATTTTCTTCTTAGTAGCTGGTATAGTTCCGTGTTTTGGATTTAGTATGAACATAACATTGATAACACACTATGATTTAGTTGTTGCTAAGTAGTGCTTACCATAAATCAAGAATTTTTTTGTTTCCCAGGCTCTGCCAGTGAGCAGGTGAACAAGAAGCCAGGAGGGAGCAGAGCCAGGACAGGTGACCCAAACTAGCCACAGGGATATTCCATAGCATAGAGCGTCATGCTTAGTATAGAAACTGGGGGCAGTTGGCCAGGGGCCACCGATCACTGCTCGGGGACTGGCTGGGCGTCAGTCAGCAGGTGGTGAGCAATTGCATTGTGCATTGCTTGTAGTTTTCCCTTGGGTTTTATTCCTCTCTCTTTCTCATTACAGTTGTTGTTATTATTATTATTATATTTTCCTTCATTTCAGTTATTAAATTGTTCTTATCTCAACCCTCAAGTTCGACCTTTTTTTCTGGATTCTCCTCTGCATCTCACCGGCTGCATAGTACTCAGTTGCCAGCTGGGGTTAAACCATGACAAATACTTCTTGTTATATGTAAATGCCTTCCGTTCCTGTAGGAAAAAATGGAGAATAATACAGTAATTAAACAGTAATTCACGTCTTTTTCTATCTATACATTAAATAAGTTTGCATTGAAACCACAGTTCTGCTACTTCCCTGCTAAGGAATGTTTTGTATGAAAAGCTCAGTGATGTCTTTTTTTTTTTTTTTTTAATGCAGCACGGTGTGTGCATGTGCCTGTGAATACAAAACGCAATATCTATTCAAACTCTGTCGTTAGCAAGAGAGCTAACAAGCTTGAGGATGACTTAGTGAAAGGTCAGATGCTTCATTAAAGCCACTTGTCAGCCATTGGGGGATTTGCAGGAATGGCAAGTTGTGACAAAACCAACTGAATTTACATTATACTTCTGTACAATTAACTCTTAAGAAAATTAGAGGTAATTTAGAGAAATAGCTGAGAAACTAGTCAAGATGAATTATACTCATCTATACTAAACAAAAGTGCCTCAGTGCTCTGACAATTAAAATACTGTTATCTGTGTAGAAATGACCATTATGTCAAGTAGCGTGAGCCTGTAATTCTTAGTCAAAAAACAGGACAGAAGTTTTCCTCAAAGAGACAACTGAAATCAGAAACCCTCTTACCACACTCAGTAGCACATTTCAGAGCAACTGGAAATCACTCAAGACTGATTCTCACTTGGGAAGACTGGGAACAATGTATTTTGACATATTCTGTATTTGCCACATGTCCCATACAGCCAGTAAACCTAAAGGTGAAATGAATGCTGCATTTCTCCAGTGTGCAGGAACCAGAGGCTCCTCCACGGAGGGACTATTGCTCTGCGCTGGTTCTGGACTGCCATCTGAAGGGCATACTCCTATCTTAACATTGCTTAACTTGGCACGCCCAAGTGATGAAAGGCCATTACAACAGCTGAAGTAATTTAATGTATAAAAACCAAAATGAACTGTTGAAACAATACATTTTCTGTATTAGAATAAGATTACTTAAATACTCTGATCTGACACTTGGACACGGGAGTTCACAGTCCTGAAGGGAATAATTCCCTGTTACAAAATCCAAGAACAAAAAGAATCAACTAGAAGAAGATATTGTTAATTTGGAGAAGGCAAGGTAGAAATCGCATTTGTTGGCAGCCAGCTGTTGCAGCTTGTGTTTAAAATAGGCAAGATCCTTTAATGAATGTTTATTTTATACGATTAATTTTTCACTGTTTAAAAAAAAAAAAATGTTGTCCAAGTTTCTGCCTTAGTAAGTGCTGTCAGCTTTAACTGAAGGGAAGAACTGCAATTTTTCCACCTAGGTAAAAACTTTTTGCTATAGCCTACTTGTAGTACCACAAATACGCATAACAATCAAAGCCATAATGAAGTGCAGGAAGCAAATGGTAAGAAATACATATTTTAAAAATCCATATGAAACGTTCCTGAAAAGCAAATTAATTTATTTGAACTTTCAGAAGTAGCTGCTGATTAAGAAAAAGATATATAAAGAAACGATTTTTATTAAATTTGTGCCTGTTGATTTAGGTGATGTTCTTGTCGCATTTGAGAAGCTCTCTTGACCTTTCTTTGTGATACTGTGGGAATATTTTTTTTCCATTTTCCCCCTTCAAAACCTGAAAATTCAAATACATAAATTTGGCATTTCCACAGCCTCACTATGATTCAGAAACCTTTTACTCTCCACTCCCCAACGTCAGCTTTTGCAGCTTGCAGGCTTCCTCTTTCTTCTCTCCCAAAACTAATGTTGAGGTGAGAGAAGGTGGAAGAAGCAAAGAATAAACCAACCTGGTTTTGCCATAGAAGTTGGTAGTGCCAAAGAACTTTTTCTCCATTTCCTCCCATCACTTTCTTCCTGTGAATATATCATTAGCATTTGAGAACAGAGGAGGACAGCTGAGGCTTTAATTAGCTGCTTTTATGAAACATCTGGGACCATGTATAAATCAGATAATCAATGGTTGCTTTCCATGATGGACAAAATAATAAGAACATCTCTCAACAAAAACTCATGTGAGTCATGACCAGAATCATATGATAGAGAAAAAAAATCAGGAGATAACAGGACTGGCTGCATAAAAACCTCAGGATGTATTTCAGTACACAAATCATATTACAGTGTTGACAGAGATCTAGTTTGGGATCTCTTTCTGGGATTGCTTGTCATGTAACAGCTGGGTACATAAGAAATGTGTGTGTGGGGGTAATTTAATTTAATTTAATTTAATTCTAAATTTGCTGTGATGATTCATCAAGCTACCATGACTTATATTTTTTAATTTTGTTAAAAAAACCCTTCTACTATTAAGAATTTAAAAAAAGAAAATCACAGAGAGCAGATCTATCATACCGCTGCAAAACATCATATTGACAGTCATAACGGATGTCAGCAGAAATCTTAAAATGCAGAGGGAACGACAGCATGAAAATATAATTCTTCTAGATTACTATTTGCAGAAGAAACGTCAATAAATGTGGAATGCAGAACTTACTTCATGGCAGCTGCTAACGAAACCTCAAATGTTGTGAAAAACTGTTGCCCGTTTTTTCTTTATATGCAAAGTTTGATACAGTAAACTTCGAATACTTGTGTATATACACAGTGTAACAATGTATTTTCTAAAAACTTCATTTTCTACAACCTGGTGCAATCCAAATAATAAGTCAACCAACCTCAAACCTTCCTGAACTTTTACAATACTCGAGAGCACCAAGCGCCTACTAAACAAGCAAGATTAGTCCTAAGGAGTGCTGGTGTGGGGCTTAAAAGATGTGATTAAGTTCTCTTCTGTATCAGTTTTCCTTCAAAAAAAAGTCAATTAATCTCTCAGCATTTTATGACTTTAGGAGTACGTAATAGCAATGGTGATCCAGAGATCCTTAGCTGATGGTGGAATATTCACTCTCAAAAATAGTTAGATATAGTTTTTTTGTTTGTTTTTTTTTTTTTTTTTAAATATATTTTTTCTGAGTAGCTTATCATGCAAGATATAATGCATATACTTAGTTTAGTTTAGTTTTGATATTTGGCATTTATTCCCTAAATGTGTATCATGGAAGTGTAAAAAGCCAGTATGATCTGTTCAATTTGCTATTTTGGCTGCGGTTTTGCTGCTGTTAAATAATTGCCCACCTGAAATATGCTAGAAATAGAGATTAAATGTGCCAGCTGGTTTGTTAGGCATACATTGCATCTGTGAAGTTTGGCTATTTGTTGTCATCTGACTGGATTTTCTGGTAGTGATATATTTCTGTAAAATCCTAAATAATGTTTCCTGGATTGTATTATAACAGACCATGTCCCTGAGACCAGCAGAATGCTTGTGGAAGGTGGGGAATCCCCTTAAGCAAGTATTATTGGAGAGGAACTCATTTGAACACTCCTTTGCTGCGTTTTGTTCTAGAAGGGCTCTATTCTGATGACAGCATCTAAAGAAAATACAGTTAAGCGTTTCAGAAGGCACTGACAAGCAAGAAAGGAATGTATATACATAAACATATATGCATGTATACATATATGTATGCATGTATATATGTGTACGTGTATTATACATATATAAACAGCAAAACACACAGATGTGTAACTGTACCCTGTGACAGTGTACTATCAAACCCTAATAATTGACTCGGTCCTATAAATGAATTGCAATGAAGTTGCACGAGTTTTAGTTTTCTGTTGTACTGAACAATACAAATTCTCTGGGAAATATAAAGTACTTAAGATCCTCAAACATGCAAAAACTCAGGTCCCTGCTATTCTTTTTTATCTCCTATTTAGTGTGCAAATACAGGTATACTATCACAGTTCGTGCTTTCATCTTCAATTTTCTGTGAAAATGCATCTGGAAAACTTTCTTTGTAATACTTTTTGGTTTATATTTAAACAGGAGGAGAAAAACTGGTACCATTTACTTAATGATGTATTTTTATGGACAACAAAGGATTTGAGAACCTGCAGAGGCCATTTTTCATGTGCATTTACATGCCAATTAATTTCTGATAAAATCTGAAAAAAAATATTTTCCAGACAGTTTTTATATTTTTTTAATATTTGATAGGAATTTATTTTACTTTTTACACAGAAGATAATAATTAACATAAATGTACAGCTTTACATTGAGGTCTTGTCAAGGATATGAATGAAAACGTGACAGTGCTCACAACATCTTCAAGCAAGTGCACAACATCTTCCTTCTGAATGGGAACAGTGACATAAAGTGTGATATGAGGCTGATTAGCTGTGTCTCGGTGTCTTCTGGCAGCACATTATGTTCATGTCATGTTCTTGAATTTCATTTACAGGTAAGCTCTGTGAGTAATTGTAGCATGCATCTTAAAATTGTAATCTACTTTTGATGTATGGAAACAGAGGAAATTAGATTGAGAGAATCTTTCAAATGACTTTGTATGCTATTTAGCTTTCAAGTACATGGCTTTCCACAAACAAATCTTTTCCTCCACTGCTTCTCTTTAAACCTTTTCAGTCTCCTAACAGACTATAGTTTAACATAAGTGGACCACATTTGTGGCCACTGAGCTCTTGAATGAGTAGATTTTCAAGGGTTTTCACTTCATGCAATAAATCTTGCAAGTCTGGATGGCGTTAATATTCATACATAATCCTAATGGTCTGAATGCCATTAATATTCCACCTTAAGCATCAGTAGTTACTATTGAAATGGTATATAACAAACCCAACATCTGAGTAGATCCCACCTTTATCCAACACATCTCTGTCACATGTAAGAAATGATTAGAAAATGGATTATATGATTTCCTAATTGTTCCTTAGAAAACTTTCAAACCCCTTGTGAAGCATGTTAAGCAGAGCATTCAGTTTGAATATAGTACAGTTAATCTCTCTGCTTAAGTAAAAATTTCCAGATCTAACAGAAGAAACTCAGTCTGCACAGGGACTTTATAAACCGGGATGATGCCATTCTCACTCCTGAACAGCCGATAGAAAATTTTAGGACATGTTCAGGCAACCTGTTTGCAAAGAAACTCTCTGAAAATACCAGTCTCATGTATTAATAAAAGCCAGCCCATCAGCTTGGCTGCTCTGAAGAACTGAAAGTCATGTGGAACTGTGGAAAAAGGAATTTACTGTATTCTTATTATTCTTATTCTTATTCTTCTTATTATTATTATTTTGAGGAAATCTCAGTTTTAAATACTAACATTTGCCAGTTAGATTTTATTTTATTTGGCTTCCAAGTGTGATGACAAGAAGTTTCCTTCCTCACTTCACATTAAACATAAACAGTCTACCCAGATGACATCTCTTCCTGCTATATCTTATAAATGACTCTTCTATGGATTCATCTCTGTTCAGATCTATGAATGATAATTATCTCACTTTACACCTAAAGTTAGTATCTTTCTCAGTCATGGCAACATAAAAAAACCAGAAGTCATGCTTGGAAATTGCCCACTTAACAACGGTAAGAGATGAAATTTCACGTCACTGTAAAGAACTGTTAGGGAAGAGATGTTTTACAAACACTTACTCTCCCCCCTGATGTATTTGTTTTGCTTTGGGAATTAACAGTTATCTTTGCATAAAACTTGTGGTAAGATGAAGCTTTGCATATATCCACTCTTGTAGATAGCAAATGAATATTGCAGAGGTATTTTATTGCATTATTGCTACTCTGTGCCATTTCGGCCATTTCACAAGTATCATTAAAACTGAAGAATCATAATAGGTTTAAGATTTAACATAAAGAGGAGTTACATGTATAGATTCTCCATGCTCGTGCAGAAGACTGGCCCCTCTGGAAGGTATGAATGTTTACTAACAAATCAACTTTGCTGGCAATTATCATTGCAACCAATTAGCCCTGCATTCACTTCTTGGCTGCTCTTCAAAGTAAAACTGTTTCTCAGAAAAATTACTTTTGTGAGAAGGACTTGCAGGAGCTACCTGTTTTCTAATGATTTTTTAGTGACTGGTGACTGGTTTTATTTGTGGCAGTGAAAGGCTTGGATAGCTATAATGCCTATGGACTTCAGCAGAAGACAGAGACAGTGAGAGAGGACACACTTTATTTACCTTCACACTGGCGCTTGAGCAATAATCTGATACATAACACTCAAGTCATCAGATGAAAATGAAACAAGAAAAACTTTTGTTTTGAAGGCCCCTGAATGCGTCCTTCCAAGGGTTTTCCAGCTAAATCCATACTGTCCCATGGGCTTTGTCTCAAAAATCACTGGCAGGACTTCACAACTGTAAACTCTGAGAACTGATAAAAAGGGCTCTTTCTCTTAGACTGCTTTAGTGATTCCATTTGAGATGCTCAAGGATCATTTTCTGTATAGTCACTTTAAAGAAAGCATTTTCTATAAAGCCACCTTCAAGGGACCATAGTTCAAAGAAGCCCATTTGTTTGGGCCCAAAGACACATGTACATAGAAATTTATAGTTAATGTCTTTAGATGTCATCAATTTGTTAAGTATAGTCTAGGTTTTCTGTCGCAAACCCCCTTTCCCGACATGCTTCCTTTCCTGAGTTCTGCTGCTCTGTCCTCTTCAGGTGCTCAGTCCTTGCTCTGTCTTGCACTTCCTAGTAAAAGACCAGTGGGCCTCATGCATGTGGTCAGCAAAAGGGACAAAATACAAAGCAATGATACAGAAAAATAATAGTAGATAGTATTTATAGCTTCATTTTTCATTTGTATCCATGCTATAATGCAGAACTATTACTCCCCCACCCCCCCCACCCCCCATCATTCCAGAATGAATGGTGTAAAATATTTTTCATTACACATTCACTTGAAAATAATGGAAATTGGTTAAGAAAGTATCCAAAAGGACACTTGAATATTTTAGACTTAACATCCAATCAAAAACTTTAAGAAGACTGTAGAAATTCCTTACATAAAAGTACTTTTTATCAATTATGAAGTTTTTCTTTCATAAATAAGCCAGGTTCCAAGAGTCAGTAACTGTAGAGAGCCAAAGCTAGGAAATTCTTTACATTCCTCTGTGTGGGTTCCATTATTGTGCAGATGTTTGCTCCATGCTTGTTCTGTGATGTTGAGTTATAAAACACAGCTGAGCATCTCTCTCTGGTCAAAAGACATACTAAAACTTCAAAAACAAACCCCCCCAAAACAAACAACAACAAAAAAACCAAACCAAGCCCCCTTGGTTGCAAGGGAAATTTCAATAAGGAAAGTAAAAAGCACAAGTTACAGGAACTTCACTGGTCAAAATGAGAGACAAAATACGTGAAGTTTGAATCAGTATCTTCCATACCCAAATCAGATTCCTACCTCTTAGCTATAGAGTAGCTTTTAGTGTCTGCGATGCAATTCTCATATTAAATAGTACTCCTCTCTGTTGGGCATAGAGTTTTAAGTTATTGCTGACCACAATTTTTCTTCTAGATCTTGCTGTGCTGAATGAAGACACCAACCCGCCGCCTGCCTACCATGGTTTATCATTTGTGCCTGCTAGAGGTGAGTATCCTTATCAGCTAACAACCTCAGTGAAATCCACTCAAACCCAGCCCAGGCAAAATGCTTTAGGGCTGAAAATATATTCTATTTAAACTAACTTCAATCATTTTGACTGAAATAATTTTGGAAGCATCAGTATAATTAATTAGCTGAGTAGGAGGTTGGGAGGGGTTGATGGCATTGAGTAAGAAAATGGTAACACTTGATAGGCAGCGGCAATGCCTTCAGCTGTGAATTTCTAGTCCTACTCTGGAAAGCAGCTAAGATGTCTATATGGTGCTGTACCAGCTCAGGTACCAGGATGAGTGTCTCATTAGTGTGTTGTTCTTTGTATTCACCTTAAACTAGTTTCTAGAGCATGTCTTGAAAACTTCTACACCTGTTCACATCAATATGAAGCCCCACATTTGAAGACTGCTTGTGTGTGTGTGTGTGTGTGTGTGTGTGTGTGTAGGAATTCAAGTTGAACTGCTAGTCTCCTAACCACTAAAAAGAACACTTTAGAAAGAAGAAATCCAGTAACGTTTACTTTCCCAGCTGGAACACAAATACTAGTAAATCATTGCCACATAAATATTTACACTTTGTAGTATCAAGAGAATCTTCTTATAATGTGCTTCATCAAGCTGGGTAGCTGTTTCACAATGGAAATTTTCGTTTGCTTTAACAATATATTTCTCTAATAAGCATTGTCTGGAATTCTAATTAATGCAAACAACACAGATCACTTGTTACAAGATCTAGAATTTTTAGTAAATGACTTAACTTTATCACTATTTACAGGGACGTAGGGGACAGTGAGAACACCTCACAACAATGGCAAACCTCCTTGGAAGAGGGAGTTTGGGCCTAACATGTGTGTGCTGCAAATGATAGCTATAAAACTGGAAGAAAGTTCTACTTGTATGCATATATTTTAAAGCTCAAATAAACTAAAGTGTTATTTCTCATTGAACACTTCACTCAAAAGACCAAAGGAAACAATTGCCCTAGGTGGCATTAGTATCAGGTAGGATACATATATGGTGGTTGCCTCCTCAATGAAAGTAATGCATCAATTTCTAACAGGAAAAAAAATTACAGAAAGAGAAAAGCAAGGGACAACATCCTTACAAATGTTTCTGTTCAAAGAGCTATGGCCTTTACACTGTTCTGTGCAGATGTGTCTATCTATAAAGGAATATTCTGCATTGTAAATCCAGTATGTGGCCTAAAGCCACAACTCTTGACATATTTTTTTTTTTCTGTGATCCTGATAACAATTTGACAATGCTAAACAAATTGTGTTGAAGTAAAAAGTTTTCTGCTGGTTTCCTTTTTTTGAAGGGAGAGAAGGGATTAAAGGAATACTCATTTTTGTAAGTATCTACAGTACGAATAATCACACATAACCTTGTGGTTATTGTCGTGGGAGCCATAATTTTTTCTCTTTTTAATCATTTAAGGGCTGATGCAACACCCATGGAAGTCAAGGGAAGGTTATCAGGACTTGCAGGAATAATTTACCACAACCAAACATCTGCTTTGTCTTCAGAGATATGTAAGTAATTCATCATGTTTGAGTTTCAAAATATGGTTTATACTAGTAAGCATACATAAGTAAGAATTATGTAAGTATAGATCAGATAACTTTTTTCTTTTAAAAATAATAGCAAAATTTTTCTCAACTTTGATGTGATAATTTGACGTGCAATTATTTTTGATCGTATGAAGAAAGGGTCTTACGTGTTATTTTGAAATTATTGCATGAAAATAATTATGTAAAGTATTACTTTATGATGTAATATAGGAGAAGCACATTATATATTCTTAAGGTTTATATGAAAAGGACTGCAATTATTACTATAGGGTTTTAATTATTTTTACAATATTTTCTGATAAAAAAACCCTATTACCTACACACCTCTTAAATAATGACAAGTTTGCCCATTAGTAAAAACATAAATGAAAGTGCTGAGAGAGGAAATCACACACATAGACGTTGAATTATTTAACAAGAATCTTTATTGTGAATCCTGAGCAATCTAGTGATTTCATTACTTAACAACTAAAATCCAAGACTGTGACATTTGCAGTTTCATATTTGCAGTGTAAGTTACTGAGAAAAAAAAAAACCCAGGCAAGACCATTTCTAAATCTAATCACATTTAAAGAATGAATCTTTGTGGTTCAACTTTTTAGAGGTAAAGATGGCAACATACATATAAACAGACTTCAGCCCTTCTATTGTAAACTTTTATTGCAAATTGCATATAACTATGCTTCAGGAAATGTTCATTCTGTGGCTAACATAATGGTCCAGATTTCCCCCTCTAATATTCCAGTCCATCTGGCAGAGAAGCTACTGCCTCCTACGAAACTGAATGAGATTTCAGAATGAGTTTTCAAATCACAGAAATCACCAGACAGAAGTTTAGGCCAATGTGCATGGTAAATAGATTGACTAATTTTATCCAAAAATAGAAAAATAAGACTAGCAATTGACCAAGTATATTACAGCTTTCATTTATTAAATTAACGCATTTGTGTGAATTTAGAGACTTGGGATGTTGTTTAGAGACTTCTGGGTGGATAAGGTTCTTTGATGTCAAGACAGAAAAAACTGGCTAGAGACACACCTGGTTATATACAGGTAGTAAATATAACTCTGCAAATGTGCCTCAACTCCTACTTATCAGACTCTCCTGTAGCATTCCAAATGTATGCAAAATTGTTTGTGCTAATTTTATGACTATTTTAAAGCAAATTTCTTTTAAGTCACCATTGCTTATAAGTAAAAAGCTCAGATGAATTCCTCTTTCACTTTACTCATGAATTCCAGTGATCTTCTCTAATTCTACAAAGCATCCTCTTGAAGTGCAGTATGTGAAACTTTGGGAGAAAAATTACATCAAGAATTGGTTCAGTCATGTTTCAAAACATTCAAAGGGGAAAAAAAAATATTTTGGAAGACAGATACCAAAATAGTCCTGCAACACTAGATCCCTGACAGACTGCCAGACTCACAAAATGGTGGACCCTATTTACTTCTTACCACTTTGTTTGGCACAGTGGAGCACAAAACCCCAGAACTACGTAACATCTATCTACTGAGGAAAGCTGTGCTACCAAAACTTGGGAGCAGGATAAAATGGGCCCAATATCCGTAGCTGAATAGGAACCTCAAAATGCTAAAATAGTGCATGTGGTGTGGGGAAAACAGGAGACCAGAGCAAGCCTTTCATAACTCTGGAGGCTTCTTCACTAATACACTACCTGAAATATAAAATATAAGGCTGGAAAGTGAGCAATTTCTTAATATTACGTTGTTAAAATATGGCATATATTTGGTGTTTGTGACATGGTTAAGCTTAAAAATACTCTAGGTGCTTTTTTCTTTCAATAAATGTATTTGGGACTACATAAAAATGCATTTACAAGACTTGATATGTATACAGCTCTTTTTGCAAAAAAGAAACAAGTGTGTATAGTTGGGTTTTTTCATTATCTCTGTAATGAGGCACTCCATGGTTGCTTTTTGTTGGTGGGTTTTTTTTTTTTTTGGTTTGTTTGTTTGTTTTTTTTTTCATTTGCTCAGTCAATCAAAATGGGAGAAGAGAACCTAACTGAATGACCTAGCAGGCAATGGAGGAATCTATTATTTTAGTCGTATACGCATTGGTGTTACATAAATTAGATCTACAAAAAAAAAACCAAAACCAAAAAAACCCAGCAAAACAAAGAAAAAAAAAAATCCCCACTAAGCTAAAATTCTTGTGTCACTTTAGAGGAGAAAAAGACAATTGATGTGAGGAACATCAGTGTCTGAGGTTATTCTTTTGTTAATTTTCCCAATTATAGTAGGTAGTGACCAGAAGTGGCACCATATAATTAAACTAGATGAAAGACAAGCTTGTGGATGAGAGAAATGCTTGCATTAACATAATTGGAAAATAATAGAAGCCAAATTCCTCATAAAGTAAGTATAATCAAGACACTGGTTCTTCCCTTTCTCACCTGATTTGCAGTCAAAGAAATCAATGGAAAGATTCACTTTTTTTCATAGATTTTGTTCAGGCTACAGTGAGATAGTTTCCTGTTAGAAAATGAAATTCTTCATTAAATACAACAAAAATTCTACCTTGACCTGTTGGGATTTGACACACAGAGCCGCTTCAATTACTTACTACAATACAAGCAGTTTTTACACAATTTAAAAATTTTCCTCGCTCTTTTTCAGCAGGTTTTAATATCAGCAGTCTGGGAATGCTATTTGTTCTTCTGTATCACCTTTGAACTGACAAGTTCAAATCACTTTTAAACTTTAATTTGCAGAAAAATTTTGCAAGGCAGAGGAAAGAAATATGTAACCACACTTAGAACCAATGTTATGCAGCAGTTATTTAATTAAAGATAAGAACAGGCAGTGACATATCTAGTTTGAGACTTTGCTGTGAATTTGGGTAGACAGATTGCAAGTATGAAGTTTAGAGTCACAAGGAGTCTCTAGACTGAGAAACTTAAAAAAAAAAAAGGGGGTTTATATGCCTCAATTTTGAGAACTTTGAGGTATATTAAAAGAAATTGATTTTTCCAAGACAGACAACCAGAATCTTTTGAAAGAAATCAGGTCCCATTATGGATATTCATATACAATATGCAAAATTAAGGCATCCAGAATTAATAATTACTTGTGAATATTTTATCAGTGTCCTTGTTCTGATGAAAAGCCAGACAGTATTGGTAGGTGAGTTGGCAGACTTCAGATCCTTTGAAAAGAAATATAGGCATGAAAAAGATATGCAAGGACTTTAAAAGAAAGACAAACAAACATTTACATTTGAAATTGGAAATCTGTGAACATTTCAATAATTTTACAAATTTTATAATCTTAAGTACTATTATAGCTCCTTCAAAAGATTACGTCCTCATGTTGTCCCCCAAACATGTCTAGAACAAAAGCTTAGTGCTAGAACAGGGATATCTAAGGACTCAGTGCATGCACTCTCTATCATGAATTTTCCCTTTTATGTACCAACATGTTCCAGTTTCTTTGATTTGAAGATCCCCAAGAGTGATTCCTCCAGTGACAGCAATTTTTAGAATACTCTGGTATTTCAGCTAATAGCTGCTATCTGGATACAAGCTTGAAGTTACAACAGCATGGTAATACAAAATTTAGTGAAGCATTCTGATTACCTATAATTTCCATACATGATATCTAAACAGAACAAATAAATACATATTTCCATTATGAATAAATATTTCTGGTTCAGAGAAGGGTGACCAGTCTTGTAAGCCTATATTTAGAGAATATATTTGTAGCAAGACAAAGACTGTTATTGAAACTTGCTGCTTAAGAAACAAGTTTCAAGTGATGCATGCAAGCATGGTTTAGGTATTCAGGGTTTTTTTGTGTATCTTTGCTTCAGAGATATCACCTAAGCATTTGAACTTTAGCTTTGAAAATTGTAAAAAAGAATATTGTTTAAAAATAATAGCAATAATATAGTTTTTAAACTATCGCACAATGGAAATGCTTACAGATGAAAATTACTTGAAAATGAGTAAAGAAAGAAACTCTAGTTTATGGGAGTACAATTGAATGATGTACACAGCCCAGCCAAATCCAAAAATGATGATGAAGTTGCAGCAGACAAAGCCTATTAGTAGAATTTGCTTAAGAATTGTGTGCAGTGTCATCATTTTGCTAGTATATGAATCCCACATTTTCACTTTGTACAGTTAGTTATATGAAACTAAACTTTAGCTCTGGAGCAGTTTTCTTTCAACTATGCAAAATGCTGATGCTGGCTCTCTCCCCTCTTCCATGCAAAGACAAGACATTATAAAAGACAGAACTGTCTTTCATGGTTAATTTATATACTCTGTTTTAAAAAAAAAATCTTTTCTTACAAAGGAATTTTCTGTAACTATTTCTGTCAGTGTCAAAGGCATCAATAATATAAAATTAAGCCAAAAAAGGTGCATGATTTGATTGTAACCAGACAAGTATAATTTCAGTAAATACCAATGTTTTATATTAATATACCATATTGATACCTACTTTACATTTTTGTGACAGTCATATATAGCAGTATAATACCTCTGTGCACGTGTATCATTTGTGTATATAAAATAAATAAAATTTAGAGGGAGATTTTGTACATATGGATACACGTACTTGTTTTATTAATGGCTGTGTTGTGATGTATTATAGATATCTATCTTCCATTTTTACAGAAAGTGCACTTTCAGCTTCTAAATCTTAAATTAAACTGCCGTGGACTAATAAAAAAAGAAATAAAGTCTACTGAAATAAATTGCCTCTGAAATAGATTTAAACTTTGTAAGAATTATCAACCTCTTACATCTAGTGGGGAAGGCAAAATATGAAGGAACTATTAAATTCATATCTCAGTGACTGCAAAACCATTTCTGTATCTGTGGTACATGAAATTACAGCACGCTGAGACACCTGTAAAACCAAGGAATCTGTAATGATAACTAAGGGAATTAGCAAACAGATTAAGGAGTAGATTTCTTACTACAGGGGCTAAAAGGTTCACAATTACTCACACACATATATTCCCCCAGGTCCTCCTGTAAGTGAGCATTCTCCACTGGAACTATGGTTGGCAGAAGCTGGTCTTGAAGAAACGTAACGGATCAACTCAGCGTATGTCATGTGTAGCTATGTTTGAAAGCCTATAGAAAGGGAGGAAGGAAAGGGAGAAAATCGTGTAGACTGTTAATCTCTAAGTAGGCTGGCTAAACCTCAAAGTGGAAACCAATTCAAAATAAAGCAAAAGATTTTTTTTCTTTTTGTCCTAACTATTAATGAATATTAGTTTTATTTAGAAAATAGACATTCCACATATAATAGACACAAATAATGTCTATGTGGAAAATCTACTAAAGAATGGCCTTTTTAAAACAGAATTGCCAAATTACTGAAGGACTAGAAAACAAACCCTTGGGGTTCTAATAAGACATATGGAGAAAATTCCGTATCCTAGAAAGACAATATTAAAACAAGAGACTTTCAGAAGAAGAGTAACTTACCATAAATTCACACTAAATGTCATATCCTTGGCAGAATCTAGCCCAGCATGCCACTCCGCCTCTGCCTTTATCGCTGACGCTCTGAGCTCAGCTGGTAGTCTTCACCCAACTAATAGTTAAGGAGGAAAATAAGAGGTGGGAAAACATTAGATACTCTTTAATCACTTGTTAATGACATATAATAGACACCTGAAAATTCTTTCAATATGCATGCCTTTTTACACACCTGTCATTTCTCAGAATAACAGCAATCTGAGCTACAAACACAACTTTCAACACAAAATGGTGGTGTCACCTAACTTGATGGATCGGAGCTCTGGGATCTAATTCAGATTATATAGAGCTCTTCAATGATACAGTACTTTTGGGCCCTATGCAGAAAAGATAACCTGCCAATCCATCTCCTGTGTCTCAACCAGTTAACCAAGATGGCAACCAGCAAACAACAGAAGCAATCATCATGTCCTTTGAATCTCTACAAATCTTTCCCCTTCAATTTGGGGAATGGCGTTGGTATTTTTTTTTTTTAAATAAATATGCAATGTGTTTTTCCTGAGACATGCTATGAAGAAACAAACTAGAAAAAATGAGGCTTAGAGACAAAGCCTTGGTGCCGTAATCCAAGTTTTTAACAGGTGAAAGACTTATAAAGCAATCATCTGCTTTGTAGTAGAAGGTGATTGCAATTGCTGAGAAAAAAAACCCCACAGCTCTCCTTTTGATCATAGTCTCTGTTATCTTTTACATGTTCCTTTCATATAAAGACAGAAAAAAAAAAGAAAAATCTGAACTTATTTTAAAATCCATACAGTGGAAAGGCAGTAGCATGCCTATTTGCAGGCACATTTAACAAGAAGAATATAAAATCCTCCTGTAAATTGTACATTGGCAATAACATTTGCAAGTGCATTTCTTCTCCTTCCATCATTATCTTTGCTGGAAGTGCAAGTGTTGCAAATACGGAGTTACTATAATTAATGCAACAATTTTAAATATTATAACTATATAAACATAATTTATGAATAATATAGCTATTTAATTACATCTGTTATTGTAATAATAATTATTAGTGGTATTTATGATAAAGTATAATTTTAATAGCATAAATATAAATATAGAAACCCAGTATTTTTATATTTTGAAGTGTGAGCTTTTATGAACAGTTTTTCCTGCCTCCTTCCTGTTTTCATGTTTTAATTAATTGCTATTTTTTATGAATGAAGAATTTGGTTGGCAAAAAGACAATCAGTAACTGGTAAAGACTGCAACCTGAGGTCCAGTGCTGGAAAACACGTGCATTTATTCAACCATGTGTCAGGAATACTGGGATGTAACACTGTGATGCTACTCCCATTTTAGGAAGTCTAATCATGAACATAAGTGTTTGCTCATTGGATCTACAGCTCATTAAACTCTATCAACATCTTCTCCTTCAGTAGGCCTTCAGGTTATGTCTACACTAAAAATATTAGCAGCTGGGCTCCCACAGTGAAGAGGTAGGGTTCAGTTGCATCGCCATCACGGTGAAAATACTGTTGTTCTTGCAAAAGGGAAGACCTAAAATCTAAAGATCTGGTATGACTGGACCTTGAAGTTCCAGTCAGATTCAGAAGACATGAGCTTTGTGAGGGCTTTGGTTAGTCATCTTAGGGAAAAAAAAAAAAAAAAAAAAAAAAAGCAGCTAAAAACCCACTACCCTAATTAGCTGGGGGAGCAGAAAATCAAAAGAAAAATGACTAAACTCACTTGTTGATTTTTCCACACTGAGCAGTTAAAGTGGTGGTTAAAAATTCATTTACATATAATTACCTTGAATAACTCAGTCCTCAGTGGCGCAGGGTTGCTATCTGACATATGCAAAATGAAATTCAAATCCATGGTCTGTCTAACTTATTGTGTACCAAAATACCGTGCTCTAAATTTAAACACTTTCAATAGAATAATTGCATAAGTGAGCTTGGAGGGGGCCTCTGGAGGTCATTTGGTTGAGACCATGACCAACTTTAAATTTAGATCCAACACTGAAGTTAGACAGGGTAGTCAATACCTTGCTTAGTTAACTTGTGAAAATCTCCAAGCCTGGAGAACCCACAGCTTCTCTGCCCAGCCTGTTCCATTGCTCTGCCACAGGCAATGAGGAGAATTGTCTTTTTACTTAGACTGTTGTCCTTTTACTGTACATCCCCGAGAAAAGTCTGGCTTTATCTTCTCCATAACAGCTGTCCCTTGGGTGGCAAGAGACTGCCAAATTGCCCTGCAAATGCCTTTCCTCCTCACTAAGCAAAGCCAACATCTCCACCGTGCGCCCCAGAGCCATTGCTGTGGCTTTTGGCTGGGCTCTCCCCAGTTTGTTCATCTCCCTTTATAAAGGTTACTAAGGCACAGTCTGTCTCACTGGCCAGGGTGCTGATGAAGAACCAACATAAGGTCTTTCCAGAAACAGGTATGTTTGTAAAAAAATACTTAAATGGGAGAGAACTTTAAACTAAAAAACAAAACAAAACACAACAAAACAGAAGAAATAATAATAATACCAAAAAAACCCAAACACACAAACAAAACAAACAAACAAACAACAAACAAACAAAAACACCAAAAAAAACCCCAAACAACAAAAAAACAGCCCAGTCTCCTCTATTAATGATCTGGAATAAGAGAGTTTTTTCAGAAAAGGTCCTAGGCTGTTCAGTTTTACGGAATTTTTAAGTAGATAAGTTCTTGTCTTTGCCCCGAGAACAGTGTTACCCAGCTCCCGACTATTTGGGATTCAAAAAGAGTTTCTCAAAGGATGGCATTTGTCTAGTCTTTTTCAAACTCCAGAAATCAATTGAACTGAATCATCAATGTATTCTGAGCATGTTAGTTCAGAAAAGCACATGGTTCAGAAAGCTTAGAGAATGCAAGTGGATTATCAATACATTTGAAGCAAACAGCCTTGTTTGTTTAGTTTTTTAATCACAAGAAAATTCATGAGAAATCCCGTATTTGCTCACCACTTTTGCTCACAGACAAAGAATACAACCATGCCATTTATGTTTTCTAGTAAAAATGTAATCTAAGGAAATGGCCTCTAGTCACTTGTTTGAGGGCAAATTGCGAGTAAAGACTGCTTCGAAGCAAAAATATTAATATTGACTCATCCTTGAAAATATGGAACATATTTCTAAGTGACTATAGGATAAGTCATAATGGTCATCATGTTGGCAAATTAAAGTTTTAAAGCACTTACTTTCCCATACTGGCTCTATTACTAGTTGTATACACTGTAAGGGCCAAAGTAAACATCTGTGCACCCTTATTTTCCTTCCCTTGTGATTCCGTAAATTGTGCTAGCACCTGTGGGGTAATCTGTCTGTATTGCCCATTAGCAAGGAAAGTGGACAAAATCAAACAAACTATGACATGTGGCGTGTATTGCGCATATATTTGATAAAGTGCAGTCTCCATACTATATTTTAGTCTGACAGCTTATGTACACATTTTGTTGCTTATATATGATGGCAATAAATCATGCAAATTGAAATAGATTTGAATTAATGTTTTCCAATCGTTTTCACCACAAATTGGAGGATCACACTGATGCAAAACCATACAGCTACAACATGGATAAATATTTATATTCTATTGCATATGTGTGTGTGTGTATTAGTACTGAGGCTAGAAGAAAAACGAGAACAAAGGCCATTAGTCAAGACCTACATTATGTTTACAAAATCAGCTGTTTTCTTTTATCCTTTCTTTTCAGTTTTTCTGTCAAAATCCTTAACGTTTCTTTTCAAGGAGACTCACACAGAGTGACATAGATGCCCTGAATATGTGGATGAAAGAACTGGCTTCATAAGCAACAAAACCCCAGGAACATCTCTTGAATTTGTTCTTTCCTTTCAACACTTCTGAATCCTTGTGTAAATGGATGTTTACATATATATATGTCAATAGCCATATGTCAAAGCTGGATGCATATCCTCTTTAGTCTGTTCCTCAGGATAAAGCATTTAGCAGAATCTTTAAAACTATCTAGCGATCAGGAACTTTCTAGCCCACGTGATCACTAACACTTGTCATTGTTTTGGATTTACCTTCAGAGTAGTACGGAAGATAAGGTAGAGTCCTGTGAAAGACGTAATGAGAAAGACAGACACTCTTCTAACTCATTCTTAATCCAGCCTTTATATTTTCTGTTCTTTATGGTCTTCGTATTTTGTTCTTTTGGGGTGCTTTTGTTTTGTTTTGTTTTGTTTTGGTAGGTTGTTGGGGTTTTTTTGTTTGTTGTTGTTTTGTTTGGGGTTTTTTGTTTGTTTTTTTTGTGGTTTTTTTTTCCTTAAACCAAATTATGATATATGCTATAGGAGAAACTCACACAATCACCAAGAGCAATTTTATGGGCACATATGTATGAACTGAGGGGCCTCCCAAGTCGATAAAGTGAAACCACCTGCATTTTGTACAGAAGTTAAAGCAGATGGGAGCCTCAGGAAGAATAATACCTCTTAGAGGAAAAGTCACACTAAGCTGTTTGATTTAATCTTTACTCCACAGGAATTCCCTTTTTTTCCAAATGACAGCTAATAGCTCTGTCCATAAACCCGCACGTTAGCTGGGGGTGTTCTCTCTCTGTCTTTGTGAAATTAATTAGTCCAATTAATTAGTTCCATTACTGTTTAAAGATTCATATAGCTTGAGAAGAATGCAAAGCTCACTACAACAGATGACACTGTCACATCACCATGTAGCAAGACTGATCCAACTCCAACATACAATAATCACCTAGTGTGTGATGTCTCTTCTTCCTTTTGGTGCATTAACTATATGATATTTGTTTTTATGCACTCTCAACTTAAAAAAAAGTGATATACAGATCCTCTAGGTAACTTGTGCTGACTCCTTCATGAGGGCGGCCTTGCACTAAATGACCCAAGAATGAAAGGTGCCCTTCACTTGGTTGTCCTTCTTATCTTGTACGGGGAGAAGAGCATGACAGGGGAATGATGGCAGGGAGAGGAGTACCAATATATTTGTCTGGGCCTTTGTGGTATATAAGGCACACCCTGAAGAATTTTTAATTCATTTTATGGGCTGAGGCTGCGTGGAACTTATTTAGGTACGATAATGCAAAGCTGAATATCAGGACTATTAGTCAATTATTTTTCGTAAGTTATTGGATGGAATTTCTCAGAAGTGATCTAACATTACTGTTGTATTGATGGGCTAAGGGTATGGTTAAACCAAAAGAAGCATTCATATTAATCACAGATAAAATATAGTTAAATTAGATAAAAGTAATATGTTTTATTAGGCCAAAGATGGAAAAAAATGGGACATATTTTAAAAGAAAGTCAGTTAGGCATATATAGTCTTGCATGAATGTAGCTCAAGTGTCACTTACTTGTTGCATATTTTGTAAATCTACTGGATGATTACATTTCATAAATCTTGTTCTTTACACTCACATGAAGTTTGTTTCCAAAGGTTACTGCCTTAGCACAGATTTTACTTTATTTTATTTTATTTTACCAAGTGACAGTTAAAAAAAGAAAGTACTGTTTCATGTATCATGGGGTCTCATGTGTGGTAAAGGAGGGGCAAGGTCCAGTACAACTTTTAGCCTGAACTCACTAACACCTTTCGTCTAACTCTTTACTGTCAGTGAGTACCTGTTGGAATTTGCTTTGCCATAGCATAGGTTACATATTTCTGTACATCAAACCCATGGTTTATTGTCAGAGGCTTATCATCTTAACTTTCTGGAACTTTATTTCATTCTAAACGTAAGACTTTATATAGCAAAGGAGCAGAGGTCTGCTTAGCCCACACAATAGACCTTTGGGATTGTTCCAGAGGTGCCTGACAAGTTGCTCCACAATGACTTCCAGCAGGATCTTCCAAGGCTCTCTGGGAACAGTGTGTTTCTAGCAGCATTTGTAAGCATTAGTGGTATATATGTTGATATATTAGCAAGACGTTATTCTAGACCATGAATTAGGGTTGTAAATTAGGCTGACCTGACCTTAAGTGAAACTGCAGAGAAACAATAATTTCTACCATCCTGTAAATAGGTATTCAGAAACATGCTTAAAAGCATATTGCCAAAATTATTTTCTAGTAAATTTACAAAGGAATACCTTTTTTTCTTCACTTCTTGGTTTAAATATGTTTTTGAAATGCTGATGTGGTAAAGCGCTAAGTTTTTATTATACCCAATGTTATAGTCACTTGGCCAATTCAGGAAATAAATTAATCTGTTGATAAAAATTGAAACATACAAATTGAGTTAGTGCTAAGATACATAGGAATTCTGTAAGAAAGCTATGTGAGTTTTACACAATCCACAGAAATTGACAAGAGTCAAATCAAGAAGAAATTCTGTTGCCAGGAGGTGAGAACTGTTAGAAACCCCCAAAATGTTTCATAATTTTAAACGGTAAATGTATTAAGAAATAAAAACCATAGATTAACAAGAAATAAACACAGGTATGTCAATGAGTGGGTTTCTGTGAATTTTTGGAAAATTCAATGCAAATTAAAATATTTGGATCAAAATCTCTGTTATGCTTACTGCAACTGCATATATAAGTCAGATCCATCCCTACGTATTGAATCTGGTTTTGGTTTATACCATACTTAGCATTAACATCTGCAAAACTATTATGGAAATGTAAGTACATCTGGAACACTAAATATTTTACAGTTTCACATAAAATATAATAAAAGTGAGAAGAAAAAAAATTATACCATTGCCCATTATAAGCTTTGAAAGGTTGAACTAAATTTTAACTACTGAAGTTAGGGATTCATCGCCAAGGTTGATTGCCTACACAGTATTCAGCATTTCACAACAAATCAAAAAGAGGAGTGGAAGGAGAAAAGAACAGGTTATGCTAAATCACCCCAGAAATACATTATTGTCTCATGCCTTGATACCATTTTTCTCCCATCTCAGTTCCTTTAAACCTATCCAAAACTTCCAAAAAGCATTCATTAATTTTAAAAGCAAATTTCTATGTGAATCCCCTTTTAACTGTCCCTAAAATTTAACTTTGCTTTTGAAGTGCATCTCAGCTTAACTTTAGTATCTTGTGTTTTGACCCCAGCCAGCAACTAAGTACTGTGCAGCCGCTCAATTTGTCCCCCATAACCCGCAGTGTGATGGGGAGAAGAATCTGGAAAAAAAGGTAAAACTCAAGGGTTGAGATCAATACAATTTAAGAATTGAAACATAATAATAATAACAATAATAATAAAACTTTTTATTATTGTTGCTATCGTAATTATTGCTATTGTTATTATTAATAATATTGATATTATTAAAAGGAGGGAGATAAGAGGAAAGCAATACAATACAAAGTGAAGAAAAAAAACCAAGTGATGTAAAATTCAATTGCTCAGCACCTGCTCACTGATGTCCAGTGAGTCCCCAAGCAGTGATCAGCAGGCCCCAGCCAAGTTCTTCTAGTTTACATACTGAGCACGACGCTCCATGGTATGGTATGGAGTATCCCTTTGGCCAGTTTGGGTCACCTGTCCTGGCTGTGTCCCCTCCCAGTTCCCCGTGCCCCCCCCCCAGCCCTCTGGCTGGCAGGGCCCGAGAACCTGAGAAGTCCTTGACTCAGTATGAACATCACCCAGCACCAACCAAACCCATCCGTGTGCCATCGGCATTGCTCTCACACCACACCCAAAACACAGCCCTGCTCCAGCTGGTAAGAAGAAAATTAACTCTATCCCAGCTGAAACAGGACACTTCTTTATCAGATTCAACTTTTCAAATTTATGTTCTCAATACTAAGGTCTTAGCTGTCATTCTTCCATCTCTCTTCCAACATATGTTTTTGATCTTTTGATCTCCAAATGGAAAATAGAATTCTCCTAAATAAAATGTTGGTAAACTATGGGTACAGTCTAAAACCTTTGATTATGTCTATGGAAAAATTTTAACACTAAATAAAGTTATATCACAAAAAAAATACTTATATAACAGATTTTACAGTGGCACTGTGCTGATAGTCATTTTATGCAAATATTTAAGCTTATGTTTCTTTTATATATATATATATATATATATATATATATATATATATATATGATATAGATTTTTTTGTTTGTTTTAAAGGTTGAAAGAGACCTCTGGAAATCACCTAGTCCAGTCATTCTTTCTTAGGGTGTCAACTGCAACAGGCTGGATAAGGGTCTTCTCCACTCTTGAAAATACTTGCATTTCTCAGTGAAATTCAGAATTTTTGTCCTTTGGGAATTCTTACATTTAAAAAATACTTTTTTGGTTTGTTTTTGTTGTTGTTCCCAAACTTTATTTTGATTCCTTTGTATACTGAAAAAAAAAAAATTAAAAGTAAATTATGAATATCTGCTTTAATATTTTCCCTAAGTTAGTAACAGCAGAAGGACAAAAACACAGAAAAGTTCGTATCAGTGGGTCAGTTGCAGAAGTGCCTGCAATATCTGTAATACAGAAGCACCAAGACGCTTAGCTCCAAAAGCTGGGATCAGGCCTTCAGAAATAAGAAAACTCCTGCACAGATTTCTTGTGTTGAATTGAATATCACTTTGGACCAAATCCAGGCATTTGTACTATTGCTGCTGTATATAAAGTAATTAGTTTTATATTTTTTTTTATTTGAGAACAATTAAGGAACATTTGACAATAGTTAGGAAGAAAAATCAAAATAATTGATGATTCCAATACTCAGGCCTAGCTTACTGCACACTACAATTACAACATCTATGTTTTTTTAAGTTGCTTAGATTATGTTTATGCATGCTAATTGCTTTGCACGTGCTCATTCATCGTTCTTCTACTATATTCCTGGCTTTTATAACTCATCTGTATATGTTGAGTCACAGTACAGTAAAAAACTAAACACAAGGGAGCATTTATTGGAACTCTGTCCACATGAAAGCTTTTTGTTTTCCCAGTTTATAAGTGGACTCTAGCATACAGAAAGCATTTTGCCTATGCAAAAATAAAATCTGTATAAATCATTACTCCAATAGCATTTTACTCCTATATACCCATATCGTTATATAATTTCATATTGCCAGGCCTTTTGAGATGTTTTTTACTGTTAGTCATGAATCCTTTTGTACTGCAAAATGTTACTAAGTTCATGAAGTAAATGACATGCTCATTTTATCAAACCTCTAATTCCTGCTGTAGTGCTTTTACAGGCTCTGAAGGTCTCCCATATTCTACTCTATAATTTTTTTTCTTTTCATTTTAAAACAGCCTGTAATTTAGTATTCCCCACCCATGCCAAACTCACTTAAGGCAGAGCAGTCCTTTCCCCTTCATCCCCTCTGAACTTCTGGTAATGAAATGCTATTCCAATTGATAAAAAGCTGTCTAGTCTGTAGAAGAAGCTGAAAATAATTATGGGATTTTCAGAACAAAGTTTAGGACAGGAAGATTATTCCATGGAGAGAAGTTCATCAGCAACCAAACCGCAAGCATCCCATATTTTCCAATAACTTCAGGCAGCCGATACTGTGTCATTACTATCCCATTTCATGGCATTTTAACTTGTTAAAATACATTTCTGGTGCTTAGAGATGCTCATAACTCTGATGCCTTCTCTATTTGAATCCCTCCTCCCTGTAGAGCTACCCAGAACATCTGATAGTACATATTGTTAAATTTCACTTTCCAAACCAGCACAGTATCCAGCTTATGCAGATCTGTGGTGTCATCAGTATGTAGAGGATAGAAAAGTCCAGCCTTCTTCTGTGCCTAGTAACGGCATAAAGGTACAATTTGCCATTTATTTCTCCAGGTCTAGCAAAGAAGGAGACTAAAAAAAGATATTTTTCACAATAAAATATGTTTGTGGGGCTAAGGGAGTTAGACAATAGTGTGCATATATGGCATGATGCTAACTCTGTGGTTAGAGGTAGAAATCTTTTTAATTGTAAATCTTTTGATAACCAGTATTTCATTTTTACCAAAATTATTCAGATTTCTATCAGTTATGCAGTACATCAAGAGCTCCAGGTGTAGAGATGGAGAGATGGGAAGATTCAAACCCAGAGCTGATTCAGGTTGCAAAGTTTGGAATTAAATACTTGGAACAGGTAAGAAGAGAAGATTTAGACTGGGGTCTTCCAATTCTCTGAAGAGTATTTTGTCAATCAGTTTGCAAAGTATTCAGTAACAGCTCCTGCTGGAGTGTTTTATTTCCTGTGGTGAAACCTGTAAGAGTAGGCTAACCTGGCCTACCCTTGTTAGCAGTAAGCGTTTTGAGGAGATTAGGAAGGAGATATTTGGTGCAGTGGGGGTTGAGTAAATTTTCTTACTTGTATTTCAGCTTGAGAAGGCTCCAATTTTTTTCTCAGTATCCATCACCTAGAGGAGAGTAGAGAATGCGATGGGAGGAGACGAAGGGCAATGGACAGCCAATTACTTCTGCTCCTTCTGCTGCAATCTGTGCAAGGTGCAATGTGTGCCTTGCTGTGCTAAGCTTAGCTGTAAGGTGCGTGATTAGAGGTGCTATTTAAACACACCCTGGCCTTTCAAGTGGCAGTCCTCCTTCCCCTCCAACCAGCTGAACAAAAAAGACTGTTGATTTTTCTGTTTGTTTAAAACTCCATTTTACTTCTAAAATGGAGGATGTGGTAAGGTTGCCCCGCAGATGCAGACTGTACCAGCCAATATCAATAACCTTTGCAATTTACTCCCTTTTTGAATACTGAGATTTACTTTTTACCTTTATCATAGATACAGAGATTCATCATGGCCAAGGTAGTATCATTTCCCCTTAGGCAAGCTTTACTACATAGGTTGTGGATACTTCTTACTTCTCTGATCTTGCCGCTGATTCCTGCAACGATGGCTTTTATTAATATTTATGTCCTGTCCAGTGAGACAACTTGTTTCTTAGGAAAGATGGTTGTGGTGAATAATCATTATTCATCTGCACAGTAATTCACATCCCTTGTCTCAGAAGTTCAAGTGAAGAGCTGAAGGTTGAGCAGGAGAGGTGGTGTTAGCCTGAGGGAGTTTATTGACTTAAAAGGTATAGGTAGTTCCCATTTAAAGGGGAACTTATCCCTGTGAAATCTGATTTTACTAATACATCTGAGGTCAGCTCACGTGTATTTGGTCAGTTTGCATTTATACACTTCTTTGGGCAACCTCAGGTCAATCCCCAGTGAGAAAACCATAGGCTATATGTGTAAAAACAGCAAAGCTCTAAAGCAAAAGATTAATAATTTACACAACAGTTTATTTTGCTTTGTTTTTACCTCTTCAAATAAGCAGTTTGTTTTCCCTGTTGGCTACTGCAGCTGATATATTTCCTGTGTTGTTAAGTGTGAGAAAGGCTCTCAATAATGTGTATACCATATAGTCAAGTAGTTAATTTAAAAAAGAAAACAAACCCCAACAAAATAAATGCTTTTGCTTATTAGCTGAAGAGTAGATTAAAAGAACTATATTTATAGTCTTGGTCGTGTATGTTATGGTTATAGGAGTATAAACAGCAATACTATTTACACTGAAAGCAAACAAGCAGAATTTGACTGAAAACTGCCATTTTGAGAAACTGTAAAAGTTGATGACATAATGCACTACCTTCTTCCTATGAACTGTGATGGTGTCTCAGGAGCTAAAACCTCGTGAGGATGAAGCAAAACAAAAGACGATTTGCAAGTAAGACTTTCTAAATCCATTGTATGTTTTGAGAAAGCTTAATCTGTATGATTTTGAAAATGCAATTCCTGCTAATTAATGCAACTACTGGGTAAGTCAGGCTGTGTATGAACATAAATTTAGAGGACGAGATAAAGAAGATAAATCAAATGCTGCTTTATACACTGCCAGAATAGTCGATGAAACTGAAACACAACACAATTCAAATTGGAAAAAAGATCCGTTTTGCAAAACATTTAATTAGTCTGTCAAATTTGCTGCTGTGAGAGAAACTTAATTACAGAAGCTTACTGAGATTCATAAGAAGAGTGCATTTGCATGGACATGGGAAACTTCTATGCTAGAGATGATTGAAAATGGGCAACTTCATCTCTAAAAAGATAGTGACTGCATGACAACGAGGACAAAGTTTTCCCCTTCTAGGTCAATTGTTGTCCACTACAGGATTTTTAGTACCTTTTTATTCTAGAAATTCAGCTATAAGATACTTTTATCACCTGAAGAATTGAAGTACCTTTTAAAGAAGTTATATTTAGCTAAATCTGAGTTTCTTCACAGCAAAATTCTGTACACAGCAGGAAGTGCAAAATTTGCACCTAATTTATAAACTGAGTCTATTAGAATTACTGTATTTCAATGAAACTGGCTAAAAATAATGTCTTTTGCCTTAGAGCAATTGAGTACTTGGAGCAAGGCATTAATTTTGTAAAATATTTTCATTTCAACAGCCTTTCTCTCAGTAAGTACATATTTAAATAAGACTCAAAAGGCAATCAAAAAAGTTTTTAATTTCTTGAATCTGTCAATAAGTTAAAAAAAAAACCCAAACCAAACCCACAAAATAAACACCCAAAGAAGCTCAAAGAGATAGCTTTTGCATGAGAAGATACCATCTTCCCTTTTCCCCTTCAGTGGCACAACAGCTGCTTCTCTTCACCTTTCTCCAGCAGAGTGGCTTACACCTGGCACTTGTAAAGCCTCTGATACCGAGTTTTTCAAGCCATTTTTTCCCTCATGTGAAAGATACTGCTTGAACAAATTAAGTGCTTGTATATCATCCTACAGAGACTGCTTTCTAATGAACATCTAATCCCACTGCTGTAAGGCATTCTTTGGTTTCCCATCAGACAACTCAAATTCTCCTTAGTTATTGAAATCTCATGAAAATAAATGAAAACAAAAAGGGCATTTCTTTTATTGTGCCAAAATTCAAAGTATTCATCTTGTGATAAGCAGTGAGCAGACCAGGGGTGCAAAGAACTTTAATCTACAAGTGTGTTTGTGGATTTTCCTCTACCAGAGGTAATTCTTCTCTAAGAGGACTCAGCTATGAACTATAGGTGAAGAGGTATTGTCTCCGTGAATTACAAACTGGTTAATTTCAGAGACATTCTTGGCCAGTACAGGTAGAGTTGTGCCTTCCACATGCATGACTTACTACTGTACTAATTTCTTGCTATGCTTTCTAAGCAGAAATAAATTTTGCTTTGAATGATAAAAATAAATAAAGGAATTAAGACAATAATGAGAGCAAGGAAAAAAAATAAATATGTGTTTATAAAGTCAGAACAAAAAACTCCTTCCAAAGTTGTTGGGGTTTTTTCTCTCTAAATCTGGGGTTGATTCTTTGTAACCTTTGCCAAGACCATAATCCTTGCACTAACAAACATTTGAGAATGAATTTCTGGGAGCAGCTATGCATCTGTCAACCCCTCTGGGACAGGAATTAAATGGTCCTGATTTTAATGAAAATGCACTGAAATTAATAAGCTTCTCTGACTTAGATGATGAACACACTGAAATGTAAAGTCCCCTTTAACACTGACAAAGATTCTGACAGGTATTTTATTTAAAACAGAGTACCTAGGAAGCCCAACTGGCTCATTTTATAGTTTTACTCTCTTCCTTCTCTCAGAAAAATGACATACAGTAGCAGTAATTTTATGAGGCTCTATCTTTGAGCCAAATGTGAACATCTCCTCCTTCTGCAAACCCAAGGAAAGGTATGGCTGAAAACGTATTTGAATATGAAGTCTGATTCTAACATACACTCTGGTTTGCTACGGCGGCTTAGTAGAGCATTGGTCTAAGCAGTCTGTCTATGCAGAAGTTAAAGCTGCAGGTGTATAGAGTGTCATATTTTCTGCTGTTGAACAATGCTCTGTTTTGTCCCTCTGTGTAGTTATGGTGAATATATGGAGTTCACAGGTCGTCAGGCAACATGGGTCAGCTGACCCAGTAAGCTCACCTGGAAGATACGCAGCATGACTTTCATACACATGGTTATATGGAAACATTGGCATGTACTTGAACGTTCAGTTTTGTGTAATGTCTATATATTTCATTATCTGGATTTTGTATAGGGTTTCATTTTGGAATTTGAATCAAGGACAGAAGATTTGTGTGTCAGTACATACAGAAGAAACACCAGCTTTTTCCTCTTACTCATTTCATGTTTCAGGTGTTTTAAGCTTAAAGGGGTACTGTGCGTGCTGCAGCATGGGATCTGAAAGACATAAGATAAAATAGAAGGCAAGTAAGAAAATAAAATAGAATGCCTGCCAAAAGTGACTGAATAACCTCTTTTGGTTTGAGGGTATTTTTTTTAAACATTCAGTTTTTTTATTCTTTTGAACTACAGTGAAGTACTTTAAAAGGTCCTGAAGTCGATGGAAATATTGTCATCCAAAACGTGATACCTCAGTTTTGATCCTATTTACAGTATTCCGCAGGCAAACTGGTCTAGAAATAAATACCACTATACATAACAGAAATTAGGTTCTTTCTGCTAAAATTCCTGTCTGACTTTGTCCAAGGACTTCCTTTTACATCTGCAAGGTTTGCAAAAAAAGCCCTAATTTTTAAAAATCTATGCATACACAATATCAGCCCTTCTGATCTAGCAATGGAATAGGTAGCCATACAGATTCTATTTTAATGAAATCTATTTATTGCTGGACTTGCAGATAGTGTTTGTAAAACATACTCACCATTCAGATTTCAAAGGTTATTCCATAAGCAGAGAAATGTGCAGTTTATTAGTGTGCCATTGACTGTAATCCCAAAGCTAAGTGGGTAAACATTTTTTCTTTTTTTTTTTCTTTTTTCATTTTTTCCCTAATTTGCTGAAACCAATTGCATATTCTATAACTGAAAATCTAGTTGAATTTTTATGGGTTTGATAAAAAGCAAAATTTTTTTCAGTACATGTAGAAGAAGTGTTTTTTCCTCAAATCCACTAGATTAGTTGTAGGAAGCAGTCTTCATACTAGGGCAGTATGTTGCCAAAGTAGCCAGAGAAATTTGACTTGGATCTAAAGGATCGGTTATATAAACCCCTTTTAGCTCTGGAACTTTTCTCTCCTCACACTTGAGCACTACATACAGCTTTGGGGAAACCACACTGGCTAAGGCATTATTAGTTTGAGGTGTTTTCTGATATATAGACCTCCCAGGAGAGAGGAGAATGGAGAATGTTTTCATAACCATTACAAGTAAAACCATCCTGAGCTTTCTAGCCACTGGGTTTAGATAAAGAGCTCACAGTCCTCTCTTAAGTTCAAAAAAGACATTGTCTATACAGTTGATCCATTCAGATCTATTTGGCTTATCAACTTTGCTTAGGATATTAGGCAAGCAAATTAACAAAATGGAAAGAACTGATTGTGACTAAGTTTTATATGCATTCTGAAATAACCTACTTTTCTTTCTGAATTTCCTCCTGAATAAGTGCTAAACTTTACAAATGTTTAAAATAAAGTATTTCCAACAAAATCCTCTTGAAAGTCTGTAACAGAGAGTGGAAAAGAGTGTTTAATGTTGCCTGTTCAGTAATTTTTTACTTTGACTAATGACTGTTCTATCGGAGAACTTGTGTTACATGCTGCAGATTTTACTGCTTTATTGTGATAACTTTGAAAACTTAACTAAAAAAGGCCATTTCTGTAGGGCAGAGATACTACAAGGTGAAATCAATCTTGCTGCTGATGAAAGGAATTGTATGCCACACAGTTTGCACTTTAAATTATTTAAAGCGTTAAGGCTTCCTTGCCAACAGATGTAATTGATTTGAGAGTTGGTTCACTAAAGACTAGCAACATGCTATGTAAAATTTGTGATATGTTCTGTGTTGGCAGTTCACCATGCTTCTGGGCTAAAGAAATTGCTTAGAATTGCTTTAATTCATAAAGGTGTTCTTGGCAAAGTCATTGTGACAAGAAGCACTGCAGAAATAAAATGGTCACTAGTTTTCCATGAAATACTGGAAATGGGGATTCAGTCTACTCAGTAGATTTCATGCTCCCAACCATCCTTCAAAACACTGGCAAAATGTCTCACAGATGTAGTTCCCGGAGCTAGAAAGAAAAGTCAGGCAATCATCGAATGAAACAGAATGAAGCGGCAAATTTCTCTCTGGCTTCTCCCCTCAATCTAGACAACTGGAACACTCAGCACACAAGAAGTTATAGTGCATTTAAATTGTTTCCTGCCTGTAAAATAATTTGCCACCTTTTCTTTCTCATTACCCAGTAGGGGCTAAATGAATAAAAAAAAAAAAAAAAAAAAAAAAAAAAAAAGCATGCTAGCGCTTGGAAATCTAAAATAGCGAAGGAGTGAGTTCTTCAAGTCAAAAGTACATGCTAAAACCCTAAAACCTAGCTGCCTGCTCCAGCCTTTTGCTAATGAAAGGTTGCCCATCAGATATCTGAACCAAATGAAATGGAAACAAAGCCTGAAGACCACTGTTTTCATTACACCCACAGTATCAATCTCTGTCCATCTTGCCATCCATTCTGTGATTTCTCAGTAATAGGTATAAACCATTTATTTGCTTGCCTATGCTTTTGGACCTGCTGGCATGTATTGACCCAACAAATCCGGTTGGATATATTTTTACCCAAGAATAAATAATTTGCATTGAAATGTAGTTTCATATGTTCTAACTGGATGCTTATCAGCTGAACTATGCTTTCGAAGACCTCTGATCTCTATGCAGGAAAAAAAAAAAAACACCTTTATCATTCTATATAGAAAGGTTTTCCACCAGGTAATCACCTGCTGGGCATAGGTTAAGACTGTCAGTATTAGCGGACACTATGAAGACAATACTTTATCAGTAAATCAAATACTCATGGTTAGTCTGCAAAAAATGTCATGCATTTAGGGAAGAAAACAGAACAGCGAGGACATCCAGTGCAGCAGGTCAGGCCTGTGCATGGGTTCAAGGCTTAATGAAAGACAATGAAGCATGCCATGTCTGAATGGATACTTCAAATAAATAATTTACATACTTGTCCATTCTGTTCTTGTCTTTTCCTAGTGACAATTTTATTACTTCCACAATTTATTGGTTTTATCCACCACTATTTATAACTGTCTTTCATTATTTTGATTGTTCAGATGAAAGAAAACACATTTTGGTTTTTTTCTTTAACAATTGGCCAAATCACAGGGTTATTGATGTGACCATCGGGTTTTTGGTTCCTGCTTGTTTAAAGCAAGGTAAATTAACAGCAATTTTAAGATAGAACTGTAGAGTTTTTTAATCAGTTGAAGGTAGGAAGTAGCAATACAAAAATCAACAGGTGTCTAAGACCTGTTCTTTGGTGTCGGCTTGTCATGTCGTCTGAGCTCTCGGAGGTCTGCTATAGGCATAAAGCACAAAGCCTCAGCAGGAAATAATTGTTTCAAGGCTCACAGAGCAATGTAAAGTGACTGTATCTGAGTTTCTTCTTCTCATGCACACAGATATCCACATCCACATGCATATGTACTCCAGTTACAACTAGAAATTGGAAACGATTCTGCCAGAATTAATTAAAACAGTGTTGGGTCCATGCTTAATTTTATAATTATTTTAATCATGGACTGATGTGCTGAAAGCTACTTTAGTCATTTATCTCTGGTTATCAGAAATCAACCAAGGATTTTTATTTATGTTATTTATTAATTAATAAAAAAAGAACATATGTTGTGAACGCCACGTTATTTTTAAGGAATCTGACTTGGTATATTTCTTGTCTTCATCTCCGTGACTTCAGGAAAGAATGAACTTTAAGGTAACTTTTATTGAATATTACACCAAGATCAAACCCCTTGCTTTAAGCTCTAATGTTATTGTTCAAATGACAAAAAATCAGCTTTGGGCACGTCTACCTCTCTTCCCCCCCAAAAAAATGTCTCTGAAACCATTGGGATCCGTCAAGTAAGTCAAGTTTGAATGTAATCAATATTAAAAGGGCTACAACGATGCAAATCTATTTTAAACACCTTTGTTTTCATTTCATTACACATCCTTTACCAGTGATACTTCTCTTCCCTACCAAAGGAAAGAATAGATGTAAAGTAACAATTTTCTAAATTTATGCTGCATTATTTTTAATCCGGGTCCTTTTCTCATTTCATGGCTAAACAAGCGGTTGCATTTAATTGAGGTGATAACAGCAAGGGGACAGATAATGGGATCTACGCACACCACTCGTGTTATGATTCTATGGTCATTTCAGATCACTGAAATTACCTGAATAAAAAGTACCACTTAAAATTGCAGAAAAAAAAAAAAAAAAGAAAAAAAGAAGTAGGAATTCTGTTTAGATCAATTTTTCTCAGTATATAATTCATTATGATGCAGGGTAACAGTTTCCTCTTGTTGCTGGAGGGGAGGTTCCTCGTTAGGCCACCATTTATCCCAACTATGCGCAGGTTACAATTACTTTGTACTGGTTCTCATGCTCGTGGGACCTCTCTGTGAGCTATTCCCTTTGGATATTCATTATCCCTTTGGAAAAATTACTTAGTGGCATAATTAGGTAGATTTCTGCTTGGTTAGTGAATTAGTGAGGAAAGGCTTGTGAATGCCAGACCTGGAGCAAGGCAGAGGTGTGTGTTGCTACTCCTCAGTAATTCATTTTGGCTGCTGTAGTGAATTGACTGAGTACAGTGCAGCTGGAAAGGGGAGACTACAGAATCCAAATGCACTGTATAACTCACACCAGTTTTCCTGTTTCCTTGGAAAAGGGGTCTGACTCCTTCCATGCAGGGACAGCAACACTGTTATTTCTAGGACAAAAGTGCAGTTATATTCTAGAGCTGTGGATTAGTAGGGAGAAGGGGAAGGTCTCTCACAGAATTTAGCAGACCATTTGTGTTCCGTCTCTGTCTGGAGGCTGAATAACTTTCTGTAGATCAAGCAAAAGGTAACATTTGTATGAGTGCTGCATATGTAATAGAGGACAAGATTTCTGGTAAAAACTTCTGTTGCATTTGCCAAAGAACACAAGCACAGGACACCACTGAGAAGTGAAGGAAAGGTGCAACTTTGGGTTCTTTTTTAAAAAGAAAAAAAAAGAGGTAGAAAAATGGTTAAAAGAAACAGAAGGAAACAGGAGATGTACAGTCAGAGAAAGGGTGGTAGAAATTTCGTGCTAGCTGTGAAGCACAACACTAATGCTAATTCAGGGAAAGGTGGAATATAGATGCAAAAATCTAATTCTAAATCACATTTGAAAAAGATATAAAGAGAAAGGTCAGAGAAAGAAAGTAAAACCCAAAACAAAACACCCATAACCATGCTTACCTTTCTTTTGCATGACTTCTATATGCCTCTGTTCCGGGCCTTAGGTATTACTACACACCCTTTCATAAATTGTTCTGTATCTCAAGAACTGGAACTCTGTAACTTTTTTACAGTGAAGATTTTAGCCACATTGCTTCTAGTTGTTTTGTTGGGAAGATAATAGAATCACTGGGCCATGGCTTTTTAAATAAACCTTACAGCTGGTATCAGTTAATTTACTTTTTTGTCCACTTTTGAGGAAATCATTCCTTAGTAGATAAGTTCATCAGGAAGGCTGACCTTGGAAGAAGCCCTCTGCAGCTCTCTGCTCCATACCAGGTTGCTCTTCCTTACCCTTCCACACAGTGGCCACCCATTTCACATGTACAAAAAACTGTTCCCTGAATGGCAGTGTGAACAAGATCATGGAAATTATCTGAATGAAAAGTACCACTTAAAATATGCAGTAAAGAAAGAAGCAGAAATTATTTCAAATAAACTTTGTACATCAACTATATTCATATGCTGACTCAGCAAGCCATTGTGCTAGCCAGGCCTCCCTGCCTCCCTATTGGGGAAGCAGCAGGCTTCATGTCAGCTGATAATGCCAGAGAAGGTTTTGAGCTTCTTTGGGATGACTCAAGAGAAATATAGGGACAACACATATTTTCCTAAATAACGGTTCAAAGGGATTTTTACGTTCCAAGGTGGATGAGATTGGTGTCTGCAGATTCTTTGAACTTGGCTTCCAATATATAGGAAATAAAAATATTTGCCCCTTTAAAAGTGACAAATGTAGCATTAAATTCTTGGAGACATGTTTTCCTTCTGTGTTGGGTGAGTGCTGGTGGGAGGCAGATGGTGTGGGAGAAGCACAAAGCCTAGGGATCCTCCTTCCCTAAGGCGGACGAGGGGTGGCATGGAGCCCATGCAGCCCCTAACACCTGTGGCCTTGGGGAGCTCTGAGGAGGAAATTGCCCTCTCAGTGGATCACTCCCTTCACTGCTGAAGAGTTTTGCACATTTGTTAACATGTATTCTTCACTGATACCTCTCCTTTCCCCAGAAACTACCTGTTAGGCCTGTCATCATGAGCTTCATACTACCTCGTGCTATTCAGTTAACTATGGTGGACGTTTTACCCTTTTTCTTAAAGGCAGGGATTTTCTAAGAAAATCTATATCTACTTCTATAATGTTCTGAATGTGTAAAGGTGTTCAGCTTCATAGTGGTTAAGGACAGAAAAGAACATGAGAAGATCTGGACTGCTTTTCTCTTACTCTTGTATGTTTAGGCCATTGAATGTCAGCTTTATCTGAAATCCAATAGTGTATGTTTTATTAAAGCATACCGTTCAGGAAGGCTCTGTCTGATTATGAAGCTATTGAAAGATGAAGGCTCCGGACCTTTCACTGGTTAGTTACTATCACTGTTATATATTTCAGTTCATAATTTATAAATTGCATTTTTTGTGTAGGTTAAACAGCTCATTTTTATTGTGTAGGATAAAGAGCTCATTGATATCCATTAACTTTGTCTCTGTGTGTACGTGTGTGCAGATACTTATACAAGAATGCTACAATTATTTTTTGTTAGGGATTATACAGACTGAGGTCTTCCAGTCATTCACTAAACAGGCTTTTTTCTTCAGACCCTGAATTGTTCTTACAGTTGTTACTCAATAGTCGTTATTTATGGGGATCAAAGAGTAGGGTGTAGTGTTACATCATTGGTCTTCCTGATGCCACAGACGGAGGTAAAATCATTCTTGCATCCCTCTCATTACTCAGTTTATATATCCATCCATCTCTAGCCCTTTGTGCAGCATTATTGCACTGGGGACTCTTGTTAGTTACTGCCTAACCCTCACAGCCCTTAAATCCTTTCCAGGGTAATTGCTTCCCAGGATAGCATCTATCTCTGATGAAGCTACATCTTATATACCTGCCATATCCTCTTAACTATTTCCAATTTACCTTTGTTGCACACAGCTTGTATTGGTTATTAATCTTATACATCCAGATGATCAAGGGAAGAAAAATACATCAGATCCACAAAGCTCAACTAAAAATGTGGAGAGGGGGAAGGAGACTTTGATTTCTCCATTTAAAAGCTTTTTACATGCTGTTTTAATCCATTTGGTGCTGGTAAATGAGCATCAAGCGACACTGAAATTGTGTTTTTCATGACATGCTGGCTTTCATAAAATTAGAAATATTCCGATTTTGTGTAACGATATTTCATTTGTATCAACGATACAATTCACAATGACCAGCACCACAAGCAAGTGAAAGGAGGAAGGGTTTAAAAAATAGAAAGAAAACAGTAAGTGAGAACAAGACATGGATGGACAGAAGAGGATATCATTCTTCATGTTAACTCTGCCAAAAAATGCAACAGAACAAAAAAATCTCTTGAAGTTCGTGGCTGGAATTAATCAGTTTACTCGAATAGCAATGTATTCTTTTATAATAAGGAAATCATCCTTGCCTCTTTTGAATAGCATTAAAGACATTGTTCCAGTTTTCAGAAATTTCTCTAATATTTCTGAGAGATAAACAGGTACCTTAAATGGTACTTTTATGTCTTGGGAGATAAAATTATTTATATTGATGTTTGTGTATACAAAACCGTATTATTTTTCATAATACATCTTATTTAACATTCTCCTATGCTAAGAACAAGCTGGAAATTATTAAATTATCCTCAGTGATTCAGAATACAGAAAAGATGGATTTGTTAAAAATTCCTATCATTCTGGTATTCCCATTGAAAGTAGTTTTATTTCCATATAGCTATGGGTTCATACAACATAGAGCTGTGAGAATATCTCTCTTCCTTGAGTCCTTTTGCCCTGCCGGTGCAGTTTTTTTCTGTGCTTCTGACTTCCCTTAGCCTAGATAGGTACTTCATAGGCAAAAATCAATATAAATAAAATGCTAGGTCCTGTCTTCCCCCCCCCCCCCCCTTTCGTTTATTCTTTGTTACTTTATATTTCTGTGTTCTGCTGTGGAATGCAGATGGAGGTTTAGTCTTGGCTATTGTATTTTTCCTTGAATTGTGGCTTAATAAGGCATCTAATTTGGTTCTTTTTAAAGAAGTCCTAATTTTCAATCTCATTTTTCTTAGTTACTCAGTTCTACACTAGTGAGTCTCAATAACATCTGAAGTGTTCTGTAGAGGGAAAAGACCTATTTCTTTGGCTAAATCACTATCACAACTAGCTTTCAAACAATTTTGTTTCTGGAATTATCACTTTGCACTAGTGACCTTCAAACTGCTGATGAAAGGAAATGTGATCTATAATGACAACAGAAAGTAAAAGGTGTTCTTTGGCAAGGATTGATTCAATAATGACTCCATTGCATTTTGCTTAAAACCATGAAGCTATAAGAACACCCAAATGTATATGATGGAGGGAAAGAAAAAAGACCAAGTTTCTTTTGATTTTGGTCAGCTTTCAATTCTAAAATATAATGCTAAAAAGGGAGGCCAAGAAGCTCAAGCTCAACCAGCCATGTATTTGAAACTTTAAAAAACCAGCAACCACAAAAGTTAACTTTTCTGTGAGAAATAACATCCTTCATATTTTAAATTAAGCTTATTCAGTGTTCAAAGTAAAACAGACTCTATTTTCTTGGATTAAATTCAGTTCTTTTTGGCTGTGTACTGAATTTGAAAAGTAGAAAATGGGCTTAATTTTTAGCTAGAGACTTGCACATTGTTTCAATTTAGCAACAATTTCATATGAAATAAAATCTCTTTTCAAGCCTATTATTATTTCTAATCATTAACCTCTGAAAAATCAGATTCCCCAAATACCTGAAGGACTGGAGGCACTCAGCACGTTTAAAATTGACATTGATTGGCAGTCCATGAAAGGCAGTTGCTCTATCTTTGTGAAAACTAAAGTCTATTACAAAAAAAGGCAAAAAAACCCCCCAAAAAAGCGCCTTACCCTGAAAGTATTCTTTTTTAAAAAAAACAACAAATAAGTTAAAAGTCTCCCAAAATTCCTAAAAAACATCTTCAGATCAAACGATGCTCTTTATTCTACAAGAGTTTAAGGTGCTGGGAATTAGGAGAGATTCTGTATATGTCACAGAGAGACAGATTCTGAAATAGCTCACTAGATAGCTGGCAGAAATCCTATGCTACTCTGAGTCACCACAGGGACCAGCTGAATGCATAAATGTACAGGGATCAGGAAAAAGAAGAAATTGCATGCTTCTTCCTAAACACAGCCATAGCTATGTGTGAGTTAAGATTCGTGTGTACTAGAGTCAAGCAGTGGTGTTCTTAATATTATTTGATTTTGGACTGATTTCAAAAGTTAACAGCTCTCATCATTTTTTAATTGATAAAGTGTCAGCTAAGTTGTATAACAGACTAACAGCTGACAAAGACAGAAACATAGAATCCTAAACCAACATAGATTGGAAGGACTTCTGAAGGTCACCTTGCTCAAGCTCCCATTCAAGTTAGAGGTAGCTTTGAATTCAAAAGTATCAAGTCATATCAGGATGCCAAGAGTCATACCCAGTTAAGCACAGAATTCTTCCCAGGATGGAGGTTTCACAACTATCCTGGGCAAACTGCTGCAGTGTTTGATCTTCCACAATGTGATTTTTTTTTTTTTTTTCAAATATCTAACTGGATTTCACATTGTTGAACCTGTAGGTTTAGAGATCCTAGGAATTAGAAGCCAACCGGAACTGAGAAGGAAAAAAAAAATAATTTAAGGAAAAGACTTATGAGGAAGCAAATCGGTTGTATAATTGAAAGCCAGAATAACTAGTCAGAACCTGCAAAACAGTTATGATAGTTTTCTGATAAGTGGCACAGGATCCACTACGACCAATCACAGCACCTTGTTCGTATAAGGACAGTGTTATAAGAAGTCACAGATCTTATAGGGGTCATGTACCCTTTACTCTGACTCTTTTTTGAGCATGAGCTCAAGATCAGAGAGGATGCTTGAGGGGATAAGCTGGGTCTTTCTTGTTTAATATTCTGGAGTCAATGTTTTTGTTTGTGTCCTCTACAGGTGGAATGTTCTTGAAAATTCTGTTCATGAAGTGGTCGGTGGGATCCTGGAAAATGCCAGTGCTGGATAAAACTTTTTTTGCTTTTATCATGTGTCGTGGTTTAACCCCGGCCAGCAACCGAGCACCTCACAGCCAGTTGCTCACTCCCCCTCACTCAGAGAGATGGGGAGGAGAATTGGAAAGGAATGTAAAACTCAAGGGTTGAGATAAGAACAATTTAATAATTTAAACAGAATAAAAAGGTTAGAACAATAATAACAGTAATAATAACAAAATGGAAAGATGGGGAAAAAAGGGGTAAAGCAAAAGCAGCGCATGCAAGCAAAGCAGAACAAGGGATTCATTCCCCACTTCCCACGGGCAGGCAGGTGTCCAGCCATCCCCAGGAGAGCAGGGATCCAGCACGCGTAACGGTATACTCGGGAAGACAAACACCACAATGCCAGATGTGCCCCCCTTCCTTCTTCTTCCCCCAGTTTTTATACTCAGCATGACATCCCATGGTATGGGATATCTCTTTGGCTAGCTTGGGTCACCTGTCCTGGCTGTGTCCCCTCCCAATTTCCTGTGCCCCCCCCCCCCAGCCCTCTGGCTGGCAGGACCCAAGGAACTGAAAAGTCCTTGATTCAGTATAAACATCACCCAGTAAGAACTAAAACCATCAGCGGTTATCAACATTGTTCTCACACCACTTCCCAGACACAGCACTGCACTAAGTACTAAGAGGAAAAATAACTCTATCCCAGCTGAAACCAGGACAGCATGCGAGAATATGCATGGACCTTACATGTTTCCTAAACACATCTGTAATGATGAATGCTGCTGTGAGTAGGGAAGTGACACCCTGCACCTTCACCAGTATCAACAGCATAGGCACACTGACCCCTCTTCTGCATGGGCAAGGATTCCTCCACACCTCACTGCTGGGCACAGAAGTCCTGTCTTACTATTCTTGGTTAAATATCGAAAAATAAACTACTGAGGATGACATTAATCTCACTTGTGACCGAATGCATTCAAACACAATGGACTAATTAGTTTATTTTATTTTTCCCTTGGGGTCAATGGACAGAAATTCCAATGAAGGAGCAATTTCATCTACCTTTTATTCTGTCTAAAAAGGGAGCCTTCATAATTAGATTAAACCAAATGTATAATTTTTAGATGAACTTTCTCATAGCGATATGAGATATGCTCCTTTTTAAGGCAACTATCTCAAATTGAATTTACGGGCAGCTAGATGCCTGAGTGATTTCTGAGATTTGGTTATAATTATAGTATAAAGATCACATGTGAAGTCCATGGCAGGCCTTATCAAAATAAATCTTTCAAGAAACATTGCATACTGTCTTGGAAAATATCAATATTTTGTTTTCATGTCTGTTTCATTACTGAGATACAATTCATGGGAGAATCAATTTAATGCTTGCACATTGTGAAAATGTTTAAAAATTATTTTTTAAGATAGAAATGATACATTTTAAAACTCATAGTACTGTGAATTATTTTACTTTCCACTTTATTATTGATGGGAATGTTCCTATCCATCTTTCAGTTATATTAAAAGAAACCTATTCGGAAATTAATAAAAGACAATAAGTAGCTGCAAGGAGCACAAGCAAGATGTGTTACACTAGTTACTAACTCAGGAAAGCAATTGGACACGTGGTTGCAGTTAACTTGCCACACAACAAAAAAACCCCACAATTTTAATCAGAATTGTTCATGTTCTTATTAAATCCATTTTACCAAAGTAAGAATGTAATAAAAATGCTACATGTACTTTACGCAAGACTATTTCAACTTTTCCTGCCTATTTATAAAATTATTTATTTATACTACTAATTTAAGTTCACTTTTTGTGAATAAAATAAAATTACCTACCCAAATTATCAAGTTATTTTGAACTTCAAAGACAAGCACGCTGTAGGAAGTGCTATTCCCTACTACTTCTTCCTGTTATATTTTAGAATATATGTGGAGCTCTTTCTAATGAATGTAAATATGTGAATGCAGAAATGTTAAAAATATGTTATTGAATTGACAACTTTGAAATAACAACTATATTGTTATCGACTGGATAGTATTTTGATCCTTGTATAAAAAAGATAAAGGCACTATTGTTTCTTAAGTATATCAACATAAAATGAGATAAAAGGATAATATTCTTTAAAATCAGTAGATATTCAGATGACATATTGTACATAAGCTAGTAGAATAGCCATAGTTAATTCATAACATATGTATGTTATTTAATAGTGATGAATTTAGCACCCTTTTTGCCTTTTTCAGCATCAGGCAAATGAAGCTGTGATTTTTCTTTACTAAAGCATACTGGAACATATTGTGTTTGGAAGCTCTCTGATTTTTCAGTACTTTTGTACAAGGAAATTACTGGCTCGTGTTAGAAATATATTTATTCAATATGTTGTAGTGGCAGATGAAGTGAATACTTTAATTCCTACTAACTGATGATAATTTTTGTGAAATGAAGGAAACTGCGCCCAGAGCTGCTCAGTCTCCCCAAATGAGACTGCGTAAGACTAATATCCATTCCTTTTGAAACCAACTTCCTAGGCCAAACATTCTTCAGATAGGAAGTAAAATCCTGTAGTGACAAAGATCAGAGGAGGCCTCTGTGGAAGGATGAATGACTTCTTGAAACAGTGCAAAACATCTTGAATGCTGAAGGCAGGCAAAAATGCACAAGGACCATCAGCTCAAACATTGCTGGGGCCTGGAAGATAACAGCAAGTTCTATAATCGATTTGAAAGTTTGCTGACTCAGATGTTAACTTAATATTTGCACAGGTCAGGAAAAGAAACTTCAATTTAGATGAGCAGAGAAAAATCAAACCCATCTGTTTACTTTCAGTCTGGAAATAAATCTCTCTGATTTCATTCTCCGTGAAATTTAAATTCTGCCTTTCCCCACACTAATAAGATTACCATATTTGCATGTTTTATTAATCATAAAAACTTATTTTAATTTATACAGCTTTATTTACTTTCTGAATTAATTGTATGGTGGATGTTTAAAGCATGCATAGCTGATGTTATCATCTTTATTATTACTTACAGTGTAATTATTACTTACAGTGCAGCAGAGCCACAAAACCTCCAGAAAATATTGGTGTCTCTTGTGCTTAGTTTATGAATACACACAGGGAGGAGGGGAAGCAGAAGTCTGTACGATAAGACAATACTTGTATTTTGATGTCCCTGGTCCTGGAGGACTAAAGACAAAGTCAGATTCGGGGCTTGCACAGGAAGAGACATAAAATTCAACAGAAGGGTATTTCTGACTTAGGAGAGTGTTCTGTTCTTGCCATATACTGGTAATGCTAAGAATACTAAGCTGTTGTCTCTTAAACACCCTTAAGGAGTTACTCATAGGAGCTAAGTCAAATTGTGCAATAACAGCTGTTTCTGTGGAACACAGCTTCAATTTATTTTCTTTTTAGCTGAAAGTATTTTAGTACCAGGTGGTTTTAAATGAGAATTTAATCTTAGTTTACAGCATGATTTTGGCAATAGCATAATTATAGGAAATAAATTTTCAGAAAACCTTTAGAATATTTTGTTTTCTGACATGGCTAGCCAAAAGGTTTTATATACAGTGGCTCCAAAATGAAAAGAAAGAAAAAAAAAAAAAAGTTGTTATGCACAGGAATACAATAGGGAAGTTAGAACAATGTAATATCTCTTCTAAAGTCCAATAACTGCAAACTGGATTGTCTGCCTGCATGTGAGGTAGCTAATTGCTGCTGATCTGCTGAAACTTAATAAAATAAATATTAGATCTGTAAGTGATATCCAACTCTAATAAAGGGCAAATATCATTTTAAAATGTTTATGCTTCAGCTGGCTTAGTCAATATGGGAAGGCAGAAGTCTTGGGTATCCTATCCACTTAACCCAACCGAGATTCTACAACTTAAGAATTAGGGTTGGTAGGGTTTGTTTTTGGGTTTTTTTTTTTCCTTTTATTGATGGAACAATGAAAGCACTCTAAAAAAAAAAAAGCTAAGCCCTTATCATAAACTTACATACAAAGAGCTAAAAGGTATCCCATAATATCATGAAAATTGGTGTAATACAGCATTTAGAGTGAAATAGGTTTTGCCTTCTAGAAAAACCTTAAAAATCTGATTTTGTTAAAATTAATTAAATACTATCAAAAACAATTAATTAATTTAATTCAACTTGATTCAATACAGCTTCCTTTGACTTCACTATATTTTGAATCAGGTTCTGAGCAGGTTACAAGACTAAACTAAATTATACTGACATGAAATCCTCACTCTGCTGAAATCAGTGGTAAAACTCCTATGGACTACACTCGGGTCAGATTATCAGTGAAATCGTCTGCATCAAAGTAGTGCTCAGCACACCTGTGGTGGAAGTGAAGTTCAAAGGCATCTTTGCAGTAGTTACCTAAGTCTTGATATCACCTGTGTGTTCAAACTGCTTAAACCTGTTGGAATTTTTGTCCCTGCTGCTATAATGATAAAATAAGGACTAAGTGGGGTGGGGTTGTCCTGTGGAAAGAAAACTGTAAGTCTAAAGGTTTTGGGGTTTGTTTATTTGGGTTTTTTTTTTTTCTTTTTGAGTTCAAATTTTCTGTGTATTATTTCTCTAAATGCGGTCTGGAGCTTTACAAAAGCTTCAAAATCTTCAGGTAGTTTGTTAAAAGTCAGAGCTGTAAGGTCAATAGGCCACTGGTATTTTAACCTTGTTATTTGGCTTTTATTCTTGTGATACTTGTTTCAGCTTGTTAGTATGGATTTTGTACTAGCCTTAATCTTTATCAGGAGATAACTGGATTCAAACACATAAAAGCTCTCTGTGACCAAGTGCAAGCCAACTTTATTCATAGAACCGCCTACGGTGGTGTGTTGGTCTGGATTTGTAGCTAAAACAGTATTGATACCACACTGGTGTTTTGGTTATTGTTAACAGTGCTTGCACAGCATTAAGGTTTTTGCTGTTTAGATTTGGCTGTATCTTAAGCAGTCAAAAAGTTCTATTTTTTTCTGTGGTTTACATTTTAAAGCTTGTGTTGGGTTTTGTTGGTTAGTTTTTGGTTTGTTTTTTTTCCTTGTGGGTATTTTGTTGGGTTTTTTTGGTGGCAGTTTGTTTCAAAATGGAATACAGACATTAATATCCCTTTAATATTAAATATCTTGACTAATTAAATGGAAAGTTGGTTTCTGAGGATCCTCATGAGGAAATAAGAAGCATAGGTATCTGGTATGTATATAAATATCTGCACATATAGGAAGGCTGTTTAGACAGCATTTACTGAATATGTTATGAATTGTATTTCTGGATTTCATATAAAAATATATATTCAGAAACCATTGGGTTTTTTTGTGTTGTTGTTCCCCCCATCCCGCCCCCCCCCGCATTAAACAGGTGTATGTTTGGGTCAATATTGTATTGCAAGTATTAATTGAATAATATATTGCCAGATCTGACAGTGAGCAGCAATACATGTTGAAAAACCTATGTAGTGAATTTTCATTCTGTCATTCAGTCAGTTCTGGGTAATGTGTTGCAAAACAGTATGTTATTTGGTTTAATTTTGTTTCCAACATTGTTTATCATCTGTGTATTTTATTATGCAGTGTTTTGTAAGCTAAAGTTTTCTAATAATTTGCCACGAAGACATGAGTCTATTATAGCAGATATCATTAACTTTGTGTAATGCTCTTATCTCCGTCTCCTTTTTTGAAGCAATTTCACGAGGGGAATAAGACCATAAGGTTTTATGTGTGAAAGGGAAAACTGGGGTGGAGGAGAATTGAGAACTTGAGTAAGCTAAAATCTTCAGTCTGGGCTCAAAAATTCCCTAATCCACTTGTGTGTTGCCCTACTGGTAGACCCGAGTCTACAAGTGCATCCCTCAAGTTAGCCACAGACATGTACTGTGAACTTCTTAGCTAGTAAGGAGTATTGAAGGGTATATGTCATTATGGTGAAGAAGGAGAAAGTATGATAGAGAATAACGGTTGCAGCTGAAGATGATACTAGGCTGAAATGCCCAACATTAAGAAAATGGATAGCCTGTGTGTGTTACATTGGAACTGTATACAGAAATGTAATATTCAGGGTAGTGGATCCCCAGATTTATTAATGCTGCTGTTCATGGGACTGCTTAATGCAGGAAAAGTACCTACTGGTCTAAAAGCTGCATTGGGATAAAAGGTATACAAAGACCTGATATTTTTTCCTGTTAGCTAGAAAAATCTACAAAGAAAAAAAAATGGTGTAACTAGCCAAGAAGAAAGTCAAAGATTTTTTTCCAATCTAAATAATGTAATCTATTTATTTATTTAATCATTCATTTTCTTTTGTTGTTTGCTTAATTGAACATAAACTTCTAAGTGACTTTTATTGACCATAAACCACCAGATACTATGTTTGGGTTTTGACAAACATATTATTTAACCCCCAAACTGTTTAGTCCTAAGTCAAATTCCTGTCAAGCTCTTCTAGCATCATAAGGATTTACCTTTTTTTTTTAACATGCACTAATTCATACCATGTTGAACAGTTACGCAATCTCAAACACAAGAATTAATAAGCTTTTTTTCCTTTGTTTGGCTCGTTTTCTTCACGTTTCTGGGGAAGAATGGTACATGTCACTTAAGTACTCATTGCCAGATGTCTGATTCTCATGCCTGGATTCTTCAGAAATAGGTATTGTTTAAAGTCTGCTACAGCTGGAACTGGTTAGAATAATAAAGGGGATCTGGTATGCTAGGGAAATTCTCTTTACCACCAGAAATTGATTTGAACCTTAGACAGGCACTGCTGACTCCCATACAAATGAACTGGAATTTTTAAGTTTGTTAGTAAGAAAGCAAACCAATTCTATGATGTTCTCTCATTTGAAACACTTTTTGAAGTTGCTCCTATAAAAGGAAAGACTTAAGATTCCTGGATGGTTCTGCAGATAATTGTGTCACATACTTGCACAAGCACAGAAGTGCTGATTTTGCCGTATTAAATGCCTACTTTGGTAATTCCAAGTGTGGTGTAGCTGAGTAGCAAAACTCCCTAGTGTAGTTTATTCAACATTTTTCCCACTTCTAGCCAAACAGCTAGTTTGCAAATTTACAGTTTTGTAAGCATAAAATCATGTAAATTGAATCTTCTTTTCAGTGGGACTTCATTTAATTTCTCATGATTAATGGAGAGGGGTAAGCTAGCCAAGAGGTAGTGTAAATCTGACCTCTTACTGACTTTCCTTTCACTACAAACAGAAGATTTTATCTTATCTTCTCAGACCTAGTTTAATGGTTTCTATTTGTGGTTGAAGGTTAATGTTAGGTTAAGCTTCTCAGGTAACTTGGTCTTGTGTAGAATGTTTCTGAAGATGATTTTATTTAAGTGGGACCACAAAGTTGTCTAGTGATTACCAGGAAACACTCAACAGCTGCTGCACTGTGCTATGTGCTGCATTAACCCACTGCTGTCAGTGGAAACTTATGACTGTGGCAATTGGAAGATGTTACTGGGGGGGGGGGGAAACACCTGCAATACAGAGGTCCTGGACCCTCAGGGTGTGGGAAGGTCTTCTGAACATCTTAAAAATCTCCCAAAGAGGCATCCACCCCTCATAAAAATTATGCAGAGAGAATCAAATGCTTGAATCACTGACTTGCTGATCAGTATGCTTTTCTGTAAATAAGCAATATTGGTTTTAAGAAATTATTTTTTTTAAATGCTTTATGGCCACTAGCAAATCCTTTATAACATTTCAATAATCTTTTCATTTATTGCTTTTATATATTACCAGCTCCTGGTCCTCTGCCACAGTATTGCTTAGGGGACCTTGTCACTTTCCTTAGACTCCCGCCCTGGCCTAAACCCTGCATCCTCCGTGTCCTAAACCAGGGTACTGCAGGCTGAAGTTACATAAATTTCAGGCTTTTATGTAAAACAGTTCATAGATATAGATTATAGGACAATTCTGCTGAATCTTCAGAAGAGTTTTGAGGCATAAATACAAGAAAGATTCCTTCCCTCTAATTGTCTCTGTTGAACAATTTAAGGAAGAATCTCAGAGGAACTGGTGAATTAGACTCCTGTGAATTTGAGGCTGGTTTTTTTTTTCTTCTTCTTGTAGATATGAAATTTGATTTATGCATAGCAGGTTCTGAAATTTTAATCTTCTAAAATTAAATAAAATTATTATATTATTTCAACTCACCCTATGCTTAAGCTAAGACCAATATGTTTCAGCGATCTTGATACCATTTTAAGTGTACTCTCCAAAATACAAGTCTTTTTAAATTTAACAAGCAATAGCTTCAGTGCTTCCCAGATGCAAACATGTAAAAGCTATCATTTCTGAATAGTGATTGGATTTTGATGTGATGTACTGTATTTCAGCAACATAAAAATATAAATAATCCAATACTTCTATTCTCCTACAGTGTAACATAACGATATAAAATTTTTCATGTCTCATTTTTTTCTCTTCTCAAGAAAAAAAATGTTGCACATCTAGTGTTAAGCTATATGTTGCTAGCATGTCAGAATTGCACACCAGAGTATAGAAGTATTTCAGAGTATTAATTTTCCTAATTAAGTATATAAGCAATACTCAGTGATTTTTGAAAGCAGTTTTGTGTTACAGGTTTTTAAGTAACTTATTTTACTGTTTCTGCTTCCTTATATCTTCTTAATATCTAAAGAAGCTTAGAATAGCTTATACTTTAGAAGCAGGGAAAATTCTGCTAGAATATCGAAGTACCAATGATGTTGGCCAGCTGTACAGACCATTGTAGGTGCTGTTGTAGGTATTGACTCTGTAGGTCAGCAGGTGAGTTTTAAGCATTAATCCTCTCATAATGTGTACATGACAGCAAGGGTAGCATTTAAAGGCCACTCGATACCTGTCTTCAAAAGTGAACTGAAGAGTTAACCACTTCTGTCACAGTGAATTCAAATAAAACCAGCCCCCTAGGCACGAAAGCCTGATTTAAAGGTAGAAAGTAACAGACGTAACTAGGTCTCATTTGCAAGGAGCTGGACAACTTCACTCTCGGCATCACATCATTTATTTAACTCTGCTTAAATTCAGGATGCTGCCTGAGCCAACAGTGCTGGTGCAGTAACTAGCAGAATGGACTCCACCGGCAGGTTTTCTAGCCATTGTTGATACGATATAAATAGTAATGATGATCCAAAGTAAAAACACAATTAGTGAGCTATGTAATGCCTTTCTGCTGATACATGCAATATATCAGAGTATTGCAGAACAAGTAGGAAGGGCTGTGTACATAAATTTCTCTTGTTTACTTTTGCACATTAATGCTGCTTATCAAGCTACAGCAGAGGTGAAAGAAAAAGCAAATAAAGATGTATAATCTCATGCATCGTTAAAAAACAACAACAGAAACAAACAAAAGAAACCCTCCCAACAATCTCAAGTATTTAACAGTATATAACAGTATTTATCCAAGCTTAACATTTCCCCAGATATATCTATTTTTGAGTGAGACACCTTTCTCCACCCCAGTCAATCCATAAAGAAAAATGTACTTAAGACCTACTGGGTCTACTAGGAAACAGAGCGTGAGTGTTGGCTGATCTGTCTTTATCATCCTTATTAACAAAAGTGAAATGAAAGTGAGAAATTATTCTAGCTAATAATTTATAGGATGCATCTCAAAAAATGCCTTATTTCAGGGTCACCATAAAATGGTGATGAATAAATGTGGTGGTAATTGTTGTACTTTTGTATTTGTGTTTTTTTTTTAAAGGAACACTTACTGAAGTTTAGTCAGTAATGTGCCAAGAAATACATCTGTTACTCCACTGTTCAAGGTATTTAGTGAATAGTTTCCTACTACTGTACTTATATATGCATAGTGATCACTCTGTGTATTATCAACATTACTCAATTCATGCTACAGTACTGTCCTAGAGTTGAATTCTGCAGTTTATCTTCACATTAACAGCTAAACAAATTATGTTAAACAACATGCAGTGGCATTAAAGTCCAGGAATCATATAGATTATATATCTCTCTATATAGAGTCATATAGTGCTAGCTAACATTTTTCAACATACCTGGGTAAGAGACGTGCCTTTCCTAAAGCTTTTCTATTTTCCCTCTGAAAAAGGTGATGTACGAAAAAGGCTTTTATAAGTCACTGACCTGTAGAAACAGCCCATACTTTCCCTGCCCCAGCATAATCTGGGGTAGCTCTGGCCTGCTTTGAGGGAGTAACATCACCTTTAACTGAGCAATAAAAACCACAGGTTGGGTAAAAGTCCATCCAGCCCAGTGCCCTCTCCCCAGCAATGATGAAAACCAGGCTTAAGTATGAATGGGGTAATCGTATAATGAAAATTCCTGCTCAGATGCCCTTCCTGATTTCAACAAACTGCAGTTCATGGAGATCCTGAACCAGATGGGGTATGTTTATATCCTGTTAACAAGTTGGAACATTATTTTTTTTTTCCCCCATGAGTTTGAAAATATGCAGAGGGTGAATGTGTATACTAGCACGAAGTAATGTCTTTATGTGTTTGTGTATATGCGGGGGGAGGGGGGAAAGTACTACCTCTAAACTTTTAGCATTAGCTTTTACTTCTAAAAACTAGATTCCCTGTGATCAACCCCCAGAGGTATAGCCAGCATCCATTCTCGTCAGCGCAGCGTATGAACAGCTGCATCAGTATGTTGGAAAGGAACTTCCTCTAAAGCCAGCATGCTTCCTGCTGGAAACCTACTGCAAAACTAAAGCACCTTTCTAAGACATCTGTGTCTGGAGCTTTGGCCCTTTGTTTATACTGATAAAAAAATTGCTGCATGGATTTGCTAGACTCAGAAACAGAACTCTGAAAGTCCTGAAGAGCAGAGCACCTATTAGACTTCAGGTAGAACTCTTCAGTTTGCCCAAGACTTCTGTTCTTTCTAGTGTGTTTGGTTTTTTGGTTTTGTTTAGTGACTGTGAGCTATTTAACTGCGTTGAAAACATGCATAAAATTATTTTGGTTAAATACAACTTTCACTTTAACAAAAAAATCAGGCACTTTTTTTTTAAATATCATGAAGAGTCTCTCCTATGTGTGGAACATCCTCTGGAAACTCCCCTTTGGAAACAGAGGAAGGGACAGGACAGAAGTTCTTAATTTACAGTCAACAGAATAGGTTACTATAATATGGTATGTTTCACTGAGTGCTAATGTGATCCCTATGATTAATAGTCCTGGGAAGATTTAAGAAATCTAGTTGCTGTATTTTATTCTTTTTTCCTCCTTTTTCTCTAGGTGTGAACAATATTGGGGTAGGGGGAAGCAAGGAGGGGAGTGCTTCTGGTATAAGAACTTGCTTCCTGAAAGTAATGTTATTGATGAACAGCAAAAAAATAATTTTGTAATACTCACCTGAATCATGGCATCTTTGGGTTGGTGTATGCCACCTGAGAGTCTGATTCCATCAGTTTCAGTAAGTTCTAAACCTCAATATTTAGAGATTGTCACCATACTCTGTGTATGTGTACATTTTATACTTTGATGTACAGTTTATACTTTGCTGTTTTAAGTTAGAGTGTTAGAGCTTCATTCAAGCAAAACTGTAATTTTTAACTACAGTTTAAAAAATGTTGAAGTACAGAAAGTACTGTCTTGGGGGGTGTGGGTAGAGGTATAACCGTAAAGAAGCCTTAAACTCTCTGCTGACTAGGTGATTATACAATAGAAAGAGACCTTTGGATATCTACTTTAGAAACTGTCTATTTCAAAGTCTAAATGCATGGGTAGTGTTATACTTTTCTCTAATATAGTTTGCTATGAAGAAAACACCCAGAGATTAAATCTCACTTATTAATTTTTTAGCAATTTGTTATGGGCTGAATACCAAAAGAATTAGGCATCATTTGATTTAAATCAGTGTTTGGAGATTAAAATTTGAGACTGAGAATTCTTTGTTTAATTTGCAAACAAATATTCTATTTTAGTTTAAGATTTGAAATGTCATGATCTCATTGTTTTCTAATAAGGTCAGGAGTTGATTAAACTTTTATAATCGAGAAATTAGAAAACTGTGGTCACGCTCCAATAAAATAAAAGACATTTTCCCAAGTGGGAATTTAGGTATTTCATTTCTGAGAACCTTTAATATGAAAACTTCATTGTATGAACATAGCTATTTTCCATGTTAATAAGAATATTTGTCTTGCTAATGACTTTAAAAATATCCTAATTAGAGTTGAATAATCCACTGAGGTAAGAGCAGACTTGAACTTACAACTTTTTTCCTAATCAAAACTTTTAAAATTTTGTTTTTAGAAAAGATTTGCTTCCTTTATGTTATCCTGCACGTAAAAGGAAGAAAGAAGTTATGGGAAAATGTTATTTTCTTAACTTTTTCTGATTTGGGTTCTAACCACATGTGGTATGAAAGTTCCAAGAATGCATCTCAAGTCGATCTCTGCAGTGCTAAGGTAGGAAGCTATTTTCCTGGTTCTCTGAAATGCACTTTCAGTGTCCACCTCTTAAATTATTACTAAATCTCCATTTATGTTGGAAAGTGGCTATGTGCTAAAAATATTTGACTTGTTATACTATGACTTGGGGAAAAGATGATGGAAAAGGGGAACTATGGCCCTCTAAATCTTCCTAGAAATTTGAAGGGTCTCTAAGGGTTCCCATCTTTCTGCCTCTCTCTCCTCTGTCACTTGATTCCAGCGTGTCTGGCGAAACTTGTTATTGTAACCTGTTTTACTCATATGAAAGTGGCTGATGAGGTAGGGTGGGAAGTAGATAGGGGGATAAGTATAGTGCAAAGCAAGTTTTAATAATGCTGAGGAGCTTTTCAAACAACCCTTGGGATTGCTTAGTCTTAGGAACCTGGCCTTTGGACCTGCCTCCATTCCCAGTAATCCAAAAGAAGTGAGAAACCACAACAGTGCCTCCTTTTTGTTGCATTCCCTTTCTTCTTCAGCATCCCACATCTTCCTGTTCTTCCAGGGCTGCTGTTGAGAGTCTCACCCCTAAATTGTTATGTAGCTTGACAGCATTTCTTTGGTAGAAATGCTAATATAAGTTGTTCCTGCCCTTAGTTTCTGCATTGCCTTCACAGCTGTCTTGTTTAACTATTCATGGGCTGCCATTTCATGACTGGAATGAGGTTTTGGTATCTTAATCCAAGACACATTACTATAGGGCCATGGTGACCACTGAAGACAAAACCTAAATTCTTAGAGATATTTTAATTGTAGGATAGTAAACATTGAAAATTCCTTGAGGAAAAGACGAATTGATAGCAGTTTTTGGGATAGTTTGCCCTGAAGAAAAAAATATATCCTTAAAACGTGAAATAAAAAATGTTTTAAACAGATTGCTTTTTTATAATATAGACATCCTTTTAGGAAAAGATTCTTGCCTTGCAAAGGGAAAGAGACACAAAAGGTTACCAACCACACCACAGGGTGTTTTATGCTACTTCAGGAATTATGTGAGGTTATTTTAGTTAAAAACAGAACTTCAAGATTCTGCCTTCCCTCAGTGTGTAGGTAGCCAGTCAAAACGAAAAATATTTTGGTCTGTTTCAACTCTGTTACGAGATAAGTTACCAGAATCTATTGTCTTAGACTATATGGTTTATGAGGCTGTAATGAAGTCAAGAACTTCTGAACAGCTAGGCTGTATTGAGTCAGGACTAGAGTCCAGTTTCCAGTCTTTCCTTCATGAGGACCACATGGCATGCGTTAGAAACTGCCATTGAATTGACTAGAATTTTATTAGCCAACATGATTAACTTTTCTTCTAAAGGTATAATTGTCATTCTGTACTAAAATTGTAGAAGTCTATATAACGAGGATGTCTTTTTGGATGTGTACAGGTACATTACAAAAAAAGGAAAAAAAAAAATCACATATCCATGAGACTTATATCATTTGGCAGCACTGCAATGCCAGTGCAGACACTTGTGGTTGGTTTTTTTTCCTCTCTGTTCCAGCACTTTCTCAAGTGGTGCTGATTCTGCCGGTCAAATTCTGCTATTAGTGGCAAGATTTCTAAAATAGTCATCAAAACAGTAAGGACCAGTTTTTCCTACTGTAGTCCCACTTTTCAGCTAAGAACCCACTAAATAGGCCTACTCTTACAGAGTTAAGTACCACAGACTTTCAAAGGACTATGATAACGCTTTGTCATATCCGTAATACAAAAATAATTTCATCTGATACCGTAATCTTCAGGGTAAAAAACCTGCAGCTCCTTAATAGAACACAGAAACATTATACAACGATTTTTGTACAGGAAATGAAAAGCAAAGTCTTATCCAGATAAAACTGCAGGGAAAATATAGATAGGCAGAAGAAAATTATCACTTGTGATTGAATTTGGCAAGGACAAGGAGGATAACTCTACCCTTGTGAAGAGTGCCATGGGATCTCTAATGATCAGTTGCAAAGGGACCCAAGTTGGCTGTATTGCCCAATTACTGTAAAGATAGACTCATTAATTGAAGATTACAGCAATCAAATATACTTCTTTCTTTAATGTTACTAATGTATCTAGTCTCCTACCATGAGTTCCTCTAGTCACAAATCAAAAGTTTTACTGGGGGGGAGGGGGAGTATTCTTTTTGTTATCCTTCATAAATTAAGTTTTGTGAGTGTTAATTCTGTGTGTCTGGCAGCAGCACAAGAGGAAGCACACTATGGGCGCGGGGGTGGGGGTGGAATTTATCACTCAACAGTGACTGTTTTCCCGTAGAGCCACAAAAATCAATTGCTGCTCAAAATGCCCATGCAGACAGAAGAATGCATTGTGTGTCTTGCTAGTTAATATGTCTAGCTGATGAAAAAAATCAATACATTTTTCTTAAAAAGGGTTACTGCAAGAGGAGAAAGCAGTTTATCTCTGTCTGATTGATGAAACTGCATCAAAGTCAGTTATCCACCATTAAGTTCCATATTTAGCCTAGTCACCCTTCAGACTGCTGGAGTTCAATGCTCGGGCAGTACTTCCATTATATTATAAGCTGAAGTTGAGAGCATTTGGAAAACTTAGAGAATTGAAAAGTTTACTAAAATAAATGTTTGAAAGGGAGGCATGGGACATTTAAATAAATAGAAAAATAAAAAATCGAAGGGCTCTAAGGACCAGAAAAGAAGACAGAACCTTGGCAAGCTGAGGTTACTTTATTTCTCAGGAGATGATATATTCATGTTTTTTCTGACAGACTGCAGTCCCAGGGGCATTATACTTTTGCATCTCAAACTCACCATTGCTCCAGAGAGACTTGTTGTCCTCCATCGATTTTTTTTTTTTTTTACTGGAGAAAACTATTTACAAACCAAAAAAATGGAGGTTAAAGGAAGTTACTTATACTACTGGAATGACATTGCCTTAGCTTTAAGCCTCCTGCATGAATATGCTGTAAGACTTTGCATATAATTTTTTATTGTGGAAAATATAAATATAGAAGAGTTGACAAAGATGGTAAGCCTTTTTGTGAAGGGAAAGTAAGGCTGGTTGGTTGGTTTTACCATAGGCTACCTTCTCACTGAACAAAAAATCCGCTGTGAAATAGTGTCCTGTAACAGACAGTCATATTCCCTCTTCTGAGAAACACAAGGGTGTTTAATTTCCTCCAGCTTAACTTGAATTCCAAGTAAGGTAAGGGAGTTACTACCCACCCTTATTGACCACTAGCAATAATCCATAGTTGGTAGGCTTCTCGGGTCAATCATCTCTAAAGATGACTTTCACAGTGTTTCCTTTTTTCTGACCTCTTCGAGCTATGTTGATACCAGAGCTGCAAAATCAGCTTCTCTGCTGGCTGTCCCTATTCTCTCTGAACAGGACTTTCAGAGGTCTGAAGGCTGGTTGATTTTTTTATTATTATTTAATTATTTTATGAGGTTGGATATATGGATTTTTTAAATATATTTTTTCAGTCTGCTACATCTTACTGTTACTTCCCTTTCTTTCCTATCAATGTGTAACTATTTGTTCTTAGAGCAAGCTTTTAGGCAAATTTTATTTGCTGTTATGTCAACCAGTTCAGCCCCACCTCCTGAAAAGGTATGCAAGTAGGAACAGGTTGAACCAAGTAGAGATCCATCTTTTAAGTGTTAATAATCTGCAATGAACAAAAATGCCAAGTAAAAATGAGAACTGAACAAGGTCCATGAGAACTGGTTTTATACAATTTAAGACAACACTACAATATTCCCTTTACAGATTTATACATTGATGTTTCTACCCAACAATTATGTTAGCAAAGCTGTTATGTGTGTCACTAAAGAAACTGAATGGCAGAGCTGTGTAGAAGAGTTTCCTCTTTCCCAGCTCTCTGGTATAATGACAGTTTTGTGGTTTGAGCATCAAAACACTAAACATCTTTTATCACAAAACAAAAATAGAAAGGAAGAGTAAACAGGGAGATTGCGGTTGGTGAAGGGTAATGTACCATTTAGTTGTCAGTTGGGAAGTATTGCCGAGCTTTTAAAAAGTTGATCCAAATCAATTAAAATCGATAGAAAGGTCCCAAAAAATATTCACATGCTTTGCATCAATCCTCTCTAAGTTATAATTTGTTTCATAGGCTGAACTGACAGACAACCATACCTGGACAAAATCCATTTACCTTCAAACCTTATTGAAAAAAATTATATGATTAGAAAATTGTCTGGAACTGTCAGCTTTCTTCCCTCCCTGATGTTTCTTAGAGAGTTCACTAACATTCCCCTTTTTCTAGAATATTTTTCCCCTAATCCTTTTCTTGCTTTTATGCTCTGGCATCATCCTCCAAGAAAATCTGGAGTCCAAGTAGGACTAATGTTATTTAATAAATTACTCCATACTGATTTGGACTGCTAATCTACAGTTTGGTGTCTCTTGATACCACAGACCTTCAGATCAACCTTGAATAAGCAAAACTGAAGACTTTTTGATACAGAAGGTAGTGTAAATTACACAAATTTAGGGGCAGAAAACTGTTGGCTTGTGTAATTTGTCATAATTCATCTGAAGTAAATCAGATATTACACTTGTTAAAGACCTACTTCCATATTTGCTTTTGATTTTTTGTGATCTGCTATGCAGCAATGAATCTAAAAGTATGCCTTTTCTCCTTAATCTGTGTCTTTAACTCCCCTTCTACCTCTGGCCTCCATCCTAATGCTTCTACTTCTTCAGTCAAACTCAGAAAATGTCTTTATTCAATGTTATCCTGCATTTATTCTCTCTTCCCCCCCCCCCCCCCTCCCTTCCTTCATGCTGTGTAGGTTTTGATATCATTGAGCTAAATTTCTGTGTAGAGTGATGTGGGATAAATATTATATAATCCTATAATTGTTTATGTTGGAAAAGACCTTTAAGATCATTGGGTCCAACTTTTAACCTAGCACTGGCAAGTTCACCACTAAATCACGTCCCTAAGTGCACATCTACACGTCTTTTAAATTTCTCCAGCGATAGTGACTCTACCGCTTCCCTGGGCAGCCTGTTCCAGTGCTTGGCAACCTCTTCAATGAAGAAATTTTTCCTAATACCAAATATAAAAACTAAACCTCCCCTGGTGCAACTTGAGACCATTTCCTCCTGTCTTATCACTTGTTACTTGAGAAAAGGCCAACACCCGCTGCACTACAACCTCCTTTCAGTCAGTTGTAGAGAGCAATGAGGTCCTCCTTGAGTGTTCTCCAAACTAATCAACCTTAGTTTCCTTAGCCACTCCTCATGAAACTTGTGCTCTAGACCTTTCACCAGCTCTGTTGCCTTTCTCTGAACACACTCCAGCACCTCAATACCTGTCTTCTAGTGAAGTGCCTTTTAAAAATAAGTCCTTGTATGGTACAAAGTAGTGCTACATGGGGAATAGCTAATGGTAATGATGATGATAGGAATCATAAACATGAAGGCGAAGGGGAGAAAAGCAAGCAAAGCAAAAATTAGGTCACAGGTTTGAAAACCTCCCCGGCCTAGTATGAGCCACCCAAATGTAAAATTACATCAGAAATTATCACAGCAAACATTGTTTTTAATTAGCAACAGACACATTAATTGTGATGATGTATCTGTTTATCCATCAACAAAATAGGTAAATCATATATTCATTCATCTTTCTCATCTTAACAGCTTTTTTTTTTTGAGTGCATGAATGAGGTACCTCCTAATTTATTTATGTTAATAAATAGCTATTAGGCTACAGCGCAGCTATTTGTTAGCCAGAGCTGATATATTATTTAGACATTATAATAACCCTAAGCTTTCTCATTATTATCAATCTGAATAGACATAGATCTGCAGCAAGACAAATGCAGTCTCCACAGAAACCTTAAAGCCTGTAAATACTGGACTTGCCAGCTACAGCCAGAACTGTTGTACATCCACAGCCCTCCAGTGAGGCCAGCCTCTTTGCCCAGTCAACTGAACCTTAAGGCCTACCTCTATGATTAAGAAAGGATGACTTCTCACTGCACTCCAATAATACTTTCCAGTTAAAGAGGAGGGTAAAATTATGAGAAAACTGTTTTCAGAGGGACTAAAACTCTTCCAGAAAGACTTAGGGTCTTAGGCGATATGGTTCCACAAATGGATGCTGTTCTCTGCTCCTGTTCAACGTGATTGAACCTAAAACTTGAAATCTGAAACAGCTCAGCTGCTGTCTGTACCCAGAGGTTTCTAAATCACACCAGCACTGCACATCGAGCTCTGTTTCAGAGAGAGCAGGCAACCATCTGGCACTTTCTCTGAGTAGAACAGGCTGTCCTTACTGCCCACCAAAAGCCTGGCAACCTATATATCCTATGAAGCGTGTGGTATCCTCCCTTTTTAGGCTGACAGGTCAGAACATGCTTTTCCTTACTGTGAACACTGCCACTACAAGACATTACGATCTACATACAACAGACTCAGACCATGTAGGCATAGCCATGCTCGTGTTGATATCCAACCATGCATGCTTGGTCTAAAGCTAAAAGACAATTACGGTGATCCCTGTCATCTCAACGATTAAAGGCCGTGTCCATTCCTCTTTAGATATTAAGTAACTTTGGTCTTTAGCAGTGGTCCAGATCTGTTAGATGTAGGTCATATACAGTACTGGTAACTCGAGGTATCTGACTGCACAAAGTAGCTAGTACCTACCAAATACCATGCTTCCGGGCATGCTGGTCACCCATTTCCTAGTTTGAAAACCATGTTCAGCTGGGTAACAGTCTGAGACAGGACTCCTTCACTGCTCCTACTGAAGTTCTATTATGAAATAGTTAATGAGAGAAGCAGAACAATGGAGCAGATTTTTTTTCACCAAGTGGCCATGGGACATCTGAGGTGGATTTCAGCCCTTGCTTCGGTTTAAGTATAAAACAACTTTTCTTGGGTTCAGTTTGTTTTTCTCTTTCCTGCCTCATTTAAACATGGTTAAAACTCCCACTTTGCCAAAAGAGTCAAGGAAAGATGATTTGGGAGATGATGATTCATGCTCAGGAAAGCCAGCTGACAAGGCTTTCACCAGTGATAGGCAATTATTCCAACACCTCCTCCACAACACATTCAGAAAACTAGCAGGAGAGGCTAACACTCCACAGTTTAAGACACAGGAGAGGTATGAGACAGAATACATTTTATCTAAAGGTGGGATGACTGGAGATGTGCAATCGGAGGAAGGAAAGGTCAAGAAATGTGAGATGGAAAACTTGATTGAAGGATGCAGTGGGAGGGTAGATGAGTGGGTGGGAGGTGGGGAGAGAAGGTAAAGAAGTAATCTTTGTGCACTAAAATGCGTGCGCATGAAAATCAGAGGTCATCTTATATTCAGGATCATTCTATTTTTAGGGAATTCAGTATTTAATAGAAAATGCATTTGAGATACAAATTCTCATTCATCCTTTTGAAATCTTCATTCTCTGTAGATATTGAATTTCTCTCAATAACTGCTAGGCTTCTGTCTGCACAGGGAACGTGTATGAGGGTTTCATCTGTCAGCTGATATATTTGGGGATAGGATAAGGTCAGAGTAGGAAGAAATAAGGTGGATTTCATATACTGAGTAGGAAATGCAAATAAAGATTTAGAAACAATAAAATAACTTCAGAAGTTATTGAAGGCACATTTGGTAATGGGTATAGATACAGAGTAAATATTATATTAGAGTGAGGTGGTTTGGTGTGGCTCTTGCAATAGAAAGTATTTCCAGAGACAATCAAGAGATTAAAAAAAATTAACACCAGTTCTTAAAGATTGGTTGAATTGCTTAGAGCTGTAGTCTCACTGATGAAATTCTTTTAGCCTAAGTAGTAGAACCTTGGAGTAGGGAATTGTATTTCCTGCACGGCTATTTGCAGAGCTATAGCATTGCTGTGATTCTTGTATGTTTCTTTCCCAGCTTCCCCAGTTTGCTGTTTTTCCTCCTTTCCTCCCCATACTTTATTATCCTCATCACAGCGTAGTCAAAGTTTAATGTCATATGTACTTAAATAATCTCCAGTACATTAAAATCCTGGTCTAAATAAGGACTCTAATATTAATTCTTAATAATTCTATTTAACTAAAACCTGCAGATGTTATGCTGTGAAGGTTGCAATGGGGAGAAGGGTGTGTATGTCGCAGATCAGAGCATAGTAACTCTGCTACAAATGCTGCTCTACTGAGATCAATTACATATCTGCATAGCCTCACGTGGCTGTTCAACAACTGATGGATCTACACTGGGCATCCTCCAAAACACTTTATAATTGATCTGGAGTGAATGTGCAGAATGATATCCTACTGTTTAACAAACTGAAGCCATGCTGGTTAGTACGAGTATCACTATGCTAACCGTCTTTCTTGGCTGATTTTAATCTTCTGACTTCATCACACAGTTAATTGTTTCTCATTTATCCATATTAATGGAAGATCATATGAAATCCATGTAAATTAGGCTTTGAGAGCCTAATTTAGTACCTTTTACTGAAAATGGGTGGAAAGATTTTTTTTTTGTCAATAGGACAGGCTCTTAGCTAGCGACCTGCTTTTGAGCAAGAGCAGGTGTCACATGGTGTGTGCCCCATCTTACAGATTTGAGGGTGCTGCTCTGCAGCAGGTGTGCTGATAGGTGGTGGCACTTGGAAAATTTCTCTAGGGTGTTTGAGGATTGGTTATATCTTGCATTAGCCTACTTCTTCCTCTTATGAATCTGACTTGAAAAAATGCTTTTCAGAGACTGATCCTGTTATCCTTGCTTGGAAACCCCCTTGAAGCCAGAAAAAAGAACATTATTCTCTGTGGCAGGTTTTATTTTTGACCCTCCTTCTACATATTACACATGCACTTCTGGTCCTGGTGGCAGATGTCTGCTAACTGTAATTGAAAAATCTAGACAGAAAATTTCGAGGAAATACCTTTACTTTCCAAGCAGGCTACCAGGCAATTTGGAATAAATTTATTAGTGTCAAGCTCTAAACAAACTCAGGTTTCAATTTCCTTGTTTGTTGGGCTTTTGTGGGCAGGTCTTGTTTTTTGTTTGGTTTTGTTATTTTGTTTTGGGTTGGCTTTGGTATGTTTTAGTTTGTGTCTTTTTTTCCTGAATAGACCTGATTCTCTGTTGCTTTTTGCCTTGTAATTTTATTACTCTCAGTTTGTGCAGCCTACTGGTGATGAGTTAGTCCTGGAGTTTGAGATGTTTGGGTTGGGTTTTTTTTTTTTTTCCCTTCTACTATAAACAGATTAAATATTTATAAACAGATAGTGAGGAATCAGTTGCTTTGATCTTGGATCTGCCTCTTTTTTGTTTTAGATGAACTTTGAATGTTATGAAGTCATTTCATTTTTGCAAAGAAAGTGTAGTCAAGTATTACATAAAAGGTTAGCATTTTACTCCTGCTTTACAAGGCATGGCAGTAAATAATCAGTAGCCCTTTGCCTTGCCTTGTAGCAGGTAGAATCACGCAGTGTTTATTTTATGGTTGCCTAAAAACACCCACATGATTTCTGTTTTTCAGGACTGACTAGTTCCACATAATTTCTTCATTTTGCAAGAGGAATTCAGGATATGAATCCCTCTTAAAAGAAGCCAAATATTGTGTATTAAATAAAACTGTGTAGTTAGTCCTTGCATTGGCTTGCTCTTGTGATCATGGCCTCTCTGAACACTGTCTGGGAACAGCGACTTTGTAAGCTAATTTCTTCATGGTGTATGGATACTATGGGACACCAGCATCACCCCCAGGGTAAGAACAATGGTTGTTTTGATGACTGGTCTGTCTCAGAGGATGGTGGCACTTCTTACCATCCCTGTTTCTGGGGTTCTTCAAAAAGGGCAAATAAGTAGTTTCCAGGAATTTCCAACTCACACATGCTGCTATGTCTTTTTTTGGAGCCAGGCAGCCTGACAGGCACCATGGGAGCAGCACACAGATGGGCTTTGAGGTGGATCCTGCATCTGGTGTGCCACAGGCAGAGGTTGGGGAAGTTTAATCCATTGACAGAAAGGAGCAGACTAATGGGACAGGGCTCCTATTCTGAGTCCTGCATTTGTTCTGAGAGCGCCATTATACGTTCCACTAACTCCTCACCTGCAGTGTTTTCATCTCGCTGTTCTCTAGGGCACCTCTGTACGAAAGCACAAATTCAGGTACGTTGGACGAGAACACCTTTCCTTTCTGGGTGAATGAGCTGGCTCCTCAGGAATGCTTTGGCTTTGTTACTTATAATGGGAACATTCTTTCTAAGTTAGGAACGTACTGTTTTTTCCATCTTCTTGGTTTGGAAAAGTAATGTTACTTTAAGAAAAAAGAGTTGGTCTGAGTTGATTTTAAGTCTCTGAGAAATCTGGAAATCTGAGCTATTGACTGCAGGAGGGTCTGTCAGGGGCCGGGGGCAGCCCCTGTGGGGAGCGGCCGGGGCTGCCCCGTGCCGGGCACAGCCGGTTCCAGCCGGCTCCAACGGCCCCAGCACAGGGCACGGCTGGGCCCCGCAGCCGCCATGGCCGTGGGGAAACCTGCGTGAGGGAGGGGAAACGGGTCAGGGACAGCCCGGCCAGCCCGAGGGGAGGAGGAGATCATCCAGGAGACCGAGCAGGGGTGCCCCTGCAGCCTGTAGAGGTGGACGCGGTGGCACAGATATCCACACGGCAGCCTGCCGAGGGCCCGACGCTGGAGCAGGCGTACATGCACTGAAGGAAGCTGCGACACATGGACAACACGTGCAGGAGCAGGTTCATCCCGAAGGACTGCAGTCTGTGGGAAGGACCCCCGCTGGAGCAGGGGAAAAGTGTGAGGAGGAAGGAACTGCAGAGAGGAGCTGTTATGGACTGACCACAGCCCCCAGGCTTTGAAATCTGATTTTTTTTCCTCCCTGTCCTTTTGAGGAGGAAGAATGAGAGGGAAGCTGGGTGGCCATTTGGCAACCATGTAAGGTGAATCCACCACAAAAGAGATTACCTGGAAACAGCTTTATGCACATTAGTTGTAGTTAATTTAATACATACATGAAAATATTAATACAAAAGTTCTTTTGGAGGCAATGACTCACTCTGTAAACTGTACCTTTTCAGGCTGTTTTTGATGAGGAAATGTTGCCTGTTTATATCTCTCTGTACCTCTTTCAGTCAATACATGATGTCTATTGATGCAGAAACATGGGACGTAATGTACCTAAAAAGACAGGAAAATTATGAAATTTTCATTGTGTATATTCATGGTATAGGACAATGATGTTCTGAATGTACTAGGAAAACTCTAAACAGTTATTTCAGAAAAACAAACAAACAAAAAAACCAAAGCAAGCAACCAAAAAAACCCCCAAGTGATTTCCTGTTTCACAACATAAAGTTTATGTGAATGTTCAGTAATTTGTATGTGCCTGTGAAAATCTGTAGTGATTTATGATTATATTTAGAAGTATATATGCTAAAGAATACAGTAAAAGATCCTGTTCTTCTGTGACTTTGTATCAGTAAGAGGCTGGTCTTATACAGAGTGCTTTATCAAATTCTGTATGATCTAATGGTAGGAAACAGTACAAAGTAATGAAGGTAATCAAGCAAAACAGTGACCTCTTACATGTCCAAAACCCATTAAGGGAACATTATGAAAGACTGAGAAAGTAACAGGAAAGCAACCTAGTGACTCAGACATCAGACAGATGTTTTAGGTTTTGGTGGTGGGGGTTTTTTTTGTGTATATATGTGGGGGTTTTTTTTGTTGTTGTTGTTGCTACATTCTTAAAGCTAGCAGAACCTCAAGCCAAAGGAAAGCTACCATGTGAGGAGAATACAATATACTACCAAGGCACACCAAAAATGAATTGATGGATTTGTTTCTGAAAAACACATGGTTAGTTGTATATAGTCAGTATACCTGTAGTTGTTATACTAAATCTATGCATAATTCTGTTAGCTTCAGCTTAGTTACAAGATTGAACCAGCACATAAAGTATAGCCCAGATAACTGTAAAGTGGTGCACATGGGGAAAGATGATTCTAGCTTCACATATAAAATGATGAGCTCTGAGCTAACTCGCCTCTTGAGCAAGGTTTTGGGGCCATGACAGAGAATTCTACAAAAAAAAAAACATTTCAGATCTTGCAATCCAAACCCACAAATCTAATAAATAAATTAAAAATAACTAGAGGCAACTTAAAAAATATAATTATTTTTCTGTATGAGTTGATAGTTTATTCTCATGTTGAATACTGTCTGGCAGTGTGATCTCACCAACTTAAAAAAATTAAATATAGCAGACTCATAGAGTCATTTGGGTTGGAAAGGACCTCAAGAGGTCTCTAGTCCAATCCTGTACTCAAAGCAGGTCTAAGGGAACTCAGGGAATTGCCCAGCCTAGTCCTGACTACCTCCAGGGATGACATCCTGGATTTAGTATGAAAATAACATTGATAGCATGCTAATGTTTTAGTTGCTGTGAAGTAGTGCTTACTCTATAGAATCAAGGACTTTTCAGGTTTCCCGGGCTCTGCCAGTGAGCAGGTGCACAAGAAGATGGGATGGAGCACAGCCAGGACAGCTGACCCAAATGACCCACAGGGATGTTCCATAGCATAGGCCAGGGGTCCTCAAACTTTTTAAACAGGGGCGGGCACACTGATGAAGTGGCAGGGAGTCATCTGCGGCTGCTTGATTTCCCCCCCCAGCCCCCGGCGGGGCAGGGAGGGGGTGTGTCTGTAAATACCAGGGGCCAGACTGAGGACCCGGGAGACCATAGTTTGAGGACCCCTGGCATAGAATATAATGCTCAGTATAGAAACTGAGAAGCTGCTGATTGCTACTCAGGGACTGGCTGGGCATCAGTCAGCGAGTGGTGAGCAATTCTATGGTGCATCACTTGTTATTTGTCTTCTGGGGTTTACTCCTCTCTCTTTCTCTTTTCTTTACTATTGTTGTTGTTATTATCATATTTTATTTCAATTATTAAATTGTCCTTATATCAACCTATGAGGTTTACCTTTTTCCTGATTCTCCTCCCCATCCTGCTGAGGAGTTGGAGTGAGTGAGCAGCTGCATAGTACTTAGCTGCCTGCTGGAGTCTAACCGTGACAAATGGAAATCCAAAAACTTTTCTGGGTGACCTGATCTGAGCAGAGAGGTTTGACTAATTTGGCCATTTTGAACCCAGATTATTCTGTGACTCTAGAAGGTCCAGTGAAGGACAGGAAAGATGAGCAATTCCATACGAGAAATATTTGGATGGGCCGTAACTCTTCAGCCTAGTAAAGGGATATGATACTTGTCTACAAAGTCATTACTTGAATGGAGAAGGCGAGTGGTGATTGATGCTCCCATTTTCTCCCAATATAGTAATCGGTGGCAACCAGATTCAAAAGGAGGAAGATGAGACGGATCCTTATGCAGTGAGCAGTAGATTTGTGGATGATCTTGACAAAAGAAACTCACTCATCTATGAGGGCTCAGGAGTAGATTGGAGAAATGCCTGGAAGAAAAACTGTTTAAACAAACTGTGATAAGTTCCGTGGAAGAGTAAATGTGATCAGAGGCTGAGAAAGTATCAGTCAGGGAAGGATCATTGTTTATACTTTCCTGTTCTTGTTGCTTAGGTTTCTCCTTGGGGCCACTCTGTACTGTTGTTGGTGGTTTAGAAAGTATTTTATTGATGGGAATAGAAAATCAATTAAACTCTAAGCTTACATATTCCTTAGGGAAATGTTACACATATAGTATGTACAAATGAATGAAGAGCTTTGCTAAGCTGGGTTGGGGCAGGGTGATGCTGCATTTTTATTACCTACAGTATAGCCTCAGTTGTGCCAATGTATCTGGTGACTGGTGCTCATGTTTAATGTAAGACAGGGAAACATGAGAGAGGGGAAAAACATTAGTGTTTTCCTTATTAAAAAAACAAACAAACAAAAACCCACAAAAACAAACAAAAAAAACCCCTCACCAAACCCCAAAACTCAAACCAACCAAACAAAACAAAAAAACCCCAACAAAACAACACCAAAATACAAGAAACCAGCTTCACATTAAGTGCATGTGCCAGACAAAGAAAGTGGCAGCAAAAGTATATTTTCCTATGATTTGTATGTATGTATGTATGAGTAGTATGAGATTTGGAGTAGTAAACAATGGTGGGAGGCAGGAGCTTTGTTAGCCAGTAGCTCTGCTTAAGACAGTCTTTCAACATGTGACCAATACTTCACAGGATGGGATGATATATGGGCTACATTTGGCAGGTTTGGAGTGTAGGATAACAGATGACAAGAATTGTTCATCCTAGCACCATAGTTTGTAATATGGAGCTTCTAAACCAAAATAATAGATTAAATATTTGGCAAGGAAAATAATTAGGAATGGCTACAGGCACGCTGTAGAACAAAGCAGCCCTCAGAGTACCAATATGTTCTTTCGGCTGGGATGGAGTTAACTTTCTTCTCAGTAGCCGGAGCAGGGCTGTGTTTTGGGTGTGGTGTGAGAGCAATGCTGATGGCACACGGGTGGGGTTGGTTGGTGCTGGGTGATGTTCATACTGAGTCAAGGACTTCTCAGGTTCCCAGGCCCTGCCAGGGAGAGAGCTGGGGGGGACGGGGAACTGGGAGGGGACACAGCCAGGACAGGTGACCCAAACTGGCCAGAGGGATATTCCATACCATGGGATGTCATGCTCAGTATATAAGCTGGGGGAAGGAGGAGGAAGGGGGTGACATATGGCATTAGGGCGTTTGTCTTCCCAGGTAACCGTTACACGTGCTGGATCCCTGCTCTCCTGGGGATGGCTGGACACCTGCCTGCCCGTGGGAAGTGGGGAATGAATCCCTTGTTCTGCTTTGTTCGCGTGCGCAGCTTTCACTTTCCCTATTAAACTGCCTTTTTCTCAGCCCAGGGGTTTTCTCACTTGCACTCTTCCGATCCTCTCCCCCATCCCACTGTGGGGGGAGTGAGCCAGTGGCTGCATGGGGCTTGGTCGCTGGCTGATGTTAAAGCACAGCAGTTCTTCTGAAATGTATCTTGCTTGTTCTAGATTCTACTTTATTAAAATGCTCCTTCCATCTTAAAAAAAAAAAAAAGTAGGAAAAAAAAAGGTAGGTGTGTGCGCGTATATATATAAATGTGTATATCTATACTATGAGATATGAGCTTATCACACCAATTGTACAGTAGATAAATATTGTAATTATTTTTTTCTTTAGGAATATGGGAAAGCTGTTTCTTTGTATGTAAGCCAGTAGAACCACTACCCTGTACCTATAAATTTCTAGGAAATAATTTCTATTGATTTTAATGAAAGTAGAATCAGACCTTGCACTTGCAGTAAAACTTCATACTTTAAAAGCACAACTATATAGACTTTTACTCCTGGATTTTTTCCTAGCTATGATTTATTGTAATTCTGAACCTGTAGTGAGACTTTGCATGATGCGTTAAATCAGCTGTAGGGTTTGTATTTTTAAAATCTGTATGTCTTCATATAAGGCAAAATTTTGTAATACAGTGTTTAAAGCTCTTGTAGCTTATTGCTGACATACTAACATCAAAATGAAGATGATTTACCCTGAGTGATTTAATATTTATATGAACTTAAAAGAATACCTTAGTGATCTCAAGATTAAAGATCTCAGGAAGAAAAAGGATTTATGTTTTTCAGCACCTCTAATTGTAGTGGTCATCATTAGTGCTGAACTCAGAAAATAAGTAATTCTTGATTATCCTTATTTAAAATGCAGCATTTAAATAACTCAATGCAACAAAATTGTTTTATGATGTGTAAGATAAATGAAGGTTTAAAGGAATTCTGCAGAATTTTAACCCAGCCACATCTCATTGGACTAGACTATTGTGTATATTTTGATGTATGTTTTAAAGCAGATTTCCTCAGATTTTCCAGAACACACTAATTATATTCTTCTTCTGTCAGGTACAAGCTACTTTTTGGGCTGTGTCTCCCTCCAGAGGCACTTTTATAAGACTGTGTACCCGTTTTTTGATTTTATGAAGCTGAATGAAACCAGAAGAATTATGCCTAGCTTACAGTGTGAGAGATAATTATTTATCCAGCATAATATTTTATTAAAATGGTGAGGATTTCCTGAAAAATAATTTAAAAAAGAGAAATGGAAGGCTAGGAAAGAAAAACTGCAACTTAGGGGATAGAAGAAGGTATTGTTTGTGATAAGAATGGAGTAAAGAAACTTGCTTCCTATTTTCTGTGGAGAAAGATACTTATTTATGAAACTCTGTATGAAACTAGTATAGACTACAGTACTCTATGCAGACAGAAATGCATCCTTTTATTCCCTTCCTGACACTGTGTTCCCAAATGCACCAACCCAGCGAGGATCATGGATCTACTGGTCACAAATAAGCAGCTACTGAAGGCTGGGGAGTCCAGGAACCACCGAGAGCTACCGGCTTGGGTCCTGGAGAATGCTAATCCACTCACTCAGGCTGAGGGGAGAAATTCCAGGGGTCACAGTTACTGTTGTGCCACTTTGCTGGGACAGAGGAGTTATTTTTGGATGTTAAGAATATTGGAGAAATTTTCAGACTGCAAAATTAAAGTTTAGCCATATGTTAAGAAATTCAAAGTCTTAACGGAGACAAAGGTGGTCCTTTCATGCAAGTCCCTTCCAGTTAAGTATTGCAGTGAATCTTACTCTCGCTCTTCCAGCCATGTATCTCTGTGTACTGAATGCAAAGACAATGTACTACATTTCTATGGTTCCTTATTCTAGTGACGGGTAGCAACCCAAGTTCCTTACTAATCTGAAGGACTGGGAAAAGTAAAGAAGAAGGAAGAAACTAGGGGATATACACCAATATAGTCTGAAGATGTATAACTAATCCTGATGTCAACCCTAGGGATTTTAAAGCACCCGTACAAAACACTTCTCCTAACTTCCTGAAGCTCATTCCTTACTTTTTACACATCTCACTACACAGCCATACTCTGACTACTCCCGCCCTTCAGAGAGAGCCCACTTTGCTTGGTTTGCTTGTTCACTAGCTAATCAAGCCTTCCACATTTCAAAGATGTTTTCCTTTTATGTCTTAAATAGCCTTCTATGATTCTGTTTGCATGGTTTCTTTTTGCTGTGTTTCTGTGATAATATCATCTAAAATAATAAAACTAATTCCATGACTTTGATTATTCCAGGTCAAGATAGAAAACCCCCAAAAAACAACAACCCCTCACACCCCCCCAGAAACAAACTAACAAAAAAACCCACCAAACCCCACACCACCAAATACCTTTTGACTGAAGAACAAATGTTTCAACCAGTATGATCACCTGGTCTCCAAATCCTGTTCAAGGACTGGTTTTCCTTTTGTGTCTAGGATAGGGCTTATCCCGAGAAAGATCCTGGAAACTCCTGGTTTAGTTTAAATAAAGCTCAGACTCAATGTGGGATGTGCTTAATTGTTTTCTGCAAGAGCTACACTCTGTGCATGAACATACACCACTTGAGGGTGAAAAGCAAAAAACCTGAGTGTTCTCAGTGGCACAGATTCTCAGTAACCTTGTGCAAATTGCATAATCTCTCTCTCCCTCTCTCCCTCTCTCCCTTCCCCCCCTCCCTCCCTCCCCAGGACTTTGATTTTTATATAGTCACAGCCTGGCAAGAGAGTATTAAAGGGCATCCACTGGGTCTGAAAGACTTACTTGATCTGTGAAATGGGTGCATAAATTGTTACAACAAACATTGAGCAGGCCATATTTTTCCTTCCTCAACAGGAAAAGGCAAGTTTCCCCCCCAACACACACCTCTATCTCTAGAGCAATGGCACCCCACGACAAGACAGATTGCGAAGAAAGGACTAGAATTGGCAATCCTGTTAAAGATAAATGGCCTAGTGAGCTCTTGCAGATAAATGGCATGGTTTCAGAGAAGAAAGCAAGACGACAACTGACAGTAGGATGTGCCTAAGTTACTCGGACATAAAGAAACACTATTTGAGGTTTCAGTATGTTGTTGCTTCTGGGTTCCATGATGACTGTTTTCTGCTAATGAAAATCCATCCTGTCTAGTACAATTGTACATCCTGCCTAGTGTTATTGTACTTTATTTATGGGGCTTAGAAATGTAAGTAGGTGTATCAGTTTTATATTTATTTATAGGTTCACCTTCCAAAATGTCCACCTCTGATTATGAAAACAGTAGCAGAGATTTATGCATATCTTGGGTTCAGTGATTTAGATATATTTGTTTCCTTTAGCAAATGAACAGAAGATCACCGTTTTCAGCTGAAATTATATGTAACAGCTTAGGGCAACACAATCCTACACATACACTGCTTGGGCATAGAAGGGCTCACCAGTTGCATCATGGGTCTGTCTTGTTTAATATTTGCTGTCACAGCTGGTGTCAGTAAACTGAAGTTTAAAAGCAGATCTTTCTTATTCTAAATACTCCTTTAGCTCCTGACTTGGTGACCTTCTTTTTGTCTTGTTTTCCCTGTTTCTTGCTCTCCTCTCTACAGCAATGTATCACTGCAGCAAACAGCTCATCACAGCTGTCACTCTAAGAACTTTTTGGAATTGTGAAGTTTTGATGTCTCAGCAAATCAGACAGTACTTTCAATTTAGTATGTGGCAGATTGCTTTTTAGAAGGGACTGGAAGACTTGGTAATGGAATATGGAGCCTTTCAGCTGCTTAAATCTATTTCAGGTTGATAGTGACAGAAAACTCATTACCAGCTCTGTTGTGAATAAATGCCAAGAGTTGGAGAAAAGGACTTCTCTGTTTTTCTTCCCCCACCTAACTCAGAAGTTCAAACAGGTATCACTAAATTCACTTCTTGTAACATTGGCAAGCACTTGTCTAATTTTAAAGCACGTTAACTAATGGTGATGCTCTTTCTACCCTTTCAGTTCAGGCATGGATTCCTAAATGTCTGGGAATTGAGCAATATCAGTTCTGAGTTGGACCTAAGAAGCACAGATAATATTCCCCTTCATAACTGAAAGGGCTGAAGGTCACGTTATAGCTTGGATTCAGGGAGCAAGTGAAAAATCTGATGCTTGTGTTTGAGTAGTTCCTTGCAAGAGCCGCTGCCCATCACTACACTGAGCACTCTCAGGGTCATTGCATTAACGCTGAGTCCTCTGTTCCATCCAGTTCCTTGTACAACTGCATGGATGTTTTAAGATTTCTCCTTCCATATATTTCCTTTAGTATATTTCATTCAATTCAGGCGCTTCGATCTTCAACATCTCCCCAAATTTTGAGGCTGTGTTCAGTAGTCAAGCATAGAGTTCTTTCTTGATTTTTACCAAGGGAGGTTCATCTTCCAGATTTGTGTGTCTAATAAGTTTAAGCTGTTCTGAGTTTTGAGATTACACATGGTATGCTCAAGCTTAGTCAATGGAAAATAAAAATGAATAATACCAATTAGGACTGATACAACGCTATTTCTCAGTGAGGTCATCTTCAGTGTGCTAACATGTTTTAACTACTCTTTTCCCAACAGTGCATATTTAGGTCTGGGAGACAGAAACAAGTTCTGGATTGAGTTACCCGATTCATTTTTCCAAATGGCTTTGCTGATCATGAGATTACGTTGAGCCACTTTTCAATCCTAAGTGAAGATAATTCTGGAGATCTATGTGAGGCTGATCCCATTTCTTCTTTATGTGCTACTGGTTTTGTATTTACGCAAACTTAAGAATGAGGAGTGGTAGCATGAACTCTGCTGTTCGTGTTCAAGAATGCATACTGTTTTTCTGGATCTCCTTTTCTTACATTTTTACAAATAGTATTTTTTTTTTTAAATAGATGTATTTGTTTACTTAATAGACCCACACATCTTTGCAGAAGACAACAGGGTTGTATGAAGTCAAGAATGTGTCTTTATGTACAGTGAATCACCAAAAATGTGTTTGTCACACACATTTTAAAAGACTGCATAAAAACATTTGCATAATACAATCATAATAGAACTACTACACTGTGATCCATCATATCAGCTCTCAAACTCTCTCAGCAGGGTTTATGCTCTTTTTGCTACAAAAAGAGAAAATTAATTTACAAAACTGATCTTATCTCCCTACTCGGTGCTAAAATGTACAATGTTCATACTTTTTTTCCCAAATCTATGAAATGAAAAGTATGTTTATACTTAAATTTTATTAGTTTTCTTCTTACAAAGTGTTCCATTTTGTACATCTGTTGAAATGATCTCTTCACATCTTAATTTTGTGCAGAACACGGGGAGCTTTATGGACTTGATTGATTTCCCCGGTGTTCACAGGAAGAATGGAAACTCATAGAAAGACAAATAAATAGATTTCCCCTTTTCCAATGGGAAAATCACTACTACATGTCACTTTTTACATTTGGTGCTTTGTCTGGACTCTACAACTGTTTGTGACAGCAAAGGTAGTAACAAGACATCAAGAAATTGCTCTTTGTCTGGACTCTATATTCTTTTATGGTGGTGTTTTTGGGGGTTTTTTAAACAGCAACTGACATGCGCTCATTCTTAAATACAACTGAAATGTGCTTTTTTGCTTAAAAAAAAATAATAAATCCCTCTCTTCTGTGTAGAAAGGCCAAGAAAATGGTGTCATAGGTGAGCTGTCCCATGATGTGCATCTCTCTCTTGATGCTTTCACAAAACTGTGAACACCAGGTCCTATTGGTTGTTTGTCACAGTATGATTTCTTACCCCATTCCTTGCCCACAGCCCACACCCCCTGCCACATCTTATTACGTAGAGCTCATTTCACTAGGTGATTACAATCAGGATCTGTTAGTACAGATTGCATCCCCTTTCAAATTAAACAACATGCAACTTCAAATGTCCATACTTACAGGCAAGGTGAAGTTTCATATGCAATTTCACTGCAAAATTAGAAGACAAAAACCTTGAGCATGATTTCTTTCCTGCAACCACATGAAACTAATTCTTGTGTCTCTCAGCCTGTGGCTTAAGAATGATGGATATGTCTGTGGGCCTGCTTCCTAGTCTGAGTAATATAACTAACCCTTTAGCTATTGCTATGCACTTTAAGCAGATACACACTGAAAAGCAGCAGTGAGGAAAACAGTTTAACCCTACCTTATCACAGATTGGAAAAATATCATCACCAAACTCCTCTGAGAGATTACAAAAATTACCTATATCCCTTGGAGGAAGAAAGCTTAATGGATGCACCTTTAAATGTTATCTCTAACACTACACTATGCAGACAGGTGTGGAGCCTGGGCAAAGGACTAGTTGGTACACCAACATCTAGACCTGAAACAGATATGAAGGGAAAGCTGTTAACCGAGACTTACAAAAAGGTTTCAACCAATTACCCCTCATTAGTGCTGTGACAGCAGTCTGCTATAGAACAATTGAAATCCAAATTCTGTAGTTTTTGCATGATAGTAATCTATTCGTTGATAATATAACTCATCAGCTTTATAAATGTGATTTATTCGTAAGTGTAATTTAAAGATGTGGTGGAATATATTACTTCTTAACATCACTGGCAGTCACAAGCTTGTCAATCAGAAACCTTAAATGTTTAAAATGTTTAAGGAGGCATGGGACTTTTTTTTTTTTTTTTTCCTGGTTACATTTATTGCAATATCCAAATTCTATGTAAGATCTAAGATAGCTTAAGGGACCTTACATTCATTTAATTTGGTATCATGTACGCCACAGCCCTTTAAATCATGCTTGTTCAAGACAAGTGACTCTTCTCAGTTTAATGCATTTCAGTCTGAGGTTGAGATGGTACTAGATGTCACCTCTGGCAACAGAAAGGGGTTATTAGTATGACTGACCCAGCAGTCAGCCCATTCCACATGCCCCTGATAATGGAAGTATGTTCCTTTTATATTTTTACTTTCCTTCATTCTACTTCACTTTTGTAACTTGTACCTGGATGAAGCAGAGAGAATGAGGAGTGTTGTGTGATCTCTGAAAGCTTGGAGAAACAATGTGGACAGCAGAGAATAGCCTGTAGTGGCAGCAGCTGGACTTATGGACAGTAGAATCTGACCCACGGATAAAGCCTTGTTGCAGCTTGCTAGTTTGACTGCACAGCAACAAATGTGGGATAAAATAGACCCAGAGGATTAACAAGTCATAACTATGACCTTTCCATTTCAGTCTTTTAGGAAAACATTGTCTTTTCTTAAAGACCCTTGTCCAGCAGACCACCTTAAAGACTGAAGTCTAGATATTGTCCAGCACGCTCTTTCCTTGACTTTACCATCTCATTCCAATGTTGACTTGTAGCTAAGCTCCAAATTGCTTCTCAATTTTCCTTTTAAGTTGATGAACAGACTGGACTCTGATGGATTCTTTAAGCTCCCTTCAGCATGTCTCATATGTCTCTCTTTTTCTTTCTTTTTTTTTTTTTTTTTCTTTCAAAGTGTAGACTTGAGAAGTGGTTATAATACTGTTGTGATCAATTTTTAGATGTCTTCCTTTTATTCTGAATAAAGGTGTTATGCCAAAGGCCTTGAAGAAACCACAGCTATAGCAGAGAGATCTGTTCTGTTCAGAAGATATAATAGGCAAGGTTACCTTCCATTAAATTACATTGAAGAACATCACTTATACTTTAGGTTTTGGTTTCCTATTGATGGGTGTTCTGAATTGCATTGCTATATTTTAAGCACAGCTGAAAATCAGGCTAATTGCTGTAAAATTTTGCAATTTTAAAATTCTGGCACCAACATTTGAAGTACTCCAAATCTTTGGAATGTCTTGATGTAATGACATTCAGCTTTTGCAGTTTGCTCAGTTCTCCTCTTGGAATGAAGTGGTCTGGAATTTGAAATATTTAAGGTTTGAAATGTTAATTTAAGTAGTTGCTACCTCATGCACACAATTTTAACAGGAAGACATATGACTGCACATTTTTGTGTAGGAAAATGATCTCTGTGTGTATGTTTAAATATGTGTAATGTGTACCTCACTTCTGATAAACTCACATGTAATATAACTTCATAAAACCTACATAGACAGGAATTTATTGTCTCATGTTAAAAACATTGGATTGAAACTCAGTGGGTTTTGTCTACTTCACATATAGATGTCATAGTGAATATGAAGTAAATCACTCCTTATGTTTCTGCTCTCTGTAGAGTCGTTCATTTAAAAACACTGTTTCTTACATAAAAAAGCAGGGGAAAAGCCCTATCAGGAAGGGGTGCTAATCTTGACCAAGACCCCTAGGCACATCTCATAAAAACTCTTGATGCTGCACATAAAGTACAGGCCAAAAGGGGCAGTGGAGGGCAGTGTGTGTGTCTGTTTACTCTTCAACTTCCAGGGAAATTAAAACCTACACCAGTGTCCTGTCTTGTGTTTTAATTTTTTTTCTCTCTCTCTCTCTTTTTTTTTTTTTTTTTGAGTAAAATATTGAATGAGGCCAGATTACTGACTGACCTACATCTCTTCTCATGAGAACTATGTTTGCCTTGTAATATAGCATGGAATGATTAAGTTAGGGTAGTTATTTGAAATGCTCCCAAATTATGCACTGAAAAAATGCACTGAAAAGATATTGATACTTCCATTCCAGAGGTCCTTTGATCTTTATAGACCATGAGAAGTCAGTAGGTTTTAAATAAATTAGGAACAGAAGGAGTCTTGGTAAGAATACAGGTTTAGTGATATGGAGAGGTGATGACATTCTATCAACAAAAGAGAAAAGGCAATGTTCAGTATGTTGCTTCGATTGCTTTTAATTAGGTAAAATTTAAAAAGTAAGATAACTTCTACTTTACAGGAAGAATGAAATAACTTTCCAGTTTGTTAGTAACTGAAGATGGTAGAGAATAACTTTGCTTGTGTAAGCCTTTCCTTGCATCGTGGTTTAACCCAAGCTGGCAACTAAGTACAAAGCAGCTGCTGGCTCACTCCACATGTCCATTCCAGTGGAATGGGGAGGAGAATCAAGAAAAAGGTAAAACTTGTGGGTTGATATAAAAAAAAAAAAAATGAAATAAAATAATAACAGTAACAATTGTAATCAAAAGGAGAAAGAATAAACACACACACACCCCTAAAAAAAACCCCACAAAAAACCCAAAACAAGTGATGCACAATAGAATTACTCGCCACTCGCTGACTGATGCCCAGCCAGTCCCTGAGCTGCAATCATCAGCTTCCCAGTTTCTATACTGAGCATGACGCTCTATGCTATGGAATATCCTTGTGGGTGGTTTGGGTCACCTGTCCTGGCTCTGCTCCTTCCCAGCTGCTTGTGCACCTGCTCACTGGCAGAGTCTAGAGAACCTGAAAAGTCCTTGATTTAGAGAAAGCTCTACTTGGCAAACTAAAACATCAGTGTGCTATCAACATTATTCTCATCCTAAATCCAAAACACAGCATTATACTAGCTACTAAGAAAATTAACTCTATCCCAGCCAAAACCAGGACACCTTGTAAAGATAGCTGAATTTATCCTTGTACTTCCACAATCCTACTGGCATTTCACATTCAAATAGTCACCTGTTTACCAAGGGAACAAGTACTGGCCAGATTTTCAAGCTGAACAAAGGCCATGTCTGCCAGGAGTGGGTAAGGACACTGCAAACGCCCTTCTAAAAGGAAGACTTGGTCAGCCTTTTGTATAAATGTATCTTTTGCTGATCTAACATGACTACTTTAGCTACTGGCATATTCTTCAATATTGTCTTCTGCTGTTAGGGGGAAATTGTGTGGAGGGGTTATAATGGAGTCTGTATGGTGGCTAGGACATCAGCCAGGGTGAGAGGTGAGAGAGGAGTCTCCAGAGCCTGTGAAAAGACAGACATTTCTCCTGAGCGCTTCCAGTAGCTGTTACTGGGACCAGTTTTCATGTAGGCTTCTGGACCTGGGATGTTTCCACTGTCCCCATCATCAAAACATAGTTCTTCCATCTCTTACAAACATCTATTTTCTGAAGTTCATTTCCAACAAAAACTGCTTTGAATGGCTAGCTTCTAATTCAAATTAATTACTCTGTAAGATTTTACAGCCAAACTGCATAACACAATATTTTGTCTTCTGTTTGAAAAGTAAATGCCTTGCTTTGGCTTTAAAAGGAGAGATGGATGAGAAAAATGTTTCCTCAAATAATTATCTACTCATGCAAATGGAGAAATTGCTACTAAGGTGAACAACATTAGCAGCCATTTTCCAGAAGAAGAAAAAGTGTTATTTCTCCACCCTTTGCATTTAAAATGCTGATGCAGCAGCAGATATCTAAGAGTTTCAAAAGCATGAAATTCAAGCATTAAAATGCTGTCTGAATGCTGTATTGGTTTGTCCCACTCATCTAACTATACCCAGGCTCCTGCAATTTTTCTTTCTTAAAGTTGATTTGCAAATAGGATTCGGAGAACTCCATTAGCTCAAGAATAATATACAGAATAATGCACCAAGCACTGTGTCAAAGGTGAGAATGGGCATTCGCGTAGACTTGAAACTTCATTTTTCTTATATAGTTTTCTTTCTGGTACAACAAAGACATGGATCATTGCTCTCCTCTCTGGGTTACGGCCCCAGCATGCTCTCTGCCATGTAGTTAACATCATATCCACCTTGGAAAATCACTGGAGCATACAGCTGGCCCATGGGAGGCAAGCAGGTCCACGTTATTGGTGTATTGCCTGGATTTGCAGTTTTTCTAAAGCTTGCTTACTGAAGCATCAGTCTTGGAAATGCTACTCTCATATTTATCACTTTAATCATCAGGCTAGTCCTACTGAAAATTAATAGAATCAAATGATGTGACTGAAGTAAACATATTCATGTACATCAAATTCCATTGGGTTCTAAATGATTGACACAATAAGGACTTCCAGCATGGTTTTTTTTCAGAGGCTCTCTGGTGATATTTTAATGTTATTTCAGCTGACTGAACTCTAACTTACGTGATTAAATAAACAAATCCCTACCATTTGCAAACAAGCCACAAAGAGGTCACAGCTCTTGCACAGCTGCTTGTCTTTGGTTGTTTAGTGAATTGTTTGCACAAGTATTTGTAGGTCTTTATATGGGTTATTCTATAATCATTAGCTAGGGCTTTCAAAACAACCCAGATACGCCATGCTGCATAGGTTCCATTTCCCGATATGATTTTAAAGCCTTACAAATCAAAATAGCCTTACACAGGAAAAAAACCTGTGTTAAAGAACAACTTTTTGGTCCAGTACACCTCTACCATACCTTTGCTCTTTCAAATTTTAATACCCTTGCAAGAATGATACCTACAGAAATTCAAAGTCCCAGGTCAACCTGAAAGCTTTCATATGGAAAGAGAATGATGCTTTTATTCTATCATCAAAGCTATAGAGAAATCTCATAATGTAGTTTCATGCCTTCCCCTGCCCCTCAAATGTAAAACCGAAATAAAATTTAAATTTCTCAGTTCCTCTCATAAGGCTGCCAGAAGTTCATGCTTATTGCATGGAATAATAAACTTTAAACCCGGGCTTCATGCAGTTGTGCTACTTCCATGCTCAGTGGATGTAACTCGAGGCTGAAGGTCATTACTCCTTTTCAACAAAATTGGCAACACATAATTAAAGAGAATTTTGATAGGGTTAATTCATACTTAACAATGAGACCTCAGCTAACTGTGTGTTCTGAAGTAGACCACACTGCTAACTAGATCTTTTGTAATATGGACTTCACTGAAACCGCAGTATATTTCTGCCTTTCTACTAATCTTGTCTTTGATCATCAATGTCTGCAAAAACCTTATAACTTGATCACACCTCTTCATTTTCCCCTAGATGGATAAAGATAAATGCAATGGCAGGGGAACAAAATCACCCAAATCACCCCTCCTTCAGCACTGATTTACTCTTGGGAAAAATACACATAGAACATGTTTGTAGTGCCCTCTATTGTTTTTTTTTTGCCCCTGGATTTTTGTTGTTTCAGGGGGCGGGGGAGGGGGAAGTAAAGAAATTTGATTTTTCTTGTCTTCCAAGGTGTGGGGGTTTTCTGTAAAGGAAAAGAGTAAAATTGCAGAATACAGCAATCGTTTTAATAAGCAAATATTGACAACTTCTGCCCACACAAATAGGTCCAGTAAAATAACAGAATGTGGGTTTCTTGCAGTGCTGACTTTGTGGTTCATGTCACCCACCTGAAGTGCTTAGGAGTTGTGGCACATGTAATATGAATACTATACATCTTCATGCATGACATTTATTGCAGATTAGAAATGAAGTAAAGAAAAAGTCCTTTGAAAGAAAAAGTAAATAGGGTGGGGAAAAAATCCTGTGAATAGTTGGGGTTGTAGTGTTCTGTGGTTTTCTGGGATAGTGGTTTGTTGGTTTGGTTTTTCTTTCCCAGATGTGTCAGGTTTTCATTTTATTTAATCACATTTAATTTAAGTGAAAGAAGACAAAGGATTTAAAAAACAATTAAAATTTTATTTTCCCAAGCATTTGTCACAAGGTAATTCTGGTTATTGTTAAATAAAAGAGTGGTAAATCTGTCTTTTTTAAATTACTATTTTAAAATTGAAATACGTATACATAGGAAAATGCATGTAGGCATATGCACACTACACGTGTCTGTAAATACACATGGGCACAGTCAGGGGTTTTTTTAGTTGTTTTTGGTGTTTTTTTAAAATCATTGTCTTGGAAATCAGGGTCAAGGACTGGTTTGGAAACTAAACAACATGGGTTGATTCGCTGTATATAGTTTATGGCTAGTTTTCTCTGTAGGAAATTTGTCTTAGAGGTGGTTAGAGGAGTCCAAAACTGAGTCAGGAATTGAAATAACAATTAAACCAGTTGGACAGTCATGAGTCCAGTGCTCAGACTTAGTCCTTGACGGGTTTTTTTTTTGGTTTTTTTTTTTTTTTTTTTTTTTTTTTAAGCACTGTAGTTTTATTCTAGGCGTCAAAGAGATTTTAAATTGGCTTAAACTTTAAATGACAGTAAAGTCTTAATTTTAGTACTACAGCTGGCATAACATAAGTTACTAAACTTACCTATGTGTTAACAGCACAAGATGAAACATATTATCAGTACACCCTTAACCGAAACAAATTATGTTTCTTTAAACATGCTTATGAATACATTTGATTACTTAGGGAAGGTACAAAGATCTGCAGAGTGTAGCCACTTTGTACTCTGAAAGCTGTTTAGAAGCTGACTGAAAAATAATCCTCCCTATTGAGTTCCTATCTACCCTGGAAATAAAGTCTACATCTGTATTAGCAGATGTGGCTCCCTTGTAATCCCATGTTGGGATTGAGATTTGATTAGTCACCATCACCCCCTTAATTTTTATCCCATTGCTTGATTTCTGTAGAGAGGAAACTATAGTTTCCTTCCAGACAAGCATATTTCAGTAGGTGCCTTTTAGTATGAGTGTTGGACCTGAACTCCACGCAACATTTCAGCGTGTCCCAGTAGGTAAACTGGTACAGCCTGAGATGACCAGACAGAACTGATGAATTAGGCCTGCAGAAAGAAGTAATTAGTCTCATTATTTCAGATATTCAGTTTGATGCTGGTAGTATTTTCTTCAGTTACTTTTCTGGATATTCAAGCGCAAAATTCGTGTTCTAAAGCTCTAGTTGAGCATGATAACAAGGTGTGTGCTAGTAGTATAAATCATATGTACGAACTGAATAGTACCTAAATGTTTTGTCCTTTGTTTTAAAACATCCATTAGTCTTGTGTTCCCTCCCTCTCTTCTGTGTCCCTCCCCACTTTAATTCACAAGGAGCTTTGTCATCAGCCAACCAATATAAACAAATCAAAATAAACCCTATACAGCTTTTCTTACTACCTCAATAAATGACAGGTTTCAATTACTTTTTCCCTTTACAGAAAAACTTCAGCATGAATGATGATAAATCATCTGAAATAATAATAAAAATGTATATATTTTAAAACACTCATGGTTTATTGCTGTATTTTCTGGGCTTGAAACAGATGCTAAAATGAAATCTGTTCAATGATGCAAAAAGGTCTTAGGTTGAAAGTATGAATAATACCCTGAAGCAGAGATATCAAAGCACCCTACCAGTTCCCTTCCAAAACAAGGAAGAAAACCATCCTTGTTTTCATCTCCCAGCAATTGGAACACCTTTCAAGTTGGTTATTTGTTACCACGCTTAGGCTAAGAGTACCTCAGAAAAATGAATATTTGCCAGTGTTAAGTCATTGTTGGCTTTGGAATTATAATGTAAATTTATAAAAGACTGTAATTCAGAGCAGTGTTTATAGAACTCACGTCTACCACAAGATAAGAGCATATACAAGTCAGTTAGTGTGGCAGAGACAAGCTTCAGCAGCTTGTTATTCTGTCATAAGATCCTTCCCTTTGCACCTTCTCCATTAGTGAATCAAAGACAGTTTGGGTTTTAAACTGTAGTTATGGGGGGTGGGGGGGAGGGGGAAAGCTATCTGGCATTGATACAAATATAAATGTTGTTTTATTGCATTTCCTGTGCAGGCGGATCCTTGTTGTTCTTTTCAAGCTGGTGAGTGTTTGCATTGTCCAAAAACTAATTTTTCCTAGTATGTAGCAAACTGGCACACTATGTGATTCTATCCTTCTCAAAAATCACAAGGTGTTACAGAACAAATTTAGATTTTGCTCTGAAAAAAGACATCAGAGAAAAATACATATCTTCTGTGTGGTGTGATCATTCAGCATTATGAACTGCATAATTTTCCTTCCAGAAATGAGATTTGCCCTTCAAAAACAAAACAATTATTAATTTCTTCTCTTATTATTTTTGCAAGACTTCTTTCTAACTCTTAAGTGAATGCAAATAGATGTCAGGTATTTGAGTCTAAATCTTCAACTGGAAAGAATACCTTGAAGGAAAGAACTGTCCGTTTTCAACCTGTTAGTTTGACGTTATTCTGTAAATTTGAACATTGTTGACTCTACTGATCAATTCAGGAAAAATGTCAATAGTTGTTACTGATATTGGCTAGAAGTGCTTCGGGGTTCTTATGAATGAAGAATCAAACAACTTTTGTTCCAGTTTTTGATTTAAAAGAAATTAAAACTCAAAAGCCAAAGAATTTTGCATTTGAGGGGGGGGGGGGGGGAAATATTCTTACTACTGACCAGCACTCATCTCATGCTCAAAAGTGAGTGGTTTTAAAACTGTGTGCATGAAAAAAGAAATAAATATATTTACCTTCCCTTCTCCCTCTTTTTGTACCCTGCTTCTCAGAAAATTATGTTTTTCTTGGGAGAGAAGGGTTTATTATTAAAGGCAGAAGAGGGAAGAATGTTGTGGTGGGGTGACCCTGGCTGGACAGCAGGTGCCCACCAGAGCTGCCCTGTCACTGCCCTCCTCAGCTGGGCAGGGGAGAGAATTGCCAATAACTTCAATTATCCTGTGCAAGCTTTCAAAGTGATGTAACATGGGCTTGGATTAATATAATACACTAGCCTTCAAAAGTAGTTGTAGTACTTCAGAACTACAGAAGTAAATTGCTTTTAGTTTTGTACTGATAAACAAAAGTGGAAGGGCAGCTTGGATATCACTGGTTTTGCTCCAGAGAGAATGTATCGACAACTAAGAAATAATTCTTTAGGTGATCACTAAGCTGCAAAGGGTGATAAGTCTTCAAACTATTTGCCTAGATTGTTATTTTCATGCTCTCGCAAGTCAGATTTGGTGGTGTTTTGGAGACAGGATGTTACAAAGGTGAAACAACATATCAGTCAGGAGCAATGCAAAATCTAGGTGGATACAAAACTAGACTTTGAAGAATTAATTTGAAGAATGATTTTGCATGTATTCAACTTAACTGAGAAGCATGTTTTCTGTGATGTATGTTAGCTCACTCTTGACAGTTTCATAACCCAACATTATGTCCTTTCCATGTGCTCCAATCTCTGCGATATTTGTACGGGCAGTTACATCCTAGGCTTGTGAAACAGGGCACACAAAACTCAAGGTAGATGCCTAACAACCTAGGTTAACTTAATGAATCTTAGTTTTAAAGAAAGTATTTTGCATTATTCATTCATCAACTCCATTATTTGTTTGTTGGTTGTCATTGCCAATAAAAGAGTACACTATTTCCTTTTTAAGTACAGACATTTCCTTGAGATCTTCCTGTCTTGCAAAATAATGAGTTTCAGTAGTTTTCCCCATGAAGCACTGGAAATAAATATTTAGAAAGTGCTGGAAGGGTTTTTGTTTGTTTGTTTGTTGGGTTTTAATCAAAGAAACTTCTACATTGTCACCACTGTATAGATACATTAGGAAAGTTATTCTTAAAAAGTAATATTGGGAATTAAATTCTACTTAAATGATGTATATAACTCAGGCTGATGAGTTAGGTATCTGTAACTCTGGGAGGAATACTCCCAGCTAGTAAGCTTGTAGCTTGACACAGGTTAGAGGTAACATCAGAATTCATCAGGGGCACAGCAGGAGGAAAGACAAATATCTATAATGGCATTGTCAAGAATGAATTACACAACTTCCTTGAAACCAATAAGGCAAATATAGTAGTTCCCAATTTTAATAAATTGGGAATGCTATGCACCTATATTATTGCATTTCAGTTTGTGATTGCTTTGTTAACTTTTTAAATATATGAAATGGTAAACATTTTTGGATGCATGCACTAACTAATCATTATATGGTGGCAATCACTGGCATTGCTCATCAAATAGCTACACTTTTCTATCTTTTATCCCCCATGGTTTAACAACTTCTCTTCTGTTTTCCACCACTCTAGCCTTTCTGATGGCCAATTTACAAGTTCAGTCACTTGAGGAGTGAATGATTTGAGGCTGCTGTAATTTCCCTCAGTGATGTGCCTGAGGTATGTAGAGTTATTTTTGTTCTCTTCATTGAAATACAGTGGAGAAGGGATTTAGTATTCATTATTATGTACATTAGCTCCTCTGTTACAACTACAGTGGCACAAGCTCTGAGCACTGGGATTTGTTTGTTTATTTATTTATTTTCCTGGTGTGTGCTGTGTTTGAATAGGTGTTGTGCGATTGCCTCTTTTTGTTTTCTCCTGCTTGGGGACAAGCAGATTTTTTTCTTTTCCTGTTTTTGTGTATTAGATGAGGAGAAGCGCAGTTTCACAGTTCTCTTTTTGGGTGTTCCTTTCCATTCCTGTAGCTGGTATGTAATTGCAGGCCAGGAGACAGAGTCAGTGGGATAATAATGGGCATACATGAAACCCAGTAAACAATGTAATTGTTCATCTGACAGCAATGCAGTCTGGAGGGAGAGAAAATGAACTACCATGAAAGCAGCTGTTGTATCCAAGAAAAAGAAATAATAAAAATAGGCTGTGGGAATATCAAGAGACAAACAAACAGATTTTTTATCTGTTTAAAGCCAGTTTTTACTTGCGTGCTGGGTCTTTGCCTTTGCCTACCATCCTTTGAAATCTGTCTTCTATTTGTCTTACAGTTCTCACAGGGTCAGTGGTTGGTATTCCAAAAAAAACACAGTTTCTCAGATATAGATAAAACAAGACATTTTATCTTTTCTACCAACATCTTGTTACAGTCCTTTTGTCTCTGAAGTGACTTATATGGACTTCAGAAGGAGCAGGATACAGCTCTGTTTTAGGCTTCCCAGCTTTTGTTGGTCTACGAGTTAAGTAAAGGGCATGCTATGAAATTTGAACTTGCCTTGTAATTAATCTGATTAAAGAAAAGGGCTCAAGAGTTTGACAATAATGTAGATAAATGGAATACTCCATCTTACATCTGATGCACAGAACTCTGTATGAGAGAATATTCATGCTTCAGGCCATAAACCAGCTTTTTACCATAAGGTTAGGAAGAAACCTGTCACATTGCAGAACTCCTGATTATTTTTCCACTAAAATATTGGATACTGGACATGTTCAGAAATACACATTAGTAGATGGCATTCTTTGACTTTCAAGTTCCTATGTGGACTTCCAAATTAGGATCAGATGTGCCCATTTTTTGTGATGCAGATTTTTTGATGCAGACCCCTGTCTGCATCAGCAAACGCTGTGTTTGCATTCCAGCTGCTCTGCAGTGTTAAATCTCTGCTCCCATGGCTGTGAACATCCATTGAGCACCAGCAATGGGTAAGCCAAATCATTTATGAAGCTTACAATAAACTAAAGTCTGTGTCGAAATATATGTCTCTGTAGCTGTTTTGTTTTACAGGCATACCAAAGCAATATAAGGATGTGAAATAAATCAATATATAAACTATTGAGGTGATTTCTCCCTCCGGTGTTGAAAGGTAGGGATATTCTGGTAAGATACCAGCACGCATACCAATATCACACTGTTGTTTGGGAAGGAGAATAAAAGAGGCCACAGCCCAGTGAGAAAAGAACGTATAGCTTGCAGTTTCCATAGTCTCCAGGGACACTAAATACCAAAAGCTTTTCTTCTGCCTTTCTAAACAGCTGCAATGCTTTTGTATTGCTAGGTTGATGAATAGCATCATCTTCTGAGGCTATAACTGCTGTATTCATTAAAAACTGCGACAAACTGTATTTGTTGGAAGCTGGTATGCTTCAAACTAGATCTGTGTTCAGAGTGCTCTTCTTTAAAACAAAATATTCTGTCTTTTCGAAAGTCTCATTCAAATCTCACATACTGTCTACTGTTGTCCATAATATTAAGGTTTTTTTGCAAGAAAGGATTAAAGCAGCAACTGTTTACTGCATTAAGATTTATTCAGTACATTAACATGTTATTATCCTCTGATTCCTGCAAATGCAATCAGAAGAGGTCATCATGCACACTTGATTACAAACTAATGATTTAGGACAAAACTAAGTAATATTTGTTTAGCAAAATACCCAAACAAACTCACCTTATAACTCAGGGAATAGAATTGGCTCTTTGCTGCCTAAGCAGGTAAGGAGCTAGTCTTGAAGAAGCATTTTGCTTATTGTGGAAAATTATTCTGTGCTGAAATGTTGTGAGAGGCAGATACATTCTTCTGCAAGCCTAGGAAAAAAAGGGGAAAACTATTTTTGGGGCACAGCTGAGGTCATAGATAATATTCCTTAGTTCTCTGAGCAGCTCTGTAACTAGTAAAATTTTTATAATCTTCCAAAATATTATTAGAGAAACTACTGGCCTGCATTGGGAATCTCATCCAGAGAAATTATCCAAAATGGACCACGTTGGATAGCTATGTAACTGCACACTGTAATGGCACATCTTCCGTTATACAGTTCTTTCCCATCTTTTCTGTGTTATAACAGCACAGCTGCAATGTAGCCTTAATACATTTATAAGGCTTCCAGGTCAAACCTAGTTCATATCCATCCAGCTGAGAGCGTGATCAGGCTTGCTTAAATCTGACTTTATCCTACAATGCATTCATAGGGAATATTATAACAAAAATAAGCTCTGACAAATGTGAACTGTTGCTGCCGTGTCTGTAAGAGAGTTTTGGATGTTTTATATATATCATTCAAATTTGAAATGATGCTACAGATCACTACAGTATCCAAAAACACGTTTAGGGATGTAACAGGCTTAGTTAAAGAAAGCCCGAAGGCGAAGGTATGACTAAAGCACTTCAAAACAGCAGCGCAAGCTGTCATTACCCAACTTCCATCAAAATTTCAGCATCTCCTGCTTACTCCTGTGTTTGGAAATCTTTCTCTTGTAACAAAACATGACATTGGAGAAAGGATAAGAAAAAGAAGGAGAGACGTCTAGATTTTTTCTTAGAAGCCTCCAAATGAAAATGCATTTCAAAAGAGGACTTTACGGTCTGGTTCATGGCTGGTTTTGGTCACTCACGACTGGTGGGCAGGGGGCACATAAATACGTAGCACACTCCCAAAAACTGTCAGACTGTAGTGGATCTGGACAGTTGGCGGTAGCTGGGTAGCAAACTGACTGTCCCAGTTCCTCATGGTGTTTGTGTTACTCCCACTTAATTCTTGCATCCATCTTAGCTCTTGTTTCTCCTGAGAATTAGAGAAATCAACACCTCCTTTACAGTGGAAGAGAACTAGATGGCCTCTGCATTGTATGCAAAAGCTGATGTCACAATTTCCCTGCTAATTTCTGGACACTTTATTTCCCACTGGCAGGCTAAACAATGGCTAGAGAAATAATGCAAAATCAATTTAAATAAGAACAATACAGTCTCTAGACATACAGAGAGACAATGTGTTATGCTGTTCTTGAATCAAACTATTGCTATGGAAACAAATCCTAGAAAAGTGTATTATATCTGTATTCAATGATCTATTAAAATCTACTTCTACATTCATGGTGATTTTCAGATCTAATTCATTTCTCAAGTCATACATGTATGTTCTTAGTAGGGAAACATTATTTTAGAAAGCTTTTCATCTGCAAAGTAATACATGAGAACCACTTGAGAAGGCAGAATGGCTGGATACCTTTTTCCTCTGTGCATGTTGAATTAAAATAAATGAGTTCATTTTTGATTACAGATTAAACAGAACCCATTTAGAAAACTGCTGGCGGTCTTGAATCTTTATGGTTTTATGGGTTTTATTTTGTTTTAAAAAGCAAGAACAAAATCAAACCTCACACTGGAAATTTCTACAATACCATTAATCTATATCAAAGACTCCCCACTTTTGAAGAAGATACTTTATGTGTTGGGTAGCACTTTTGAGAAACGAAAGCTTTTACCATTGTCATGGTTTAAGATCTAAATATGACTTGGAACAAAGGAAGACCATTTGATGCGTACTTTTTCCAAGAAACATTGTTGGAACAAATTCACTCCTAAGCTTTTATTCATAAGGAGAAAACCAAAGCTCATGTCACATAGTGGAAGAAGCAATATATGTTGAGATGTAGCACAGCCCAGCTAAAAAGGTTTTTAAAATCTATTTTATTATTAAAGACTTGAAACTTTCCTTGGTAACCACGAAGAGTTTACTGCTAAAATGGCTCTTGGCTTTCTTAAAACATTTCACTTGGATGCTCAGACTGATATAGAGTAAAGGATGGAAGGTAATGGTGCACCATTATATAGGTAATGATATTTCAGGCTGGAAACAGAGGGAGGTTCTGATGCTACATGACTCTTTCATTGATTCCGATGGGACTGGAGTGGGGTGTGCAGACTCTAGGTATTCAGGTACAGAAATGCATAACAGTGGCTTTCAGCCCATGCATGGTGCAACCACAAAGCAGGAAGGACCTGGGTTAATGCAGTTTCACCACAAAGCTTAAAGCTAGTTAATATAAACATAACTATAAACCTAGAATGATAAAACAAAACCCTCAACCTCAATAGGGATATGGATGCTTATTTATGAACCAGCATTTAAATTTTTAATACAATATAGGATCCAGCATAATTTTTCCCCTTACGTCTCCCCATGCCTCATTCCTTTCCTTCAGGAAGTTCCTCACTTTCTCTCACTCTATTTGAGGTGACTTTTACAGTGTGTACAAAATGAGCAATCCCCTGAAGAAACTTGTGTACACCTCCTGCCGGCCTTCCACCTCTGTGATTTTTCTATATGCAAAAGCTACTTTGTGACTACAGGGTTATGTTTTAACCTTACTGTTGCTGTCAAAACTGCTCCATCAGTTTAAATCTGCTGAACCTGATTTTCAATTCTTGCCACCAACATGACAAGAAAATTCCTAAATTTACATTTAATTGTAGTTAATTTATTGCATGTTGATTTATTCAACTGAATTTCACATTACATGGATTTCTTTTGTAAGCTTATGATACATCTTATGATACACATCAGACTGCTTAGTGAGGACATATCCTAAAAGATTCCTTCCAACAAAACATATTTTAAAATTTTTCTGAAGTAATAAATAATTTTCAAAGTTAAGAGGGTGACAAGAGGGGTATGGAAAATTGTTGGCATACACAGCTGAATTCACTTAATTTCTTAACGTGTTCTTAGAACCACTAGAAATTTCCTTTATATGCTTCACATATGAACCTTTGTCCCTACTGAATTGTTCCATATGCTAACATGACTGAAGTTATGATTATAATGAAACACACATGGGGTGTTTCAGGAACAGAAGGGAGCTGACAAAAGGTGAACTCAGACTTGAAACGGGGCTTTGAAACAGAACGGATCAGTTTTAAATTGTTTCTGGTTCTGTGACCATGCAGTTCTCAGACAAAACTACACAGAACTCAGTGGGACTTAAACCTCAGGAAAGTTGAAAATAAAGGGCAGAAAAAAATAGAGTAGCACACATGTCATTCAGTCACAGAAAGTTCCTTTTATGAAACAATGCAGAAGCACATTGCTTGAGAAACAATTCCTGTAATGCATTTTTAGAATGTAATATTTTTTTTCTGTGCAAGTTACACTTTTCTTACCACCTCTGTTCCTTTGTTGTTGCAACAAATGTTTGACTTACAGAATCTGATTTCAAGTATCTTTCAGAAAGAAACACACACACCCCTTTAACCTATAAGTGTCATTTAGAGTATGGTTTCACATTACAGCCCTCAACACTCTGAACCACCCCTGATGCTTCTCTGACTCCCTGATGAACTGAGTGAGGGAGTTAAACAAGCCAAAAATCAATTTTACATGAAAGGAAGGAAAAGTGCACTCAGCACTGATTCTCTGCATCGTATCATTCTGGGGCCAGCTCTGGTGAACTAGAAATGGCAGAAATACCAGGCCAAAAATGGACCTTTTCAATGGCAACTAGCCATCAGATCATTTTAGCTTTAACTGCAAAATGTCAAGGTTGAGGTTTTAGTCTTTGCTAGTGTCTTCATGAAACTTACATTGAAAAGGATATCTCAACATTTAAACGAGAGGAAAGTAAAAGCTTGTGGCCTGAGGTGAAGAAAACAAATACCACAGTCTTTGAAGATACAAACAGGTATTTTTTAAAAATATACTTGAGGATTAGTAGGCAGAGCTAACATTATGTTCATACATCTGTATATTCATTATTAAGAACATATGAAAATTAGTAATTGAGCCTCCTTTACAAGTTGTGTGAAGATATACTGTCCTTTGAAGTGATATATTGAATACTTGCACCTTTCTGATAATGAAGTTTCCATTAACTGGGTCGTATTGGTGTGAAAGCACTGAAATTTGTCAAAACACTGTATGATAGAAAAACAATTACAGATTCACTTAGATCATTTATCAGCTAGAATATTGTCTGTTTCACCTCTTTATTTTTAACCTGAGCTTTTTCTATTAATGAAATAAGAATAGAAATTACTTCCTGAATGCTCTGACAACCAATTACTTTCTCCGTTCTCTCTTTCTAGTCATAGAGAGTCACAACATATGCAACCATAAATTGCTCCAGAAAACAGTATATAAAGCAGTTTGATAAAGCAAGCTGCAGAAAAGAGATACATATTCTAATAAACTGTTTAGATTATATTCTTGATGCAAACACATGAGTGTTTTCCAAAATAAATGAGGCTTGGGTGCTATCGCTTTGTTGTTACAGATATATTTCATCTATATTCAGATGTATTTTCCTTTGTAATTTGCAGTTTGTTACCTACTTCCTACAATCTTCACTCCTTACATACAGAATAAAACACATCTTATGACCTGTAATATGGGAGCCAAACAAGATTATACTTTCCTATAGTTTTTCTTTTAGTGCTTTTCTCCCATTCTAATGAATATTAACCTTAGTTCACCTTTACATTCAGACTATAGGGTGTCCAAGCTTACAGACTGATTGTGATGACTTCATTAGTATATATCTGCCAGTTCCAGATAAACCTCATTTTCATTTGTCTAAACCTGAAGAAGTAATTCAGTATTTCCAACAAATTCTGCTTAAAAAGGCCAGTTCTACACAAAAAAAAAAAAAAAATGTTTATTGTGTGGGGGTAGGGTCCCCAAATATTAGCTCATTAGAGCACTTCGGTGCTTTCAGTTACATTCTCCCAGACAGCACAAACCACAGCGACATTCCCTGCTATCTACAGAAATGGAGTTGTCTCTTAAACCAGTAGCAGTGATATTATGAAGAACACTCAGTAACTTGCACAGAAACCAGCTCTTCTCATCCCTTAAACACCACAGTCCACCTAGATCTCCCCCACAGAAGCATCTCCCTCACTTGACCCACACACAGGGGTTGTTGCAGGACTGTATTACTTGTTTAGAATCAATGGCTTAACACCTCAGAAGTCCTTTGAAGCACTTAGTCCCTGATGAAGCAGTAGAGGAAACAAAACCTTTGAGGATCTTAGTTGGAGGTGCTCAGCAGTTTCCCGAAGTAACAGAATTGCTATGTATCCAACCATAAGCAAAGAGAGCCCATTATAGCAAGATTTTTAAATCCTCTCCTTTCCTAATGATGTTAGTCTGGATTTCAGCTACCTGTGGCATAGAATCTTGACATGAAATTCTGACTTTTACCTTCAATGGTAGTCTTTTTGCCTGGTAGATTTTCTAACACAGCAATTGCTCTACTATTTCAAATTAATTCCTTCTTTCATTAAACAATGTAACATTCATATCTATTCAGAATTATGATGTCTGAACTGGAATTTTCCTTCTCTTAAGCACAGGTATGTTAGAAGAAAAAGGAATTATTTGTATACTTATAACTTAGTTTAATTTTAATGAAGCATAAATAGTTTTTATTTAAGAATATTGAGATAATTAGATACCCTGTTGTTGTTTCTACTGAACATAAGAGCCTGAAAGTGAAAAATTTAAAAGGGGGAATATACTGCATGCAATATTTTTTATTAAAATAAATAGACGTACTAATGTGCATAGTTTATGAACATTTACGTGCACATGAAAAAAGAGTCACTCGGCTGGGAATGACTTTTACATTATGCAAGGTATGACACGTAGTTTCAGAACTGTTCTCTTTCAACTGTACCCATAGTAAAATAGGTCTATTGTCTTGTCTTTGAAAGTGCACAGGAAGAGATGGGCACATCATAGGAACTGTAAATCCCAAGTGAAATCAGTGAAAACCTACCTATGATCAGTAAAATGCAGGTCATAAAATCTTATTACTGTGTATTTTCTTTCCCCTTGGAATGTTCTTGGAGAAATCCCTGATCTTCCCTAATGCTCTGGTGCCTGTCCCAGGTTGTAGTTTTGTAGCATTGAGAAAGAAAGGCAAATTTCTTAGCAGTGCCAGTTACAAATGTACAGGCTGTAAAGAAAATTGAGCATCAATGCCATGCCCAGAACCAGGGAATAGGAAATAGACTTGCTGAGAAATGGCACTTTCTATTTTGGAGTGATCTTTCTGATCTTTCCTCAAAAGCTACCAAAGAACCTGGATTATGAATAGTTCTCGATACAGGTATGGTTTATTTAAAGCATGTCACTACTTTACTGTAATATTGAAACTTCAGTAAGGAACATTTTCTTCACTCTGAGAGAGAGGGTAGAATACCCTCGAGGGACTGTCACTTTGCTACCAATACACAAATAAAATGGAAAACTGCATCCTCCATAGAGAAGCAGTTAGAAATGTGTGAGGTGGTACTTAGGATATATTCTTTGTTACATAAAACACAACGTAAGGAAAACTGATTTCTAAAGCACGACTGCCTACACTTTTGTTCTATAGCTAGCAAATGTTGCGTGATCGTATTAGAGTGACATTTCCTTGTCAGTGTAACTCATTCCATTTTGTCCGTAGGAGTTAGAAGCTGAATGGATGGTAACAGAGCTGCTTCCTCATGACTGATAAATTCACCTTGTAGGAACTGAGCCAAGATTGATGAGTGTCAGTATCCAGAACTGCATTTTGGCATATTCATGTGTGATACTGAGTAGAACCCTTAGTACTCTTCACCATAATCTTAAGTTGTACTTCGCAGTACTGACAATATCAACTGTTATTGTTCCTTTTCCCCTCCTTTATGTGTGATTTGTTCTAAGGAATGTGCAAAGGAAAACATATTGCAGAAGAGTAACAGGAAGGATGAAAAGGTTTCTGCTATGAGTTACTCTGAAATGACCCTTCTCTCTAGCCTGCATCAGATAGACACCTACTCGGAGGTGAACCCAAAACTTTTTTCTTCAGCTAAGGCTCTTTAACACAGGTAGTAGATAAAATGTCACTGCTACAGTTCACGTCTGCTCTGACCATGCTTATTGACTAAAGGGTCTCAAGTTAACTTGACTAATATTCTGTATGCAGAAAAGAGAAAGTCTTAAGGAGAGAATCCTGACTCAACAGTGTCATCCGCATTTCTGAATTTGACCCTAACTGTAGCAACCCAATTTTCCAACAAGTTGAACACTCACATGTCCCATTTACACCTGCTAAAGTCTCACATATCTGAGAGCTAGCTGTATCACAGGTCTGGAAGACAAAAAAATATTGACTTTAATATCAGTTTTCCAAAATCCTTGTTCAATAATCCAAACATATTATTGCATCTCAAGCAGGCATACTATAATTAGTCTCAAACAAGCTGATGTAGATGTTACTAACAATTAAGCCTGACTCCTATAAAGCTGTTTAATCAGCTGGTATGGTAACTTACCTTGCTCCTGTTTCCTTCACTTCCAAAAGTGTTTTTTGTATGAGAGTAACATTAAACAATGGAAGTTCAGTGAAATTTGGTTCTTCAGTGAGGTGCTAAATAAGAATGACCTCTGACACTCCTGGAATGTTGTCTTTTAGGAAATTTCTAGAGCCTAGATAATTTTAACTAGAATCATACCACTGCAAAATGCTCCTGTTGTTGAACACTTCACAAAGCATCCACCTGACAGCTATTGGAAACCACTTACCAGACTAGGTGTGTGTTGGCTTGGTCTGATATGAGCCACGTTCTCATGGTTTAAGGGTGACTCATGTACGTGGCCTCAGCGCGGGGTTGGGGATCTTTCCCCTGCTAGGCATTGAGAGCACTAATGAAGTTCATAATGGGGGATCAGTGATGCAAAACTGAGTTAGGACACCTGCTATATTGAAAGGAGAACTACAGCACTGACCATGGCTGGGGTGCAGCTGCTGGCTAAGTGTAGTTAAGCTACACGCTGCCTGAGGTTCAGGCCATTCAGACGTATCTGTACCACACCACTGTGCTGACACCATTATTTCTGTATACACTAGTTTGTGTGGTCCCTCACAGTATAGCCTTCTGGAGCTAGCACATATAAAAAGGTGAGAAACAGGCTGTCTTATAAATTCTGCCCTTCCCTAGGGATTGGTGGCCATACTCCAATGTATGGCCATACAATGAAGGGCAAGTTGTCAATTCTGCCTACTCTGGATAACAGCATCTTCCTGCAAGAGCAGCCTTTCAGGAGTGATGTCTGTTTTACATATAGCAGACAAGAGAGTCAATTCTTTTTCCAGCTGGATGGGGCAAAGGTGGCATCTTCCAGGAGCCTGCATCTCTACTAGGTAATGCTTACTTTCCCTCTGAAGGTGAAGCATCACCCTTCCTTAGGTAAAGATCCAACCAAGAAGCGTGAAATCCTTGATTCCATATACTGTTGCCAGGACTTTACAGTTTCTAATGTTTCATGCAACATAAAATTAACTTAATCCATCTGTGATTCACTTTTAGGGTTTAGGCATCTTTGAGCTGAGGATGAGTGAAGGCTTCAAGACTGAATTCCGAAACTGAATTAGGTACAAAGTGCATGGCTTTAAAAATCTGAACCCTTTGACAATCTTATCCCTTCAATTTTTCATTAGTTCCAAGTGGATTTTTTTTCTCTCTGGTTTTTACCCACTACTTGCTTATCACACACTTTTTCTCCCCAAAAATCCTTCTCTGTGCAAGTTTCAAAAAAAAAAAAAAAATCCACCATAAAGTTTTTGAAACTATTTTTCCCCAATGCTGAATATTTTAATAGTTGTATCCAATAATCAAGCATTTATTTTTTAAATATCTCTTACTATTTCATTACTTCTACATACGGAAACCTTGTGCTTAAACTAAGGAACACAAAGCCAAATCTCTAATTATTCACATTTCTATTAAAAAGCCTTTTTGGGAAACAAAGAGCCACTGCGTACATTTTGTATGTAATACAAAGATGAATAAGATCATATCGGAGTCCTATCTAGCTGTCTGTTGGTTCAAAATAAATTCATATCATAGGATTGAAGTAAATCTGGGTTGGTTTTTTTTCCATACAGTGAATGCTTAACAACAGTATTACGCATGGAATTACTCCGGATGTATCTAGCTGGAAGTTCTGCTCTTCTAAGCAGGAATTGTTCTGATGAGAAAGATAAAATCTCATCTGGCTTCATTTGTCTTTTCAAGAGCTGCCTCCAAACCCCGTTTTCCATTGTCTGAGAAGAAAGGTACACAGTTGTTTCAATAACTCATGCTCTTGCTACTCCCCAGTAAAAGCCTGTGTCTTTTCCTACAAATATGTGGACCTGTGTAGTTTGGGAGGACTGGGAGTGCTTTAGTAAGCAAAAGCATTCTTATTAAACAAAATCTCTAACTCAGGAAGGCTGGGGCACACAGCATTAAATACTCTGAGATACTGTTATCAGGAGGCCTCAATAACTGATAAAAGTTGAAAAATTAGATCTGAACATATTTTTAAACTTTAGGTATGTCTCTGGATTAAGAGTAAAATGTATATCAAAGTAATATGTAATAGGCTTTACTTTCTATCCTGGTCTTCCCATCGAAAAAGGGAGTGGGAGAGAAAGGACTAAGTGCATTTCTTCAGATTGTCTGTCATGCCAAAGTCAGCAAATTTTCCTGATTCGTTTATTTTCTGTTGATCCCTTTTTATGTCTGTTGCTGCTTCTTCATCTATAAAAGCATCAGATCTGGATCTCCAGGCACTACCTGTTTAGTTCTGCTTACATGGTTCTCACTTTGCTCCCTGGAAAGGACTGAAGGAAAATGGGGATAAAATACATGTCACGACTAACAAACAATCCCTCAGAATTGTGTTTTTGTCTCTGTTGAAAATGGTCTTTTAGTCTGGAGACATTTTAAGATAGGAATGTCCATTATATTGAGTTTTTGAGAATCCTTTAGTATATTTAATAAAGAGTAATAATAATTTTTGCAAAGATCCTTTGCATAAATATTATCAGAAAAAGTCAATAATAGTAGTCACAATTATAAGAGAAATCAAATTGTGGAATTTATTTATAATAACTTCCCTTGCTGGATTATTTCCTGCTGTGGGTTTGTCTAGTTGGCAATGTCTCGTCTAGCAATAGCTGCAGCCATGGGCAGGTTATTGTCTGTTAAACACTGAAACTGAAACTAGTTACTTGGAGCCCTCCCAAGATAGAAGTTCCTGCCTCATGTAGTTCATTGCTGTAACTTTTTTGTAGAAAATTTCGTAGCAGCTACATCCCTCGCCTTATTAATCACAGAAAATGTTTTTAGTATTTTTTTTGTTTTTTTCTTGCTTCCTCTTCCTTCTGCCTCCATTATCCCTACCTTATTTCTGTACCTAACTGAATATTGTTTTTTCACTGGAATTAAGGAGAAAAATAAGAAAGAAAGGGGAGAAAAAGGGAACATATGAAAGGTAAGATAAATTTTTGTCCTTTTATTGTCTTATGGATTACTCTGAATATCATTGTGCCAAGATAATATTGTATTTCTGTAAGAAAGAACGAGGAAATTGCCATTGTAATTACAGAAAATATCACATTTTTTTATGTTTGCAATTTTGTCGTGGTCATTTTGGTTATTAGTCATGAGGAAGAAGCTCTTCTATGGCTACTAATGCTTTTTAAAATGCTTTTCATGTGCAGATTGTCTTCTTGAAGAGATATTTCCTGTTGAAGTACATTTATAATTGCAGAGTATTCCCAGACTATTTTTTCCTTAAATATGCTATAAACCAGATGTGACTGGAGCTGAGTAGGTAGACAGATATTTTAAAATGGATCCTGGTATTTGGAAACGCAATTCCTGCAATCTTTGGTGCTTGGAGTTGGTAAAATTCCCACCAGATTCATTTTCAGAAAGCCCTTTTTAAGCAGCTCTATTTAACACTCATTCTACTTAAAAAACCGATAAATCTGTGAGCCTGGTATTTACTTTATCCAATAGTGGATTTTTAACAACATCTTTTAAGTACATATCAAATATACAGTGTCACGGATAATTGGTTGCAGAAATCATTATCTGAAACACTCTTAATGGAACAAATATGTAAGTGAGAGTATGCCCATAGCAGGTTTTTACAGAGCTGACCTTTATAGCAAGCTATTACTACCACCCACCTTCTACTCAGCCTCTAGAGGTCAGAAAAACACACCAGGTGTTTCTGATTCAGAGGTGCAACTTCAGCTGCAATTGCTGAGCTCACCGTGGCTCAAAAGGTCTCACGTCATCCCTGCCCCACGAGTCGCTCTCCTTCTTGTGACCACTCTGTCACACATCTGCTTTTCATCAAGAGCTGATCTGATTCAATTAATTTGCCTGGAAGTAAACTATTCGCTTTTTTTTCCTTCCAGCTTCACCGTTTTATTGCGGTGTTGGACACACACCACAACTTCTGCAAGGGAAGTGGTGTGGGTAGATGGTGAGGGATGGGGAAAGAGAGGAGGATGAAAGAGATTCATAAGGTGAAGTGGCCCTGCTGCCCTGGCTGTGAAAAGACACTAGGTCAGTCCAGCTGTAGTGCCTAACTACACCCTGAAAGAGTGGTTCTGTGCCCTGATGCATTGGTTCACTGCTGATGTAACTGTACCAAAGGGCATACATAAAGCTAACAGCACTATAAATAATGGTATTATGTCTTAAAAGAGATACTGTGTAATAGTCTGACTTTAATTTTTACATCTACTATGACTGTGGTCTCAAATAGATTAAGTCTATGTATGTATGCCTGTAAAACAGTTGTTTATTTTATATCATATGCTGTTAAGATTGGGTTCGTTCCTTACTAAAGGATCTTCCAAAAAGAAACTGCAATTTGGGAATTAATTTGTCACTGTACTTACGTTGCTAAAGTTAATTTGGCAAAGCTTTTCCAGATCTGGGTCAGATCTTACCCTTAGTCTCGGACAGTAATGTATATGTCATTTTGAAGAGTGGCTCTGTAGATCTGGTTGCCTCGCCCTGCTTCCACCTTGCAAGTGGACACTGGTTTGTTTTAGAAAAAGACTCCAGATTTTGGGATCTCCTAGTTTCCTCTGATGGTAGGGATGATGTGTCTTTTCCAAACATGTACATCCTCTCTTCTAGCTGATGCCACTTCAGTTCTTTCATTGCATCTCTTTCTAACCTAGACCTGTCTTCCTGTATTTTCCCTTTCTGATTATATACAGGAGCATTTCTAGAAGGAAAATCTGTATGAGAAGATCCACTTTTTTTTGTTAGTATTGGTAATGGTCTTTGTTCTGCAAACATTCCTGAAAGAGAGCAACCAAAACATATTCAGCAACAATGTGAAAGATAAATAAGAAAACATCACTGTTACGTTTTAAAAGGTTCTGCTGAAATTATATTTTTCTTACCAGGCCAAGGCCAAACTTTTTTTATGGCAAAACTTCCATTGGCTGCAGTAAATGTTATGGATTTTTTGTAAAAAAAAAATTTAACTTCAGCAATTGATTTTATGTTTTCAAAATCTCCAGTTAGTATTTGGACCAGATTCTCCTCTCACTGGTGAAAGACAGGAATTTAGGAGGGTTGCTTTTGACATACAGTGGGGCAGCTGAGAATCAAAGCACAGAATGTATGAGGAACTCCTGAGAGAGCAGGGTTTGGGCAGCCTGTGGAAGAGAAGACTTAAGGGAGGTCCTCTTTCTCTCTCCACCTAACTAATGTGGGGTGGGTGAGAGATGACAGAGCCAGAGAGATATGCACAGGGATAGAGCAAACACAAGTGGCGATACAGGAAATTACAACTTGATGTAAGATTTTTTTTTTTTTCTTGTGTTTTTACCTGAGGGATCATCAACACTGCAAGAAGTTGTCTAGGTAGTTTATGGGTTCTCTGTCCATGGAGATATTAAAAATGCTATTGGACACAACCCTGAGCAACCTTCTTTAGATGATCCTCCAGAGAGCAGGACAACAGAGTAGTAACCTCCAGATATCCAGACTGCAGGTTTCTGTGATTCTTAGAGGGTCATTATGAATACTTGCAAGGTACTGCTCTATGTCTGCAAATCTGCCAGCTGTAGGTGGTCCCAGGGTAATTTAAAATCCACTTCTATTAATTTAGATGGTATCACAGCAGAGATCTGTGATCTTTTAGTATCAGTATCTATCTAGGAATGCAGAACTTTTTCTTTTGGATGGAGGCTACACCACTGGCCAAGTCTTTCCATCACTTCTGGACTAGAATAATGCAAAATGAAGTTCTTCCTTTGAAAGTGAAAGGTGGTAGAAGATACACAATTTACTTGGTGTACCTTGCACATGAAATCAGCATTCCATAATCTGCAGTATCTGTTGGCCATGGGTTTCTCAGTGGAACACATCTGTCATCATCTACAGGGCTTTAATGACCTGGGTTCTACACCTCCAGGAAGTATTGCTCCTCCTGTGTTCCATGTGGTCATATTACCAGCTTGATTTGAACATCTGAACTGGATTTTACTCAGTAGAAAGGAGATACAGATAACAAACAAAGAACAGAAAAGGCAAGCATCTATGTTTTGGGGTTTTTTTAATCTGCATAAATGTCAAGGAACAGGTCTGTGAGAGGAAGAAGTATGGTTCCCATTTCACTAAAGGAGAGAGAAGGGTGTCCTGTCTGAGTGGTCGGCGGTCATTCAGGAGGACTGTGACAGATCAAGCAGCTAAGTGGTTTAATTTGATTTGTAAATTAGAAAGTTTTTATAACTACAGTAAGTGATAACTCGAAAAAAGGAAAGGTCATAACCAAGTCAAAACTTTAATAATATCAAAGAAACATAGTCACATTTCTGTTTGTTTTTCTCTGATTTTCATGTGAAAGATTTAATAGCAGTACATTTCACAGCAGGATAGCTGGAAATAGTTTTACTGCCAATAGAACATTTGTGAGCAATGAAGCCATAAGGTTTTACCACCACACTCTCTAGTGGTTTATTAGGATTAAATGTTCATTCGCCTGCTTGAAGGTGATTATGAGATGAACTGGGGTAAGCTATGGTGCATGCAGGCAATTTTCTTTAGTCTAATGTCAGCAGTAGTTGCAACAAACCTTAAAAACAATCATACTAGAAAGTATATTTAGCTCTCTACTCACTAAATCATGTACGTATAATTTCCTTTTCATAAGAATTGGTGTTGAGGAAGAAGAGGAACTCTAGCTGGAGTTTGCTTACCTGATCTCAGAAAATTAGAGAAAAGCTAATTTCTTTCAAAATAAAATCTTAAATAGGTATGTCACACAAACTACTTACAAATTACCACAATTGCTTATGTGCCTCTTGCAAAAGAAGGGTTAGCTTTCCTTCCGTACCATGAGTTACATATTATCAAATCACCGTTGTTAGCCAAAAGCATTTGACAAGGAAAAACACAGTCCACTGAGCCACCTCTGAGGCAAAGGTTCCTCTGAAGTTCAGTTTGAGGCTTTTATAAATTAGTGTAATAGCAAGTATCACACTCCTTGAAATCTCAGTAGACCTGGCCCTGTAGGCTTCATTACGTTTGAGCATGACTGTGTGCTTCAAGAAAATCAAATTGTGTTTGCAATGCAGTGTATGTGCACCACTTATATCATCATCCCAACTGTAGGGTGTCAAATCAAATTCCTCTGAACTGATTTGTATCCATGGATTTCACGCTGTGTTTACAAACCCTGATTTGTAAATAAAGTCAGGTCTGTGAACTTGATGTCGGGCATATTTTTATATTCTTTCCACTTCAAAATTCACATTCTCACAGCTATTCTGATCATTGGTTTTGTCATTTTTATGTTCCTAGCCTATTCAGTAAATTGCTGTAATATCCTCACAGCTTTTTATTCCCCTCCAGAGTTCATATTGCCATGTAAACTTTTTGGTTTGGTGCTAACTTTCGTTATCATTAGTTATCGCTTAGTTTCCCATAGTTACAAAAATCAAATTGCTTGTTATATTAAACTCACACCAGAAGAATAATAGGTGAGAATTCCAGATAATTTCTCTTAAGAAATAATTTTGAAGTTCTGAAGCTGATTTAAACTGCCAGAAGCTAACCAGATGAAATGCCACAGTTTCATATATCTTCTACTTCCATTTTATTTCCTACAGTAGGAGATTTTGAGTTTGCTGTAAAATCTGAAGCAGCCAGAATCTGTTGTGATTCAAGAAAAGGACTTCTTATCAATGTGAGGCATTCTGCCTGAGCAAAAAAAGTTTGGCATAATACAACATGGATCTGGTTGTACCAAACATTGCTAAAGTAAATCAGTTTCTCAAAAACGTAGGTGTGTATTTGTATCAGTGAATACTATGTTGACCTCACTTGCTTGACACCTGCAAAGCTAAACATGCAATTTCAGAAACTTACAGCCGTGATCTACCAACAGGTTCTAGCTATGCAATTTTTATAGTATTTTCTCAGGGCTTTACTTTTTAGAGATGTTTACTATTTGAAACTAAAAAAAATCATTTATTTCTATTTGAGGATGCTGAAGAAGATAATGACAATTCTAGATTATTAAAGTTGTGTTTTCAAAGCTCTGTTTTGCTAATGTGAAGCAGCTGTTTGAGAAGCTGAAGCTAAGCAGCTGTTTGAGAAGAAATAAATATGCAGCATTCACCACATTAACTTTCCTCTGTTAGGAAGAGGGATCCGGGTGAGCTGTGAGTGACTTGAAAGATCTTATAGTCATGCAAACAACTAAAAAATGTCTACGTGTGCACAACAAAATGCCAACCACTCAGGAGGAATAAAAATCACAGTGACTCACACTGTGGAGATTTGTTAAAATTAAGTTTCTGAAATGACTCTTCAGTTCTTCTCCCCTCTACAGGTTGATGGTAAATATACCTAATTGGAACCTCCACAGCACAGCTGTACTTGGCTGCATAAGTTATCTATGTATGTTACACAGTGTTGATTGAGTAAGGATCCACAAAGCTCCAGCGTCCATTTCCTAAAAAATCCTTGGCACTAAAAGTAATAGTTGAAATCTTATGACTGAAGGAATTTTTGAATAAATCAAAGGATACAATGGATTTCTGGCTTTTCAGACTTACACATTTTATTTTATTTTTTTCACATAAGAACAGCAAGACATACAAAACTGTCTTTGATCTCTAAAGGAAGTTTTCTTAAATATAGAAGATCTGAAACTGCTGGGTGTGGTAGATTGAAATGAAAAGTTTGACATTTTTTCTTTCTTATCCATTGTTTCTTTGAAGAATGGGGTGGGGGTGTATGCATATCTCATTTGCTCATTTTTTGTTTGTGGGTCGTTTTTTTACAGATGATGTTTCACACCTCAGATGAGCAGATCTAACTGCCTGCTGACACTAACAGGCCATTTCACCCTCCGATTTCACCTCCAGTCTTAGACTGATTCTAATTATTATCTGATCCCTATGTGAGCTGGTACAGCAGAAAATCATGCTTTTTCTCTCCCTCTGCCCCCCAATAGGTTAATTTTCCATAAATTTAATGAGCTAGGGGACAAGAATACAATCCGAGCTTGCATAAGAAAAGTACATGATTGTTCTCTCTTTGTAATGATCCAAAATTGACTGACTTCCTTGCTTATTAAAGATTCAACAGAGTGAAATTGTCTTATGTTATGTTGACCCCAAAGGAAAAAAAAAAAAAAAAACAACCCACACCAAAAACATCAACGAAAACCAAACCCACAAATCTATAAAATATTTTGGAGCACTTACTTTATATTGAGAAGTGCTGAAATGCAGTATCTTGACTTTTGTGTTCTGAAAGAAACCAAAAACTGTGTGCTGTGTCCCTGAGCTATACAACACCTAAAGAGATTTCTAGTTCTGGTCCTTCACATACCTCTTTCTGTCATCACAGATTGCCTGATGTATCCTAGCAGTGTGGGCTGTGAGAGAGACATGAGAGCATTAAGGAAAGTGTAGTTACAGATTTTATGCTGCAGTAATAAAGGAGTCAATAATTCATCCAAACTACAAACCCACATGTCCAATAACTGTAGCCCTGGAGAAGGGAATAGTGCAAGGAAACATATTACAGTCTGTAAAAGCAAAATGTTTCGGTCCACATGAGCCAACACTCAATAATGGTTAAAAAAGATTCTGATTAAAAAGTGTTAACTGTATATACAGACCTGAAAGGTGTATTTTAGGTAAGGATTGTTTTACCAAAAAGGGTGTAAAAATGATGGACAGGGATTTGTTGTCAGAACAAAGTCTTACTTTTCTTTTAGAATATGGACTAGTGCACTAGGTAGGGTATATAAATATGAAAGGATATATATATACACACGTATATATAATAGAGAATAGCAGTACACCAATGAGGGAGTACTACATGTGTCTTGCAGGTTTATTTGGTCACACTGTTCATAAATTCACTGGATAGGACATAAAATGCTCCTACCGAGTTTACAGGGGAAGTCCATTGTATTGAACTGTTTCCTCTGATCCTTTCTGTTACAGGCAATAGGGGACCTTACCTTTCTTATTGACCCAGCAATACCAAATGGTCACTCTCTCATGCTGTAAAGTAAAAACCAGCTTTTCGTAGAAAAAAGATCACAGAGGTTTTTTTCTTAAATGGCACCAGGGAAGCTGCCAGTGAGAACTCCTCCCAGCACTCCTTCATCACAAAGATGCTTTAAGCACCGGAGGTTGGTGCTGGCCCATCTGAAATATCCAAACAGAGCAGAAAGCAGCATAACTGTGAAATGATTTTTAGTCAGCCCAGTAAATGTTACAGCCATTTCCAGTGGCTATCTGTTCCGATACTGGGAGAAAATTAGAATGAAGTCTCAGGAAAGGTAAATCCTGATGTAAGTAGCTGTCATGGTTTAACCCCGGCTGGCAACCGAGCCCCACGCAGCCAGTTGCTCACTCCCCCTCACCCAGACGGATGGGGAGGAGAATCAGAAAGGAATGTAAAAGTCAAGGGTTGAGATAAGAACTATTTAATAATTTGAACAGAATAAAGAGGTGAGAACAACAATAATAACAATAAAAATAATAATAACAATAATAATAATAATAACAAAAGGGAAAGGTAGGGGGAAAGGGTAAAGCAAAAGCTGCGCACGCAAGCAAAGCAAAGCAAGGAATTAATTTCCCACTTCCCATGGGCAGGCAGGTGTCCAGCCATCCCCAGGAGAGCGGGGCTCTGACAAACACCATAACACCAAATGTCCCTCCCTTCCTTTTTGTTCCCCCAGCTTATATACTCAGCATGGCATCCCATGGTATGGAATATCCCTTTGGCCAGTTGGGGTCAGCTGTCCTGGCTGTGTCCCCTCCCAGTTCCCCGTGCCCCCCCAGCCCTCTCCCTGGCAGGGCCCGAGAACCTGAGAAGTCCTTGACTCAGTATGAACATCACCCAGCACCAACCAACCCCATCCGTGTGCCATCAGCATTGCTCGCACACCACACCCAAAACACAGCCCTGCTCCAGCTACTGAGAAGAAAGTTAACTCCATCCCAGCCAAAACCAGGACAGTAGTAACTCTTCTGGTGATTTAAGGCCTCACAAAAAGGCTTAATGCTAAGAAAAGCAAGCAGCTGTATTCCAGGCTAGAATATCTAAAATTTCTCTTTTTATTGTGAATACCTAGGAAACTTTGGCCATTATGCAGAGTGATCTCGATAGCAATTTTCTGAGGCACCAAAGGTATCTATGTGTTGCAAAAAACAACTCCTACCTCTGGAGGATCCAAACAGGGGCATCTGTTTGGCAATGTGTTGTGTGCCACAGCATACCTCCAGAAACTAGATTTGCAGCTGCTTTTTTGTTATGAAATTTGTATTAGTTTTTCTGAGACATAAGGGTGGGTTTACTTGGTTTTCTTCTTATGTCATGCATTTTGAAATCAAGATCCCTGCCTCTTCATATGGAGAGACATACTGCAAATGTTTCCACCCTGATGAAAAAGTGGAGATTCTGCTGAGGTGAGGCGGTAAAAAGGCAGATGCTCTATCTTGAGTAGACTTAATGATTGTTAATCATGAACATATTAAAATTTAAATTGAATAGTATGAAGAACTTCCAGACACTAGTATTTAGCCCAAAAGAAGGCTTCTTGTGCAAACATGTCTCAATAAATCTGACCCAGAAATGCCTTTAAGTGTTACTTCCAAAAGAAACGGTGTAAAAATTGTTCAAAAATTGAAGAATAGTTTTATATTTTTTATTTCTTTCACTTTTCTCTAGCTAGAGCAAAAGATCCAGATTGTTGTTCTTTGAGACATTAAAAAAAAAACAAAACCCACACACAAAGCAAATAAAAAAAACCCCTAAAAAAACACCAAAACAAACCAAAACAGCTGTGTAATAGAAAGAGGTGCACATGTACTCAGGACGCAAGAAATGTATTCCTTTTGGGGTTTTTGTGCCTGTAGGCTGGTGGTATCTTCTGACAATCAAAACCCTCAGTGCGCCTAACATGCAGTTCTTGGTCACTGAACCTGTCTTTAGTTAGTCAAAGGGCAGGACAACTCCACCCAGTGAACAGTAACTAATAAAAACTCTTCTTTGAATAACACAATTTTGCATTTCATAGGGGAGCAATGGCCTCTTCTAATCTCCTCCATTTTTCAAGAGTCTCCATCCGTTATGCACCTGGGCTAGAATTTAAATTTTTACTTCTGCGCTCCTGGACACAGATCATCCTGTTGGTTCTACACTTACGTAAGATTTTCTTCAAGAATGGGATTAGCTGTGCTTTCAGGTCTTTGAAAAACAGTGCCATAGACAAGCAGATGTGGTGTACACTACCAGATGTAATGCTCTCTTTTGATAGCGGTAGCAAAAACTTTGTGCCTATTTCTTAACTCTTCATACTTCACTGATAACAAGACCTGAATATACATTCTTTGCCACATTCATCGTCGTTGTGTCTGGGCACCATGTATAAACTGGCCTTGTTATCGGAGAGAAGCTGTTATGGAGGTAGCCACTGTGGCCTGTACGCTACCTCTGCATTTTGGTATGGATATTGTTATAGATTTGCTAATAAGTTAACATTGACTTTATTTGATTGATTATTTGATTTTATAAAATGATTTTATAAAATCGAAATATAGAAGGATAAGAAATATATTTTAATGAAACTTATAGTTGCACAGTAAAAGCTGCTATGAGATCTTCTGTACACCCCATACCAAGGCTAGAAGAATGGGCTAGAACCATTGTTAAAACATAGGTAATAAATTTAGGGTTTGAAAGGTTTCTTTGTATTTGACCAGTCTTCTGTATGTAGAAGGTGTATTGAAATGTCAGAATATAACATTAATGGAAACCGAGGAGAGTTGACTGGAACAGCTTGTAGTTACCTGCCAAGAAATCGTGAACTTTAGTAAAAGGTAGTTCTGGCAGGGGGAGATCGCGACCACCGACTCATATACCACCTACCCAAATCGTACCCCAGACCCATTTCTAGACCTTTCTAAGCTCTACTGCGCAGAATCGGATATAGGAGAAGAATATGTTAATGATTTATGGGAAATATTATGATTATGCATGAATACTTAATGAATATGTATGAATAAGTTCTATATATGGTGTCTGATTTTGAGACTTGGTGTGCATTGATCGTGAGAAGACTCGCTCACGCACCCGGCCGTCAATAAAGAAGTGTCTGCTTATCTACATCACATTGGTGTCGATAAGCTCTTCATTCTGAGATTTTGGTAACAATATGGTAGTTACATTTCCTCTTAAGTTTAAGATTTCTTGATTATACCATTTGTTCGCTCCAATTCCCATCTTTCCTTTTGCTTCCAAGGAGTTAGCCAGCATCGGAGATGCCCTGAAATTTGAAGGCTTTTTATTTTAACCTGGGCTGGGTAAGCAGGCAGGCAGACAGACACCCTGCGGTGACAGCAGTGGCTTTTGAGGCAGCTCCAGGGTACGTTCAAGTAGTTAGAAATGCTTTCATTGATTTCTTGGGACTGAGGATTGATGAAGTTTTGAGCAGGACTTTACAGAGACTTCAAACATACAAGCTGCCAGCTGCTTTCTTAAGGCTACAGGCAAACCCCAGGACATGCAGAAGAATTCCAGGCTGCATGTTTAGCTGTGTGCTGTGCGTTGTGTCTGGATGCAATGCTCCATACCATTTACAGAGGGCAGATAAATAACAAAGCTCTTCAGAACATTTATTTCTTAACAGAGGCAATACACGCCGAAAGGAAAAGCAAACAACTTATTTTTACGTTTGTCCCATAGCTTCAATGTTGTGTAACTGTGGAACATTAATAGCAGATTGCAAGCAGTTTGAGTGATACTAATGGAAAAAAAGGGGAAAAAAGCTCATGGTACTCAGCCAAATTGACAGCAGAGGGCACCAGTGTCCTGCATTGGAGGAAAAACTGACCTTTTTTTCCCACGTAAATTGCACAATAAATCCTTGTTTGCTCCTACCAGCTTAATGCACGAAAGCCAAAGCAATATGTCAATTTTAACAGAGTCTTAAGGTTGACTGTTTTGTGTGTTTCAAATATGTGCTTGTTATGGAGATGTGGTTTCCACCATCTGATGACAGAAAGAAACAAGAAAAATATCTGATCTGTTGTTTATGAAAATGTATTGCTTGGACATTTGCTACAGATAATCTAGTTGTAAAATCTCGTTGCTTGGGAATTTTTAGCCTTTCCTCTCCCAAGGAAAGGATTTATTCAACATATAAAATATTCTATGCTCTATTTATTAGTAATCTACAAGTTTTAAAGAATCAGTGAATTGTGATTTATGTGACAGTTACTTTCATACAAACTAACAAAAACAGAAGAGAAAATATTTGGTTGCGGAAATCTATGCATAAGTTAGTGGCATCTCCAAAAACTGAAGCTGACATGTTTGCAAAAGCTAAGATGCACACAGACTATTCATCACATTTCCTTGGTGTTAATGTGCATGTATGAATAGATAGCACTTACCGTCAGTATTTCAGCTTGCTGTAGAGATGTGAACCTTTGTGCCCCTCAGACATTCAACTTTTGTCAGATACAAAGGCTGAGCAGGACGAGCTATACAAGCCATCTATGCATATGGATATTTTTAAACACACCATGTACACATTGTATTTTATGCTTTTGTGATACTAAACACTACTTGTAGGTATATACATATTTGTACATACCTACCAAACAGAATTATTGGATTGTATTATATTTATTTGGGTGATGCCTCTAACGGGATGACAGTAGGAGCAAATTCTTTGCATATATAATCGATGCAGATTACTATTTACACATGTTCAGAGAACACTGAAGTCGTCAGTTATTGCATATTTTGCAGATACCGAAAAACGAATAAGTAAACCCATTGGTTATTTGCTTGGCCTAATATTATTTTTATTATTACTTTTTCATAATTTGTTTATTGAAAATAGCCATGTGAAGATAATGAGCTGAAGACCAATCTTTATTTCTCAGCACTCTCAGGAACTCAGTCTCCAAGGATTTTGAAGCTGGCATGCTCTAAATTCATAATAAAATACCCTTTTAATTGGTAAGCATAGAAAATATTACTTTTATAAATATTTGATGAATGGAGATGTTTTATCTATTCATTAGACTCCAGAGTAATATATGTTCATTAGCAGAAGATGAATAACAGCATTTAATATTCTTTGTTTACAACAGAAGGTCACATGGAAGAATATATTAATATGTAAGTTGTGACCTTCACACTTTGTCGGTATTAACAACAATGGGTTTGTTTCCCTTTATATGGTCAGATCTGTGTTTGATTTCCAGCTTTAATTAAAGCGATTAAATTCACTTTCTGTGACAGGTAAAATGCACGATGATTGGGAAGACTGGGTTGGTTACTTACAGGTTTTAGTCAAACAAGAGAAAAAAGTTAAAATCCTTTTTAAGAAAAGAAATTTTTGTTCACATGCAGCAGAATAAAATATTAAATTACTAGTAGGTATATGAGTTAATAATATCAGAAATGATCAGAAATGGGTATCAGAAATAACAGAATATAGATTAATAACAGATTAATAACAGAAATAATCAGATTTGTTTTCCAATATATACCTTAATAAAAAATAACAGTTATAGAAAGAGAAGGGTACAGTATGTCCCTTGCACTGCTTATCTCAGCAGTCATGGAGACACTCCAAGATCACAAAGCTGTTAGATAGCACAATTCTCTTTAAAATTGTATGAGCAGTAAGTGTATTACACTTACAGCTTTCAGGCATGGTTTCACAGAACGGGGAGTAGGGAGGAACAAAGAAACAGTAGCCCAAGAAGAAATGGTGCTTAGAGCTCATCAGAAGCTGATTTTGTAAAATTAGCTTTTGAATGGAACTGTGAACAAAATCATCATTTTCTTGAAAAATTTATTCTGCAGTTAATCTTGGGAGCTGGGGTTCAGTTGTACTACAGCCTAGAAAAGAACCATGGAATCACTGGGTTCATTTAAAAAAAAAAAAAAAAAAACACCCTATTTTTCTTACTGAATTTAAAATGAAACGACAGTAAAAATACCAGAGTTTCCTCCAGGATGCACATTTAGATGTCTTATCAACAACTGGAGAAAAATCATTTCAGTAAGATGTTTAACTTTGTGGAAGGTAAGCGAGGTGGGAACTTCACCTGTGGCCTGGCTGCTGAATGTGATATATAAAGGAACATATATGGCCTCAGACTTTACCAGGGGAGGTTTAGATTGGATTTTAGGAATAAAAAAATTCTTCACTGTAAGGATTATCAAGCACTGGAACAGGCTGCCCAGGAAAGTGGTTGGGTCACCGTCCCTGGGAGGTATTTAAGACTTGTCTATGTGGTGCTTAGGGACATGGTTTAGTGGTGGACTTGGCAGTGTTAGGTTAATGGTTGGACTCAATGACCCTGAGGGTCTTTTTGAACATAAATGACTCTGTGATTCTATGATTAGCTGGTTGTCGCATATAATCTGTAAATATAAGCTTTTTAATCCACTCCTCCTCCTTTCCCTGGTCACATAAGTATCATCCTTATTCAAAAGCAGAGCTGGAAAAACATCTTGCATCTTCATCCGAATCATGAACTGATTTTTATTCTTTTCTCATTTTAGGATTATACTGTAAATGCAGACATTACATGTTGACTTCTTTGCACTACCCTAGCCAATACTCATGTTACAACAATAAGATATTAGTCAGAGAGAAAAAACGGCAATAAACCCTACAATCATTGTGCTTCTGCCCTCCGTATTTCTGTACAAAGCCCTGAATTATGCTTTGTGGGTTTGATTTACATTTCATTAAGTCCACTTTCTTCTGTGCAAAAGCATTTTCTTCTCATTTACATAAACATACACATTGCATAAATAGCACTGACTATGAAGGAGTCAGCATAAAGAAAGCAAGCAAGAATTATACATATTCAAAGCAAGAAATTAATAGGTAAGGAGCATTATACCTGCTGAAGGGGAAGTTTGCTGGAATGTTTGCTGAAAACCTTGCACTTGAGTTTGTAGATTAGTGCTGCCCATGAAGATAACCATGAGAAGTTGTACCCAAGATGCTGAGAGACAGAAATGCCATTGCAGTAGGCAAAATGCGCCCCTTTTTCGGGGGTGGTGCTGATACACTGATTAGTCTCTTCTTGCCTGTTCTGAGGCAGCTGTATTTCTTCAGCTGTGAAGACGGGCCAACCCCCAGCTCCAGCACTACACTCCTCTCCTCCTGTGTTTGGCGCCTGTCCCAGAAACACTGGGGCTTGTCAGCAGCCCTGCCCCCACTCCGTGAGAAACGGTGAGAGCAATGACAGCAAACCACCTCTGTCCTTCCTGCATCACGCTGCTGCTCTGTGGGTGCCGATTACAAATAGGTTTCATCCCGTGTAAGTCTTTCTACAGAATTACAAGCTTGTGTAAATCTTGGCCTCTGATGATACCTAATACAAGGAGTCTTTAATAAAGCTCCTTCGTGGGAGTAGCGTTTGGTTGTCTGAGATGGGGATGGTGTATGATGGTGAATCCTGTTGTTCTTTTATAAGGACACTCCGTTTTCTTTTCACTCTTACAACACGTACATTCTTTAGCATTTGTGTGAAAGCCCATAATTTCCAGGGCATTTACAACAATTAGTGATTAAGTTCTTTACACAGGAAAATTCCCTGCATTAGTAGATGACGATGTATTTCCCAGTGGGCAGCTGTTCAACGTACATGTTCTATGACAACCGTGTCCTGCAAGCACCGTTCTTGGGAAGTTCAGTAGAGGGAACAAGGATCTGAACCAACATGAGGCTTGAATTTTCCCTCCAGAGATGGATGGTGTTCATCCATAACGCACAGGCCACTGTGGGGAAAAGCTACCTGTGAACACCTGTTATCTGAATGAAGAGCTGCTCAGCTTCAGTGATATTTATTTGCCAGTATTTTATAATTTTTTATAAAAAATGGTTTTGTCAGTAAGAATTTATTCTTATCAAAAACAGTGACAGTGGAAAGTTTAATGAGGGTTATTTTGCTTTACTGTTATTTTGTTGAGTATCATGTTTGAAACGTAGAGTCTTCAACAGCTCTTTGAGGATGCTGTAGCTCTTAGAATGAAGATAGATGATACAAAACAAGGCTTGAAAAACTGATTCTGTTTAATTTGGACTTGGTTTCCAATCAAAGCTCTGTCTGTCCTGCATACAACTGCTACTTTCTGTCACTTCTAGTCAGAACGTAAAAACTGTTCATTCCTAAAGAAATAACATTTAGAAATATTGAAAATTTTCATGTCAGAATTTAGGACTGGTTTGCATGTTCAGAAACTGAAACAATTCTCACATTATTGAAACACCAACATTTGGCAGACTTTCTCAGACATACACTGTATAGCTGGAGCAGTAAAACTTGAATTATAATTTTTATGATGCTGTAGCTGAAGAAAACACAATGATTTCTTATGAGGTAAAAGAAATGTTTCCACCTTTAATAAAAAAAGAAAAAAAGAAACCATCTACAATGAAAGCGATTTTTTACATAAAAATTGTGCTTGAAATCTGTATCCCCTTCTGTTTGAAATTAATATTGCTTAAAATAATCTGTAGGCTTCTCTAAATTGCTTCATGGGAAAGTGCTGACATACATGCCTGTGCTGTTCTTGTCCACAGGTACCTTAACCAATTCAAAATAACAAAAATTCAATACGATTATTATAAGTCAGAGGTCAACATCCATTGCATTTTTTTTACTGTTCTTCTACACAGAACTGATTTGTTTGCCAAAGTTAAGACTAAATGTGTGCTATTCGACTATATATATTAATATAATTAGATGTATTTTATCTGTTCAGCCTATTACCAGTGCTTTCTCCATTCTGTTCCTCTCCAATGCACCTTTCTTCATTTGGCAGGTTTCTAGTTTATGCAAGTGCTGTATTAATATGTTTGATGATATTACACAGTACTGGTATTACAGATTTCTGCTAGAATTGAAGGAAGAGAACAACTGGCATTACCTAAGTAACTAAACAGATAAACTTTACCAGGTTCAATAAGTGTCCTGGTGTAAAAGTAGTTGGAGGCAAGAAAAGACTAACTAACATGTAGTAATAATACCCTAATTTGGTTTTTGCTAAGTATACACTTATTGCCATCATTGAAAAAAAGAGTCCTGGGCAGGATGTTATGAAGCAGGATGACCATTCCTATATTCCGATGATAGAGGAGAGGATACTGGTTGTTACAATTGACTGGGTTTTTTTAGAGACTAGATGTGTCTTCTAAAAAGGAAAGGGGCTTTCCCAGTTGTCTGATGGGAAAGTTAGCAAGTTGGATGAGCAATACAGGATAGCTTATTGCCATTCTTGGGAGAGTTTGCAAGAAGAATGAAAACCAGTTTCCCAGAAAAATAGAAGTAATAAATCAGCAAAATTGACAAATCACCATCTAGTTCACTTTTATTACTTTTAAAAAGATTCTGCAAGCACAGAATCTTCTACAGCGTGTACTTATTCATGAAATATTATGTCTTACAATTTCTCTTTATTATTGAAAAAAACCCTCCTTTTATGCTTTCGGTTGCAAGATGAACCATGATCAAGCATTTGTTTGTGTGGCAATGCACTAGGTTTTGCCATAGAGTGCTGGACATGTGTCAGATTGGGCTAGACAAAACCTGTGAAAGAACCTAAATAATAATAATAAAAAAAACCAAAACCCCCAACTTTTTCAATGATCAAGGCTTAAAAGCCATCATTTTGAAGATTAATTTATATGTGACCTCCAATGGAAAATGACACTAACCTGAAGTGGCTAAGAGTTTCAGCTTCTTACAGACAAAAGAGTCAAAAGATCGTATTTTTGACATCATATAATTCTGCATTTTTGACAGTATTTTAAACAAATGTCTGAAATGCAAATCAGTTACCACACTGACAACAGCCTTTTAGAATTCAGTAAAGAGAGAAGAGGTTAGAGTTTTCTTGGGGATCTGTAAGGAAGGCTGTACAATTACTACCAGCAGCACTTTTGACTATGCAGTCAAAAACTATAAAGAATCAAAGCTTAAATAAATATTAAGCTAACAAGCTAATAATAAAGAAAAAACCTACCTCTGAAGATTAGTTTGCATTCAGAGAAAAATACTTTTGTTGTATGAAACATATAGTTCAAAACATTATTTGTTATTTAAAAAGGCCCCTGAAAATGTCCTTCTCCTGTGTTTATGAATTTATGTTCCTGTCTAGATTTGTCTCACTGTTTAGACTCTTTCAATAGAATCCTTTTATGTGTTGTGTATTTAACACACAGGATTTGTAGTCAAGCTGAAAGTGAAAAAAAAAATAGTTCTTGACTTACTTAGGCCACAGAAAAAAATATCAGCTGAGACACTGAAGCGTGAGGGATTGGGGAAAAAAAAAAAAAAAAAGTCAGACATCTAAAATGATGTACAACAGGAGCTTCACCCTAAAGACTTTTCACCAGAAGCAATGCCTATGCATGCAAAACCTCAATCACCATTTCAGAACATTCAGGGGATAAATTTGATTATTGCATTTTTTTTTCCCTTCCCCATTTCAGACATGTAGGACAGTAAAGTCTCCTTAAGTACAACATAGGCCAGTCACTTAAATTCTTCACTGAATAAATGTAATGTTTTGTTGTTTACAATGGGGATTAATACCAGATTTGGGATATTAGCTCAGCTTTGAGATACTGTCACTCGCTTGGGGAGAATATCAAAATAAGATACATCCAGGCTTGTCAACTGTTACAAAATTTTCACCACTCTCTTGCTTTTCCATCATGTGGAGAGGATACATGAAAGAACAAATGGTTTCTGCTGAGGAATTTTTGGCTGAGCTTCATGGAGGTAGCTGAAATGTGCCTTGTTTAGGTACAGCAGAGAAAGGTTTTCAGTTAGTTATACAAAGAACCGTGCTTTTTTTGTCTACATATCTGCCCATAAAGGCAAGTAATTACTCAGCAACATCAGAATGATTTCTAGTTTTTGTGTACTAGACCTAGCTACTATGTTCTGCTGCCGCCCACTTTCTAAATGGGATTGGGACAAGGAAAGGTGATAACGAAGAAGCTGTGTAGTGGCTTTAGTAACACTCAGGTAAGCCAGTGGATGAATGTGCATCTTCAGCAAGGATCAAGAAAGTGCACTAAATGCTAGGAGTTTCTAGGATTTAAAGAAATAGAGGACGAATGAGGACATCATCAGGGTACTACATAAATCCATGGTGCTCCCACATTTGGGCCATTCTGCAGAGTTCTGATTTCCCCATTCAAAGCTGCTACAACAAAAGGGCAAAAGGGAGTATCAAAGATAGGGAGCAGCTTCTCTAGAAGGGATGACTATTTTGACTAGGATGTTGTTGGCTGGAAAAGTGAAAATGACTGAAAATGTGATAAAATGTCCATATAAATCATGTGAAGTCAGATATATGACATGTTGGTTTATAAAATCATGAGAGGGATAGCAAAGGTGAATAGAGGAAAATCATTCACTGTCAATTCCAAGACATGAGCTCAGGACCATCACGGCAAATGCAACAAAAATGCCCAGAGCTGAGGACTCTGAAGCAAGAAGGATGCAGTCTGGAGGAGATGGTCTTCATGGAAACCTCTGTTTCAGTTACATGGAGACAGGCTGTGGCACCAAGTATATCTTTGATTTGAATTTATGGATGGCTATTGCTGTGATTTTTTTTTTTCCTCATCTAGCAGGAGAAGTCAAGAAGATAGATCAAGTTTTCGGTTTGGATTCTCAGAAATAGCAAATAATATGGGATAGAGTTTATGTGGTAATACCAGCAATACTGTCATAACTGTTTTGCTGACTGACTGGATACCACACAAAAATGGACTCCAAATCAAATATAAAAGTAAATGTAGTTTGTTATATTACATTATTATAAAGGAAAATAGCATGCAATATGATAAAAGGGAACAGTATAGTTATTATGCACAATATGATAAAAAAGCAAGAGGAACGATGCATCAGATCATTACTGCAAAGTATTACGGTGATTAAGAACAGGATACATCACCAATTACCACCTTAATAACATCATCCAGGCCCACACTTTGGCTGGAAAGCCCCGTTGCAGCCAGTGCCAGAAGTCTTTCAGTAACTGGGATGTTCCTATGCTCTGTGTCCCCCCATAGCTGAGGCTGCTGGCCCCGTCCTGCAGCTGGCCCACCTTTACACTCGGTGAAAACATAACCAGCGTACACACCTGGTGTATGCAAGCTTTTCAGTTTGTGCTAAGCGCAGGCGTGTGTTGTCTCATGATCCATAAAGTCTACGCCAGGGACATTGGTCAGACTCCTGAGCATGGTCGAGTTCCTGCCATGTCACAGCTGCACACACTATTTATTGTCTGGATGGTCCTGGTCACATCCTGCCTGCTCGGGGGGCTCAGCACAAGCACCACCTGTCAGATTCATTAAATGCGATTTATAGTTGTCCTTGAGCTCCCCGAGCTCACTGTCCAAGTTAAACAATTCCTAATTAAATACACAATCAAATACTTTTTCATAAGTAGTAATCAATCATTGTTTAACAAAATTTCACCACAATAACATTTCTCTGTACATGGCTAGTCTGAAAAATAATATAAAGCAGAAACTTTTGGTGTACAAAGCAAGAAAAAGTATTGCAAATATAGGATTGAAAAATACGGCTACTTCAGATCTTTTCAGAAATCACCATTCTGGAAAATGTATAAAATGAAACAATTTTCAAAGGTATATCAGTCAATAGTGAAAAAGAGCAACAGACTAAAAAAAAGTTAACCAAATTTTAATTTCATACACTTTTTAATTTAAAAGCATATGACAAGATCCATTAGCAATTCTCTCTGGGAAAAGAAAAATGCTTGAAAAAATTAAAGGGCATAAAAATTATCCTTGTGTGAAATTTCAGTTTTATGTTAAAAGTTGCCTGAATCATTTTAAGATGCATAAAAATATTCAATAATTTTGTGTATGGCAATTTATCAAAGTCATTTGCTTTGCTGGAATGCAAGTTTTAATATGCAAATGTAAAGTAAAATCACTACTACAGTTGCATATAAATACTATTACTCTTTTCCCTCAAGTTAATTTCTGTGTTGACAATAGAGAAACAAGGCTGCTTTTTATTTAATATAGTTCATTTCATCATGTATATTATTCAGCTATATGTTCTAAAATGACAATTTGATTTGGTTTCACGTGAATATTTGGAAGCTTTTTGGACTGTAAAGCTATACTATGCACCAGAATAAGCTTTAGCTTCATGTTAATATTCAATATTGTGCTTACAAATTGAATTAGTCAGAGAGCTGCAACTCCTATAGGAAAGATTCTTGGTATAAAATGTACAGCTTAGTGCAGATTTTATGCTATCAAGCAGATTTATTATGGCTTTATTTACCAGTTCTGTTTATAATGTGTGCCTTAAGATGACATGTCAAATGGCAATTCTGCTGGAGCAGCACTAGTAGAAGAAGAAACTGCTGTATCTCGTTTGAAAGTATAAAAGCCGATGGTATTAGAAAAATATATTAAGGGAACCTGAAATTCAGTGTTGAAAAAACCCCTTTTTGCTTCTGAGCTTAAACCCCAGTGAACAGAAGGAAATATTCCATTTGGCTGAGGTGGATTTGGGTTCAGGTTTCAAAATAGTGAATAGCAATTCAAAATGCTACTTTTGAATAAGGCTGTAGCAGACCACAAAATAGAGGCTGAGCTTTTATTACCTCTAGGGAGTAACCTGTTCCCGGGGGAATTCTGCTGGTGGTTTAACTCCGTGCAGGCTGTGCTTCCAGAACCACTTCAGCAGTGATGGTGTCTTGCAGTAACACATGAGTGTGCTTATTTTTCTATTTACAGGAAAGTAAAACAAAACCCCAACTTTGGGGCAATTAATTAATGAGGGAGAAAAAATTGCAAAAGAACTGTGTAAGTCAGGTTCATGAAGTGAAAGGAAGAAGATGATAAAATTGTGGGGGTTTTGTTTATCGTTGCTTCATTTTGGGGGAGGAAAAGTGGAGATATACAAGAGAAAGGCATCGTTCAAATGGTTCCAGAGAAAAGACTAGAAATACAAATGGGGGATGGGGGAAATGATGTGTCTAGACTTCTAAAACAAACAGCCTGATTAATCTTTTGAAGGGTATATCTTCATGGACAGTAACAGAACTTCATGGTTTCTGTTTATTTTAAGAAGGAGAGGCAACAGCTTCTGTAAAGAGTAGAATGACAAATCTTCATCAGAATAATTTTCTTTTGGGAAATGGGGTTTGAAAATCAATACACCACAAAAAGTACAAAGCTTGATTTCCTTATTGGAAGCCAGTTTGGTTGCTCACACCTTAAAGGTTCTCCTAATCTTTCTATCACTTTTTTGACTTCCTTCTTTCACTTCTTTTGTTTCAGTGGCTGGTTTTTTATATTTGTATTTTTACATTCCTTTTAAAAATATCAATTTATATGATAATTTGATCATCCAATATGCATATCCAATGGATAAAAAATATTTATACACTACATACTTGATCCTGAATATTATTAAACACAGTTGGATTGCCATAAATGCCTGCAGTATTATTTTTATTTGAGCAAAATGTGTCTCTATGAGCCTTGTGCTAAGCACAATACAAACACGCTAAAAATGCAGGTATGCTTTTATTCTTACCATATTTTTCAATTTCAAACTGTAAAAGAAATTAAGCCAATGAGAGAACACTAGCAAGCAGATAGAGATCATTTGTGTGATTACATATGTATATATGAATGTGTGAAATTTTGCTTCTGAGGCTAAAACAACACTCTTGGATCTGCAGGCTACTATACCCTCAAAAAGCTAGCTGTAATCTGTATCGACAGACATGTACCAGCAGACATGATTCTCTTCCGAGTTATTGGCAACGACTTTTTCTGTCTCACATATGTAAACTCTAAACCTAACACCACTGACAACAAAATCTGCTAAATCTTATTTCACTTACTGTTGCTTTGAAATAGGCCTATGACAGGGGTGCTGGCCAGCACACAGATTTTAAATAGCCGCCTCAAATCTTTGCATCTCACCTTTCTAAAATATCAACATATATTCCTTATCAGTTAACCGGCTAGCACCTACAAACAGTCCCTAAAGGAAGTGGAACGAAGCGAGTTTGATGAATCATTGTGACAATCACTTCCTGCCCTTGACAGTTAAGAGGATGATGATTTTAGAAAACATTGGGTTTGGGATACCAAGTCTACATTTGTTTGGAGACAAGTTGTTAAGGAGATATAATGAATCTACTTCCTACTCATTGCTTAAATGTTTAAGAAACCAAAATTTGAAGGAATAGCAGTGTGGACTTCATTAAGTGGCAGTTACTGCATTTCAGAGAGCAAATGGGGATGTGGAGGGGACAGCATGTAGCCCACTTCCCAAGCAAGCTTCCGCATGAAGGTGCCCAGGTGGGTCAGTAACTCCTGATAGCTGACCCTGTCTTTCCCGATAGCAGTCCTGTGAGGTTTCTAGCCACTCCAAAAAGGCTCAAACCCTTCTTAACAACTCTGCAGAATTACTTAATCCTCACAATCCCATCACCCTTTCCAAAATCTCCTTTTCACCTTTACAGGTTCTAGTCAGAGACCCTTCCAGCCCTCCTCTCACCTGTTCCAAGACTTGACTACAGCATGGTTCTAATCAAAACTTGCTTCCTGTGGGTAATTTGCTTTCTAGCTATCACCCCAAACCTGTTCCCACCTCAGAGCCTTCAGCTCTCAGGTAGAGCTAGGCCATCCACTTGTTGCTGAGATCAAAGTTGTCTGTTCAGATGTCTGGTGCTGGAACCCGGTGCTGAACTGGATGCCAACATCTGTGTGATCCTCACAGTTGCCACAGACAGTGGAGTTCACCACCTTTCACCAGAACCGCCCCCATTTCTAATTCTTGGGTTTAACCCTTGATTGAAAAAAAAAAATAAAAATCTGCCTGGGGTCAAAACAAAAAGAAGCAAAAGTAGAACCATAGTAACACTATCCCAGAGCATCCGTGCTTTGCTACACATGGCGTGAACCTCTTTTTCTTCTCTTTCCCTGAGCAGTCAAGCCCTGTCCTCTGCAGCCTACTTTCTGCAGGGACAGCAATGAAAACCACGTTTTTCTGCCATGGTGAGGTCCTCAGAAAAAGTTCCACCGAGGCTACAGAATCGTCATTCAAGGTAACAGGTTTCTCAGGGGCTGCTTTTGAACTGCCCATCTAAAGCTGTTAAGTTTCTGCTCAGCACCCTCATTCTGACAGTCACTCACAGCAAGTTATTTCCCCTTTTCTCTAGAACCCCTGTGCACAGAGGACTCTAGTCTTAAATTGTTCCCTCCTGCTTGGATTCGATTTCTGATCCTCTATGTCCAGGTCAGAGCAGTGCTTCTCAAATCCATCTGTTCTCTCTTGTCTCCTACAAGATATGGGATTGTGCTTGTATAGGAGAATAAATATGATATTTGAGGACTAAGAAGCTCCCCCTCTCCTAGTAATACAATATAATTAAAGTTTTGTATCGATTAATTTTTTTCAGGAGGAAGACTGTTTATCAACTGCTGTTTCACCAGTCTAGTGACACCTCCATTAGAGAAGGCTTTAGTTACAAAGATAAAAAAAAAAAAAAAAAAAAAAAAGATAAATGTGATGTTGCATGTGATCAACCGACTCTCATCTCATGGCTATTCCACAGGGCATGTTCACCATTAAACACTGGAGTTATGAATTTAGTGAAATACAAACAGAAGTTGAATATGTACACCTTTATTTTAGAACATAACTTCTAAGTTTTATATATATATATGTGTTTGTGTGTGTGTATATATAAAATACTATATAACTGTGAGTTAAATTCCTAGGAATTGTGCTTTACTTAATCACAGAAGTTAAACATTAAGTAGAAATATTTATTCTGGGTACAAAACATTGCCCTGTTTGAAGACAACTCAATATTGATTGACTTTTCAGTAGCTAGCAATCATGGTGGTTTTATCATATTGTAAGTTTCTGAGATAATTTAAAATAGTTTAGAAAACATTAAGACCCTGTGCTATCCATTGTTTTGCTTTGAAACATTACATGTAATGTGCTTATTTGATGTCCTTCATGTTCAAAAGAGGAGTTTCTAATCTAAATTAAAAATAAACCATTTTCTCAAGGTAAGATTATTCTGCAAAATCCTCACTTTCCTTCCTGGGAGCCCACAGCTTTAGCAAAAGAAAGAGCTTATAGAAAGGCTGAAGTGAAGTATACTATCTTCCTTACAAAATGAATTAGAGGTTCTTAAGCCAAGTTGCCATTATGTGCAGAGAACAGCTATACAAGCTGATGTCTTTGGAGTCTTATTGCTGGAGAAGAATTAAATAGTTGGAGATGTAATTGCAGCACAGACAGGGAAAAACCCTGTATTATGCCATCAGTGGCAAATGCATCCCATTATTATAATTTGTGCCACTGGGCTTGAAAAAATTCACGTCTGCAGGGTTAGCGTAGCCTGAACATTTCTGCATCCATGTTTATTCATAAACTTCTACCTGGCTGAATAGTTGCTAAAAGGAATGAAAGCATTCTCATTTCCACTATTCTCACACTGGTATAACTTCAATGAATTGAAGTTTTAAGTAATTTTATACTAGACAGAGAGGAGGATCAACTAAACGACTAAAAAATGAAACCTTATTTCCCAAGGGACAAAGAATTATACCTTCAATTAGTTTAAAAGATCACTGAAGACATCTCATCCTAATGCATACAAAGAAAACTATCCTTTTATACATATAATTCTACTGCCCAATATTATGTAGTCAAAATTGGCACTATGACTATTACATTTATGATAAATGACGTCTATGTTTTTCTTAAGATCTTTAGATACACATCCACATGCCAGAGTTATCTACCTGCGTAGCCCTCACGTCACTTCATATGTATGCCTGAAAACTGCTAGTGCTTTAAAATAAATAATCATGAATTTGCATTGTAATTTATGGAAAGGTCCTACCCTGTATTTAGATGAATATATTGACTTGTTTTTTATACTGAAGTACACATCTTCAGCTGTTCTTTGATTCATAAGGCAAAAGAGGGCTAATTAACAGGAATAGGGGCTTTATTTAGTTTGCACTCTCGTTTAGGTTTGAAGTATTCATTAGCTGTAGATAATGTATATTCTGTTCTATTCCTGTTTAGGTAATAGAAAAATCTAGTGGTCATTTTACACAAGCATCAAAATTGTGTGAGACACTTTCTTGCTAAGTTTTTTTGGGTTTTATTAATAAATTTGAAATCACAGTGTATGAGTTGTAGCTTTTACAAATTAGTGATTTTATGATTAGTCAGCTGCTTAGCTGCTTAATTCAGGATTCAAGCATTGAACAGAACAATGAAAATTAAACCAAACAAATGAAGACTACAAAAAAAAAAAAAAAAAAAAAAGCTTTAAAGGATGCAGGATGCTTTCATGCACATTCAGCTAATACTACTCACTTCTGAAAAGAATAATGCTGGATTTTTATTTCTTTCTATTTATTTATATTTCTGGGCTAGTTTTAACTTGCATGCACTTCACTTTACCACATGGCCACCCAGACACTTCTGCTACAATGAGAAGAAGGTGATAGAAAGGTCACAAAAGCAAGTGGCAGCAGCTGAGAGGTGTCAGGGACTGCCTCTCTTGCTTTCAATCCTCTTATAATGTACAGGAAACTAGCCTTAATAGAGTGCTGTTTGTAAGAAAAAGTACCTCTCAGAACTGTGCTCTTTATTTAAAATTTTGAATACTTTGGGTTGCCCTGTGGCTGCTTTAATATTTAAAACTAGCCAAGTGTTTTTAAAATGCTTCTATTTCACTAAACTAAGTTACTGAATCAATTACAGAGCTGCTGACGTCCTTATGCCTTATTTTAGGTATCCATTATTTAAAAAGCCTTTAATCTGTAAGCTATCGTATATAGTTATAAATGCTTTCCATTAATTTTCTTTTCCCTTGTGTGTGGAATAGGAAGGACATGTCAATTGTGGAGAGGCTAGATGACTTCAAGGCCTCGATATCTCAACAATTATTTATTGATTGAAAACTGTTACTAAATCCTTATTGAGGTATTTGCTTATAAAATGCAATTCCATTTTACACAGCTCAGTTTCATCAATGCTTCAGTCCTTTTTTGTTTGTTTGCCTGGGCTTTTTTTTTTATTGCATGTCCTGTCTGAGCAGCAAACGCTGAAGATATAATCAGGGCAACTTCTACATTACATCTACAGTCTTCTGTTATATACCCATACAAATCGGCAAAGAGAAGTTAATCCCCCAGTTGTGTTGGGAATTAATGAACGTTGCTTTTCAGACCCATGCCAAATAAATCTCTACTAGTAAGTGAGATCTCAAAAAAGGGTAGTCATTAAATGGAGCTGTGAGGTTAAGCATTATTGGAGTTTCTAAGTCTCATGGATATGCGTAGCACAGACAACACTGGGAGAACAATGATGTTTTGAACTGTGCAGTGTTACTGTATGAAATACATTAAAGAATAATCAAAATCAGCTTACTCTAACTTCACCAAGGAGAGCTCCAAACAGGTGAAAGTAAACAGATACGGATATCAGCGTGTCTATATACTCATACACAAGTTCAAACTGTGTATATATATTTTTTTTTCTCAGTTGATAAAGGAATGGGAGCTAAAATCTGTGGTCAGCAAGCAATTTTATAAAAAGCTTTTAACCAGATTAATACTGAAGATTTTGTTTCCTCATTAGCTTTTTCAGTGTGGAATTAATATATAACAGCACACAGTTAAGAATTCAGCTTTATTTGTTCCATCATATAATCTAAATATTTAATTTCAGCTGTAAGAAATTACAGCTATATTTGATGATTGATTTTGACCATGTGTTACAAATGAATCCTTTCTTAATTAATTGTTAATGTAATAGATAGTAATATTTTGTAATCATAGTTTCTTAGTAATAACATTTAATCTTAAAATTTAATTTGCCATTATAGATTTTTTTTTATTGGGATATTCTGGACAGTTTGAATTTCTACAAGTGACATGAAAAGTTTTAAAATCGATTAAAATCACTGGTGTTTTTGTTTTCCTGATTTTTTTGAAATGTAATATACTTTTCTTCTTTTCTACAGTGTAATGATTTGTTACAAATATCGTGAAGCAGAAATTCCATTGCACTGTCTTTAATTTATATTACTTATTTTGTTGAATTTTGCATGGCTAACTGTATTTTACAGAAAGGAAAATGAAAAGTAAGCCATATCCATTTCACTTTTCTGTGGAGTATACCGGAAGATCAAACACCGGAATATATAATTTATGAAACAGGGTACACTAAAACAGAAAAATACAGAGTTCAGAATTCTTGCATGCAAAAATGAAGATTTTTTTTTTACTTTACTTCAGTCCAGAAATACAGTGAAATGCAGCCTAAATTTTACAGTCTTCACCTGGGTTTCTCTCCCTTAATGTATGTTAACCCATTGCTGATGATGTCAAAGTATACACAGTCTTTATGCCCTGTAAAAGCTGCTTTGAGAAGAAGCTAAAAGAAATGTTTTAATTTTTGAGTAGAAGCTTAATAGAAAAAAAGATATGGTAATGTTCCATTCCACCATGGAGGCACATCAAGATACCATTCAGTACCTCATTTTGAAGACAGCTTCTAAGTTACTTTGAAGTAACTCATGGAATGCAGTGGAAAAGGATAACAGGAGGTGCTGTAGAAAAGGGTAGCCGTTAGCATAGTTAGGGTCAACTGTGCAACTTAGCACTGTCAGAAGCAACACTCTTGTAAAGGTGCCTACTTCACGCTAGAGGTATGACAGAGGATCATACTCCAGTGTGAAATTATCATTGGGACTTCAATGATTCAAGGGTAGTCTTGAAGAGGAAGGAAGAGACTGGAAATTAGTCCACTTATTCCTGAATTTGTAGAGTTATTGGAATGTCATTGGAGAAAAATAAGGTATTCAAATTTGCAGCAGCTTTACCATTTATTTGTACGCAAGCCATAACATGAGACCAAGTAGGGCATTAGTTTCCATTTTAAATACTTTTAAAGAAAGCAGGTGTATCTGACCATTAATACAGAAAGGAAGACAAGAAGCAACACATCATTGAGGAAACTGTCTTTATAGAAGGCATTTCTACTATTTTAAAATGCAAGTCCTGCAGCAAATCCCACAGAGACTGAAGTGGAGAACAATTCTGTCCTTTCACCAGAATGTTTTATTTATAGTTGGTATATAAAATGTTCCTGTATGGAAAGATCTAAATGGTCTTTTGTGTGTTTTAATAGTCTTTCTTTTTCAATCTATTGTAGTTCCTCCTATTAACAGCTGATCTCTTTGTCACAGCTATTCACTACTATCTGTTCCTTGCCTTGTTTTCAAAATGATAGTAAAAGACATAATCTAGTTACAAAAAGGACTGCAGAAAATATACCATAATCCTAGGCTAAAGTTAATTAAACATTTTCACACAAGATTGGAGTGACCTTCAGCACCTGCAACATCCATTAGCAACTGAAGATGAAAGGAAGTCCGAAGAAGAATCTGTTTTTCGCTAATGTTAGCTTTTTTTTGTTTTCTTAGACCGTCATTGTTCATTAATCTTTGACAATAAGATCAACAGCAGCTTAAATGCTTTTTGGCTTTTGGGAAATCATCTTTTTTTTTTTTCTTTTTTCCTTGATAATTTTTTCTACTGCAAATGAAATTTAGCCTTTCTTTCCTTATGTCAATAGTAATCAATACTTATTTCAAAGTTTATGACCATCTCAGTGTTTTCTATGTTGCTAGAATTGGAAGCAAAATGTAAAGAAACTTCATTGCTTCAAAGCAATTGGAAAGTGCTGAGTAAATAACTCCAGTGAGCAAAGAATTTTTGCTAGAAGATCCTGGGAAGAAAAAAGGCAGCAGGACTCCAAATTGCTCTGCCATATCCATCTATTCTTTAGTTCAGATACGTGCAACTGCATGAACTGAAAATTTTGTATATCCTTTGGAGAATACTGTTTAAAAATCTGGTAAAAAAGCAAGTGAGAGAGAGACTTTGTGGCGTGGGTGATTTTCCATTGTGAACTGAAACTTCTAAAGTGGCTGAGCTGATGACTTTATTGTGTTGTATTTATTATAGTATTATTATTAGATAGAGCTTATTATGATAAATAGGCATTAGTTTTATTCTTTTAATAGTATAACATAATCTTCAGGCAAACTCTTTAATAGTGTAACAGGATCCTCAGGCAAACTTTTCACTTCTGCGGCATTCTGCATGATGGCAACGTTCATGACGAATCACAATGCAAAAGTGTTGTGATTGCATCTCTTTTCTCACTGGAGCTAACCAAATAATTTATGGAAAATAATGGATTCTCCAATCTTTATTTCTCATTCTGTTTATCAATGTCAGTTTAGCAGATCATCATTTTATTGGCATATTTGTTGTTCTAAATTCTTGCACAGATTATCAGTCGCTGCGGTCGAAAGATGCCTGTCTCTCATTTCTGTCGTTCACAGCATGGAATTTTAATACTTTGCTTTGTTTGGAAAATTTTATTCTTATTATGGCATAGGGATAAATGTCTTGGGCAAATAGGAGCATATATAATTCAAGATATTGCTCACTTTGATATTTGAGGAAGATAAAGTTGTGATGTTTGCTTACTTGAAGGATTTGAAAGTGCCCAAAGCCTGATCTTTCCATTTTCTTTTGTTCAAATTTCCTGAAAGCTTCTATATGGAGCCACCACTCACACAGATTGTGTTTTTTTCACTGGAAGACACTGTCCCCTGAGGTTTGTTGTGGGAGAGGTGAGGAAGTCTGGAGGGAGCACATACTGTATTCTCTGGTCCAATTTGCCAACAATGCACCATCGCGGGTAAAGGAAAATCTCCAGATCTACACTCACAGTTATGTGAAAATCCAGAGTGCCCATAAAGTGGTTTGCTGAAAATTTAAGTTTCACTGAAATTAATCACAAAAAATGTGATTCAAGCTAGCTGGACAAAACACATGGAAGCAGGAAGAAATATTTTATTTCCCTAGTGCACGTTTGAAAGATGAGATAAGTATAAAATGTCATACTATTTCCCACCTGGGTTTCTGTGTTTGTCTGTTTTTATGGGTTTTGTGTGATTGTTTTTGCCATTTTTCTTGACTACCTTAGCTTCCAGAAGGCTTCAGGGTCCTGCTGTGCTAATGCCAAGACCAGAAGTAGAAAGAGCCCCGTGCTATACCTGCACAAGGGGCAAATGGTTCCTGCCCTAGAAAGCTCTCAGGGGAAGAGTGAGGTGCATAGTAGCAAGCAGAATAGCAGGAGTTACTTTTGTGTGGTGGAGACAAAGTCAAGACAGTGATAAAACTCAGAAAGTTAAGCAGAACTCTTGTTTTTCCATGGTTTTATGCTTAAATTTGTATGTGAGTGATTGGCACAATAATGTCTGCCTTTCACACTCTCTGTTTGAAAATCAGTGTCTGAGATGTGCTGCTGGATGAATACAAGGAACTGTCTTTTTTTATTATGTTTAATGGTATAAACAGATATCTCAGCTTTCTGATAAAAATATGTTTAGATGCTTAAAACAGCCTGTGAAAAATGCCTAGTATTTGATGAATGTGATAAAGTTTCCTTGGAATTCCTGTGAATAAACTAATGTGCTTGAGTATTCGTGTAAAACAATTATAAAAAGGAAATAACTACAGAATGACTGTTTAATTGATATGGAAATCTATGAAAATTCTTATTGGAACATCACTTTGTTCTTGTATTTTGACTGCCAGGTGGTTTATCTAAGCAGTTTCTTTTTTAAAGAGATTTCTAGCATATTTAGTATGTAAAACCGCTATGTTGTAAAAAGATTAGAATCATAATTCTTTGATTATAAACACCACCACAGTGTCACAGAAGCTAGCACAGCTATTCCTGCTCACGTCAGCTGAGAATCAAACGTACACACGAACCCTTGTTTATCTTGAATGATGAGAGCAGACCTCTGAATAGAGCAGGTAGGCTGGTCCACGCTGTGCAGTTAAGCTGCATGAATCTCAGCTTACATTGCTGAATCTACTTCCTATGTAATGTTTTTAGTAGGCTTGAACATCCTGACACTTTTTATACAAAAATCCTATAGCAAAGTAAAACTTAATTTCCTGCTGTGATGAAGTAGTTTGCAAGACCTTGAATTGCCTTTCATTTCTATGGCACTTCTTACAGACCTAAAAGTCTCATTTAGATTTGATGTTGGTCATTCATGTAGATTTAATTTAACTTGTTTCTGTGGACTATATATCTAGCACAATCCCGTTTTATTTTTTATTATGTTTTTAATATAGCAACATATTCAATGGCCCTTGCAACTTAGGTTTTAAATTATCTTTATTGAATAAAAAAGGAGGAGAAAAAATAATTTTCTTGTTACATGATAGTTACTATTTTATTGCCTGGTATATTGTTATCTTGTTTTCCCTAAAAAAACAAACAAACAAACAGCTCTGCTGTCTGCAGTACATGTGACATGCCACTGAAAGCATAACCAGAGCGTATGCCCTTTGTGCCTCCATAGGGAAGATGCTCCAAGGACCATTTCTTCTTTTTCAGTACTGAGCTCTGTGAAAATACTGCTAATTATTGCTGACCTAGCCTGTGACACTATGAGTTCAATCACACAATTTCAAGCAGAATCTGAGCAACAAGCTAGTCCCTTGCTATATCATTATACATCTCCTACCCTCCTCCTTGGGACACCGGGGGAGCAGATTAAAGCCACAACACATTTGGAAGGCATTGCATGTGACCTATGAACCTTGTAGTTAATCTCTGTTGTCTGAGGAGCAATAAAAAACCTCTCATAATCTGTATTTTTTTAGCTCATATCATTTGGGCTAACACACTATATACAATATTTTCTGCTCTTTGACTCTGGAGAAAAAGGTCTACGAGGAGAAAGAGACAGAGAAGGCAGTATTATAAAACCAATCAGTCCACTGTCTACTGGGCAAGCAGTAGCTATTATCAATAGTAAGTGCTGCTAATCATTAATTTTCCTTGTCACAAGACCATATATTGGATTTTGCATTGGTCGTTCTATAGCTATTGTATAAACAATACAAAGCACTCTTGGTTTTTTACCCTCTGATTTTAAAAGAGATCTACTAATTAGATAATTTGTAGCATTAGGGTAAGTCTGGGGATTTTTCACTCCTTGGAAAAAAAAAGACAGCTGTTTTGCAATCTCTTTGTCCTTGGAGACTGTTGAGAAGGTTATTCTTTATCAGTTTAGCAGCTTTCCAAATGCTTATAGAAGGGTTTGGGGGTTTTGTTTTTTTGTTTTTTTTTAATTATTATTTTAATATTCAATTATAGTAATCTTCTGTCTTTTCTGTATTAATATTGAATTATATACTTTTTATTCCTATTTTTCAGTGGTTGAGGTGATCATTATGCTACTGCAAAACAACATGGAATAGCATTGGTTATTAACTCATGCATAAAAATATAAAGCTTACTTTGTTCTTTGTTAAAAGGTATTTTGAGACCATGTGAGCCCTGACTGATGTTCAGTAGCAATGTTTCTGATCTGACTGGTTCATTTCAGGAGGGACACCTGATGACAGAAATCAACAGAAGGTTCAAAACCTGGATTTTATAACTACAGCTGGAATTTTACTCCAAGCAAAAAATAGCTTCATATGGCTAGACTTCCCCTAGACACATTATACTGTAACATGAATGACCTTGCTCTAACTGATAAAATTGATACACTCAAGCCTTAAACATATAATGAACTTTTTTCCACTTAATTTTAATTTATTTTGATAATTAGGGAATGTTTGATTGCACAGCTGCACTTTTTATTCAGTTGGAAAGTTTGGGTTGAATATGTCAAAGCATACACATGAAGACAGGCATAAACACAAAAAACACACCTATACGTAAAATATACATTTATAGTGTACATACATATACATGTTAAATATATATTAACATATATTTATTTATAACATGAAGTTTCATAATGTCTTTGAGCTAGGGAGTGTATGTCTTTCATGGAGGAGTAAAGTGAAACATGTTTCATTATGGATTTTTTTTTGTAAATTTACAAGATTTTTCTTGCCTCCAGGTTGGGTGTCCAACACGTGATGCACCAGCTTTGATTTTTGGAATCACCAAAGATATATAGCTTTTCTTGATTTCACATATAAAAAGGGTGCTTTCAAAAACCAATAAAAGTCAGCATGAAGATAGTTTCAAGGATACTGTGACAGCTTAGTCAGTGTTGGCAACTTCAGGTTGTAGCACATTCATAGTAAAATTGTATCTTGACCTCAGATTTCTGAGGTGAATTTTTAAATGTGCCATCTAGAAGAAATTTGCAGAGACTGTTTAAGAATGTGGACTGCCATTTATTATTTAATAAATCATTCAAATTATTTCAGGTTTTACTTGATCAAGTAATTCACTAACAGGATTTTTAAAAAATACCCTTTTTACATGAATGATTTTTAAAATGAGGTCTTAGTAAAATATAAATTAGAAAAACTACCTTGGTTAATTTACTGCATTTTAATACAATAAAAGCATACAAAATCTGTGCAGTTTACTTTTCCCATTTTGATTAGTTTTGCCCAGGAATTCTGTCTTTCAGTCACCAGAGAATTAAGATGGGGAACTAATCCCTTTCTGGTTCCCCTATCCTCCTTTACTTCAGCAATGCAGTGTCTTCAACAGTTCTCTAGTGATAGAAAAATGTCCTGACTTTAGTAGGAACAGAAATATATAATCAAATACTTAATCAAGACTGTGCTTAGCACAGTCCCTAACAAATTTCCACCAATAATCTTGTTCTTTTTGCACAAAATCTAATACAGCATGGCAAGGGCTTGATGGAACCTTCTAACACTGCTACTAATACCACTATTGCCACTGTCACTGCAACTTTTATCCAAAAAATAATTAAAAAAACCCGATGATATCACTAACATTTAAAGTAAACCTTATTTACCAGAAATATTCTCCCCTGCTTTCTCATTCCTCTGCAGCTGTTTGCGTATTCTCCAGTGCTGGTCTTAGTCCAAAACTAGGCCTTCCTGACTTTACAGTAATGTGAACTAAATGACTGGCCTTCTGTGTTATACAACTATAAAAAGAAAATCAATTCTTCCTCACACTTCATAATACACCATCCCTTCCTTTAGGAGACTTTAGTGCAGACATAGTCTTTGAGCCTCTTAAAATACATTCTTGGACAGTTAGGTTTCTGTTTGTCTAAGAACATCTATTTATCTTATATACTGATTGTCCCAGATATGATTAAGTTTTTTCTCTTAAGCAAATATATTAAAAGAACATTAAAGCTCTCTGTCTTATCTCAAGGTTGTTATTTAACAAAAGGTTTTAATACTCAAACCTCTCCAATTACAGCAAAAGTAGATGAAATGAATGGTCATCTCTTCCATTTAAGGAACTGATTAAGAAAAAATAATAATCTATGAGTTAGACAAAGTGCCACCTATACTCTGTTGTGTTTGTTTGGGTTGGTTTTGGTTTTGGGGCTTTTTTACAGCTTGATTGCTCATTTATATTACCTTTTGATTTATTTGTCACTTACTGGCAGCTGAAGTATGTTTTCAGATCTTTTGCATAGATTTAATCTCTTGATGGAAATCACGTTTGATTGACACTAATAACCACTGCACTTTCCAGAACAGCTTTAAGGTTTTTAGCTTTAAATAATTTGTGTTATTTTTTTTAATTTATAATAAATGTAGGTGTTTTTGCATGAAAAGAGACTCTACTGAAATTAACGTGTATAATAAATTATTCTCTTGAAGCACAACAATAAAACTTTACATTCAATATATGGGACAAAAATGCATTTAAAATAATTTCATTAGTCTCTCTTCCTCTTACAAATAAACACATCAATACAAATATGACTAATATAAATATGCATGGTGCTAGAAAACTTTCTGCTTAACATACAATACAATCTAATGTACATTATGCTATAAAACGAACTCATAATTTAAGAAAATAAAAATCTGATAATGAAGGTAGACTTTCTTCCTAAACCAGACAAAGTTGCAATTCTTTGATCTTATTACTAATAACTAAACAATTAGTTTTGAAATCTTCCACATCAGCTACACAGTCTGAAAATAATTACATATTTTTTCTAAGGTTCACGGTGAAAGTCCTAACTATGACTTTTCTAGAATTTGGGTACTTCTTATAATAATTTCTCTTCTTTCATTTTTTTATCTTTTCTATAACTCTGGTGGTCTGTAACATTATTATTGGTTACCTGTGGAAAGAATAAAGGTTTATTTATTTCCCTCTTACTCATTGGTAAATAGCCTTTTTTTTTTTCTTTTATTTATTTTTATTTTTTTAAAATGCATCTACTTCTCACTGATGGAATCTGAGCTGCCAATCTGAAAGGTTTCCCAAAGTTACTCTGCAAGGGATCCAATATCTATGATGTCCATGCCACTGTCATGGTAAATGTAAATGGTGAAAAGTTGAACACAAGCTCTATTACATGCACAGTGAATTTGTTTTCACTAGAGTGAGACCCACGTACCTCCTCCCCGAGCCTGTTCCTGGATCTGCTGTTCATGTGCACGTGTACTGATAACCCCAAACACCCTTATGCCAGTCCTAGCACAGAATACACACACACACACAAAAACAAACAAAAAAACCAGCAAAAGGCAGCATGTTGGCATGTTTACTTATTTTTTCTGTCATAGCTTTTGCTAGTTACTTGTTCTGTAGCTTGAAAGACTGAAAATACAAGTTTTATCACAGCATCTTTTAAACCACCTAGCAATTTGAAGACTCTCCAGTCCAAACGAACTATAAGTGTGTTTTGTGTAACTGTGGGACATGAGTTGTACCACCTATCTGTGTGGAATTAGTTTTTATTTTCTATACAACCAGTGCAGAGGGGAGAAAGCTAATTATCTTATGGGTTCTCAATCACTCTGCCTCACCTAACCCCATGAAGCTCCTATCTACACCTCCTTCAAACAATGTGAATACTTCTAAGTGTTACGTTTGGTGGGGAACAGGAGTACCTGTTTCTCAGTAAAGTCAGTATTTCTGTAGACTCTGTAAGATTTTCTCCAAGCCAGCATCTCTTTACAATATTATAAACATACACACAAAATTTACAATATTCATTTCCAGTGTGTTCTGTGGTTGTTTTTTTTTTCTTTTTTGTCTGTCTCATCCTTAGCATTTTGAAAGTCCTCCTGGATAACACCCTTATTTGCAAGTTTATTGCAAACGGTAAAGAGTTGTACACAAGCCTTTTATGTTTTCTCTCTTCTTCTCACCTATTTTTCTTTAGTGTGCTGCTTCTTCTTCTGCCCTTATTAGCACTCGCAATAAAAGGAGGCAGAATGTTCTGATTAGGTTTTGCAATCTAACACCATTTAATCATGTGATTTGTTGCATACCTGTGGTAGCTTGAGATTTCAAAGAAGCAAACAGCTCTAAGTTCTTATTCACCAGACTTAGACAAGGTGTGATTTTATTTAATTAGATGGAACTGGGCATGGATGGAAAAATAGATGTTGTTTGACTTACACAGACTTAACAGATGAGGTGCGTTCAGTGTATCACTAAAAGTTTTTATCTGAGGCCAAAATTGGTGGGGATTTTTTGATTTATTGTTTAATTCTTATCAGCTCCAGAGCTCACCACTGAAGAAATGATACAGTAGGTGAACCAGGATAGGTGAGCTATAGGGAAAACGTGCAATTTTTACTATTCTGTTGGCTGCTGAAGCTTGAAAAGTGGACCTTGACTTATCATTCCTCAAATAATCTCCAGTGAGTATCTCAGCACAAATTCTACCATAACATATGACTTGGTCATGCTGAACTGATGGCAGAAAGTTTGTTTTATTAAACAGGGAACAATTTCACCAGGTAAAATTCTGAAAAGCTTAGATGTTATTTGAAATTGCTTGGTGAATTTTGCGTGAGCCTCTTTGTATGTCTATTTAACACTCATGCTCATAACCTTGTATCCAAATACAAATTCAGACTTCACCTGCTGCTCCATAAAATAAAAAAAATTAGTATATTTTATAAATGTTTTCACTAATTTCTGGGGTTTGAGGTTCAGATAACTTATTGTTTGTGCCTATTGTTTATGAATAACAGTACTTAGTCAGGTATTAATCAAGTATTTCTGAAAACATTTACAAATGATAGTTCCCCTCATAAATTTAATAGAAATAAATATTTATCAAAAAATGTACTGGAAGGGTATTGAATTAATTTCATAACTTGCTGACATCTTGTTTTAAAAATACTAAACAAATATCATCAGATATGCAAATTCATATATTTCAAATATTTTACAATAAAATGCAGAGAGTGAATAAATAGAATAAACTTCTGAACAACTTCTTTAGTCTGCAGAGTGTTGGCTATACTAGAAAGAAGTTTGAGCTGGTTTATGCATGACCTGCTCAACAAAAAAAAAGGAGTGCTTGGCTTGAAACAAGGTTTTGTGTAATTAATCTGGCTCTATTTGACAATGTTTTCAAGAGATTGGAGCTACATGGTCTTTTACTTTAATGTTTGTTTGCTCAAAAGATCTTAACTGCTGAACCAGTACCCATGTGAGAGGGATACGATCACTACAGGCACGAAAGTCAGTGTAATGTGAATCTTGCCACTGAAATCTTATATGGAGGTTTTATAGTTCACAGCCATCTCTCTAGAAAGCTCTACTGTTATACCGTACTTAGTTGGAATTTGTACAGAACTTTGCAAAGGAGCTGCAGACAGGTGGAAACTTACTCTGAAAACACTATGATGTAGTAAACATCTGAAGATGCTGGTACAATTCAAAGGAAATTACATTCTAAGCTTTATAAATGCTACTTTACTGTTATTTAATTAGAATTAACTTTTGTCAACAAAAGAATTCCAGGATGTATAGATGAGATCAACATAATTTTGAGTGTCTCTGCTCATTTTATTTAGTTAGTAATTTTTAAGGTGCATTTGATTTTGTTGAATATTCAAGTCATCTTAAAATAGATTTGGCCACCTAACAAAAGCAAGGATGAAGTACAAGAGGCTGTTTCTCCCTTTATAGTATTGGCATTTCCCACAATGAAGTGTCAAAGAATAAGAGCTAGACTCCCAAAAAGACAAAAATATTTTGAGTTCCTTGAGCTTGCATTATTTGGTTACTTCTCAATAACATTTCAAAAAGCTTACTGAAACACAAATTTCAGTAGCATGGGTAAGAATTTTTAGAAGGCAAACCCCTACATTCCTGCATCCACATCTTAAAGCTTGTGGCAGAGCTTTGATTACTAAAAAAAAAAAAAAAGTAAAAAAATCATAGGTACAGAACTGGATGCAGGGTTGGGTTATAGAGGAGGATTTTAACAATATTGCCTGGAGGTATAGGGATGGTGTTAGGAAAACCAGAGCTCAGCTAAGCTCAAGACTTGTGAAGGGACTTAAAGGCAAGAAAAAGGTCCCCTACTGCCACTTTAATAGTAACAGACTGAACAAAAAAACCTGTGTGGCCATTGCTGAATGTGAGGAGGTGGGAGGTGATTTAGTAGCAGTGGACACAGGTAAAGCTGAGATCATAGGAAAAGCTGAGGTACTTGAGGTTTTCATTCATCAGCTGTCACTCACAAGGTGTCCTAAGCCTCTGTGCTTAGAGATAGGATTCATGGAAAAGGTGACTACCAGTGGTGATTGAGGATTGAGCCACGGACACCTTGCAGAAATGTCACCTCTACAAGTCTATGTCACCATGCCAAAACAAAGATACACATTTAGGTACAATTTTTTTTTTTTTTTTTTAGTTTTTTTCACCAGACTCTAAATCGAAACATCTCTGAAACGCCAAGTCAGTCTTTTTTTTTTCTCCTTTCCTTTTGCCTCCTCACCCAACCCCTTTTATTTGTTCTGTATATTTACTATATTTTTTTAGTTTCTCTTGAGACATCTGAAATACTAGAAGATAAAGACTCTACATTACAGTCATATTTAGACACCCCACTTCTGTCAAAAGTGCAAAATAAGTCTGGGAAAAGGGTGTAAATTAGCAAAAATTAAGTGCCCTGCTGATTTCGGGTGAAAGTAAACACCATGAGAGGGAGAAGCTTCTGCACTGATGCTCTCCCCCTGACCGCGGTACAAGGGGATAAAGAAGGATGGCTCCTCAGCACCTTTGCTGCTGCTGTTTGTGTTTGCTTTGCTGCTCTGTCTGTGCTCTCTGCTGCTGGAGGGGAACGGTCAGACTCAGGTTCTGTGCAGATGGGCTACAATAAGTTTGCTTGCTGAAGTTATACAACTGAATGTTTCTAAGCTACCATCGAGATTCTCTTATTTAGTTATCCCACCAGCTTTGTTGGTATTCTTATGGTGTTTGGGTTGTTTGTGGGGTTTTTTTGGTTGGTTTGTTTTTGTTTGGTTGTTTTTTCTTTTTTTAAGCAGTATTGGAAAACAGCTCAAATTAATCATTTTATTTAAAGACAAATCAAGACACTTTCTTAATCCATTGTATCTCAAAATATATATTTGGAAATGTATGTATATTTATCTTACTACTTATAAAAGGGGTTTTTTTTCTCTTCTTTTTAGAATATTGTAAGAAATTAATGCTATATCTGCTGGTACCTTTAAGCATATTTCCTGCTTATTAACAAAATTAAGACTGTAATCACAAGGTTATGAAATAAGTTTATAGAAAGAAGTTTGCTTGTTTGTTTGTTTTAAAATATTTTAAAAGGCTGTCTCCATAGTCATATTTACATGTAGGAGCACTCAAAAGGCACAGGGCTAAATTCAGCTAGGATTCCTCGTACTATGTCAAATGCTAAGCACCACTGCCAGGTATTGTGTGTATTTTGAATATCTGAACAGCATGTTGGTATAACAGTCTCTGGTGATCTGACAGATTACAAAGAAATTTAAAAGTCTGTGTTGGGGTTTTTTTTCCCTTTCTCTCTTTTCTGCTTACTGATGCCTTCTGTGAGGAAGATCTTTAAGAATACAGCCTTTGCCGACAGCGGATTTTGCAGTGATTCCTGGTGCATATTAATCATCCAATGCTGCAATGAAATTTGTAACCTCCACATAAGTGAGTTTTGGATTTATTAGCCAGATCTGATAAATCAACAGCATAATCGTAAGTAACAAAGTTTGTTTCTAACAAAACAAAAGTTTAGTTTGATTAAGAAGTTGGAAACAAGTTTTTAAAATTTGAAAAAACTAACAACACAGGCTTGTGCTTTGCACAGCATTTGGTTTCTTTAACTTAAATCTCAAATAACCTTGGGGACTTGAGGGGAATTACAACAGCCACTGGTTTCTTCCTACATGAAAGGCATTAGCAAACAATACATCTTTTGCTTAGGGAAAGTGTTATAGTTACATTGTAACATTATTACTGGCAATTACTTTAAGACAAATGCACACCTGAGACTTCTAAATTTAGTGTTACTTTCCAGTTAGTAGGGGAACACATCTTAAAGGTGTTTGTGGGAATTAAACATTCCAGCAGATGACAATGGAAAAATTTCTGTCCGTATTTTCAACAGTTCCAGGTGAGGTAACATTGTGTCGGGATTATTTTGAATCATTCACTACAAGAATATGCTTGATGTTTGAGTAAAATTTGATATATTTTTGTTCCTTTATTATCTTTTCATCTTACTTTGTTTTACCTAAATACCTTGTCCTTTAAGTACATTTATTTATTGATTGATTTTTCATTTAATTATAAGGTCCTGCTGTTAAACAGTGCAAGAGTTCCTGTGAAGCAGTACTGGAAACCACTGCTTTCTATTTTCTTCATGGTGGAGGGAGAACGCAACAAACCTGGTATTGCCTTTAAAAACTACAATGAATTTCTATATTGTTTGTTGGGTTTTTTTGTTTTTTTTTTTTGGTTTTTTTTGTTTGGTTTTGTTTTTTTTTTATGTAGGGCTTTTTTTAAGATTAAACTCTTTAAAGAAATATATTTGAAAAAATTAAACATTCACAGAATGGTCAGGGTTGGAAGGGACCTCTGGAGATCATCTAGTCCAACCCCCTGCTAAAGCAGGGTCACCTAGAGCAGGTTGCACAGGATTGCATTCAGGTGGGTTTTGAATGTCTCCAGAGAAGGAGACTCCACAAGCCTCCCTGGGCAGCTTGTGCCAGGGTCTGTCACCCTTAAAGAATTTCTTCCTCGTTTAGATGGAACTTCTTATGTTTCAGTTTGTGCCCATTGCCCCTTGTCCTGTTGCTGGGTACCGCTGCAAAGAGCCTGGCCCCATCCTCTTGACACTCACCCTTAACATATTTGTAGACATTGATAAGATCCTCTCTTCTCCAGGCTGGACAGCCCCAGCTCTCTCAGCCTTTGCTCACAAGGGAGATGCTCCAGTCTCCTAATCACCTTTGTAACCCTCTGCTGGACCCTCTCCAGCAGTTCCCTTTCTTTCTTGAACTGTGGAGCCCAGAACCAGACCCAGCACTACAAATGAGGTTTCACCAGGGCAGAGTAAAGGGGGAGAAGATCACCTCCCTCAACCTGCTGGCCATGCTCCTCCTCATGCACCCCAGGGTCCCATTGGCCTTCTTGGCCATACAGGCACACTGCTGGCCCATGGGCTGGTTCATGCTGTCCGCCATGAATCCCAGGTCCTTCTCTGCAGAGCTGTTTTCCAGCAGGTCAGTTCCCTACTCTATACTTGTGCATGGGGTTGTTTCTCCCTAGGTGTAGGAACTTACATTTTCCATTTTGGAAATTCATGAGGTTCCTCTCAACCAACTCCCCAGACTGTCCAGGTCTCACTAAATTCCCGCACAGCCTTATGGCATATCAGCTGCTCCTCCCAGTCTGTCCCACCAGCAAAGGTGCTGAGGGTGCCCTCTGCCCCTCCACCCAGGTCGCTGGTGAGTAAGTGGAACAGGACTGGAGCCAGCACTGGCCCTGGGGAACCCCGCGAGCTACAGGCCTCCAGCTGGGCTCTGCGCCGCCGGTCACAGCCCCCTCAGCTCTGCCGTTCAGCCCGTTCTCAGCCCACCTCACTGTCCCCTCAGCCCACCCGCACTGCCTGAGCTGGCCTGTGGGGATGTCATGGGAGACGGTGTGAAGGGCCTTGGTGAGGTCCACGTAGACCACATCCACCACCCTCCCCTTGTCTACCCAGCCAGTCATTCCATCACAGAAGGTTATCATCTTGACCAGGCATGATTTCCCCTTGGTGAAACCATGTTGATTGTTCCTGACTGTCATGGTTTAACCCTGGCCAGCGAATAAACCCCATGCAGCTGCCTGCTCACTCCCCCCACAGTGGGATGCGGGAGAGGACTGGAAGAGTATAAGTGAGAAAACTCAAGGGTTGACATAAGGACAGTTTAATAGGTAAAGCAAAAGCCACACACACAAGCAAAGCAAACAAGGGATTCATTCACCACTTTCCATGAGCAGGCAGGTGTCCAGCCATCCCCAGGAGAGCAGGGATCCAGCACAAGTGCCAGTTACCTGGGAAGACAAACACTATAATGCCAAATGTCCCTCCCCTCCCTCCTTCTTGTCCCGGCTTATATATTCTGCATGACATCTCACGGTATGGAATATCCCTTTGGCCAGTTTGGATCATCTGTCCTGTCTGTGTCCCCTTCCAGTTCCCCGTGCCCCCCCAGCGCTCTCCCTGGCAGGGCCCGAGAACCTGAGAAGTCCTTGACCCAGTATGAACATCACCCAGCACCAACCAACCCCATCCGTGTGCCATCAGCATTGCTCTCACACCACACCCAAAACACAGCCCTGCTCCGGCTACTGAGAAGAAAATTAACTATCCCAGCTGAAACCAGGACACTGATGACCTTCTCTTCCTCCACATACTTTGAAATAACCTCCATGATGAGCTGTTCCATCACCTTTCCAGGGATGGAGGTAAAGCTGACTGGCTTGTAGTTTCCTGAGTCCTTGTTCTTGCTTTTTTTGAAGACTGGAGTGACATTGGCTTCAATACTATTGGAAAAATGTAAATTTTATGCATGTAAGTTTGAGTATTCTACCATACTTTGCTTTAATAAGTACTCAGCTGGTAATACATCAAGAAATATATAATGTACTTTACAGCTCAGCATGGATTTTTAACCTAATGACTTTCCTCTGGTTATGAGACTGTGTTTAAAAAATGATTTGTTTAGAAACGTAATAATACCTTTGGTTTTAACTCACTTTTGAGTTACTGTAGGGAACTGAAGCATTATGAGAAGTTTCAATTAAATATGTAAGATTAGGCTGAATACCTATGCTGTTTCTAGGTTACTCTGACGCATTTGCCATATAGGGCTTTTTATTCAGGTTATTTTCACAACATAAATGTAACTCTAGTCCATTACAATTGCTTTTCCTTGGACAACCTACATATTAAACTAGATAATCTTCTGCAGAAAGTCATGTGAAATGAGAGAGAAGGAGGAGTCTGTAGATCATATCTAACTCCTAACTAAATACAAAGTATTGGAGCTCAGTTCTGCACCAATGAAAATCTAAATAACATCCGATTGCTTATTCAATCGATTTCTAAGCTACAAAACTATCTGTAGCCTCAAATGGATCTTATTACCTCTTTAAAATGAGTACAGGGATGGAAGGTATGTTTGATGCACCATCTCTGAGGAGTCTCTCACCCGTGTCCAAAATTCCATTGGATGCCACCTGTAAATGTCTGTTCTGGCAGCTTGGCAAACTGGGGGTTATGACATATTAAATGTGCTGCAGCAATCCTTAGATGAGCTCATAAGAAAGCTGAGTTCTACTAAGTGAGGAAAAAAGCCCAATTCTGTATCCAGTTTTCAGTGGAAGTCCAAACATGAGATTGTCTTAGAAGTAGTATCACTGAACTTTGCTTTCTGTACCTCTATCTTTTTAAAAACTTAGACTGAAGACTGTGCTGCCTGGCAGAGAAAGCAGGAGAACTACCTCTGGTATAGAAAGGACTGTGTAAATGGGAGATGTTCCACTAAACTCTGTTTTAGAGGTAATTCTGGTTTTAAAACATGTAGCTAAGTTTGACCTGTTAATCTAAACATCCACCAGTAAGGGGATGTCCTTACCTTGACCTGAGCCGGGTAGGAAGTACTTGCAAACCCCAACTAGTTGTGCAGATAGGAGTCCTTCTGCTGCATGCAGAACTCCCTGCAGAGTTCTGAAGAACACAGTGTGTTTTATGGGGTCCTCCTCAGACCTTCTGCAAGGAGGACCCACTGTTAAACACTTGGAGCTTTCTTACAAAAGGTATTAAGTATGTACAGTGACCACAATATATCACCTATATATCATATTTTGCACTGAAAGGCATTAGTCAGAACAGTCTTAAGTATATCAGGAACTGGGTATTAATTGAGAGCTCTGCTTTTAGAAGTACATACCTATGAGGAAACAAAATTATTTGTAGAATTTGTTGTAAAGCTCTTGTTCATTTCATCTTTTGACTCTAACCTCTTTTTGTTGTGGGTTAAATAGTTACCAGTTTTCACCATCTCATGGCAGCAGCTGTCAAATTTTTGTTCCTAACTTTCTTAATATATATTTAAAAAGTGAGATGATAGTTTAAAACAGAGGTTGCTTTCCTGTGTACGGCATCAGGAGCTGCCACTCTATTTCATCAGTACATGTGGATTCTCTTTGAACATGCTTAATGGTTTCTCTGACACTATTGTCAAAAATTTCATAGACTGATCTAGTCTTCCACATTTGCCAAAAATGAGGCAATTAAAATGTTCTTACGAACAACTGGGATAAGCTTTCAGAGTCTGGAGCATTTGTGGCTTAGAAACCAGAGAGACAAATTATTAATGAAATGAATCATTCGATAATAGTCTCCCATGAATTTTAAATGGAGTTTTCTGAAGTTCTCATGGGTAATAGGATGTGAAGTGACTTGCATTGACCTATCAAGAAAAATGCAAGGTGCTTTAGTAGAGAATTAGCTTAAGAGAATTAAATTTCTAAATATACTTCTCCAGAGTTAGAGTGCATTAGCATTCTAGTTTAATTTCTGTTCCCACGGTTGATCTTGCTCTACAAAGCTGATAGTCTTACTACCATGACACTCTTATCATCAAATTCCAGCTTGGGTAGTGGTGCTGTATTTCACCAAAGTAAATTCCCCCTCAGCTTTCAAGTGGGTCTACGCACTGTTCATCTTAGTTCAATTACAGTATTTACTGAAATAAGTAGGCTGACTGCCTAGGCTTTTAATTTCACCTTGCATAGACAAAGTCAAAGAAGTCTCAAACATAAACAAGAAGAATCAGGATGTGGCTCAAAGGATCTGTCCTCAGAAGAAAAATGAGCAGGATTTAACTCTTACATAAAATTCATCATCACTTCTCTTGTCTGGCAGGTAGCATTTCTGTTTGTTGATAACATTCATATTTCACTTGATGCAACAAATTCAGAATATTATAGATAAAAGACTGTAAAACTTAATGCTGAAGGTTTACTATTAGTAATACGTCAATGCAAAATTTAGTCCATAGTGTTAAAGAACTTTACTACAGAGATGCTTTAGCAGAAGAAAGAATGAATGGGTCCTTACTGTATTCTGAAAACTTAGCTTTTTTTTAGTAGCATACACTTCTCTTATTCCCACTGAATTCTGCCATCATATTGCACATAATTCCTTAGGAATATTTTTCCTACTCCTTTCAAAGAGTGTGCACAATATATAGCATCATACTGCACAGAGAAGAAAGCTTTCTGAAAGAAAATGTCCACACTGATTTTCTTCATTATTCAGTTTCTTCTTATAAGAGTCTCAAAATCTGAGGCAGAGTTATGCTGTGTAGCCAACAAGGCAGCCCGTTTCAAACGGATAAGCATATAAGGTCTGTATCTGGAGAACCGTGTTGTTCTAACCTGGGCATACTGCTTTGTTTGTTTCCTAATTCAGCTTTGGTTTCTACACTGTCTTTCATACTAGAGATGAATGATTGACTTAAAAAAGGCCAAATGAAGGATTTGTTGATGGAAAAAGTTATTTTGAGGATTTATGGAATATCATTGGATTTTAGATCTTAGCTAAATCTTACGAGAATAAATGTAGTTTGTGATCACAGATAATTACAGAGACCAGCAGAACATCAGAAATTGCCATTTGCCCTCTCAGGTCTGAGAATCAACATTTCCAACTCAAGGCACTGTACAAAAAATGGTTTTGCTGATGTATTTGAACACAACTACAGCAGAGTCCTGCAGCCAGTTAGGTTAATCAGAAAAAATGTTATTACCTTTTTCCCCAAGGATGCCATTAATTTAACACTGGCAAGTTATCATTAGTGCTGTGTGAAATGACTAATTTTCCCTCAGGAGGTGCTCACATACGAGGCATGGGGTTTTCCATACGCATACACAAGCCTGTGTGGATCACAGGTGGAGACCTGCTGCAAGTGTCAGGAAAAAGCTGCATATGGATTGCTGCTTTTGCTTTCAGTGTTGTGACCTTTGAAACACTTCATGCTGTATCAGAATTAAACCTTCAAGACTCACTTGAAAGAAAGAATCAGACACCTTTACATCTCCAAAAATGCTTGCTCTTTCTTGTTCAGCTCTACTGTCACCTGTGTAATGCTACCTCTCAGAAGGCCCTGTGTCTCTATCATGGTCCTGCTCTAGGTGAGGAAAACTTTTTCGTTTGTTTCTAGAAAACAAACAAACAAAAGAAAGCAAAACAAACAAAAAAACCCCACCAGATGAGATGATATTTTTTTCTTTCATTAGAAGGCAGAACTCTGTGTTCAAAGAACAAACTTCTGATTCCTGTTGTTTTAGCATTGTTATACTGCTGGTATTCTGCCTATTGCATACAGAGTACATATGTACACATAAAGTTGTTTTTTTAAGGGTTCAACACAATAGAATTCAAGTGCGTAAGTGCTGTGGCTGAATTGTACAAGCCAGAAAGGATTCAAGACACTTACTTGCAGAGGAAGGTAAAAAGTACCCAACACTAACTTCCATACCCAAAGTTTCTTTTTAAAAAAAGAAATAAAAATTTAAACAAAACCCTAACAAAAGCAATCCACGCAACTTACTTGGCATATCAGCAGCAAGAGTGGTGGTAGTGGGGGGAAGGTGGGCAGAAAAAGGCCTGTGGGCTAAAATGAGCTCAATTGCCAGAAAAAAAGTATCTAGGATTAACTCCTTACCCATTGTAATCACCATCGTTTGTTGAAGTTAACACGGTAGTTACATGGCCTTGTATTGGCAAAGTGGTTTGTAACAAGACCAAAACCTGAACAGGGAGAAAAAGAGATCTGAAAGACTGATCTTCTGTTTGGTGTTGGTTTGGGGTCTTTTGGGGAGGGGTGTGGTTTGTTTGCTTTTTGCTGACTTTGTTGTGGGTTTTTTAGTGAAATTTTGCTCTCTTGAGATGGCTTTGCAGTGTTCTCTTTCATTCTGTCTGCAGGCAGTGCAAAGGGCATGCAGTAATCATTTGAGTGCACAGTGCTGGATGTTAGTGGGAACACGTTTGCCTTCCCTTGCTACTTTTCTGTAACGTAGCAGTCAAAACAGCCATTGTGCTCTCAGTCTCCAAACTACGGAAAATTCTTCAGAAACAGATTATAAACTTACACAATTTTATTCTTTGTCAGGAGGCTTGGGTTTGTGACATTTTGGAAGTTATTTCAACTTTTTAGTCCTCTTGGCCTCTTCTCTAATATATTTTGAAAGGTAGCTATTATTATCTACATGTTCAATATTTAAGCCGAACAGGTCCTGGACAATAACTATATCTTCACAGAATGCAGGTATAGAAGGGACAAATAGTATTTAAGTTCATGTATCTTTGTCTTCCCTAACTCTTGCATATTTAACTTGTATTGACCAACTTTTATCTCCAGGTGCTTCTATGCATCTTGCTGCTTTCCAACTGCGTTCCATAGCCTCATAGCCTTCTTTCAGTGTCAGTAAGTTACTTCTGCCTCCTCCTTGTCCTGCTGCAATTCCTATAAAACTTTGCCTTTCCTAGAAATGATGATTAGATCAGCTCCTCTCTTTTCAGTTGTCAGCACGTTAGCTCCTTAGCTGACTAAAGGAGGGGTTTGTGTACATCTAAGTGTACTTAAAATTTGTAAAAACAACTGTAAAACTAAATCAGGACTATTTGATAATTTTAAATAATTAAAATTTTGTAGATTCTCAGTTTCAGGTTTTCAGCACCAGGACAGATTGCTGGCATTTCTCCTGACAAATTTATTCCACATCTAGTACTGGATCATTTATTCTGGATACGACAATCCTGAGAAAGTGGCAAAATGGAGCTTAGCAGAGTTTCAGAAACACTGGATATGGGATTATGAATTCTATATAATCAATCTTTTTGAAGTGTTTCTAGCAAATCCAGGTCTGCTTTTTCTTGGATAACAGAGATGGGATATATTTTTTCTACTGTCAGATACAAAACACCAGAAGAAAGCACAGATACCATTGAAACTAATTTACAGTAGGAGGCACCTTCCTTCCCTGCTCCTCGCCTCTCCCCCACCGAATTTCTCAAACTAAATGAGTTCCATAATTCTCAAATTGAATGAGTTCCATTTGTAAGTTCGCTGTGAATAATTCCACATTATGCAAGTTTTTTGGATATTGTTATTCAAGTCACTCCTTATGTTGCTTGCACACCTTTCTCTAGAATGACAGCTGCTTCTTGCAATTGTGTTTGTGATTTTTTTTTTTGTTTCTGAAAAGAATCCAGGCTGAAACAGCAAACCTTTTAATTAAAGCCCTGTTTAGCATAGTGAAAGAGAAAGGGCACATGTGAGAGCTGATTATCAGAGAGATTGAGGGCATATAAAACTGTAGAAAATGAATCTAGAGAGAGAGTGGAGATGAGATTGAGGGCACATAAAGCTGTAGAAAACAAGTCTAGAGAGAGAGTGGAGATAGAAGACTTGCTCTTTCCTCTGGTACATGGTGAAAGCTGAGGGGAGTTCCCCATTTGGAGAAACACAGGATCTGAGGAGCCCATGCACAACCCGCCCCTAGGGGTGGCTGGGCTGGTCTTTCTCAGCACTGTGTAGCCATGGGCAGTCATGTGCTGTTCCCTGCATGCAGATCTGCTCTAAGGACAGAAGATGCTGAAGCAGTGCTACTCCAGCCCCTTCCCCTGGCTCCCACCTCCCTACTGCCCCACAGTGAATCCCAGTAACTCCAAAGGATCATATCGATGATTACTGCCCACAGGGACCATACTGCTGGGTCTCATGAGACAGGGACAACGTCTATTTGCTTTCACCTAGCTGGAAACAAAAGTATTTTTATATTTATTTTCTTGAATTGAAAATAGATTTTTATATGGAAGAACCCCATTGCGATGGAAGGCTGCCCTTGGGATAATTTAAACTTCTAAACCATATTTACCATGGGTCTTTTTGAAAGCTAAGTTACCAGTCAGCTTTGACCAAATGCACACCAGCTAACTTTATGGATATAATCCCTTTCAACAGGTAGATTGTGTAGTGGATCACCAGTGAAAACAGCAGAGAACATCGAAATGGTAGAAGATCAGATATTTAAAAACACACTACTCTTTCCTAAGACAATATTGGTTTCTGTTCTGTAGTGATAGTGATAGTTCCTGCATTATTTCAGTATTAGGAGACATAATCAATGTAGACAATTTCTGTATGTTAACAGATACTGTTAATAAAGGATCCTAGAAGCTGGGTCAGCCTGTATTTAAATAATTAAAGTAACTCTATAATTACATTTAATGAGAAAGACTGCTGAACATCTTTGTCTATACAACTTTGGTCATTTATCTTGGAAATATAAATTGAATCCGAGGATAGAGTATTGAAAGGTAAGCAGGTCTGGGGATCAAACTGAAAGGCTTAGGCTTCTTTGTTTAAAATCGTTTTTCAGAAACCAACAAAAGAATTGCTAAATCGAGTCATAGATCAGTAATCACTCTCTCTGTATTTTTAGCATTGTAGATGGCACTGATAATCATGCAAAATATGAAATTGCATGGTGTATCCATGGCATGCAACAGTTAATTCATTATCTTGCTACATTGTGAACCCCACAAATTTTGCATGCTCAGATAGTGCTGGAATTATATTAAAGGTTGGGTTTTTTTTTTTCCTCAGGGAGGATGACACTGTGGGTAACTATGCCTTAAAGTTTACCATAAACAGACTACATGCCTGTGAAATATTACTGAGAGCATATTAAACAAATTAGGTATTATATAGGTACTACCTTGTGAAAACCTTGATGCTGTCTTCTGATAAATGCCCCTGTAGTGTGCTGATTTCCAGTCACAGGCAGTGAAAGCACACTGCTTGGTTCAGAGACAAACACTGCAGACCCAACAATATTTTATCTTAATTTAAACCTTAATCCATTTAAATAGAATCTGCACTGTAATAGTAGCATTAAATCACAGAAACAGGAACAGTGTTAACAACAGGACATTATCTTTTATTGAGGCCAAGCAGCAGGGTTGCTGCTAATGAGGACATCATCAATTTATCAGTTAAAGGTCAATCTAAAAGAATTTCTGCCCCTCCCCCCATGTTTTTTGCTCTATACTACCGCTGTCTGGATCCTGAATCATTTTTATCAATCATTCTGTGCTATGACAGGATACATCTTAATGCAATGTCTGCATAATATTTACAAGAAGTAGTTTTGCCTAACAGGGAAAATTCTGCTTTCCTCCTCATCACTTACCAAGCACCAAGTTGCTAAAATATTTCCTGTTATCTTTCTATTTCAAATATTAGTTTAGTATTTTTCTGTCCTGTCATTTTTCCTTAAGTTGCTGGTCACTTTTAAATCTTAACGCAAAAGAAATCTTTGATGGAATGAATTTCTTGGTGACTGATACAGTTTTACTGGAATACATCTTGCAAACGGATTCAGTAACCTTCACATATTATGTGGCTATCAAAGACAAAAGCTTCTTAATTCAATATTGAAAATTACTAGTGCATATCTTCAAAAGGCTTAGTGATTGCAAAAATATGAAATAAGTAAGATATAACTCATTGCTTACAGTGGTATTTTAAAGATTAGAGCAATTGAGTAACAACTTATTCCATAGTAAAATCAAGTTTAGATTTTATCGTAAGAATTTAATTATTTTTTCCCCTCTCAAGCTTGTACCATATATTAACTACAGCATGGCAACCAGAAAGCAATTTTATATTTCTTTAGTGGAGCTGTCAAACTCATATGCTCCTTTTTCACAATTCATGCTGTCTGGTATGGTTTTGCACTTGCCAAGGAATGAGAGCCTGAGAATCAACTAAAAGAAACAGTATACTTCTTGGACCTAATTGGGAAAATGTTGTTCTGTTTGACAACAGCAACAACAGCTAGTTGCTTGTAATTTCATTGTCTCTGGACGAAAGACACCTGGAAACGGTTATACTTTTGCTTTTCCTATTTTTGTAATTTATTTTAATATATTAGAAGCCTAAGCCTTCATATTGATTCTTGTCACACTTTTTTTTCTTTGTAATTTCACCATATATGGATTTGTAGTTTAGAAACAGCAATTTAAAAACCCTGACAAGAAGATTGCAAGTTATTTAATTCTTCACATGAATTCAAAACGGTCTTTGGTCTAAACAGGCCTTTTTTAATGTTGAAAGAAAATTTAGCATTTCTGCACAAAAAAAAATAAAATGCAGAAAAGCTGTTATTTAGGACTGTAACTTTAGAGTAAAGCCACACTTACACGCATGCTTACACTGTTTTAATGTTATGATTACCATGATTGTACCCAGGAGCCCCTCTCAATGGCAGCATTCCCACTATGCCAGTTTGTGTACAAGGTCCAAGTTACCAGTTTCGAAGGAGACTGGAGTCTGTGCAAGAAATGTGGCAGAGGGACATGGGGTGACAGACAGATAACTACCAGGAAAGAAGGTGACAATAGTGATCATCATGATAAACACTAATCTTAGCACGTGTTGTTAAATTATTAGGTTTTTAAACTAATTTACTTAGTGGATAGTCTTAAACAGGTTAAAAATGGATGATATATTGATTTTGCTTAATCTTGTGAGGAATCTCTTTAACCCAGGCTGATGTTTCAGGTTTAAAACAATTTAAGAATGTCTACACAGGAGTTTTGCAGCACTTCAACTAAATTAATCTTGAACCAATTTAATTTGGGCTGTATAATGTTTTGGACAGGAAACACTATATAAAATACTTAAAAGTAACAATAAAGTGGTTCTAATCCTAAACTAATGATCAGACCCTGCCTCCAGTTACTTGTATGTCATGCTCCATTAAAATTAGTAGGATTGCACTACATCTGGGAAAACAAACTTCAGCCAAAGCTTTGCCTTGTTGAAAGCCACTGGTTTTTAGAGGTGTGACTTCATCCAGATGACAGGTGATGAGCAGAAGGCTTTAGAATATTTTTTTTTACATGTAGATAGAACTTCAATTTAACGGTCCCAGACATTTAGGTGGGTATTAGTAAATTCCACAGGAGGGGGCCGGAAAAGATAAAATACAATGACAGGCTGTGTGTTTACTATGTGTATATAATTCTGATTTGGGCTGCCTCTTGTCTCTTCTTTTAATCTTTAGGTAGATAATCTATTTTATATCTCAAATGTCTGCCTTGTTCCTGTCTCCTCTTCTGAGGAATGCATGCATGTGCAGACAGTCTTCATACAGCCTCTGCTTCAGGTCTGGTTTGTGTGCTGTCTCTTCGACTCCATTCAGCTCTCGGGTCAGCACTGCATGCTGTACCATTCAGTGAGAATCCCTTTCCTGGGATGCATTCATTGAAGTTTTGTCCCAATTTCTTTCAGAAGAGACACCTATGGTATAAGCACATTCTAGCTTAGGACTGAGTCCTTCAACTTCCCTTTCTGTTATTTCTTTCTAGCCATAGAAGAGTAAAGGGTAACCACTTTCTTGCTCCTGCCTAAGGGTAGGTCATCTCACAGCAGTGTGGTGTCCAGTCTTAGAAGACATATACATGCAACTAGGTAGACAGCATCTTGCAGGAGCTTTGGCACTAGCAAATAATGTGGGACTTTAAAGGTGAATTTGTACTCAGACATACTCAGACTCATGTAAAAATGCACGGTTAGATATATGCCTTGCAAAAATGAAGGACTCCAACATCTTAAATGTATTGGTGGTATTGTAGAAACTGCATGTAGAGGATTCTTGTTTTTTTGTTTGGTGATGGTTTTTTTTTTTCCTTTTATGCAAGGGCAGGAGCATAAGTAATGTTTGATAAATCTCATTGATAATAAAGATCAATACACATGAGTATATTTATTGCTGTTTGTAAACAAAAAATATAAAATGATTTCTCAACTGCTGTAAAAAGTGTTGATGAGGCCCATTTAATACATGGATATTGCTGATATTTTAATTCAGTTGTAGCATTAGGGTGATAGAAACATATATCTCTTTGAATTTATGTTTGCAGCAAAATGAGAGCCACTAAAAATATGGTTTAAGAGAAAGTTTGCTGCTACTTTACAATAGCAGAATCCTACTTTCACTTGATTCATAATGAGAAAAGCCTTCATTTAAAAATTCTGTCCTGTAGTTTATAGTTTGTCACAAATGCCAGAAAAATAATGTTGCAGATAAAATGTGCCTGTAGAGACACTGGCACACAATTACAGAATAAATATGAGTGTAGCAGGCTTGGTTCTAACTTAACAATTTTCGAAAATTTACTGTGGCAGGTTCAGCTGGGGATATTTCCCTTTAACCACCCAAAGTGAAAAGGCAAAAATTCATAGATATTGGGGTCAGCAGCACGAGTTACCTTTTACAGTCCGCAGCTCTGCCACTTCCCCACCCCCAACCCCCTAATACCACCCTACCCCCCTCACCCCCAAGACATTTCTTTGTTTTCAGGTACGTTTCCATATCTGGAAACCAAGTGTCATGCATCTTCTCGAACTGACTAAATTGACAACTTCTTAAATCTTACCTTTCAAAAATAAAGGCCCAGTGAGAGGGAGAGACAAAGTTGCTGAAGCATTAGCAAATAGTTTAAACTTTCCAAGCTGCTTTAGAGGCACCCAAATGTTAAACCATATGGGCAAAATTCTACTGTCAAAATCACACATGTTACGTACTGAAAATTAATTTAAAGTAAATACATTATGGGCCAGAATGTCTACTTGATGCTCTATGGGCTTTTTTCCATGTTCAAAACTGTGCTTTGCTCCAGATCTCCACACTTGCTGCAGATGGTCAAGTTTCAAAAGGGGCTTAGTTTGGCCAGTAAGTGGTTTGCCAAACACAGTTTGCTTTCTACTTGTCTGAAGTGGAATGAAATTCACCTCACAGTGAGCTCTTTCTGACCACCACATAAACACATTTCACTTTTTTTTTTTTTTTTTTTTATATGAATTGCATAGTGAGTTGATGCATATGAGATTTGTCATGGGGGAAGCCTGTGTAGTTATTGATGATGATACAAACTGAGTGTAAAGTTATTTATGCAAGTTTGAGCTGGCATAAATAAGGAAAGTTCATCAGTGAATCAGATTCCTAGTTTGAGCCAGTGGGACTGGAACAAGTTACCTGGTGCCTGCCTTCACCTCACCAGCTATGCTAGCCTCTTACCAAATAATAGAAGACATTTTAATTCCCTTTTCCCACAGCTGGGCAAGGGTTGTTCAGAGAAGGTGATTTCCAATACTTATAGTCCCTAGTTTGAAATTTTTAGAAACATGCATAACTTCCTCAGGGACCTTATCCATGTAACATTCAGCACCAATAAGAACAGCTTTTTGGGTTATTGCATTTGGTCTCCCACTACTTTATAGCTCTGTTTGTCATACTAATAACTGTAGCTTACAGTTTGTCAGATTTTACACCCTTTTGCGTCATTTAGTTAGTTGCATGTTCTGTTCTCATGAAATATCAGTAGCTGTTGTGAAAGAGTTGGGGCCAGGCCATAAAAGAAGTCAAAGCCGCAATATTCCATACTGCTGAACTAAATTTTTAAATTATGCATTTGTTTTCACAAAGTTTATTCAGCCCTAAGTCAGCAAACCCCGGGACTAGGCAAAGAAGCCATTGGGTGGCAGCTGAAATCTGACACTGAAAAAATAATTGCAGCATAGTTTAATGCAAATAGAATTTACCTCTCTTTCCTCTTCCCACATTCTCAAAATGAAAGACTGAATTTTTTTTCTTCTGCATAGAAAAGAGTAATTTCAGACTCTTTTTGGGGAAAAAACCCGAGCTCTATTAACTTCCCTTCCCTTCCCTTCTCTTCCCTTCCCCTGAAATCTAAGGGTCCAGAAAGAGACAAAAAGCTCTGTGTCCTCTCTGCATTGCTTTGGGATTGCCCCCTGGCATTCAGCCCTAGAAGTGAAACTGGTTTCCAGCCTCTATCCGAGAGCTTTTAGACAGATTTCTTCTCTGCTCCCCACCTGAGAGTGCTCCCTGGCCACTGACATCCCAGCTGCTCTCCTCCAGCCACCATACATTTCTCTAGCTGACACTGATTTGTTCTGTAGCATGAATGTTCACAGGAAACGTAAAAGAGAATCCCCTGTAACTTGTACATGTAACTTGGTTCTCAAGTGAATATCCTACTCACTGGAGTAAGTGATGTTGGAGTAAATTACACAGCATGGAACAGTTCCAGCTGGGGACTGTGCAGTGTGATGGTTTCAGGCTTCTGTTTAAAGTTAAACCCCTTTTCATCAAGTATAACCCCTTTTCATCAAGTATAGATTTCATCCCCTTAGATTAATGCTGTCGTTCCACTGTCTTTTGGGGAAGGATACACATTTTAGCCAAGCTTCATCTTTCCACACCTCTACATCCTGCACACAATACATTAGGAAAGGACAATTAAAAAAGCTAGCATATTAGATGAAAGGGTTGCTCTCTGCCCTCCTTTCCAGTGCAAGAATGCAGAGTAAATGTATTTTCCTGGGATCTGAATACATGAGTTTAATCTACTGAGGGAAAGGAAGGAATAGAACTGATATTTTCCATATTTCTCTACTGAATGTCAGTGTGCTAATGCATTATCTGATCCCTTCCAAACACATCAGGGTTATAGCTTATGTGCAAGCCATCTGTGTGATACATATGCAATTTGTTCATAGCTCCCCAGATGTATTAAAGCCACTGCATAAGAGCCGAAGCCTAGGGAACAGATCTGCACTTGCACATCCATATATGATCTTTACATGCTTGTTGAGTATTTGACTGAGAATTTTGGAATTAATTCAATCAGCGGTGCAGCCTGCATAGAATCCCAGAGAAAAGGACAAGGGCTGGAACTCTAATAAAACTTTCCAAAGATAAAATCCTCAAGCAAAAAAAAGCACAGAAAAACAAAAACCAAAACGTGCTGACCTTGTTGCTCAAGCAAATTTGCACCTAGTGGCCTGGCTTCTCAGAGCCCAGTTGGTACACCCTGACCCTCTGCATTTCTTAAATGACTTGGCTCAGGTCTGGGATTCCATCTAATGAACATACCACAACAGATAGGTACTAGGTTGTGGAGGTTATAGAGGGGAGAAGAAACTGAAAAAACATTACTTAATATAGAAAGGGGGCTGCTACTGCATTTGAGGAAAAGTTTGAAAGTATTACTTTGGGCAGAGCCTTAGCAATGAAGGGAAAAAATACCTCCTTGACAAACTAAAATTTTACAGCATTGTAAGAATTCTCATTCGTGACTAGCAACCCTAAACAGGGGATCGGAAAAGAACTAGAGAGCTAGAACAGTAGGAAAATTTAAAATAATTCAATCTGAATTTTATTTATTTGTAGCATGTTCAATCTTTCATGTTTCAAACATTTCACACATTTTTGGGTATTTTCTTCTTCCAGTAGAGAGTAGCTGAATCGATCGGTTCTGTTCTGTGCATTTCTGAAATTGTTGCTGTTTGGAACTAATACATTGCAACTGTATGACAGCTTCTAAATGAGACCAAAAATAAATCAAAGGTTTGAAGGGTTGCCTTGGGCACCTACAGAGGTTGGATGATTAAGTGAAACTGAGTGATTAATGCGTAGTGAATAATACACTCAAAGAATTCTTATCCTTTTTTTCTCTCTACTATTAATGCGACTGCGATCAAATCATGACTTGTACAAGTTTGCTATTCATCTTAGCTGACTTATTCTTAGCAGTAAGTTGGTTTGTTATTTTTATTTTATGGACAGATCACAGTTGCTACTCTAGCATACGGAAATCTGCTGTAGTGATAGTTAGTGACTGATCACTTTAGGGTTATATTTGTAATTTTCTTTGACTAGGTGTGATTTAGGACAGACAGCAATAATTATTTTTTTTTTTAATAGAAATTTTATTAACGCCTTTGTACACTGTACAACCCTATGCAGTGTTATTTATTTATGAAACAGTGATACCAACACAAATACCATCAGAAACAACTGTAATCCAGTTGTGTGATCAGAAGCTTGGGGCACTACAGTTTTAGCGGTTTTGTCTATGGTTTTGTGCATGCATATTTCCTGGTCATGAACATGGCCCAAAACATTTGTCCTGTCACTGAAAAAGACTAATGAGATGCTCTTTGTTTCATAAGCTTTAACGGATAATGGAAGTAAGCTGTCTACAAGCACCAGCAGTACACCCTTTCTTTATATAGATTAGTACAACTTGGCAATGCAGTTGGATAAAAGTAGCAGTAGGGGTTCAGAGAGAGTTAGTGGCTAAACTATTTTTAAAAATCTGATCAAAATTGGATTTGATGAATTGAAGAGGTGGGGTGTGGATGTTTTTTTGATCCTCTTCATTTACTGTGGCACTAATAAGTTTATTTATATGGTGCCACAGGCATGCCAGACATTTTATAGGCAGTCAGACTGGGTCCTGGCCCTAGCAAGCTTGCAACTAAATTTAATATTCCCTCAAAGTTTGAATAAAGGTCAATGTATGGCATAACTTTATGCATTCTTAGGGAGTCAGTGAATGTAAACTGCAACTACATTATATGTGTATTAATTAAAGTTCAAATGTTCCCTTAGTTTTTTGCTCCAGGCTGAGAATAGTAAGTCAATATTTTGTTATCACTGGAGTACAGCCTCAGACACAGTGCAGTCCTGATTTTAATATTGATTTCTCCATTGTACAAGAATTAACATGTGTCTTGCTTCTTGAATCACAGATCTTATTTCCTGTATATACATCACAGAAGAGCTCTGGAATAGCAATGAGCAGTTTATTATTTTACCTGTTTAAAACTGGACCTGAGCATATAGAAAGCACAGTAAATGTAGACACATGTTTTCCTAAAAAATTATTATAAATGTGTGTTGTGTGTTAGCTACAAGGATAAATGTCGTTTCTGGTTTGGTACGGAAATTGTGACAATTCCCCTGAGTGCATGAGTTGCCTTAAAACCTGACTTGTGAGCAAAAGAGTATTGACTTTTTATTCTATTTATTATTTATTAATTTAGGGAGAGGAAAATGCTATGAATAAAGGTTTAATATTCTGAACTTCATTCTGACTCTAATGCATGCTGTTAATCTGACACAGTTTGGTGATCCAGCTTGTTTCTCAAATGCTATCAAAATGCAGAATACTGGAGAGGAACAGATTATGAAATTGTTATATTCATTTGAGACACTTATTCCTGAAAACTATCCATATTAGACTGTCATTTAAACCACTGTTTTGTAATGAGATATGTTCTGGGTAAAGTCAGTGATTTTTGGTTACCATAACCTTAGAACACCTGGACCTCGAAATTATCTATTTCATCTCTCCAAGGCATAAAAACCCAATAGTTAATTCACTCATGACAAATGTTTGCTTAGTTTTGCACTTTTTTCTTTCCTTTGAGATGGACAATGGGATGATTCAAAATTTCTGATGCAGGTCTTTACATGCTTCCAAGTGTTCCAAAACGTATTTTGCCTTTTGAAATTGTTTTTAATATCAGACCTTTCATGAAGTATACTACTACATATAACGAGACAGTCCTTGGGATCCATAATCTCTGGTAAACTCATGTAATTTCTTGGTTCACTGTGCATTAAAATTACATACCTCCATCTTCTGGTACCCACCTAGTTCTCCTGTAACATATCTGGGTATAACTGCTTAAAAAGCTAAGCAAAATAGGATTGCTGCTCCAGACTATAGCCTGGTTTATTGCAGTTCCTTCTCCTATCCTGCAAGAACAGCTAGCCTCAGGAAGATGAAGGGAGGAAGAGCTTGGATGGTAAAAATAAAAATAATTGTGTGATGATGAACCATTTTTATCCAAATCTCACTATCCCCAGGAGACAGCAGCTGAATATTGCATCCACAGGTAAGTACATTTGGGAGCCTAAAAGATCCCAAAGAGAATCCACTTAATGTTTCAGAGACCACAATGAGCTTTACTTAAATCACTTGTCAGAGATACACATTTGCGGGTCTGACTGTTGAATTCCTCCCTCACAACTTCACATTTTATAAGACATGTTAGATGGATGCTGATTCTTTATACAGTTTTGCATTCCCCTCCAAGGGTGTGTTGCTTCTATAATTAGTGCTGTTCTTTTGCTGCATCCAAGCATAATTTTCTGTTGTATCCCCTGTTTGTTTTCATTAGGTTGCCATGGAAATCTTGGAAATCATTTACTTGAAATGGATTTCTTTGAAGTTCAGCAGCTGTACAAGTAGATATGAAGCATTCTAGTTAGGATTGCTTCCACTAGACTATACAATGCTACCCTCTAGTTCTTTTACAGTACAATAGCACCTTCCTCTGATTCTTTGTGCAGGTGTAGCAGACTAAAACCATGTTTAATAGATCTGGACATTTTTTTTTTTTTCATTTTGACTATTGGCTCCGATGAAAAAAAAAATCACCCTACTTCAGTGTGCCTCCTGTTGAAAGGAAAAGGGCTTTCCAAGAGTGTTTGTTCTTGAGATTAGAAAGTTGTTGAAAATATTTGCGGCTGTATGAGGACATTAACTTGCTGCTTGTCTTTTGCCACTGCAAGCTGTCAGAGAAAAAAACCCTGAACAAATGCAGTCCTGATCTTTTGGGAGCTGAGCTGAACTGGCTATGTTGCATTCTGTACTCATCTGCCTGATAAGCACTCAGCTTTCAGATCCAAATCTTTTCAAGAACAGCAGCAGGAACTAAGATAACCCACAGCCAAAGCTTCCTTTTTATCTAGATATGAGGTTGCTTAACTTGAAAATACAGTAAACTGTTGACCTAATTAATGAGCTGTATGGGTGAGAATTGTTCAAATATAGTGGTTTTCAAGCGTTTGACATAATCAATATTCACGTATTTTGGTATATTACATAGTTTCTTCTATTGTGCTTCACATACTGAAATTTATGATTGTCACCAACTCTTTTTCCTGTTTGTCTCACTGCCCTGGACATACCAACAAGGAACAGATCCTGTGTGATGTACAAGTGCACAACCCCCTTGTCAGAAAGTGCTCATTCCTTTGTAGATCACAACACAGAACAAATGGAGAGATTTTCAGCTAAAATAACTGTGCTTGTTCAAGTTACAAAAATGACAGCGTAAATATGCAGGAGTTAATATGGAATTACTACAGTGTCTTACATACACTTTCATTTCTCAGGCTGAGACACTCTTTGTTGGTACGCAAGGCATTTAAAATGCAATAGTCACCCTTACTGTAAGTATTGTAGACATCTCTTGTTCAAACCAGTTTTAGCACAACGTTCAAACAGCATCTCGTTACCTTTCACATGAAAGAAGTTACCTGGAATAGCAATGATTTGCAGAAATGTAGTAAAGTAGAATGAAATCAAAACCTATTATTAACTTTTGAGAGCATTTGAATATTTAATATCAATATTTGAGATTTTATATTTTCCAAAATGTTGAAAAGTCTTATTCCGTGGTCTGAAATACCATTGTTTGACAGTTATATTAGCTTTAAATAATAATTCATGCTGCCTTTTCTTCCCTATGCACTTCCATGTTATTCACAACGTTCCCCCAAATTGGTGGTTTTTCCATTATAAAAGCATGAAAGAATTTAAATATGTAATGAAATACATTAATAATAATGTCACTGGAATAATTAATAATAGCTTATAGGTAATCCTCTAAAGATATACAATTTGGTTCAAAAGTTTACCTGAAGCTTATCCAATCTATTTAAATCTTCTGGAACGTACAGTATTTTATAGGAATTTGTTCAGGTGCATCCTACATTTAGCTGGCCTGAAAGAGAATGAAAAAACCCAAACTTTTCTGAGTGGTATTTCAGGGCTCAAGCTTCAGCGCTATCAGGAACTTTAAGCTACAGAACACTGCAAAACTAACTTAAGTGAAATGAAGAATGATGGGTGAACATTAGAAAAAATATATTAAGCTTGAATTTCAGGTGAGAGTTTGGTGTACATTGGTTTTCTTAGCTCTGAGAATTAATCTAGTACTTAGTAATGAATTTTTTAAATTGATGGACTGTCTCAGACTATTTTGATAATTTTTCAAAAATGACAAAGTCTGTTTCCTTCCTCTCATTTTTAATTCCTAATGTTGAGAAATCTGGCCTTGTTGAAGTTAAAGCATGTGAAAAATATGACTGCTTTGGATTCATACATTCTTGATTGTCATTTTGGCATGGGAGGATTGTATGGGAAAGCAGCAATCAGTTCACAAAAAGAAAGGTCTCACTTGAATTATAACAAATGATCAAAGAAAGAAGAGAGAGATTTGGGATTTTGCTTTTCTTTTTATTTTTCTATTTATTTGTTATGTAGATTGGGCATCTGTTAAGCTGAAAATCTTATTTGTTGTCTTTATACGCCCCTTGTCTCCTGACACACAGTAGCATACTATGTGTTCAGAAGTGTCAATGATGGCAGGTCCACATGCAGCAGATGCAATTCGTCTTGGGTTCCGCTTCTCTGAATGTACAGGCAGTGTTTCCAGGATGACCAATGTTCACAAATGTGTAAGTAGAAATCCAGAGAGGTCAGTCTGGGAAGTCTGTTGCTGGGATTTCAGATTTATCTGACAAGTCATCTTTTGTGAATGAATGCTACCTCATCTTTCACAAAATCAATACAGAACAGCACTTCCTGAAGCAGGAAAAAAAAGAAACTGGGTTCCCAGCATAGACCCAAGCAAAACTTAGTTCTTTCAGCTTGTGATGTCTTACTTGGTGTATGAAGATAGTTCTTAATGTCTCTATACAGCTTTACACAGAGAAGTTATTTTTGCCTAATATACTATACAATGAAGTGATATCTTTGCAAAGTTGGCAATAAGTAAGCATTTTTAAAATCCAGCTGCCCCCTCAGGGAGGGGTGGGAGAGTGAGGATGGTGAAGGATCATGATGTCAGGAGAGCATGGGAAGCCTAATGACACCTCGTCCCTGGAAGAGGAGGATCTATCCCTTCATTTTGCATCTGTCTTTCAATTCCTGACAGCAGCCCTGTCCCCACTTTTTCTCTACATCTGATGTTCCCTTCACCCTTACATGAACTGATCTGTTACTTCAGTATTAGCAAAGTGAGTCAAATTAGCTTCCAGAAAAATGACAAGGGGTGGGGATGAGCAGTGGCCAGAACAGGGACAGCAAAAGGAAAGAGGTGGAGGGGCCAGTAGCAGCAGTGAGCCACCAAATGTCTTCCCATCAGCCTGTGGCCTAACCCATTAGGCCAGGAAGAGTTTCAGGAAAATCTTGAAATTCTTGGTGAGTTTCGGAGGTCAGTGGCTTTCACAGCAAAACCAGGTCAAGAAACCCCTGCCACCTCCCAAAGGCGGCAGCATGTTTCCCCTCTCCGTCCCCATCCCCTGCCTGGCACACCTTGCAGTCCCTCGCTCCTTGGTTTTACTGCCCTAAAGGCCGGTGTGTCTGTGCTGTAAATTGAACCACAGGCACTAACAGGGTCGTGGCTGCTACTCCTGCGCCAGGGGAAGGGGGAAAGTGGTTTGTCTGCACAAATGCCAGTGATCCAGCTCCTCGGTTCACTCGCAGGGGGCTCTAGTAGCTGCCAGAGGAATAACAGCGTGGTGTGTGGAAAACAGCCGGTGTCTGGGTTTGAAAATGCCTAAAGGTGATCCCTTAAAAAAGTGATCCTATTGATGCAGTTGTTAGCGCTAGAAAGTTTTCTGGAGAAATAGGCTGGTTTGATTTTGATTTACTATCTCTGAAATGCCTCGGATCACTTTCCGTTGAGAAACACTGCAAAAAATTTAACGACTTAATGTCCGGCGCGCAGATGCAGCGGGTCTGTCAGGGGCCGGGGGCACCGCTGGGCACGGCTGGGCCCCGCAGCCACCACGGCCGTGGGGAAACCTGCGTGAGGGAGGGGAAACGGGTCAGGGACAGCCCGGCCAGCCCGAGGGGGGGGTGGGTGGGGGTGATCCAGGAGAGCGAGCAGGGGTGCCCCTGCAGCCCCAGGAGAGACAGTGCTGGAACAGGCATTTTCCTGCAGGCCATGGAGGACCCCATGATGGAGCAGGGGAACAGTGTGAGGAGGGGAGAGCTGCCCTGAGCTTACCACAGCCCCCATTCTGCATCCTTCTTGCCACTCTAGCATGGAGAGAGGCAGAGGAGTCAGTGATAAAGGAGGGAAGGTGCACCTGGGAGAAGGGGGTGGAGGGAAGGAGTTTTAATTTTTGTCTTTCTCACCATCCAAATCTGTTTTAACTGGCAATAAATTAAATCAATTTTCTCCAAGCCAAGTGTGTTTTGCCTGTGACAGTAAATGGTAAATGATCCTCCTGTCTTTATCTTGACCCAGGAACTTGTCAGTCTTATTCCCCCTCCTGCTCCGTCCTGTTGAGGGGGTGAGAGTGCGACTGGGTGGGCATTTGGCAGCTGGCCAAGGTCAACCCACCACAGCTGGGGAAGTAATTTGCATGTTTAGTTATAAGAAATAGTGCCTAACTATAGGGAAAGAGCTAATCTGCAGATGTAGGGAAGAATACCAGGCACCACCATCACATAGGCAAGCTCTAAAGCCAGACTGCAGAGTCCGCGGAAAATAGTAAGGTGGAGGTAGTGGATGTAGCCTACTTGTGCTCTCATAAACCTTCTCAATTTTGAGTGTAAATGGATGTCTTTAGTGTTCATACACCAAGCTTTCTTCCACAGCCCTAAAAAGGAGAAACAATGTCCTGACTGGCCATAGCAGAGCCTGAGGATGCTTCTTCTTTTATCAGATGCCTTGCTTTATAAAACCACGTATGTACTTAATACTTCCAACTTTTGTTGGATAATTGGTGGGGGCTTGGGGGGGTTGGTTTTTTTTTTGTTGCTGTTTTTGGTTTTGTTCCTCATCCTGACTGCTTTTCATAGCTCTGCTTTCTTGTAACCTAATGGACTCTTACACTGTCTATTGACCCTGGGAACCCTAACAGCTTCTGAAAATCATTAGATCTGAAAGGAAAATACGTAAAGTAGAAATAATGGAGCCTTTTGTTGCAGGATTGCTTGTGTTTCTAAAAGCTGCTGAATGTCTTTTGAAACTGAAGAACATTGCATCCTCATCTGTAGTATTGCACAGATAAACACAAATACATGTTGCTGTAACGTTACTGCTGTTACAATATTATTTGTATAGTCGACTGATTTCTTCAGTAGTGTTTCAAGATATTGTTTTTTTTAACTCTAATGGTTCTACATAAAAATTTAATGGGAAATGAGGTAGTGTATCCAAACAGAAAAGCATGAATTATGTAGTTTGATTCAATTGTGTTTTAACAGTGTATGTTCCCAAGTAGTTTGCAAGACAGTCCACCTTTTGAAAAAGATTTTCTTAACTGAGATATTATTCACACACACACAAAAAAAGAGTAATGATAATGAAGTAGTGATTGATGTTTCAGAGTCTCAGGACAAAATCTGGCAGATAAGCTACTAGATAAGCTCATATGAACAGAAAACTAACATATCTGTGGAAAGAGTTAAATTACTTTGCAGAATATTAAGCCTCCACCGGTGAGGTCTAGACAAAAGAAAGCCCTGGCTGCACAAAGTGATCAACGAGAGATGATTCTTGCACCATGGAGCTCTAGTGGAGTCAGCAGCACAGGAGCTGATATCTGGATTAAATGGCAGAATCACATCCTAAGGAATGACTGAGAAATTGTCCGAGACTAGTTTTTGTACTAAAATATTTTGATGCTGTGTTCTTTGCCAGGAGATAAATTAATTAGGGAGTTATAAAGCACCATGAATGTCACCTCTTCCAGTCCCACAGCAGAATTTTAATTCTCATGCCAGTGGCAAAAAAAAATATCATGTAGACAGATGGAGCTGGGAGTCTCTGAAAACCTCTAAGACCTCTAGCTCTAAAGAAAGTGCAACACAGCCGCACTCTGGTCTTTCAGTGATCTCTTTGCTTTCTGTTGTTTACTCTGTTAGTTTGCCTGAAGCCATTTGTTCTGGTTGGTTTGTATTTGCTTGAGAGGATGTTACTTAACACAGATTGTATCTGGTGTTTGCTTTTTGAATTCAAACACCATACTACTCTCATAGTCAAAAGTTGTCTGCAGGACCAAAAATTCAGATAATTAATCTTGAAAAAAAAAAATAACTGTTTTAAAATCCCTTTGATTATGCTGGAAATGAAATGTGGAAACTTATAGAGTTTAAACCTGCTAGGCAAGCTTTAATTATGCTTAATATTTGTCTGCACTCTCTATTAGCAATATCAACAAGTAGGTAAGGCAATAACTGGCAAAGGGAATGTGGTGTTTCCATTAATATTTTTCAAATATTGTTTACTCAAAAGCATAGATTGTATCACTGTTTTTTATATACATGTAGCTGTAAATGGAAGAGGAGTTCCTTTGCACCGAGGATGTTCAGCCTGTGGTTATTGCATGAAATGCAGCTGAAGAACAGCTGAGGTGCAGCTTGCTGCTCTGCAGGGCCCTGGGGTGATTTCTGGCAGGGCTCTGCTCATAGGGCGTGCGTGTGTGCATGTGTGCGTGCATGTGCTGCTGCACTTAGTCCCAAGTAGAGTAGGAGGTGATCTAGCAGGAACCGGAGGGGCAAAACCTGCTAATCTGCCCAGGAATGAAGCTGCATGGCAAGCACACAGAAAGGTGATGAGACTACTAGGAACCAGCCACCTCTTACCTGTGAGCTACCACCATCCTTCTGTGCAAACAAACGGGGGGAGCCTTGTTGCCGAAACTCACACCTCAGCTGAGTGCAAGGAGCTCTGTCAGGCGCCCGCTCCTGACCTTGGGGTGCCAAATCTCTTGACAAGTGCAACGTGGAGTGCAGTGGGACAACTTACAGGGCTGAGAGATTTTATGAGCACAAAATGATTTCACATAAACTTTCCCTCTTTTTGGCTATCAAGGACTTCTTTAAATTCTTCTAAGAGAATAGTAGAGACAGATAATGAGCCTCCAGTGTTACACAGATAAAACTTGAAGTAAATTTACCCCCTTCGTTGGCTTTGCTGGCAAAGGCACGTATCACTGACTAAAACCAGAAAAAAATGGCAACATCACTAGATGTAAACATATTCCTTACATTGCAGATTAGTATTTTACAGACAAGAGTTCTCCTCAGCCCTTCCTGAGGGCTGGAAGGCCCGGGCCGGTTACAGCCCCTCGGCACGGCTGCCCGCCCTCCCGCCGCTCTGGCGAGGGCCGCGGGCTCCGGCGGCGCGTCCCAGCAGGTGGCGCTGTTCCCCCGGGCGGCGGCGGGCCCGGCGGCGCGGCGGGAAAGGCGGGCGGAGGGGAGCCTGGGTGCTCTTTGTGGGAGCTGCCTGGTTCAGAAAGGTGACCTGCATGAAAGTCCTGCTTGAATTTCATCTGTTTAAGCTGTCCAACACCATCTCCTCCTTTTAGTTTTATTGAGCAGTTTTGAAGACCCTCAGTGTATCATCCTGGGAAGTAAACTTCTTGATAGGCCGAGTTACTGCCTTCTTATATAAAGGCAGTTAAATTTATGTGCGTCCTTTGATTCTTCTCCATCTGCCGGTGTGCCTGTATAAATCAAAGGAATATTAATACATGTAATTATATATAAAAAAACCAAACCCAAACCAAACAGACAACACAAACCAAAACAATTGTTTTCATAAATTGTGTTTTTCACAACAGAATAAATGGTGAATGAGACATGAAACAGGTTCTGGCTCTTGGACAACATGGGCAAACACTGATATATTTCAGCTTAGTGTTGAAGTACACCTGGCTTAGCCTAGACCAACCATCCATGGTGAAAGGCCTGGTCAGTTGGGGTGGCTTGTACAAGGCGGCCCACATTGCCAGTGCTGGCAGATAACATGTCATTGAAGCAAAGTGGTTGGGTATACTTTTTTTAATTCTGTCCAGACTTTCATCTCCTGACAGACTTGTGCAGCTAAGCAATACAAGAATTGTATTTGTTACATTAGGAAGGATGTTATTTCTGAGAGGGTACTGGAAGTAATGAAAGTAATAATTTAGGTGTTGATGGCGGTTTGTTTGGTTTGTGTTTGTTTTGTGGGGTTTTTTTCCCCTCTCCTATTTAAGGATTAGGAAATACATATTTCTCTCAACATGAAAACACTGCTTATCTGATGTGCTTTTATTTAATATTAGGTTTTTTTAGAGAGAGTTATAAGAATTGCTTTATGAACTACTTGTAGCAGATTTTTTTTTTTAAGGGGTGTATATCAAGCACATTTTTTATCTAATTTAATACTTCAAAAACTAATTGGGTGGATGTTATAGCTAGGAATGCAAATCCAAAACAGATTGGCCCACATAACCACTAAAACCAAAGATAATGACAGATAAATCTGTCCTGAGGTGTTGTATGTAAGAGTGTAGTTATGAGGCCAGGAAACACAGCTCAGGATCTACTACTCAAAAGGTAGGTTCTGTTCCTGCTTATGGCAATGTTTAATCCTTTAAGAAGACAGTTGAAATTCTTTATAGGAAACAGATAAACGGTTATAAAAACTAGAAACATGTCAGGTTTTCAATGGCAACCTAGAATAGGTATTGTTCCTCATTTAAAAAGTAAGCTTCCCATGAAGGGTAAATGATGCACAACACAGATTTTGTCACCTTTGTTGTTCAATGTCAATATTAAGTTTATGATGTGTGAGAAACAGTAAAGTTTCTGAAAATAGGTGTTTTATTCACTAGCTGCCTGATCCCCCTGCCCTGAGAATCAATGTAATGTGAAAAAAGAAAGAAAATTATGCACATTTTTCCATTCTTCTTTTATTACCCGTACCCTTCCTTGTACATACTCGGGTAGCACTTCTTACAGAAATCCCACCTAAAACGAAACTGTGAAAATGAATGAATTATATAATTGTATTTCAATCATAAAAAGTAATGGTGTATATGAAGTCATTTTTATCAAAGAGCTTTCCCAGTTTAAATCCCATCTCACCATATCCCTCTCAAAAGGCAGAAAAGAGGCATTGAGTTCAGAGGACTGAGATAGGCTTTTCAGTGGGTGCTACATGGGAACCCAGTTACTGACTGAAATCCAGAAATCACCTGGGAGGCTGATCCAAGGTTCTGCAGAATACCTGTGGTATTCTTACCATGTTCTGACGTTTTAAAATCCTCTGAAAAAATGATACTACATGTATGAAGTGTGAATTTTGGATTACTGAATATAAGGTCATGTGGACTTCATGTTATGGTTTGATCATCTTAAAGCAATGAAGGGGGAGGTTTGCATAATATCATAGAAATCTGATAAGTATTGCATTTTTAGATTTACATTCATCTTTTAAAAATTAAATTGGATAGCATTCCCTATGTACTCTTATATATGTGTTTTATAGAATATAAGTTGGTGTTGCAACCTTTTATATCTTTATCTTTTAGCTGTGACATATTTTGGTGTAAAATGGCACTTTACAAATTCATTTTGCTTAAAGTAAGATCTAGTTTTATGATGAGGAAACTGTCCTGAGTTCAATCATATGTGTGGTTTCAACAGGGCTCTCTAATTTTGTCTCCATCTCAAATTATAGTTTTCAGTTTTTTCAGGAAACTTCTTTCAGACTGCAATTTGAAGAAGGACCTTTGAAACTGAAGCTGAGAAGCTGATTTTGTGGAGTAGGAAATCTATCAGAAAGTAGGAATGAATGGCTGAATTTATTTTTTTTTTAACAAAAGCAGAAGACTGTTATAGAAAAGTGGTGTTCAAAGATGGTTTATGTTGTACATTTGTATTACTTCTGGATAAGTCATGCTATTTAATGTAGTATTTTCTTGAAAAAAATCTATTTGACTGTTTTCCATCTTCATTCCTTTAAGGGGAAAAAAAAGTAGGAAAATTGCATATTGCTGTTAAAGAGAAGGAAGGCGCTATCCCAGAACTTTGTGTGTTTATCATCTGATCATGAGCAAACCTTGTTCAGTGCAGGGATAAACAGAGTCACGTTAAGTTTGCTGTGAGCTCGAGCCTCTGACAGTGCTCATTTTATCAATAAAGACAAATGAAGGAGCAGAAATAGTAGCATGGCCTCTACTATTTCATCATTGTCAACCTTAAATACAATCATTCACTCCTGATAGGTTTTTCTCCGTCCTTTTCCCACTAATGCTAAACTGTCAGAATCCCTCTTGATATGGTCCAGAGCCCCAGCAGCAGTGATTAAAAAAGAAAGAAATTAGCTTTTCTAATCTCTGTCTTGATAAATATCCTATTTTCAGAGAAAAAGCTCTGAAATTTTTTCTTTCTTGTTATAGTTTCCATTTCATTAAAAAGAGGTGAAAATAAATAGTAGAGTGGTTTGACATTAAGTGTGTGTAGAAACCAGTGATTAGAGGCATCACACATTCTCTTAAAGACAGTGAATACTGAAGAAGAGTGGAAACTCTGTTGTCAGTGGATGTTTATTCTCTGTGCAGAATTCCACATGAAATGCCATATAGAAAGATGCACATATTTAGGAAATGCCCAGTCCTGATTCATTTTACTCATAATGTGCTCCATGGACACGTTGATCTAATGACGCCAAGGAATTACCTCAGGTGAGTAATGGCTCCTCAGCAGGAAGAGTCAAAATCTGACCCTAAATTCCAGTGGTTGATTTTTAATATTTTTTTTTTAAGTTTTTTTGTGAAAGAACTGCCTGATTATTTTTTTTTAATCTGTCATTTGCTAATGTGAAAAGTTGATGGACAATCTCAAGAGTAAAAAGTATGGTTTGCCAGATCAGCCTATATCTCAACTTCAAACCTGCATGATCCAAACAGGTGTTAAATATTTCTATTTATTTACATAGGGAAGATTTGGTCAGGTCACATTTAACATAAGACGTTCAATTAGTCAAGGTAGATTTCAAAAATACCTATCTAACCCTTGCAAAACAGGATATGAATGCCCATCAGACTGTTCATGTCTTCTATGAGAAATCTAGTACAGAATCCAAGGATAATTATGTATTTAAAGAAAACAACTTTGAAGAGTGTAAAATAGGAAAACCACAAAAGATTACTTTGAAAGATCTCACGCTTTGTAAATGTAGAGAAAGGGTCAAATGATCATCTATTGGCACAAACTCCATAAGCTACAATGTCCCACAAATTCTGACTAAACAATACAGAGGCATAATACCATGTCATCTAATTAGTCATCATCAAGAATATATGGAAGATTTTTTCTTCACAAGCTGAAGGATGTCATAGTAAAATAAGTACCCACAAATGACTTTTAATTCATATTCCGTTTAACTAAGTTTTAATATAACTAGTAGCTCTTTTAGGTCTTAATTTTTAGCAATTTTTATGACGGTTGAACTGTAGTTTCATGGCAGGCTTCAGAAATAAGATCAAGTAGAGTTCTACAGATTGGAACACAAGAGTCTTGCCAAGCTTTGCTGAACCTATTTCAAGACAGACAACAACTGAAGTTACTGTAACTTTGCTTTAAGGACTTGCAGAGGTGAAGCAAATTAATGGTGACATTCACCTCCCAACCTAGAAGGCTCATAAGGCTGCACACCTCATAAATCCTTTTAAAGCCCCATTCAGAGAGTTTAAGTAGGATTTAAGTGATGCATATGCCCTGTGCAGGCCAAGAGCACTGGTGTGAATTTCACTTTAATGACCTGCATGTCAATAGAGTTAGACTAGTATGAAAAGAGTAGAGAATCACTTAGAAGACCCTACGATGCTGTAGCGCTGTCTGTTATTTAAATGTGTTATTTTGCTGTGCATCTATATTAAAATAAACAGATTCCCCCTCCACAGGATGTAACAGCTATACAAAAAGATTTAAAGGGTAATTATAACATCAGAAGGCTCTTCAGATTTGGGATTTCATTATTACCTTAGAGAACAAACCAACTTTGAGTGTGAATAAAATTTCCATTTTCAATAGCCTTTATGGTTTTTAATCTTTTAAAAAATTAATGTTCTGGCATACTTTTTGCATGTTAGCACAACCTCTTGTTAAGCCTTCAGACCAGCAGCAGCCTCACTTCAGAAAGCTGGATCCTCAGCTTCTGAAATGATTTTCTAACTGAATTTAAATGCAAATTTTACTGATTGACATCAGCCTAGGATTTCCAGAGGTACAATATCGAGGAATTAAAAAAGCATATATATGTTCATGCAAAGCAATTTTGTTAAAGAAACAGGAGTAGGAACAGCAGGTACCTTAGGTCATATAAACAATGAAAGGAAACAGATGAATTTACTACACCGCAAAACCCAGCCTGATATTCCTTTAATAGTTGCTGAGAATTATGCCTAATGCTATGCCAGCCATTACTAGAATGAGAAGAAATTCTCTTAATCTTTCTGTGGTGGTTCAGCAGGCAAGCCTAGGGGAATAATGGATGAAAGACTGGGTGTCAAACTGAATATGGAATCAAAGATATGGCTTCTTCTGAAAAGAATAATGGTTTCAAGTTGCAAGTCTATCAGGTTTCACTGAAATGTAAAGGGACAGAACTGTGTTTTCTCACCTGGGATGGGCTGCTGAAAGTAAAGTCCTGCCCCCCTTCCCCACCATCCCCATCCCTACACACACCCTGCCCCCGCTTCTTATTAGTCCAGGGACTTCTCTAAAAACATGCTTATTTCCATGGAATCATTATCCAGATGGAACTACCAGTATGGTACATGAAGCTGTTTAGCTAGCTGAAATATTCTGAAAACAAGGATGGTTTTATGTGCTAACTCCCACCTTGCAGTCACCTCCACAGACTTAGTTAAGTCATTAGCATACACGTAATGGAGATGCAGGGCACATTTTGATTTGGTTTATATATTTATTTATGATAAAGGCAAAAGTGAATATACTTGAGCAGGGAAAAATTTTCCAAATGAGCAGGTCTCAAAAGATTTGTTTGGTGCTATTATGTCTTTTGTATTACTAGAATTCACTAATTAGAGATAACTAGAGATAATTAACACTGATACCCTTTGTCTCCTCTTTGCATAGTAGAAAGCTGGAAGAGATCAGTGTGTGTAGGGAGAGATGGATTCACTCATGGTGTTATACCCAGTTAGGAAGGATGTTGGGATACAAATGCATAGAGGGTAACTAGAGGAGGAAAGCAATTGTCAGAATTAGAGAATACTTGCCCTTTGTCTCTTTGCAAAGAAGGGAAAAAATCAGGTGCAAAACACGTAAAGAAGTTTGTAATGAGAGAGAAGAGGACAGTAGTTAGAGGTATTTTGGCACTTGAGGATAGCCAGGCTGTTTTCCTTTTGAGGGAAAAAGACTCTCTATTATAGTTTTATGTTTGCATGCATTGTACATCTTATACATCACAATAAATATGTCTGACATAGCATGATTTCACAATATTACACATCAGCTGAAAAAATTGCAAAACAAATTGATTTTCTTTAAATGGCTATGGTGTTTAACAGAGTTTTCCTCTCCACAAATGTGATTTATAAGATATTTATATTTATATATATAAATATATATTATACTTGTTACCTGTAAAATTGATGTGTGTCTATGATGCTATAAACGGATAAAGAAACAGAGCTTTGTAGCACAGATATTGTGGGGAGACAACATGACAAAGAGATGAAGTGTCACAAAAATGCAGTTTTGATTTAGAGATCAGTCTGACTTTATATTGCAGATGGTGAACTAGAAAGGGTACTGGGAATGTGAGATGTTTCTAAACCACAAATTTACATCCATGTTTTATATCACATAAATTTATAGGGATTTTGACATGCCAGTGTTCGATAAGGAAGATAAATTTTCTTTGAATTGTCAGGGGAGGGGGAGGGGTGGGGAGAGATCAAAACCATAGCTTTTCACAGTAGAAATGGGAATGGTGTTGTATTGTGTGAGGAATAAACACAATCCAGTTGGCTGTGTGCTTTCATAAATATAACTGCTCTTATTCCTGTCCCTGATCACATAAAATGTCATCCATATTACATTGCCATTGATTCTGCTTATGTGATTTCTTTATTTTCTTTTCCCCAAGGCAAAGAGCCTGCAATGTTCATGTCTATTGATCTCCTTGCTGAAGACCCACAACCACAACATGCCAGAGAATTTTTTTTCTACATAGCTTTGCTGGGTGCTGAACACCCTCACTATCCCTGAATACCTACAGGAGGTACTGGGAGACTGAGACTTTCTATCACATTTTAAACAAATGCCACCAGGCTTTAGGCTGAAATACTTAGAGAATGCCCATACAGTGTAACTGTGTTACAAAGATAATACTACCCAACAAGGAGGTGAAAACAGGCAGAAATTGGACAGAAAACTATACTTTATCTATTAAGAAAATGTAATTCAAGCTCTGATATTTCCACCCTTGCTTAGCCTTTTAAAACTTAGGAGACAGTGCTATTTTGTCTAAATAACAATAAAAAACTGTTTGAACCAGTGAATAAAATTGTGATGTTAATGATAATAATATCACAGACTTCTCTGACAATGACATTTCAAGTTAAAACCTTTAAACTCTACGTAAGGAACACTGAGTAGCCTGGTGTTTTGTTTTGTTTTGTTTTGTTTTGTTTTGTTTTGTTTTGTTTTGTTTTGTTTTGTTTTGTTTTGTTTTGTTTTGTTTTGTTTTGTTTTGTTTTGTTTTGTTTTGTTTTGTTTTGTTTTGTTTTGTTTTGTTTTGTTTTGTTTTGTTTGAAAGCGGATTTTTTAAAAAGTGTTTTATTTTAAAGTCATGATTTTTTTTCATCTCCAAGTGTAACATCATTAAATACTTTTTCAAAACTTTATTCTTTTTTAAAGCATATTCTGGATAAAGATGTTTAACCAGTATTTCCCCAGGTTATTTCAAGGGCGGGGTCTCTGATTTCTTAATCCAAACAACAAAGTAAGTAAAAAAAGAAAAATTCCTATCCAAATTACCTTGCTGTCCAGCTGTCTCTGAGTCCAAACTGTGCATGCCGCAAGATTCAAAGATACAGAAGGAAGCCTTGTTCAAATCCCTTTTCCTGTTCTCTGAAATCCACCTCCTCTTGAGCACGTGGACTCAACCACTGTAACTTAGATCAAGAAAATTATCCTACAAAAGGTTTCTTATGCAAGTAATCTATCACTCTCCCCTATGTCCCATCAAATTCTTCATCCAGAATGAGATGATGAACACATTTTCCTCAAAACTGAGTAAAAGAAAACTGTGTGCCAGCATTTGAATATGATGGTTTTTGTTGAATAAGGCATCAGGCAAAAGAAAAAACATAAAGCAGAGAAGAACGATACCCAAAGTTATGCATATTGATAGCCAGTTAATATTTAACTACAATATTGTACATTTCCTTGTTCTTTCTGTGTCCAGGTCCTGAAAATCTAATTAATTACAAATGTTATAATGTTATAGCTTATGTGTCGCTTGTGCCTTATGGCTTTCATAGAATTTACCAGTGCTAGAGGGTTGAACAGCAAATAGATTTTGTTATCAGAAGAAAGTAAACATATGCAAGGTAGTATTTTCATTCCATATCTTTTCTTCTGTAAATAAAAAAAACTACTCAAATACATATTAAAAACAATGGTTAAATGAGAGCTATGTAAGAGTACCACATTCAGTTTTCTGAGAAGAAAAGGATATATAAAACTTCAATTGCTTGCAGCTAAAATGTCTATAATCCTGGCTCTGCATGAACAAATGCTGTTGAAAATGAGTTATTTCTTTGACTTTGGCTTCAAACAGAACTTGGGTGGGCTCACAGTTTTTCTTTCATTCCAAATACTGGAGTAGTTATTTAGCTGGCATAAATTGTCATAGGTCCCCAGCTGTCAATATATCTACAACTCTTTATAGCAGCTGATCTAGACAGCACATTGTAGAAGCCAGGGAAATTTTACACCTCCTCACACTCCCTTAGCTACAAATCCCTGATTAATCTAGTTCTTGTTCTTTTCCCAGCATGATTTTTTTAAAAATGCAAATATCTAGCAGGAACATTAGAAGAATTAAAGAAAAAAAAAAAAAAAGTAAGTGCAACGTTTTGCAAAAAGGCACTTTTTTTTTTTTCCCATTGAGATACTATTTGGCTTGTTAGAATATGCCTGTCTTCTTGGAGAGGATCCTCATGGATTATTTTCCTTAGGTCAGTGCAGAGGTTATCTTCACCTCCCAGTCATGAGCAGGAAGGAGAGAAGGGTGGAGATAGAAGAGAGGGGAAAGGAGACTTTCAAGAAGAGGCATGAGAGGAGGGTCATGAAACTGAGCTGAGGGAATAGTCAGGAAGGGGAATTTGATAGCAAACAGTGGGAAGAGAGGAGCCATGTAGGGAGACAGAAACAGAATTGTTGTGCAGTGTACTAAATTGTTATAAAAGGGACTGTAATTAAGGACACGGGACTCCAGAAGGTATGAATGGAGTAAAATCAGAAAGGCTCCTGGAACAGGTAGATAGATTGTAGCAGTAGTAGTTTTTTAAGGAGAGGGAGAAGGATTAAAAAGTAGCACTCAAAGAATACATGGGGTGGGGGGTGGGAATATTGCAATTATTTGTACATTTATGCAATGGGACTTATTTGCATGAAAATTATCAGATGCCATTTTACTTTCCACGTGCATTTTCAAGTTCCGCTGAAACATTTGGATGTCACGTCCTTGGCATTCTGGTTTCTGTGATTGCAAAAGCAGAAAAATAACATTGTTTGGACTGGTACAATTTCTCGGAAAAAAATGAAAAAGAAAAGTTAACTTCACAATAAATATGTTCAAAGTGAGACAGTTTAGTGTATTCGCTCCTCATATTTGTTTTTCCTAATAAGTCCTATTTTGTGGAATTATTTGTGCCTGCTTTATTTATTGGACCAGGAAATATTTCAGCTTTAAGAGAGCAGCACTCTTCAAATTACTCTGGCTTTTACCTAATGATCCAATAAGTTAGTGATTGTTTGATGTGTATTGTAGTTCAGGTCTCAGTGGGAAGTTGCCAAGACTTTTATTGAGGTTTTATTGCTGGTTTTGGATTTCTCTGAGGATCAGCAGTTAACATAGTGTTTTCTGTAACAATTAGATTAAAGTGCCAGAGATTTGTTTTTCTTTCATTCAATTTTTTTTTTTTAATTGGGTCATTCCTTAAAAGGTTATATTAATATAGTAAATGCACTACCTCTATGAATGAAGCATGCTAAATGATTCATGGATTTTTGTTATTAGGGCTCTATACTTCTTACATAAAATTTACATCCTGGCAGAAGTAATGATAAGCAGTAAGTTACAGAATAAAATAGACTGTTCTTCACAAGTGGCTTGTATCATGGTGTAACTCCAGCCAGCAACTACATACCACACAGCCATTTGCTCTGTCCCCACCCCCCCAACTGGGATGGGGATGAGAACTGGGGAAAAAGGTAACTCAAGGGTTGAGATAAGAACAGCTTAATAATTGAAATAAAAATTAATAATAGTAATTAATAAAATCATCATTAAAATAATAAAAGGGAGAGAAGGAGAGAGTACTAAACCCCAAGATAAAACAGCAAGTGATGCACAATCCAACTGCTCAGCACCCACTGAATGATGCCCAGCCAGTCCCTGAGCAGTGACTGGCGGCACCCCGCCAACTCCCCCAGTTTCTATACTAAGCATGACGTTCTATGCTATGGAATATCCCTGTGGGTAGTTTGGGTCACCTGTCCTGGCTCTGCTCCCTCCAAGCTTCTTGTGCACCTGCTCACTGGCAGATCCGGGGAAATTTGAAAAGTCCTTGATTCTGTAGAGTAAGCACTACTTAGCAACTACTAAAACATCAATGTTAACATAATTCTCACACCAAATCCAAAACACAGCATTGTACCAGCTACTAAGAAAACTAACTCTATCTCAACTAAAACCCAGACGGATTGCTTGCAAACAATACCAATAATCACAGAAATAGAACGAAAATCCTTAATCTTTTGATGTCATTGGTCTGATCTCTAGCAGCAGTAAACTGGCCTGGGCCCATTTTGGCGAGCAGTATTATGTCAACTTGTACTAGCTAGGGGGCTTATCCTAGGGGGCTGTGGAAATTATTACTTTGGGTTTAGTTTTCATTGATACTGCTTCAATCTGTGAATTGCTGTAATAGGCAGTAAGAAAATTTTGATTGCTATATTTTTATACCCTAACGACAGATTTTGAATTGAGTGGGTGGCTGTGACTTGCTGGGGTTTTTTGAAAAAGTTACTGAAAGCTTGCAAGCTATTTTGGCTTAGCCTGAGTTGCAATTTGTTATTCATTTATTTGCAGTTCCTTTTCAGTCTTCAAGTTTTCTCTCTCTGACAATATGAAGAAATAAGCGTAGACTGGTGAAATAAACTCTCAGCCTTTAATAAGAAACATGGATTATATTGGCCTTTTCTGAAATAAAGCCTAGAAAACACACTTGTAACTCCCTAGGTAGTTCAGAGCACTTGGTTGTCAAAAAGGTAAAAATTTCACAGAATGAAATACATCTCTGAGCACTTTGTTTCTTGTGAAATGAGAAGTTATCATTAAAACAACAGCCTAATGAAAGTTTTCTTTTGATGAGGTTTCACCTCCCTTTATATGATTGTCTATAGTATACAAAATATTTAATAGAGAACCTGCAAAACAGACAATATTTAAAACTTCATCTTATAACGTACCTTTAAGTCCACCAGAGTGGACTAGCATTTTACACCCTAATACCTGGAGTGTTTGTTAGCCCAGTCATCCAGCAGACCTTAGCGGCAGTTTCACATAGAGCTAACATAGAGAAAGAAAAGCTCAGATACAATAAATTACTGATGGATCAAAGTATACAAAAAGGTATAAGCCTTGATGGTAAACCCTTTGATGCACACTAAACTTTTTCCCAATTTGACTGTAAGGGACTGTAATATTATTGAGACTTTTATCAAATTCTGGAAGATTCTGACCTTTCATTTACTATAATGCTTTTATCGTTTACTGTAATGTTTTTAAAGCATTATAGATATCATTTTATTATTAGGTTTAAATAGTTTATTTATGCAAAATTTCCTTCAGACCCCTGTGGAGCTTATAAAGCCATTCTGTTACATGCCATAGACAGGACCAGTAACACACTATCCTCAAAGCAGTATTTTGTAACTAAAGTAGGCACTGAGTAGTGGAACCAGAGAGAAGAGACTGTGAAATCTTATCCCAAGGCATCAGGATTCACAACCAGAGGATTACTAAGGTAATTACTGTCCCTGAACTGCTAGGCCATACTGCTCTTGAAGGATGATTCATTCTTACATTTCGTTCTGGTGTGTTGACACATGTAGTCACGTGTATGAAAACCTAGGTACTAGGTGAAAATTTCAGCCTTCTACTAGGTGGAAATTTAAAAGATAATGAAAGTGATTTGTGATCTCTAATTTTAAAGCTTGTTCTCTTGTCTGGGATTTTCTTTGTAGTGTTTCATTTTGCTTTTCTTATTCAAACCATGCAGTATTTGTAAATATTACCCTGAGTAACCTGCAGACAGGCACATAGAAACAATGTGATTATTTACCAAGCAAAATTTTAATTGAGAAAGAGTGGTATGGTTAAGACTAAATATATGAAAAAGATATATTTTTCATTTGTGTGCCAGTCCAGGAACATTCTGGTGTTTGTTTAATAATAAATTGACTTAGATCAGCCTTAAATGCACTTCTCTGAGCACTTCTGGTTCTGAAGATGAGAAAAACTGTTGTCAATCTTGACAGAAACATGCAGAGTAGAAACATTGCTCACCCATCATCCATCCAAGGTGACTGATTAAAGCATTCTATCCATCTACTTAGCATACCAAAATTAGTCAGGCTATTTTATTAGTTAATGTTGCTATTAATTATGTAGCAAGCATTGATAGCGTATTAAATTCTGTATAAAGATGCAAAGGAAAGACAGGATTCCTTCCTTAAGAGCCCACAGTCTTAACCAAGAGGGTCACACAGACTCCACCAGTATGTGGGCAGCCCCAGAGGAAGGTCTACCTTAACAGCACTCTGGGAATTTAATCTGTTTTATTTATGTAGTGGGTATTCTGGTGACACAGATTTTGCAGGAGTATGGGGATGATTGATCATGTTGCAACCTGGATATGTAACCTTACAAGGTTGGATGAGACATGCGTTAGAGCTGATATGCAAAGGTGTCTGAAGAGAGGAGAGAAGCAAAGGAGAATTTTCTCTCTATCAGACAGAATTCATTAGAAATTCACAGCTTCTAGACTAAACTATGACCTGTATTGCTTGTTTTTATGCAACAGTTTTTACATAAAGGAGGCAGGCAGCTCTCCTTTCTATAGGAGAAGACAGAAATACTTGAAGCTTCTAACTAATTTTATCTCAGTGTATTCTTGCACAGTAACTGCAGTTGATTCCTGTGACTGCCAGTGCTACTCCATGGATACTTTCAGCAGTGGGTACCAGACATTAGAGTTTAACATAGTGATTTTTCTCTAACTGGTCTTCCCTGAGAAGATTTCCTGTAAACAGTGATGTGTGTACATTTTCAGAGAAGACATTTCAGCCACACACATACCCAAATTTAAAACAAACAAACAAAACAAAAAAAACAATAAAAAAATCTGTATCTGTTTCTGGTAACAAGAAAAATAAAGCCTTCTGAATTTTACTAAAGACCCATCTGAATTCTTAAGCATATACTCTTAGTTCCAATAAATCATATGCCCACAGTACGGGAACTAACATTATTCACACTGGCAGTTGTTCTGTCCTTTGTAACACAAAAATGTATATTCAAGTAAAAAAACCTGAAATACCAAAATGCCATTGTTGCATGCCGGTCTGAGAGCGAAGCGTGGTTCTGTTTGTATTCTCAGGAACAGAATTAAGGCTCAAAATGGAGTCAAGAGCCAAGGAGCTTTATTTGGCCAGCAATAAATCCGCAAATGCAAAGGGAGAGAGAGTGAGAGGTAAAGAGAGAGAAAGGAAGGAAAGAAAGAAGGAAAGAAAAGAAAGAAATCACAGCAATAGCTACCACCCTGGAGCTGTGGCATCCCGACAGTCTGATTCGTTTCCAAGTCCGGTGGGAGAATGTTCCGTCTGATGTTAGTTGGTTCCGGTTTTTATAGAGCTGTTACAAGCTGTTCTGCTTAACCACGCCTTCCACACAGCAATGGTATACGTGCCCCACGTTCCTTAGGGGCCTCCAGGCACCTTGATCCCCCTGACCCCAAGTCTGGGCGCATGCACAGGGGTTTGGTTAAGTTTTGCAGGGTCAGCCTCCCCCGTTGCTCCATGGCGTCAGTCGGTTTCCTCCTTAAATCTCTGCGGTGGCAGTGGTGTTATCTTCCTGCCTTAACAATGTATAGATCATTCACTGTGGTGATGGCATGAGTTTCCTGCCAAAGCAATGTTGAGACAACACAACTGCTGTGGCGATGGTGGGTCTCACCGGCGCAGTCTCTCACAGCCATATTAAAATCTGGGTAAAAGTTACTGTTCTCATTTTATATTTCTTGTATGAAATAATAATATTCTTATAATATTCTTAGATTTCTTTTTAGCTTAGGTGTTGTAAGTGACAACAGACCATTATATTTTTAATTGTATTGATCCTTCTGTATTCTCTTCAGAATCATGTATTAACACGTAAGCGGAGTATAGTGAGTGGTCATATTTGTGATTTGTGTTAATGTAGATTGCCGTATGGAAAAAATGAGAAATGGCCTCTAAATAAAAGAGAGCTGAGAGAATGTTGGATTCAAAATAAACAATCCAGACTTTGGTTGAAGGCCAAACTGCCTGTAATATATTACTGATTTTTATATTTGCTGCAGAGACAGCAGATCAGTAGTTAAAATAAGCTACTTAAGTACTCCAGTATACTGATTAGAGGAAGCACTATTCTTAAATACTGATGAAGAACCAAAAGCCTGAAATACCACTTGGTTTTGACTGGTCTGTTTAAATCAGAGCAAGCAGACGTGGAGCCAAGTAAAGGAAACCACTGTGTTAATTCAGGTCTGAGCTACTAATGTTGTTTGCCTTTATAGCACCAAGTGTTATCAGACCAGCAGGAGGTCACACTGAGGTTTCATGCATGGTGGAGAGTACTACAGGATTTGTGACTGTAACCAGGTGAACATCATAGGTGAATAATATATCCTTTATTTACTGGAATTCTGTCTGGGATTTACTTCCAAGCACAAAGTTGAGATCTGGAAAAAAGACCTTTCACAGAGAAAAAGGGGAAATTACACTGCAGAGAACATGCAAGATTCTTTAAAAATCTTTGAAGTCCCTTCAAGACCTTCAAGCTCATACAGGAAAACTGGTGAGACACTGTCACAGGGAGAGAAGTTGGAGAACAGTTTATCTCTTTTTATCACCATTTCCATTTCCCGTAGTGAAGTCTAGTAAGGAAATCTCTCTTTTGTGGTGCAAAGACAAAACTTTTCTTCTTCTTACAGAGTGTACTATACAAAAGTCCTCAGCCTCATTTTAAAAGCTCAGTAACCTGGATGTGGGATCACTGATTTTGGTGCATGGGGGAGGGGCAGAGGAGCCAGTGACATTTCTTTCTGATAAGCTCTTCAGCATCTGACTGTAAATGTAAAAGTTTGATGACAGGTCTGCTCTCCTCTGCTTAGGCTACCAAGGGGCAGGCATCTATCAAATAAATAAAAAAACCTTAATAATTTAAATAAGGTGAAATGCAGACACCATAAAGAATTAATTAGGAACCTTCAGTATTAAGAAATACTGCTCTGTGTCATGCTTGGGGCAGCCCTCTCGGGTCTGTTGCCAGTCCTCTGGGACTGAGCATGCTGAGCAGGACTGAGTTCTGAGCAGTTCCTCTGAGTCTATGGCACAGTTAGTGAATAACCCAGCTAAAACATCTAAGGGTGACTGAGCTACAGCTAAAATACAAGGGCAGAACTCAGAATATTCTTTACCAATTTCCTCAGAACTCCCAGTTCTCAATCCAGTAGTACTCATTTCATGACACCAGGTAGTTTCCACTACTGTGCACTCTTCAGGCTTCCTAAGTTTCCACATTGTCCTGGTGTCTACCAAGCAACCTTATTTTTCCTGGCCTCCACTTTCTGTATTGTCTCAAGTCCCTAAAATTTTCCTTTTATTATCATCCACCACTTCCCCAGGTGTTTAAACAGAGGTTACACAATGTGAACACACAAACTAATTTGCTTGGTCCTTGGCTGTCCAGTTAGCCATCCTCTGTCCCACTTTGCTTTCTAATTCAGAAAGTGTATTTAGAGAACTAAATGTGGTGTAAATAAGTTCTGGGAATTTCCAGGGAGACACATCAAATTGCCTCATGAATAGGACCTGGTCCCTAGATTACCCCTTTAGCCAGTGGTTACAACCCCTTCCAACAAATATTAAATGAAGGGTTGGTTCTGTGGAAAACACAGCAAACAACTGTAAATATGAAATTAAAGCCTAATACAGCATGTGCATGAGATGGGTGAATTAAAGCTATAGTCGTATGTCATAACTTTGACTCCTTAACTCTATAAACATACTTTTGCTGGTCCCATCCATGTTAGGTTAATTAAGTATTCCACATCTTTCTTTATAAATGATTTTTCTGGTGAATTTTTAGATACTTTTTTCTATGTCTGGCAAATGTTTAGGGAAAAAAAGTAAATCCTAACAATCTCATTTCATTATTGTACACTTTTTCTGCCATATAGCAGAGCAGTTACATCCCAAGAGAATACTACGAAAAACATTTTTAAAAAATCACATCTAAAATAGAAAGTATATTTTTTAAAATTCTGTAACTTGATTTTGTTTCTGATTTAAGACATGTGAGTAGCTTCTTTTCCAAACACTGAAAATTCTTCTCTGTGGAGAAAAGAAATGAAGACCAAATCAAACACTCAAATCTTCTTAGTTTGCACAGCGTGTTACACTGCGTGCAGAAGGATCCACTTGAAATTCAGAATAGCACTTCATACTTTAATCAACTTCCATACTGCACAGGGTGCACTAACATTTGTGCTTATCTAAGGAGCAGTTATATACACGGGAATGAAGAAGTATTTGACACTTATTACTACAAACCAATACCCATGCGAGTCACACAAGACTAGAGCCAAATAAAAAGCTTCTAGCATTTAGGATCATGTTCTAAATCAGGGACACCAAATTTCTTCTAATGGTTCTGAACACAGACCTTGGTCCTGTGTTTCACAAAACTGCTGCTGACTAGCAATGTACAAAAATGTGGGCATGTTGAACTGTGTACAGCTAGACTGGTGGTATTCCAAATAATCTTCATAGACACAAGTGAGGAATATTAGCCTGTTTACAGACTGTGAAGAGGTAGAGCTGTTACTTAATTTTACTGATTTAGTTGTCATATTGGATCAAGTAGCTGAAAGGGTCAAAGTCTATCTTCAAAGGGAAGTCTTAATGGGTACTATGGATCCCCTGGACTAGGTTTGGACTAGGTTTGTGAGGTAAGTATTGCCTGAACATATCAAGGGACAGGTTCTGACACCCTTATGTGCCATGTGTTTGAAAAAATCAGATATATTCATAATAATTATCCATATAATTTTGTGCATAATATTAGATTGTATAAATAGGAACACATTAATATATTTCTTTACCAGTGGAAGATTTTTTTATGTGCTGTATTTAATAGCATTTAATCCAATCTAGGTTAGAAGTCCAAGTGATGAAATAATAGGCAATTCTACCTCTTCAGATATCTGGGCATTTTCCCAAATGTCTACCAGGGCTTTGTTAAGTTCTTTTCCATGTCTAGTTTTCAATAATTCAACAAATGAATTGCATTTTCTCATATGCTTATTAAAAGGTTGGAGGAAAGTATCCTTTTTATACTGTGCCTTATTGAAAGGCAAATATTATCTTGGTCTTCCTACAGAAATCGTATCTGTACTCTCCGGGATTATCGTTAACTCATTACAGATAAGAGTATTTTTTAATATACTATACTATGCTCTCTATTTTATACTTCCTAATAGAAAATGTAAATGCTCATTCCTTATCAAAAGTGTCATTCATAACATTTATATTGAATCTTTATGCCAATTAATTCTATTCTTCTGAAAGATTTAATATATGCAGTAATAATTTTGAGTCTTGATGCAGTCATTCTAAGCATAAAGTGAAAAGAACTTTACCGAAGTTTTTCATACATCTGTACATCTCTTTCACCCTCTCTGTGCATGTTGCAGGTCCTGGGTGGATTCAAGGTGATAAGCCCTTGAGAAAACCATAATGTGATTATCTTGCAGCGAGGTGGTAGAATAAATAAAATTATCAATAGCAAGCTTAGCTACTGATGAGTTCAGGCTGTGCTGATACAGAAAGTCCTGACACAATTGTAACATAGTAACAGAAAAAGTACACGTTTGCAAAAGAGAGAATACTGCTTGAACTGTGGAACCTTCCATGATTAATGCAAACACACCTACAACCCTTTACATACAGACGCCACTGTATTTTCCACACTTGTTTCATAGACTATTCTAGTGCAGGCTTTAAGTCTCCTTATACATATCAAAATTGATGTTATTTAAAGGGTGATCATTTTTTGCTAAATTTACTTTTTTTGACTGACTTCAAGAGTGTTGCAACATTTCCTTGAGTTTGGAGTTACTCCTGATCTGTGTGTGCTGTCAAAGACAGATTGCATTATGTTTAATTTATTTGTGGTTTTTAGGTAATATCCATTTTGAATGTTTCTTGTTTTAATCCATCTTTGACTCCTACACTTCACACACCTATAGGTCTTCTTTTCTCTTAATTACTCCAACTCCACTGGAATGGAGTGGAAAAATTGTTGCTGTGGAAGATAATCTGATCTGCAGTACTTAATTTAGGCTTTTGGATAAAAAGGAACATATGTAACTGTTCTATCTCATACACCATTGTCGAGCAACAAGAAATTTTATTATGATTAATTTTCTAATAGTACTGATGTGAAAAAACCAGCATATACAGAAATGAAAAGGTTTCTTAAGTATTAAAATGAAGTGTAGAATTTCAATATGAAAAAACCCCAACCTTTTCTAAGCCAAGGTTTTCAGATACTGATAACAGATTCAGCTTGCAACACCTTGATTTCCAGAAGCTTAGTTTACAGGGTTTTTAAAGACCATTCGTTATTTTGTCATGTCATCGTGTAGGGAATTAGAGGCAGGAGGCGGTTTTGGCTAAAGAATCCAGTTTTAGATAATCAGTTTAGAGCCTGAGAAAATCCTCCAGGTCTAGATAAAATCCATTTTTTCTAAATGATCTCTAAGGTGAGAAACATTTTCTGAGATGACATTGCCTTGGGCTATCCATTCCTTTGTGCCAAGGAAAGAAAGTATTTTAACTAAAAGAATCAGTGGCTTTAAGGCTCAGTTGTGAGCAGATAACTAGCAACAGATATGTGTTTGTTATTAATATAAAATTGGTAAAATGCATACCTTTTCTAACTCTGTAGTTGAGGTGTCTGAAATAAATACCTGTGAAGCAGGTACAAGATGCAAATAAGAAAAAAAAGGACACATGAAATAGATTGTTCTGTAGAGATTTCTTAAAAAAAAAAAAAAAAAGAAGAAAGAAAATATAAAGAAGTCAACATCTTATCTAGACAGACAAAAAAGAGAACCTAATGACACTGCATTACAGATTTTATGTCCTAGAGCTTGATACTATTAAAAAACAGCAGACCAAATGTTGAAACTTTACTGGCAGTTCATCACAGGTTGTTATCTATTGCAAAGCTGTGCTTCTCACACAGCTAGAATTTTGTCATTGGTGTCATATAATTTAAATAGGGGTCATTTTGTTTTCAGGCATCTGGAAGCCAGAACCTTTAAGCAGTCCTAATAACAAGGTGTAACCACCATATTATTCCAGTAGTAAAAAGAAGGGTTTTTATAGATTACGGCGGGTTTTTTTTTTCTGTAGTGTTTAATAGCAAGTCTCTAATCTGCATATATTAAAAAGTACTGGTCCTACAAAGCTATACCTTTTTGCATAACTATGGAATTAAATTCAGAATGTTATATTTATTTCTTAAACCAAAGCTTGGGTGTCTTGGTTTTTTGTTTGTTTTGTTTTCTTTTTCTTAGTAAAAAAAAATCATATGAATTTTTTTATCAGTCAACAGACATATAGGGGAAACTTCTGTTGTTCTTGCTTTTTTCTGTCCATTTGAAAGTCTCTCTTCCAATCATGAGAAATTAACTGGTTTTATGAATAATACTATTTTAAGACAAAATCATTGTAGAAGGGAAGGAAGTGTGGAGGAGCATTCCTTTATTGCTGTATTGCTGTGTGAACCAGGAACTGACACAATTCTCTTTGTTTCTAAAGTGGTAAGTAAAAGTAAAAGCCTTTAAACAGTTCGTAGTAGAAAACAGAACATAATATATTCACACATGTATATATTTTTTCTTGTTTAAAAAGGTACTCTGGAAGCAGTATGATGCAGTGAGATCTTTGCAGTTAATTTTAGTGTGAGTGAGGTCAGAGCCAGATTCCTCTTCAAAGGAACTAACAAGTTGCTGTTAGTGGACCACTACAGAGGCTTTGGAAGTCGAATGCCTGTTCATTAGTGCCTGCAGAGAAATATGTAGCCATATAGACAATCGGCATCCATGGTGAGGTTACATAGCTGCCACCTGGTACTCTAATGAGATGGAAGGCAATTAAAAATAATTACCACTGCAAACTCATTAAAATTCTGTAGGTTTGTTCAACTCTGGCCCCTCATAATTGCTGCAGAACATTTTAGTATATCTCAAAAATTACAGTGAAACTCAATGATATTTTAAATGAGAAACTAAGAGAGAGTATGACTCACAAAGGTTCATTTCAAGGAAGATATCGAATAGCTATAAGATGTTAAGGTTAGTATTTCAATATTATTGGAGTATCACACACACACACGTGTGTGTGGTTTTGGCTCGAGTGCTTTGAAAAGCAAAACTGTCAGAATTTTTTAAGTTTTCAAGGCAACATAACAAGACAATATAATGCAAATGTTAAAAAAGGGAGAAAAAGCATATAACTCACCATGCAATGGTTTCTGTAGTTATTCACTAGTGGTGTCCTAAGAGAATTCACAGTGCTCTGTGGCATCTGTGAGAGGTCTTTTATTTCAGTGACAATGAGAAAAGAATGGTCTTTCCAGACAGGACCTTGCTTCTAAGCAGCTAAGCAGTAAGTGTAGCCACTTACATGGCAGGAACTCCTATGGGATCGTGGTGTCTCCTTTGGGGGATCAGCTTTAGGTTGTTTTACAAATAATTCACTGGTAAATTCATAAGGCCGTTACTGATAGGACTCTTTAAAAAAAAAAAGGCTGTTCACCCTAGCATGTAAAGACATTACATGGTTCTACATCTAACAGGCATAGTCAGTCTTATACCCTGTATTGAGTTAAACTTTCTGGTCTGAAAAAGATGTGCAAGCCTGGAGTAATGAAGTCGGGTATCATTAACGAGATCTCAGAAACAGAACTGAAGTATTTCTTTTGATTCCTCTGAATTCTGGTTCTGTAAATTTTAGCTAGACAGGAAATACAGTACAGCATACTTTATACAATATACATATACCATACCCTGCATATAGTCTGAGCCAGAAGTGAGAATGTAGCTGATAGATACAAAGCTTGTAATACTTGCATAGATGTAATCTTGAAAACTAGAATAATTTAAGACGACTTTAAAAAAGAAATAACAAATTCCTCCCCAAGCTAATAATGAAATAACCTTTAATAACTAAAACATTGTGGTGTTGTAACCTGAAGGTTTGTGTCACCTTCTGGGAGGCACCTCGCCCCTCACATACCACTTTCCAGATAGGTGTCAGTGTCTGGCAGGATAAAGAATGTTTCTGCAAGAGAGGCAAAGAACCAAGATCAGAGAGATTGGAGGGGCAGGAGCTTTGCCAACGTTAAAGAGGGAGGAGGCTGGCCTCCAGGCTGGACTTGACTAGAGTCTAGGTACACATTTCTTGCATCCCCTTACACAAGATGTTGAACTTCTGGCCTTTGGTTTTCTAAAGATAAAATGCAGATGCAGTAATAACCGACTGGAATGTGAGATACACTGAGCAAGCTTCAGGTTCATTTCACATAATTCATCCTCTGTTTGGGCAGAGTTACACTACTACTGTAAAGCTGCTTGTGGTATGATCATAACTGAGGCAGTTATGACTGGCCTGGGTACAGGATTCTGTACAAGAAATTTCAGTTTTTACTGAAATTCATTCTAGCTACGTAGTTTTATTTCACATTATCTGAGAAATACTATGCAGATTTTTGAGGAAATGCCATATCTTAAATCAGAAGTGTAACAGACCAATATCCAACAGCAGAAATGTTCAGATTTTAATTCCTCATTGTCTTAGTTATATTTTTTACACCTGTTCTTTCTTATGAAATTAATGAAGACAAAGCATGTGCCAGGGGATTGATAATTTTTTGTAAATCTAATCAATTTTTCTTGCCATTTCAGACTCGATTATTAATGATGGCACTATATTTTTTCCTTTTCTTTTTCTCAGCGATGTGTTAGTCTCCATATTACCAGAGATAAGTCATCATACTGCAAAAGCGTGCTGTCATTTGTCATTACGGAGAACAATAGCTACATAAGATAGCAACTGTGAGTTTTGCTGTTGGTTCATAGGCATCAGGTATGTAATTGCATGCTATGTTGTGTCAGCCAGGAAAACAATACAACGCATCAGCAGAACAAAAATGGCCTTCAGCAGTATGTGCAAATTCAGAGTGAAATGCTACTTCCTGTGGGCCTTTTGTGTTTATATTCAAAAAGTTGCAGCACAATAATGATAGTTGAACATGATTTCAGAGGTCTAATGAATTAGTTTTTTCCTTGGCTCTGTTGAAAATACTAAACTCAGCAGTTTCAGCAATGGCAAGCCCATCTCATTAAATTAAGTGCCTTAGCCACCAGTGCCAGCAACACTTCATAAGGCTTATGTACGAAAGTTTTGGGATATTGCTAGTCTGGCAGGTGTCCCAAAGAGATGATTGTATGCGTTTTCAGATGCAATAAATACTTGAGAGTCACCAAAGGTAGACAGGAGGTTGCTGCACTGAGGAGAGGGAGGATGAGAAATGTGAAGAGTTTTCTAGATTTTTCCCTAGAATATTTTTATACATCTATCCGAGAGAATTGCTCACTTACTGTATGGCCACATTTCACTGCTTTTATTCATCTTAAGACATAGTCACATTGGCTTAAGTGCATTTCTCTTGCAACAAGGTATTCTTCCCTGCTACTATAAAGGGAGGAATCCATCTTTATATTATCTCCAGCATAAATACATTTGGAAATGTAGACCCAATCCCATTTCACAAATAATCCCATGATTTTTAGTCGGATGAACTGTAAGCCAGGGCATTGTTCAGCTGCAGTGTATGTTGTGCGGGTGCAGAGGGTCTGTCAGGGGCCGGGGGCAGCCCCTGTGGGGAGCGGCCGGGGCTGCCCCGTGCCGGGCACAGCCGGTTCCAGCCGGCTCCAACGGCCCCAGGGCAGGGCACGGCTGGGCCCCGCAGCCGCCATGGCCGTGGGGAAACCTGCGTGAGGGAGGGGAAACGGGTCAGGGACAGCCCGGCCAGCCCGAGGGGAGGGGATGGAGGTGACCCAGCCACCTGAGCAGGGGTTCCCCTGCAGCCCCAGGAGAGACAGTGCTGGAACAGGCATTTTCCTGCAGCCCACACAGGACCTCATGATGGAGCAGGTGGACGTGCACTGAAGGAAGCTGCAGCCTGTGAAGGACCCCATGCAGGAGTAGGCTCCTGGCAGAAGGTGCATTCCATGGAGAGAAGTTCATGCTGGAGCAGGTTTTCTGGCAAGACCTGTGACCCCATGGGGGACCCACACTGGAGCAGGCTGTTCCTGATGGACTGCACCCCCATGGAAAGGACCCACACTGGAGCAGTTCATGAAGAACTGCAGCCTGTGGGAAGGACTCACATTGGAGAAGTTTGAAAAGCACTGTCCCTGTGGGATGGACCCCACACTGGAACTGGGGAAGACTGTAAGAGGAAAGGTATGGCAGAGACAAAGTGTTACGAACTGACTTCAAACCCCATTCCCCATCCCTTGTGCCTCTTGCAGGGGTGAGGCAGAAGAGTTATGGCTGAAGTTGAGCTTGGGAAGAAGGAGGGATGGGGGGAAGGTGATTTTAGTTTTATTTCTCACTATCTTACTCTCTTATTAATTGGCAATAAATTAATTTTCCCAAATGGAGTCCTTTTTGCCTGTGATAGTAATTGGTAAGTGATCTCCCTGTCCTTATCTCAACCTATGAGCTTTTCCATCATATTTTCTCCCCCTGTCTTGCTGAGGAGGGGTGAGAGAGCATCTGAGTTGGCCTCTGGCAGCCAACTAAGGTCAACTTGCCATAACTAAGAAACATCATGACCTGATTATAATGAATGACATTTCTGGAGGCAACCAAGCTGTGGTTGAATGAAAAATTGAGATCTGATGAATACTAAGTGTCTGAAAACTGAGTGAGAAAGCTTGGATAAATTTGAGAATTGCTACTAAAAGTTGCAAACAAGTTGTCAAGAAAAAGGAGTTTCCAAAATGGATTCTGAGCTTAGACTTTCTTCCTGCTGGCAAGGAGAAAATGCAGCAAATATTGCAGATTCCCTGACTACTACTTAAATGTGCAGGGTTTAATTGTGCAAGCTTTGCATACCTGCTATACGAGCTGGGTGACTTTGGAAAGAAAAGCTTACAGGTATCTGTCATTCAGTTAGGGAGGTATAAGTACAGCAGGTGTAAGCATACCACATCTCTGAACACAGTGAGTGACCATAGATTTTAACAGCTGGAATTCCTCAACTTTCTATGTGTTTGATTACTGTTTTTAAATTACAAGCTTTACATGTTTAACAGTATGATTGTCTGTATTTTGGGGTTGCAAAGGATTTCTTTACAGTGTAAGTCAAGAGTAATTTACAGTTAATTCAGCAAGAAATGTGCAGGCATCCTCAGGGTTTCATGTTGCTTCACCCCAGCATGGAGAAGGGGCCCATCCCAAATATCTGCACAGTGAGGGACAGCAGAGTGGCGTCTGGTCTGGCCAGGGGCTGCTCACCAAGGCTGCCGGAGCTGCCCGCGGCTGCCCGGTGTGACTTCTGGAAAATGGGCTGCCCCCACCTGCTTAAGGGTCTCCTGCAGTGGCCCAGGGGCAGTGGGGGCTGGGAAGGCGAGTGAGGTGGGGTGGGGTGCGATGGGAGCCATGGCGGTGCCTGGGAGGCTGCCGGGGGAGCAGGGGACACAAAGGGGCCTCAAAGCTCTGCCACCCTCTCTGCAGGAGTCCTGAGACAGTGTGATGCTATGGTGACCTCCTGCAGGGCTCAGACCTCAGGGACCCTGAGACCCTCCTGAAGGAAATCTGGCAGGGTGATGCAGCTGTACTGTATCCTTTTCATAAGTACTCCTTTACTCTTTATGGTTCATGATACTTAGTGCTGACTGGAGTATGGTAATCAGGTGCAAATACTATACGTTGGTTGTTAAGCTCCAATAACATACACTAATGAAAAGAATTATATAATGATTGCAATAAAGAACAAAATTTATAATGAATTAAATTATAATTGGCTTAGTGAATTAAATAGTAATAAAAATGAATTAAAGAATCATAAATTATGATAAAGTAATGATAAAATACATCATGGTTAAAAAACTATTCATGACGACAGCAATGTGATTGGGTTTTGCCAACACAAACTCAGATGTACAAACCAAGGTACTGAAGGGGAGGTTTTGTCCCCATTGTCCACACACAACCTGCCCCAACAAAAGCTGTCGCTTCTCAGAAAAAAACTTCACTAACAGCACTGCTGGGGTTTACGGGCACAAGGCCATGAGAAGAACAGTATGAAAATAATGTCATGAGAAAACTGAAGAAATAGTACAGAGGCTTTGGGAAATACTCCCTCAGCAGCTTCAAACGACGGTTATAGCAATACTAAGTGCTTGTTATTTGCACCTCTAACATGCCCAAATAACAGTGCAGCACAAGTACTTGAGGCACCAAATAGGGAAAGAAAATTTCTGGAAGAGCTGGTCAGGGATTTTGATGGAAACCGTGGCTGTATAGATCATGTTATAGTAGGGGCTCAGGCTCCTGAGGGACATGGGGAAGGCAAAAGCAGAGTATAGACCCTGGGGTTCAGGTGAGCAGACTTACTCCTAGTACCAGAAATGGGGGAAGTACGCATTCCAGAATGATACATGTTACATCTACAGATAAACATGGAAGAAGGACAATTTAAGGACCTGCTGACCTGTCAGCCCCACTTCATTTGCTGGGAACATGAGGAAAGAAACCAGAGCAGAGGATGTTGTACACATAGACTTTAGACAGACTTCTGGCATATTCTCTAAAACAATTGTGCAAGGCTCGAGCTGGTTCACTGGCAGGGTCCAGGAGGGCTCTGCTGGCCAGCTGGGTAAAACAGGGCTCTAAGCAGGTTCTGGCTGGCTTTCTGGGGTAAAATAGGGATCTAAATAGGCTATGGCTGACCTGCTAGGAAAATATGGTTTTGGGGGGCTGGCTAGGGTCCAAGAGGGCCCTGAGTAGTCTCTGGCTGAATGTCTGGGGTTCAAGAGGGCTCTGAGTAGGCTCTGGCTGGATGGCTTGGCTGGCCAGCTCGAGTCAAAGAAGGCTCTAAGTAGGGTCTGGCTGGTCAGATGGGGTCAGCTATGGCTCTGAGTTGTCTCTGGCTGGCCAGCATGGGTCCAAGAAGGCTTTAAGTAGTCACTGGCTGGCTGGCCGTGGTCTAAATTAGGTCTGTAACCAGACACTGGCTGGCTGGCTAGTGAAGTAAGACTGTGGCTGGCCAGCTGGCGTATCAGGCTCTGGCTGGCTGACAGGGGTCCAAGAAGGCCCTGAGTAGGCTCTGACTAGCTGGCTGGGCTCCAAGAGGGTTCTAAGAATATTCTGATTGACCGGCTATGGATATAAGATGTTTGGCTGGCTGGCTAGGCAAGTAGAACTCTGGCTGGCTGGCTGGTGTCAAACAGGGCTCTAAGCAGGCTCTGGCTGGCCAGCTGGTTCCAAAACAGCCCTGAGGAGGCCATGGTTGGCCAGCTAGGGAAGCAGGGTGCTGGGTGGCTGGCTTGGGTCAAAGAGAGTTCGAAGTAGAGAGGCTCTGGCTTTCTGGCCCGTTTCAGTAAGGCTTTGGCGATGTGGCCAGTGGAAGCAAGACTCTCTGGCCCACACAGGGAATTAAGGCCCTGGCTGGTCAGCTGGCCTCAAAAAAGTTGCTGCCTGGCCAGTGAAATAAGACCCTGACTGAGGAGCTGTGGGGAGAGCCCCTGGCTGACTGGCTGGTGGCAGAGGCTTTTGTAGCTGTTGCACTAGGGTATTTTCAGGAAAGGAAGCATGTGTTTCTTTGGCATAGACGCAGGGTCAGCTCAGGTCATTTGGTATGTGCTGATCTATGCCACATGTAAATGACAAATTTTTGTTCTTTAAGCAAAATCCTACTTCAGTTCTTAATATTACAAGGTATAAAAGCCTAAAAGAAATAAGCATGACATCCCATGGATAGCCATGTCTGTTTCACATACAAGTTTTAAATTGTGAAGACTAATTTTGCATCTTGAGAGTGTCCCTGAAAGGTGAACAGGACATTACTTGCATAGAACATCACGGAATTCTCTAGAAATCAGAGCAAGTACTTACAGATTAAAAATGGTATTGTTTTTTATTATTCTTGAGATATTTTATACCACTTAATTAACACTTCATATACCACTTAAAAGATATAGGGAGCTAAACCTAAAGCCTAATAAGGTCACTTTGCACTGGTGGAAAAAGAGAGCTTCAATTTTTTTATTTTATGAGAAAACAAACCTACCTCTGTATGATAACAAGCCTGATGGGCAAATGAGCTGATTGACCCTGAGTCCCTGATGACTTCTGCGAGAGTTAAAGGCAGTGGTCCTTCTCAAACCTAACATTTAAAACTTTACTGGCAAACCCCCCTGAGTAAAACAGTAAAAATAGCTGCAAAATGAGTCTTGCATACCGCAGATAAGCTGTCCTAAATACCAAATCCAAACATGATGAAACAACACTGAAAATATCTTACCTGTATTATCTTGCTTTAGGATTTTTTAAAATAAGAACTTAAAATTAAGTACAGCTAAGGAAACACTAAATTTTTAATATTAAAAAGAGAAATCTTAGAGTCATACTGATTAGGCTTTAAGTCTCATCATTTTAATCAAACATCTGCAGATACACTGGTTTTTTCACCAACAGACAGATGCTACTTGTTAAATCCAGGAGTAGCCCAGGAAGTACTGGGTGAAAGCCTTCATTTCTCTGAAAGAGAACTCAACTCTTTGGTCTGCCATAACTGAGAATACCAAAATGTGAACACTCACAGCAAAGAACATGTTAACTGGCTTGAATTTCACCACACAACTTTACTAGGCATTTGGGGGAGACTGTGAGATTTGGTTTTTTTCTCCTTAGTTACTCTCACCTATTTAACAGAGATTAGCCAAAGGGTAACATTTTGACTGTCTTACCTTAGAACTCTTCAAATTTCTATAAAGTATTTTTTAAACAGTTTTTAACTAAACAAGAACTTCAGTATAGATCTCTAGATATTGGATCATGCTTAAAGGTAATAAAACTGCATGCTCAAAATCAACAAGAAAGTAATGCTATTAAAGGGGGGGGGATCTGCTTTCTTCACACTGTTCTCCCAAAATTTTTTGAAAATTATACAAAATACTAAACACCTTTTTCACCCTTGAAAATGCAGTTTTTCCTCAAAAAGAAAGGAGAAATGTATCCATTCTATGCATACACAGGAAAACCAGAAAATGCAAGCATACAATTTCAAAGAAAAATATTTCTTTAAATTTTTTTTTTCTGTTTGTGATCAGTACTAGTACTTACCTATTCTTAGACTGGAGGCCCTAGAATGTAAAATTTTGTTGTAGGAAATGTTTCTGCGCAAAAGCTGCAATGCTGTTAGAGCAGAAGTAGTTTTCATTGTGCATTCTTTTCCTACTGGTTTATTCATACTCAATAACTCAGTCTCTTGGGCTTTTTGGCTTTGCAACTAAGAATGGAAATTCATGAATTCACAGCATGTAGCCAACTGCTATTAAAAAAACACAGATCTGGGGACTCCAGTGGCATATGACGGTTGCCTGGTAATAAGAAACAAACAAAAATGTCTGTCATTCTTTGAGCTCTTTTCCTGAGAGTAGAGGGATCTAATGTCTTTCACCATCCGCCTGGTTCTTCTATGCATTGAGTAAGCATGCCCATGTACCAAATTACTGGCAGGGAATGGTGCTCAGAGTGGCTCAGGAAGCAATGATTTTGGGGTGCATTAAACATAGCCAAATTCATCTCAAGCACTGAGTGCAGTTCTGGGCCCAACAATTTAAGAAAGATGTGAAGGTCATTGAATGCATCCAGAAGAGGGCAATAAAGCTGATGAAAAGGCTGGAAAGAATGGTCTGTGAGAAGTGGCTGAGCAGTTGGGAGCAAAGGAGGCCGAGGTGTGACCTCGTTGCTCCCTACAGCTTTCTGCAGAGGGGAAGGGGGGAGGGAGGTGCTGACCTCTTCTCCCTGGGATCCAGTGACAGGACATGTGGGAATGGTTCAAAGCTGCACCAGGGGAGGTTCAGACTGGGCATTAGGAAGCATTTCTTTGCAGAGAGGGTGGTCAAACACTGGACAGCCTTCCTGGAGAGGTGGCTGATGCCTCAAGCCTGTCAGTGTTTAAGAGGCATTTGGACAATTCCTGTAATAACATGCTGTAACTTTTGGTCAGCCCTGAAGTAGTCAGGCAGTGGGACTAGGTGATTGTTATAGGTCCCTTCCAACTGAGCTATCCTATCCTATCCTATCCTATCCTATCCTATCCTATCCTATCCTATCCTATCCTATCCCATCCTATCCTATCCCATCCTATCCTATCCTATCCTATCCTATCCTATCCCATATAAAAAAATATGATGGATATTGACAAGTCTACATAAAATCTCCTAATTGCAAATCCCTCCTAAAAAGTATTTTTAATATTAGTAAATTGTTGTTACAGCTTTCAATTATACTACTGGATTTTAAATGGCAAAATGAAGGCTACTGTGCTCTCAAATGTATGGAGGTCAAGCATTATCTAATGGCTTTAGAGAGCTCTGGGTGGGTAATATATCAAGATATGCTGCGAGGTGGCAGACTACTTTTGTGTAATTGGAAACAGTCACTGAATTTATACTTTCTAAGGACAATATAACCAAACTTTCAGAAAGCATGTCACTAAGAGTTTTGGATAATCACCCAAAATTTACTTAGAGCATCCAAATAAGGAATCTTAAAAAATATTTCTAAATGAAGACCTACTTTTCCTCTGCGTTCCCTTTATTCATGAATTGAGGGGACTTACATTTGATCTCAGGTTGCCAGCTTAGCTTCTGTATCCCCTTTCCACAAAAGGACATTGGAATTTCACATTCAGATCTGACCAGTCTCCCTTCTCCACCTTGCTTTATGGGACCTGGCACTAAATTATAAAGTGTTTATTAATTTTATTGTTTAATGTGAGAATTTGCAACATTAAAACTTGTCTGCCCGAGAGCTCAAACACACGACTGTGGGGTAAGAAGTTACTATGTGCTGGCAGATGCACAATAAATATCTATTTGAGTGCTCTTAGCCTGTGGCAAATGCAACTTAATTTAAGTTAGCATGAAAGAAGGCTAAGAAAACTCATTTTATTTTGAATTTGCCATGGGCTAAAAAAATGCACAGTGGACAGTTGCCATAGATCAGCTGCTGTGTTTCTGAAAGTGATTCTTTTGTCAGTTAGATTGGTGTGAAATCAGGGAACAATCAGGGTAGAAATCTGTAATTCTGGTGTTGTGTAATATCAGTATTCCAGTAGTCTATTAAATCACGCATCCCTCAGCCTGAATCACTAGACCAAACAATGTGAAAAGGAGGAGATTTGGAGAGGTGGTGTTTTGGATGGGCATTGTTTACTTTTTAACTGGAGTCAGAATTTTCCCCAGAGTAGTTCTTACATCACCAAGCAAACGTAAGAAAACAAAAATCATAGATATCCCTTTTGGCTTTTAAAGTAAAATTACAGATTTATAAGTGTAATGAATAGAATTGTATAAAACACCATCTTTTTTCTTTCTGGAATTCAATACAAACTTGCCAATGATACCACTGTGGGCAACGATGTGTGCCGGTACAGGGTCTGTTTCTTGACTCCTCTCAGTTTTGCTCAGTGCTGCATAGCCATTCATTTTAAATTTGCACTTGAAATTGTAGCATCCTGGAGTGCAAAAATAGGGAAGTTGTTGCTTTTCTTGCTCTCATGCAAACGCATTCTTAATAATTGGCATATTAGAATATTCTATAGAAAAATTCTACAGTATGAGGCAGTGTAATTTTGTGAGGGGCAAAAGTAAAATGGGAAAATAAGAATTTCTGGCTTCCTTGAAGCTAAAAGGCTAAATGTTAAGAGCTTTAACAGGGAAAGAATATCTTCCGCGATTTTCACATTTTTTTCCCAAAAAGATTTTCTAGTGCAAGCGTAGTGCAGGAGTCACTGTAGAGCATTTGACAGCCAGTGCCATTATGAAATGTCAGATTGTGAGTTCGTAGTGATGCTTTTCACTCCTAACATCTAGTAATCAATATAGCCATTACAGACTTTCTGAGCTGTGCATTATATGGATGAGGAATATAATAGGCATTATATAGGTGAGGAAATTGAGCCATGTAATATGTCATGCTGGAAAAGCAGGTCTACGACATGTTTCTTTGCTGACTGCAACACAATTCTGCAGCCCATTCTGCTTCCTTTTGGCACAGGCTACCACAACTACACCTCCTCTGGCCCTGTCAAGGAAACGTCGTGACACTGAAAGATCTTCGTTTGCAGGGTGGACACAGTTTTACCCTGTTCAGACTTCAAGCCAATCAGACCTGACTCTTTCCTTCTCTAGAATACAGAACAGCATTATTAATCCAAAATTACAAGGCATACTAGCATGCAGAGGTTATTATCTCAGATTTTATGCGAACAGAACTTCTGGCTGACCTGGAAAACAGAAACAAACACCTGCATTTGTTTAGAGAACAGACAGAAGGAGGCCACTGCCCGTACAGACACACTGTGATGGTCTGAGAGGTGTCTGAACTTACGGCCAGTGTGGTCAATGTTTTCCTATTAGACTGAAACTAGGCTTGTCTTGCCTGTTAACTGCGGACTTGTGAACCTTGAGCTTTGGAGTTCACTGGTGACTAAAGACTCTCCAGGCACCTGAGATGTCTGGGTTGAGGCTGCAAGCCCCACTGGAAGAGGAGAATAGGGAGGAGAATCTGTTTGATGCTGTGCTTTGAATATATCTATTAATCCTAAGGAATAATGTACTGTGTACTTTTCACCTTTACTCCAAGCTTAAAAGAGAAAAATATAAATATGATTTGAACAAAGCAGAAGCTGAAGTGGTTAGAAAGTTGAAACAGTGTTGAAGAATTGACAAGATGTAATCTGCGAGGAGCTCTGATTTCCTCATGTACTTCTGAGCAGTAACCTGGGTGGAACCTTGTTTGAATATGCAAAAGAAATGACTCAGCCAGCAGTACCTTAGACATGAAAGGTTACTAATGTGACTAGGATGTATCCTCAGGGAATCCATCTCTTAAACTTCACCCAGAAGGCATGTGTTTTGTTTTGAATGCAAATAAAACAACAAAACATGTTGGAAGGTCTCAAAAATTCACTTTTAACTTAAAAGTCTCTGTACTTACATTTCCATCTGTTTTTGAAATACTGTGAGAAGTTTAGTAGGACTTCCCCAAACCTGTCACTGCTTTAATATGGAAGTTTCTTTGGGATGTTACTTCTCTGTTTTCCTCTTCAATCACAACTGAATTTCAATTAAACTACCTTCATAGATGTCAAAACTATACTACCAAAATCTTTTGGTTTCACAACCTGTAACAAATCACATATCAGAAATGGAGTCTATTCTGCAACACTTGCGATTGTCTTTTGGCTTGTCTGCTCACAGAGACTATACATGAAACATAATAAAAGAGATTTCAGGAAAGAGTACACTGGCTAAACACACTCTTTCTCCACAAGCTGATAATTTTTCATCTCATTTCTCTATTGTACTCACTGTGCAACTTTATGATACCTGAGATTAATTTGCAGCAAACTTGCAGATTACCTGACAGCCTTCATCTATCAAAGCAGGCATAGGCAACCCTTAGGTGTCAGTCTCTGCTGCATGCATATTGTATATAGGGCACTAGAAAATAAAGAAGGTTTTAAATACTAAGAACAAAAAGTTGATACAGTTTGAGAGAGACAGATTAAGAAAATGAGGCATGTCCCCCACCTTCTGAAAAGCTGATAGGGAATTTACTGCTAGGGCACCACCACACAAATGTGTGTAAATTATGTTTGGGTCAAAGCTGGCTCCATTTCAGCCAGCTCAGACAGTAGGCAAAGCTAGTTCAACCATCAGCATCTAAGCCCTGGATCTACAGCATGCTTCTGATCTCACTGCTTTTCTGTTTTCTCATCTGTATAAAGAAAGCGTTACTTCAATTAAAAAAATCCTGAATATTTGCTCTGAAAGAGCAAAATGTTCATTGAAATAAGATTAGCCTATCCAATAAAAAGGAGGTAACTGCTAGGCTGTAGAGTAACAGTAATTTTTCTGTTTTTTTCTGCAGCTATTAAGTTCATCATTCACTGCGTGACAGCTTCAGCAGGATGTAGACAGTCCCCTCAAAGTGGAACATCCATAAATGAATGGTTAGGGTACTTTCCTGGATACAAAGATTATCCTCCAGCAAGGAGAAATGATGACCGAGGTACCTTACCTCACGATGTGAGTAAATAAGCTATTTGTCATTTGAAGTGAAAGACTGGTTGTAAACATAATACTGCAGCAGGGTTGGGGGTTGGGAAAGGAGGGAAATGCCTTACTAAAATTAAAATAGAAGTCCACAGAGCAGGGAAAAATTAAGTAAACCTTCCCATCTCATATTTTCTGCTGGAAACTAAGAGGCTGCTTTCATTTACTACAGGTTGTCTTTTGCAAATTTCTCCTTTTTTGACTAAATCTTTTCAGATAGTCTTTAAAGGACTCATTATGCAAGTTTAGGCATATGATTTGAAGTTAAGTTTGAAGACACTCTATCTACTAGGTAATTATGATGATGTAGTGGCTGGCAAGTGGAAGAAGGTCTAATTATTTTATGCATTCTACATATATTTCTTCTGATATAGTTTGGGAAAAACCACTGACAAAGCCAGGATACTGAAAGGAGGATACCCAAGCCTGATCTTATCTGTTTTTTCTGGTGTACCTGAATAGGACAAATAATATGTGAAGTGCAATTGCTGACTTCTAATTGGAAGCCCAGCTGGCCTGAGGAGCAAAGGTGAGATGCAGTAGTACTTGTATAGCCTGACACTGCCCTAGAAAGAAAACCAGGAAATGCTGTAGTCAATGAGAAACAACTGAAGATAAGCTTTGAACTGTGCTGCGGAGAAGCCTCAATTCTATGAAAAAATCAAACAGCAAAGCTAATAATAATCTTGTGGCTTCAGGAATGTTATATGTAAATATGACTAATACAAGTTAGTGGTATCTGGTGGCAGGCAATGGAGAAGTCCCTCACTACCATTATAAATATTGTATACTAAATAACCATAATATTGTTAACCATAATAAAATCTTCTCTGCTTTGCATAGATGAAAGGGAAAAGGCAAGGGGACCTGAAACGACCAGTTTGAACACAAAAAATAAAACCAGTCATCATAACCCCTTGTCCGCACAAGTCAAAGGTGGTAGCTAGGGTTTCCGGTTCGTGGCAGAGTACAGGCTGTGCTTAAACCACATTTCTGTGTGTCACCATAACATGTGCCTAAAATCAGGTTTTTTTATGGTGAGGGGCAGGGTAGGGAGACACACTTTTATCCTTTTACACATTTCTTCACATTCTTCTTTTTCATCATATTATTTTCACACATTACCACTTTCTGGAACAACCATGGACTAAAAAAGTTCAGTCACGTATGTATGTTTTCATATGTGTTTTAAGTTATCTTAGCAGTAAACACACAATTTTTGACTTCTGTGAAGATTCTCTGTGCACACCACATTGTTGCAGCTCTGTTGGTTAGCATAACTTTTTCCAGTCACACATATTGAAGTGAAAGTGGAATTTAAAATTTTTGTGTTAATATGAATTTTATCCAGCTTGTACCTAGGCAGAAGATGGGGAGGGGAGGAGATGGGGAAAGGGCAGGCTCTTGGTGAAGGATCCCTGCAGAAGCTTCCCATATTGCTGTGTTTATTCAGACAGACACAATGAAAAGCTCGGATCCTTTTTCTAAATTGCATTCTGAACATCCCCAGAAGTCCTACCCAGACTTTATCCTACCAAATAAGACAGGCATATCTATATTTTATGTTGCAATTCAAGAGACCAGTTAATTATCTTATTACTGTTAATTATTATAATTATTGGGGGGGGGGGGGGGTGTCCAACAGAAGAACCAGGGGCAATATTTTATTGTGTTAAACAGGCACTGTACAAATACAGATTGCAAATACTATCACTACTATCACATGAATAGCTAGATAAGGCAACTGTTAAAATAGGAAATGCAGCCAAACTAGTTGGGGGAAAATTTTTATTTATTTATCCTCTACAGGGATAAAACCTTTCTTTCTTTTGATTGAGCTTATGAGTGCCAGCCTGGCCAAAGCAGTACCTCATTTTTTGCAAAAAGGAAACAGCCACAGCTCTCCATATATCACCAATCCAAACAATCCAGGACTCAGGTGCCGGGACACATAATGCATTATATTTACTGACCTCAAATGCAACCTAAAGCACAGATTAAGGTTTCAGAGCAAACTAAAATACAAATTTTGACATTCCTTCCCTCAGAAGCCCAGCTTAGTTAGAGGCTAATTTTGCTCCTCTTTTCTATGTGAATTTTCACATTTTTTCAGCCTAATTTTTTTTCATACTGTAACCAGAATTAGATAAAAATAGATTTGAGTAGCTGATAATTACAAATTAATTAATGATCATTCCAGCAATGAATAGCTGTAATTGTAATAAGCTACCTAGACCATCAGGTACTTACTGGATAGGTATATACACTGAACTGTACACATTAAAATGGTGTATTGTATAGTATTGCTGAGAAAAATTCTTCCTGAAAAAGGTTTTATGTCATGTTCCCATATCTTTATATTAATTCGTTGAAATGAGACATGACTGTTAGCCTGATGTTAACCTCATGCAGTTATAACATTAAAATAAAAGTGTCCACCTATCTTTAAACATATGGAAAGCTCTGTCTCCAGTCTGAGAAATACTAAAAGGGTGTCAGAACAATATCCATATTTTGTTTAAAAGAGAAGGTATCATTTGTAGCCAATTCATGACACCTTCATACAGAAAAAAATAAAAAGAGAAACTCTGAAGTGTTAAGGTGAGTAAATACATGACTTCCAGAAAAACAGCCAAGTTTACAAAATTACTAGCTGTACACATGGAAGCGAAATACCAATAGTGTCAATGTGAGAGCCATTTTTAAATGTGAATACATTATGAACTGTACATATCTGCATTTAGACTTTTCAGACATTTAAATGCTGCTTCATGAAAAAAGTTTGTACTTGCATACATGAATGGTGTGTTTAGGAAAGTAAAATTCCAAACCACACCTATCCCACCACACAGTATATTGCTTGTACTGTTATCGCTTGCTGCACTTGTTCCTTCTGGCTTATGCACTTGGTCAGTGAGGATCTACCCAAGTTTAATATTCTACTGAAACTTGCACTTAAGACAGAAATTAATTTGGATCCTTATTTAATTATTTTGTATTTTAGGTTTGGAGGGAAAGAGAGGTAACATATGAAGCAGCTGTGGCCAGAATCTTCACCAGAAGGAAAAGTTCTGTAATACCTGAGAGAGCTTGAGGTGCTGAGTCACTTTGTCACTCCAAAAGTGATAAAGTAGCTAGATCTCATCACTTGAAAATGCCTTGTCCCACATTTCATTTTTCATTTAGTTTCTGATACATGACCAAGCCATGTTTTAATTTAAATAGCTCATGTGAAAACTTATTTTCTTTTTTTTTAGAGCAGAGATTTCACTTGTGGTATCAAGTAAATTAAAATGTAATTCCTGCCAATGGCGTTTTTCTTCTCTCTGTCTATTTTGGCTTAGACATCTAGATCAACTTGACTCATAATTCCTCACATGTTATGAAAGATAAGAGAGCTTTATAGCTAATTAATAGCTACAAATTCCAGTGGCCTGAGAAAACAGTTATTTTAAATCTAGTTTCATGTACATGGTTCTGTATACATTATCATATACATACGTGTAATTATGGATACATGTAAACATGGACGTGGATATATATTAATTTTTCACAGCTACACTTATATAGTCTTTAAATTAATATGTCAGTACATTAACATTATTAACATATTTGTTCTTATAATGCCCTTGAGAAGCAGGGAAATAGGAAACCTCTAATACCAGTTTTAAGACATGGTAAAAAGAGTTGATAGGGAGGAAAAAAATACCCTTAGTTTATCTCTGTAGTTAATGGAAAGGAGACTGTTTAAAGTCTGTCTTAAGGTACACATAGGGTGCCTTGCTTAGGCGTGGGCCTGGAGGGCCATTCTCCTGACAAGAGGGAGCCTTAATTGTCTTAGATGTGATTAACCATGGTTAGCAGTTCCTAAAGGTGCTTGCACAGAGGAGAGGCTGTAGGCAAAGAAGTATTTTTGATCTGGTTATCAAGTAAGGGTTGCAGTCCCTGAACCATCTGTAGCTGTAATAGCTAAATAACTGTAATGAAATATCATAATTAATGGCTGTCAGGTGAAATAACCAGAATTGATCATATCAAATAGCATTAGTCTAATCCCGATTACTGCTGCCTGTCCTGGCTGATGGTTTGTGTGGCAGTTAGCACAGTGCTTTGTTTGGCTGCAGGTGCTGGTTGCTGATCATCTGCACATAAGGTAAAAGCAGTTGTTGCAGACAGTGGCTTTAAAATTGATCAATGTTTGATTCTTTGGCTGATTGACCACAGGCCCATTACCCTGCTAAAAACCCAGTCCAGGTAAGCTCAGCCTTAGCTAAGTTTGTATAGGTTTGTATAGGTTTATTCTGTCTTATGGAGCCTATTTCGAAGCTGTGGAGAAACTGAAGTGTTGTCTGGCTTTCTGGCAGAGGTGATGGCTTTGAACCCCTGAAATCCAGGAGAGCTGCAGAGCAGCCCTCAGTGCCTCTCTCCCCTGCCTGAGCATGCCCACCTTGTGGCTGCCAAGGGTAACCCTGCTCAGGCACCTCCAGCCACGCTCATCCCCTGCCATGCTGCCTCCCGCTGCCACCTGCAACCCCTGGGCTCTGCTCATCTGCTCCGTCCCCTCCTCCCTCATCTGGGAAGCTCTGGCTTTGCTGCATAACACCTCGTCTTTCCCTGCAGGCAGGAAGAGCGAGGGCCTTATTTGTCCAGGGAAGAATTGTTCTTGAACTGATACTTCTGCTTTTTTTTTTTTTTCCCTCTCTTTTTTTTTTTTTTTTTTCTTTCCCTTTTTTGCCTTAGTTTTCTAAATACAGCTTTCTATGCCTTTCAGTTTTGGCCTTTTATCATGAAAATTGGACCATTGATCCTGCTCTGAATTTGAAGACCCAAACCAAAGAAGTCAGAAACAAAAAGTGAGGCAACATCTGAAAGGCTAGCTCAATTTAATAGGACATTGAAATAATTAAAAAATACCCTACATCAGAGAAGTTTTGGTAAATTACACACTTAGTCTTTCCTTAGTTGCTCACATTCCAGTTGGCAAGTTTGCACGTGAAGTGGAATTGTATGCACCAAATACTCGAGTCAAGGATTGTGTTTGGTTTTTCCTAAAGTACTAACCATATGGTATTAATATAAATTAAGAACTTCTCAGAAGTATATTGGTACTTCTCATAAGTGGGAAATAGGGTGAAATAGGAATATACCGGGGCAAAACATTGATACAGGGACCTCTAAACATTCACTCTGGTCCACTTAATCCTTTTGACTACTGTAAGATAGTTCATTGATGGATAACAGTAGCAGAAATTTGGCATTTAGTAAGATCTCAGTGAAACATAGATTCATGCTGATGTGCACACAAATGCTCTGGTAGCGTGCCTGCCTTTACAAGGTAAGTCCGTTCTGCTTCTCCTGGACATTACCTTTGCTGTAGGCACACAAAGTTCCCAAGCCATAAATTTTCATTAGCTAAATTACCACATTAAAAGCCTGATTTTGGACATGCTTAGAGGTACCTCACCTTTGGTAATGCTAAACAGCTCCCCCACTGCTTAGCTCTCAGTTTTCCCTCCAAATACCTTCCTAAGGGCCCCAGGCGAGGTAAGGGTTGGCAAGTCCACTTGTGACCCAAGAACTGGAATCCACAGCAATCTCACAAGGTTCTAAAAGTCATAGGCAGGTCTGAGGGTCCACTTGTGACCCTTGTCACTTGTGACTTGCTTTCATCTTGGACTGAACGGCTCCACCCCCTTGTCATTTCAGTGTGGCCCATTAGGCCTACCTATTCCTTGTCAAAATTAAGTCTTTAGTGATTTTTGAGTTAATCCTTAACCACAGCCAGCTGAAGAAAAATGGAAATGTTCTGTTTGATGTTTAGTAAATTTCTCATACAAGTCATGTCTGAAGGGACTGATAAAACTGATGAGATTCTTCTTACTTTGCTTACTAAACACAACACGAAGGCTGTTGTACTAATCAGAAGACTATAGCTTTCCTCCAGTTCCTTAATTTTCTGATTCCAGATTTTGATATCCTTTTGAATCTTTAAGTAAAAAACTCTTGGAAGAGAGGTAAGCTGTAGGTCAGTGCTCTAGAGCATGCTAAGAGCATTGCTAACATGCTAGTACTTGTGAATCTGTACCTTCATGATGGGCCATATATTCTGCTTTGATTTTATTTTTTTTTATTTTAATCCATTTTATTCCTTTATTATTCTGGGCTCAGGGCTACCAATTCCCTTTTGCAGAGCCTGCATAGACTGTACAAAGGAAGACATTTAAGGGTAGTTCTGTCAATTATCAAACTGACATGGTGGTGAAATTGGTGTTCGTCTACCTGACCACACCAGCAACCTACTTGATACCAGCACTACTGGGTAACATCAGTTGCTTTTAATAATCAAAGTTGATGGAAGTCTCCCATTCAACTGCCTCCAATCAATCTTCCCAATGACAAACAAGCATTAGCCCTGGTCCTCATGGGCCATGTGTAGAAAATGGGAAGGAGATCTGCAGGGATGTGGAGAGGTAAAGATATACTGGTACTGATCAGGCAGGGGAAATCCAGAGATACGAAGTCAGCAGACATCAGGGACAGAGCTGTCATCAGCAATGTTTCCCTAGACATGGCTGCAGAATCTGTTCAACAAGAGAGAGCAGCTGCTGCCACAGCAGGATCCACAGTCACCGGCCAAACAGCACATTAAATCATTCCAAATAATGCCAGTGGTTAGAGATGTATCTCCAGCAACTGGAGAGTCCCACAGCATTTAAGCTCATGCCTTTGCAAACTTTAGGATATGTAATACCAGGTAACACCAACAGGCATTGTCAGGATTTCTCCACTTCAGAATCAGTGACTGCTGAGTCTTTAGACTTCCTGGCACTTCAGACCAGAATTCTTCCAGAGTGCAGTTGTTTAACCCCAGCCGGCAACCAAGCCCCGTGCAGTCACTTTCTCACTCCCCCCGCAGTGGAATGGGGGAGAGGATCGGAAGAGTACAAGTGAGAAAACCACTGGGCTGAGATAAAGGCAGTTTAATAGGGAAAGTAAAAGCCACACATGCAAGCAAAGCAGAACAAGGGATTCATTCCCCGCTTCCCACGGGCAGGCAGGTGTCCAGCCATCCCCAGGAGAGCAGGGATCCAGCACGCGTAACGGTTACTTGGGAAGACAAACACCATAACACCCAGTGCCCTCCCCCGCCCCTTCTTCTTCCCCCAGCTTATACATACTCAGCATGACATCCCATGATAAGGAACAACCCTTTGGCCAGCTGCGGTCAGCTCTCCTGGCTGTGTCCCCTCCCAGTTCCCCGTGCCCCCCCAGCCCTCTCCCTGGCAGGGCCTGAGAACCTGAGAAGTCCTTGACTCAGTATGAACATCACCCAGCACCAACCAACCCCATCCGTGTGCCATCAACATTGCTCTCACACCACACCCAAACCAAAATACTTCACTACCTACGAAGAAAAACCCCATCACTGTCCCAGCCAAAACCAGGACACAGAGGTTTACCCATTTGCCTCTGACAAACAGGGCTTCTGCAGGTAGGGTGTTACTATGGTGGAAGGAAATTAATTTATTAAGGATGATCTAATGGCATCACATAGAAGCACACTTTGAGAACCATGTGTGATTACCGCAAATGATCACAGTCTAGATCACATATGAAAATTTTAGAGAAAAACATTCTTTACAAGACTCCAGTCTCTAGGAATAGATATCTACTTTCATTAAAAAAAAAAAAAAAAAATTGCCTTTAATGGCTCAGTTGTCTACCCTGCTTAAAATGCTTCATGCCTTAACGTATGAGTTTGCTTTCTTTAACATTTTTTTGAAATACGTTTGAATGACTTTTCAAACACCTTTAGTTCAAGTAAATAATTCAAGACACAAATTAATCACTTTTATATACTGCAGGAGTGGAAGTTGATTTTAAATGGATAAACTTTTGAAATGGACCAGACTGTTTAACTGAAGTTAGCTTTCAGTAACAATTATTATTGCTGTGAGTCTTTGTTCCTAATGGTGATAGAGTCAGGTATGGGACCAAAATTTGTAAGTGACCAAGGAATTCAGGAAACTTAAATCCCGTGTAGAGATATGACATACGCTATTATGTATAAAGTTACTGCCAGGTTCCAGTGTTGAGAATAATGAACTCATCTGCAAACAAGTTGTATACCCTTGGGTAGGCAGGATTAAGAGATGATATGTATACCATTTGTTTTGGCTGCAGTCTAACTTTTCCTGCAGGTGTTATATGCTTTAAACACAATCGAATATAGTCTGTTACCTGAAGAAAAATCAATATTGAAATTCTATGAATTAATAATCACGTGGACAGTGGGAAGATAAGCATTCACAACTGAAATATTTTCATAGTCTTATTCATTCAATGTAGCTGAAAACAAACTCTTATTTCTGCAGACTGCAAGGTTTTACAGAGGCAGCAAGAACCAGATTTTATTTCACTCTTGGTATATTTCAAAAGAAATGTTTCTAGAAACTCTACTATTTTCTTAGCAGTCTACTCAGCAGAAATTATTCTTGCTGATGCTGCATGCCATTTTAATGGTTTATGGAGTCACTAAACTTAATCCAAAATTCATTTCAACAATTATTTATATGTACTTTCATTTTTTGCAGAACACGATCAGGTCCTACCAACCTGATCTATATGTTCTCTCCTTTTCCTGCTGCAAAATGAGAGGAAATCACTTCACAGATACTTGGATTTTGTGTGTCATATTGCCCAACATAAAAAAAAAGAAAAAAAATCATTAAAAACTATCTGAAACCGAATCATCGGCACATACTAGAGGCAACACAGGTATCTATCTCATTGACACATCTGTGGAAAATGTTCATCAAAACTTAGAAGGCCTATCAGACTGTAATCTCTCAAGTATGTATATCTCTGTCTAGGTTTACTTCAGTGAAAACCTGTTTTACAGCAAGTGAGACTACCTGTGTTAGAGAAGCTGTGTATTTGTATAGTGCTTGTAGAATTTAGACATACATTGTTAACAAAAGCATTATCTTCCAATGTTTCAATAGACCATACATCACAGTTTCAAGACTATTTCTTCTTGTCATGCTAAGCTTCATCTCCCTTCAATTGTAAATATGTGAACTGGAAAACTTATTTTCTCAGGAAAGACTAGAAATTTCCCATTGAACACTGCAGAATCCAGTATATTTTATTAGGAAAATACCAAAAATGTTGTTTCTTCACCATTAGTTGCATATTGAAAAGCTGGATGCAAAGCCACAATTTCAGAGTAAACAAAAGTGTTGCTGCTGCAGCAACTGTTTCTGAGGTTGTTACTCCTGCCCAAAGAAAAAACATCATGAGCTAGTATAAAAGAGGACTTTCAGACCTAAAATGGTGCTTAAAGTTTGGATTTTGATACCTAAACTCCTAGACCAGATGCTGTCTTTAATTCAGAAGTGTTGAATATATAGTACAGCAGCTGTCCTAGCAGAGGAGACCAAACCCAGGTCTTTTCTCCCTTGGATGAGAGAACTTCCACCTCTGAGTTAGAAAGTCACTGCCAGATTCTGTCTGGTTCTGAACTTTTCTTCTCCGATATGCCTTAGAAAAGATGGAGATTCCTCCCATCTGTGGTTTTAGCTTACAATCAGTTCTCTCTAGGAAAATAAGACTGATGAGTATTAATCTTCTCTTCAGCTTTCAGTCAGGATGACTGACCCATTGCAAAGCAGAAACATGTCAACCAAAATAAAAACAAATGTTATTGCCGATCAATCTTTAAATTAAAGGGCTTCTCAGTTGTGGATCTTAAATGAGCAAAAGTGTCTCTACTTTTCCTATCAAAACCTTTGAAGGTTTTTGGGATTTTTTAAGGTTTTCCAGAAACCTTTAGATCAGATTGGTTCACATCTGAACATACATGCAATACAGACTTCATAGAACATCAGTATTACAGACAATAAAAGAAAGCCTGGGCTTCGGTTTAAGAGATCAGAGTTCAGTGTAAGTAACTGTAGACCCACTTATGACAAGTCAAAAGAAATTTAACTTTTAATGTGGAACAAATTTTAATGTCATCTTAATGAGGGAGGACACTTACTAGAAGGATTTTTTGTGAAGGCAAATCTTTGAGCTTTATGAATGGTTTGCAAATAATTTCTGATGGTAGTATTAGGCACTGAAGGAAGCTTAAAGAAGGTTCTCTGTCAGTAGATACACCAATGAGAGGTCTGAATGTTAGCAGGACTAACTTACTGGGTCAGGATTTATAGAATCAACATAAAAAAAACCCAAAACAACTTTCCTTTTTACAGGGCCACTCTGTTGCATAAGGCTTATTTCAGTTCACAGCATTTTCAGTCTACCAGTAGACAAGGAAAACACACCTAAAAATTATAGTAATCAAAGATTCCAGTTACACTAGAACAGGCTGCTACCTCCAGATTGTCCACAAATAAATAAAAGAGCAACTAGTACAAGTTTCATAACAGAAAATAAATCTTCTGCGCTTCTTTGCCTCTGGTCCTGTGGCTGGGCACCTCTGAGAAGAGCCAGGCTCTCCAGCTGTGCCCTCAGCAGCACTGAGCAGGGGAAGGATCACCTCCCTCCGCCTGCTGGCGGCGCTTCTCCTGGTGCAGCCCAGGGTGCCTTTGGCCTTCTTTGCTACACTATAGATACAGCCTACACTTCTAACTTGCTAGTAGTTAGCTAGAGTATTGTAACCTGGATTCAGTTTGTACCAACACAGGAAATATTTTTAAAGACTGAAGGGTCTTTGTTGTAGCCATAGTCCAACTCACGTCAGCCTCACACAGAGCACCAATCGTTGCAGCACAACCAAACTAGTAGGCTGCAACAAGGCTTTTACCGTTGGTCAGATTCTACTGCCTGTGCTGTTTCTCCTTCCTCCAGAGGCCAAACCACACTGCTCCTCCTCCATCTGACCACCTCTCCCACAGGCCTCAGGGCTATTTAACTATTTAGCAGGAACAAGCTACAGCTGCACAACATCCATGTCAATCAATGTTTGAGGCGAGGCCACAGCTGCATATTATCAATGCTAATCAACCCACTGCCTTCATTCCTCTACAGGTCTTCATATTGGTTTTAATGAGTTTCTTCAATAAAGAATGAATTTGTTTGGTTTTTTCAGATCTTTATTTTCCAGAAAGACGGATGAGAAAAAACCAAACATAAAATCGTCCATTTTCTTCAACAAGCAAGGGCTTCCTAGGAAGGGACAAGATACTTAAAGGGTGGGTATGTGTATCACACTCATTTAAAAGTACAGAATGAAAAACACTGTTTTGAGGGAAAAGGAGAATTTTATTCCAGGTTAAACTTTTAACATCTTGCGAACAAAATTAACAGGAAAAAACCTAAACTGTTGATTTGAATTTCAGAAGTTTTGGGTCAGTTCTGTGGCTGGCTATTGTCTGATTGTCCAAACAGTAGTGCATTGGTTCTAGAGTAGTTCTAGTGTTTACAGACTTGGGATGAGACTTCTACCACAAAGTACTACATACATATTGTAATCATTACTTTTTGGAATTCCAATTTCCCATTGAGTTATCTTTTCTCAAACAAACGTCCATACCTCAAAACACAAGAAAGTTAGGTTTTCCTATGCAAGATTTGTAAGTGATAGCACATAGACAAATAATTCCTCAGGAATAAAAATGTGGAAATGGGTTGAAGAAAAGTACCCTGCTTAGCACTGAAGTACCTTAACCAAGATGTAAAATCCAAGTCTTACATTTTGTGATAAGAAACAAGAGATTGGTTTGTGTGTATTATGAAAATTGGGGGAATGAGTCAGGGGGTGTGTGGTGGGGAGGACGAAACATCATACCAGGTTGCTGGACATATAGACAGATGAAAGAATGAAAGTGGGAGACATAAATCACTGTAAGTATGAAGTATTTCAGAGTTTTCTTAGCAGTCCCACCTTATTTATGCAAGGCACTGGCAGCTGAGCAGACAGCTTGCCCTGCAAATACTAGTAGGCATTTTGAAGAGCTAAGCTGGCTTTACAAAACTGAATTTGCATAGTAAAGTAATTTAGTCCACTTACCTTCTACAAGACAAGGTGAAGTGCTAACCAGGTCAATAACCTTTACACATATTTTCTACTTAGCTGACTCTTTCCTTTTTTGTTTGTGACTTTACCTCTTTACATTTGATCTCTGAGTCATCAGTGAAAGAAGCTTGAAGCACATCTCCTGCAGAGCGAGACCTGTGCCTGGCTAGTATGTTATTCCGGCTTTCAAATACAAAATAAAAGGAAACCTGAAAATATTTGTCCTCAGTGTAGTCAGACATCTGAATAATCCTACATTTGGCCAGGCTGAGAAATTACTAACCAGTGTAAGGTTTAAAATCTTGTGGATACAGCTGTGTTAAGCCTGTAGTTAAAAAGTTGTGTATGTTGTTATCCCATGCACGGTAAATTAACTGCTTTAGAGCTGTAACCATCTAAGCAGTAGAAGTGTCTGATTATGTGGCCAGCAGGTCAAGGGAGGTGATTCTCCATCTGTACCCCGTTCTTGTCGAACACCATCTGCAGTACTGCATCCAGTTCTGAGGTCCCCAACACAAGACAGACATGGAGCGGTTGGAGATGGTCCAGAGGAAGGCCATGAAAATGGTCAGAGGGCTGGAACACCTATCCTGTGAAGAAAGGCTAAAAGAGTTGGAGTTGTTCAGTCTGGAGAAAAGGAGCCTCCAGGAAGACCTTATTGCAGCCCTTCTATATAAAGGGGGTTTATAAGAAAGGCAGAAAGACTTTGCCAAGGCCTTCAGTGACAGGGCAAGGGGCAACAACTTTAAACTGAAAGAGGGCATGTTTAGATTGGACATAAGGAAGAATGGTTTTATGATGAGGGTGGTGAGACAGTGGCACGGGTCTTTCAAAGAAGTTGTGGATGCCCTCTGATTGAAAGTATTCAGGGTCAGTTGGATGGAGCTTTGAGGAACCTGGTCTATTAAAAGATGTGCTTGCCCATGGCATGGGCGGGTTGGACCAGATGATCTTCAAATGTCTTTCTCCAACCAAACCATTCTGTGGTTGTGTGATGATATTTGTCAGGGCCCTGAGGGCACCAGAAGCCCTTACTTCCCAGCCTTCCCTGGGGTCTCTCCAGACCTGCCCATGCACACAGATCCCCATTTCTGTTGAGCCCAGAGCTGCCCATCCTGTCCTGAGTGCCAGTAGGAGTGCCAGTCTGCAACCCTGGCCCTGGCACCATTTGCTCCTGGTTGCCCTCTCCAGGTGACCTTGTTCATCCCTTTGCCCTGCCTGGAGCATCTAATGGCCACCTTACCAGCACCAGCTCTGCCCCTGCAGGGCACCCCCTGGGTAAGATGTAACCAGCACTGAGGTCACCTCAGCTCCTGCTTGTCCCTCTGGTAAGGCAAGCTGCTCTCCCTGCTTTCTGATGATTATAAATTCCCATGAGTAAGTGCTGTTACCTTCACTTACTATACATTGGTAAAGAACTGCTTAAATGATGAGAAAAATCTTCCATGTCAATAGGAAGAAAAGTAGGAGTAAAAAGGAAGTTGTGTTTTGCAAAAGCTTACTCTTTTTTTTTTTTTTTTTTTTTCCTTCTTTTCTCTGATTACTAGGTTTCTGTTTAAATTAACAAGTGATTCTGGCATATCTCACATTATGGCATGACTGACCAATAAACCCCTGCCATGGAAGAAGGCTTAGAGGAGCTAGAGGAGCAGGACAAGGTTGGTGTGTCCCTGGAGCTTGGGGACAGATGCATGACATGAGTGACTGCAGCTGTTGAAAATCAGCTGACTGTGTCTCAGCACAAAGGGGAGGGACAAGGGGTGCCCTTTGCTTGAGATAAAGAGCTGTGTCAGCTGACTGGATCAGCTGGTGGCTGAAATGTTTCTCCCTGAGTTCATTTTAAATGTGCGGATGTCTCCCTGAGCCAGCTGGGTCATCGTGGAGGCAGTGTATGTATGGTTCAGCCCAACACTAGAGGATAAAAACTGGACAACTAACAAAAGAATCTTAACGAGAGGAGTGGGCTTGGGCTGGCCTCAACTCACATGTACAGTCCCAGCATCACGATTATGGAGACCAGTATGTGAATTGCATTGGTATGGTGATTGTTATGCTGTAACATCAGATAACTTGCATGTATGCGCACTCCACATGCGGAATATCTCAAAGAAGCTGGTCAGAGATCTTGGATCCTGGCATATGGTTGACATGCAAAATTTCAGCAATACAAGGAGTCTTTTCCTGGTTTGCTGACCGTAGAGACATGTAGATCAATTTACTTATAAAATAGATTAGACTTTCTGTGCAAAAATTCATACAAACTTAATCCTCTCATTTTCTAAAATCCATTGAGAATAACTTTCTACAATGTTACTGGAATATTGTAGAAGTCACATAAGAAACTGCTTGTGCAGAGATCACTTGCTATAGATCCTAGCTGCAGATTTCACCAATGACTTTAAGACTTGCTAACTTCAGTACAGTTTTGTAGTTCAATATGCAAAATTATTTTTGTGACTGCTGTATTTAGTGAGTCATTTGTACTTTATATAGACCAACGGTTTGTTCAATGGAGGATGAAAGAATTTTATTAAGATGTACCACTTTAATTAGCAAAAAGTCTCCAAGAACAGAAATAGAACTTTTAAATCCCCTTCTGATTTACAGTCTGAGGGGGATCGATAACATCTTCTAACAAAGGGTGTAGACTGCTCTAGAAAGTGTTTCCAACTCTGCCTGTTGTTTGTATATCGTCAGTATCAATGAATAACTGCTGGCTATTTTTGCATGTGAGTATATTTCCTCACAGAATTAATAAAGAGATGTTAAGAACTGGATTTACAACATATATCTATTTTAATGTAGTTCAATGTTCCCAACAGATATGAATTATTTTCTTTGCCGCTATGCTGTTTTACAGTGGCCAGCACTGAGTAATATGTCAATATTTCATCTTTGGGCATTAAGATCCAAGCACAATTAGTTAATAAGTATAAATGAGCACAGTTATTATTTTAGTCTATAAGCTGTTGGCAATCCAGATGAGTGCCAAGGCTCTGCATTTGCAGTGCTGTCACATTTCAGATTGCAATGCTTTCAGTATTAGAGGCAATGCATTGTCTGTATGATCCCTATTAGTGTTTTTGGTTCAGTTGCAAAATATTTTTTAACAATAGGGAGAAGGCTGTAGCTTGAGTATTCCCTGTGCAGAATCCTCCATGGACTACTAACTGTAGGAAGGGAAATTAACCTTGCTAAACTAAATTAGTCTTCATGAATACAGCCTTTCTGCCCTCCATCCCTCATCAGGTCACAACCATAACTTACATGTAACCCAAACTGAATGCTCCAGTGAATGCAAAATATTATTTCACCTTCCAAAAGTGATAGATGCTTACCAAAGTACTGTGCTGTGTTTTCAGTAGGATTGTAAGAGTAACTAGCCCCTTAAGAGCCATGAGCTGAAATGTCGTAGTCTCTTTAAGACTATGTTTTCAGTTAAGGGTACCTGAGAGTCCTGGTCAAAGTATATTAGCAACTTGATTAAATTCTTCTCTGTTTCTCTCAGGCAATGCCCTTAACTGCTTCTGTTGGTTTACGGTATTAAAGGCTTGTCAGAGTTATGGCTCCAGACTTAGTATTAATCACCACTGGAGAGCACCACAGGGGTACGTTCGCGACGCCGATACACTTCTGCTGCCATGTTTCATGAAGGTCAGTATTACCTTTATTGTGGTGGCATTTGTAGGACAGCAGTTCTACCCTAAGATTTTTGAAGTGCCAAGGAACATTACATGACTAGCTTGATATGTGATGGCTGTCTCAAGCTTCCCTGCAGGACTTCTCCTTTTTAAGACGTATATGTGTCTTTAAGACACCTAAATGTGGTCTAGGAACAAGTTTCACAGATCTATTAGACTTAAAAGAATGAAGTCATTATTAACTATATACATTCTATTTTTCCATTTCATTAATATTTACATTAGTAGAGCCATACCCACTATACAGTGGTAAACAAAAAAGCGGGTACACTTAACCTGCTTGATACACTGGTGAAAAATCTGTTATCACCCAGATTGGACATGCATAAACTCCATTTAATTATATTTAGCCTGACTGTACCTTTAGCTGCAGCAATATGAAACGACTGTGAAAGCAGACCCATGGATTATAATTACAAATGAAACAGGTGCGCATACCATAAACACACCTGACACATATCCCTGATTAGATAGTAGATGTGCTTCTGCTTTTCATAAAAGATACACTTCTTTTTGAAACAGAAAATTGTTATTTGGTATTCCTGTTTTAGAGTGTAAGTGTATCTATATCTATTTAAAATATTTTGTAGATATAAATCTTCAGAAGAGAGGTATGGTTTACAAGTTTATAGTTACTGGATTACTTGTGAAATGGTTTAGTCTTGCATTTCCAGATTTTAAGTACTTAATTACAGTGAACAGCAAAGCTTTTTTCCCTATTTTTCATACCTTCCTTTGTTGTTTATCTATATGCAGTCACATAATTGTATTTAATGGTTAACCATTTGATATGAGCCAAAGTGTTCTGGGGTTTTTTGAGGTTTTTTTAATGAGCACTGTTACATGTTGTTTTATGCTTTAGGATGGTAGGTCATTTTTTATTTATTATTTGCTTTCATAATAAAGGGTTCAGAAGAGATGTTTATCAGGGCAATTAGTGACCCTAGGGTTCTTTTGGCTAGGAAAGCAAGCCAAAACAAAATTATAACATCCCAGCATGCCTTCGATCAGCTGCAGCATGCTCTCTGTGGGCTCAGAGAACGTGCCTCTTTGCCAGGAACATCTGGCTCTCAAAAAGCTGATAATAAGTTTGGGATTCCCGTAACAAAAACAGAAAAGAATTATGAACCCAGGAGTAACTTACATAGCTTTTTCAAAGCAGAAGCAGTTTCATTTTCCTTAGGGGTAAAGATCAGAATGAGAAAGACTTGCCAGTAAAGTAAAGCTGGCCTAAACAAATTATTCAGTAGATGCACACTACTGCAGCTCAGAGAATACTTGATTCCACATACTTCTCCATTAGCTTACTCAATAACATTAACAAAGGCATCGAAATCCTGGTAACTACAGATAGAAGCAGTTTAGCAAACACCATGAGTTTTGATTTTAACCTTGATTTACTAAATATGTTGTCATCTTTATACAATTGCAAAGCAATGAGAGAGATTTTTTAAAGCATTATCATTCTAAAAGGAACATATCCTATTGTGTAAGTAGAATAATCAGATAAGAAAAACATTCATGACATAAAGCAGCTAGTTTTTTATTAAATTTTCTAGGGATTGACTCAGCTAGCAGTTTAAGTACATGCCTGTTTTCAAAGGTATGATTAGTTTCACCGTGGTTTTTTTCATAGGGTTTAAGTTGTGCATGTACTAAAGTAATTTGCTGAATCAGGGTCAATGGTCTGTGCATACAAGAATATCCATACTGGTGCTGTGATGCAAACATTGTTACCTGCGCTCTATAGATAAGAGGTCTTTTATGTGCATTATGTCACCACTAGAATTTAACGTGTATTTTTGGTTTTGCAAAACACTCAGATTTGTAGATCATTATCAAGTGCAGAAACGGCTTATCAGTAAAGGAAACTGGCTTCATGAATTGTGCATACAGGTGAGTGATTCTGTAGTGCAAAGATGTATGCTAAGTGTTACTAAAAGCATTATCAAGTCCTCAGTACAAGGGAAAACTGATCTTTTCTCTGTTGGTATATAGGTTTGTCCTTGCTAGAAGCTGTATCCTTCCGCCAGGTACTGTGCAGTTATTTGGACGGCAGTTAGAAGGCTGGCTGGAGTCAGGTCTTGTGCATGGCAGGAGAGCTATGATTGTGCTCTTCAGCCCCAGAAGGCTGGTAGGCAGGCAGTGGCAGTCCTGGGGGTGGGAAGGGGGCACACGAAAGGAAGATGAAGGCAAGAACGATTAAACCATCATCATTTATATGAGGGAACTCCAACTCTTGCTTGTGTAGGGGTAAAACCTCAAAGACCTTAGCGAAATGTGAAGTCAAATAACTGTTGTAAATTAGCAGTAGCTTGTGAATATGTATCTGAATTTTGTTCATGATGTATGTACTTTATAAGCATATTCCTCTGAAACATACTAGCTGTTAGTTGTTTGCAGAGGGAGAATGTTTAAGATAGTTTTTTCACCAAGTGATAAATGCACCTGTGTTAAGAGGATTTATTTAGTATCCAAAGGTAGTTTCCTTCTTGTTTCTTTGCTTGTTTCTTTGCTTACCCTCTTTTCCCAACTGCACAACTTAATTATTTGGGGTTTTTTTCCCCACTGATTCACAGAATAAAAGTAAGCAAGCTGCCTCCTTTTTGTAGATCTGTATATTCTTCAATCAAATAATAATGAACTATGGTTGTGGCTTTCCAGTAAGAAAAGACCTTATAAAATATTTACATTTTGAAAGATTTTAAGAGTTACAACCCAACTTCTAAGTAACTCTCATAAGAAATATTATATTCTGTGATGAGCATAACACAAAGTTCCTTAATGGTACATTCCCAAAATAATTGTTGTCATTCACTGTTTTCTTCTCATTACCTCTTTTATGTTTTTCATTTCTACTTTGATCATTCATCTTAACAAAGCATCAGTTCAGCACAGCACTGGATTATCTCATTAGCCAATTGCACTTCAACTCATGCTAACAGCCCCTGGTTCAGGAATATACATAAATACACAATAATTTCCTAATTGTGATGGAATGAATGGCTCAGTGTCCTTAACATAACCCTTTAATTAGGCCCTGCCAAGGAATCTAACCAGATCTTATGTTTGAAGTACTGGCCTGGGCCATCAGAAGCCCATGGAAAAACAGTTTCATATCAGACTTTGAAGCAGTAATGCGGATATTAAAAAAAAAAAAGAAAAAAAAAAAGAAAAAAAAAAAAAGACCAAATAAAAATATAAAACATGTGGTAAATCTCCAGAAATTCTATCAAAATCCCTCATTTTTTTTCCAGAAAGAATGTATCAGTCTGTAACATGGTCTTACTTAGGTGACGGTTTCATGACCTGATGGCTTTAGCAGCAATACCAATTCATGAATATACAGCCTGTAGTTGTTTTTTTCTACCCACAGTGTTTAACATAGTTTGCAAAATTACAGATTAGACCAGACCAGTGTAAGATTTCAACCTCAAACTTTTATCCTGATCAGATTTATTAGCTTGGCCACATAGTGTTCTTGGCATAGCTAAATGACTGGCAGTTTGGGATGTGCAAACAGGAATGAGAAGCATCAGGTAAAGGAAAGGAATTGATTATGCTGTTTTTACTGCAGAAGACAGCCTTGGTGGCAAAGCAAGGGGACACATTTTTTTGCTTTAATCTTGAAGAGTTGACTGTGACGCCTGCCCTTTGCTTCTTTCAACAAAACTGTAAAATGCAAAGCAGAAGTAGAAGGAAACCCAGTATCTGTTGTCAATGTCAGGAAACAAAATTAGCTGTTCACTCATGGATTTCTTGTTTGGGGCACAGTCTCTCATCCCCAGTTTCTAATATTGCCTGACTCGACAGTCACCATCACTGATCATCGTCATAAGACCAGAAGAACCTAAGGGTAGGTACACCCGGTTAGCTGAGCCAGGTATGCCAAGGACTGCACTGTCTCCAGCAACAGGCAATGGGGACAATTATCAGAGTGTAAGAGGACCAGGATGTTGATGACACTATCCAAGAACACTCTTTGCAATCTTCAGTAAACTGCAATTGAGAAACTTCCAAGGCCAGTGATATTTTTCTATTTTACAGCCCTAAGTGGATGGTTCTTTTGTGATGTTTGTAATTTTTTGCACAGATATGCTAAGGAGTACCAAGTTTCAAGACCATTCAGAAATTAAACTCAGAAGCATGTGGAGCCTGAAAACTTACTACACACTGTGGCCTTGAAATGTACCTGTGAAATGATTTTTATAATGAAAAAAAGATCTTTTTAAGGTAATAGTACCTATTTTAGTAATTGAAGGATTGTTTCCTATTTCATTTTAGGAGTACTTACCTGTGTCTCTAAACATATCTAAAGTATATAATAAAAATAGATGTAGTACATAATAATCATATAGGTTTATATACAATAGAACAATAATAAAAATAACTGGTGATATGTAATAGTAATACAGAATAGAATAAACAAATGTCAGTCTTCTGGCACTCATACACCACGACTTATACTTCAGATTTTGAATCTCCAGACAGGCAAAATTTATTCTTCCCTGCCTGCATTAGTGAGAGGGAAGTCAGCTTTTGTGATTGTGGGAGCAAGCAACTGACGACAGCATTGTTTGGAGCCAAGTATAAATTGAGTAGCTGCAATGCAAGCTGACACGCAGAGTACCAGTCTGTGGTTGTGAGCTATTGTGCTATATTACAGCCATTTAATGGCAATGGAGCAATCAGAACAGTGTGTTATTTGATGCACATGCAATGACACAGTCGCTTTTTCTAATTAAGGCAGTGTTAGAGATCTGTTCTTTTGGTTAATGGCAAAGGACAATCTTTAATATGGGATATACCTAGCTCCAAAAATATGCAATGGAAAAAAATTATTCTACCTCTAGACACATGAGGTTTTTCTTTCATTAGGCCCTTGGAAGTTTGGTGTTTTGAGCAGAGTGTTGGGCGTTTTCCATGGGGACACTGGAAGGTCCCCAGGGCAGTATAAGGAGAACAGGCTTTGGTAGAATCCCAGAGTCCAGGGACATGGACTCTGTAAGTAGAGGTGGCATGCTGAGCACACCTGGGAGGTCCTGAATATTCTTGGTTACACCCTTAATTTAGCAGATAATCCATAGCACTCAAGCAGCCCGTGTTTTAGGAAAGGAAGCCTCTGTCTGACTCAAATTTACTGATACTTCTAAAAAAAAAAAAAAAAAAAAAAAAAAGAAAAAAGCACTTCCAAAGACACAGTGTTGAACATTACAGATATCACAATGAAAGAATTAGTAATCTGATATTACTGTGTGAACCATTTATAGTAATATGCTGAATTCTACAACACTTCTGATTTCCTTTGTGAACCATTTTTTTCTGTGCTTCTTTATTTACGCATTGCATCCTATAGCTGGGTTTAGCGGATTAAGAAGCAGAAACTCTATACACAATTCAGAATAGGACTGCAGAAGTCTCACTAGCTGTCAGGTCCTCCTGAGAAATATTAAATCTTCAAATAACTTTCCTGTGCCATGTTTTTCTATGTTACAAGGTTTGCATAAAGTAGACTGTTACTTTAGTAACGAGTAGAAGATATTTTAATCGCAATATTGATATATTTTTCTTCCCCTCTAGCCTTTCAGTTTCTTACTAGAGCCAGGTACTTCAGTTAAAGAGAACAGAAGACTGTTATAACTTATTTCATTCTGTAGTTCACTTTTTATTTATTATTGGATTACAATGGTATATTAGTAAGAATATGATAGGTGGCAAAATTAAATATATATGAAAATACACATATGTGTGTATATACGCACACACACATACATATAGATGTATGAAAGCACTAGACATCAAATTTTGGGTAGATTTTCTTTTTAAGAAAAATATTTCATATCTTTTCTTGAGAGAAGGAGGTATTATTTGACAGAAAGGGTTGATTAATCACATTGGCAAATTTGAAACTGGTCGTACTAATGATTCTTCCACACATACTCTGTGTCATTTCATTATAACTGCTGAATGAATTCTAATGCTTAAAAGGTGTTAACATTTGACTTAATCTCCTTCCTCTGAATCCTACATTAACATTATAAGGTGTCCTGTGTATACTACCTATTCACACAACTTTCTGTTTAGTTCTATTTTGTTTCAGGGGCTGGAGGTGGGTTATTCATTTGGGTTTTTTCTATGATATGACAGTACTGCAAGAGTCCAGGTCCTAGAGTGATTGGCCTCTGATTCCAGGAGGTTTTCAGGGGAATATTATCAATTTGTGTTTACGTATATTGAATGTGTGCTTTCAAAATAATTTTGTCATCCAAGTATTTGCTTCCATTGGATTGCATGTATTTCTTCTTTTGTAATGGCATAGTTTGACAACAGAACCCAAAGGGCCACATACAGCTAAATAGTATTTTTTAGACAGAATAGAAAGCAAACAGGAATTGGCTAAAACAAATCTTGATTTAGATATTGCCTGAACTATTTCTGAAATCAGAGGGCATACGGCATGTGTTAAGTCTTTCCTCTTCCTGTTAAATTACTTGAAAACCCGTCTGCAGGGTCAGCCCAGAGTCTTGTTAGCAGATGAACGAGCCATGTTCTATCAAGTCTGTTTCTGAAGACATTTTTGGTAATTGCATGTTTCTTTCTTATGATATGGTGAAAAGGAACATTTTGAAAGAGGGTAATACAAAAAACACTGCCATGTGATGATGACTGATTTAGTAAAACAGTAAGCTGCACATGATGTGCTTGTTTTGCCTTTTCTGATATAGTGTAAATCAGGAGCAGTTTTACTGCAATAAAAACAGCCCAGCAAAGTGAGGGCATACAACATCGTCCTGGTTTCAGCTGGGATAGAGTTAATTTTCTCCTTCGCAGCTGGTGCTGTGCTGTGTGAGAGCAATGCTGATGGCACACGGGTGGGGTTGGTTGGTGCTGGGTGATGTTCATACTGAGTCAAGGACTTCTCAGGTTCTCGGGCCCTGCCAGGGAGAGGGCTGGGGGGGCACGGGGAATTGGGAGGGGACACAGCCAGGACAGCTGACCCCAACTGGCCAAAGGGATATTCCATACCATGGGATGTCATACTAAGTATATAAGCCAGGGGAAGAAGGAGGAAGGGGGGAACATCCGACATTATGGCGTTTGTCTTCCCAGGTAACATTACACGTGCTGGATCCCTGCTCTCCTGGGGATGGCTGGACACCTGCCCGCCGATGGGAAGTGGGGAATGAGTCCCTTGTTTTCCTTTGTTTGTGTGTGTGTGGCTTTTGCTTTCCCTATTAAACTGCCTTTATCTCAGCCCAGGGGTTTTCTCACTTGTACTCTTCCAATTCTCTCCCCCACCCCACTGTGGGGGGAGTGAGCCAGTGGCTGCGTGGGGCTTGGTTGCCAGCTGAGGTTAAATCATGACAAACATGCAAACTTCCTAGTAAGGTAATGAGCCTACACCAGCTGAGCATCTAGTGAGTGCAGAGAAGCAAGTATGTTTTACCTGCAGAACAAACTAGCAAGAAGAAAAGAGTTGCATGACTGTACCATTAAAGGAACTACATATCTCACTGTCAGAAAACATTTCAACCCTGTTTACTTCTTCAGTTATGAACGTTTGCCACTCTATAGGACTTGAGTGACAGGCTATATTATGCATGGATGTGCTATTATTTTTTAACTTGTAGATTAAAACATCACATACATTTAATTTCTGCCAAATTAAACCCCGTTTTTTAAACAGAGATATCATGCATGGTATTTTTCCTAGTATTTCTTGACTTGGCACAGAAAAGAGAAATCTGTTAAACCAGATAACTGACTGTAATCTTGTAATTGATACATATATAATTAATCAAGAAGTTTTAGTATCGTGGGCTATATTGTTTGGAACAGTCTGTTGAAATGTAGCTTGAAATTAACCTGAAAAAGAAACACAGTTCCATATAGGGTTTCTTTATAAAGGAAATGGTCTTGCTTAAAACAAGTATCAAGATAACATTGGAATTTCTATACTGAGAAACTAACAAACAAATTTGGTAGTTTTGCAATAAGAAATGAGTAGACAATTTTTTCTGTCTGTATAATAAAAACACATATAATACCACATGCTTTGGCCTTTTCTTCAGCATTCTCTTATAGATCCTTTTAAAATGTCCCTGAAAAAATGATTTCTTAATTTTCTTAGACAAAATTGTCACAAAAAGATTGTTTCTGTTAATCTGGAGACCGCATTTCAAAGATTAGCTCAACCTTAGAAAATCTAATCTGTTGAACTGCCAGGTCGTTTTGTCTTACCCTTTCTTCATTGCTCATAGTTGGCATTGTAGACGTCTTTTTTTTTTTTTTTTTTTTTTTTTTTGGTAAGCAGCATACATGTTAATCCTTCGGGTTTTTTTCATAAGCACTGCTGTACAAAGAAGCAGGCAAATTGTGTCTGTTCCATGTATCCTTGTGATCTGTGTGAGCCACATCTTCAAAATTCAGCTATCATCATGGCTGCGTGCTCCAGTATAGCCATGAAAATTACCTTTTTTAATCAGCTGAAACCTGGACAAAACATAAAGCTTTCCAGGGCAGGGAAACTGAACTGGTGACTCTCAGCAGTGTGCGACACATACATGTGTTCCAGACACGAACACCAGTATTTCGCTTGTAAGCTTTTTAGCAGGAGCTGTTGAAACACAACTGACCTAAGCCAATATTTATCTTTCCAGGTATCAGTAGGATCATAAATGATTATCACTAGCTCCAGTTTTAAAATTACTCTGAGTGGTCCTCAGATTTTGGCTTTGGTTTCAGCATGGCCTCTTTAAGCTGACTGGGCTCTTTTTGCTACCCTGGCTGAAAGTTTGGTTTTCTACTCAGACCTTTGCTCAGAACAACTTATTCTTAACTGTTCATAAAAGTTAAATAAACTCCATGACCCTCACTTCCATATTAATTTATCAGGTTGCTTTTGGATTTTCTTTCAGTTTTCCTAAATTCGTCATGTTCTCACAATTAGCACAAGTCTGTCAAGAGACAGTGACAGTAAAATATCAGCTCGTCTCTAGATGGATGAAGTTCTTAGCACCGTATTTTCCAGGACAGAAAAGAAGAGATGAAAATGGAAGTAGCAAGAGAACCCCTGCCCCAAACTGGCACAGAACCCCAGTGCCACGCGGTGTGATGGGGGTCTGTGTGCTGACAGCTTCCACCCTGCACATCTGGGAAATATTGCACGTAATGACACGTAGAGACATGCCAGAACTGCTGCAACTGTACAGGGCAAACAGCCAACACATACGCAGTGAATCTGACACAGCCTGATCATAGATTGACTCTACAAATAATCTTCTGTGAAACTGAAGGGGCTCAAGGGGCTCCAATGCACTACATGCGGAGCTAGCTCCCCTCTGCACGGGGTGTGCATGGCAGGACGAGAGCTCTCTGACACGTTTCTGTGCACACACTAGACACTTAAACTCTGCCATCTGTTTGGGACATAAGGGCTTTGAGCGGTATGACAGGATTTCTGAACATCTGGAAATTTTGAACTGAAGGGCTAAAGTGGATAATGTCAATAGTTAAGAACTACAGGACCCACAGTCTTCGCCTCGATGTATAAAATTCTGTGCCTCTACACAGGCTTAAAATGCTCTATTCATAAATGATCCCTGAAGTATGAGAAAAAAAAAAAATTTGCTTGTAAATGAGTAGAATGAGGGGGCTTTTTTTGACAGCTTACAAGCATTTCAAAAGTCATGTCACTTCAAAACCCATGCTTGTTTTATAATTTATGAGGCATTACATCTCATTATTTCCTGATAAGATGCATGAAGAGACTAAATCCTCTGAATAAATTCTTCAGTTGAATCTAAAAGGATTCAATTTTTTTCATAGATAACCTGACCTTAGAAAATTCCCTAGAAAACAGACTCATTAGCTGAAAATTTTCAAAGCTATGGATGCATCTGAATGTTTAGTTTCCTTTTCCTTTTCTCACTTAACATCTTCCAAGTGTACAGAATTATCCTAATTCTTGCTAATATTCTGTTGCATTCCTATTTAAATACTATTAAGGCACATGTCCAGTGATTTCAAATCTTCCTTTGTATGATGCTGAGTGAGCCCCATATATAAGTAATACTTTTATTGATGTGCCCAGACATCTCAGGTCTGCAATGGGCCATTTGACTGTACAATATTTTCAGTCTACATCTTGGGGAACATACAAAATATACATAATAGTGAAAGAAGTCATCATAGAGGGATAAGAAAGAAAATCTTGACTGCAACCCAGGCTCAACCAGGAGGTGGCTTGGTATATCCATACCCATACCATAACATGAACCTTATTGGAAGGGTACGACTAAAAGAATGCCTGGTAGAACTATAACAGCCTGACCTTGGGTGTAGTAAGAATCTCAGCTCACATTATCTGACCTGTATGATTTTTTTATAATATGAACTATCTCACTAAATGATAAGGAGTCAACAAGTTCATTCAAATTACCCACCAAAGCTAAAATTATTTGAAAAGTCTAGATATTGAATCTATGAATTTATTACAGATTTTTAAAACTATATTTTTTTACATTTGTAATATGAAGTATTTTTATTCGGGTTTTTTTCAAAATCTCTTTTGGATGATTCTGCAGTCAGGAATATAGCGAATGGGATTGCAAGAACCTTTTGGAGCAGTATCTTCTGGAATTAAATAGATCAGTTACAGATCTTAATTATTCTCATCCTTCTTATCTTTTGAAAGTTCCTCTGAACTGTCAGAAGTTTGGTATTCTTTAAAGGATTTTAAACACTTAGAATTTAATAGAAAGTGTCTGTTTCAAATCCAGCTAGATAGTTTAAGTAAATCAAACAATGCTACATTACAGAAATTTCAGTAGGATGCTGACAGCTTCAGGTCTTCTGTCAGTTTCTTCAAATTACATATTGCAGATTTTTCCTCTTGTCACTCAAAGGTTGATATTTGATTAAATATTGCCATGTACCTCAGAGCAGCGTCAGAAACTGTAATACTAAACTTAAAGGGCAAGTTCTTTTCCATCAGATTCTGCAATAGTCCATAGTGTATGTGGGAAGGGGTGGATAAAATCTGTGTATGTCATGTTATCCATTTGTTGGCTGGACAGTAGTGAAGGAAATTATAGAAGAAGCAAGAATTTTTTTTAACTCTTTCATTTACATGGAATTATGTATAAACTGTCACTGCAGAAAGCTAAACCACAGACATTGGTCAATGTGGAACAGCTCCCCTTTGAGGTTTGTTTCAGATCCTCGGTCCAAAAAGCACCTCTAAGTCAGTTAAAATCTGGCATAACTCACGGACTTGCTAGCAGTGCTGTACAGTCTCCCCTTACTGGTTTGGTATCCAGGTTACCCATAAAACTTGCCTGAATTTTCACGTGGAAAAACTGGCCTGTACTTCTCTCCTGAGGTCTTGCTGGCAGCCAGGCGGATGCAGCTTCCTTATCTCCAGCCAGGTGGTCCCAGGGACTTGCTGGAAGCAGTTGTTAGAAATTTACTCTGTAAGTGAGGAGAGAACCAGGGTCACATCTTTCTTTTTAGTAGCACGTAATGGATAGTTTCGGCTAGAGAGAACTTTGTCAAAGACCAGAAATCCAATTTGGCGTGTGTATTAAAAAATTAAGAAGCTCCAGCACTTGTCAGTGATAAGGAGGTTTTTATACCAAAGCATACCTGGAGACTTTAAAGAAATAAATTCCATTAAGAGAAATAGTTGTAAGACCAAAACTTATTACTGATGAACTGTAGACAAGAAGGATAAATGTCTAGCATTCCTGTGAACTTGAATATGTCAATAAATATGTTTGATTAAGAAGCAGTGGAATAAGCATTAAACTGCAGTTTGAACAATTGAATTCAATGAAGCAGATTTTTTTATGGGAAAAAAAAGACAACACATAGATTGTAAATTAAATAACTATCTCTCAGATAATTGGTCTGTTAAAAGAGAAAAAATCCAAGAGAAAAAAACAACCCCCCCCCCAAAAAAAACCCTTTAAAAATGCTTTCTGTAGACAGACACATTTAAAACTCAGAGAGAGCTGAGAGGGATTAAGAATCACTGAAGCCCTGAAATGTATTTGATCAATTTTCTATCTCCTGCTGGCTGTTACAAACAGATATGACTTTCATTAGTAAAAGTAGTTAATTTCAGGTTTTCAGGGACTAGAAGAGAAACTTTTTATCCATATATTTCAATATTCTCAGACACAGCTGCATCATTAAAAGCATTTGATCAATTTAAGATAATAAAGTTCTGTTTGATGTAGGAAAGAAAGAAAAAAACCTGGTATATTCCTGAGGTATGCATTTATATGGTAGGCACTACATTTTTTTCATTATATAGTTATTTTAATGAAATAACATGCATATTTACTTCTTTAGATCTAACCTTGGGTTTTTTCCATTCCTTCTTATGTACACACTGTTTTGGATTGCAAATCTTTGTAAAGTAAGTGGTATGGCAATATCAATCTAGTACTGCCAAATGGCTTGTCTTTTATTTATTTGTCTTGTTTTGCTTATAAAAGTTAAGTTTATATCGGTAAGATGTTCTTTGTTTTTCAGTATTGGAAGGAACTACTTAAATGTAAAGCATTGTTTCCCATACTAAAATTTCCCACCACCAAATACTTCAGACACTAAAAAATACAAATTAAGTTATGTTTACTTCAAACTGTATCTATATGCAATGCATACACATAAATACATTATAGCAAAAAGCTATTTATTTCACATGTTTAAATATTTATGCAAGACCTGGGCTTTATTTATTTATTTATTTAAGAATAAGTAAGCTAGTCATTTAATAGCCCAATCTCTATCTGAAATTACAAAAATCTCTCTCAAAAATGACAAGAGTCAGATCAGCTAAAAATTATGACCAATATGGTGATATTAGTTTTCAGTGAACAACATAAAATCAGTGCAATAGCATAAAATGGTGTTGCATAAAAAAATGCTTTATGATGTTTCTCACACCTAACAGCAGACAAGAGGAGTTCAATTTTTTTTTATTTTTACAATTACTGTTCTCTATTGCTTACATTCCTTAAAGTATGAGAAAGAGAAAGGCACTAGTAGTGTTTTAAATAAAATTTGAGGATGTCATCAGCCTGATTTTCTCTGTTCCAGCTGAACTGGCAGAAGTGTAGACCTAGCAGCTTGTGAAGGGAAAATTATTTTGATAATCAATTAACTTTTCTATAGATGAGACAATGACAATGAACATTTCAGATACAGCAGCACAGCAAACACCAGTTCTACACTGTCCTTAAAATGCATTGTTTTTCTAGAAAAACACTGTACTGTATTTGAAGGTATCCTAATGTTTTTAATATTAAAAGCATTTTAGTGTCTTGTGGACCAAGAGGCAAACCATTATTGTATTAGAGAAAGTGCAATTAAGACATTAAACTTCAATGAAGAGGGAAAATGGATCGATGCTAGTTAAAAACATATAAAAACTTTATTTAAAAAAATATTTACATGTTCTTTCAAGCAAGAATTATCTTTTCACCATAATGATTTTCCTGAAGTTTTTATTCACCCATGCTTTGGACTCTGCTATACATAGGTACATCAGATGATTCGGAAGGATGGTTTCTACTGAATGGTTTTGAACTTTGAGCTGAAGGACATCATGGACATTTTCTATATAACAACGAGGAACTATGATATGGCCTAAAATGTGAGACTATGAAATGCAATTACCAAAGTGTATTTTAATTTATCTATATAGTTTTGTTAGCAACCATAAGTAATGTTTGCATACAACAGATAAAACAAGTAAATTTGAACTATCCATTTAGTAAACATAGTTCTGTGGAGCTAAAATCAATAAGCTAATGAAATTCCTCTTCTTCTCCTCATCTGTTGCATAAGAACGTACCTAAATGCAAGCAAGTACACACATAAATATTATTTAAAAAATATTTTAATTCAAATGTATATGAATATAAATTGTATTTCAAATATTAGTTTTTTTCAAATGCTAGTTTTGTAGGTGTAGAAATGATTCACAATAGTTACACAAGTCACCATGTTGATTTGGCTTTCTAGCACTGGATGGATTTGATAAGCAATTGCATTTGACAGTTATTCTGAAAAGATTTTTAAAAGTCATGTAACAAGAATGCGTTGATTTAGAAAAAAAGCAACTCATAACCCAATTAAAATAAATAAAATTTTGAAATAATGAAATAAAGACATGAAAAAAAAGTTAGAAATGATAGGGACCACAATTCACATTTTTTTATTAGAAAATGATCTGTTAAACACTGTTGGTCTTAACCTCGCCAGGTATAAATCCAACTAACTCTGCAGACAATAATGGAACTGTTCCAGTCTGTCGCAGCTAAAGAGCTAGCTCTAAATCTTTTCAAGCAAATTTTCCTTTTTTAAACTTGTGCTGTCTGAGCACTTTTAAATATGACCATCTGAGCACAGTAATTTCTCAAACACAATAGGTTTTAATTATGACAGCTTAAAATAATTGCTCAGGTAAATTAAAGAGTTTGCTTAATTCCAAGTAGTTTCCTGACTCCGAGCCATTTCTACTTTATTTGAAAAGTCCTTTGCATAGGGCTTTGGTGGCGTTTAATCTTTTGTTTGTCATCATTAACCAGTTCTCCAGAGCACTGCAGAAACTGTCCTCCCCCTTGTTATACACAGAAGCCCAAAGTATTAATCTTGCCCTTATCATCTAGTAATGGACTTTGACAAATTAATTCCAGGGCATCTTGCTCCAGCAGCTTAAGGCAAATACGTAGCAGTCTGCTCTGCTGGAGATTACCATGCTGGTGGTAGAACTGGTAAGAGAGACCTTCTGGCCATGGCTCACCTGCTTCTGTGAGCAGGCGGTGAACCTTCTGTAACTTATTCTAGAATAATACTCCAAAATCCAATGTAAATAAATTACAGTAAATGATGATGCACACAGCAAGACACTTGTCATAACTGCAAAGCACATACCGTCTTCCAAGTGAAAAAATGGGGCTCGGGTTATGAAGAAACCTTTAAATTCTGTCTTTGAAGGGGCTTACCACAACATGAACTAATAGACTGTGTTGTGCACAACTTGGAAGCACAAACAGCAGAGGAAAGGAGAATTTATGAAAATACACACAATTTAGAGTGAGAGGCTGTGGAGGCTGTGGAATAGTCATAAAAGAGAAATTATAACAGCTACTGCATTCCTGCTTTAAAATTAGATTTTACAAGATAACAGAGAAGGAAAAAGAGGCAAATGGATAAAAGGAGCACTCCGATTCCTTAATCCTGAGGCTAGCTGAGCTTCATTTATGCATCTTAACAACAGTCACCTGGGCTGATCTAAATTATATTGATACCAAGAGCTCCCAGAAGACAAGAGTTATGCTCCCTGCATTGCAAGGCTGACAAGAGGAAGAACAAAAGATTTTGAAAGGAATGTTTCATTCACCTAATTTAAATCAAATAGACTAGCCATTTGAGAAAGGTTTCACTCAAGGAGAAAGGAAGTACTGGAACAAATTTTTCTTTAATGTGACCACCGTCAGTAGAGTCTATTGAGTTTAAATTTGGGATGCGCCAGATAGAGAGAGCACAGCCGAGTTCTCATGGTTTGCTCTGTGGGGGATCAGTGCTGAGTTTGCTGGATTAAAGGCCTTTGCTGGATTAAAGGTTACTTTCCCTTTTCAATTTATGTGAAAATATTTTATAATTTCTGTTTTTTCATTTTTCCATTCTGTTCTCTGAAGAATTGCTGGAAGAAGTTCTATCAGATTCTAAGAAAGTTTTCAGAAATCCAACCCAAAATTAAACAGTGATATTTACATGACTGTGACTTCTCAGAGGGCCACACCTGCTCTGTAGCAGCCCTGCAGCATGTGCCGTCTAGGTGTATCTTTCCATTCAGTGAGCTGAATGAATATTCAGCACAGTTTCAGAAATCATCATGAATTACCATGCTTCACCGCTTCCCTAGAATGGCTTGCAGAATTTTGATTGTTGTAGGAAGAAAGAGAATACAATTTCCCATACGTAAATTTTCAAATGACATACTATAAATCACAGTGAAAAATCAGTAAAAGGTATCAAACAGCCTTTATTAGACCAGAAATAATTTTTACCAAAACCAGAACATGGTTTCTTTTGAAGGACTGCTTCTTAAATACATGTAGAACCAGTGAGTTCACTAGAAGTTACTGGTATTGTTCAAAAACGTTATTGTGCAGGGTGCAGTACATTGACATAGAAGAAATGAGGATAAGAGAAAGCTGACTAGAGGCTCAAAGATTTGAGCTAAATTTGACTTTGATTAAGGTTAATTGATTAATAAATTATTTTCTGGTGGAATTGCATAACTGGTGAAAAAGAATCAGGTTAAAATAGTTTTTATTGTTTATAAATTTCATGTGTTGCTTAAATAAAAAAGATGGAAAATTCTCCACTGAATCTTGGTTGGCAGGTCCAGACAGAGAAGTTGAAGAATATTTTAAGCAGATAACAGGATCAGTGAGATTCTTCTTTCTGGTGGTTTAATGAAATGTATAAAGACTGTGTTAAATGCAGGTAAGTGGAGAATATCTTTCTATGTCTCTTGGAACTCAAAAAAATGATCACAAATTTTCTTTCAGACTGCCAAGTGCCCAAATAATATATCCAAAAGCTACTTTCAAAAGTGATCCATACCAAAGTTAGTACACAACTGCATTTGTCCAAAATTTATGATTTTCCCCCATGCAATAATTTTAAATTAAAAGAACATTCTGATATTTTGAGTAGAAAAAAATTAACATTAAATAATGCCATATACAAAATGTTCCTATGTAACAATTCATGGATTAAAGTTCTAATCAAGGATAAAAGTACTCATTTTGACTAGAAAATGTGAATAGCGAATCAGACTATCAACCAACATAAATCATACTTCTTCAGAGGTCAACTCTGAGTAGTTCACACTATCTACACCAAGAAAGGGGAAGAAGAATGATATTTAGAAACAGATAGGAAAAAAAAAAGATAGCTAGAATGTACTCAGACACTTTGGATATTTTCAAAGGATACTTACTACTAATGTGTCATACTTAAGTGAAATGGTAAAATGCTCTAAAGCAGGAATATGTAAGAGCTCTTAGGAATTCTGAAAGACTGGCAAATTGCAGCTGTAGGAAGTTTTAAGTGAAGGAAGGAAGGAAGATAATCAGAATTATATTTTGCTTATCTTCAATTTCCAGTAAAACATTGAAACAAATATTCAAGTAAACTATACCTAGGACATGAATATGCACCAATACAGATTTATTAAGAATGAATTTTGTTAAATCTATCTGGTTTCTTTCTGTGGTAACTTAGAAGGGTGGAGGAGACGAGTGCGTGCTATATATCTTCAGTAAGGCTTTTCTGTTGCAGATTGTATTCATTAGCAAGATAAGAAAATACAACCAAACTGAAGGCACTAAAAAAGCATCTGGAAAAAGCATACTCAAGGGGAACCTAGTATTGTGCATTATCAAACTGGAATAATATATGTCAGTAATTTTTTAAAGGCTGTTTTGAGCCACATACTATTCAATTTTTTTAATGAGCTGACTGATAGAAGAGAATAGGCATATTCACTTTACAGATGCTACCCATTTCTGAAAGGTGGCAGCTCTCTAGGAGATGGGTTCAAACGCAGAATGATCCTGACACACTGGAGAAATCAATTGGAAAAAAAACCACCAATGTGGTTCCATTTTGAAGAGTGTCTCCTTGCATAGGCATATGATGAATTCTTACATGGTGAACGGGCACTACTTCAAAATTACTGGCTGCACAGAAAAGGCCCGTAAGAAGGGAACGTACCGAAACTCAGCGTGACAATGTCATGTTGTTTTGAGAAAGACTGACATGCTACTAGGGATGTAAAATGTGAGTTTGTAAGTAAAATGTGGCATAACCTCTCCACCACACAGATCACACGGAGTCTGCCCAGCTCTGGGACTAGATTTGAATAAAAATTTGGACCTGTCAGACAATGGTAGGAGAATAACAAAAAGACTGATCAGTGATCAAGAAAATATGACATAAAATGAAATACTAGAAGTTTTGGAGTTGTTAAATTGATAAAGAGAAAAAGGAGACCTGAGGGAGAGAGTTACTCTTCCTTTATGTAAAAATTAGGAAGAATGAAAAAGCTGTTCTATAGTTCTACCTACATCTACACGTTAATTTTACATGTATGAATTGGTAATAGTCTCAGTGCTGATAGTCCTATTCCTAACATTTGTCAGAAGGTGACATTTGTCACTACAAAGGTCCTAAAAGACGTTGAAAATGTAGTATGTACTATACATAATAAGTACTTGCCCATTTTTTTGAAATCTTAAAAAATATTAACTTTGAATGTTTCTCCTTTTAGCTCCTATAGTAATGCGGGACATGTAAATAAGTTAATAAAATAGATGCTGTCAAATACTCATAAGGTATAAATTCAATTAGATGTATTGAAACTACACAAATTGACATAACCTAAGAAAAAGGTCATTCAGAATTTTTCTGCTGGAATGGCATTACATTAATGGGTACAAGTGCATGCTTAATAAACTGCTCAATTCTAAGAGATCCATGCTTTCAGAACTTGGGCAACTGTTTAGTAAAGCACCTGCTCACAAAATCATGTGCAAAACCTACAAACTTGGAGGCTGGTTTAGTAATAAAAACGATACTAATCAGAAAAAGTGAAGATGTTATTCCTGTGAGGAGAAAATGAACAGTAAAAAACTAGAAGAAGAGATGCAAAGCAGAAGACAACTGGTGGTGAGGAGCACTAGGAGGAACTTAGGGGGCAGAATGTGCCATTCAGCTGAAGAAAGATTCGTCCTCTGTGGTAACCAGCAGTTCTGAAACTCCTCAGAACCTCAGAAACTTGGAGAGCTGTGAATTTGGCCCAACTTTTTTCCAAACTGAGGTATTAAACTAGTCATCAAAACTCCACTTGGTTTGTAGAAAACATTTTTCGTCCTGCTGAAGCAAGCAGGCAAGCCTCTCTTTTGCAGAACTATAATAATGTGACCAAACCATCCTTTGAATGATAACATTAACTTTTCTATGATTATGTGGGGCTTGAGACATCTACTCCCACAAAAGATAAAAAGTACACACATAGACAGACAGGTAAATGTGCCGCTGCTTGAAACAGACCGAATTATGCAGATGGGTGATGTCCCTGAAGTCCGTGGGGATGCGGCGAGGTGAGAATTTGCGGGATGAATATGCTGTACACCGTTCCCCCAGCAGTAACTCCAGCACAGAAGTCAGAGACCTGCTGACATTGACGGTGTCCCAGTTACTTGCAAGGCTTGGACCCTAAGTTACAATTCAGAACAGCTTAGTTCTGAAGGCTTTTTTAAATCTTTTGGCTAATCTAATTAAAGGACTTTTTGAAAAATCATATTTAGAAAGTACACCTAATTAGAAACTTAATCATTATTTTAAGGATGTTTACATCTTCTAAAATCAATAAGGTAGAAGTTCATATTTAATGAGCTTATAGACTTACTTTACTAGATACTTATAGTACAACTTTAAAATAAAAAAAAAAAAAAAAGAGATAACTAGAAGAAATTCAGCAGTAGAGACATAAGCAAAAACCTTGTCAAAAAATTTTAACACTTCAGTTCTGGTAACCTCCTTGACAGCAGAGTAGATCAGGATCTGCTCCACTCAAGCCAGTGGAATTAAATTCAAGCGTAAAATCAGGAAAAATTATATTTGATTATGCCCCAAGTTATTAGTTATTCTGCAAAATAAGAGTAAATAAGATGGGAACAGTCTTTTGCACCTGCTAATGGAAGAATTCTCTGTTGTCTCAAGGCCTTCTTGAAAAACATTGAAGGTAATTATAATCTTCCCAAGAGTTTTGCCGCACCTGGAATTATGTTTTCAGGAAGGAGATGTCTGAAAGATATACAGAAAAGCCAGAGTACTCTTATTGTGAGGGGAACATGGCTCTTGCATGTTTTTCCAGACACTCTTCCTTGCATTTGCATTATAGCGTGTGTATTTCATCAATGTGCAACTGTAAATATACCCTTCAAAAAAATGACCTATTGATGAGTTCCCCCAAAAGTCTCTACTGACTATAATGTGTAATTCAATTTCAGTTTCTATCTGAAATTAATTATAAGCCCTGTGAGATATCTTAGACAATTGCATTTTCAGTTTTGCTTTTTCATTTTTTTATTAGTGGCAATAAATTCACGCTGATTTTTTCTGAATTATGTTTATGGTTTTACTGATATCAAACTTTAACTGATAGCACTAGTGAGGCAGCGATAAGCAATGTGAAATATACATGAATACACTTACTCATGGTTTATGATTAACCATAAAAAACACTAGGTTTTTGAGCAGCTTATCTTTTTCTAACGTCCTTTATTGTGTCTCCAAGGCTTGGTATTTTATATATTAGGTAAAATATATGCTACTCTTACCACGAATAGAAATTAAAACTACAATTTATTTACGGGACACTTTTATAGCCATATACGTGTACTGCTGGTCATAACCCTGTATGAGGCTGAATGAAAATGATTTGACTGTAAGATATGTTACCCCTGATATCATATGGTTTGCTACAATACTGCATAGGATGCATAAAAAATAGTCACCTCCAATCCCCACGATAATTCTAATATATAGAGGAATACATTTTCCATCTGTATAACTTTTTTCTTACTGCATCATTTACAATCTTTGTGTTAAGAACTCAGGCTTCAGAGTGTCAAACATAATGTTTTACCAGTTTTTAAAATAGCATTTGTTGCAGCTCCATCTAGTCTCAGAGCTTTCTTTTTCTCTTTCAGATAGCCCTAGGCTGAATGAAAAATCTAGGGTCAGGCTTTTCTCTCAGATTGGGTAGCTTGCCTTTGCATCCAATATCTGATATACTTCAACACTAGAGAAGACCCAAGCTCCCAGGCTTTGAAGTTCTGTAATACTTTAAAGAAAGCCCTAAGGCAAATATCAGAGTCAAAGAAGTTAAATCTGTTCTGGACAGGTGAAGCAACATCCCATAGCTACCAAGGGAGATTTAATTAATAAAAACATCTTAGCTTCCTGTTGTTCTGCACCAGAATATCCTCTCATGATCTCTGTCAAGAAATTTAACAACAATTCCAATTAAATTCTTTATTCAAGAGAAACCTTTTGTTTAGAAAACCAGTTTGGGTCCTTTTGGAATTAAAAAAAAACAGTTATCCAATGTAGAGAGAAAGTATCAGCTGAAAGCCTATAAACCCCCTCAGATGCTGGGAGAAGAGTTATAAATCAGAGAAAGAACAAAAACCATACCTCTTAAGTGTTCTGCCCTTCACAAAGCATATCGTTACTCTGCTTAGCCTCTCCAAGTCAATGGTCCATGAAATCTAATGTAGTTTCCAATTTCTTGCAGAAATTCTTGAATTCCTACTTGTCCATGACAAAGCACTACTCTCGAGGGAAAATAAATAAATAAATAAATTTTTAAATTTATCCACATGGATAATTTTGTAATAATAAGTCATCCAACAAGAAACTTCATCTGAAATATGTCCATTAGTCACTCTGTGTGTTAATGTCCAGAGTACCTGTGTTTTTGCACAAAAGTCTGTAGAGAAAAATGTGAGAACTGTTGCAGTCACATTTTATTTTTTTTCTTGCTACACAACCTCTTTAATGCTTCTAATTTTATTATCCTCCTTGGAGTTGTTTTTTCTTCTGCCTTTGTCTTCTCAGTTTATCAGGTAGCTTCATCATCTATGTAGTTTTTCTTGTCTATTCTCTTCCCTCACAACTATGTTACCAGTTTTTTCTCTCTGAGTGCAATGTTACTAGAATCTTTCAAGAATCCTATAATCAAATACATTTCAGTGCGTTATACCACTGAGTGAAATTTCTGGGATTTAACTAACAATTGCAAAGGACATTTTTTTTTTTTTTTCTAGGAGCAACATTTACTTGGTTTGCTAAAGATGTTGTCACATCTAGAAATAGAAATTCCAAACGTTCTACCTTCCTCTTTTTTTCCACAGATAAATACACACACTTGCAACTCATATCAATAAAAACTTCAGCACTGGACATTTCTTTGGGGTTGATGACCCTTTCCAGGGTTGTGGATCATTGACTCCCAGGAGGTTGTTAATTCTCAGAAAAAATCCCTGTTCCTCTGTTTTTATTGCTTAAATATATTGTGTGGAGAATTGCTCACTGCCATACAACATAAATACTGGAGTGAAAAAAATAAGGCAAATTACCAGCTGAGCAGAAACTGATACAGCTTAAATTGACTTTATCTTATGCTAGATGGCAGTTGAATATTACCAGGCGCATCCAGTGCTTATCCTAATTTTAACAAAAATTTCAGGTAAAAGACTGCCTTTTACTTTTCCTTTACAAAGGACCTGAAGATGAATTACCTTTAGAGCATCAGTTGCACTTCAAAAGCATAAAGTACATAAAGCCTAACAACTGACACATAATGATTTCTTCTAATTTGTACCTCCCAAAAAAATTGCATTTTGGCACTTTGAATTGAAAATAGATCTACAGTTGCAGCTACGCACTATTTAAATTGAATTATTAACCCCTCAATAAAACAGTGTTTATAGTGAAAATAAGGATAGACCATTAAGAATAGTGCCTATTAAAAGCAAGATCTAAAACATATTATTGGGGGGGGGGGGCGGGGGGGGCGGAGGGGGACATGTGTTTGTTTCTAACAAATTTTTATTTTTATTTTAATTTGTAGGCATCTCCATCAGTCTCATGTTTTGGAACAGGACAGTCGGAATTAAACCATTGCATTTATTACAGCCTGAACTAGGTTTGGTGTTCAACATACAACTTTAATTAATGCGTGAAGCAAAATTGTGAGATAAACTGAGATGGACTCCTACAGGTGAAAAAAAAACAAACAAAACTATGTAAACTTATAATAGCAACTCTGATAGATTTGTCTCATGTATTTCTCTCAGAGACACAATATTTTCAGTTTAAATCAAACCGGCTATTAATTTCTCCTTTCTTCTAAGTTGCTTTTGCAATGATAAGGAAAATATTGAAAAAGTGCATCAATGTCTTTGCCATATAGATCACCACGTCATTAACATACAGATCATGGAACAACCTGCAGGACTGAGGGAAAGTAAGAGATCAGCATCATTACATTTTCAAAGGTGCCAAACCCCATTCTTTACTGTATCAAAATTTCTGGTATACCCTATAGAGGTCTGTAGCCAGTGTTGAAGGTATGGGCAGGAAAAGCAATTTTATCAATGACCTTTTGATTGTTTTAGGTTTTGCTATTGTAAGTCCAGCTGTGTTTGTCCAGCTTTTGTCCTGTCATGTTTTCATTACTTAGATACCAGGTCTTCTCAAAGTTGTATAAAATATGAAGGAGCTGAAATTAGATCCCACTGGAAGCCAGAATACCAAGTGAAAGGTTACAGTAATTTATTTTCACCTAGATTAGCATGTTGTGTGTTAAATTTTGATCAGATTGCCTTTTGAACTGCCGATTCACTTGCTAGAGAATGATAATACATGCAGACAACGAAGTCAGTCTTCTGGACTGTAAGCTACCGTAGTCCTTTGGCAGCTGAGTAACCAGTCAGAATTGCTTTTCAGAGCTAAGTGGATGGCTCAGGTCTACCAAAACCCCAGAGCTGGGCATTACACATAAATTACTATGCCACAGTCCCACAAATCACTGAGCTACACTGAAGATATCGAGCAATGCTAAGTTAGACCAGATAAAGAATCAGTTCTGAAAATACATGTCAGTCAAAAAAATATGTTTTTTGCTAGTGGTCACGGGAAGCGTAGCGTTTCACCATACATGATCAGATGTTCATACCCCATCATGTGTATGTTCATATTATACCAATCAGTTACGTGCTTTAGCAGTGTGTAACTAGATTTATTTTGTGCAAAACCTTAAAGCAGCACATGTCTGACACGGGGCATGCTTGGAGACCTTAGAGGCACGAGATCATCAGCTGCCCCATGGGTCATTGTGATGCCTTCTGGGTGATGTGTGACCTCCAAAACCCCAAGAAGCCAATGTCTAAGCCCTGTTGGGAAACCTAAGCAAGGTTCCCCCTTCTGCTTCTCCCAAAATGTTCAATCCTAAAGGCTTTCTAAAAGTATCTGAGATTTGAGGTTCTGTAATTCACAACGATAATTTACTTGATAATTTACTTAATTAGAAACATAGCAGGCCACGTTCCTTACTCTCTGCTAGTTAATGAAACCGTGGCTTAGCGGTTCAGTTTCTCACTTAGAGTGCACAGACTCGTAGGCTCATTTTCATCCTCTGTATAACAATATCAAAAAAACTCATTTCTGGAGAAGTGCTCAGGCAATCAGGTGAGTTTTCAGCTTTGGAAAGGTTCACAGCTCCTCCTTTTGAAGATGGCACATTTTCATTACTGAATGAGATGGTTTAGCTAAAACAACTCTAGATGTACAGCCTGATGGCTAAATCATCTTTTCAGTAAAAATTATGAGGGCAATGGTTAACTGTCCCCAACTATATTTTAAATAACAGGAATGATTGTTCTGGGAAATTTTTGAAGAAAATTTGCAAGACTTAGAAGACGACCGGGCAGGGGGAAAATATCACAGATTTTTCCCTTCTCAAATTCTCATTCTCTCTCTATATGGACCCTAGGTACACTACTGAAGATATACCTTAAGATTAAGGTACCACCATATTTTCTTCAGCTGAGTTTAAGGTCTCCATTCTGCCTCCACCCCCAATATATTCTATAACTCTGAGCCTTTATTTGATCTAGGTATTCATGGTGTTTGAGGGGTTCTTATTAGGGAGTTTGGGGGATTTTCAGAGGAATACTTCATAACCACAATAAAATGAGATGGGGAAAAACCCGCAGATCTGAATGGAACAGGATTTTTCCTTTTCTTTTTCCTTTCTGAAAAATGACATTACCAAAAAAACACAGCTCAAGTCAGTCCCTAGCAACTGGTCCATTCAGTACAACATAGAAACCCCCAAATATTTATTACTGGACCACTTTTTCAAAAAAAATAATATGTAAATTTACCAAAATTGTGTTCTGTGAAAACTGTTTCTGAGCTCTCCTTTGGCTTCAAAAATATGCATATTCTTTCATATTTTTTTCTCAGTAAATACATATTTTTCCTGAGATGTTTGCTAATTCAGGGTTTATTGACATGCATTACAATTTTATCTAGCGTTAAAAAACATAAAAATAGACCCTCTCATTAGCGCTATTGAACCATACACAACTATTATTCAGAGAAAAATGTCACTTTTGAAAAAGCACATTTTTAACAAGTGCAGTTTCCAAGTAAGGAATGGTTCTTTGGTGCAATATTAAAAGACTTCAATATTTTTGACGAACTGAATCATGGCATCAGACACAAAAACCTTGGGGTTTTTTCACATGTACAAAAAGCTTTCCAGTCAAGCCCAAAATGCACTTTGGCAGTCTCTAATAGCAACAAAGAAAAAATTTTCTTCAGCAATGGCAAATATTTCTGACCCAAAGTAGACTCTGCTGTTTCGGTTTCTTGCAGTATTACTGCTTTTGCTGGTATTCTTTCCTCACTGATATTTTTCATTCTTTGCTATAAAATCTAATTCCTCTTAGAAAAGTCACCTAATTAAAAGTAATCTTTAGTGCAAAGATGAAAAGGAGCTTTTCTGTAGCTACCCTTTGCCTTTCTACAGAAGTGAAAAAATGTAGTGATATAGATAGTCTATCTAGCTCATACGGCCAGTGAAGGAAACATTCATTCCAAGCACATTTCTATTTCAGCCACTTACTTGCACCCCGTTAGTGCATGAAGAGCAATATTTCTGTGGAGTTATGGTGACATCAAGTGGCTAGCTAAATGATCCCTGCAAATATAATAATACCGATATATATTTCAGATGTTGGAGTAGAAGACAATATAGGGAATTACCAAGTAATATTAAGAGTATCATACCTGTTTGCTATATTATTGATCTTCTGGTTCTATATGGTGGATTAAAATCTACATTTGAGATGTATCATCGCGGTGTATAATCATTACATGCCATTAATGAAAACCAAATAATCATATTTCATTCCTGAGGTAGAGTTCAAAGACAAGGGACTGTGTTTGAATGAAAAACAGTGAATGAAAACCCGTGCTTAATATTTTACCTTGTGCTAAAACATACCTGGGTCACTCAGTCAGCTGCTGTGCACTCATTAAGAAAATGGAGAGAGTGATAATTATCTTCTGATAGGATTTTCATGATGGAGTTAACAAGTTAATATCTACAACTTTAATTGCATGTTCTGGTTCAGTGACAGCATAGCCTCATAAAGGTAACAAAGTCCAACTTGTTCTGCAGTAGGATGATTTCTTTAAAATTCTCTGGTGTCAAAATGTACCCTTCCAAGCCTTTCGAGACCATGACTGGTCCATGAGTATGAAGGTACACATTCTGAAATTCTCCAGTGAGTATCTTTTCTTCACTAGCTTGTTTTTCACTCACTCTCTTCTTAATGGGATGACTTCTCTGTCTCCTCTCCTACAGTCAGATCTTTGTTCTGCTGTTTGCTACCCTCAGCTCCTCTAAACCAGTGCAATGACTTTAATCGCTCGCCATCCTCCTTCAATGTCATGTCAGTTTCCTGCTTCAAAGCTTGCTTGAGCCCACTTGTTGGGATGCCTCCAAGAGATGTTAGCTGGGGAAGAAAGATTCAGTATGAAATCAATAAAAGATACAAATTCTGTGGATCAGAAAGAAATTACAGAATTCAGGCTTATCAGAATTTTGCCAAAATAGTAGCTGAGAAGCACAGAGGGAATACTGGATGGAGTTTGTTTGAATTTATATATACTGATACAAACACTGCAAGTTACTTTACAGTTTAATACAGGGGCAGTATAATACAGTGGCTGTATAACAGTGACCCAAGGCATACAAAAGGTGTCAGCCTCTTTCTTGACTTTGATGAAAGCCTTCAGCACTGAACATTTTACTTGACTAGTCCGCATTTGTCAATGTATTCTAATGACTTCACCTTTGTGGGTGAATCACGTTTACCTGAAAGGACTTATATATATTTGATAGTTGTTGTTGTTGTGTGATTCTCAGAATACAAATGATTAACTTTGTACACCAAGCCTTATTTGCAAGTTTAGGATGCAAATACAATTTTAGTAAATAAAGAAAAATTCTGACATGAACTGTATATTCTTTAGTGGGGACTCTCATAAAAATATTATGTATGAGAAGCAATATGGGACAAAAATCACATGGCTGCATTGCTTTGGAAGATATACAAAATAAAAAGCATTAATCAGTCAGCTCACAGGACTATTTAAACCAGAAATCCCATTAAGTGCTTAAATTGATTTACTCTTCCCTCCCCCAAAATAATAAAATAAAATTCCTCAACTGTCTATTAAATCAGACAATAAATAAAGGTAGGTTGGTAAAATCCTTGGGGAAGAGGGACCTTAAGGCCATCTGATTCATATTTCATACCTCTTCCATTTCTCCATCTTTTTTTTATCCTTGTTAAAATTCATACATACACAATGTCATAAGCTAGTGTTGGTTTGGATTAAATTTATTTTACAAAAAAAATAATAAAAAAAACAATTCATGTGAACTGAGGCCAAAATAGTCTAGTGAAATAATGTTTTTTTTTCATTTATATTCACTGCCGTGTCTCTCCACTGAAGTTAATGCATTTTCCCTGAAAGGTAATTCATTTCAATTTAAATCAATACAGTATCTTCGAACAAATGCCTTCCAGAGATGCCATGTTTGAACAAACAGTGGTACATTTGTGTAAATTAAAAATTTTATTGGTAATTGCACCCCAAAAGTGCTTAGGAATAAAACTTTTTTATTCTAAATAAGCATGAACATAAACAATCCAGAATTGGTTTGGTTTTATTTTGATTTGATATTCAGGAGTTTTATGGGCTTTGACACAGAGGAGGCAAGGAAAACGCTATTTATGTATCTAAATACAACTGGGTGTAATTCTTGCCTTAAAACCCAAACCAATACTTTAATGAAAGGAATCACTATGTTTTGTGTTGGTTTCCCCCCCGCCCCCCATACATTTTAGCATACCAGAGAAGACCGACCCAGACTTGTACAGGGAACATAAAAGTCCACATTGCTTTAAACCTGCAGTTCCAAACTAAACCACCTCCCAGTGGTTCACAACCCCCTCATAACACTTCATGGGCAGTGGGGCACAGGGGTGGGAAGAAGGTGTTTTAATTTGTCCCTTCTTGCTTATCCCAAGCCACGAATCTCTGCGGTCAAAAAAAGAGGCAGGAGAGCCCCGATTTATCAAATACTCGACTGTCATTCTCAAGTTCCTCTTGCAAACAATCTGAAAGAATTTTCCTTTGAGCAGTGTTTTCCAATCTTAAAATTATTACTTTTGAGGGATCAAAGGGATTATAGAACACTGGGAGAAGTCACACCAGTTGCCAATCGCTCGGTTCCTTCAGGGGAGCTGAGGAAAGCAGCAACTGTGTTTGCTGGCTGAAAACGTTTGCACCAGCTGGGGTAACCACCCTCAGCTGCCAGCAGCAGCTCAGCCTCTTTATGACAGGGGAAAGAGGGTTTGCTCTTTTTGTTTCCTTTTTTTATTTTTGCTTTTCTTACCTCCAGATTTGGAGGTCACTTAAGTCATCGGGTAAGTGGGTTAAACTCCTAAGTCATAAACACTTGGACATACAGGATAAAGCCACGCAGAAGTCATTTAACTTTGTCAGAACCTTTAATACCCAGTTTGCCCTGACCAGGAAGCCACGTTGAGTACTTCACTGACAGAGGTATTTTTTGAGTAGGATATGAGTTGCAACAAGAATTTAAATTAAGGTTTATATCGTTTTCTTCTTGTCTCTTCTGTATCTGTAATTCTCTAACAATAATGTATGTGCTGTGGGTTGGTTTTTGAAACCAGATCTAGCAAAGCCAAATGTCCCTACTCATAGGCTACTCAGCATTATTTTGCAATTATTTGCAAGTGGGAATTTCCAGGTATGGATTAAGGGAAGTGACTGCTAGAAATGTGGTTCTGCACTGCCAGCTGTTTCCTCTCTCCTGCTTCTCTGAAGGAGCACTGACTGTCGTGCTGGAAAACTGCAGAGATATAGGCCATAAACTTCTTTCCCTTATTCCTGCTGGACTTGCATCATGGTACACATTTTTTTTTTGTTGTTTATTTGTTTGTTTGTTTAGCCCCAAATTTAACCCCTTCTTCATACACTGAAAAACAAAAGCCTGTACCATAAGTACTGCTTAGAGCCCAAACTTCATCTTCACCATGTCAACTTCTATATCTGTTTGAACAGGACCAGCCACTGGAAAAGAAAAATAGTTTTAGTTTCTACCTGTGTAATACAATTCAGTCCTGAGCAGAAACATCTGAACCAATTCTAAGTAGCTAGGCTGAGCATCAGTGCACTAACATGGCATTAGCTGTGAAAGGTAATTTATCCTCTGTTTATATACAATGTTGTACAATGCATTTCTAGTTCTAGAGACTCACGGTTGCAGAAAAATGTGGGTGAGTTATAAAAATGTGACTTGCTTTGGATCTAGTATTGCAAATGAAAAGGAAGTCCCTTCAAATGTACCACATACAGAAGTGCAGGACAAGATTATCTCCAAATGTGGGTTGGTAGTGACTGGTTTGTTTTTCTCTTGAGTTCAAACACCCAAATGTAAAACATTTGTTTTAAGACCAGTGGTATATTGTTGGGGTCTGCAGCGGGTCTGCAGGTAAGTTAGTTGACCTCAAAGACTTAGCCGTGTACCTTTAAGACAGCCACAAATTGTCAGGTATGTAAACAGGATGTGAAGAACCGGAACTTAGAACCGCAGCGTACGGGCACCTACAGCAACAGCAAATAGCAAGCAAGAAGAAGGACAAAAAAACCTATCAGGGTCTAACACCTGCACTGTCTAAGATATATAAATAGTTTGTATAAACAATAAAGGCCATTTTGTCCGACCCTAGCCACGCAGACATAGTGTTTCTTTTAAGTCCGCCTCGACTTGCGTCACCAAGTATATTCAAAGCAGTTTGCCCAGCAACCAGTCTAAGCGTAAGAAGTACAAGAGTCCATCTGTGGACAAGGCAAGAGACCTACACCTGAAGTAATTGCCTTCTGTAAGATCAGAAAGGCAAAAGCATGTGTAGCTAGTCTTAATGGTCACGGCTTAGCAAATAGCACTGCAGTGTAGGTGGCAATGGCATTAACATTTTCCGAGATACCTAGATAAGGGTAAAAGGACTAGAACAGGCGTGTTGGCTGCATAACAGTGTATTCTACCACCTTTTAGGTGCCAATTGTCATACAGCCTTTCCATGCCTCCATGCCAGTATTATTCAAAATGAGGGAATGACCTGACTTATTTTACTTCACAGGTTTTGAAAGAAGATCACCCAGCCTAAAGTTAGCTGGTCAGCTCATCAGATATGGAAGTCACCCAAAGTCTCAAGCATATACTTCATTCTTCTTTTTTTTATTTTTTTTTTTTTTATTATTATTATCACCTTTAACCCATCATATGGTCATCATCCTTTTCAGAGAGAGAGTGCAGAGGGGTGCTGGTGTGAGTCATATTTAAGGATTTTACTGTAAGTAATTTCTTTTCCATTAATCTATTTTTTCCTATCACTCTATCTTTCTGTGTTTAGTTCACTGTATGGATGGTTATTGATCTTTAAATACAATACCTCTAAATCTTTCTGTATGCTTCGGACAGTTGCCTTATTTATTAATAATTTCACGGGGTTTTTTGGAAGTCAGAGGCGCTTAACACATCTCTTCCCTGAGATATCATTAAAATATGCTAACTAAGGTAAATGTTTGAGAGAGAATGCAGACATTTCTAAAGGTTATGATCTATGACAACACTCCTTAGCTTTAAGGTTAGTTTAATTGAATTAATTGTAGCACTGAAGAAACTGAAGAACAAAGAGAGCTCTGACTCTGTATTAACGAGAAATATTTGACCTTTTCAATATGTAACATTTTGATTGGCAAACCTTTCTACTGGCGCATTCTTAATATTTATATTTTTTTTTCCCCTCATGAAAAATAAGGTAGGTATATCAGAAAGCCGAAGTACAGCTGAGATAATTGGAAAGATCCAAGATGGGAAGTGTGCAAGTATATGTGTATATACACTCTTCCATAATTCAGAGGATGTTAGCAATGGGGGCTTCATTTTGTTGGCAAGGCTTTTAGTGAAAAGAAAGAGCCAGACCAAGTTAAACGTAATTTGTCATATCAGAATGTGAATTTCAGGTGTGGTTTGGTTTACACAACCTTAAAGAGGCCATTTTTGTCTGATAAGAACTGTTCCCTGCTATATATATGAGGCTAAAAATATTTGTAATGTCATTCAGATTATTTATGAACAGATCTGTTTAAAACGTGGAAATACCTTTTAATTTTTTTTCCCCTCAGGGCATTTTTTAACTCGGTAAGATATAATCAGTCTTCTCAAAAAAACAGCAGAAATGTGGCATGTCATAATATTTACCCCAGGATATAAACTTTTCTTCTGCTTCCTCCCTTGCCTTCACTACAGGGCCCATGCTGTTCCTGTTCTTGTCGTGCCTTGTGCTGCGTGCAGCCTGCCCAGCTCCATGAGGCTGTATTTATGTTACTTGTTCCACAGTACCTTGATGGTTTTTGGGGCTCTTGCTCCTCATTGTTACGTGCATTACTTATCAAATATTAGGTAAAAGGCCCTATCATTGGCCTAGGAGGGTTAGCCCTTTCTCCCTTAGAGTTTGCATAGCCTTGCTACAGTCTGAAGACTTCAGGAATAGCTCCCACAATATGCCACAGCTGCTGAGGGCAAAAATCCAGGTGGCAAATTGTCTCTTTTGCCTATGCGCTCTTCATTTCGTTAGCTTTTACTGGAAAATTTTACTGCTAAAAAAATTTCCATTTTGCTCTTGTTAACAAACAAACAAACAAACAAACAAACAAACAAACAAAAAACCAAAATAAAAGCAGATATTGTGAGAGTTCCTGATGTTTACTGGTTTCTTGGAAATGTCCAATTTCCCTTTACATGCAAATCTTCCCTAAACCCTCAGAGCTTAGGAAAGGTGTATTTATACACAATCAATATCTCTTTCTGTAGTGCTGTAATGCTATGCAAAACCAAAACAGAAATTGTTTTTCTTATACAGATTAAAGCATGCCTGAGGCAAAAATCTGGGCTTGTTCTCAGCTGATGAAGAATTTCTTTGTAGGCTACGTAAGCAGCATGTTCCGGGGCTGCTGCTGTATCTCTTTAAAATCCCAGTAAATTGTTTAGAAGAAAATACTCAGATTTTTAGCTTGAATATCTGATTCATATTTTCCCCATGAGAAGTTAAAAGGTCAGTAAGTGTTCCGAGCTGGTTCAGCTTAATTTATTGATACTTCATTTCAAATTGTCAAAACATTAACAAAAGCTTCAAAACCTGCCTTTGCCTGTATACAAAGAATAAATATATTGTAAATAACTTTCAAACCTCATTTTAAATTCCCGTCTTCTGGACTTTGGCTTTCAAGTAGAAAAACTCTTCACATTCAGCATATCACCAGATAACTTTAACCTCTTTGAAAATGGTTTTCAGGAGCCTTGATGGATCTCTTGCTCAGCAATTGGCCTTGGGAAAGTATGCTCTTTATGGTAAGCCGAGTGCCGCACGCAGTAATCTGTCAGAAAGTGAACAGCAAACGTAATGGAAGGTTGAAACAGATCATTTAGCATTGTGACATTATTTGTGAATTTGGCGCGCTGAGAGAGATTTTTGTCATGCATATGGTTGATGTTGATATGGGGTTATGAACGTGCCTGGCTGTATCCCCAGCGTCTGAAGAGTTGTGAAGCATAACTTAACCCGGAGTTATCTCGGCCTCTCTCTGCAACCTTTTGAGACTGGGACTGATAACATCTGCCACCTAAGCTGCTCCACTGAAGTGAAGCTGAATGGCTGCGATGCCTTTCCAATTGCCTACCAAGCAATTTAGAAGGAACCTAGCATCACTTTTACTAACCCCAGAGGTGTCTCCATTTGTTTGGCTTTTCCGGCCTGTATCTTCCTTTCACTGTCCAGCTAAATTGACAGAACGCAGAGTCCCGTTCCATATAGCATGTGTCTTTGTAGGAATCCCTTTAAAAGCTTTAGCACTTAAGAAAAATCGATAGCGCTTATGATGTCTTGCAGGCCTCCCCTCTCCTGCACGCTAAATTCTCATCAGCCCATTATTAGTTTGCCTTGAGTTACTGTTGGAAAAAGAAAGTAAACATTGCATCTTAAAAGCACTCATGTGGCATTGCACTTGAATAACATTGGCTATCATTCCTTAATGAATTTAGTGGAACCGTGTTGATCATATATTTAGAAAGAGAAAGAAGAGCTGCGCAAAATGCATTGCAGGCACTGAGCCAAGTCTATCTATTAGATACAAATCCACTGTGTTCATTGAAATAAATTGAGCCTGCAGAAATACTGATATCTTAAATAACTCTTTAAAATATAAATTGTCATAAATATAATGAACTATATTTTTCTCCAAATATACTTTAAATTAAAGAAGAAAAAAACCACACACACACAAAAAAAAAAAAAAAAGAAAAAAGAAAATCCCTGCAAGATTAATCCATGATTTATTGCAGGAAAGAAAATGTAGAGATAAAAAAGGGTAGTGAAAAACTGAAGAAAAAAACCACATGACTCAGCTACACTAAGAAAGGTGTTTAGCAAACAAAACCACTGAATGCAGAAACATCTAAGTTTCAAACATTTGGTTTCCAAGTGTTATCTTGTGGTTCCTAGGCCTGTGGAGAATTACTTTGTCTTGGAAGGGGTCCTAGAAGAATGTAAATTGGAGCATGCTTCTCATGACAGGGATTAAAAGCAGAGGTCCTATATCACGGTGATGGGTAGGTTTACCTGCTATTCACAGTTCAGTTTCTACTTGTTTGTCGTGCACATCCTTTGCATTTCTATATGGTTTATAAACATGGTGGGGTTTTTTGTGGGGTTTTTTGGGTTTTTTTGTGTGGGTTTTGTTTGTTTGGTTTTTTTGAAACAGGAAAAAGGATGGTCTTTTTTCTTTCTTTTTTCTTTCTTCATTCCCTCCTCCTTAATGTAGTGACAGTGGTTAGAACAGCAATGTAGAGTACATGGGTTCGAGTTTCAATCCCTTGATTTGCTTAATAGCCTTAAATGTTCATCAGCACAGAAACCAACCTAATTACCAGAGTACCGGCTACTTCAGCAGTATTCATGCACCTGTTAAGGGAAGGTGGGGAATTTCCCATTCTGCATGTCAAAGTTTTTTTCCTTAAAATAAAAGTATTAAAGATGCTTGTATTCTGGAATGAGAGTGCAAGCCCATGTATGACTCTCTAGTATAGTGATGACAATATTTCCTGGAAAGTGGTGGGTTTTGGTCATGCAACATTTCTGAATGTTTGTAATCATCTATGCTGATTGAACAGTCCTTGGAGATGAATATATAAGCTGAAACAACAACTTCTTCCAGAAGTAGCCCTGTACAGCATGCTGCAGATACAATCACATGATTTCCTTTATATATTTATTTTTCTGCTTAGTGGGATAGGAGTTGTCCTTTCCGAAACAGTGTGGTGCTCAGAACATGTTTTGCCAATATGAATGGGGGAAGGTTAAAATTCACCGGGCATAAATGCCAGGCTCCTGTGAGATGAGTGCTTCATCCTCACATGGTAGTGGAGAGACCAGCCTGCCTGTATTGAATTTTAAATGAAAGCATTTGTATGAGGCCCTATTTTGTAAAAACACCTGTCAGAGAACATGCATACCTTCAGAGGAGACAAGGAAAGGACAGCCTAGTTTCCTGATCCATATTGGTCTTGCAACACTAGGCACCAGGTGATGTATACAGCAAAAGTACATTGAGAGTCCTGCTGTGCCCTGTCTGTTCGTTCCTACGGTGCAATTGCACTTTAGCACTTTATCAGTCATGCTGCGGCAAGAGAGATTCTGTGCTCTAAACCTGGTCAGTGACATGACATAAAAAAAAAAAAAAAAAGGGTGGGGGTGGGGGAAGAGTCCTTTAGAACAGATTACAAATATTTACATTGGCATAAGTGAGAAATTTGAGGAAATGGCCCTCTGTATGGTAGAGAAAAGACATATTGAGCAGGCTTCACAAATGAAGAAGCTGTAAAGTGGAATGACACCTTCAGTTTATTTATAGCCTGAATCTAGCATATTTACTGTCAGACTCAAATATAGGGTCAGTTTTCTCTCTGAATCTGCTTCCTGTGGAGCAACATATTTTTTCTCTGTCTCATTATACTTTCACCATCAACACTGGCAATCTTTTACCCTTTCTTAAACACAGAAACGAGTGGCATTTCACACCTACTCTGCAAAACCAGTGGGCTTTGGCATTTCCTATGCCAGAGTGCAATGTGAAGCATGCCCAAGAGAGTTGAGGGCTTGTAACTACAAGGAGTGTCCTCTTTCCTTTTCCTTTGCTGCCCCCCAGACAAGAACGCTTTGCTTTGACTTTGGCAGCTTTAGGACCAGTTTGTAGTTTCTTCATATGTCATCTCATTCTTCTGTGTGTCATACGTAAACTATATCACCTCAGTATTCATTTTCACCTATTCCACACTACCTTCTGAAGTACACTCGCCCATGTTGTTCTCTTTGGTTGCTCCAACATGTCACACGAGTCTGTGACATTCCTGACCATTTCAGATTCTGTTTTTGGTCATTTTACGACAGTATCTTAAAAAAGAAAAAAAAAAAAAAAAAGTTGACTCGCTCTTCTTTATAGAGTTGTAAGAACTGTAAGTACTCTAGATAAATCTGTTCTGTGACAGAACATAAACATGCTCACATTTCTGAACCTGTAAAATAAATGTAACCACACGGCTAGTAGGGCAGAACTGGAGACCAGGGAAGGCCTGGCTTTAATCACTGGTATTCGATAGCCACAAAGTCACTAAAGGGTTATTATTGTGACTTAGAAGAAAAAATATATATATATTTAATATACAAAGCAGCACTTTTTGGGGAGAATTATACATTAAAAAATAAATAAAGTTGGTTGTGAAATCTTAAACCATAGCTCACCATGACCAATGAGGGCAATGAAATCTACCAGAGATAAACTAATTTCTTTAGATATCAAAATCCCAGCTGTATGCTTAAAATCCACACCCCTCTGTAGTCATTTGGATACTTTCTTTTTCAATCAAAAAGACCTAGGTTTTCACCCCAGAAACAAACCTTGTGTATGTCAAACAATAAAGAACAGACACTTCTCAAATTTTACATAAAAATTTCACTGTTTATGAACACAGTATTATTACTTCTAACTCCAGTTTTGCAGCAGAGTCCTCCTAGGCTCAAAAACTCCCATTTCCCAAGAGGTGTTAGGAAAGTCTCACTTGTCTCAGGTCAGACTATATAACTGAAAAAAAAAAAATATCTGGCTTTTTCTCTGTATCATAACATCATATTTATGTCATCAAACTATATTTATTTTTTTATCCTTCTTTCATTGTTAGTATTTTAGGTACTATTATAAGATAAAGATTTCTTCAAAATTCATCTTCTACATGTACAAGAATCATAACTAGTCTGTCATGAAAAGATCTTTTTATGATGTATAGTTACATGTCTCTTCAGATAGTAAACTATTCATTCCTCTTGACAAAACTTCTCCAAATTAATTCTAAATCAAAATAAAAAATAGGTTTGTTTTGTTGAGATTGATACCCAGCATCCATATCAGCACACAATTTAATGTGATGGGTAGTCTTTATTTAGAGGAAACTGAAATACATCGCTGAAGTATATGAGCAAAGATGTTTGAGGATAATTCACCAGTGCCCAGTGATATCAACACATCTTTCACAGTTTTATGAGAGTAATAGAGAAAAAATAATAAGAAGTCAGAAAATCCAGGAAAAGCTGCTCTTTCATATGTAACATCCATCTCTGTTTTTATTGCATTCAATGCATATATTGGTTAAGGTCAAAGACTGTCAGTTTAAATTTTGTGCAAACTGGCGAACTGATTTAAAAAAAAATTACTTTAAAATCTGACAGGCAGACAGTAGACAACCTAATGCATCATTGGAGAAAATCACAAATAGTGACACGACATTGTGTGAAGGGGTAAACCATGTATTGTTTTCATTGATGTTGCAGTATAACATAAACGATTTTCAAAAACACTTCTCAGTCATTTTAGTGGTACTGGAACAAGCTGGCCTGTATCTTTTCTAGTGTACAAGATGTAAAATCTCAAAGTGGCTTTTCAGAAGGTTGTTTTTTATCTATTTGTTATATACTGTACTGCAGGAATATCAACATCGCTGGGTGATGGGCACTGCATTTCCTTTACAAATGCTTGGGTTAAATGGAAGTTATTGACCTTTATTCATCCACAAATCTTCTAATCAGATCAAAGACTGCTGACAAAAACCTACCCAAAACCAACCAAAACAGAAGCAGGAAAAGCTCCAAACAGACACACAACAGACAGGGAAATGAAATCCATTGGGAAAACTTGGTTTGTCATCATCTGCCACTGTTCTGCCCACTCTGATGGGTAATCATTTTGCACGGTTCTCCAGATATCTTTTTGCCCTGTGGGAGAGATGACAGTGCTTTTCATCCAGTCTCCAAACTAGGAAAAATTGTGGTCAAATATTCACAACTGCCAACTTCAAAGGAGTTTTTCCATGGCAACCATACCTCAAAAGCCTGGAGTTGCAGAACTTGCCAATTAGCAACTCCAAAGGGGGCCATTAGCTCCTTCAAAAACATAGCGGACACTGGTTTTAATCACCGTTTGTTTTCAGCCTTGCAAGCCAGCACTATGTGAACACTAACCATGCAAGTGTAAGGCTGACGACTTCGAAAGAAGTTGATGATGCGTGAAAAGAACAACACATCTCAAACTCCATTTTTTGATAAAGAATAATTATCCTCAGTAAATCATCACTTCTAATTTATTGTTGTTTAATTAAAGCAAGTCGTATATTCTCATTATTGCCAGTGGTAAACCATGCATAACAGCCACAGAATTTGCTTGCAGTAGGAGTCCTCAGTTATACTGCTGCTTGGGAATGAACAAGTACCATAAAGCAAGGAGTGTCTGCATAACTGTGGACCTGCAGAAGGGACTGCCTAGGTGTCTAAGGCTTCTGTTCATAAAGAGAAGAGAAAGCGGAGAAAATAAACATACAAGAGACAGAAAACATGGAAATCAAGGACACTAGCTGCTTAGCTTGTAAAATCTTTCTGACTCCTTGTAGTCTATGGAAAGTTACAGCATTATTAGCCATGAAGCCTAGGTCTGTATTATTTAGGATTTTCATGTACATATAAAAGAAAATCCAAAGCTTTGTAATTTAAAAAAAAAAAAACAAACCACAACCAACAACAACAAAAAACAACCAAAAAAAAAAAACCAACCAAACAGAAAACATAGTCCTATATTTTCATTAGCTGTTTTGAAGTAATTATTTCTTTATTCACACAGATGATGTGCCATTTCTTTTAGAGGTCACATATTTCAGCATTAGTAGTAAGAAAATCTTGAACTTCACCCATTCATTTAAATAGGTTGTCATTTGTGAAGCCCAATTATTCCCATTACCATTTAAACTGTAACACTGCTAACTAATTTATCACTTACCACCCTGTCATAAACCCCCAGCTATCCAGCTCATCTTGTGTTGCTGGCTATGTTCATGCCACTTTGACATCTGGTGCCTTTGACAGGAATAGCTGTACAAATTTTGAACATGTAACCAACTTAGGGACCTCTCCACGCAGCAGAAAGGCATTTTCTTGTACATAAAATTGGGATCATTTCAGAAGAAATGAGGCGCACAGAATGTTATATGAAACCTGCCTGAATGCTGACGCATAAGCTGGCTGCTGGCTGGATGTCTTTTCCAGAAGGTGCTATGGCACCAGGCATCCCAGGCTACGATGCTATACGGTGCTGCTGTGCTGTTCCTGCCCCATGAGCCTATATAAAGCAGCCCAGACTCCTTGTCAAAAGCATGAGAGACGCTGGCCACAGCAAGAGGCTACATCACCAAGGGCAGCTGAGCAAAGCCCTGAATCAGATCATGAGTCTTGACAGGTCAGGAAAGCAATGGGAACAAAGTAAGATGATGTTTTAGCAATTTTAAAAGGGATTCTCACATCTTTATTGTTCTCTCTCCAGTAAAAGCCTAATGAACTCATAGCTGTACTTGTCAGAAGCAGTGCTAATTAAAGTTTCTAGTACACCTGTTTGAGTAATTCCAGTCTCTTAAAAAGACTTTCAGTGGTTCTGAAATACTATCTGAGGGCCAGACCCAAATAAATAATACTTCTTCTATTATCGTCTCTAAGCCAAAAAATTTGGGGTTATGAGCACCCCTAAGGTGTTACTATGTTTGCATATGCCTGTTCAGTGCCCACCAAACAGAGCTCATTTAATAATATTAAAGTCAGGCTCTCTCTCTTTCTTTCTCTCTCTGAAAGGAAGCTGAGGAAATTTCATGGCATTTCAGTTGGACAGACGGTGCAGATTTTCTGGTGTACTGCTTACTAGCATTTCACTGTTTAGCAGCCCAGCTTCACAGGGGAAGAGATATTATTGCTAGTCCAGACCATGGGGCTTTTTAAAATACATTTCCTATAAGCAAAGCCTGGTGATGTACCCTTTCTCTGAATCGGACATCTGCTGCTGGAGTCCACAGCTATGGCAAGAGAAGGACTGATATCATATCAGTACACAGGTTTGAAATGGAAACCTCGAATTTAGAAAAAAAAAACAAAACAAACAACTTCATGGGAAAAATTTATCTGCTGTAGATACAGAATGTATTTGACTGCTATTTGTATGATTTTTGTAGTGCCCTGGCTGAACTGCGTTCTGTGATAGTACACTACAGGGCCCTGGCCATATAAAAGTAGGATGAAGACTAACTTGAAGGGAAGGTAAAAACTGCCCCACAAAGGTTTCCTCTTAAACTAAGTTCCTAACTTGTGAGCTAGTCACTCTTGGAGAAGATTAAAAAAATGATCAATAAAAGAGAAGAAATAGGTCAATTATATTTTTCTCTTCACTTCTTTCTCTTCATATTTGTAGGGTTTTGTACGTTCTTTGAAAGAGCAGGTTGAAAAAGACACAGTAATGAAATTTTAAAACAAAGAAAATACTATGTCATCTTTTGTTTGACACATGCAGGTTGCTTTTAAAAGTAGCAGTCACAGGAAAAAAAAAAAAAACAAACAACATAATCCAACTTCTTGCAAAACCAATAGTGCCAAATAAAAAAAAAAGATAGGGTCTTTTTTGGTTGTTTTTTCTTAGCACTACATGAAAGTCCACAGCAAAATTCTTTCCCGAGGTATGCTGCTTACATACCCAGTGATGGTTACAGGTGCATTCACAGTCCAGCTCTGTGTTGCCTTTATAGGTCTGTTTTATACATGATGTTCTTTGGATTTCCTACTGTGGATTTCCTTCATACCCCATGGGAGCAATGGGCAAATGAGTCCTCAGTAGCTGTGCACCAGCTACGGCATGGGCTGCTATATGTAGGTAGATAAGAAGAATTCTCCACTTACCACACCACAGCCCTCTGCTGATAACAGTTCTTCTCCAGACCAAACCTTATCTTCCCTCTGTATGATATAGTAGAAACAAAGTAAGACAAAATATATTCTGAGGGTGGTAGTTTTGACAGAAGTTATATCGATTTATTAACAATGTCAATACAGACAGATGTGCACAGATGTGTGCCTTCTTCAGCTGTTCTCAGAAACCAGCTCCTGCCTTAAAACCCTTTGTCAATGCTTCTACTATAAGGCTGAACCTTGACTAATGTGCCCGAACAAATTCAGGGTGCTTTTCCATTAAATACTTAAACATTTGCTGGAAAGGAACTAACAGTTAAGTGTGTTAAGTATCGCAAAGGAATGACCTGGATCCGATCTCACACATTTCCTTATGCTTCTTTTCACAATGTCTGTTCAAGTCATTTGCACAGACTGGGCCAGTTTCCCCCAGTGACATGGGAGCACACCCTGTCTGGTGGGTAGGACGTGCATTTACAATCTGGTCCCAGCTGAACCAGTTATCTGTTATTCACATAGCCCTTGGTAGAGGTATTTAAAATCCACTGGAAACCTCTCACATGGTCTTTCTATCATCACACTCATTAATCTATCTGGAGAATATTCATTTGATACCTGTGACATGATGTTATACAGCACTACTGCTTCAAGCCTATCATCACTAGTTCTTGGAAAAAGAAACTAAACAGAAACATAAGAAATAGTATGGTCCTATGCTGTGTTTTTACCTGGCAATTCCAAGGCAATTGCATCCCAGGACTCAACAGGGACATGTCCTACCACTCGAGTCTCAATGCATACATAGAAATCATCTGGCTCCACAATATTTCGTTTCTCCTTTTTCCTGTTCCTAAAGAATGTATGCATATGAGTTGTGTTTAGCAGCGTGCTGTCATCTTTTCTACTTGTGCCCTTAGATTTTGTTTCTTTTAACATACGCTTCATTTATAACATAACTTTATATCAGATATATCAAAAGCCAAATATTACTTAACAATTCTCATCACTCGTGAATTCCTCACCATGTATCAATATCAGAATCAATCCCAGGCCATTTTGAGCTCCTGCACATCCTTTTATTTCTCTTCAAACACGGTGCCAATAATTCTATTAACCTTCTTGCAAGATCTGTATGAATTCACTATCACATTGAGCACGTCTTGCACCAAAAATCTGAATTCCAATTACTTTGTGGGGCAGAAATACCCTTGTTGGTGACATTGCTACACTTTGGAATCAAGACACAAATATTTCCTGTAGCTGTATCCTTGACCTGTTTTCTCCCAGTAAAGTTTTTAATTATCTTTTTCCCTTCCTGCTTCTTTCTCCACTTGCTTTTGTGCTCTTTTACTGAGTCGTCCTGCAAATCTCGTGCAGTCAAGTACCTCCATAGTGCTCTTCTAGGAGGCCCCAAAAGCTGAGGGTCAGAAGCACTTTCCAAGTCATGATCCCATCACTGCAGTTGAGAGCATCTGTGTACCATGTTGTTCAGGTTCTTGGAGTGAGGAAAGATGGAGTAAGTTTCTTCAGACTGTTAAGGGCCCACGGTTTCCAGCTTACTACGGAGAGGTGGCTGTACAGTGTGCAATGAAGTCACACCTTCCTTCTCAGCAGCCTGTTTGCTTTAGGAGGGACTTCTAGTCTGAGGATCACTGCTGTAAGCTATCTGTTTCTGTTGTTCCAGTCTTTTAGCACCTCAAACTCAAATTCCCACATACCACCTCCAAGGATTTAGTTGGGTTCATTTTTGCATTCAGAATGCTCTGAAATTTTCCTGAAAACTTTCTCTCTGCATACGCTCCCATGTCTCCCCTCCAACCCCTAGCCTTTAATTACAACTCCATACCTTCATTCCTCTCCTGAAACACAGATTTCTTGCTTGCAAATCATCTGTCACTCCATTCCGTATTTCTTGAAATATCACCTTCACAAAGCTCTTCTTTCATAAAATCACTGTCCATACTAGTGTGGCTTCTTCAACTTCACTTGGAACTGGTGTCTCTTTTAAAAATTAATCTTCTATGTAGTTTTATATATATTTTTTAAATACATTTTTGTCTTCCTAATGATTCACAGTTGTGTCTTGTCAGTATTGTTAATCATTGTATACCCAGACATAATCCTGTAGGTACTGGCAGACTGCTAACCTCCTTTTCTGGACTGTTACTTTTGAAAGAGGCATTTAAATAATTTCTTTTAATTATTTCACCTTTTAGCATAGCTAGTATGCACTCAGTTACACCTGTATGTAACCACAAATGACAGTAACACGTGTGGTTTTTTTAAAGTGAGTAATGTTTTTATCTCACTTATCTATCTTATCTGTGCTACCTATATGTCACCTTTTCCATGTGTTGTAGATAAAAATGTGAAAAATGCATGCACTGTCAGTAGTAATAAACTCAGCTCCTCAGGGTAAAGTTCATCATACATCCTACACACCTGGGTGGTACACCACCAGAACAATCCCTAAACTACTCATGTATTTTTTGTTGAAGAACAGACTGTATTTTCCTAGTCTGCTAGTTCTTTCTAAACAAAATTTCTGGGTTTTTATAGCATCACTGTCATTTAAACGTGTATTTTACAAAGACCAGCAGGTGATTCAAAGGTAAAAGTATTTCTCCTTCATCGTATGTCACATATTATACTAGCACTTGTAATTTCACACACTTTAGTCACACACCTTAAAGCAAAAATTCCATCTTCACTGTGTCAGAGCTCATTACCAACTGCTTTCTGATAGTTTCATATACTGCTACTGTCAATAGTGGTTCTCGAAACCATGTCAATTGAAAAAGATCAGAAAATCCTACATTAAAATTATTATGTGCAACTGTGAAAAAATATATTTGTTTCCAAGAAAATGTGCTGATACAGATTTGTAAGGGGTCTGCTTTGACTTTTATTAATTAATGACATTTTTCTGTTGTCATTATCTGCTGTTAATGGACAGGAAACATATAAATACATTTCTGATACATGGTATCATTCCTGTCAGTGATTTTGTAAATACATATGACGGCAGCACTACAATGTACATGAAAGTTAATAAAGAAAAGTGTCACTGAAGCTGTCTAAATTAAAACTGGAAGAAATACAAACAGGATTTAGATTAACTGAAATATATTAATGTGCCTATATTGCATGGAAAAGCCAAAGGTAGCCAACTACAAGAAAATTTGCCCATCAATAGAGTATTATCTGAAGGTTCTACAGGATTATACAACATTCTATTGTTCTTTCCATGCCTGCTGGTATATTGTCCCAGGCATCTGAGCATTTCTGAAGTGGACTTCCCACTGATTTACCTTGTAAGAATGTCATGACGGATTATTCAGAAAATGAGAATTTTATGATACACCCTACACCATCTTTGGCAGTAATAGCAGCATTGTACCATTGGTACAGATTAAAAGTGTCCAGATAATAAAAAATTAAACAAACTTGGAGACAATGCAGACTAAGCTGTATTTTTAGGTTTATTGTTAGAATACTACTAAACTCCAACTAGCCATGTTGTCTGTGTCATCTTCCTTTTCTTAGTTTGCCCCCTCCCCCTGCCAGGATTTCACGGGTGCAAAGCATAGTTACTTCAGTTACATCCATTCCTGTGTGACTGCATGAATCTGGGAAGAAGAACTGAGTCTCCAGAATTCTGTAGAACCACAGAATAATTTAGGTTGCAGGGAGCCTCTGGCCATCTTCTGGTCAAATCCTCCCTTACGCTTACAAGGTAAGGACACGTGCGAGCTACAGGCGGTGGGAGTGGAATATGAATTAGACCAGTGAAATGCTCTGGTATTAAACAACTCTCCATCATAGCTGAACTGTAAAAATATTACACACTTCAAAAAAGAGCTGCTGGAGTTGTGGAAAACGAGAATGCTTTTAGCGGCATCTTTGCGGGGGTTGGAGAGAAACCCTCCCTGCTATGTGACACTATTCATTCAGCCAACACCTGGTGCATTCTATTGTTCTGCTAGTTTAATTTGCCACTACAGACTGAAAAATTCATCAGTCATCTTACAGAGATATCACATTGGTTTTAACTTTGATTGTGACAGCTTAATTTTGGTTTGCAGAGATGATGACCTCCTTTCATGTTTTACCTGATTATTTTTTCAGACTGATTTAGAATCAGTTTCTTTCACTAGTTGGAACAAGGAAAAGTAAAATGACATTTTTTTTATTTTTTTTTTCCAGGCTTGAATTTATCCTTTGTGTAAAAATGCAAAAGAATGACAATTAAAAAATATTTTTATATATATATTATATATATATATATATATGCACATTTACAGAGAGATATTTTTTTACCTTTACATAAATCTTGGCTGCCCAGTGATCCTGAATTCTTCACTACCCTTTTCTTCCACATCTGTAGATGTTTCTGACCATTGGAAGTTTACCGTGGATCTGTTGACTGTGGAGAGCACAGACATTAATTAGTCTATAGAAATATTTCTGATTAATCAGATTCTGTACCCCTACACATCCAGGCACATTAAGATTTAGGGGGGAAATGTATAGTGCAAAGATGAAGGTGTGGAACTACTGAAGACCCTGAGCCTTCCATGAATCTTTTTATGAAATGAAAACAGTATTTAATATATTCACCTGCCTCTTCCTGATGTGGGGTTGGCTTTTCACAGTCTAGGGATTGCTTTTAAGAATAAAACAGTAATGGAAGTAGTTTTTTAGGGACAAAATAATAATAAAAATAAAAGCCTGCTTTAAAGAAGTGAACAATTTATCTCCTTTTAAACCCCTAAATATTAGTTCAGGACTTGCTATATCTTTGGGTTTATTTGTTTGGTTTTCTGAATCTTAATGGAATAACGTAGACTAATTTCAAAAGGAAGAAATAAACAGCTAAAAGAATGGATAGTCTGGGAGATGTCTCATCACAAAGAAAGAAAAAAATATCAAACAAAAAAGAGCCACTGACCCACAGAGCTATTATCTAGGAAGATTCTTTCTGTTTGAAAGATTATGAACTATAAATTGCATAAGAATTGTTAGGAACCAGCTCAGTTAATCTCATTTTGGTTTGTTGTGTGTTTGTTTGTTTTGTTTTTTTTTATAATTATTATTAATTTATTTATTTTCTATGCTGTTCTCTTTCTCACTGCTGTGATGGAGAATCAGCCTGCCCTTATTTTCACTCCTCAGTGTTATGCCCTTCTAGTGCACTAGGTTGAAACACATTTTTTCTTTGCTTGCTATTCCTGTTGGAAATCTCTTGCACCTGCAGGCAGATGTATTCACAAGTACAAGGCAGTTCTTTCCCTGACATGTGCTGAACCTGAAGGATGTGTAATGAAAAGCGTTAGTATTCTGCTTTTGATAGAGAGTCCCTAGGAGTAACCTTCAAAAGGTGCAAACATGTAACTCACTGGTATTACATGGCTCCCCTGGGACCTTGCTACCAAGAGTACAGAGATTGCGACAGAGCCCATGAAGCTGTTTTAGTTCAAACTGCAGCCTTGCAGGATCCTAACTCTGGAGACCCACAGCCCGCGTTCCAGCTAGCCTAGTGGTCAGTGTGCATCCCTTATGGGATGTAGCCTAAATACTACTCTGCACCAAAGCATTGCTATGGTACTTGCTGCTTTCTTTCTACCCTCAGAAATATTCTGGATCACCTAAAAATGCTGATTACTGAGACCCAAGCTCTTCGTGCTGTGAGGTCTGCATCTTTTCACAGGGCTGGCAGGAAGAACCCTCTCATGGACCAAAGCCTGACCTGGACAGTCAGCAGTGGGCTTGGGCTTTGCTGGTGATCTGATTCCATCCTGTAAACTGTCTTGGACAAATGCCTGTAGGAGTCTGGGCAAGTCACTCCATGTTATAGGACCCATAAATTGTTACAGTATGGTTTCTTATCTGTCTTGTCCTAAAACCATCAAGACTTTACCTTGTAAAAAGCACTTGCCATTTCCTAGAGACTCCCTAGACTGCATAGGTCAGGAGGATGATCTTGATAATGTAACAATCTGCTTGTGTAACATCATTTTTTTCATTGCAAAAGTTATTTTACAGAGGGGTTTATTTACTGTGTGTACCTAAGAGTATCTATATTTAGATTAGTGTACAAATGCTTTAATCCATTTGCTTTTGGAATGCAAATTTACTGAACAGAATTCATTTATTAATGAAGCTACGATTGTGCAGACAGTGGCCGACTGAATTAAAACAGATGGAATCAACAGATTTAACTTAACTGGCATATGACTTGCTGATTCAAAATGAATTAACAGATAAAGGCAAATCCTTCATTATTTAAGTTTTCAAAATTTTACTTCTCATTCTACATAATTAAGTCTTTGGGGACTTTGGTGGTTTTGGGAGACAAGTACAAAATACATACCTCACCTGCGGATTACATTGCAATGATGGTATTTTCAGTAACACAAAGTGTGTGGAAAACACAAAGTAAGTGTGTGGAAAGAAAACACTTATACTTAGTGCCTTAGATATGAGGATAAATATTTTGGGACAGATATATTTTCTGCCTTATGAGAGAAAATATAACATTATTAATTATCAGTTAAGTAAATCTGAGCCATAGGACATGCTTGCCTAGAGCAAACACACAATACAGATGCCTTAGATAACACCAGTGTCCTTGAGTACTGAACCCCAGCAGTTCAGCCTTGCTTGGCAGCCTCGCTATGACCTGTGGACTTCGAAGACCTGAGAAAGGAGCTTCACACGACTGTGTAGTGCTCCACGTGGCTAGTGTTATGCTCTGTGTTATGACAGACAGCTTCGGTAGAGTACCTGAGAGACAAAAGATTAGTTGTAACTTGGAAGAAGATTGACATTTACTTCGGAAGCATTCAGCCACACAGAATAAACTATAATATGTATCTATATATAACTAGAATACTGTGGTGGGTTGACCCTGGCAGGGTGCCAGGTGCCCACCATGCTGCTCTATCACTCTCCTCCTCAGCAGAACAGGATGGGCAGTAAATAAGATGGAAAAAACAACAACCCTTATTTGTCAAGATAAAGGCATCTTAATGAAGCAATAGCAAAAGTTGCATGGACGGAAGTGAAGGAAAATCAAAAGATGTTATTCCTTACTTCCCACCAGCAGGTAATGCTCAGCTGCTTCCCGGGAAGCCGGGATTCAGTACGTGTAACACTTGCTCTGGAAGACATCACAAATAACGAATGCCCCCTTCCTCCTGTTTTCTCTTAGCTTTTATTGCTAGGCAGATGTCATATGGTATGGAATATCCCTTTGGTCACTTTGGGTCAGCTGTCCTGGCTGTGTCCCCCCACAAGGTCCTGCCCACCCCCAGCCCACCGGTGGCAGGGGGGGATGCTGGAGAGACAGCCCTGGTGCTGTGCGAGCGCTGCCCAGCAGCAGCCAAAACACGGGTGTGTTATCACCACCTCTCTGGGTACCGGTACAAGCACAGCACGGCGAGGGCTGCTGTGGGGCTCAGCCAGACCCAATACAAACATAATGTGCAATAGTTCCAAGAGAGAAAGAGGCAGAACACAATACAGTACAAGAACAGCTTTTCTTTTCTGAATGACCTAGAATAAAAAGTGAGAGGTAAAACCTGAATGGAAGAAAATTGCTCTGGGAAGCCCCAGTGTTCAGAATGTGGCTATGGAAGACAGCCAGTGAAACGTCATTTCAGATACGTGCAGTCACAGAAAGGGGTTGGCCTGGGTCTCACTGCGGGGAGGAAAAAAAAGAAAAAGAAAAAGAAGAAGAAAGAAAAAAATCACAGAAAGAATATTTTCAAATGCTGAATTCAGAGCTTCAGCACTGCCTGTATTTTGAAGAACAAAGGACGCATAAGGAGACTTGCACAAAAGCCAGGGTGTCCTTAGGGAAATCTCAGCGAAGGAAAACCATGGCACCCGGTAGTGAAGCTTATTCTGCATATTGAATGAGGTCATGAAAAGAAACAGTTTTGCCAGCCATCAAAGCCTCTCTGGAGAACTCAAGAAAAAGCATCAAAATGAGGGAGCAGAGCTACTGACCAGATTAACTAAAATGTTAATAAAAACACTTTTATTGTTCCACAGCAAAAGTCAAGTGTTCTGTAGGTGAAAACTAAAGTCCTAGGACAAGAGTTGACCAGGAGCACATTCCTCTCTGTAGAAATGACTAGTGATGTGCAGAAGTTTCTAACTACCCACAGCCCTAGAGACAGAAGATACCAGTATTGAAAAAAACCAGTCTTCACGGGCACAGTCATTCAGAAATTGTGTAGGGTGAAAAATAAGTTTAAAAAAATCCAGCAACTTATCTTCTGTTTAGTTAATGGAACAACATATATGTACTGTGAATGGCATTTTTTTCAGATAGGCCAACTGTCTTAATTAAGTATAAGTATGTATAGAGGTATATTTATATTTATACATGTGGGTGCATGTGTATAAGTGCATGTGTGTGTCTGTGTGCGTGTATAAATAAATATATATGAATACATTTCTTGAAAAGTAATTTGAAAAAACTACATAACTGCTTACATAAAGACAAATACTTCCAGCCTTTTGCAGACCTGTTACTTTTGAGCTTTGAAGCGCAGGTGTACACACAATGTTTCAGGACAGTGGATCCATAACCTATGTAAAATAAAAAATCAAAGTGTTTAGGAGAATAGTAGAATAGCAGAAAATAATACTAAGAATGAAAGCTTGGTCATACTGCAGAACTGATTTTTTATCAATATAAGATGTTTTTAAAGTAGTTAATGTGACAAAGTCTTAGATTGTGTAATTAATCTTTTGAAATATAATTAAGATTTGTTCATTAATATTCAGCACATCCCCAAGAAGGTGAGGTAGTGACTTGTTTTGTCAGCTGATAAGTTATCATTCAGAGAGACAGTGGGCATCCCGTCTGTGCACTTTCCAGTTTCTGTGCCATTGCAAGTGATTTGCACCCATGATGAAGTTAGGCATGACTATGATTCTGAGGATAACAGGAATTTTTCTGCATGCTAACCATAAAATACAAAGCTCTCTTTATCTTCTTTCAAATTAGTTAGCATAAATATAAATAAATCACTAAGCATTTGTTTTGAATCTTATCATCATAAGGCTTTAGTTGAATGATGACAAAAATAGTGTGACTAGTGAGAGCAGATCTCAGTGTAAGGCCACCACTTAGAGAAAAAATAAAATAATATAAAAAAAAATCATTGTTGCAGCATAAGGTATGGAAGCTGTAAGAAGGGTATTCTCACAGCCTTCACTCTTTTGGTGGAGTTGAGTAATTATTCCCTTTACTCATGAAGAAGTTGAAATGGAGAGTCCATTCCACCTTTCAGAACAAATTAACAGACACTGAGTAGTAAACTGGTTGAATACTGCTTTCTCAGGAATTTAGCAGAGGACTTCTTTAGCAGTATTCAGAACATGCTGTTGTAACTTTTTCTTTTGCTCTTTCAAACCAGAAAACTGGAAGACTCCTATGTAGCCAGAAGTAGAAGGAAGAGGGTAAAAAGGGAAGGGTGTCATAAAGACAAGTTGGGAGAGCATCTAAACAGCACCATGCAATATGGAGCAGATTTGGCTGCTTCACATTAACAGTAGCTTCCTTCCAGAGATTTCCACATAGCTGAGCAGGATGGTTCTGTCTAGATAGTGCATGAATTGCAGAGCAAAGCATATATCTGAGCCCCTCCAAGGTTAACAGGTTCTCACCGCTTCCAGTTCCCAGGCTAGATATTTGAGATCAAATCATTGACACTGCATGCCATGTGAATTTATCGTGATCAACACGTGAAGTGTACGTAATAACAGCCAGTCATGGCACTATCCTGGGAGAAACAGATTTCAATAGTATTGAATACAGCTACATTTTGATTGACACAGGAGGCAGCTGTTCCTCTTACCAGGAACTAATTATCTGTGGCTGTATCCCATAGAGACATCTAAGGTGGAAGAGCGTTTTTTTTGATAGTGTTTCATACTTGCAGATTGAGAGGAGGACACATGCAGTTTTCAAATAATCCTAGCAACATGCAGTGTATGTACTCCTTATAAGAACTCCTACAGAAGCAACGTCTTTTTGGATCTGTAAAGGTGATTTATTTATGAATTGTTTACACTTGTGCAGATGTAAAGGCTGGAAAAAGTAGGTAAGTGATACACATCACATTAATGGCATTGGATGGTAGCTTTAATTGGGAAAATGTTATATCCAAAAACACTGCAAAACTATTTTTGTTTACTTCTTGCAATAAGTAATTAATAAATCTTTTTTTTTTTTAGCAGTTCTGTTTTGTTTGTTTGGGGTTTTTTTATGTCTTGCATCACAGTATGACAAGAAATCTAAAAAGCCTCACTCTTCAAATTTCACTTCAATGAGAGTCCAATAGGAGAAATAGAAGCTGAGGAATTTGAACAATGGCCAGTCATGTCCAGCCACAGAAGCGACACCATGTCATTGCAACTATTTGAATTACATTTAGTTTGATCATGCTTCCTTTCCCTCCTTTTTTTTTTTTTTTTTGGCAGAATAACAATAAAAATTTACTGCCTACAAAGTTACTTGGTTTAGCAGCTAACAGGCTGGGCTTACAATTTTTGAGTCTCTGTGATGATGAGTGTACATCTGCTACCACCAAACTGGAACATAAGAGAGGGAAGGAGAGGGTAAGATGTCCTAGAGATTTCCAATTTAGCCCAGGAAAGTTCATATATTATTGATTTCCTGACAAGTGAATTACATTTATGTCATGGAAATTGGAGAAAAAAGAAAAAGAGAAATTTGTGCCACAGTTACATTTTTCAGTCTGAAGATTAAATCAAGCAAGGTTTTCATTACTTGCAAAATTTTTCATTATTTCACTTGTATTTCTTATAGATTAAAAAAATAAAGCACACAATTCATGTCCTCTGCTTTCACAAAGATCAGATGGCAAAGCTTAGTGTTGTTCTTTTGCTAATACCACTTGATAACAACTGAAAAAGTTGGTAATTAAGAAGTGTTGCTCTCTTGCTGAATGTGCCATGAGAACTTGTTTTGAAGTTCTAGTTTTACACCAAATTATGTTACAGATGTATTAAGCTCTTAGAGCTAGTGTTTTCTATGTGGCTTTTTTTTTTTTTTCTTCAGAGCATAAGTGTAATTACTTGAATGGTTTAATATAATAGCATTCTGTATGAATAATACTGAGCTACATTCATACATTTGTAGCTCTTGGCATCTTCTTAATTAATTGAATAAGAAAAGTAGAGACATTCTTCCATAGTAAGTACCAATAGAGTAATTTCCTAAGAGTGGAGAAACCACATATTCTTTATTAATATAATAGTTCCATTACTCTAAAGAACATTAGTTTAGACCTCTGATATACCATTTACACATTTTGACCACAAGTGATTATCCAGTTATTGCACAGAATACAAAAGATAACAAAACCCATTTCTTATGTTTCCCACATACAACGCCCCCATAATATTAAAAACCAAATAACTTGTTCAAAATCCCACCAAAGCTGTGAGATAATCAGTTAAAGAGGCAGATTGAATAAATCATGCAGCTGTTGCTGTTGGACCAAGAATTCCTTTTTCCCACATGATTAGTTTTATCGCAGACTCTGGAGACGTGTATCTGTCTCTCTCTGGTTCTCTGGGAGCTTTTCTGCTTCACCCAACATATTTAAATCATAAGGAAATGTCTCAGTCACTAAACAAAGGAATATTATTTTTCTATAAAAATATTTTATAGGAAATAGAACAGCATCAAAAGGAAAGATGAAGGATGGGATTTTGCAGTGTTTAATAGCCTGACTGTTAAAAGACTTTGTTGAGAGCAGTAGATTCAAGACTTCTCAAGTAGGGGAAGAAACTCAAACAAGGTACTCCAGACCCAAGATGAGCAAATTAGACAGACTTCAGAAATCCATTTGCCTACATTGTATCTCATAACTGAAAATAACCCCAGAATATTTACGTTCAAAACCAAAAACAATTTTTGAATTTAATTTATAGAAAAAAAACCCACCATTTAATTTACCACTAATCTCAACTGATTTTCTTTTCTATGCTCTTTGGACAGCTCCCTCCTTGCCCACACCCAGTAGCTGGCTCCACGGATCTAAACAACCCTGCAGTATCACACATAGAGGTGATGTCCTCTGTGAAGAATGAACATAGCATAGTAGGAAACAGGTTTTTTAACTTTGCTGTGTGAATTCTAGGCTTGAACTGTAAAGAAGGTTATTTAAAATGTAACTGTAAAATTGTAATGTTAAAATAATGCTTGTTTTCTGTATATCAGTGTCCCACTCCGAAGATACACTATTTTGCAATTCAAACAGCTACATTACACCTGTTCTACTGTTGACTGTTGAATTTCATTGTTGTAGCAGCACATTTAATGTAGGGTTTTTTCTCTAGTATTACAAGTTAGTATATAATTATGTGCATGAGCTTGTAGGTATGGTTTTGTTAGCTCTGTTGTGGGTTTTTGTGTCGGGATAACTCACCTTGACAGTCACGGCTACTGGAAGGAGAGCACTAAGAGACAATATGATCACAGACCAGCCTAGGTTGAAAAAGTTACTTTCCTCATAGCTACTAACTTCTGCTCAGACAAGAAAAATGTTCTTAATAGCAGCCCTGCTGATGACACCTGGTGTCTTATTAAACAAGTGGAGTGAAAATTAACTCTTCAAGCCTTTTTAATGATTCTACAAATATGATTAATGTGCCGGGCTATCCTTATGCAAAAAGTAATTTATAGGTTTACCCATAAGCCTTAGCTATTTTATTTCTATCTTTTTTATATAGTTATACATAACTGCGCAGAGTCAGGACAATCTTTGGTTTGTATCAATTCATGACATGAATCTACAGTGGAAGAGAAATCAGCAGGTGTGGTATCATGGAACAGATCAAATACTTTACTGACTAACCCCTGACATCCCCATCTCCACAACGGGAGTTGTGAGTCTATGAAACCTTTAAGACACAAAATGTAATCTGCAGTTGCGCTTTGTCATTTCACTTCAGCTTTCAGGAGATTATCACATAAGGTTTATCATTCTCCTTGCAAACATGTCATCTGCAAGTTAGTGTGGCTTCTGCAACAGCTTATCCATGGAAGGTACCAAAATTATTTACCGATCCACTGTCTCAGGGAATGGAAATAAAAGGACAGACAAATGCAAACAGAGAATCAGTGCTCATTGCCCGTATGAGAAATGGTCTTTGAAGCAGACAGGAAGGGCAATTAATATTATTAAAGGTATATAATTCAACAGGTTGCTGTACCAAACTACGTACCCTCAACAGCTGTGAGTGGCGATGTTCTCCATGTCAGCAAATGTTTACCACATTTTACCATGACCCAGGCCCAGCAGGCAGAGTTTATTCTGTTTTCCACAATAGCTGTGACAAATTGTGCGCAAATCTGAACAGAAGATGAAATTTTGCTGAAACTTACCTACCTTTAGCCCACAACTGCCTTTGCTACTTGTAATTCATTCTCTCTTCTTTCCCTCTTTTTATAATTTTTAGATAAACAATCATGTTAAGACCACTGAAGAAAGAATCTTAAAAAAAATCACATCATTAAGACTATTCAGGTATTCATGAAGTACTGAAATATGGATAATGACTTGAACATGTCAGTAAAATGATCATCTGTCCCCAATTAATATTGATGTATTGCAGTTGTGAAGGCTTTTAACGATCACATTACTAGGAAATTATTGCAGCTCATATAATTTGTCCTTATAATCATGTATTTATCATAGATACAAAAGACAAGTTCCCCAAGAGGACTATTAAAGCCCATATTCTGCTGATCCTTAATTGGTAGAGAAGACAGTCTTTACACTTATGTGGGAACAACTGTCTTTTTATCAACACAAGTGTCTCTTTTTAATTACAGTATATATATGCTACACATACTGTGTGTTTTATGGGCATAGGATGTAACAACATTTCTGAAAAATATCTGCACGGGGTGGAAGAGATAACCAGTTAGGCAAGAATCAGCCTGAATAACTTTCAGAAATTTTCTTTAAAGGGGAAATTGATGAATTAAAGATATTAATAGCTTTTCTCAGCCTGCTTTGGAGACCAGTTTTGTATGAAGCTCTTCAATCACAAGTTATTTCTGCAGCTCATGGCTGCAGGGACTGGATCCTAAAATAACGCCACAGGTATCTGAATGGTGTTTTCAATACACTGGATAGATTTCAGACCACTGAGTTTTATAGGCTTAAAGATAAAATGAGGGCACCATGGCTAGTCACTAAATCTTACTCCGAAAAATGAGCTCCCTTGTCTGATGTAATTGCCTGACTGTCTCCATAAACAGATTACAACTCAATGTTGTGTCTTCCAACTAGTTCTGTTCATAAATTAATAATATACATGGCCACTTGGTATACTTTTTATGATGATTTAAAATCCTGGAGCCCTGAAATTATAGTTTGTTGGCTATGTAATTTAGAGAGTTATTTGGTGGATCCATTTTCCCTGCAATTACAAAGGCTTGAGGTCTACTAAATATGAAATTCATTGGTTTTGTTTCTGCACTCCTAGGGCAGGCTACCCTTCAATCTCAGAGGGTGTTTTGTTTATAATGCTTGTAACACTTATATATAGCAACACACACAGCTATAAAGCAAGAACTTTGAATTGTGAAGCCACTTTTGCAGCCATCCTTTGGATTGACTAGTGTAAGAAAAAGTTACTGGTTAAATTCTGCTCAGACTGGTCTAGTGATATTGATGGTTGTTCTAATCATTCAAATTAACATGAAGAGAGCGCCGTTCTCTGTTAAGCTTTCTAATTCTGAAATTTCTCTTGGATGCATGCTTACCATGACTCACTTGGATCATTTCTTACAGAGGAGGCAGCAAACACCTTCACTGCAAACCTGAAAAGTGGATTAAGGCTGCTGTTTGCTAAGAGATATACATACATGCGCGGGAGATGGGGAGGGAAACTTGGCAGGTCTCAGCAGCATCTTGGGATGTTCCTCTTTGGCATGTCGCAGCGGGTTAACATCACAGCCACTCCAGCCTGGAGAGACTGGAGAAGACGCCTGCTCTCACCGCTTTGCCTGGGGTTACTGGCAGGTGCCCATAGTCAGCGGTTTGCCAGAAATTGGCCCCATATGAGCAAGCAGTGACAACTAGTCTCCAGTTCTGCTTTATTAGTTATGTATGACAAGCCAAATGATAGTCTTTGTATCTACCGTCTCCCTGCCCCTGACATTATTGCCCAGACAGTCTTGTATAATGAGACTATACGCACCTCGCTCTGCAAGGTCTCTCATGAAATCACCAACTCTCCCTTAACCCTCATAAAGATCGTTTGGAAGATTGACTGCATCTTTCTTGCCTTGGGTTCTGTGCTTTTATTATACAATACTCAACTTTCTCTTTTTTTAATATAGTTCTTTATTATAAAAAATACTTTTTTATTATTATGTTTTTCCCTGGGGATGTTTTCTGTGTTTACCTCTAATTGTGTATCTAGATCCCCCCAGGGAACTCGAGTGGCATCTCTTATAGAACATGTGTCTAGCTTTATAAACTAAGATTACGGATCAGTTCTGTATCGTACTTCTACCTAGGATAAGTTACTTATATGCAAGTTTTTACACACATACAGAATAATTGCCAGTTACCATCATTTTCTCTCCCTCAGAAGTTCTCAGGGTTGTTGAGGGTTTGTTTGTTTCTTTCTTTCATAAAAATAAAATAATTCTACCCTGACATAAATTGCAATCTTCCTTTGTAAAAGGATCAAAATGGCTGATAGTCTAGTAAACCCCAATGAAATCACTTAAAGCTCAGCAGAAACCCAACCCCAGTCACTGCAATTATCATTCCAGCCAACACAGGCAAAATGCTTGCATGATGCCCGAAGCTGGAGAATGGATTTTACCTTTCGGAAGGGTGAAAATATTCTTAAATATATTAAAGGATGTTTTGTTGAATAAATGCAGTAATTGGACCAATCCATTTTCTTATTTTCTTTTCCTCGTCTCTCTCAAGAAAACCCCAAACCGCCAGAACCTAAAACACACACACACACCAAAAAACTAAAACAAAAAACCAACACTGTAATGAAATTATATCTCCTTTGACTGAACTTTTCATCCCCATGTAATTTTTAAAAAAGTGAATACAACAAAGGACTAGAGTCAAAAAAGGAGGAAAACAATGTGGCATTACATTCCTATCCACCGTAGGACAATCAGAATCTTTGTTCCACTAGACAGATTTTAATTTTGAGGGTATGAAACCTAGAGTATCATTCTCAGACTTACCAAAACATGTTCTTACCCTCTAGTCACAGCATATCCTAGGTCAGCTGCTCTCAACTTTTCCTGCTGACATGATAATTCAACATAAATACTTAAACTCCCAGGTGAGGATCTCAGTTACAAGGTTAAGGAGTCATGCTAACCTATTTGCTCATGGGTTCAATTAACACATAGATATATTGTGACCCATCTCCAGCAGTGTCGTGGTTTAATCCCAGCTGGCGACCAAGCCCCATGCAGCCGCTGGCTCACTCCCCCCACAGTGGGATGGGGGAGAGGATCGGAAGAGTACAAGTGAGAAAACCACTGGGCTGAGATAAAGGCAGTTTAATAGGGAAGGCGAAAGCTGCACATGCGAGCAAAGCAAAGCAAAGGACTCATTCACCACTTCCCATGGGCAGGCAGGTGTCCAGCCACCCCCAGGAGAGCAGGGATCCAGCACGTGTAACGGTTACTTGGGAAGACAAATGCCATAACTCTGAATGGCCCCCCTTCCTTCTTACCCCAGCTTATATACTGAGCATGACATCCCATGGTATGGAATATCCATTTGGCAAGTTCAGGTCAGCTGTCCCGGCTGTGTCCCCTCCCAGTTCCCCGTGCCCCCCCCCCAGCCCTCTCCCTGGCAGGGCCCGAGAACCTGAGAAGTTCTTGACTCAGTATGAACATCACCCAGCACCAACCAACCCCATCCGTGTGCCATCAGCATTGCTCGCACACCACACCCAAAACACAGCCCTGCACCGGCTACTGAGAAGAAAATTAACTCCATCCCAGCCAAAACCAGGACAAGAAGGAAATGTTGCAGCTCTCCTAATTCAAAATACTCTAAAGTCTGTTTCTTACGATGGTCATCTGAGGGCAAGAGGTCTTGGGTCAAATCCTTGATCTAAAGAAGGTATTGTTTGTCTCCCTTCTCATGGGCTTTTTGAGAGACTTGCTTTATTGTACAGTTTGAGGTGAAGCTTTCCTATTGCATTTTATTGGAGCTGGATGTTAAGTATGCATTGAGCTACAGAGGAAGCTTGAGGATGACTCAAGTCAATGGCTGGTAAACTCTGCAGATTAGCCATGAAGATTCTGATCTTCCCTCCTGGAAAGGCAAAATTGGAAGAGTAGCAACAAAGAAAAGAGACTCTTTTCCACACCACTTGATAGTAGTATCTCATTTTCATGGGAGCTGTAGATTTGGATGACTTAGGCAACTGATATTCAAACAGAATTTCACAGGATGTTTTTTAACATGCCAGGAAATGCAGTGTTGTGACACTCACTCAAAACCTGTTTCTTGTAGGTCATAGTATGTCTCTTACCAATATATTCTTCACAAATTTATTCCAAGAGGTGAAAGATCAGCTAGAAAGCTCAGGTGTTGTAAACACTTTCTGAATTCATCCCTGATGTACCAAAGGAGTCTTCATTCATCACATAGAAAAGTGGAGGCTGTGTAGAGATGGATGTGGGGAGACAGTCCTTGGTGTCCAATTCATGGTCAATTTGTGGACCTTGGTGTCCACAATATGCCTGTTTACCTGGAAGGAGTGCCATACGTGGAGGAGTCTGTGGCAGTTTCAAGAAGCCTCAGAAGAGTATCTCAGATGCATTTAGGTGAGCTGATGTATGCAGCAGAACCATAAGGAGCAGAAGAAGAGGTATCCGCTCTCAACAGGATTTGTGCTTGGGAGTAGTGACTATAACTGCAGTTTCTCTGTTCTTCCTCCTTCATGGAGGCCTGGAACAAATGGTGTGGGTTTCTAAGACACATTTCAGGAAAAATGTGTTTTCTACTTCCCTGCTCCCCTCTCCCCACCCCGCTCCACCCCTTATTTTAACCCCTGCTCTTCTCTTGCTAGGTGTTGCATCTGCATTCTCACACACTTAAGGAAATAATATAGTCATTTCTTGCTTTCCCTGTGGCACAGCAATGCAGGGATCTGAGGTTCTACTGATCTCAACACTAAAGACATCATTATGCTTCTTGAGTCAGGTAGCTCACTAAGTAGATTTCATATAGAAAAATGAATGGAGAGAAAAAATCAATGGTGAGAAATGTTTTTTTCATTTGTCTGTATGGCTGAAGACACAGCTTGAAACCAACTTAACAAGTGCAGAGTTGACTTGAGCTACAGATTTTGAACTCATAGCCTCAGTCTTCCTAGAGTCTAGGTTACATTGCATAAAAAGTTTTGGTATTTCTCTATGTCTTAGAATGTTTCTGTTCCCCTGAAGTGTCTGTAATGACTAAATAGCTTTTAACTGCATTAAAAAGGCAAACAGGTTAAATGATGTAAGGATTTTATTATTTTTTTTAATTAAAGAAATGGGAAAAGATGTCCTATAGCTGTCCTGACAAGTTGCATGCCAGCTTCAGCTAGATATGATTTAAGGCAGCCAAGTTATAAACCCTGAAAAATGGACTTTATAATGGAAACAACTGACCCTGAACTTTAATGTCACGTGAGCAATGCTATAATAGCTGCTCCTAGGCACTCACTTTCCATTTCTCACACAGGTTGAGTTAACCATGCATGGGCATTCAATTTCCCCTCTTCCTCTGGCTGTTGCATAATGTGCCTCTAAGATTTGGTGATCAGAAGGATGTAAGCTTGACTCTGCTTCTTCTAAACTCAGGGTGACTGCTTTGGAGATTGTTAATTTGCACATAAAGTGTTGTAGGCTTGGAAGACTTTTGTAGGTTTGGTCAATGTTAAGCAATTTGTTTCCCAGACCTTATTCAACACTTCTTCAATAAGCAAGCACTGTATAAGGAAATATTATATTGGTATTACTCGATATCACAGTGGGATAAGGGCCAGGGTGCTTCAATGGGAAACGACAATGTCCCAGAAGCATTTGCCTAGCTGGAATAGCCTGGGAAAAAACCCCTATGAGTATCTGTGTGTCCTGCTCGTCCAGCTCTTGGGTTATGGGCAACCACCTCACAAGCCAGGATTGCTCTCTTTGTACTGTATCAGAAGCCTACCAGAGCTCCCAGAAGGCAACACTAAGAACGACACAGCTTTACTTCTTCCCTTTCACTACCAAAATACTAGCAGTTTCCCAGCTAGTCTGCTCCTTCTCCTTTCTCTAGCTTGCAGTGTCACATCTAGGGAAGGTGCAAGGCCAGCAGTAGCCTAATGAAATTGCTTCTGCAACTTGCAAGGAAGGAAAGGTAGTTAGTCCTCAGTCTGAAAGAATAAAACTATGTTTTCCAGTAGGAACACAGACAAAGCAAATGGAGCTACAAAACTAGGGTCTCTTTGGAAGGGTGCACAGTAGGAACAAAGTGGGATGCCGCAGAACAGGCAGAAACAACGGGCGAAAATTAATACAGAGAGTGTGCAGATAGGGTTGATCTAGATTATGAAATAGAAATGATTGCTGGGGAGAGAAGAGCAGACAGGTGAGCCCCCAAGTCTCCATAGGCTTTCCTTTCTCTTAAATCAGCGTATGGCCTATCAACTAATTGCTAGTAATTTCAGGGAGCTCAGAGCCTGAAAAGGTAAACAGGGTGTGCATCACCACTGCTCTTCAGCAGAACAGAATTTTTCGCAGTGAGGTTGATGTTAATTTGTAATTGAATTTGCAAAATAACACATCAGGCTGTCATAATGGACAGGGGGAAATGTCCTTTTGCAAAACAATCTTTGCCTGTGATTTGGTAAAAAAGTATTTGGAAGTTTTGAGATTTTAAGCAGCAGTCACTGTCTGAAAAGAATATTAAGGTGGTCTAAATTGCTGGTTTAACCTCACCGCGAAGGAGACATTAGTTGGACCCAGAGGAACCCAGAAGTTCACCCAGAGAACTGAAAAGCCAAAGGGCTTAAGACTGATTTCCGAGTGATGTGATTTTTAGCTTTTCCTCTCCACACCTATCAACCTGAAAAGATAACTTTATGTTGGACAGGTAGATGAGAAATTTTTTTATTCAAAATTTGGCTTTAACCCAACAGTTTTCTTGCCTGAGAAACAAAACCTTTGGGACAGAGTGTCAGAAAAAGCTCCTCTAAAATATTTTCACTTTCAAGTGGATAAAGTAGAGCTGGGCTAGAAATTTTAGCTATTTGCTGGGTAGAGCCATGTCAAGCATGTGGAATACCAACACCCCATTAGGATTTTACAGAACTCAGGCTTTTCCAGAACCCAGAAGCTTTCAGACTTCTGAAAGAGTCACAGCAGGTCATACCTAGAGATGCTGTTAACTGGTACAGCATTACTGGCTTCAGCTGATTCATGCCATCATAATATCCACAGCATCCTATGGGAGCTGGGAACCTAGGGGGCATATATTGCATTTGATGATGATTTGATAATTATTTGAGGAACCAAAGTTAATTTAATTATTTTATTTATATATATATATAAAATTAAAAAGATTTTTTTTTTATAAACCAGATATTTCGACTGTAGCTTTTTGTAAAAAAAAAGCACTTGGGACAGAAATCCACATAAAGTATTGATACTATCGATACCACAGCTATTGCAGGTTTCAAAAAGGAAGAATGCAAGCTTGTATTAAGCCTCTGTTTCAGAACAGAAGATACAAATAAAAGTTCAAGACTGGCTTCTAAAATTTAAAAGAGTAATCTGTAATTCTGTGCACCTAGAGAAGATCTGTTTTTAATCAGGAAGGCAAGCCTAATTTCCAAATAATATCTCAGAGCAGTCCTTCTCATTAGGGGGCTAACCTTTTCCCAATTTAAATTAGAAAAATCTCTGTTATCTCCACACATTTATGTACAAAACCTGAAAACCTGGTAGCCTCTATAGTTTTGAAAGTGCATGTGTGCTCTTCATGTCTTTGCTGTCATTTTTCACAGGAAGCCAATACCTGACCCAAATGACACTGAACGGAGGAAAAAAAAAAAAAAAGAAAAAAAGAAAAAAGTGTAACTCTCAGCATGAGCAGCCTAACTTCCAGCATTCATCTCCAGTGCTCCCTTCAAAAAAACAGGGAGCCATTAAATGCTCCTTCCTGTAAAGCAGAGGAATTAATAGCAGGTACATTTAAATACTGCTTACATTGTTTAAACAGGCAGTCTTTTATGGTGTCAAGTTAATGATAATGCCAATCAGGAGGAATATTCTATGTTAAAATATGTAAATAAGACATTACCATACCGAAGTTGCTGTCATCTTTAAATCCTGCGACGTTGTGCCAATCTGGGAGAACTTTTTCAGGAACTGGGCAGATTACAATGAAAAAAACCTGAAGTGATTACTAAATTCACAGTGTTTGTTACTTCCATGACAGCTGAGGGAGGAAAGCAAAGCCAGAACATGCCCAAGCATAACTTTATTTTGTGTAATCTAAACAAAAATCACAGTTCATGACATCTTGCAGAGAAGGCGATGGTAATCGAGTAATAATTACATCTGAAAAAAATGAACCAGTGATCTCTGAAAGCCATGAATTACAGAAATAGCTTATACCTCTGCTTTTACAGGCACATTTTTTATTTTTTTATTTCAGGAGCTAAATTTTATCTTATTTTATTTTTCTTTTTTTTTTTTTTTTTTAACTGAGCGCTGAGTGGAAGGGGAAACAGCATAGCCAGCCTCTGCAGCAAGGAGTCAGGAAAATCCCCTAAGCTTAACAAAGCTGGGGCTTTGGTGGAGCCCCAGGCTTGTCAGAGGTTGTGCAAACAGTTTTGACTAGAAAATTCTTTCTCCAGGCTCTGCACGTAGATATTTATAGTACTGTCATATAATAATTAACTGTCAAAGCTAGCTAAGTTTGCCCTGCTGAACAGTAATTTGGTTGCTTCATCTGCATCCTGCTGTGCTGGACCTGTGTATTTTTTGTAACATTTTTGTTTTGTATTTAGAGATCTAGTCCTGGTTGTTTTTTTGGAGGGAGGTTTCTTAAAGGGGAAAGGGAAGAGTGTGACTACTCTGAAGACTCTGGTGGCTTTAGGCTCTACAGAAAAATAACATTTTGGTCCAATTTTGTCCAAGGGCCTGACATATACCAGTGGCAAATCCACCTCTTCCTAAAAGTTCAGGCCTTTTGAGGTTCTGGATTACATCTTCATAGCACTAGTATTCAAAGGATATGTGTACACACTGTACATCAATTTTTATTTGGCCTGACCTGATATCTTTCATTAGAAAACACTTTACATTCAGGAGATTCAAATTTACGTAGTTGACTTGAAGAGTTTCTCTGAGTGTTTCTTTTATTCTGAATTGAAAACTCAAAAGTTACTGCCTTTCTTGCACTTTAACCTTGAAAATCTGTTTCTGCCCCTGAACTGTTTACAGTCAAGGGGAATGATTTATTTTAGTGCCACCTAACTTCAGCATGATTCACATTCTAATAAACACCAAAAGGTATCCTGATGACTGTCTCATTACCTTGAAGAGTTTCATTATTATAAAAACATTATTTTAATATAGCCTCAGCTGTAAGATGCCTAAGGCATATGCCATGTACACATTGTATGCATTTAATTCTTTGACATAAATTTTAATTTAACAGCACTATAGCATTCCCTACTTCAGCCACACGTTGTTGTTCTACACTTCCTTTTCTAATATAATAGGAATTTTAAGAGTAATTTAATTTTCTCTACAATATTGGTGAAGAAAGACTGCTAAAACCCTCAGTGCATTCCCTTCTTTCTGGGGGGGGGTGGGGGGTGGGGTGGGGTGGAGAAAAGAAGACAGTTATTATATATTTTTCAATTCTGTTTACATTTCTGGTCTCATCAAAGTGGAAAAGAAGGTTTCTTCTGTGATTTAAAAAAATAAATAAACATGTTAGTAAAATAAAACATGGAAAAATTTGGAATGGTTGCAGGACCTCTTCTATAAAAATGTGTCTTTGGAATTTTCTTTATCTTAACACAGGCCAAAATCTAGTTTTTACAATGGTGAACATATTTTATCAACTCCTTTAGTATTTGTCAGTATGACCTGAGTTAATTTAGGTCCTTCCCTCTTCCTTCATTGCATTGGGGAAGCTGTGAAACTATGAAACTATGTAACTTTTAAAATTTACAACTTTACCATCGCATTTTAGTAGGGCAGTGTTTGTGGGGTGTTTTTAATATTGAGAGCAAGCTAAGCTCAGCCCATACTGCAATCCTTCAAAACCCAGCAAGAAGTGTTCCAAATAAATGCACAAAATGAGGAAACCTGAGAGGCTGAACCTCCCTTCTTGTGCTGCAACCCACAGCAGCACCGAAAAGTACCTGGCAGGACATGGCTTTCTTGCTCTCTCCTTTGCCTGTGCCCAAATGGAAACTCTTCCCAAGCCACCGCAGTTCTTGTCTTTACAGCTGTCAAACCCCTCACCCCCAGCCCCTTTGTAAGTTCAAGTGAGATATATTTCCTGGATGCTGGGAGCCTGACTGATTGCCTGCTCTGAAGGACTAAAAGCGAATTATTCCCACTGGGCCAAACTGGCTGCAGTAAAGCTTTTTCCACTTCTTTAAAACATTGGGAGGCCCTGCTGAAATAAAGAAAACCAAAATTTAACATCTTGACATTAAAATGAAATGTAGGAGGTGGCACACTTCCAGTGCAGATTAAGAGTAAAATTGCAGACCTCTCTCTCTATAAAAAACCAAACCCTTGGTAGAATACTTAGTAGACCCTTTGCTTTCAGGGGGGGTGTCTCCCACTTTACTGCCTGAACAGCACCCTTGGACAGCACAGATGATGCCTGGATATGGGTTATTGCCCTTGTGCCTGTAGAAGCCCCTGTTAAATGACCAGTGAGCAAGATAATGGCTATATATGAACCTCATTATGTGTCAAATGAATACAATCATATCTTAAAACTTATTCCCTTATTTGTCTTCTATCCAGCTATGCTTCATGAGCAATCCAAACCCTGTTTCAAAACCTGTAGGCACCTGACTGCCAGTGGGTTTCCTCCTGCCAGTGAAACTGTAATCATTTCCATAAATCAGCAGTGACTTGGAAACCCACAGAGGGCATCACAGAGTTAATTTGCAACATCCTTTCTAGATGTTGTATATATGTAATGTAAATATATAAATATAAAATGTAAAATACCTTTTTTATACTAGTTTTGATTTTTCAACGTAGCATTAATTCATTCTCTTCTGGTTTTTTTTTTTTTTGTTGGTTGTTTGGTTGGGAGATTTTTTGGGGGTGGGGGGTGTTTGGGTTTTTTACTTGTTGTTTCTGAGATTATTTGAGGGAAGACCCTCCTTATGTTGTGTGTATCCTTATTAGGAAATGGCTTTTTATGAGAAAAATTTTCTAGGAATCAAGAAAGTGATATTCTAGATTCTTCTTTTTTCTTCAAGAAATGTGTTGCATCTGAGATGAAAGGCTTTAATTAGGTTTTCTCCCATTAAAACTGAAATATGAGTGGGGTTCAGAGGCTGTAGTTTGATTTTTTAACAGAGCTAGACTTGAAAAACATATTGCTTTGGAAATTGAAACCCTTGGCCTCAGTTGGCTTGGAAAGCTATTGGAGGAATTTGGATAAAACCTTGCTAGGTTTTGGATAAACTCTAGGCAGACAAAGCCATAGGAAAGGAGTCAGATGTATTCTTAACTACAGTCTTCCTAGGCATTTACTCAGTGTTTAATTCACAGGTGTAGTGAATTAAAATTCACAGGGCAACTGACAAATATATGCATTACTACTGGTTTGGCAAATCCATATTTTTGAGGAATTCCCACATTTTCTAGCAAAGATGGAATTTAAAGAAATTATTGTTAAAGGTTCCTTATAGTAATTTAAAAAGCAGATGTGTTTAAAAAGTTGACTGCAAGGTTTTGCGCAATTTAGATAAACAGAGTTTCTGTCTTTTTAATAGAAGGTGACATTAATGTCTCATCTGTTTTGAAAATTCTCCACCTTTCTAATTAGCATGACTTACATCTTCTTCCAGTACTGTTTGAAATAGCTTCCAGTCAAGCAGATGATTTGGTATGGTGGCAACTGGATCAGCTGAAAATGAACAAGGCCAGAGGTGTTGGTGGCGTATTGCTGAGGGCTAAGAATATGGCATCTCGCAAAGTTTTGAAAGAGTTTTCTGTACACACTGCACAACAATTGCAGGATGCCATAAAGGATTTGCCTTCAGAGGAACGGAAAGTAGCCCTCTCTATGCTGAGCTTTGTTGAAGGTGTGTGGAGCTTACAGGCCACTTCAGCACTATCTCTTGGAGTCAAAATTCGGACTCCAGGAGCAGGTCAGTATCCCGGTATCCAGGCATGAATGATTTAATGACTTCTTGAGTCACTGGTTGTTCCTTTGTACTGAGTAGTCTTGGGTGAACTTCTATAAATTCATTCAGTTCAATTTTTTTTGAAAAACATACAGCTTGGCATTGTGAAGTTGCTTGGCAATAAGGTCTCCTGGATATGTTAGAGGCAGATAAGTTTTGGGAAGAGAAATTCAATGCTAAGACTACAGGAAAACTCAGGGAAGTATTTGTAACATTTAATGGGTTTTGCCAGGAAGGGACTGTATCTGCAGAGTATGATGTAGGTTCAGCGACAGGACGTATTAGATGAAAAAATCCGAGTTGGAACAGGATGCCCCCTGTTTTAAAAGGCATTTGGACATTGCCCTCAATAACATGCTTTAACTTTTAGGCAGCCCTGAAGAGTTCAGGTAGTTGGACTAGATGATCATTGTAGGTCCCTTCCAAATGAAATATTCTATTCTATTCTATTCTATTCTATTCTATTCTATTCTATTCTATTCTATTCTATTTTGTTCTTCTCTGTTCTGCTCTGTTCTATAGCAGAAGACTGAAATCACAGGCAAAAAACAACAGTTCTATTTCTGATCCTGAAGGAAGTATTGTAGGCACAATTTTATTTCCATTATTTCATTTAGCCAAGAAAAAGTTCTTCCTGCTTCAGAGTGGTGAGGAGCAGGACAGATCCCCAGCATCCTGGAGAAGGTTGTGGCATACCTGCTGCCCTGCAGGTTAACTGGGGCAACAGCTGCAGAGCTCTCCACTGTCAGGAATGCTGGCACAGTACGTCTGGCTGCAAGTTCGCAGTCTTTCCAAACTGGCTGGAATTATATGAAAGTCACATTATCAAGGATGGAGATATTGGCTTATGCTACACAGGAGGGAAATCACTGAAGTGTTAACTTGTGTGTTACGAACTGGAGGATGGAGACTGGTCAGTAGTTACAGGTCAGATACTTACCATATACTGATCATTTATTTATATCTATATGCATATGGGATTTTTCTTAGAATTTTCTGAAACCTTTTTGAATTTTAAAATAGTATTTCAAGAGCTTAGTATGGTGTCTTGTTCAGAAACTTCTTAACAGATCACCCCTTGCCTAATGTTTCAGTTTTCAAACTAGTCTCCAGCTGCTCTCAATGATCTTTGAAGTAATCTAGCACAGGATAAGAAGTAAAAAAGAAGAATCTCAGTAGTAAGAAGCCTACAAATGATGACTTTGAAAAGGGAAAAAATGCCAGCATAACATCACTGTGTTAAAAAAAATAAAATAAAAAAATACTGGTTTTGAGCCCATGGGTATTTAAATATTAAACTGACAGAAGACTGTTATGGGAAAAGTATTCCTGCAATCTTGTTCTTAATTTCACGTTTACAGAGGATAAATGCAGTCTGTGATTCATTAGTAAAGTAAATATTCTTTAAATAAGACATGATGCTTCAGTAAAAGGAAGACAACATTTATAATAAAAGCTGAAGACTTGAATCCGATTCAAGCAATCACAACCAAAGCAGAGGAAAGGAGGAGAAACTTCATTCCACTGACAGTTTTTGGAGGCTTTCTGTCTTTGGAGCACATGGGAAGGCAGAATGCATTTGCAGTATCCACAGAACAGATGGACAGTCTCTGGTTCAACTTGAATTAGACAAGTATTAGCTTTCAGAGAATTTCAGGTAGTCCCTTTTTTATGTTTTTCTGGTTTGGTCTTTGGGTGGGGTTTTGACCTGGGGGGGGGGGGGGGGGGGGTTGGGGGGGGTTGGTTTTTTTTTGTGTGTGTGTTTTTTTGTGGGGTTTTATTTTTCCACAGAAGCAATAAATGACATTTTTCATAGGGTGTTTTGAAGTGCAGTACTTTTCTCTAGTCATACCCAAATGAATCTGATGGGAAGATTATCTTTGTATTTTCTGGAAGCAGAAGAAGGATCTATACATGACTGGGAAAGTACAAAACCATCTCATAACTTCCATAGGCATTTCTTCTATATACATGGATACAATTCTGAGAAAGTCCTTTCAAGAAATACAGATTGAGAGAGATTTTGGTGATTAAGATTATGCTTTCCCAATGCTAATTTCTCTGTTATCTACCTCAGGTTTTCACCTAGCTATACTTTGGAAGCCTCTTGCAATACAAGACAAATTTAGAATTTGATGGTAATGGCCCTGACTTTGGAGCAGCCTTTTCAGTAAAAAGACCCTCCACCGTGGGCAGCAACTATTGAGAGGAAGCAATGCATGTCACACAAGATGCTCAGATAGCTAGTTTATTCTCTTTGTGTCCATTACTCTGACTTGAGCAGTCTGCATATCTTCTCAATAGCAACTGTGCATAGACATGCATTAAAACATCTGCCACGTTTAAGTAAAGGAAAATAAAATTCAAAATTGAGAAAATACTAGATTTCAGTTTTCCAGTGCCAACTTAAATTCATTTGTGTGAACCTTAAGAAGCAATTTTAATAAGGTGACCACCTCGTATATTTCGCCCTGAGGGTCCAGACCTCTGCACACAAGAGGAACCTGTGCTGGTGGTTAGGGAGGGTGTGCATGGTGAAGCTGTGGTCTGGTTCCTTGCTGACAGGAGAAGTGCATACTTACAAGTCTTGGCTACCATTCCAGGTGTCCTACAGTCTACACATTTTCTGCTTCTTTAGCCTTCTCTCATATCCATCTACCCACCCTCACTTTGAGCTCTACTTTTTTTCCCTCTGATCTCACTCTTCACTCCCTTGTTTCTCAGATATTTCTAGTGCCCTTTCACAACCAGCTGGCTGTGGTCTCAAGCCTCAGTCATCTACATCAAGGAGTTTCTCTCAGCATCACCGCCAGGGTATCACACTTCCAGCTGGTCTAGCTCTGCTCTTTACAATCCCCTGTCTCCACATCCTAGTCTCTTCCCAGATTGGCCTGAACTTCTACTTCTTATTCTTTCATCCAATTCCTCCCCCACTGGGGGACTTCATCCTTACAACTGAAAAATCTCCAATACATTTTTTAATTCCTCACCCCATAAATGCCACATCACTGTCCCAGCCATCCTTTATCATCCTCCTCTCACAAACCCTACAGCCTTTTCTGTTCTCACTTCCAGTGAACCACTGTTTTCTTCCTTTCCATGAACTATCTACCCCCTCCCTTTCCATCACTCTGCAGTCACTATCCTGCCTGCAACAAGGAAAGGACGACTCAAAGGACAAAGGATACAAATGAGAACCTAAATTTTTGCCTCCCATAACTCTCAAGGCATTGACTGTCCCAGAAAACGACAATTTGGACAATGAAACTCTGTATGAGACAGTGAAAACCATTTGCTCTTCTACATCAATATTCAACATTTCTTTTTATGATCCTAACAGCATGCAAAGGAAAAGTTGTGCAGTTTTTCTCCAGAGAAAGAAAAATGCAGGTTCTGAAAGCCTGCTGCACTACACCTGCTGATCTATACTGCATTTAATTTTACTTCTATTCGTGCTCTCCTTGCCCGTGGGGAAGGGTAAATAATGTCAATGCCTTCTCAGTCATCCTTATCACAAATGATCATTCTGTGTGGCCTATGTTAATCATTCTCACCCGTCTCCATCTCTCACTATTAGATTAATAGTTGCCAATTATGCATCCTCTCCCCTGCACAGCTATTGTTTACACATTCTCTAATTCTCTTCATTAGACCAGTGAGTGGGCATAATTACGGTTGTAAGTTATTCATCCATTTTCTCAAGGACAGTGAGAAATGTAGTACAACAAGTGTTTGGTTCCATGATAACATCTTGGACTAATAAAGAAGAAACTCAGGCTTTACAGAGCCCTACCATCTCCAGTGAGAACATTAATCTCTTGCTCGGCAAGTGTAAATTCATTGTGGTTTTAGAAATCGTAGACAGAACACACAGAGAAGAGGTGCACACTCTTGCTTTTATCCTCACCCCTTGCCATTTTAATGGGGAAAAAAATATGAATGATAATGACTTTGGTTTTTAGCACGTACTAGCTGAGACAGATAATGAGTAGTCACAAGGTTCTCAATCTTTCAGCCTTTTTGAGAAAAGCTGGAGGCTAAAGGTGATAGAAAGGACACACAAGTGGCATATTGTTTATTAATTGAGATGAGCAATCAGAAAACTCAATTGCGGTTTACCTAAAAATCTCAGTGAGTTTTAAAGAGCACTTCTTACAAATTGAATGATTGCATACCATTTTCTTTCTGGCCCTTTAAGTAAATCACTGCAGTCACTCTGGTCTGTAATGTGACTCTGTTAAAAGCGTCTAATTTTCTCTGTTTCTCCTTCAGAAAGGAATAATGTCCTTACTGCTGAAAAGATACGTGTGGGTTGTCAAAGGCAGAGAATAAGCAAAGCTCTGTTCTGTAAGAGATGCCATCATGAGGGATCTAGTCCAATAAATACAAGCCAAAAATTGTGTTCAGTATCTCATATATTCAAGAGACAGTAACAACAAACATTTGGTTCATATCTCTAATTAGCAGATTTTCTCAAATAAAAATAATGAGGCATATTGAACAATTAGTTAGCAAGTGAAAGTATCTCCATAATTACAATTCAAAAATTTATTTACAAATAAGATGGCTTGCCCAGTCCAGGAGAAAGGGTAAATACTTTGTAATTAATTATTTTTCATTTGAAGCTTTCATTTGATCAACATATACAATGCACCTACAAATAAAGCAACATGTAATAATCCTTTTACAAAACAGAAAGCAGATTAACTTTCTGTTTAAACATTTTAAGTCATCCCCCTTTTTTATTTCAGAAAAATCTCAATCTATTAACCTTACAGTTATTCTGTTTCTATTCAGTTTTTATTCTTTAAAGAGTTTCAGCTACCTTCTCTCATTTCTGTTCAAAGTCAGTGGCCCATATGCTTGCCCAGTAAGCCAACATCATCGCTGAGCATTTGTGTGAATTCACTCCTGGAAGAGTCAAGACACTAATTCCGGAGCTTGAAGTTACCGGTAATTTTAGCAGTAACTTGTGCATGGTGTAGAAGGATCATGGTACAGTAGACAAAATATATGGAAAAGTGTTTTCAGGAAACACTGTTCCAGAGAACTTAAAGACATTTAATCAATTATATTCAATCCAATCAGTTCCCACTGACTGGTGAAGGGGAGACATGCCCTCCATTTTTAAAAAGAGCAACAAAGACCCAGGAAACTACAAGCTGGTCATTCTCACCTCTGTGCCTGACAAAATCATGGAGCTGATCCTCCTGGAAACTATCCTAAGGCACATGGAAAATAAGGACATGACTGGTGACAGCCAGCATTGCTTCACTAAGGGCAAATCAAGCCTGACAAATTTGGTGGCCTTCTGTGACGGGATCACAGTATTGGTGGATGAAGGAAGAGCTACGGACGTCATCTTCCCAGACTTGTGCAAAGCATTTGACACTGTCCCACACAACGTCCTTGTCTCTAAACTGGAGAGATGGATTTGATGGCTGGACCACTTTGTGAATAAGGAATTGGCTGAATGGTTACACTGAAAGAGTCAACAACTCTGTGTCCAAGTGGAGAGCAGTGACGAGTGTCTTTCCTCAGGGTTCAGTATTGGGACCAGCACTGTTTAACATCTTTGTCAGTGACATGGACACTGGGACCTAGTACATCCTCAGCAAGTTCACTGACAACACTGTGTGATCCAGCCAACACACAGTAGGGAAGGGATGCCATCCAGAGGGACCTTGACAGGCTTGAGAGATGGGGCCATGCCAACTTCATGAAGTTCAAAAAAGCCAAGTGCAAGGTCCTGCATGTGAGTTGGGGCAATCCCCAGTATCAATGCAGACTGGGTGGTGAATGGATTAAGAACAGCCCTGAGGAGAAAGACTTGGGGGTGATGGTGGACAAGAAGGTCAACATGCCCTGATGATGTACACTTGCAGCCCAGAAAGCCAACTATATTCCTGGGCTGCATCAAAAGAAGTGTGACCAGCAGATCAAGGAGGTGATTCTCCCCCTCTACTCTGCTTTTGTGAGACCCCACGTGAGGTACTGTGTTCAGCCCTGGAGTCCCCAGCATAAAAAGGACATGGACCTCTGGAGTGATACCAGAGAAGGGCCACAAAGACAATGAGAGGGCTAGAGCACCTCCCCTATGAAGATAGACTGAGAGAGTTGGGGTTGTTCAGCTGGGAAAAGAGAAGGCTCTGGGGACACCTTATAGCAGCCTTCCAATACCTAAAGGAGGCCTAGAGGAAAGATGGAAATGGAGTTTTTACAAGAACGTGCAGTGATAGGACAAGGGGAATGGGTTTAAACTGAAAGGGATTAGGTTTATATTAGATATCAGGAAGAAATTCTTTACTGTGAGGGTGGCAAGACACTGGAACAGGTTGCCCAGAGAAGGTGTGAGTGCCCCATCCCTGGAAGTGTTCAAAGCCAGGCTGGATGGGGCTTTGAGCAACCTGGTCTAGTGGAAGGTGTCCCTGACCATGGTAGGGGGTTGGAACTAGGTGATCTTTAAGGTCCCTTCTATCCCAAACCATTCTATGATTCTATGATTCAATGGTTAAGTAGAAGTTAACTATCCCTACCAATAGGGTCTTATAGAGAGTTGCAAGCTGTATGCCTCAGACCCAAAATATGCATATCTGATCAATTATTTCTGGAATTTCTGCTGCTTCAGGCTGTATTAGCAACAGTCATTGGTAGTTCAAATTTTTTCTACTTTTTTTCTACTATGCCTCATTACCCTGCGTATGCAGACTTACAATTGGTACTTCTGTGGCACCTTGTCTTTTAGTGATAGTGTCCATGATTAATTTCCATGACTGCAAACATTGCACTCGGCAGTTCTCAGTAATTGCAAAACCTTGAATGATTCATTGACAGTAGACTGCTTTGAAGGTGAAAAAGAAACACAAATGAAATGACAAATAAAATATTTAGGAACTCTTTTGTGCCATCTATAGTGATTAAAATCTTGTCTGCACAAAATGGTTCACTATTTCTTCTGTGATGTATGGTCTAGACTTTCATTTAGAAGAGAAGATTCACAAGGATAGATTCCCAGCAAGTCTTATCCTGAGGAAGATTACTCCTACTGATAAAAGCAAGGATAGCTGCAGGACACAGAAAAGTGTCTCAATAATAATAATAATAATAATAATAATAATAATAATAATAATAATAATAATAATAATAATAATAATAATAATAATAATAATAAAAGTAATTGATCCAAAGCACTAAGACTACTGGTGTTTTTATGGAAATGAAAGTAGAACACACAAATAAATGCATACAGGTAGACTTATCTAGTACTGAACACACTTGATATACTCAACAAAACAGTGCTTCATTCTATGACCAAATATCTGGGACTGAATCCAAAAGTATGTGCAGAAAGAGGTGTTGGAGACAAACAGTTCAAAAGGCAATGAAATGAAATATCCCATATAATTATTTTCTAATTCAAGAAGCAATATGTATTGAAAATTTAAAGATGTTGGTTGGGGTAGAATTGTACATTAAATAGCTAGTACTTATTCCTGTGAGGCTTTTGCAAAGTAATATTTTAGGTTACGCAATACCTGTGATAACATTTTGATGAGTACTGTTATCCTCTTCAATTTATTTGGATTAGCAGAAACTCAAAGGACTTGCAGCTGACTGAGGATGGCATTCAAAGAGGAATGCTGTCTTGACAATAAATCCAGGCCTTCTGTTTTGAAATGACAAGCAATGTTGTAATTATCCCAAAAGTGTCTTGTGGGTTTTTAGGATTTCTCCCTGAAATTATGTATTCCATTCAAGCACTTCCAGTGGAAATCTATATCAAGATATTACAGCTACAAACTCCCATTTAAATGTTATTTGGGGCAACAAGATCCACAGGGTTAATTAAGAAAGCATTATATAGTCCACTATTGAGGAATGGGCTAATGACCCCAGACCATAGGGGACAGAACCAGTTATACAAATATAGGACCTGAGAGGATGGTTTAATGGGGGCAGCAATAAAGTGAGAGCAGAAAAAATTTACTACCCACTGACGGTCAATAGCTTTCTTAACACAACATCTGTGACAGCTTGGATGGCTGCGATCATCAGCAGTCACCCTGAGTTAAAAATTTGGCTGAATCAGAGTCCCAGAAATCTTTCTTTTTGTAAAGGAAACAAGTCACTCTGAACTTCTCTCCATGAAAATCAGTTCTGTTCAGTAAAAACCACTGAATCAAATTGAACAGTTGAAATTATTCTTTTCAGAGGGATTGGAGTCAATGAAACTATGCTGATTTCATAATCTGAGTATCAGGGCTACTAATTCAACCCCTGCGTTGGAAGCAGACTTTAAGACCACTCTTAGAGCTTTAACAGTTGATGTTGAACTCCAAGAGCATCATTTCAAAACACATTTTTTTTAATTGCATGTGAAAAGCATGGACATCCAAAAATAGAAGAATTAACTGTGATGTAAAATGAATGGGCAGTAGTTTCACATAAATCCATTCTGACAATATGAAAAGACAAAGCTTGAGAAATATCAAAAATATGTTTTCAACCAAAATAATTACAATCATTGGATTTTCATTCCAGTAAGACCTGAAAATTTTCAGCACTGTACTTCATGCAGACACACAAGTTTGAAAGTTAAAAAAAAGAGCAAACTTTAAATCTGTAGTAACACCACCGGTCATGGTATGCTCAGTATCTATTACCAGTTTAGGAGGAAGGAATCAGATCAGATCAAAAGCCTGCACCATAATGAGAAAGCAAAGGTAGCCTTTTGATGAAACAGAGATTGAAAAACCAAATATTCTACTCAGCATGAGCATCATCATTCTTTCTGTCCCATCAAGTACATGGGGCTGAACTCAAATCATGTCAGTCATTCTTATCCTGGCTTGTTTTTCTGGTTCTTTTATTTTCAGTTAAAAGGATGCTGCTTCAGACATTATTACTATGAAAGTGCTGCTGACTAAGAAATGTTTCTTTAAACAGTTACTGGAAATTCTCAAACGATTTATCATCATCTGAGAGATCAAGAACATGCATATTTCTTTCTTCATATTAATTATAAGTCCTCTTTAAATATTATAAACAAATGCCAGAATTTAAATCTGTTTATTTTATACAATATAATCTTGGGAAAGAAGAGAAATATTAAATTCACTAGCATTATAGTCTGAGAAAAAAATATTCTCTCTCATTAGGTTATGCTACTTTATTAGAAAGGAAATAATTCCAGGAGCACAGAAATAGGGCTGGTTTCCTATGGATTCAAGGTCATACTCTTGTGGGTTCTTTACCCTAAGAAAGTAAGGCTGGAGCTGACCCTTTCTTTCACTAAGAGTAAGGAAATAGCCTCTTACCTTTCTCTGTCTATTTTTCTGGAACTTATAAAAAATTACTATCTTTTTGACGTCTGCCACTTTATCAAGTTTCTTTTACGTTGCTGTGAGAGATACTGTAAGGAGAAGATCTCTATGCATGTTCACAGATGCACACAAATATATTTACACAATGTTTGCTTTCTCAAGCCTTTTTTACCTGGAAAACAGGCAAGGAGTTAACTGAATTTCCTATTTTTTTAAATAATTCTTAAGGAAGGTGAGAGTAAAAACATGAACTGATGGTATAGCCCTAGCAGTTAAAAATTGTATTCATTTTTTTCTGCTTAAGTATAAAAAATGTGATAATGTTGAACTGAGTATAAACAAGGACAATAAGTAGTGCATCTGTGTGATGATGTGTCAGAAATATCACAAAGGTACCAAAACATATTACAGCACTTCTGACTCTTTTAAATTATTGTCCCTGGCCAACTATTGTTAAACACATACTTAATTTATCTTCTTCCCCAGACCATAATATCACAATCAGTTGAACATAAACACAAGCATACTTCACAGACTACATACACAAACAAATGACAAAACTAATTCAGCCAGGGAAAAAAGAGAAATAGAGAAGAATGCCAAACAGCTAACAGGGAGCACACCCCAAAATACCTAATAGGTCTCCCCAGGTGTCGTGGTTTAACCCCAGCCGGCAACCCAGCCCCACACAGCCGCTGGCTCACTCCCCCTCACCCAGATGGATGGGGAGGAGGATTGGAGAGGGATGTAAAACTCAGGGGTTGACATAAGAGCAGTTTAATAGGTAAAGCAAAAGCTGCGCACACAAACAAAGCAGAACAAGGGATTCATTCCCCACTTCCCACGGGCAGGCAGGTGTCCAGCCATCCCCAGGAGAGCAGGGATCCAGCACGTGTAACGGTTACCTGGGAAGACAAACGCCATAATGTCGGATGTTCCCCCCTTCCTCCTTCTTGTCCCAGCTTATATACTGAGCACGACATCCCATGGTATGGAATATCCATTTGGCCAGTTCAGGTCAGCTGTCCTGGCTGTGTCCCCTCCCAGTTCCCCGTGCCCCCCCAGCCCTCTCCCTGGCAGGGCCCGAGAACCTGAGAAGTCCTTGACTCAGTATGAACATCACCCAGCACCAACCAACCCCACCCGTGTGCCATCAGCATTGCTCTCACACCACACCCAAAACACAGCCCTGCTCCGGCTACTGAGAAGAAAATTAACTCTTTCCTATCTGAAACCAGGACACCAGGGGTCCTCAGTTTATTCTCCACCAGCTGGCACAGCTGCCTGCAGTTAGGGGTGTTCTAGAGCTTCTCTTAAATGCTCTTCACCCCCCTCCCCCCAGCCCTCTGATCCCCCTGCTTATTTATTTGTTCCATATGTGCTACCATTAAAAACAATAAAGCTGTTTTGGTGGCTGATTTATTATTTATTTTAGCAATACTTTATCAGCTTTCAGGGAAGGAATCAGTTGGCTGCGTTATGACCTATGTCAAATGGGTGGGATTTCCCTCTCCAGTGTCTTCCTGCTGAAGTTGTGATCCCTGTGATCCCTCTTCTTTTCAGCTTTTGGGATTAGCTTGTGAAGAATGGAAAGGTTAAGCGAACCTTTACTTTTTACCTATCACATTTGCAAAGTTTGACCAAGAGCACACAGAACTCACTGGACAAAAATGTCTAAATTTTACCAGCTCTCCTGGTAAATTCCTGAGATGTGGTAAAGGGTATGAATCATTCCACAGTGGGAAAAAAAAAACAAACCAAAAAACAAAACAAAAAAAAAACAAAAACCAACAACAACAATGAAGCACTGATCGTGCTTTTAAACTGACAGATTAAAACAGCGAACAGGCCCTAAAGGGTCTAGGCGACATCCAAATTTACCATGAGCCTTATATACTGGTAATACTCGCTGACTCCCACGGTGACATTGGTGCTGGAGCACTCAGCGGCAGGATCAGGGCAGTGGCATTGCAGCACCAGCTGTAGGAGGAAGTGTCTAAACACCCTGAGGTATTTTTGAGGGAAGGGAGAATGGTGTCTCAGTATAAACACTGGCAAATATAGCATATTAAACAAAACTTTTTTCTTGATTTACAAAATAGAGTTCCAAATACTCTACTGTTGAAGTAATGCATATTGTCCCCTTGGACCATCTTCAGTGTCTTCAAATATTCTGATTAAAACATTACTTCATCTTTTGAAGTACTTTCAGGAAAACACAAAAAACAAAAACCCAAAACAAACCAAGACCAAACCCCACAGATGTTTCCTCCTATAGAAGCAAGTAGAGTCACAATGTTTGCCAGTATCTAGCACCTGATCTGAACTCTACTGAAGTTAAAAGGAATATTGTCGTTCACTTTATAGAAGTGGACTATTGCTTTCAGTTATGTCTAAAGACAGTTGAATGAGGTAGGCATTCTTTATACCTACGTGCTAACAAATAAAGTAAGGAATTAAAATATAAAGTTGAAAAAATCATAAAACAATCCCAATTCTTTCAGTTAATCATAGTGAAATATTAGAGTTTGATGGATAGAATGTTATCTACTTTATATTACTAAATTCCCTAATTTATTTGGGTATTTGCTTCTGTGATCCCCTTGTAATATATGTAGGAAAGCTTAAAGATCTTTTTAGTTGCACTGCAAAAAAAATGTCATCTTTTCTGTGTATCAAATATATAGAAAATTGGTAGGGCTATTTAAGTAATCTGTATGATCACTGTGCATGTTGCAGCTAACCTAGGGAACACCCTTACTGAATTTCACTGAATATCAGTATATTTTACATTTCACTCCATTAATTTTACCAGCAAAGCAAAATTTAATTTTAAGTTCGAAGTCCCAAAGCTCAAACATAAAGTGAAGCTTACAGTTAGAAAACTTGGTCCAAATCCCATTTAAATCAGTGAAAAACCCATTTAGAACTCACTAAGTGTGGAATCAGACCCTGACTGACTTATTACCCAGCTGCAAAAAATAAACGTACCTGTCTGAGGAAGGGACAGTCCTCTTAGCCCAAGTAGGACCAGAGCTGTCCTCAGGGGGCTGGAAGCAGCACCAACCCGTTAGTGCAGAGCTCTACCCTGGATCACTGCATCTGTTTGCCCTGGCTACCTAATTCTGCCTGCTCAGGCAGAGCTTCAAGTAATCCTGCCTTGATGGCTTCCAACCTTTGGGCTGGCTTATTCACAGGTTATTTCGGTAGCCCTGGCCTGCATGAAAACAAGCCATTTTAATGCTTTTTTCTTGGAGCAGCAGCTCAAAAATTCTTTCGCTGCCTCATTCATAACAATTAGGCATCAAAATAACAGTAGCAGAAAACATACACATATTTCCTTAGAGGTCACCTACAAATATCTGCAACTGAAAAGCAGGAGGATTTGGCCTTCCATATTCCACCCCAAATGCTAGCAAAAGACTGTTTTATAAAGAAAACGGTAATCCTAAGCCACCATGGTGGTAATAACGATTTGTTCCTGATGCTAGCTGTATTACTTGTCATCATAACTTTTTGGTGGGTGCAACTTTTGAAGTTCTTGCAGCTGACTGCAACGTTCTGCTTGCTGCCTGTACTTGTGATCTGTGTGCATGACACAGCTGCTGGCAGAAAGCAAGTACTGCGCATCCAGGGTTTGCACAAAGATGCTCCAGATATTTTGTAAAGAATAAAGGCAGACGGAAAATATTCCACAAAGAAGAAATAACATAAACATTAAGTAGCTGTGAGTTTGCCATACCGATTCCCTGGGCTGAAGAGGGAATATCTGTCACTTTATGCTTGTACAGCTCCTAGCAAAATGGAATGCTGTGCCATTTGGCCTCTAGATGGTACCAGAATATAAAGGTTTAATAATACATTAATTTTTGTCTCTGGAGTCAAGGCTTTCTTTTAAAAATCTCCTCAAGACCAAAATTCCTCAAATCTGTACCTTTTTTTTTTTTTTTTTTTTTAGTTCTCTATCACTCATTAATTCCTAGTTTGCTACCAGTATTTTCTCTTGCTTCAGTTAGGTTTGTTTGCTTGCTTTTTAAATGTGAAAATATTTTGGTCATCTAAGAACAGTTCCGATAGCCACACTTACACATAAAACAACTCAATTAACACAGTTAAAATTAGTTGAATGTTAACATTTTAAACATTCATAAAGTAAACCACTTTCTTAATTTTATAGACTTCCTCACTGTGGGATACTCCCAAAAATTTATACAGTAAAAACAAAATAAAGAACTGAATTAGATGGTGCATGACTGTGGGCTAAATGTTTTCATTACTATCTTTATTCTTGTTGCATTTTCTTCTTAGAACACACCCTACTTTTTTATATTATCATCTCAGTCACACAGAGGCCATCTTACAAATCTCATTACCTAGTACCACTCATACCATTTCTGGGTTTGTTTCTTTAGTTTTTATCTGACTCAGCATGAAGTCTTTGTTTCCACCAGTAACTTTGGACACCCCTTTCGGGTCAGGCACGTTACACTTTTAGTCTGTCGATAGCATCTGCCTTAAAGCATGTACATCTCTGTGGCCAGTTTGCTTTCAGAGCCCACCAGCCCATGTCAATCTTTAATGAACAAGAGTGACACTAAAGAAAAGTGAAGTGTTCAGTTTAGTGTGTTAACTTCATTGCAATCAGATAATCATCAAATAAATTTCAACTGCAGCTCAGTGATTGAGTGTCGTATAGGGGTGGGCTTTTTTTACAAGAAAATTGTATATGTTACATGTTTTAATACTTTTCACTTCCTCAAGTGGGTGTTTTAATGTTTTTCCTCAGGGACAATAAGAAACGTGATCATCCTTGTAAATCTGACCTGATGTACTGAGTTATCTGCTTGCTGTGAGTAAAGTAGGAAATGCACTGGAACCAACATGAAGCTAAAAGAAAAATATTAAATGTCCTTAAATTTAATGGCTTTGTATTTAAAGAAAAAAAAACCCAAACATTTCAGGTTTTGGAGGTAAAGTGTTCTTCTCTGTTGTTCAGCTGTGAATCAGGAGAAACTCCACTGGTTTTAGTGCAATCATTCCCCATTTATACTCTTGTAAATAAGAATAGCATCTAGCTTTTTGTCAGAACGTAATGACATGTATGGATCTTCATCTCCCACTGTTCTTCCCTGCCCTCAGCAGGGCAGCCTGAAAGGAGTCTCATATAGAACAGGCACATTATGGCTCGCACAAATCTCCACTACAGCTCCTATTCACTAAATAAAAGCCAACACCTTCTCCCCCTACCCCTTCCCTGCAACCCCCCAGCCCCTTTCTCTTCAGGATAGGAAATTCATCTCACTGTCTATCAGGACACTTTCAAAATACCCCATTTCAACCCAAGCCTGCCCCTCCTTTAGCAAACCTGAATTAAGCCCAAAAATTTCCTTTCATTTGAAAGGCAGTTTTTCCTTAGAAAAAAGCTCAGGGATGCCATATGCATTGGAGACAATTATTGTTTACACAGGAACACTTGGATTTTAGTATCAGCTGCCTATTTTATGATTAAAGTCCAGTGCTGCTTTAAAATAATATATCTGACAAAAATATTCTGTATCTATTATCTTGGGAAAAATTCCACGTAATATGTGCTCAGTTTGCCAGTGAAGTGTCCAATTCTTTTCCCAACTGTCAGATCAGTTAATTCCAGATAGCAGATCAGCTGATTCTTAATCATAATATGGTAAAAACACTGTGGGATGAAAGGTAAGGATGGCATATATCCTTGTCCTAGAGATGCTCTCTTTACCATGAAACTAGATCCAGATGGAAAAAAAGAAATAGATCGTGTACATGGGATGCCTGAGTACCTCGCAGTCCAATTAGAGCTGTCACCAGGATTGCATCGCCGGGTGTTCGGCAAAGCAGGATTTAGGGGAGCGCTGGACCTGTGCACACAGTGTCCATGGCATGCACGGCTGGCTGGCGCCTTTCGGAGCATGTCGGACGTAACACGTTTGCACTGCAGGGGCAATGGTGTCAAGGTGTGCCATTAACTCAGCACCTTGCCAGCTCTCTGTGCCACACACGCAAGCATTTAATACATATAAAAACACATAAACATGTCCATCCAAAGCGAAGGGAGTGTGGGTATCCCGCACTGTGTCTGGCATCCAGGTGACTGCAGTGCTCGCCAGGCAAGCGGCACAGGTAAAGCTCTTTGTGAGAAATCAGTTTACAAAAGAAATCTGAATGTGTAATCTCTTTGAGCAGAGTTCATTTGTTTATTGCCTATTGTACTGCAGATTTACTGTGTCTCTGAGATTCTAGGAACAGAAAATCAGGTTACTGGAGGAATTCAGGTGCCTCAGGTTGCCAATAGGCAGATAGGTGTAGAATTCTTGAACTTAAATTAAACGTTTTAGTCATAGCACATTGCTGTTACTACATCCTGGAACATGTAGGACAATTTCAGGTAGTATTAGCTTTGTTCTTCTGTGGAAACCGTTGCACATTCATATTTTTATTAAATTTAACACCAGGAGGAAAAAAAAAAAAAGTGCCCTGTTTTTCTAATTACTTTTTCTTTCCTGATTTTCTATCTTTTTTCCTGATGCAATCAAGCAGCTACTCTCTCACCCTTCCAGATGAAGCTCAAAGTGTAACAGAACAAGCTTGCTTAAAACTGCAACACCTAAATATCAGAAGACATTCAAGAAAACCTTTCATAGAAACAAAGGAACAAGCAGAACACTTATATCAGGTAGACACAAGGAAGCATATCTGAAAAATGTGAGGGGCGCATAGCACGTGCTTTATCAGTGTCACTCTTTAGCATGTGCTAGTGGCAGCAGAAAGGATCTGAGATGGAGTGCTTTGCCATGAAAAGACAGCAATACACAAGCAAAACCAGGTATCGGCATCACTTTATTAATACTGTATTGTTTGTGTGTTTGGGGTTTGTTGGCTATTTTTGTAATTTAAAGTGCTCTTTTAGGTTTCCCATGTAAGGTATTGATTGTACAGGAATACTGCATAGCTTTTGTCATTTAATAGTCATCCAAGCACAGATATCACAGATTCACTTTAGTGTTACGTTTATGGACTGAGCAGCAAACCCAACAACTACTAGCAAGCCTAGGGCATTTCCCCCCTCCCCCTCCAACAGATAGTGTATTATGGATTTCTGAGAAAGAAACAAACAACCCAGGCAGCAACATAATTGGGCCAAGGAAATACTTGGAGGGTGCAGAAGAGTGATCACCTGGCATATATATGTGATGGCCCTGATGATTGATACCCTGCATAAGATCAGGAATAGAAGTCAGAAAGGGAAACCTTTGCATACTCTCATAACATAAAGAAAAATATATATATGTAGGATTGATGGTGAATGGTTATGAAAGGTAAGAGGGAGCTATGGCTTAGAAAGTGACAAAGCAGGGAGAGTGATGGGCAGCCTATGTAGGTATAATAGATTTGGTTAGAGGAAAGACAGGTAAGAAAAATACTTTTAATGGTTTCTATATGTTACTCTCTTTTTATGATTGATAGTATATATATGACGTTTTGTTCCACATTTAGCATTCAAAGGACTAGTCAATATTCATCTAGAGCAGATTTTTAAAAATCAGGTTGTAGTTATACATATGATCATATTACTTGATTCAAAACATTGTTTAAGGGTCTATAAAATTGGGAGGGAAAAGCAAAATTAAGCATAGGGAAAAAAAAGCTGAAATGACACTTTCATATTTATAGACATCTCTATTGTTAAAAGCTAGCTGATGGCTTTAGCTATTTATTAGGTTACTTAAGAGACTGCCAATTTATCTGAAGGTTCCCTAGTCTCTTCAGGAAAAAAAAAGCCCTGAGAAATAAATAAAAGAAACTTGAAGAAGCACATCTTAACTATTTGTTTTTCCTTTATATCAATTAATTTGATTTTCTTTCTCTTTTGAAACCATGCTGTATTGTTTTCTTCTCTGATCAAATAGCTTCCAAATAGAATGAATAATGTCTCTTGGTTACAAGCAATGCTTCAACAGCAGATCAATATGGACACACAATAGAAGACAAAAGATGTAGTTTAAATATTTCTAAAGGATTAGTGATGGAATACATACATTAAAGACTATGAAAAATGCCAGGATGCTATATATCTATATATCTATATATCTATATATATATACCTAGCATTATTTTCACAGACTCTTTTGCTTCTAGACTAGTACTAAAGACTTTCATTTATCAATTTGCATTTAATATGGCACTTCTGATCACTTGGGTCCTAGTCATAACCAAGCAATTGACACTAACTGTCTGCTAAGGGCCAATAATGCCTCCTGGCTCAGGGATGCCTGTGAAGAGTGCCTTGAGCGCAGCCAGTCCCCAAGAGTCACTCTTTCTGGGGAAATCTGTGTGGTTTAAGTTAATTCTAGAAGTAAACCACTCCTAACTCCTCATTCATGACTATGCAAACGCCCTCATTCGCATCTTTTTATCGCACACTACTTTTCAACAGCCTGTACTTAAGTGGTGAAACAGCAGTACCTCACCTGTATGGAAAGATTTTCTCTCTCGATGGGCTAGTACACCAAGGAAAAATCATGCAATATGTATTTGTACTTGTGTTTGTTTTTCATATACAATGCTGACAAACAGGACTTAATTGAAGTGTCTCATAGGCTTCAACTTATTTTAAAATGTACACCTGCTCATAAAATACATTGAAGGAAGTTTAACTACAAAACTGATATCGAAATGCCTGTCAGTGTGTTATAAACAGCTGTGTATATTAGGACTATTTAAAATGCACCACCAGTTCCAGCGATAGCTTTTCTACCACTCCTGGGTGGAAAGGCACCGAGACATCATTTTTAATAGGATTGGTTAGCATGATTTCATCAAGTTCTGCTTTTGCCTACCTTTCAAAGGTTCATGTTTAACAGCTTTAGTTATGCAATATATGATCGGTATTAATTGTTCTTGAATAAAGGTAAAATTCATTAATATCTCCTCAGGCTCCTGTATGGCTACTTACATGAAGTGAATGAGAACTATTCAGATAAGAGGGATTTGGTGGGCTCAGGCCCTTAAAATGTAAGCTGCAATGCCAAAAAATATCTTAAGCCAGTCAATCCTGGTTTTGATCACAAATCAGGATTGCAGTGTTTTTACTTTTTACTTCCCAGATGAAAACCTGCTTTAGAGACCTACCCAGGATGAGCACTTCATTTGCCAAAATAACCTATATAACAAAAATTAAAAAATCATAAAAAATGAATGGCCAGTAAGATATGACGACTGACAAAAATACACTTTTATTAGAAAGCAAGGATGACAATAGTCATGTTCAAACCAGTGGGGAAAAAAATACTTTTTTATTAGTAAAATTACAAAGATGACTAGAAAACATAAACCATTTTATTCTTCTGTTTCTATTAGTCACGTGCAGTGTGGTTAGCATGACAGGTGATGGAAAGGAGAGGAAGAAGGTTACTGATGTATTTCATGTATTGTACAATGGTAAACCCCTGATTTCTGGGTTTGGAGGCTGCATTAGTAGGTGTGGTCTGTCTGTTCCCCTCACTCCAGCTAGGAATAGCTCCCCTTGGACTCTAACACAGAACGGCAGCCAACTACGTATAGGGAAAACAGTGCAAGAGTGTAAATCACACAATATAAATTTTTTTATTGATTTCTATAAAGGAGCATGGAAATGGAGAGTACCTTTTTCCAGAGTCATTATCATTCCTACAAAATGATCTAAAGGCATTGTGGATATTAGTACAGCCTTTATTAAGCGCCAGCATTCTGACTGTGTTCAAGGTAAGAGCAACCAAATCTCTGTAGGTCTAAAAATTATGTTGCTGAGATACGTGTATTGGGCACAATTTTTTATTGGCACAAAAGGAATCCAATTTCCAGGTTCATTACCCAAAACAACATAGAAATTTGAAACAAGAAAACATTTTAGTGCTTGAACTATAGATCAAACTATAATTCATAGGCCACATTCCCTCATGGATTGTGAGGATAAGAAGGGGAAGGAAAAAAGCAATTTTTCTGCCCACTTGATCGATGTTCTATTTGACCTCTGAAATGCCCTCTTGCCATAACCTTTTAAATACCATCTGCTCTTTTTGTGAAGAGTGTGATGGGAAGGAGTCACTTCCAGACAGCAATTGATTATAAAAGCATTAATCAAGCACATGGATTATCTGCAGCATGACATTGTGTGCTGTAGTTAAGCAATTTCACCTTAAATGTGATTGGAAAGGTTAATCCCGTTTCTCAAGACTAATTTAGATTTTGTATCCAACATCTCAGGACACTGCAAAAACAGCTGCAGCAAACAGGAACCGAAAAATGTTCGGCTGCCATTATAAAGTCTTGTGAACTTTAGCTCTAAGAATGGATAAGCGGTAGGTCTATAGGCATGCTCTTTAGGTTTTCAAAATTAAGCTAATGTTGCCAGATTTCCCTCTCAGGTCACTGGGATTGTTCTTCTTTCTGCAAGTCAAGATAAATTTCTTTTTCAGTATTTAGTATTCTTGGTTAGCATTATCTATTGAATTGTTTTCTACCATTGAAGGATTACACAGTCCTTTTCTGTCAAGCATTTACCCTCGAGGTGTCTAACACAAACTTCTCACTGGGGCTACTACCTGGCTGGGTGAATTGCAGGACAGCAGGGTGTAAGGGGCTTGGACAAGGCGATGTCCAACGCTGGTGGCATGCAACAACTGGAATGCAGATCCAGCTCCCAGGGCCCTGCTTTGACTGCCCTTTCTCATTAACACTCCCCTTCACGTTAGGGTAATGTGTGAGAAGTTAGCTCATGTAGGTATGGCAATTGCTGATAGAGAATGCTGCAATAAATATGTGTCAAGTGTATTGTAAGGTTGAGGTAATTTATTTTTATCTGAGGCTCCAAACAGGCTGATTATACTATGAAAAATTAGGATTTTCTGTACCTTGCTCCATATCTGTTGTCACCATCTTCAGATAGTGCCATCTGCAATTAATAAAGTGATCTGTCATTGCTATTACAGTTAAAGTAATCACTAGGGAGCTTGGCAATGGTCACTTCAGACAGCTGGAGTGGGGGGAAGTGCACATCTGCATCAAAGGCCAGAAAAACTGGCTTCAGCCATGCTGTAACAGGTTTGGGGGAGCTGGATCACAGGAAAAACATGGAAACTCAAACTGCTGTTAAAGGCTGGATTTGTATTCTGCCTCGCTAATGCCCCCTCCTGAAGTGCTTTGCCATTTTCTCACATCCATCTATTAAAACCTATCTTTCTTCCCCAAAAGTCATTTGGTATGGCAATAGTTTTTAGCCTTCTCTGACCAACAGATCATAATATTGAAAAATAATTATACCAGGGAAATAGCTTGTTTTACTCTACATGTCTGCCTCCTGTTTAATTGCTTAATTTCCTGTTGCTGCAGACAACATCAGGGCACCATGTGGTCTGTAAATTATGAGCATGTATCGCAGATGAAAGTCCTCACCTCAGAGACATAAATACCACAGATCAGAAGCAATAAAAATCCCAAGAATAAATGCCAACACAGCACCAAGAGTGTCAATAACCTTTCTAAACGGAAGCCCTGTATCCCCATTATATTATCCTATATATAAACAAAAGCGATATAAAACTTCTTGTTGAGCAAGACTAAACGCTATAATGCTGCTCCCAAAGAGAAATGTGGAGCTCAGTGCCATTTACTGTTTCTGTTGATTGATTTTTTTCTAAATTGAAAGCAGTCTTCTACAATAAAAACTAGAAGCTCTGTGCTCATACGCATAAAGCCGATCAGTTACTAGCACTTCAGGTTGCTGAGATGTGACAGGGAATCATGGTTCCAAACCACTCATTGTTGGAATTCCTCTCCGTTTCTGATCTCTTTTTAAATTTAAAAATAATCTATATGCATGTTTACCAACATAAAGAGAGAACATTCTGAATACAACATCACTGTCACTGTGGTCCTCCTATTAAGAGCAGATTTAAGTTGCAGATGCAAGGGTGGATACAGACAGATATCTAATAATTCATGGATCTCTTTACAGTTGAACTGTAAGATGCAGTTTTCATGAAATTGGCCTGGCATAGTACCATCAAATGGACAATGTCTATTCTTCTTCTGGGGAGATTCCTTTGCAGACCCATGTTGTGCTTAGATGTAAGAGGATGTAAGGGGAATGGTTCCAAGGGCTGGTGGATGCCCTGGTTGGAAACAGGAAGATCATAGAATCATAGGATCATAGAATGGTTTGGGTTGGAAGGAACCTTGAAGATCATCTAGTTCCAACCCCCCTGCCATGGGCAGGGACACCTTCCACTAGACCAGGTTGTGCAAACCTCCATCCAGTCTGGCCTTGAACCCTGCCAGGGATGCGATATCCACAATTTCTCTGGGCAACCTGTTGCAGTGTCTCGCCACCCTCACAGTAAAGAATTCCTTCTTGATATCTAATATAAATCTATCCCCTTTCATTTTAAAACCATTCCCTCTTGTCCTATCACTACATGCCCTTGTAAAAACCCTCTCCAGCTTTCCTGTAGCAGCCTTTTAGGTATTGGAAGACTGCTGTAAGGTGTTCCTGGAATCTTCTCTTCTGTGGGCTGAACAACCCCAACTCTCAGTCTTTCTTCATAGGGGAGGTGCTCTAGCCCTCTAACCATCTCTGTGGCTCCCCTCTGGTATCACTCCAGAGGTCCATGTCCTTTTTATGCTGGGGACTCCAGGGCTGAACACAGTACCTCACGTGGGGTCTCACAAAAGCAGAGTAGAGGGGGAGAATCACCTCCTTGATCTGCTTGTCACACTTCTTTTGATGCAGCCCAGGATATCGTTGACTTTCTGGGCTGCAAGCACACATTGCCGGGCCATGTTGACCTTCTTGTCCACCAACAACCCCAAGTCCTTCTCCTCAGGGCTGCTCTCAAGATCACTCACTTCTGACAACTCTCCTGTGCTCATTTGTTCCTTTCTGCCTCAAAAGCCTCACACTGCGTTCAGTGAATAGCTCTGAAGTGTTGAAAGAAAGGTTGATTATTCATTTTTATCATCCAGGGAAAGAAAATGCTACTAACGCTCAAAAATTTCCTGGTTAGAAATATCTCTTGGGTTGGAATGAATGTGTTTCTGTAAATATTCACTAAGTATGAATTTCATATCTTGAAAGGAAGTTTTAGTTTCAGACCTACTCGAAAACAATAACCCAGGCATTTAAGATCAAATGCAGATAATAGAATAAAATATATTATTTTATGAAAACTTTTTGAGTGAGTGTTTGTTTCATTTGTTGTGGAACTACAGTTAGTCTGCTAAATCATACATATTGCTTGAAACACTTTCACCAGTCTTTCAATAATCGTTTCCCTTCAACTTGTAAGGCATAAGGCCTCTTAAAATACGATGGTAGCAACCATCACAAATGCTACTACAGCACACAGTTTGCCTGTGACAGCAGGAACAGAGAAGCTGAAAATCTTCTTATAGCTTTGTTCCCAGGCCGAGCTTTGCCCTGACCTGGCTCGGTTCCTTACTGACTTGGTTCGGACCAGGATGAAGATTTTCTGTCTTTATCAGGATTGCTCACTCTACAGTTGCTTGTTTTTCCCACTCTATCCATCTCATTCATAGGTTTCCACTTATTATGAAGTTGTGTATTATGCAGTTAAACATCTTCAACATTCTTAAAGATTTCTACTAGCTTTTGCAAAATACTGTGATAGTTTTATGACTTTGACTTTCTAAATGTTTTTTTTATACAAAAGAGGGGAATTTGCATGTTTTAACTTCGACATGCCATCACAGCTTATTCTTTTTTTCTTCTTTCTTCTTTCCCCTCTTTTTTCTACCTCAAGTTATAATCCAGGCTTTATTTCAAAATGCAATGGGGGGGGGGGGGGGGGGGGGAGGGAGGGAAGAAAAAAAAAAAAGGAAAAAAAAAAAAAGAAATCAATCCACAGTGCACTTTCAAGATATTATGAGAAATCAATCCACAGTGCACTTTCAAGATATTATGAAGATCTGCAGAAACAGGAAACCCAACTGCCAATTTCTTTCCCAGATAGGATCTCAGCTTGAGAAGTAATTGCAGCCAAAAGGACCAATGAACTTCATGAAGTAAAATTATTTTATCAGGCCTGATTCGTAACTGTTCTTGATAAAGCCTGTTTCACATCTGTACATCTATAAATAGATTACCATCAAAATAACAAAATGTAGTATCTTGCTTTCAAACTAACTTCATAACTCCACTTAAAAAGACACATTTGGGCCCAAATCCCTTCAAGAATGAAGGACTATAAGACAGTGAGTATTTTACTCGCTTCATCATGATACAAATGACTACATAACGTTCAAGGCAATAGCAGGAAAACTGGGTCCTTCCACTCAGATGGACGGGCCTGAAGTAGTATAGCCAAGAACTTTACATATGAAGTCCTATGGTTTTGTTTTCTAGGTAGACCTGTTATCCAGCTGAAAATACGGCCCAAATTAATTTTACTGATTTGTAGGTGTTTAATCAAGGTGCTTAAGTTAGGTTCATCACCAGTGTAAGCCCATGTACCCTTGTATGCCCAATCTGATTGCAAACCATCATGTGTTGGTAGCTCTTGCTCTGTAGAAGCTATGAGTGATACATGGTAACAGGATGTATAGGAAAACTGCACGGTCATATATAAATGCCTTGTAAAGTGTGGAACACTGTTCCAGCATTCATTCATTCCATTATAAAAATCCATTTTGATACACCTTCCAACGCTTTGCAATCCTTGAACTGTCCAGTATTTTCTGTCACCTTGCACTATCTAATCGCTTATGAAGCAGACTAATGATGATGATTTATGACCATGGATTGAATAATTCTTTTTTAAGGTTATCAAAATGAAGACATTAGCTCCAGATCAAGGTACTGTTTTCTCCATAATATTTCAATGCTTTTAAATTCAATTCAGCAAGATTTTTAATAGACATAATACGTTTTCTACCACAAATATTAACTTTTCATTTAAATATTTAAAATATTTCTTGCAATTGACATATAAAATGTCATCCAAACCTCTGCCTGCTGGCAGGTACTGGCAGAAGACAGCAGACAGTCTGTAAAGTACATCTGTCAGCAAGTGCTAACACATATCTGGCAGCTGCAAGGGAATGTGTGTGTGGGGTATCTTCTTGCTTGTACGCATTTTTTTAGACCCTTTTCTTATGTCTTTCAGAACAGAGAACAAACTGTTTCAGGGAATACTGGAAAACAGTGTTCCACAACAAATTACTTTCCGTTCTTCAGAATACATTCTTCCCACAGAGAATATTTTTTTCAGTTCCTCAAAACTGTCTAACTATATTGACAAGTCCTGTAATTAGATCTCAGACAATAGAAGGGAAAGAGAGCTGACAGAGCTGCAGAAATACTTGTATAACGGAGTATAATTAGAAAGTTAAACTAAGGAGCAATGAACAGCTACATAAAAGAGCTACAAATTCATTAAAGCAGTTTTCTGATGTTCATTTAATTTCTATTACTGAAAATTAAACTGTGCAGGTCTCCATATTGAAATATGTATAATAGTGAAGAACCATTCTTCACTATTTAGGTTGTTGACATGGGGAGTTTAAAAATGTTCCCTTACTGACACAGTCTGCTCCATGGAGGTTGCAGACAAAGCGACAGAGCTGAATATCAGAGGACAGCTTAACAAAGAGCTCTAAGCAAATCATTACTACATATTTCTAGGTGTGAGTCCTTTTTGTCCTTTTAAATTTGACTTTTAAGCTATGGTAAGGTGAAGCAAGATAGACTGGGGAAATTGTGCCAGATTGCAGTGAGATGAGGGGGAAAAAAGAGCCAAAAAATGTTGCCATCTCTTGCAAACATAATTTTATTTCTTATGCCAAAAATAATGTATTTAAATAAGTGCCTGTCAAGTAAGCAATGTTTATTCAGCCATTCGAAATTAATGACTCTCAGATGCTTGCCATAAAATATAAAGCTGAGAATATGAAAAAAAATATAAAGTAGAGAATAATGATCCTGAAATAACGTCTTAGAATTGTGTAACCTGAGGGAGAGTTTATATACTAAAAGAGAAAAATATTAAACCAACACCAATAAACCCAATTCTTCCTCCACTGTAGCATAACCGTTAATTTCAGGCTTTCTCCAGCTTTAATGGACAGGAATCCAGGGAGAGCCTAGAGTCTGTTCCAAGTCTATTTTGTGGCCGAACCAAAGCTCAGTGAATGATGGGGGAGTCTCTTCTCTGAACAGAATGAATCTGGGTCAATACTTAAAGCTATTTTATGAATTGCAGTAAATCTTTTGATATGCTGATGCAGTAACAACCTGCAATACTTAATTCCCTTTCCTTACACCTCAAGACCCTCCTTATTCCACACAATTGGTTAAGACATTTTTGCAACACTTCATGGTTACTTGTGGTAAACTCTCACTGGAACACAAATTTATTAGTAATTTAATCTAACTGCAAACTAGAGCCCTTTTGCTCAAGCAAGATGTTACTTTTAACATAAGCACCATTTAGTTGTTACCTGAAAGCCTAACAAGCTTTTGGTTTTCCACTTAAAACGTACAAATCCAAGTTAATATGGTGATAAACTGAGATGCCCCACCCCTGCTGCCCAACATGTTTTCATCCAGAGCCCCTCACTTAGATGAGAAGAAATGTATATACAGGAAAAGAAAAAAAAAAATACATAGTTATCAAAAGTGTACCTGTAATTTCTGGGGTAAATTTACATTCCAAAGTAGCAATTTCAACTGACATGACAAGGCAGTATGGGGATGCCACTGAGCTACACTGCTCAGCGAAGCATGTGTCAGATGGAACATCCGCTACTTAGGAGGTGAATGACAGCAGGCTTGGGAGGGAAGGGGGTATTTCACAGGCAACCACAGCAGACAAAACCCTTCCTCCAGCTTTTCAGTAGGGTTGCCACCATATTAGGACTAATATTTCAGAAGAGAAGGGTAGGGTTTTTTTCATTTGCATCTTAACTGGAAGGAAATAACAGGGTGGTTGTCAGTTTGGGGTTGGGTTGGGTTTTTTTGGGGGTGGTGGTTGTGTTTTGTTTTTTTTAAATCAAAGGAGCTTTAACATTGATACAGTGCGGTAGAAATGAAATGGAGAGCATGCCAGATAAAAATGCCATAGGCCAAATCAAACAAATGTCTGCACTTGGCACATAGATATTACAGCAATAGAAATACTATAGATTTTTTCCAGCTCCAGGGACAGCTTATACATTTGCGTTAAATCTTTGGATATGATACATAATGGCACACAAAACAGAGAAATGCAGCTTTTCTTCTTGGAGGAGAGTGTCTTGCTTGTTTTTTTCCTGTCCCCATGATTCTTGGATTCTCTCCCATGTGGTGGTCCCCAAGCCGGCTCCAGGGGGAGCAGAGGACTGCAGATGTTTTGCCCTGATGGGTGGTAGGAAAAACCCAGCCTAGGACACAACTCCTGCTGTCTGCTCATGGGCAGATGGGAGCTCACTCAGAGGTACGAGCTAGGCAATCAGACTGAGCAAGACATGCTGTCCTTACCCTCAGTCACCTGACTCCAGCCACTGAGCCCCCGTACAGAGATGGGTACCACCACCATCACCATCAACATGAAATTTGAACAAAAAGGATTGGGTTTGTGGTGCATTTGATTGTGTTGGAGCATGTTAACCATGCCTCAGGAGAATTAGAAGTGCATCGTGCAGGTTGTGAGTCCCAAAACGGCTTTGGACTGCAAGGTATGCAACTTGAGTAAGGTCACAGTCTTTGGCTGCGTGCACTGAAAGAAACGCAGCTGGCCAAATGTGTTTTGTGGATGCTAAAGGGCATTAGCATTTAGGTAAGAGCTTCGTACTGGCATTTTTAAAAGCATCCAGATCTATAAAGTTTATGCATTCTGAGAAACTGAATCCCTTGAGGGCAGGGTAGACCTGAGGGTTTGAAAGTTTTAAGCTTAAAATTGCACAATCTTGTCTATAGGCACTTGTCAAGCTTAATTGCAATTCCAAACGTATTTTTCTTTCACTTACAAATCTATTTCAGTAAAATGCATTCATAGCACCTTATTAAGATTAGTAAAAAAAAAAAAAAAAAAAAAAAAAAGCCATCCCACCCACCCACCCACCCACACACAAAAATGAATTAAAAACAAAACCCCCTCAAGTGTGTTGGCTAGAAAAAAACAAGAGAAAGAGATTGAGGTCATCAGCCAGAATACAAATCAATTGGCAGTGTGAAAAAATGACATGCTCTTGTGGCTTAATGAAATACAAAGTAATATATCTGAACACCTGAAAAAGAAGACTCTCTGTGGTTTTCCTGAGCTATCTAATAGTCAGACTTCCCTTGCTAACAATACCTTCTTTTTACAGGGACTAAACCGTTATTTAAACAATTATATGCTATTAAGTAAAAGATGAATTACAGAGAAAATTGCACCATTAGTAAAATTTAAGTTCTTAACTTCATGTAATAAAAGATGGTAACCTTTTTGTAATGGCATTTCAATTTACCATTTATTATAAAAGTCTAATTTAGAAGATAAAATGAATTCTGGTTCCAGTCTTATTACTCTGGCTGTTACATTTCTATGCAAGTTTTAACTCATAACACCTCCTCAGCAAAATTAACGAAGAATATTTTTAAATAATTTAAGATCTTGGTTTCAGCACTGAAGTATAGTAGAGATGATACCCTTGATTAAAGAGGTAAGGTAATACATATACATAAAAAAATATAGAACACTTCTGATATTTAAAATACATCAGTCTTGTTTTGTTCTTACAAGCCTTTCAAAACGTTCAGTGAAGTGTTATAGTAACTAATGACAATTTGGTTCCCTTATTTCTTCTATGAAGTGTTATTTCTAGTTCATTAGGCATCAGGAAATAACCTGTTTTTTGATCCTAAGACAGAGAAAATAAAATATAAATCAGATTTTGGACAAAATTTAATGAGTAATTGTTTCCATTTTAAAATTAATATTACTATTACCAGCTTGAAAATACCCCTCTCCCTCTATTAGTCAGTTTTACATATGAGGATGGAAGTGGGATAGAAAAGAGGTAACCTTTCCAGACATCCTTTTTCCTGCGTGAACTGAAGAACATGTTGATTAGAACCATCCAAAGGCATGTAGGTTTTAAAAGTTTGTCAGAGCACAGGCCTGATTCATTGAAGTCACTGCATCACTGTGATAAAGCTTCACCAAATTAGTTGGTGAAAAATTTGGTTTCGGCCAAACAGCCAGAGGTGAACAAACTGAAAAAGAGGCAAACCTTTAATGTTATTATCACTATACGCTCTGAGACCATTACCCTTCTGCAAAGAACATTTTGCAACATTCCGAAAATTACTCTTCATAAATAAGGAGAGGAAGAGCATAAACCAGGGGGCAGCAATAATGATGTGCAACCTGAGGCACCTCAAGACTACCCACTGCACAAGAACCCTAAGTGCATCTGCTCATGTGTCCCAGTGTCCTGTCAGGAGATGAAGCACACCCAGGTATTTTTGACTTCTCACCCTGCCAACCTCTAGAGTGCCAGGGAATGGAGAGCTGGCCTGCAGAAGTCTCTGCACTGCTTTTGCCTGTGTTTTGCTGGATCCAAAGGTCATTTTGACGTATTGGTGATAAGAGGTGCATGGCACGCTGCTGCCGCACCTACAGCTGCCCACAGCTGTGGCAACGAGCACACCAGACCTGGCTTGCAAAGAGACCTCCCTCACTAGCCCATGTCTCTTGCTTCCTTCTGACATGACAGTCCAAATGGGAAAGAGTATCTTAAAATCTGACCTAAAATAACTCTTCTTTTAGAGTTCCAGCAGAACAGATTATTTCTGAATCTGGTGTGTTGCTGGATTTCAGTGGATTTGCAGAAATGGAGATGTGTCTCATAAATTTTTCCCTATTTGTCCTTAATTTCACCATCGCTACACTGTCTCGACGGTGCACCTCCTGCACACTTTACAATTGTGATGCTAATATCACTGCATTAATAAGTACAAATACATTCATTTTCAAAATAACTGGTATTTCTGAATGCAAAGCCTGAAATTCATGCTCAGTAAAACAGAGAAGGGACAATGCCTGAAACGCCTCCGACCAACAGTCATTTCTCCATGAAGCTGTCACCATTAGAAAGTTAACATGAACACAGCGATGTACCTGAGATACCACAGCGTGTTACAGGAGTTGTGGTACCAGAGCAGGTAATGACCTTTGGTATTTCAAAGCGGTTTCATGGAGGCAGAGCACACACATACATGCCATACCATCTTAAAAGGCTGACTTTTTAATGCTGACAGCTATTCCTTGGTGAAATCTCACAGAACAAGACATGGTAGTTTAAAATCAGGCCAAACAAGGTTTTGGAATAAAAGGCAGAAAACGTGGCTTCTGCCTGTCGGACAACCCTCTGTTTCTCACAGTCTGATTTGCTTCAGTGTTCATAGGAACTCAAAAAGTAATAGAAACTAAATATTGCTTATTTCGTTGATAATGTAAGCTGACCAGAGCTGGACTACCATCTCTATCCTGCCTGTTATTGAAGAGGGCCTTAACATTTGATTTCTCATCTCATTTAGGTCATTTAGGTCATTTTAAACACCCAAAATATTTAAACTTCCAATACTGTAAACAGATACTAAAAATAATAATTATTTGTGCGTTTTGTTTGTTTGTTTTTCTTGTGTGTTTCCTTTTTTTTCTTTTTTCTTTTCTTTTTTTGAAGTTAAACATGTTGCACCGGTGTCTTGGGAATTATAATGTGTGCTTAGACTAGAGAATTCAGTCCCCTGGTTGTACAGGTTATATGGTTAGGCAAACAACTGTACAGGATCTGCTTTAATAACCTCTGAAATTTGAGGGAAAGGTCATCAGCTTTGCACACTAAAAAGCTATTTTCTCTGCAATCAGAGGTTATACAATCATGGTTAGCATCAATGGTTACATTCTACAGAATATTTTTCCTTTTCATGAAGAGAGAGTTCTTGATACTGGCATTTCTATTTTGGGTTGTTAGTTTGGTGTTTTGTTCGTTTGTTTGTTTTTTTTTTTACAGGAGATATATTCATCACATATCACCCTGATATTGCTATCATTTGTTCACAAGGGTAAATTAATAATGCTAACTTTATAATTATTTTTTTTTCTGGACAACCCTCAGTGGTGCTGTATTTTTGTGCAAATCCTGATTTGAAACCACAAAGTTAACTTTGTCATCAGAGTAACAGAAGAGATGTAAGGATGTAAAAAAGGATTTGCTCCATCCGTGATTTGAGTGTTGGTTTTTTTAAAAGATATCTTTGAGTTTGAGTTTAAATGTGGGTACGGATATTCCATCTTCTTATACAGAGAACATTATAGTCTTCCTCATCAGTTCTTCTTAATAATAACCCAGAAATCTTTCTTACATACATTTCAGTGGAAAAGTCACGCTCTAAAGAAAGCCACTCATTAACAGAAACCTAACCAAAAAATGTTGCTATCTGAAACCACGGCCTACATTTCATCTTTCAGCGTGTGATAAGCTCTCATGAATCACTTTCTGTTTACTACAGGAAAGTATGGCACAAAATGAGTTATCCTGGAAGAGCTGACATGGTATGAAATTGAACATTTAATGTGTTTAATGTGATCATACCTGCTGTTACGATTCTGTATCTAAAACTTTATTTGCACATTAAAGAAAAATGTTGTACTCTCTGTATCAAAGAATACAAAACCTGCAATACCAACAAAAGTATACATCCTCTCCGGTGTCTGTCCCAAGCACCTTCTGTTGTCACCCAACAGAAAATGTTTCAGGCCTTTACTTATCTATCCACTTAAAACTGCTGATAAATTGTTGTTAACAAGCATTTGACTGCAAAGAGAGGATGCTCACCCTCAAAGGCTATTTTAAATCATTTTATTGATTTAATATGCCTAATATTAATACAGTTGGTAACACTAAGCAGACATAAAAGCCTGTTTATTTTATCTAGTCAGTTGTAAATGAACAAAGAAGTCAAAAATTATTGAAGTGTTTTGCAACAGCTGTGTGTCTTCACAGAAGAAAGCAAAGCCATGTTGTGCAAATATTCTGGCATATGTGACGATAATCTGACTTCTAGTCATTTAGGAAATACAGATTATGTAAAGAATTTACAGATTCAGCAAAGTATTTTTAGCCATAAAACACCCAGTTTTCTGTATTTGGGTACTCAGGACAGGTTACGAAATGATAGGTTTGGAAAAGACGCCAGCTTCTTCACTCATTGCTAATACCACTCTGGATTAGGAGTACAGAATATAATGCAGTCACACTCCAGTGACCAGATGCTCTGTTGATACCAGACATCCCAGACCACCTGTTTTCACATCCTTACACACACTTTAGTCTGTCATTCAAAATAGTCTTGTGCTGCAATTTGGCATTGGATATGACTATTGCTCTGGCAGTGAGCCATATCAAAGCACAATGCGCTCTAGCTGTCACTAAAATCTGAGCATGCAAAGCATGCAAAGCAACAAAACCTACACTTCCATTTTTATAAGCATCTGTTTATAGAGAGATGAAGAGAAGGAGGAGGAAGACAACTGGTGGAAAAGAAGTGAAATAGTTAAATCTCTGCAGTTACTGCATAATCCATTCTTGTTAGCATTTGAAATTTTCTAGTTCCCAACATCTCAGCCACTCTGTCTCACAATTCTCCAGATGATCCACAAAACACATGCTCATCACAATGTCATGAACATGCTACAAAACTGGGAGAATACCAAGGGACATACCAGCAACCTCATTTTTTACTAATACAATACCTAGAGAAAATAATGTATATCACAAGCACTTCTTCTCATTTTTTATACCATATTTGTATATCTATTAAGGAAAATCTTTGTGATATTCTAGTTTCCTGGAATATAGTTAAATTTTGGGGTTTTGTACTGCCGTCTGTGAAATTTCAGATAGTTATGTGGATACATGGATACACAACATAGTGGAGCAGCTTATGAATAGTAAGTCTGATGTATGCAGAAGGCCAGGGTTTTTTGTCTAAGACTTCTGCATCTCAGCAGAGGAGAAATTCCATGCATCGGGCAGCCCAGCTGCAACAAGGCCATGTGACATGTAGAAAACCTAAATAAATGGATAAATTGTTCTTTTTTTTTTCTTCTTTTTTTTCTTTTTTGCCTGGGCAAATAAAAGTCATGGATGGGAGAGGCTGATGTGTCCTAGGAGACCAAACCACTGCCATGCTCTGCCTCACACTGCGCTCCTCAATGCCATTCTCCTCCCAGTCTCTCTGTACAATTTTATATTTTAAATTATAGACTGAGCTACCTTTTGGGGTTTCGGTTTTTGTTGTTTGGTTTTTGTTTTGTTTTGTGGGGTTTTTTTGTCAACAGCATGCTTTACACGGAGAGTGGTAAACTGATGGCTTTTGCCTGGGTGGCTATGCTTAAGGTCCCTAACTCCATACCTCTGCTAAGAGAATGGAGTGTCTAACTCCCTTCAGGCAGAGCGATGGGGTTCAATTAAAACACCAGCAAACCCAGACGGGGCTTAATCGTCTGACTTTGGATTCAGTTATGAAACTGTAGGACAAATGTCAGAGCTGTGGAGAACAGTAGCACTTGCTGAAGAGCCATGAACCACCGTAGGTGGCCAATCTTTCACTGACACATCTACATCCAGGAGAGGATATATAACCTCTTACAAAAACTTATTTCTCCTAGCACATTCTGCTTTTGTGTTTTGTGAGAATAAGACTGCTGCATACCCTGATTTTGTGCTGCCAGCAGTTCCCCTCGCTGGAGCCGCGCAGTGCTGGGGACAGCCCGCCTGGGCAGCCAGCACCCTCTCCTTGGTGTGCCTGAAGGTGGCTTGGGCTGTCAGAGGACACCAGCACTGTCACAGAAGGCTCTGACTCCTGTGACAAGAAAGTCAGTGTGTGTGTGCCCGGACAAACCCTCGGAAAGGAGAGGGCCTGGTAGCCCTGAGCACTGGGAGTGAAGGACAGCAGGTCTCCCCTGTGCCGGCAGGCCCCCTTGCATGTCCTCTAATATTCAGTCTTTGTCTCGTGAAGATCCTTTACATGTTTTCCACATAGAGAAGAACCCTAGAATGTGACTTTAGAATCAAGGACCTTCCTTAGCCTAGGAGTACTGAAATCACTGTGTGTCCAAAGCATAAAATTTTATTTTTCCTTTTATTTACCTCCTTTTTTTTTTTTTTTTTTTTTTTTTAGCCCCATGGACACCTGTTTACCCAGTAGATCAGTAAGTAGAAGGAAACACTAGAAGAAAGGTGAGAATACAGTGGTATAGGAAATTGCTGTAATAATTGCCTTCCCCTTATTTCTTCTCTTTTGCATTGGACAGGCTTAAATGTAACATTTAATATGCTCTTTGCAGACTTTGGAAGCTCTCTGCTTCCCCTCTACACAGAAATAAATGTTACCTTACCTAAGGTATTATGGGTACTTACATTAAAAATCTTTAATCATGAAAGAATACGGGAAACTATACCACAATAATTATGTAAATAAAGTACGTAACTTTATTCAGCAAAATAAAAAAGCTTACTTTTGGCAACAGTTTGCAAAATAAATTATGCAGAATATTTCACATGGCTATTTTTAGACTACCATTAAGACTATTATAGAGCTGATTCTCATATATGCTCTTTTCTCCAGCAGGAGCTGGCAGAGTCCCCTGTGTGAATGTCACCTGGAACACAGGGCTTCAAAGCTTCCTCTGGGAAGTCCTATGAGTGTTCTTGTCATGGCTCATACACAGAAATACTGAACATACTCCTAAGAGATATTTACTGCTCAGTTGTGCAGATTTTTTTTCTTTTCTCAAAGGAACGAATTACCATTTTAACAAATATTTTGCTTTACTGCAGTCAGCATTCTAGTACCTTAATAAACCCACCACTCTGTATGAAAAGTTAAGTTATTTTTAAATGGAGAAAATGCTATGTGTAAAAATGGTAATGGATGGTGATTTTTGTTGTTTTACTGCTTAGGAGCATAATGGATCATAATGTTTTGAGTTAATCTTTTTCTATCTTGGCTTTGTGAGTAAGAAGGAATCCACCTTCTGCACCCTCCTGTTCATCAGTCTATCATCAGGATCTAGTATATCATAATTTGCTCAGAGATGCTCTGTACAAGATTTGCAGAGACTGCTGCCTTCAGCTGCCTAACTATAAAGTGTATGTACTAAAAATTGTAATCCATCTATAGCTCTACCTTGGAGAAGTCAGTATTAAGTTGTTTAAAAAATCAACATTTTTGTTACTTAACATTTCCTCAGGTGAGTCACGGTACTGTTTTTATGCCTAAGCCTCAGCAAACCATAAGAGTTTGCTTCCAAATCAATCCCCTATCAGGCCACATGGCAAAACCAAAACAAAACAAAAAAGAAAAAAGCATTCAAGCTTAGATCTTCAAGGGACTGCTTTTATTTCTCTCTCCCCTTCCCTACTAGGAGGAGGCACTTGCAGAAATGCATGCCAACCAGCAGATGGGTCTCTGCCAGTGTTCCTCTGTAAATCTGTTTCACTTTGTATAAAACAATTATTATTCGCTGGGGGAAGAGAGACTCTGATCTGGTAGTTCTCAGCAGGTGGAATTGAGAGTAAGGGATCCCAGCCCCTGATCTCATGCATATTTGTGCAACATGCATAGTGCTAAAGGGACAGATTCACCGTCTGAATATAAATTCAAATGTGTACTTTGAGTCAAGGCTCTCCCAGACCTTCACATAGTGATCAAAGTGTCCATGCCATTAAGCATTAGGGGACACGGTTATTTTAATCTCCATGGTTTTGCCTTATTTCTGACATGCACATCTTTATTCCAAAGGGGTGGCAGGGGGTGGGGGGTGGGGTGGGGGTGGGGTGGGGGGCGCTACTTGTCCTCTTTTACATGTATTCCTCAATTTGCCAAAACTGTAGGGAAAAGCTTATGAACTGCCTTAACTTTCAACCCTCTTTTTGTTATTGCTGTAGGTATTCTTTTTACCATTTAATGATGGTTTATGTAACCTTTGGCTTTGTGTGTGCAAAACCTCTGCTTTAAAAGCCAGGTTTTAATCTTTTTTAAAGAAATAAAAAGCTTCTATAAGATTTTAGGGGTAAATTTTCAGCTATTCACAGACAAACTGAGTGCTTCTCTGTCTTGGCTAATACAATTCACATTAATAAAAGTCAAATTCTATAATGAGGAAAATAGAACTGCTAAAATTGGTGCCACAGTCCCAAGGTGAGGCAAGAGCTACGTGGAACGGAACAGGCAGCTGAGTCAGGCTTCTGCTGAGCGCATGGTGCTGACGCTTAAACAATTACAGTTGCTATCACCAGTAAATAATGTTATTCAATTTTATCTTAATGTGTGTTTTGCAATATCTCATGTCGTAATTCCCATGAAGCGGTCACAGATGATCAAACTAATAGGTGGGGAAGAAAATTTTGTGGATTGTCTTAATAGGACTGGCTAATTATGAGTCATTAGACAAGCTCTCTGAAGGCGCGTACACAGCGTGCTCAACTGTAATCAGGGGGTAATAAAGTTGAGAAAAATTTCTATCAGAGAACAGGACCTTCAAAATAAAGATGTGGGGGGTTCTATTGAATACTTTAAATTAGATATAGATTAGTCACAAATCACTGAGGGAGCTTAACAAGAAATCAAAATCAACACCTTGAGTATGGAAGCTGCTTGTCAATACACAGCTTGCTAATGTGCGACATGATCAACATTTCAATATATTCCACCCCACTCATCCAGTGATACCTTGGGTGAAGTGGTGTGATATGTTCACTCTTTGATACAGCATTCAAATACCACTAAGTACCTCAGCAAACATTACCGTACTGGAATATTTTTTTATTTCTTTTTGATCATTTCTGTCATTTCTGTATTACTACCAGTTAAAATATTTGCAGTATGACTGTTTACATTTTCTCCTATTATGTAAAAACTAATCACAAACGTGGTCTGATCTAAAGTTTATTTTAATCCCCATGAGATTTCTAATTGTCCTGAGAGGGCTTTGGATGAAACTATTTTTTTTTTAGCTAAAGCATTAGATGGCATTATCGTTCAAAATACATTTTCCCCTTAGTTAACCTCAGACAACTTTCCTGTATTTCTTTTGCTTTCCAGCTGGGTGATAAAATGATTCAGACCTTCTGAAGACAGAATAACTGCTTCCATTCCCTTAAGCTTGCAGGACAGGGTTCAGTTGTCATAGAAATCAATGCTTGTCTCATGATTTGAACTTACATGGCATCTTACTACTTTTTTTTTGTTGTTGTTGTTGTTGTTTAAATCTTGGAGTAAAAATAGAGAAACACCACATCTATGAATCACGTGTTCATCTGAAATTTCAACGCAGATCAGATTGCTATGTCTTCAGTAGACATTGCCTTTACAAGAAGCAAGCAATATGATCTATGTTTCAGCAGAGCATTTGAATACATATTTTACATAAAATAGCCCAAAAGTCCCATTTAACATGGATGGAGTTATTCAGCTTAAGGTGATCATATTCACAAAGGCTTTGCCTTATGTGGTCTTAGCTCCTTCACCTTCATCTTCTGTGTAATAGATTTTCCACTAGGTTTTCTAGCAGATGGTGCAGCTTTAACTGAAATCAGATTCCCAGAAAGCATAAACATGTTCAGGAGCAGAGCTGTACATGAAAAAGGTCACTGCCACATCAATCTCATTTGATTATACAGCAGCTCACACAGATTTCTCAGCTCTAATGTCCACTTTTTCCTGGAATACATATCTAAACTCTTGTGTACTGCACCCTCTACAGGATAAAATACACAGCATGTTCAGAGGAAGGGGGCAAAATAAGGAAATCTTACCTGGTTACTAAAGAGATTATTATCTGCTGTTGAAAATCCAATTGCTGATTTAGGCAGCTAATTTTCAATCCTGTATTTGTTAAACAATAGGATAAGTTTAATCCATTAGAACAGCAAATGTCAGATTGAAATATTTTTAATGAGTGGATTTGTGCTTTATGCTGTGCAATAAGCAGGAGCCAGCCTGGCTGGGTGCTGGAGAAAGCTGAGAGAGCTTTCTGTCTGTAATCAGTGTGCTGTCAATATATCGCTAATCCAAACTACACAATACTAATTAAACTTTCACCTTACATAGCATACCAGTAATAGGTATGTTCAAATGCCACGTGCCATCTTTTTCCGTTATCCTGACAGTTTGTAAGTGCTTCATGACTGACAGATTTCTGTAAGTATAAAATTGTGTATCAGAGGGCAAGAGAATGTGAAGGTAGAATTTCAAAGTGAATAAAATGTTCTTAACTGCCATTAGTTTAGGGAACAAGGCGACACATACCTGGATCTGAAGTTTTAGACATTTGCAAAGTAAGTTGTTATAATAGATACAAGCAGGGTCAATTTAGAGAGGTGCACACAATTTTATAATACTTCAAAATGTGACATAGACTTATACAAAGTCTTCTGAAGGAGAGATCTGCTTTTTAGCCCTTTGCCTTACACTTCAGTACACTGTTGCTCTCTCCATGCATTCTATTTTTCAGTGTTACTATTCAGAACATGGTAGTTAGGAACCAATTAACTTTGTCTTACTCACCACAAATATTGCTGTGCAAGTTTAACTTCTAGCTAACTTGGATTCTGTAAGGAATGAAAATCCTCTTTTAACCTGGCCTTACCAAGGTGGTCAGTAAACATCATTCAAGAAATGCATCTGATTTACTGGCAAAAAGAGTTTGCTTTTTAGTAGAATGTGCATTTTACATTAAACGAGAGCTACTCTTTCAGCAGGTGATTAGATGTCTCTCTCAGTTTGTAGTGTTCACCAAATCTGCTCACCTATCACTATATAGGAAGAGTAATTTTCCCCATTGGCAGTGGCATTGTGAGGAACACTTATCTATGAACCCTTCGGCAACTTGAATTACAGAACTGCTAAATGTAAACATAATTTCATTTAAATTGGTGGAAGCCCTTTCCTAAACTGACATTTTGCTAAAGTTTTGCCTTTAGCCCCTTACCTTACAGTCTCTGCGGGAAAGCTCATGCTGCATCTCCCAAGTCAATTAGAGTAAAAAGTTCAGAGTTGCCTTTCTTTGCATAAGAACTTCTTTGTAAAAGAAGTAGGATGCCAAATATTCATCTTCATCTTTATCATTCACTTTGGCTACTCAAAGAGTGAAATATGTAAGTAGCAGAGCAACAAAGAGGAAAATAACTTTTATGAAAGGCATCCTTCTGTAAAACGGTGGATAAATGGAGTGGGACAAATTTTTTTCTAAGGCAGTTCCAATGAAGTTGGATGATTTACAGCAGGGATGAATTTGGTTCACTGTCTTCCATGCACAGATGAATTCTTTCATTGAGAGCTCCTCTTAGCAACTGTAGCCACATCTCATGGCAGCAAATTGAATCTATGATAAACTTACTGTAGAATATTATTGAAATGAAGCATTATACCTCTCCATACTAGTCTGTTATTATGGAGGTACTTATCGGGAATCATCATGATGAGGCAGAGAGGGGAAAAAAAAATCTCATTTTTGGAAGTGGGGAAGAAATCAATGAGGTAGTGCTTTTCATTACTATTTCTGTTAAGAGGCATCTGACCTTACTTGCCACATCTCTAAAGAGAGACTCTTAAGGGAGAAAATACTCACTATACAGTGTGGAAACACTTTATTGCGTAATGGTATCAGTTTATAATAATTAAGAGTGGCAATGAAATTTTCATTCTGAGAACGTGCCTTCAACTTATTTATTGATGATTTCTTGTGGGAACACCAAAAAAACCTTAATGATGTCTTTTGAAGAGTACCATTGATCACTGAAATGTACATAGAAATAAAAAGCTACGGCAATCACAGCCTGTCATTCTCCTCCTAGCCTGTTCATGTTTGGAATTGGTTTTGTTTAGTTTCTGTTTCAAGATCTTTCTGTGTGACTTTTGTCAGTCCTGACACGCTCACTTAGGAGTTGGGATTTCCCCTCCCTTCTCATGCCACAGTGTGTCACAGTGTCCTGACAATACCTCACAGTGCTCAATAGTTTTGTGACCAAGCAAGGAGTGGGACAGCAGGGAAATAAATTGTCTCTGTAGTAATAGATACTGACATTCCTAAGAGAAGTCAGATATTTAAATATTTGAAGAAATTAACGATGAAAGAAAGGGGGGGGGGGGGATTGGAGTAAGAGTATAAGATATGAAAATAATTGAAATGTTCAAAAAGTTTTTTGACCTTATGGAGGAATTCTTCAGTGGATGGGATGAAAATCAGGGATAATCTTGCCTCCGCTATTAGTTATTTTTCCAGCTTACTGCATTAATTATTTAGTCTCCATAATATCCTAATCAAGAGGGGGAAAAAGCAACCCACAACTTCCTCTGCAGGACAATTCAGAGAAGGTTTTGACTTACTTTTTTCCATGCTCTCTTTACTGAGTACAGAAAGCCTGAGGAAACTGGACAGCTAGCTCACGTACCTGGTGACACAATTTAAGCATTCTGTCTGAAATGAGAAAAAATTCAAAATGAATTTGTTCACTCATTTAAGCCAGTGCTCATATGCTGGTGAGGGACATGCTATAGAAGCAAACAGCAAAGCATTTTTCATGCAGTCCAACTATTCTGAAAAATAAAAATCAATTGTCAGGAAGTATAATTAGTTAAAATCATGATGGATCTTTCTCTGTGATGATGGTTACTTTGCACACAGCTTCATGCCTAAACCATATAAATGTGTGTGTGTCTGTGTCTGTGTGTATGAATGTGTATATGCAGAGGTAGCAAGCACTGATACAGCTGCCTCAGTCACAGCCTTCTCCCATACACATTTCTGGGTTATGTCATAAGAAAATCACGCTGACTTCCTTCAGCTGTGCTGGGCATTCAGTCATACACTTTTTGGTATAAAATACATGCCTCTCCATGATACCTAGCTTATAAAAATGGACTGCGGAGGTACAGGACATTCTTTCCACAAAGCCAGAGAAGAACATGGTGAGCAGCTCTCAGATTTAAATATCTTAAGACTCAAAAAGTGCATAGATCATCTGTGTATAGTGTAGGATGACTGAATAAAGGAGGCTGTTAACCCTGTAAAGAACAGTGTTATTATTCCAGAACTTTCTCATGTATGAAGCTTTGACAGGATCATGTCTGTCAGTTCTCCATTTAGCAGCTCAGGTAGATGAGCATTTGTCTGCTTTCAGAGCACAATATATGACCAATAATTTTGTTCCAAAATAGCATTTGAACCAAAAGAAAAAAAAACCTCTCTCTTATTACCTAGCATTTTGCTGAAACTTGGCCCTGTTAAAAAATAATCTTTTTTTTAGAAACACCACCATTACTTTTACATTTCTGAGGTTTGGCATATTTGTCACAACAAAAAAGAAAGGATGTTCAGATATTTCCAGATGCAGTTTAGCTTTGCAAATGTAAGAGAAATGATAGGACAATTACAATTTTTTTTTACTTCCTTTCCTTTCTCCCCGTACTAAAGTTTGGTCATTGATGTTTCACATTAATGCAACACTTTCCATTTTATAGGAAAAGGATTTAAAGCAATGATTCCCAGATTACCATCACTGCCAAGTAATATGCTGTCGATTTCTCTGGATTGTGGCTCATTACAAAACTGAACAAAAGTGAACAAGCCCTGCTGAAGCTAAGTAGGCTCTCCTTGAAGTATTTGGGTAATGTATCTCTCGCTACAGTAGTATCCTTTACAATCCATATTTTCACACTACCCTTCTTTTCCCATTAAATCAGAAGGGCTGTCCACTCAACTTTTCACTGTTTCATCAAGTCAATACACATTAATTCTCCATCCAGCTTCACAGGTGACAAACTTCTTTTGTTTATGTTTATGACAATGTTAGTATTTCATAGTCATTAAACATTTTTGGTTTAAAAAAGAAAAAAAGAGAAAAAAAAAAGACCCACCCAAAACATCAACAACCCCCCCAGCAATGAATGCCCAACTTTATGCCATCCATACATTTTCAATAGTGAATGACATTACAAGACTAACATAGCACCACATAATAGAGAAGATGAAAATTAACTGCCCCAATGTGATGCTTGCAAATGTTACTGCAGGGGCTCCTGACAGCTCGGCCACCAACCCATGACTACAAGGCATTGATGGGAATCCACAAAGGAGAGAAAAATAACTCTTCTCCACTACCCATGACTAAATAACTCCAAAAAGGCAACTAAAAGCAACAGTTGGTTATGGACATTTACAAAGGTGGCTTTACGTATTGTGTAAAAATGGCAGCGCAAAGGGCAGTTGTTAGGACTGTGTGTATTTCATGCGGCTTTGCTCAGCAGCAGCATGGTTCTCAAGCTGTTAAGTGACAAGCACCTATGTTATAAATTATTTCTCAATGTCTAAACAGGAATTCAGAAATATCAGAACCATTACATTTGGATTTAGTGCTCAGGTTATCCTAGTATGAGTTAGGAATATCAGTTTTAACCATTCACCTCCTTCTACAGGTAAACAGAGTAAAGAAAGGACTGTCAAGTTTCATATGGTAAAAACAAATAATTTTCTGTGTTTTCAGTCTTTGAAGCAAAGGAGATTTTAAGCCTCTTTTCTAACAATGCACACCAAAATCCTTCCCCTGTTATCAGCTACAGCAGTTTAGAATGTTCTTTTTGCTTACATGAAAGTTTGCAATTACAAGTAAAATATTGATTTTTCAGCCTAGAAGCCCAAAGATAGTGTGTCTGAAACCATAAAAAATATTTTAAATATTTTTTAGAGAAAAAACTAACAGGACAGAGGGGAGCAGGAAAGCCATGAGAAAGAAAATTGCACAACCACAAAAATTATTTCTGTATTCAAAAGCAAACTGTTCCTCACTGGTTCTTGCACCCCTTTAAAACTATGGAAAGAGTAGCCCTGCTAATCATAGCTAAACCATGTTCTAACAGAGCACACTCCTAACTATAGAAAACCTGGTTTGTGTATCCAAGATAAATAATGCAATATTCCTCTCAGCATTTAAAAAAGTTGGTGAAGTTTTTAAATTGCACTAAGCTTCAATATGAGTATTAACTTAATTTCAGTCTGTATTAGAGGAAGATTTTTAAAAGGAGCATTGTTTTTGCTAAGTAAAGATCAAGCATAAAATACAAAATTTAATTATCATTAATGTCTTAAATTGAGACACAGGATACAAAACACCTCTCAGTGTCTTTGACATGATTTTTAAAAGTAACCAAGAGCTTTTTGTCAGTACAAAAAAAACACCAAACCCAACCAAATCAGCAATTAAATGGAATTCAATTTACTTCTTCCTCTCAAATACCGATCTTTCTACTCCTTCACAAAAGCTTAGATAAAAAGAAAGAAATGGGACTAAGGGTCAATTGATTTGAATTATTTTGGGCCAGGGAGAAAAGCAGATTCCATCCACAAAATTCCCTTGCAGTGAAGAGCCAGTAATCTGTTGTCGTCTTTAATGATGAGCTTCGGCTTCAGCTTTTGTGACCAAAGCACTAATCAAGAAGAAAATGAGACCACCTCCGAAACAAATTGGTTTCAAGTCATTTAGGCCTAAAATATTAAAGAATTAAACTCTACCAGGAAACAAGAGTACAACCAAAAAAATCTTGCAATTCTGGTGTCATAAACTCTTGGAAAATACACTGGCAAGGTATGGTATTTGTTCCAAACACACATTTTGATTTCTAGATGTGATTTTAGAGCCATAGAAGAGAGAGAGGCATTTTGGGGGGTTCTCAGTATATCCTGAAACAAAATGTTAGAAAACAAAGCTCACCATCTACCAACAAACGGTTTGGAGCAAACAAACAAGCAAACAACCTGCAGTGGCTTCCGAGTCTGTAAACCGAGCTAGTCAGTGGAGCTGCACAATTTACAACACATGAAGATCTGTCCCAGCAGTTCCAGAGATACGGATGAAAAGGAAGGTTAAGAACACATTGACAAACAACATGTCAGTGTACAAATTGCATCAATTTCAGAGTTCTTCTCCAGTTCCCTCCCTGACCCCATTTCAGCATAGCTGTATTCTAATCTTATATTGTTATTGATTATATTACTTCTTTTTTTTTCCCTAGACAGTTTTAAAATATACACATCTTGATGGTTGAGATGCTTAGTTTGGAAATTGGTGCAGGAGACTCTTAGCCCCTCTCCAATTATATCTTGTGAAACAGACTCTCTGGAGATTTTCAATAAAATATTCTTTCATTATGACTCAAATTACATCTTAACATTTATTGACAATAATCCTGAAGAGGGTGAGTTTCTGCTTGAAGTCAGATTTCACCATCAGGAAGAAGGATCTCAAGAAAACATGCATTAAAAAATATTCTGCAGAAACCATAGAATTCTATTTCTGCTGAATGTTATTGACTAAACGGCTATTCTATTCCACAGATCATTGTTATAATATTGGAAAAAAATAGCCTTGTTTGCCATGAAACAGCATTCACAAGCTGGAATGATAAGCTTGTAGATGTAACGATGGGTTATTAACTAAACACCAGTTTACAAATTCATTTAGGGAATAAACAGAACAAAACAAAACAAACAAACAAACAAAAACCCCCAAAAATCCAACAAAGTCATATTGTCAGCTGGATTTCAGCACATTTCTAGTGTTTGCTGTGGTGGATGAGTATTCATGGATTTGCATTGCTTCAATGATAATATCCTGTTCAGTCGGGGCACTCAGGGAAAGAGACAGAGGCATGTGCAGTTAAGTGGATTTCTAGCATGAACTTCTGATTTTCACTACCTGCTTCCAGACTCTGCAGTATCCTTGTAAAATGTGGTTTACAAGCTTCCACAATCTGCTCATCTTCACCCAGAGTCAGAGTGATTTGAATTTGTTCAATTAGAAATTAACATCTTAGCTGAAATGTAGGGGTTTTTTTAATTCTCGCTTGATATTTAAGTGAAAATATTTGACACACAAGTCAGGGATAATTTAGAAAATAGCATTTTGGAAAAATAAAAGAAAGAAAATTGATACAAACCCCAAAATATTTTAGCTATGCAGGAAAGGAAAGAAATTAATTTTATATATTGAAATAAAATTTGGTTAAATTATGTGTAAACAATCTCAAACTCCAAAGTTTTCATCTGAACCAAAGTGGAAGTGGGAAAGTAGATTAACTATTTTGTTAATTCAGTTTAAAATTACTTCTTTTCTTTCAGTTTTTTCTCTTCAGTCATTGCATTAGAAATCCATTATTCATATAACTCCTAGTGTATTGTCACATCTTTAAACAAGTTAGTTCCTCCCTGCTGGAGTAGCTGCGACAATACAGGTTGGAAAAGAACTGGTCTTGAAATCAGCATAAAATTAGTCGTTACTCATGATTATAGGAAATAGGCTTTTTCTGTATTTTCTGTTTGAGGAAAAGACTTTCATTTTATGAAAGTGAGAATTACAAAGAAGATGCTATGCTACAGGTCTGATCATGCCTAGCAGCTAGTATTTCCTACCGCAAAACGTGGAGTCTTCCTCCCCCTGCTCTGAGTGGAGTGCCCACGTTATCTTTCAGCATTATTCTTGTTGCTGCTCAGGCACATGTAGCAGTGCCTGGTGGCAAGCAAAACCACCCAGTCTAAATCCTGCCCAGCTCCCCGGCTCCTTCAGCTCCATTACTTTACTTTGTTCTGATTAATCATCGCTTCTGTAGGTTGCAATTTAAAGGATAGCTCACAGAGTTGTGCCATTTTGCAAGATGGCCAGCACCCAGAAAGTTCCTTGTATATGGGAGCAACTAACAGGGGCCATCTGCCTCCAGCTCTGGCTCCTTTTAAAGGCACACACTTCACAGTTCTGTTGTCGTTTCATCTGGCCTTTCACACATGGGCAGGAACAGCTGCTGAAGAAGAACGGATAAGACAGATGCTATTATATACTGCTCAAATCCTGAGTTCCAAACCCTGGAAATTGAGCCTGGAAATACAAGACTAGAAAGTCGCAACCTCTTTGTACCCTCAGGTCCAGCAGTGAGCAGACAATATCTAGGCACAGGCTGACTGTCATTTACGTTATTTCACAAAGCACAGACGTATCCCAGGTTCTTCATAATTTCCTGAGATTTACCTGCATTCAACTGGCTGGCATATTTTATTAAGAATGCATGACTGTCTCAAAAATTTACCTCCCTTTCCTCCTAGCTAACTTTTCCCTAACCAAATGTTATCATATTATCAACCTGATTTACAGTTCTTTATACTCTCTTTTATTCCTGTCACTCACAGTGGCACATGGATCCCTAAATTTAAATGAGAGGAGAGAGAGGGAGGAAGGGAGGGAGGGGGAATTTATATTAACAAGGAGGTAGATGCTCACATCTTAATATGAAAATTTGTCTCCTCTTCCCAGCACTATTTGTCCAAAATGACTGAGTTCAAATCCTAGCTCTCCACTCTGCTAGAAAAGAGCCTGCAGAGGATGTACCTGACTGAACTCACCCGGACTGGTCAATAAAGGGTTTGACTTGACAGAGTCCAGAAAATTCACAGCCTCAGCAGGGGGTAGGACAACATATTCTACTTCTCTCCAAACACATGATGATGAACTTGTAGGAGGAGAAGTAATATTGGGTGAGGTCTTCTATCTCATGAATATATATACTGAAAAATGGAAGTGGCTTCAGGTAAATTTTGGTGACGTTTGCACAGGTCAACGTGGGCTACGAGGCTCCTATATTATGTTCTATGAAATGAACCAGTAAATAGGCTAAAGAAGTAACACTCATCAGCAGGAACATGAGGTGAAATGCTGTTGGGATGATTTGGAGACAAAGAATCTAAGAGAGGAATCAAACGTGAGACTAACTTTGCTCCTTCACAATGCTGGTTGTAATGTAAAGGTTTTGAATCTTTAGTATTGAACATTGATCAATTCAGTGATTTCACCTCCCCTCTTTGAAAAATGTGTGTGAATTGGGCCATCAGGTTTGCAAGAACAGTTACCCATCTGGCTGGGGAAACCAGGGCATGGGACTTAGATTGAAGCATAGCCTTGGCTTTCATTGGCCTTTTGTAAAGGAGAATGACTGGAGCATCTCAGCAGGTTATGATGTCTGTGTCCAAGAGACCAAGCACACACAAAGTGGCTATAAATTGCTTTTTGGGATTGGCCTGAAGAATCTGTTTTTGCTATAATCTTCTCTAAACAGAACTATTCTCAGCTGTGTCTGAAGCCAAAAGGATCAGTCCTCAGATTTCAGTCTTTAACTCCCTATCCTTATTCCAAAATAATTTCTAACATAAAATCATGTGTACTGGCTAAAATATAAGATGCATGCAAGTAAAAAAAACATATGATCATTTTTTTCTCTTTAAAACACTTTACTGAGGAAAAGTAAGTAAGATGAAAGAGGTTAACAATGGAGCAGCAAGATAATCAGCTTTAAACACCCCTTTTTGTTGACATAATGGGGAAATATTGTCATCACATCAGTTCAAACACAATACCTGAGTAGCGGAAGCATAATCTGACCTCTCAGGTTGAGCTACACAAATGTTACCGGACCGATTCTCCCATGCATTGCTATGCCACTGTATATACGCTAAAAAGAACCAAAGGAAAAAAAAAAAGAAAAAAAAAAAAGAAAAGAGTTGTGCTGTGACACAGTTTCTTAATTGGTTGACTTTCCACACAGAAACTAGGCTGGGAAATTGATAAAATAACTAGATTTTCAGCACGTTATCCACTAGAGATTTGGAATTGGATGTTTTGAACAGCACTCCGAGCTGATGAACTTATCACGGTTTGCTGGTTACTATCTTGATTAACTGGGTATTAAAAATAATTTCACTAAACTTGGGAAAAAAGTATATCCAAAACAGGCTGTTCCGTGTGCAGGAGCCAACTAAGGCACCTGAGGAAACTAAGAATTCAGTCAAAGAATCACTAACATTTAATGAATGTGATCACAAAGTATGTAAAGGATACATAAAAAATAGGTAAAACATGGGACTAATATTATTTCATTGGATTGTGCTAAATGTGCCAGTTACAACATGCCTGTTTATAATGCAGTAAAATATTGCAATCCATTTTAAGAGTGTTATTAATAAAGCACCTACATGAATTTGACTGGAAAATACTGAAATACTCAAGGTTGTAGTGAACGGTTTCTAGAAAGTGCAATTTTTAAAGGCTTTGCATAAATTGAGCTGAACAGAGAGGTTATTGGACGACTATGACTTGTGACCAAGCAAAGTACTTCACTTTCATGTCTAGATTTAAGTGTGGTTTTAATTTCATGCCTAATTTTAAGCACATATTAAAGGCTTTGATATACGTATATATGCAATTATGTTATTGTTCAGCTCATCTTTTACAATCTACTTGTTTTGTAACCTTATGTGTCAGTAGACGCAAACATTTATTTAGATTAACTGTGGATAGGCTAGATTGGCTGCATGAGGCTAGAAATAACACAGAGATTTGCTAAGCCAATCAGAAAGAAACTGATCAATAATGATATATTGATCAATTTTCATTCTGTTGCAACAACATCAGATTGAATGATTATACCTACGTCAACCATTTAGCGTAACAGAAACAAAGTAGTAGTAAAAGGGCATCATTACAGAATCAATTCCTTCCTACTCTGAAGCTAGTTTTCTCAGAAAAGGCTGCACTTTCCTAAAGCAAATGTCCAGATCAACATTCCAGGTTGTTTCATACAAAGTTGAAGTTTTAACAGCATTAAAATAGAGCTTCCTAAAGGTCTCCCTTAAAATATTTTTTTCATTTGCTTTCTAAAGAAATAATAGAATTAAATGCTTTCACTTTTCAAACAGAGGTTGCAAAGTACTCATACAAAACCATTTGTCAACTGAGGATGGTGAATACTGCTACTATTTTCATCCCTTTCTCACTTCTTCTTTCGGGCTTTTTTGAGCCAACATTACACTTTCCTGCTATCCAGAGAACTAAGCAAAGATTAGGATTTTTGAAAAAGAGCGTTGGATTGGCTTCTCAATTTTTGTGCTCTGTCATAAACCATACTAACTAAAAAACATTAATGGGTATGTTAGGATTTACTACCTGCTTTTCCATGGGAATCTGTTAGGAAATTAGTGACCAGAATAGACACCATTATTAGTCTAATATAGACACTACTATTTGCTTCATTGTTGCAGCATTATTGTTTCCTTTCCTCTTCTCTCCTCTTTTTTTTTTTTTTTTTTTAATTTTTTTCCTTCCCTGTGTGTGTCAATTAAAAGCATCCCCACTGCCAACAAGAAAAACATTTTCTTGTCAAAGTCAGAGGCTGCAGGGAAGGGAGTGACTCTCCACACTGATAGCAGCACAGTCGTTAAGAGGTCAGCAGGCAAGTGGATCACTAAACATGTTTTGTTTGATTCAGACTATAATTTTCAAATTATATTCTTCAGTTTGAGAATATGACTAGTCATGTGTTTTATGTATCTACCTAATGCAGTTTCTCTGAGCCATTTTTATGTCACAGCTACTCTATTGCCAAAAAAAACCCCTATAACAATTAAGAAATGTTAAATGGGGAGAATAAGTTTCAGAGGTAAAAAGCTGAGGTGGGTGAGTGGTTCTGAAAAATGATCTGTTTTCTCTTCCTCTCCTCCTTTGCTGTGTCCCTCCATGAACAACAGCTAAGTTCAATTTTCTTAAAAATCAAAGACTCAGTGAAGACCAGACTCCAGCAACTGAAATGCTAAAGTTTTGAAGATGGCAACTAGCTTACATATAAAGTATAATTAACAGTTAAGGGACTTAACTGGGATTAAGCAGAATACAGTCACAAAATTTCCCTAATTTTCACCTATTACAGACAGGGTACTGTTATTTGGTGACAGCTGACAGTTAAGATGTTTTGTATTGCCCAGTAAAATGGATTTTAACTATTGTATATAAACCAATATCAAGCTGTGATAAGTATCTCTTCTTGCATTTCAGAAGTGCTCCCCAGGAAAGAGAGAGCAAGATATTTTACAGCCAAAAATATATTTGCAAAGAAAGCAGAACAAAACTCCAGAAAACCATGCAGTACATGCAGTGCTCCTGTGGCATAGTACACTTTTATACCCTGATCCCAGCCTGTGCTACCCCAGTGGGCAGTATTTTCTGGATTTACTTTTGGAAAAAAAAAAACAAACCACCAAACCAACAAACAAACAAAAAAAAAACCTGTCATCATGCTTATTCTCCAATTTAATACTCTTCACTTTTGGCCCAGTTTTAGAATTTGTTGGGAGATGGCTGACTTCCCTGCAGTCTGTCTGAGTGCAGTAATCCAGCAATATGCGGAGCATCAAAGAACTGGAGCCTAACAGGGCATGGCATAACTCAGCATAAAATAAAATGTGAAAGTCAATGTCTAAGCATCAGAACAGTGCTCTTCAGGTGTATGGACTAGAATTCAGATATACTTCCCAAATATTAATAGATTATTTTTTTCCCCCTATGCATCTCTGCTTTCCTAAACCTAGTTTAGTCCTCTAACAGTTTTTTTTTCAGGGACATTATACTTGCTTGATTTCTTTGGCAGTGCATGCAGAACACAATTAATTATTGAGCAAAAAATGCAGATTACAACAATCTTATACATTCCTATTACAAATTAATTTCGCTATTATCTTTTTCTTCTAAAAAAATTGGCATGAATCTATGTTCTGTCAAAAGTTTTATAGGAAAAAAATGGGTTTATTCAATACTGACTTTTGCTACTCCTCTCTCTTCCTTTTTATGTCAGTGTGTACCTTTTCCTATGACAAAAAGCAACTCCTTCCTTTTTATAGTTGGGTTCTTTTTCTCCTTTTACAGTGCACACTTCCCTAAATGTTTGCAATGTTTTGTGGCTTCTGTCAGGTGATGGGCAAGACATTCTGGGGACCTTTTGGACAAAACGTCACTTTTGCTCTTGGCTTTGATTGTGGAAGTAAGCCCCAAGTGCTTTCAACCCTATTGCATATGATCATAAGACTGCCACAAATTATAATGGATTTACTCTCACTCAGCAAGGCAACTTCAGTGCCAACACACCCTTGCCCAAATTCTAATGGAAGCAAGAATCAATCACATTCTTCCCATTGTTCTTTGCACTTCTTCTTCCTCCTTGAGTATGGGAGATTAGCTAACACACCTTTTGGTACATTTTTTCTGAGATGAGCAACTAGAAGTCCCTGCTGTTGTCACTTCATCACATCCTCCCATGATGGATCAATACTTCTCTGCCAGCCTGTCAGAGGAGGACAGCAGCAATCTGGACTTAGATTATAGAGCTCTCAGGAGAGAGATCTTTCAAAAAAACAGAACAGAACTCTATACAACTGCTTGTCCAGGCAGCTGTTATTTAAAAATACCAATCCACTTCACAATGTAGGATCCTAACAATAAGGAATGAAGAAAAATTTCTTAATGGAGGTAGGTCACAGATTCTGTTCACAAATTTGTCACACTTACAGAAAACTATGGTCTACATGCAACATTTGCATTTGTCCCCAAGTGTCAAATTGAAACCAAGATCAGCTCCAAAAATTGACTGTAATTTACACTGGAATCTAACTCCCTGCTCAACTAAAAATTATGAGACTTGAGTGAAATGCAGTAGTACTTTATTTCCCCCAAGTAACGAAGGTACTTTTAGGCTCCTTCCACAGCCCAGACAGCCTTCTGCCATCACAGAAGTCCCCAGAAGTACCCAGTGCTTTTGTGGGCTCTGGGTAATAAGCAGAAGCTGGAAATTTCCCAAAAGCAAGTTACAGAAACAAAAGATACCTAGAAAGTGTAATCTACCAACAGACTTAATGTCAGCCAAAAATGAGCACAGGACATCCACCAAGGCGGACATCCTTTGAAAGTCTATGTCCTAAGCCAGACTCTTAACCCTCCACAGACAGTGTCTCTGCAGGGCAGTCTGGCTGTCTTGGAAGTGAATCCTTCTGAAACCACAGTCTGAATACGTGTAGATTACACTTGTCTGCAGCCCCTATCTATAGAATACAGTTACAAAAAGATAAACGTGGTTTTTTTTTTTTTTTTTTTTTCAAACACAGATTTGTTCCTTTGATTCCTGATGCATCTCCTCAATTTCTGTACCTACGGGTCTGGCTATGAGTTTTTAGAATCTACCAGTAGCAAGGAGCAATAAAAGTTAAATATTTGTAGACAATCCCCTGCCAAAAATGTGTAGGTTCTCCTGTGACAGAGAACTGCTGCTAGCTGCAATTGGTTCTTCATCTCAGGACAACGGATATGAAACATCAGAATTTCCATTAATGGTATGCTGTTCAGTGCTCTTAAAACTCTTCTGGGTCTATAAGGTATCACATGTAACAAAAGTTCACAGAATTTCAGATTTTTTCATGCTGTATTTCATAGCTGCATTTTTTAGTGTAAAAAACTCATTAAAATTCCCTGCACATCTCATGGACAGCATGTTTACACACAGTGTAAAAAAAAATAAATAAATCTATGAGAATTGCTTAAGATCTGAGAAAGGAAAACACTGTTTCTGTACTTGCAGAAAATGTTTAAGTATCTCATATACAAATGTTTTCTATATTACTTAAAAAAACCCCTCACAAAGCTGTAACGACTAGTGCTCATATTTGCTGGTGAGTCAATCTTTCTTTCAGACATCAAGAGATGACCTCTTAAGACCCAAAGATTTATCAAGTCAGCGGTTTATTCCCTTAGGCCACCATCTTCATCCTCTTCCTCTTCCAGTCACGTCTATTGAAGGACTTTGCAAACCCCCATGAGGAAATGGACTAATCTACTTCTTTCTAAAGGACAGGAATGATGCCTATACTGACTGTGCTCTATGGGATGAGAAAGCTAATAAAGGGAGGGAGACTACATCTATTCGTGAAAGATTCAGTGTGATGTTTGTATTATAAAAGACAGAGTCAGAGTGCTGTAGCTGTCAATCAGAAAAGGGGTATTGTTGCCATCCAGCATCAGCAACCACTGCTGAGAAATTTTCAAGGAAATTCATTAATCTTTTCACTTTATAAGCATAAAACATTCCTGAATTGAAAGAAAAGTCAAAGGACTGTTTGCAGTAAAAAAATATAGGCTTTAAGTTTTCTCCGCTCTTCTCTCCCCATGTCAGTAGGTTCATTAATACATATGACAATTTAAAGAAATGAAAAAAAAAAAAAAGAAATCGGCAATTGTATTTTATTTTTTAGAAAATAACTCTTATTCATTTGCATCATAAAATTGTCAATAAGCTTTTTTTTTTCTTTTTTTTGCTGCCTGCTTAGAAAAATTCCAGTATTCGTTTCACATTGTCATTTGTAAATATTGCTACTGTGAAAAGGAAATGGCAATACAGGCACTGCAGTACCTTTGCCAATCTATGTACAAAATAATTTCTTACATACCCAGGTAGCATGGCTAGGGACTTATATGAAACAAGAGACTGTCTTTTTTAGCCAACCACTAATTTCCAATAAATAAATCCAAACTTTCTACCTATTAAATGGATGAAAAAAGTGTGCTTTACTCTTTTCGGGCAATTGCATAGGTTGGTCTGTTTGGTGATCACCTTACGTCCATGTGCATGTCTCTCTCATACTAACACTGATTTCCTGTATTTTTCCTTCTGCGTTCTTTTTAAAATGCAAACAAAACTTGACTTCATCCCATTTTGTTCATATCCCTCCACTGTGAGAATTTACTTTTTAGTTATGGCAGACAGCTTCTGATTTTCAGGTTCAGAAGTGCCCCATTATCTACACTGCTGGCTGCTACTGTGCTGAAAAAGTGTTACCACGGGGAAGGATAGAGATCAACCTGCAGGGCTCTGATAAGCAATTCTTTAAGTTTATTTTTGAAAATTCTATGTACCCTGTCAGTTTAAGAATCTGACATGTGAAAATACACGAATCAAACCATCTGGAATTAACAAAGGAAAGGGAAAAAAAAAGTGATTTTTGTCTCACTCAGTTCAGAATAGTAAATAGCAGAACTTAAATGAAAAATAATAATAATATATATCTGCCTCATTCTCTGTTTCCAAGTTAAGAAAGAAGATATGACTGTCTAAGATCATTTAAGTTGAGGAGTTCTGGAATGCACTACAGAAAAGCTGGAGGGAAATCAGATTTCCCACTGCCAAGGGTAGGGAATTTGAGTGCATCAATTGAAATAAAGTGGCAACGACAAGCAAACACAGCACAGATAACATGTGGCAAGGGAATCAGGTTTTAAGGGTGCAGCAATACTTTAGCAACTGAATTATGTTTCATGAGTTGTAATGGGATAAACTAGCAACAGTGCTACATGAATATCCACTTTTCCTGTCAGTTCTGGGATCTTCTACCCTTTACAGTCACAGATTGCCAGTACAGATACTTGGTAAACTGTGTGGTGGGAAGCAACTGCTCCTGAAGCTATTCCAGGGATCGGGTCTAGGACATTTTGAAAGTCTCAGTGCGTCCTGTCATCCAGTAGTCACCTGATGGGCTGCACAGTGGCCTCTCACTCCCCCAGCAGCGCCACAAGTACCGAGGTTACCTGTTTGAGGACTGTCACTAGCAGTGACAGCACCTTAAAAACACCTGATCAAGCTCATCTGCTTTCTCTAACGACCTTGCTGTGAAATAATCATGTTCCTACTTCTTTGAAATTTCAAAGAACCCTGGAGAACACATTCATGGCTTTCTACAATCGCTTTGTCAATTAATGACCAGCAGCTTAAATTAGAATGGTCAAATGAAGTCTTACCAGGTTGCTAAAAGGAGTGTCGTAGCTTAATACAAAGAAGTAGTAAAAATAACCTATTAATACAAAAAACATTCAATCAGGCTATGTTTCCATTTTCCTACTGAAGTACTAGACATAGCAGAAGATGCTTATAAATACACAACGTGAATGTTAAAATCATACAAACCATATGGAAGTGCCCAGTTTTAATTAACTCACTAGACATACAGAAAATCTGGAAATCTGACAGAAGAGCTTGGATCAGTCAAGTTGAAATTGAGGATCCATTAATCTAAAATAGAATTACTTGATGACAAAAATATGAAATTTATTTGTAATGTTGCTTTGTACCCTGAGGAGTTTTTAAAGCAAATTACTGTATAAGAAGTTCGTTAAGTCATAAATACTAGTCTTATTTGCTGTCTCAGACACCAGTAACAAAATGTATATTTTAGTTTAACCATCTGACCAAAACATCTGTTACCTGTTGTTATATTTTGGACCTTGAAATCTGCCTCCTTTTCGATAGATCCCCACTACGTGTTTGATACTTTGCAAGTGGCATAGAAGTACCTAGCAGATGTTACTTAGTATTGGACTGCATGACTTCCCATTGTCCAAGGCAGCAAATCTTTTTTTAATTCATCACAGAACATAAGGATGCTTCCATAATCCAGCCTTTAACACAACTAAACCGTCTAAAGAGACAGTCATGGTTTACAAATGCCTTACAAAAATCCTCTTTTCTGTTTTGTTCCATGAGAGCAGCAGTCAATAAAGAGCTGTCTCTGCAGTCCTCCCAGTAAATAACTCTCTCAAGCCCATTTCTGCATACCCATTATTGACTATAGTGAAATTGGCTGGATTAACACTTTGAATGCATTTTTGTCTGCATTGTCTTATGTAAGAGCTGTGTTTATTCTGGTTTGCTATGATCTATATTCTCCGTATAAGGTAGAAGGAGAAGCTGATTATTATCACCAATAACATTCTGCCATTGTAAGCTGGTTTTTGGAAAGGAAACTAAAATATTCAGTTAATGAAATCCCTGGGTTTCATTAGGAAATCCAGGAAAAAGTTTCAAGTCTTACACTGGCCCAAGAAGGTTAGACAAACACTCCTGTGGTCACTTTCTGTGTCTTTTTAAAGGACTGGTAACTACCAGCTGAGAGGTAAGAGGAAGCAGAATCCTAAACTGCATCTTAACTGTAACTTCTTCCCAGTTTCTGGTGTATTTGTGTCAAAATTATTATTTTTCACAGTCATTTCTGCTCTGTATCTCTACCTATTAAAATAAACTATTACTTTTGTGGTGACAGGGAAACGATTGAGAACACAACAAATCATTTGAAACATTCCATAAATGTGCTGGAAACATAAAAAAACATACTGGAAACTAGACCTCAAACCATATCTTGGAGCAGGGAGAGATCTGTTCTCACCAGTCAGTGTCCTCTGAGGTATCCCTCCGTTGCCCTGAAGGTCTCACACCCTCCATCAACTTCATCATGCCCACTAAGAACAGAATTTTTAAACCCAGCTAAGTAGTATGTTGCTCTGCAGAAAGTTTTGCCATTGACTTGAGTGTAAGAATTCTGTTTTCAACGGGCTGAGAAAAATAATACATAAGATAAAGGTACAGTATCTTTTACTTCATTTGCATTACACTTCCCTGAGCACTTCAGGACTGAGTCTGGAAGTGATTTTGTTTAGTACAAAGGTACACGCATTACATGCTTACAAAAAAAAAAAGATGACAAAAGATGAAAAAAAGCATGACAATCAGCCTGAATGCTAGCAATTGCTTTCAGCCTCCTCTCTTTGCAGATCGTTCATATAATTTAGAAGGAAAATTAGTTCTGACTCTTTTAATGTGAATATGTAGACATTCAAAGGCCTATAAGCCACTGATGAATCGTCAGCATCTCAGATGTTAAATTTTTGCTGTCAGTTTCTTAGCAGCTTTCTACATTGCTTTTCAGCTAAAACTGGCCGATATGTCTAATACGTCAATCGCTAAACTAAGCTAAGCTGACTTAGCACCAGACTTTGAATTTGCTGCTGTATTTCCCTCATCCTTTTAAACTATTGTCTCAGCAGGTGACTGTTCCTTTCCTACTTTGTCCCAGTGTAAAATTAAATAAATAGGTTAGCCTCTCATCTTAGGCAAGAGATGAAAAGCACGGAAAAACTGCAAAATTGTGGCAATCTGGTAGTGCTGCTGCCTCTGATGTAAGACTGGTAACTGCTGACTTCTAACGCTAAGTTGGACTATGTAGTTTAAACCACTGGTAGTTTGCACAGGGTGTCACAGAGGTCGGGGGCGGGGCGGGGGTGGGTGGGTGGTGTCTTCCACCACCAGGAATCAGGCCCCAACCAAAGGCAGCTGAGAGGATGGCTTCTGCAGCCAAGAAATCTGTGGAGAACTGCATGGGATTTGATCTAAAGTGTTTAAAGTGGCTCTGGAGCCAAATGTAAAAAAGACTCCTCATACAGCCAGACACTAGTGCCACTTGTGTATGATGGTTAGGAAGATACTTTCCGAATTCTGTTTTTTGTGGGGGTTTTGTGGGGTTTTTTGTTTGTTTGTTTGTTTTGTTGGGTTTTTTTTGTTTGGGGGTTTGTGGGGTTTTTTTTTTGGAGGGGGGATCGTTCATTTTTTTTTTTTTTCCCTGTGAGCTTTTGAAAATTAATTTTTCTCCTGTAAATGCAGCATCTCTTTCCAAATGCCAGCCACTGCTTCAATCGAGTTTGCTTCCACATCTTCCACACACCTCCATTTCCATCTTGCTGGTTCCTCTTCTTCAGTTGCTTTCAGGGCTGGGCTTGGTCCTGTGTGTTCTGTGGATCACTGAAAATATAAGCTCTGATGTAGTTACATTTTTCTACTTGATAAGCAGAAGCTGCCTTTTTTCCATGTTTAAATCCACGTTGGAAGTGTGATTCTCAGCTTTGGTTCCTTCCTGACCGCAATCTCATAAAAAAAAGGTTCCAGAAAGCTTCCAAATGTGCATCTCTGGGAAAGACATTTCTAGCACTGTTACTGTAAAGCTTCATAATTAGCAATCCAGAGATTTGAGTTCTTCTGTGGAACAGATAACCATCAGCGGCTGCACTCCTTACAGGTATGCACCAGTCCTCCAAAATCTGCTGGTTTTAACTGTGGCTTATAAGACAACCTATGGCTCAACATACCAGCACCAAGACAAAGAAAATCTAATTTCTATTATCCTTAATAACATTTCCACTTGCTTTTGTAAATTTTTGGGGGTGAGTGGGGGGCTGTCTCCCCCCCCACCCCCTTCCTTAATTATTCTGGAACTGCATTCTGTACAGAGTTTGTCCTCTGAATTCTGCAGGTTTTCCCTCTGTATTCTCTACTATTTTCATTTATAGACACACCACTCCACCTGCATTTTTGTTACTCGTGTTTTTAAGTCGTGGTTCATGGGAAAGCTTGCATTTAAGAAGAAAACTGCATATTTGACAAAACAGTATAAAGGTGTTCAACCGGAAGGTAGCCTTTGCCTAATAAATAACTCACTATCCTTTATTAATTGGTGCATGGTCTCCATAAGATTCTGCCTAGGAAATGGAGTAGCCTTACTGTCTTGGTTGAGAGCAAGCATTCAACACAATCTGTTTAGGTTTGGGTGGAAGACAGCATCACAGAAGCAGCACTTGTATAATTAGAAACACCCAGGAGAAGGTTTAGGAAGCAATTTTCTCCTATTATTTTCTGTCTTTTAAGTGAGATGAATGTCTGGTTCTAAAAGTGTGGATTGACTTAGCATGAGTGAATACACCAATGTAGTTCACACTCAGCGTGTCAGCGAGTGATTTTAAAAGAGCTAGGGATAAAGAGCTAAATCACATTACTGCATAGACACTATCTTACACAAAGAACAAAATTAGTGTGATTTTTTTAATAGGTTCTAAGTGATTTAGGATCAAAAATGCCTTTCTCTTTGAACAGGATTTATATTATTTGTGGCTACACATTTGCAGGCATTTAGGTCTCTGGTCCCCAGTGAAATCAAGAGATCATTTTAAGCTTTGAAAAATACGTGATTTGAAACATGTTAAGTGGGTACTTATCACTAATTCTAGTTTCATTAATTTTTAATGAATGTGTGTGTACGTTTTCTGCAAAAATAATGAAGGACATGATAACTTAATAACTAAAATAGCTCTTTTCATGCAAACTACTATGGTAACGCCAATTAATTGATCAAATGATAGTACAACGAGAATTCCTGAAAATTTTTTCTACTTTGTTCTAAATGTACAGGGGATGTTGTCTTAGTTCTTCACTACCTGAAATTAGATTGTGCTGCTTTGGGAACATAGTTTATCAATATCTAAATCTATGTTATAGCTGAGTTGAAATTGTTCTGAATGCTTTTCTAAAAAAAGTATTACTCTCGTATCAGTGCTAATTTCAGGATCTAATTTCCCATCATAGGATCTTAGTCCTCTGAGTAAAATAGTTTTTTATGATTTTTTTTTTTTTTAAATTGTAAACAGAAGGAAAATTCCTTCTATAGCAAATTTTTCATTCTTATTCAGGTGCCCGACTGATCTTTTTCTTCTGAAAACTAACAACTTTTACAATTTGATAAAAACAGTCAGAAATGCAAGGTCTTTAGGCATTTCTTAACATTCGCATTAGTTAACTGATAAAATGTTAAGCTTTTCTTCAGGGTTCCAAAATGCCAATAAAGATGTCCTATACCAGAAGGAGTACTGCTGAAATGGGATACAGCTGGCATTCTGGTCAGAGACAGCTTTCCTTGGGGGCCTTTTCATTGCTTTAACACTAATCTATGACAAAAAGGCCTTGTCAGATTCTTATTGCGTTTAAGAAGCTTTTGGTGAGATTTGTATTGATTTGGAATAAGGCAACTGACAACATTGCAATAAATTTTTACTACTTAGTACTGATCAATATGGATTTTTTCAACCTTTCTCAAGAAAATTGCTATCTATTGCTTCAGATATGGCCAAGCTGCTCCTAAGTTAATTGTATCTCATGCAACAGGTCATGCACTTCATCTACTTCTAGTCTCTGACATGAAACAATTTTTACCAGTCTAGGAAAATTTTTGTGTCTACAACCAAAAAAACCCTGAAAAGCTGCTGCCCTAAGAGAACTATGTCAATAGCAGTATCTTTCATTAACTGTGCACCACGTGTGCCAGGTAAAATGCTTTAGTGTATCAGAAAGTGAAAATTTCCACCACTACAAAGCCAAAACTACTACCTCTTCAAGTTTTTTTTTGCCAACATTGTTATCAGCTTTGAAACACTGTAAGTGTGGTTTAGTTTACTCAACTAAGGATGCAGTATTAGAGTTTACATTGCACTTCAGCTCCAGCTGGAAGGTACCCAGCTGTCTGTAAGAACAGAGTATAGCTGTGCTGTTTAGCAGACAGCGATATGGAGTTCTCTGCCCAAATGAAGATCAGAACCACATGTGGTATTGAAGTGTAGGCTGTCTCTGATGAGCAAGTAGTGTGGAGCTAGGAGCACAGATGACTCAGAGTGAACACTTCTGCATTGAGGACCTGATATCTATACTATCCGTGCTTCAAGGGGTTTACTTTGGACTGATTCTGGTCCAGTCCTGTGGACGTTACACCTATTCAAGGATAGGACCAGCTCGCAGTGTATCTTTCAGGTTAGCTTCATCATAAAGAAGAGCTGTTTGTACTCACCAAAGTAATGATGCAAACCAAGACATTTGTTATCAGCATGAGAAACCTTCCAAAAGCACAGTTTTTATCCATACAAAAATGCTGCTGGGACACATGTGTGTAGGCTAATAAGCAGCTTATTCAGACACTACCTGGATGCTAATGGACCAAAGGAAGGGAAGGGAAGATCTTGTTTTATGGGTCCAAGTGCCGAAGCTGGCTGTTAGTGCTTGCATACATCATGCATCACTGAGGTGTCAAAATCATATAATCTAATGCCAGTGATCTCCAGCCTCCTGTCCACAAACCCTCCTAAACTGCACACAGCTTCACCTTTAAGACCACAGTGGTTTGCAAGAGCAAAGTGGTTTGCATGTTATTCACGCTAAAATTCCTAAAATTCAGACTCTTTGGTCTGGATATGAAGTGACCTCACCTCTCCATGCTCTTTGAAAAGCCAGGTGCCTCACACAACCCAAAATTGAGCTATTAATTGCAAAAAATATTCTCAATAGGTATTTTTTCCATAAATTTTATTTTAAATATAGTAGAGTTCTTTGGAGGGAAAACAGGGCTTAACAGGTATGCAAACCATGAGCAGAAACCTTTGTAAAAAGTTCATCCTGTACAGCAAAATAAAAATAACTTCTCCTTATGTCTGAAGAAAAAATGAAAACATAAAGTGTTACAGAGCTTCAATAGACTTAGCAGGGATTGCCAACAGTCTCATTGACTCATGAGAAAAGTTTAGGCAGGTGAGTATTTGCAGAAAAGCATAGGAAAACCTCATCATATTCAGCATTTTTGCAGAATTCATGAGGAACTGATCGATTAATGGAAAACATACTTATTTTATTTGCACTTCAGTCACCTGTCATTATGACTGAATAGACTGATATTAGAGACTAAAATGAACTGCTTGCCTTGCCTCTGCATCAGGGAATATCTGATCAAAGAACTTGTGTAATACTGGAATTAATGTTCAAAATATACTTTGAGCACTACATAGTACACCTTGTGACTTACATGCATCTATTTGTCAGTTCATCATTAGAAAACACATGAAATGTTATTCCTTTAGGAAACAGTATTTTGATTGAACACATTCTTAAAATATCTCCAATATCTCTCAAATGTACCAATTTTCATTATTGAAATTACAGTGAGTTTAGTGAGTGTGGTTGTATCACTATGCAGTTATCCATCTATTTTATGCCATATCCAGTTGCATCTAATATTATAATTTTAAATCAGATTGAAAGTGTACCCTCAGGTCCCACTTTCTCGTCAGACAGATGTGGATGTTTGCTTTGGCATGACCGTAACTTAACCAGTTGTGAGATAAAATGGGTTATTTAAATTTCGTTTAAATAATCACATTGGCAATTCCGGCAGGTGTATCTCAAGCTACGGCTCAGTAACTTTTAAAGTGGTTGCCACTTGTGAAGTAGAGCATGGCAGACTTATCAGGCTGCCATGAGGACCTCTTCTCTTGTTAACCTAATAAAATCTATGAAACCAATTTGGAAAAATCAAACAAAACTTGCTGTTTGAGAGACAGTTCATATATGTACTCTATTATAGTTCTATTTCAATGAAATCAAATAATTGAAGTCTTAAAAAGAGTTTCATTTCAGTGGTATTTTATATATGAAATTGCAATTAAAATTTACTTTTGGGCAGTTCTTGGTGGAAAAGTATAGCTGTTACCCAAAAATCAGAAAAGACACCCCCTTTAGTATCATTTCTCTAAGAAAATAACCTGGCTTCTTAAAAACTCTACAGTCTTCACCTGAACGTGCTATAACACATCTTGCAGGTGTACGTGCAACAGCTTGAATGTCACAGTTCACTTTTTGGTAAAAAAGAGGCTTTAGCCTCTACCAATATCTACCCAAATCTGAATTTACGTGCATAATAATGCATAGAAAAGATTATGCCAAATGAAATGTGCTTACTGGACTGCAAGCGTTAGTAAATAGTGAAGATTGAATTCATTACCTTGCTGCTATGTTAGCTATGAATTAAATAGGAAAGTTAGAAATAAAAAGGAAGAGAAACAGGAAAAAAGAATAGCGGAAGATATTAAATGAAAGTAGCTGCTTGAATCTTCTCCAGTTTCTGTACATTACTGAATAAAGTAGGCACTCAAGCCAAATTCATCACAGTGAGATGCTGTCCTTGAAATACAGCCCTTTTACTACTAAGGAGAAAACTCACTGCTGTTGCTGTAACCAGAAAAGATGAGGAAGCTAGAACTGCCTTAGCCAGCAGGGATTTCTCCACATTATTCTTGTTGCTCTGAGTAACAACCTGGTAGTTTCTGATAGTATTTACCAGCTCTAAAGAAGCAGTGGATGAGGGAATGGCAGAAAGAAAACAAGATGACCAGCATCACAAGGATAACAAGTTCTCAAGCGCAACATTTCTCTCTGTCAGAACAATCTCCAGTTGATTGAATGTCTATTTCTAGTATTTTTCCCGTGCAAAGGATGCAGAAGTTGTTACTTTTAAAATATCTTTTTTAACTCAGTGAGTCGAACATACCTTTTTCTTTAATGTTTTGTCTCATTCACAAGCTTCTTAGAGTCAAATAGGAGGTGCTTACTCTCAGAATTTTACACCAAGAAAACTATCCTGGCTTAGCTTGTGTTGTACAACCCTTGGCTTGGGTTAGAGATACAGCCTCATATACCATAAATAAAATTTAAAACTATTTTTTAAATACCTTTTGTGTGATGGTGTGAAAAGGCCAAAAGCCACCAAAGAAAGATGCTCAGTTCCTCCAGGTTCCATGGGACGTTTTTTTTGGTAAGGTGCTGTCAGTAATGGATATTACATGCAATTGAGAGGTTAAGGAGGATAAACAACGCTTGGAACACTATCTTCAGAAATTGGATTTATCTAATCTTTATAATATCATAAAACTGTGTCAAGCAAAATGAGATACCATCCCAAAGATATAAATGTAAGCCTATATTTCTTCATATAAGTTGTTAAATAACTCTCTAAGACTCTAATCATAATGAAAAGAAAATATATTAAGAGGCTGCCATTTTACCCACAGGCAAATCATAATGATACCCCAGCTAATTAAACCAAGACTTCATTAAAGTGTTTCTCATTATCATTTGCAATATTTTATGATAATTATCTGCCTTTTATATAACAAATTAAATTAATGTTTTTAATAACACCTTTAACCTTAGCTTAGGTAATTTTGAATGACAATGTAATGAGTACACTTAAACACATACTTTAATTGCCCATCACATTAATTATTTTGTAATGAAATAATTTGGGCAACTTATTCTCATTATTTGTTCTTTTTGCATTGCAATTAAACACTCGATATGCTTCATGAGCAATGTTAACACAGGCTTAAATTACTTCAGCTGCATTAGTGTATTTGTAAAATATCAATGTTGAAGGATTTTGCAAGTGACATTTAAAATTTCTATTCCATTTATGCTGTTCTGATTGAATGAGATTATGTTATTGAAGCAAAAGAGAGGTTGAGTCCCACTTTTCTGTTCAGATAATAAGTTATGACATCTCAGCAAAATAGTATCACCATCACAAATGAATAACAATGCTGAAAAATATAGGGCTTGAGCAAAAGAGATGAGCATTCTGTGACTTTGACCTAAGTCACCTACTTTGCGGATATCTGGTACCATCTCTTTGGGTCACCTATAGCTGAATCATTTGAATTCCAAACCTCAAAAGCCCCTGCAGGAAACAGGTTTGCCCAGTCAGACAGGATTTTAAGATTAAGGCAGGCTCATAGGTAAGAAACTGTTAAAGTCTGACCACACAGTTTGCTTTCAGGCTCATTGAAGTAAGTTCCTCACTACCCCCTCATGGGAGCACAGCAGCTTATCAAAACCAATACTACAGTATGGAGCTTAACACAGTATTAATCAGCTGATAAAGTTCCTTTATTTCACCTAATCAGAAATGTATTAGCTAGCAAACAGACAAATGAGAAATAATGCATTTTATATAATCACATTTACAATTTCACATATTAAGAACAGTTTAAGAATGCAAATGAAAGAGACTAAAAGAAATCCCTTCCTGACAGATAACACAATAGCTGTCACATTGCCAGAACTAGAATAAGGCTAACAGGGTGGCAGATGCAAGATAATTCAGGAAGGGTTGGGGAACCAGATAGTACAAGCAATATCTAGGTAGTTTCCTTGAAATTTACATTAAAAAATATCTGCTTATCAGAGTTGATGACCCCAGCTGAGTTTCTTTAACACAGCAGAAATTATATTAAACTAATATTCACATTTTCAGGGTGCAGTTCTACATATTCCTCACTTAATCTGGCATACAAATAAACTGAATTTTTACAAATTTATTTTGGTGTCAGATATTCCACTCGCTAATTTTTAAATCAAAAAGTTTCCATAGGCGTACGATACATACTAAATTTAAAAAGGGAATGGGCAATCCAAGTAACATTAATTCTTATCAGAGATAGATGTTTTACTTTACACAGAAAGACTTTCCCTTCTTGAGCCAACCTTTTTTATCGAATAGCTATTCCACTAATACAGAAGCAGTACAGATTAAGTTTGCCTTGACTTTGCCTCTTCAATATAGGTAGGTGACAAATGGCTTCCACTTGACAGCATTCTTCACGATACTGCTGCAGCAGGTGTCACCAAGCCATTTGCTATTTTCTCAGTAGTGTCAAATCCCAAAATATTTGCTGTAGAATTTTCTCAATCTGATTTATGATACACACAATACGTAATTTCCCATAACAAGAAATTTCGGAACAGTAGTGTGCTTGTAACCCTTTGTGAATATTACTCAGGTGATCAAAGGATTGTACTTGCTGGAGGTACAATTGCTTCTCAGTCACCACAAAATGCATTCTAAAGCCTTTCCAGGAGTCTTACACCTCAGACAAATGTTTAACTGATCCTGGTATCTAAATATGTCGAGACATAAGCTATAAGCATCTGGGTAGACTTGACCATAACATATACTGATCTCCATTTAACGTAAAACTGTCAGGATTATGGCAAAACGTCCTCATGTTCATAATAAATAATACAAATATAAATAAGAGGTCTTACAGAGATTCTAGTTACATATATGAATAGTATACAGAAAAGCAAAATATCCTTTTTTTCCCCCCTCCATGCAATTAGACAGAATGATACATCGATTCAGCACTGCCTGACTGAAGGGCTGATTCACTGTATATCTAGTCTGAAAGGGGATCTTATTTTCAAACTGCTGAATGGGGTTACGTATGTATACCTTACAATTCAGGGGAGCCCTGAGGTGGCTAGAATTCACTCAGAATTGCTTTAATTTCTGCCTGCAGTCAGAGACAATCCCACACTGGGTGGACTGGGAAATTACTTGGATGGGAGCCTGTACAGTCTGTTAACGCCCAAAGGATGGGATTTATCTCACCCATCTTCAGACACCTCCATCTGTGCTGAGGAACTGGCTCCCCTTTGAAGCCAACAGAGAAAAGCAGACACTTTCAGACATGGTAATTTTGGTCTGCTCAAGATATTTATCCTAGGATCTAAGCAGAAGCGGATAGTGTTATCAGCTCCTTTTCTTTGATGAAAAAATAATAAGTGACTAGTCAGCTGTAACTGTTCAATGTACAAAGTTAAATAATTCCCACACAGGCTGTCTGTTCTTGGATTTATGAGGATGTGCATGAAACGTCTTCCTCTCTCCATACATGAATCAACATACAACCTCATACACACAACGCCAACATACCAGTTAGAAGGGTGGGTGTTTAAGCTTCTGAAAGGCGTTCCTGATGAACATCAAGCAAAACTTTGAAGTCTGGGAAGAGAAAAAATGAGTTTTGTTACAAAAAAAATCTGTTTGGGACACAAAGTAAGCTTACAAAGAATCTTCCCCCCCCCCTCATGACCATCCATAAAGGTCTTACCCTTCTCAGGATTATGAGTGCCAAACTCAAGCAAGAGTTTGTATGATCCCACCCTCTTCTCACTTCTAATCTTACATTCCACTCTCTGTATCATTAAAAACTGTCAGGTTTGACAGATTTTGGATTCCTTATTCTTTGTCATAGAAAACAGGACAAATTCTCCAAAAAAACATACAAGCAGCAGGTAGAACTATCCCCCTATTTTTTTTCTGCTCACATTTCGTGAACAGAGAAGCAAGTTTTCAAAAGGACTTATAAATTAGTTCAATGTTGTTTAAGATCTGAAAAGCAATCAGTAAAATCAAGCCACTTGAAATCCTCATAGTCTTATGAAAATCTTGTTCTTGACCTCCTTCTTGAAAGAAATAATCTAAAATCAGCTTCAGAACTATGTGTTTCCTTTAGGTTAGAGGTAACTATGGTTAGGCATTGTTATAAATCAGTGGCATATGATTCTACGCATTGCTGTATTATACATAGTTGATTTCCACAAAGAATACTTGAGTTTCTGTTTTAAATTGATATTTTCAGCATCTAATTTAAGCAACCAGAAGAGGATAAGACACATAAGGACCCTTCAGAAACTTTCAATATGCTATCATATATGGGGACACATAACTCAATTTGAAATACAGTATTTTTCCCCACAGAAAAACAAAAGTGAGTATATGTATGCGCATCTATATATGTGTGTGTATAAATATAATACATATGTACATATACAGATGTTTTCTGAACTCTCAACATTGTCATATTTTAAAAATCAGTACTAAAATCCATTTATTTCTTTGAGCAAAAATGAGAACATCAACATTTTTGAAGCATGACTTAAAACATAACCTTCTGATGCTGCCTCTATATTGATCCGTAAATTAATAGCTGAATGTGTACACACACTTTACATCAGATGTTAGCTGTTAGTGAGTCTTCCAACAAAATACAGAAAACTAAAAGCACTTTGAGTAACTTTGCATATGTATATTAAAAAAAAAAAAAAAAAAAAAAAAAGGCAGGCATCTTCCAAAGAGAACTTTCCAGTAGCCTACTGAAACTAATGTAATATTACATAGACAGTTAAAACCTTTACCTTGGAATAACTTTTTACTGCTTTTGTTCAGACTGCAGCAGTCGTCATGTGTCACTGATACCTACGCTGCAGATTCAATAAGGTACAGAGTATGTTATCTGCTTTTTTCAGTGTGTCTTTGGTTCAAGACTATTGCATATCACCCTAAAAGTAATGTATTCATATGCAAGATGATCTGGTCATAAGTACAATCTGTCTGGTGAACTATTCAATGAAATCATTAAATAAGTAACTTTGCCAAATCTGTGAATCAATGTGTCTAAATCCTGGTTCTTATACTTCAGGAATTGTCCACCACCAGAGACACAATACTGGGCCTGAAGAACCCTGGATGCAACCTGGACTAGTTCATCTGTTCTTGGGCACAGCTACCTCGTATGACCACTTGCCCTGCACTCTGAGGGGCGGTGAGTGTAGACAACTGAAAAGAATAAGCCTTTCATCAACCACAATTACAAAAAGAGCTGAAGAAACGTTGGCTGTGTTTTGTTCATCTTCCTATCACCTTTTCTTACTCACTTAAGCAAACCGATTCCTCTTTGAGAAAATTCAAAGCTGGATTATTTATGAAAAATTATCAAGAAAAAAAAAAAAAGGGAAGCTTCAGCAAAAGCCGTTTAAAGCTGACTGATGACACACCTTTACCAACACCACAAGCATCACGGTGCCCAAAGGGCAGCGACAGTATGAGACCCTGATCAATTTGATCTGAGAATCCATGTATTTTCCACAGGTCAATTTTAAATCTAATAGCGATGCCTCCAGCACTCTACCAGCAGGCTTCACTGTAACCTAATATATGACAGTCACTTACAGAATGGGCCAAATTCATAATAAATTGTAACACCTTGTAACATTTGCTGATAGCCAGCACCTGGTAGTCATTCAAGTGCATTGAACAATTGAAATTATTTTCATATGCTCTGTTAACAGAATTTGAAAAAACTCTATTTTGATACTCTAAGTAGATTAAGTTATATCCGAGGCACAATTTTAACACTTTCTATAGTAGCGTTTGTAATAGATTGTTGTTAATTCTAAAGTTTTAGAGAAAGGTCCTGTATAAAACCACTTCCAAATTATTTTTTATCTGAAATTCTTGGAAAATTGTGGTCTCCTTTAAGACTACCCTATTGTGCCTGTGTTCCATTAAAAGCTGTCACCGGGTGAATTGAGACATTCTCTTTTGAAAACAAGTTCCATTTTGTAAGTGACCCCTGCCCCCCCAAAAAAAACCAACCAAAAATAAACAACCAAAAAAACCCACAAAGCACTTGATGTAAAAGCTAAGATCTTCTGTAAAAACATTTATGTTCTGAAAATATATTTTTAACTTACTAATCTCTCTATTGCTACCGTGATAATGACACATTTTGTTGGTATTCATGAACACTGAATAAAAACAGAAGCCTTTTCTTCCTCCTGGAATGCCATATACATTTTAAGTTTTGCAAGAGGGTTATGAGACTATGAACAGAAAGTTGTGCTGCTTATGGGGATAAATGTAAAATTTTATTTATAGTGTATAGCTAGAGAAATATAACTTCCAAAGCAAACAAGCAAGTATATAAAACCATAATCAGAAACACAGTAGATGTAACACTTGTTTCATTTCTGGGCTTTTTATTTAGTAAATTATTTTTCTATGCCTTGTACTTTCATTGAAAACCTCTCAAAACACTTAACACAAAAGTTGCAAGAATTTCTACATAAAAGTATTGCTTTTCCCCCTTCTTAATCCTTCAATTATTTGCTGCAGTTACATTTCACTCTAGCTATAATCTTACAGTATCTTTCTCAAATTACACGTGTATCAATGACCTTTTCAATAAGTCATAATTGTATTAGTATTTAGCCAGACCTGCTGAATCAGAGCACATGGCAATGTGGTACTTCATTTTTTTAAAATTCACAGCTAAGTTGAATTTTGCAAAGAGTCCTGCAAAGTGTTATAACAAACAAAACCTGATTTCATGGATTTGTGTCTTGATATTTGATATGACCATCAGAAATGACAGACTGATCAGAATTTTTCCCATTTCAGTTAAGCAAATGTTAAATAAAATCCCTGGTATGTGGGATGACAGCAGACTTCACACAAGAGTATTTACAACCTAGGACTTGTTCTGTGTTCCAGCATAGAACCTGGGCACTTTTTCAGACAGAGAAAGTAACAGATGTGGCCAGATTCAAGAAAAAATAAGTTGTGAAATTCATTTACTACATGTATAAATATAACTTAGAAACTTTAGTTTGTAACAAGTTTTCAATTAGTTGCTTTATTTGTATTATTATTTGGTTGTCTAATGGAAATATTCCTTTTAAATCTGAATCTAAATAGCTGTTCGTGCACGCTTGCATGCATTGCACTGGCATAGCTTCTTGTTTGGTTGGGGTTTTAATTCTACTTGTACAGTAAGCTCTGTTGCCTTTTCAGGCAACTAATCATTTCTAATCCATGGTGACACCTCACAGAAAAGCCTAATGAAGAGATGCAACTTGGCAGATGTAGTCATAGTCATGGTGTGGAAAAAGGGTAAAACCAATACTGGATTGCAGTGGTGGAAGGAGAAAGATGACTTCGACACGGAAACTAATCAAGGAAGGAAATGCTTATTTGTGAACATTATGTATTATTAGCAAGTACCATGACAAGACACAGCAATTTGCCATGTAATACAATCCCTATCTACATAACAAGCTTATTTGATGCTGCCCTGGGAGTCTCGCCTTCTGAAAGGTCAGCGGCAAAATTTCTGTTTAACACAATTTGAAGTAGGGTGTTAAAAACATCCTGCAATGTAGAAGTTGTGCTGCTTTTTGCATTCTGTTCCACAAAAATCTGCTCCGCCTTCAGTTCCCCCCCCCCCCCCCCCCCTCAGATGACAACTTCAAACAACATGAACCAGGTTTATTTTCTTAGGCTAACAAGATCTCCCAGGGAAGGGGTGCAACTTCACTGTAGAAGACAGTTGTTATGAAACAGCAACAAAACTCTTGGAGGGTTGCAGCATCTGGAGTTAAAGACCTCAAGGGTCTGTTTGTTTTTCTCCCTTTGTGAGAGTCATAACATCCACAATCATACTTATCACTCAGGTACAAGTTTAGGAATTAAAATAAGCGTATGTAATCTCACTCAGTAACGTCCTGGATAATTTGTCCAGTTCACCCAGATAAAATGTTCTCTTACATGAGTCTTAGAGGAAGATTGATTACACCCATGAACCACATCAGGATGAAAAGATTTAATCTAATTAACAATTTACTTTAATCCTAAAACTCCTTTCTCATGGAGATTTTATCAAGAGCTATTTTTAACTACTTAGAACAGATTCATTACTTTTACTCTAGTAACAACATTCCTTTTTCTGCTTTTTGTGCTTGAACCATAAACTAAAAAGAACAGAGGAACTTTTTCCCCGTCATTCCAGCCCTGGTACGCCAGTGAGAGGTCTCAGTATACCTAGAGCCCCATTTTCCTAGTATAAGCATTTGTGTTATGACTTTAAAAACATTAATGAATCCTCACTTCCTAAATAGTCCTAAAAAGGTGGACAGTTCTTCATACTTTTGCAACATGATCTCTTCTAAAATGGCAGCATTTTAAAACTTTCACATTGCTGATGGGGCTTCTTCAGAGGGTCCATTCTCCAATGTCCAGCTCTCATTCTAGTCTGAATTGCTGCTCTGGTTTCAACATTCTGTTGATCAATTATGTTCAGACACAGAAACACTCCCAATAACTATATTTGATTATCTGTATGCAAACAGGATCCATAAAACTAAAGTTGCTTAGTCTGGGGATCTTTCTAACTACATTTGAAATTCTGTGTGGGACTAAGACGGGAGCTTGCTTTCTTATGTTTCTTCAGAGAAATATATTTCCTATAGGAAATATGTATTTTACACCAAATACATACTCAAAAAAAAAAATCAATCTGAAAACATCATCATTACTTTGAAACATCTTTACATTTAAGTGCTAGGGGCTCTGACTTTAGAGACAGTCATATTTTACTGTCACTGTTTATTGTCTTTATTGGTTACATATTTTCTTCTCTCACCTTCCTGACCGGTCTACACAAAAGTCCATCAAGTGCACAAACCGAGGAAACTGCAAAATGCATTAATGACGTATTTTGGCCGCTCAGATAGAGGTGTCAACAGCCTCCTGGGTTTCATTAGGAGGAGTGGTGCTAGCAGGTCGAGGGGCTTGATCCTTCTCCTCTGCTCAGCACTGATGAGACACACTGGGCCCAGTGCTGGGTTCCCCAACACAAGAGGGACAGGAGCATGCTGGAGCGAGTCCAGAGAAGGGCCACAAAGACAATTAAGGAACTGGAACATCTGTTTTACAAGGAGAGGCAGAGAGCTGTGGCTGCCCAGCCTGGAGCAGAGAAGTCTCAGGGGATCTGTTCCATATCTATAAGTACCTGATGAGGGGAATTAAAAATGTAAAATTAAGGGACCAGGCTCTTCTCATTGGTGCCCAGTGACAGGGTGGCAGGCAATGGGCACAAACTAAGATACAAGGAACCTGAAAACATTTTTCTGTTGTGAGGGTGGTTGAACACTGGACTAGGTTGTCTGGGGAAGTTGCAGGGTCTCCATTTGTTGTGGTACTCAAAACCCAACTGGGCACAACCCTGAGCAATCTGCTCTGGCTGACCCTGCCCCAACAAGGGTTTGCACCAGACAATCTCCATAGGTACCTTCTCAACTCAGCTACTCTGGGATTTCATAATTAGGAAATGAGGGAGAAAAAAATATTTCATCTGTTTCATTTCACAATAGAAAACAGGAGCAGTCACAGTTAGGATGACATTTAAACATCTCTGATGAGTTAATATATACACTTGAAAACACTGCATTTTGATCTCAAAATTGTCTACCATTGCAATAGTTTCTGCAGGATATTTTCATTTACTTTTAAAGGGAAGTTCTGCAGCAGATGCATATGTTCAAATCAGCTGTCATCAAAATAAATTCCACTTCATCTTTAAAAACAAAGAATATTCTCTGGTGCTGTTGCCTCGTGGTTCACCATACTGAATGTTTTCTACTGAGGTGCCTGGCTCAGGGTGAGAAATAAGGAACATCGTCAGTATATTCTTATTCTATGCATCATTCACAGCTTTTAATGTATTAACATGTTCATGTAAGGTATGAATGGCTATGTGAAGAGGTTTTATTAAATGCTATGAATTTCCAGAATTCTTCTCTGTATCCAATATTATGCTATATTTTATTCAGTATCAGAAAAATATCAAGTTAAGTAGGAAAAGCAGAGACACCGTCACCTTTGCTAGATTTATACTTTAAAAATTCCTTAGGCATACTACATTTTTCACTAAGCAAATAGTTTTATGAATAACAGTAATCTTCTATTCCTAGTTCAAGAGATCCAATTTAACACACTTGTTATTTCTGACAGCAAGGCTTTTGAACAGCAACCCTATCCACTGAAAATGACTGGCCGTGCTACATATAAGAAAGAATTGTCATTAGAAGTGTCCTTTGAAAAAAAAAAAGGGAAAAAAAACTACCAAAAAACAACTAGCCTGCCTTTCATTCCCAATAACTAAGTTAAATATAGCAATTAACTTGTTATCTGGCAGATCTGCAATCATCATCATCTTTTCCAAATAGGTAAACTCATCACTGCATTTTAAGCTTCAAGATTAATGTATTCCAAGAACACACTGAAGACTAAAGGTACTTCATGGCTGTCTGATTTTAGGCATCCTCCCATCATCCTAAAGTGTAATCCCCTGGAGTGATTATGTGTGAATAATTTAGAAAAGTGCACAATGCCTGAGGTTTATAGGCATAATGTAATCCAATATTTGTTCAGTGGCATGTCCATAGCACTCCAGATAGACTGTAACGATCTTGCTGAGGGTGCAGTAGAGAGGTCACATGTATATGGACCATTTTTTCACATAAGGGCCTCATCTTTTCTTCATAAAAACAAAGACTGCACTAGAATGACCATCAAACTCCTTTTCTAGCATGCACTGGGAAAAAAACCCCACCAAAACCAACAACAACAAAACCCCAAAAACCCAAACAAAAAAAAACCCAACTAAAAAAATCACTAAAACATAACCTAATTAAAAAAAAAAAAAAAGAAATATAAAAGAGAAACTGGAAAAAAACCCAACCAAATAACAGAAGAGATTAAGTCCCATTGTCAGTATCTGTGACACTTAGAATCTTAAATGCCAGTGACTTTTAGCAATAGGCTTCAAGTGCTAAAATCTTTTGAAAGTGGTATGTGACCTCCTATGTCATGTAGGTCACATATTATGCATTTATTATTGTTCATTCTGAACTGAACTTTGCTCAATGATGTTGTATTATTGCTGCATCACTAGAAGCAGCTCATTTCCTTTCTCCCTTAGATCCCTCTGTTTGTGGAACAGCATTTTTTCCATATAAAATATACTATTTCCTTTAGAAATGTCACTGAGAATTTCATCTCCGGAGATGCCTGAAACACTAAATTAAATATCTCAGTTGTTTATGGATCTGTGGGAAATTAACATAAAAGGGGAACAGCACAGTCAAAAAGGAAATATATGCTTGTGAGTTTACAATCCAGAATATTTGTGAAGATTGATATTAGTCCAGGTCCATAATGTCTACATCAGTTTTTTGTGTAAAATATTTTAGGTTTTGCTACAAGAAGCTGGTTGCCAAGACTTCTCTTCAGAATGAAGTCCTATATCAAAAAGGTTTACAGATGTTTGGTTGTTTTGTTGGCATTTTTCCTGTTACTTCATTGTGCTGGCTCCTTTTTTCATGCTTTCTTGTCCTTTAGTTGGTCTGGAATGGTTACTTTTGCCCATAAATCTAAAGAAAAAAGCTTCAAGTATAATTTTCCAATTGAAGTTAATGCTGTGGAAGCAGGGAAGAAGAAGAAATCTCTTAAATACAAGTGTCTGCAGTCCTGGTTTATCAGAAGCATGAAATCACTTCCATAAAAGTACAAGTGTCATTTTTGTAAAGGGCAGCATGTCCGATTCCATCACACAGAAGAAACTGCAATGAAAACAAGTGAAATTAGTGTTAGCCAAAAGCCACATCCATGGCCTTCATGAGATAAAGTAAATTCAGATCTGAACCTTAACTCTTTTAAGAAGCATCAGCAATTTTAGTCTAGATAGCCTATTACTGTTAATATTTCACTGATCATTTGTATTGGAGGACTCTGGATTTTAGGATCATGTATCTTCAAAACTCCACTTCCAATTTCCATAAAATGAAAGAAATTACGTTAGCTTCTTCTATAAAATACTGGACACACAACTTGGATTCAAGTTAGGATTTTAATATCTGTTCCAGATTTTGCACATGATGATCTAGCATTTGCCTGGAAACTCATATTTCGCTTTCCATACCATTTAGCATTTCTGTGAAAGCAGGACTTGAGTTTCCCCCCATCATTGTCTTCCGAATGATGATAGGTGTTGAATATTTATTCATCTTTGGTTTGCCTCCTATCATCTTTTTTGGAAAGAAGACAAGATTGTAACAGGTTGGTTTGTGTTATCTTTGCATAACTGTTTTGGAATTTGATTTATTACTGAGGCTCCATTATGACGGCATGCTTAAATTGATTTGTTCAGTATTGCTGCATGCTTTCTGCATTCATATTAATAAAACTTTAGAAATGTTAATAAAAGCTAATACATTTATAGATGTTCCTGAGGTGCTATTTACATGTTAACGATGAGATATTGACTGTGCTGGTTTATTCCTACATATAGACTACGTATTTAACACAGTAAAATACTTACAGTATATAAAAAAAAATTGTTTATATCAGAATAGAATCAACGGAAAGACACACCTGGTCTTCCTTTCTCACACTGTGTAGTGCCCTCTGAAGCTGCTTTTAACTCAGGAACTGGTGAAGAATTGGCCCTATGGGAAGGATAGATAGTATTTTTGATGCCTTCTTAGGAAGTTACCTATTATCTAAATAGAATCTAAATGGAACAAAGATGCTATTTGACTTAAAATACTTCACATTAGCATGGCTGTAGTGACTTACTTTACAGTCTGTGATGAGGCACTGTGTCTACTGTTCTACTTGCCTTCTCTGAATTAAAAAAGGTTTACTTCTCATGGTGCTACAGAAGTAAATTGTCGAGCCACTGTAACTATTATTGCATTTTCTGAACTTTCACTCAGTGAAAAAGGACAGTAATATCACAGAAGGGGGAAGAAAGGAATGGAAAACCATTATGTTTATGGGAATACACAATCATATTTCAAGTACTTATTTCAAAATAAAGTAGCTCTTAGCTGTAAAAATCTGTATTTTATTATGTTTCTTCATTTTCACCATTTTAATGTTACATATTTATTCAATCTCTGTAAAAGACACGAGTGACTAAAAGAAATGAACAAAGGTGTCCTTTCTGGAAAACAAAAATTTATACTCTTTATGAAATGCATTTTTAAGTTTTCCAGTTCCACGTCCCTAATTTTCAAATGTAACATTTGTAATGTTTCAAATGTATTAGTAAAGTTTATTTCAAACATTTTTTTTCTTTTTTCTTCATCTGTCTAAGCAAACAGATGATAACCAATTCCCATTTCTCCTTTACATCAGTTCAGGTTTTCTTCCCTTCCTTGGATGGCCTTAAAACATAATCTATTGAAAAAGATAATTTTTGAACTGTCATCAGCTCATTTCCTTTGTCTTCTGTTAAGAGATTTTAATCAATATATCCAATTCCTTGTTTGACAATGGCACTTGCAGTTATAAAGGGAATCTCATGCTGGATTATCTACTTTTGCTTTAGAATCTAACTAGGGAAAAATAATTCTGGCCAACAATTTTTGCTGCTGAACACTTGATTAACTTTGTGTGCGATCACCCTACTCAGTAGGGCCATCAAGTTCAATCCACCACACAGCTGAACTTTGTGCTTAAGCACAGAGAGAGAGAGAGAAACACCCCATTCCCCCAGCTCAGAGCAATCCTCCAGGCTCCACATCAGCTCCTGATAGCCACCAACTGCCCAGAGATGCAGAGCCACAAGGCAGGTGGCTTCCGTCTACATCTGCTTTATAGCAACGAGAATGATGGAGGATGCTAAATGCTGGCCCTACACCATGAAGAGAACTGCAGGTCAAAACTGGCAACTTTCCCTGGCTTTGACACGCCAGCTAAGAGACTGGTGGTCTGTTTTGGGGCTTCCCCCCTTCCCACCCCAAGCAAAGCACACATGAAAGAGGACAGAGCTCCAGAGTTTCACCCCAACCCGTTTCTCAGTGAATTCAAAGTCCAGATGCAGAGCTGGCATTCTTGCTAAGTGGATTAGGGAGCTGCAGGTTCATGCCAATGTGCAGTATTGGTTGGATCTGTGGGAGCTCTTCTAGCACCCTACTGTCTTCAAAAGGAAGATGTGTCTCCCAAAATTAGACCCACTAAAATGTCACTACGTTACGAAGAAAGCAGTTATAAAAATATAAACAATGTCTTAGAGAATACTTTCAAGCCTTCTCATAAAGTCCACCCAGGTGCAGCTGTAAGTGGACTGGACAGAATATATGAAGACAAGATGTTATCCCAGTCTGTTCAGTTACAGTTCCTTAGAAGTGTCCAGCAATAATCGCTTATTTTTCAAAGGTATGACTAATGCCAGTTTTGAGCCTGGATTTATAACAACATGGGTTGATCCTTCCCTCGAGGAATGTTTGCCCAAGAAAGCTTATTTAAAGATCACGTGGTGATACTTTAATCATTCTCTGATGCAAAGTAAGTTAGAGTTCAGAGAGTTAATTCCTCCATTGTTTGGGTACTTTTCAAAGCCTCCCTTATGTTCTAAATACAAAACCTTGGATCCAACCCAATTTACACCTTCTGGGCCTTGAATTACAAAGCAGTCAAACTCCAGCTTCCCTCAAAGGTCAGCTTATAACTCTGATTTTCAAACAATGCAAAGGAGCAGAGTACACTTCAGAAAGACATAATTATAAAAACCCAAATAATAACAACAAAAAAAAAAATCCCCCAAAATCAAAACCAAACAAACCACACAACCCTTAGATTGATATCAGACAGAAGCAACTTCTGAATATTTTGCCATGATATATTATATTTCAAGAACCAACAATTTCTTTTGAATTTGGACACATTTTCTCTCACCTCTTTTCTAAGCTGCCTTATTTGTACGTTACAGTAGCAGACAGATAGCTCTTGCAAGTGTCATCCCATCACTCAGGGGGAAGAAAAACACCGGGAAACATTTATTGAAGTTTTGTTATCTCCAACATAGAAAATACAAATCCATTAACTCTAATGTGATTTGAGTAGCACACAATAGGATAATACTTTGTATGTTTCTGGTAAGATCTATGAATGACTGCAGCACATTACTATGTCTACTTATAGGTATAACTGGACAACTACCTCTCAAACATACAGAAATGTAATGAGAAAAGCTACAGATGACAACAGCAAGCCAGTTTTGTTTTGGTTTTTTTTTCTACAAGGTTTTCAGCAATACCTCAACTCTGTTTAGATAAAGTAATTAATTAATGGCATGTTTAAAGTTCTAAGTACAATTGAAACTTAAATCAATTTCAATAGATGTTCAGTAATTATCATTACGACCACGAGTGTTAAAATGATCACTTATTATTCTGCACACCTACACAACTTCTTTCTTTGTACAACACGTTTTATTAAATCCTTGATTCAACCTTCTGATCTTTAGTGTTATAAATCTTTGAGCAAGCTACAGAAGAAACTCAGCCAGAAATTTAATTAGCCAAGACGTTTAAATACAAAATACGGTAACACAGTTAAGAATTTATAAAAGCTTTAAACTTAAAACACAGAGCTCTGCAAAGATTGATTCTTTGTTTTCATTGCTTTTGACAGAAAGCTAGCTGGGTTTTTGTTGTTTATTTTATTAAATGGTAACTTAATGTACTTGCAATATTTTAAAAAAGGCATCTCAAAGTCAACAAAATAGAAAGCTGTAACAAAGGAGAACTGAACGCAGATCAGTCTGAAGAGGACCCAGGCCAATTTATAATTTATGTAAAGAGTAAATGAGATGTAAATGCACACACACACTAAGTACTCCCAGGTCTGATTAGCGAACTTCGTGATTTCTTGCTGTAACTGCCTCTTCAGAAACTTTCTGTGTTTTCATTCTCACAGCACGGGCATAATTTCTCACAATCCCACAAATTTATTAAAATCTGGGCTCTAGTCCTGGCTGACACAGCAGCCCCTGCCTCGTGTGGGTGCTGTAACCCCTGTAAGCCTGCTCCCCAGACCCCCGTGCCCAGGGACCCCCCTGCCCCGGGACAGGGTGTCCGTCCCAGCTGGGCTGGGCAGCCCTGGAGCGCCCCAAGCCCCTGGAGCCTCCCCGGGCACCCCACAGCAGGCTGTGGCACAGCACTGGCTTGCTAAGGGGAAGAGTCTGGGTCACCTAACAGAGTAACGGGCACAGAATGGGCTTTGGTACCTTCCCCATCCCTTTCACCTACTGTAAAAGTAGGGCCTCTGGTGCTTTTGCTGAAACCTGTCTTAAATCCCATTGCATGGGGCTTATTTTTTGAAAAGATCATATTTACCATCCCTTCCCCCACAAGAATAAACCAGAATTTATGTTATGCTGCCTTATCAAATGCTTTTGGGGGGCTAGGAGGAAAAGAAGAAAAGGAAATAAAAAAAAAAGAAAAAAAAAAAAAAAGAGTTCATGAAAATAGAAACAAAGGCAGATATAAAACCAGAATCTTTGACACACATATACTAGACCCCATGCAGCTCTGTAATAGCAATTTTCTCTATTTCTGATTGTTCCCCTTTCCCTTGGTACTCAATCTGAAAGTCCAATTTGCCAGAATAATGTATCTGGTGTGAGAGACAATTTCTAGGACTGAAGTAACTGTTCCTTAGCAACCAGAAATGCTCTAGGAACAGGTTTCATTTTCTGCCATACCCACTGAGATACAGAATAATTGTCAAGATAATTATAACACATTTGTGATGATTTATCTAGTTTTAATAGAATTATTTATAGAACTACTCAATAAAATGAAAGGGTTAATTGACCACAGCAGCCAGGATCCACACTCGATTTATAGATAGACACTAGAAATCAGAATGCATTACAGTTGTAGTTGGCCAGGGTTACAGATTTCAATCCCAGTAAACAAACTGCTGGTTTTTATTTCTATCACTGTAGTAGTGAGAGTTATCCTCGACTCCTTCCTCTCCCCTGTTCCCTTGAGGTCACGATGCTGTTGGTACCAGGCGCTGCACACAGATGTGCATAATGACAGCACGTCACTGAAAACCTGGCTGCAGAAGCACAGAACAAACATACAAAGCACGGGAAAAGGAGAGGGTTGTCCTGCTCAGCTTAGAGAGGGGGAAACTAAGCAAAGAGAGCTGAGGGTCCAGGAATTGGGTGCTCTCGGACACATACTTAACAGGTAGTTTAGGAACCTTCCTAGTTCCAGTTCTCACCGTTGGAGATAACCCATCACACACTTCTCAGTCACATGCTGTAGCCAGGGTCATGCAGATGAGCAGCCCCTCTACAGCTACCCCCTGTGGCTCCAGGACAATGTAAAATGGTTTTAGCCCAGGCTGCTACTCCCTCCTTTGCTCTGGTGGAAGGCACGGTCCCTTCCCCATCCCTTGCAACCAGGCGACTGCATGGTAAACTGGTTGAAGGAACTGATCTAGTAGACAACTACAGCCAAAGAGCAAATACATTGTCAGGCTGGCAGGGTGATCTAATTCACTGCATAATTAATCCTGACACAGAGGTGAAGCTGGAATGTTTCACAGGAAGGGAAGAAGACAGACAGGTCCACCCCTTTTCATATCAGCTCAGTTTCATCGCTTAAGCAGGTTATGAAGCTGCAGCTCTACAGAGGGGACCTTGTACCCGAGTGCTGCAATGGCTAGCTCTCAGCTGCTTGCAATTACAGATCTGCCACATCAGCACTTAGGACCCCTTTTAAATAAAATCATTGCAGGTGACAGAGCGGCTAGCACTTCTACATTACCTCTTGTCACAGTTTTTCAACACTAAAGCCAGTATAAAAATAGTATCTTACCATTAAAGCAAATTTCCCCAGTTCCTTCCAATAATAATAAGAGGAAATAGAAAAGGAGACATGGAAACATGGAAAATCTCATGGGCAAGTTCACAAAATTTACAAGAGCCACCAAGAGCCATTAGTAGTAGCCATGGCGATGCTGCATTAACAGATGAGAAAAAATACATCTCCTCCTATTGAAACAATGAAGGTAGGCACTGTGTTACTAGCCTACAGTTGTGAAGAATTGTTAAAATTCAGGGAATTGATCTACACAAAGGTGTTTTGTTATCAGAGCCCATGGAGTAGGACCTCCTTGTTGTGACAGGAATTGTTCCTGATGCCAGTGTTTGCTTTTTTTCAGGCAGTGTGTATCTCCAGGATTAAACTAACATAAAGAATGCTCACCCTCTGTCTGCAGGATATTTACTTTTTAGGGATGGATATGATAGCCCTCACATTCTCTGCGGAAGACAAAACCCCTCTGACAGTGTCATTGCACCAATATTATTTACTTAAAGAAAATTAGTTGACTTTCACGTTTCAACCATTTTTGCTGCCTTCTGTCTTCCAAATACTTCTGTTATGATTGGATCCCAAAACAGCGTATTACTGCATTACGGTTTCTCTCTAGTTTGTGTGCCAAAATGGCCCTGGGCTCTGGTCTCCCAGGTAGCTGTAATATTCTTTTGTAAACCTTCCGTGAATGATTATGATAAATCTTGCTTGCAGCAGTTTCTGTTCCCTCTAGCATTTTTTCCACCCACCTGTCTGTGCTTTTTTTTTTCCCCCTCCCCTCTCTCTGATTTTCAATTCCCTGTTTTACCCTATACCCTACAGCCTAACAGGCTGTCATAATACACTTCTCCCCTGCTGTCTATTTCTCTATGTCAGTGAAACAGTATGGTTTTCAAACCTCACAAGATAAGTAATTTTTGTGCTAAAAACTTCAGTACCGAGCAGCCACAAAAATAAAAACCAAGTAAGTAAAATCACTTTAGAAACAGCTTAGGTGCTGCTGTTCACCTGAATTGCACTTTAAAAACATAACCATTGTTCTTCCTTTTACTGAACTCCTATAATAAAGCAAACATCTCAAATGTTGGAGTAAAAATTGATGCCCAAGTCAAGATCAAGATTAAAAGACATTCTAAGTACTTTGCAAAGCTAACAGTGTTTATCTTTTAATTGCTTATTTTAAAAGGAAAACATCTAAATTATTTAACTCAGCAAAAAGTTGCAAACTTAATACAACTGTGCCACCTGAAAACTAGCATGCAATACCATTGGTAAAAACAAATATTCAAGACTTTGGGGGAAGATGGGGAAGAGACAGCAGGTTTGCTTAGCTTGATTAGTTGCTAATGAAGCACAAGATCTTTCTAAGCTAAATCAGGCTTATAGTACCAGTGGGTTGGGCCCCAGCTCCACAGCACAGCTGTGGGGGCTGATCCCAGTCTTAAACAAAGCTGCTTCTAAAACTTGCCCAAAACTCTGAAATAGCTCAAACTTCTAATGTTCAGATTCAGTAAAGAAATAAAAGACACTGGCTGCTTATTCAGTCACTGACTAATTATTGTCATATTTGTTCTCACAGCATTTTACGTAATTATAAATTATACATGTACAGGAACCACTTCAATTGCGTGTGGAAGCAATCATTTCTAGAATGGAATACAGCAGTCTCTTAACACTAGGCATCATTGCTCCAAAACGCTTTTAGTTGCAAAACTGAAAATTATCTTCTGCACTCAAAAAATTACATGGATTATATGGCGGGATTTTAGCTGGGCATCCCAGATTTAATATTAAGTCCTCTGAAACCAGACATGGGAAAACAAGAATGATCCTCAAACAGAAACAGATAATTTAAGTAGCAAATAAATAAGAGCTTTGGTTATTAGCTACATGCCTTCAGAAACCCAAAAGAATATTGACAGTGGAATTTTGGTTTTGAAACTAAAACATAATCTGATTTTCCCTCCATTTCAACAACTAGCTCCATAATACGTACATGAAATTGTAACATAAGTGGCTAGAACTGTTGCTTTTTGGGCTTCTATGTGAGACCCATTTTAGTTAGTCAAATTGACTGCTGACTTCTCTGAATTTACTCTGTTGATGTAGGTTGCATGCTGTTATCATAAGCAAGGGAACCAGCCTTGAAGATCTGATCTAAGCAAAGCTCCCCTTTACATTAATCGTGCTTTTGCCTTCTAAAACAATTTTTTTTTCTTTTTTTCTTTTTTTTTTTTTTTTCCAGTGGAATTAATTCTGCCAACTTTTCAATTTTTGGAAGAATTGTTGAAGGTGTCCTGGTTTTGGCTGGAGTGGAGTTAGTTTTCTTCTCAGTAGCTGGAGCAGGGCTGTGTTTTGGATGTGGTGTGAGAGCAATGCTGATGGCACACGGATGGGGTTGGTTGGTGCTGGGTGATGTTCATACTGAGTCAAGGACTTCTCAGGTTCTCAGGCCCTGCGAGGGAGAGCGCTTGGGGGGGCACGGGGAACTGGGAGGGGACACAGCCAGGACAGGTGACCCTAACTGGCCAAAGGAGTATGACATCATGCTGAGTATATAAACTGAGGGAAGAAGAAGGAAGGGGGGGGACACATGGCTTTGTGGCATTTGCCTTCCCAAGTAACCGTTACACGTGCTGGATCCCTGCTCTCCTGGGGATGGCTGGACACCTGCCTGCCCGTGGGAAGCAGGGAATGAATCCCTTGCTTTGCTTGCGTGTGCAGCTTTAGCTTTACCTATTAAATTGTTCTTATCTAAACCCCTGAGTTTTACATCCCTTGCCAATTCTCCTCCCCATCCCTCTGGGTGATGGGGAGTGAGCGAGCAGCTGCGTGAGGTTGGGTTGTCAGCCGGGGTTAAACCACGACAGAAGGTTTTTAGTGGTCTCTTAACATGGGAGTAATATAGTAAGCAGTTAGCTAAGTTTACCGCACTGGAAATTTCACCTACATGTAGAACCCAGAACTGAGTTTTGTTTTCCGCTATTGGGAAAATATCTGCTTGCCTTTCAACAAAAAGCAACTTGAATGCTGGGATTACCAGTAGAACACTATGCATTTCTCTTTCATGAGCTTTCTAGGGAATCAAGAGCAGCCACATTTTAACTTCTGAACCTTCAGGGAATAAGGTTTGTAAAACCTAATCTTAAACTCCTTGCACATATGTAATTTGTATAATACATTTACTATCCAGTGCACCAAATTAGGAGGAGACTAGTTAAATATCATCAGCTGAAATCTTTTCCATCAAGTTTTTATTCCAGAGGCTTGGTCACGTGAATGGAAAACGGTCTTCCTTTCCTGAAGAAGAACCTGTTTGGATTACGTTTTGTTTTGTCATGTCATCCCACCCCCGGATAACCTCTGGATGTTGTACAATCTCTCCCTACCTGCTCTTAGGCTTTTCCCTTCCTTTTTCTTAGGTTTGTCATCACAATTAATTCCTGTGTTTTTTCTTCCTTAAGAGCGCTGTATGCATGTTTGGGGGGATTTTTTTTTCATTGGCTTATTGGGTTCCCTCCCCCCCCCCCCCCCAAGGAAAACACCATTCTCCAGGTTGAAATTCTTTTCCTGTTTCTGCAACTTAATATCAACAAAATTACATTGTGAAGACTTGTTTTCTTGTTTCAGTGTTTATCAGTAGACAACTAAAAATTTTTATCTCATGGATCTAATTTTTAAAACATTAGTCACTAGTATGTTCCGTGTAGCATGGAACACGTCATTCAGTGCTGCTAACTCACAGGCATTAACCAGACAGGATATAACTATGGACTTTAGTAGATATATTCTTTCCTTCTACTACTTTTTTTTTTTTTTAAGCAGCAGCACAAGACACAGTTTTACAAACATACAAGTTTAACCTATTTGAAAAAAAAACAAAACCCAACAAACACACACAAGCTTAAAACTAACAATGTCAAAGGCTCACAAGATCAGTGCATAAAAGTCCTTACAGTTCAGCTGGAGAAGACACGTCTTAACAGCAACAATTTGAACGCAGGCACTGAGTTGCTTTCCCTTGTGCAATCTTCTTTCTCAAAATCATGCCTTCCTTTAGCTTGTAATTCCTTGTGTTTCTCTAGTTATAGTTAGAGCTGGAAGCAGACAGAATGTAGATAGTGAAAGATAACAGTTCCCAGCTGTTTCACACTATATCATTAGGAACATGAGCTACACCAGGTAGTGCTAATGAAGTGTTGGTGGTACTTGCCTTGATGAGATGATGGCTGGTGGTGGTGTTATATTTCAAATGCACTGTTTCAAAAGATCAACATGAAATGAAAATAATAGTAGTCCTACAGCTGTAGTAAAATTTTCTTTGTAGACAGTTTATTTTTCCAGTATTAATTGACAAGATCTTGATCTTCTAAGGTAGTCATTTTGCCTCATGATTTCACAGTTACATATGAACTCCTGTTTCCTTCTGTAAGTGGTTCATGGTGGTAGTACATAGTGAAAAGTTTCATTACAGAGATTCAGGTTTGTAAAGATTAAACAGAGATAATCCTCTGTGTAGTTTAGATCCTTGTGCACCTCCATGAAAAAGAAATAAAGCTGCAAAATATCCACAGGTATGAAAAAAATGAGCAGAGGAATGTTACACAGAGCTGTCATAAGACTTAACTTGACAAAAATAAAACCTAACGTCAAGAAAAGACATATTTGTTTTTCCCAACATAATTCCAAACAGATACCTCATCTTCCAGAACATTATGAACAGAAAAATAAGGCTTTAAAGGGCTAGATCTGGTTACTCCAAAGAAACTGGAAACTTTTCCCAGTCCCTAAAGGTCAAATGCTATTTGTGAATATTAGTGACATGTAAAAAAACATGAATTCGTGTTTCCCAATATATATTCTTTTCTCATAAAATATCCTGTCTTTTTCTTCCTGCTGGAGCAGGTGGATGTGTCCTGAAGGAACTGTGGCCTGTGGAGAGCCCATGCAGGAGCAGGTTTATCCTAAAGGACTGCAGCCACGGGACATTCAGGCCACACTGGAGCAGGGGAAAGGTATGAGGAGAAAGGTGTGGAGGAAAGGTGTTGTTACGGACTGGCCACATCCCCCATTACTCATACCCTGCCCTGCTCAAAGGAGGAGGAACTGAGGATGAAGGAGTGAAGTTGAACCCAGGAAACAAGCAAGTGGGGGAAGGTGCTGTTTTAATTTTTCTTTGTTTCTCACTATACAGTTCTATTTTAATTGACAGTAAATTAAATTAATTTTCCTTGAGTTAAGTCTGTTTTGTCCGTGATGATAGTTGGTAAGTGGACTCCTTGTCTTTATCTTGACCTGAACTTTTTATTCTTATTTTCTCCCTCTGTCCTTTTGAGGAAGAGTTAGAGAGCAGCTGGGTGGGTATCTGGTATCATGGTTAGCCCACCACAGCACCATAGCTGTTCAGATAGTAGTATTATGGGCTGATTTTCATTACATGACTATTTTCTAAAACAAGCTATTTCTCCAATCTTCGAGTATATCTTTCACTAGGTTAAATCACTGCCCTGGCTATATGCAAGCTGGAGCTTTATAAGCTTGAATTTCTTCCCCGTTTCCACAGTCTGGGATTTTGTATACTCCTTAAAACACATGCAGAAGAATGATATCTAAATGAGAATAACAGTTCAACATAATTACTTAATCATAAACTAGATTTAATAAAATGACAATTTCGTTTAGTTGCAGTATTGGTTTCAGATTTTTCGTTAATAAAAGCAGAAGGAAAGCCACCAATTTATGTCATCAAGACTTAATTTAACACTTCTTCTATAAAACTGCAGTTTATGAAGTTAGCTATATAAATCACTAGTGCTGGAAATCTGCTGAAATATCACACTGAAAATTGTCAGTTCCTTAAAAGGTCTGCATCGTGTACTCCAATCCAGGGTAATACCAAATTGGACGGGATATAAATTTTTCTTGTGTGCAGTCAGAATGAAGCCTGACAACATCAACCATGTATTCTACAGGTGCGGGCTGTTCACTGCAGTGTGCATTAAGGAAATAACTGAGGAAATGGCTCATAGCGCTGGGTTGCCAAAGCCAGGGAAGCAGGGTACAAAGCCAATAGCTCTTGAAATATGGTTGCTGTACTCTTAAAGCAGAACGAAGCCAAATCCCACAAAGTGCTCGTACTTCATCCCAAGTGATGGAAACGAGAATGGAAGAAAGAAGAAAACAGAAATCGGGAAATTCTCAGCAAATAGCAGCATAAAGCTTTAGGTCCTCAAATTGCTTGAGGCTTCAGCTACAACAGGCAGCAGCAATCCTTACACAGGTATGTGTAGCTCTCAGAGAGGAGAATACGTTACCAGATTCCTCCCAGGCAAAACTGCAGATAGTTCTAACTAGAATATATCCATTCAACTCCTTTTCTTGCTTCCATTCAGCTGTGATACTCATTCCTTTGTTTTCTTTCTCCAAATATACTGTCTTTGAGTGTTACTGTTCTGCAATGCAGGAAATATATGACAAAATATAAAAAATGGAGTCAGGAACAATCCCAGGGAGACACAATTCAACAGAACAAATGTGTAGGAAGTCCAAAATTATCATGAAAGGTGTGAAATTTAATTCATTGAAAATATTAAAGAGATACTTTATGCGATGAAGACTTTAGATAACTCAATAGAGACAAAAAGTGAAATCTTTGAGAATACTTTCCATGTGACCAAGGCTTGGCTCCTCAGATTTTCTAAACATTGGCACTTGGTAGCTATATGATATAATGTCTACATTAATTGGCCTAAGTACATTGTCCCCTGCAAAAGATAAGCCACTTCTCCTTTTCACACAGCTTTGATCTTCCTCTTCAGCCACTCTGCCAACAGCTATCCATTTTTTATAAACATTGAGGCAGTCATGACTAAGCCATGGCGATTTTTTAGTTTTCACTCAATAATTTCCAGCAACATAATTATTCAGTTGGGTTTTCTCTCATTCATCTCAGTGTTTGCAATGAAGTTCCTATTTTTCTTTCAACCACTAATTAATCTAAAAAACAGAACTCCTTATCCATGACAAAATATTTTTTAAACATAAAAGACTTCATTTAATTTCATTTTAATTTCACTGAATTCAGTGCAATATAGTGAATACTGATGTTTTATCCTTGCGCTAGTTGACTCCTTCAAAGAAATCAGACACATTTGTGAGTTATAGCTTCCCTTTACAGAAGATATGTTGACTCTTAAGCAATATTCACCCTTCCTGTCCTCTTAAGATCTCAGCTGGCACTGGAGAGAGCTCCGACTCCTTTCTAACAAGCCCGTCCACCGCGTCTCCCTCTCAACCTGGCTACTTTCTTTTACTCTGGTTGTTTCAGTTCACAGATGTGCTCATTCTAAAAATGTTTTCCCTTCCTGGTTTTCTTGTGAGGCAGCTTCAAGAAGAGTGCCTCATGGGTCGGCTCTCAGGTGTTTGTTTTCCCAACATCTTCCAACATCTGGAAGAAGGGCCTTCCAGTTGTACTATATGGTTCTGTAGCGTTCACCCTGCAAATGTTCTTTTCACCTTTATTATTTATCACAAAAGAATTCAAGAAACCATATTTGTATTTGAAGTAATAATAGCAGTGACATCTGATATAAAAAATGAAAGATGATGCTTGTTACTGTTTTACAAATGCTGTGTGTGACATTTTGAAGCCTTCTCATGTTCAAGAGCTGCAAGGACCTTCATGCAAGCTTTGCTACAAGCATGGGGACCCCATGGGCAGCTGTGATACAGCAAGGGCTGTTATCTGGCACCAGGCAAGTGTGAAACTTCTGACATGGGAGATGTCCCTGTCATGCATATCCACCCGTACTACTTTGAATGTGTGCAAGATCTGGAGAGCTTGGGCTGCAGGTTTGGTGGCCGCTGTCTCTGATGCGGACATGAGGGCAGCTGTGGCTGGGTACTCCCTCTTCCAGGTGACTCCGTGATTGCCTCTCACCTGGTCCATCCCATGGTGAGAGCAACATAAGATTGCTCCACCAGCACACAAGCCGGCCCCTCTCACCCATTGTGGCAAGAGAGAGCGTGGACTGACATTTTGTCTCAGGAGGGGAAATGGAGCTGCAGGTCCCAGGGCAAGAGCTGGAGGAAACACCAAAGGTAGGAGGAGTCTTGTGCTCTTACACTGTCTGCAACAGGAAAGGGTAGTGAGGAGCAGGAGCAAGAAAGACTCACAAAGTGAGGGCAGGAAAAGCCACAGAAAAGAAACCCGTGACCTGACAAAAAAAAAGTGGCTGTGGGAAGGAGGAGAAGAAATAGAAGAAGAAAAAGAAGAAATCTGAAAATATTTTAATTAAAATAATGGTTTCTAAGGGAATTTTCAAGCAACATTTTAGTTCTTTGACACCTTTGACATTCAGAAAATATTAATTCTTTCTAAAATCTTTCAAATCATGTCTGGATATCATGGGATTTTTCTAGTTTATAAAGGTCTGTCTGCTACCTTTAACAAGGATTTTATGCAATTAAAGATATTTAAATAGAAGAAAATTAAATTTTATAGTCTTCCTTTTTCAAAACGTTAAAAATAAAATAGGACCATATGTGTTTTAGACCCATTAAAAGAAAGCACTTGAATTACTAGAAAAATATGTTCTTAAAATTGAGACCACTTTTTTTACCTATAGCTTTCTGTGGTGTTCTTTTCTTGTTTTCTTTAGAAACTAACTTTTACTTTTGCAATGGCTTTAGCTAGTAAATGTCCTACTAAGACCTGTGCTGATTTTTATTCTGAGGTAATCTTGTTATCTTGTATTCATAAATATGCATAAGGATATGTGCAATTAGCAGAACTATTAGCATTGAATATATTTATGCTGCTGTGAAGATCAGTAGAAAATAACATTGATTTTTGTTTCATTATAAGTACAGTTGCATATAATTATCTCTATATTCCTCTTGGAATACTCAATACTCATCAATACATACTGCATATTCTACAATTATACCAGTATATGCTTGTGACAACTGTAGCCTTTGAATTTATGTCACAAGAGAAGGTATTAATTGATTCACACCATACCCTAGAAGCAATTTGGAATTGGTGCTCATCAGATTTCTAATGCACTACAGTGCATCCAACTGTCATTAGTGGAAAAAGAGAACTCATGTGTGATAAATGCTCAAGAATATTCTACATGAAACTTAAAGATATAATTATGTGTGCTACATTCTGCAGCAAGCTCCTGCTTATCCATACAGCACATATTGCACTGATATTTTCAAATTATTCTTATAGTTTTCTTACTACTTGCACAGCAGCTTTGCATCAGCCTAGCTGTAGCTAAATCAGTGGTGATGCATCAAATTTGTTCTTAATTCAGAAGCAAACTAAGCTTATGTTCTGATTTCAGTTCAAGGTTAGTACCTTGGCAACAAGTGATACAAAGACCTAAATTTTTGCTCAATGGCTGTTATGAGCATACTGTGGTTCCATAAGCTCTGTTGGAGAATATGGTAAATAAAGAATAAAAATCCCATGCCTGTTGGATTTTTTTTTTTCATTTTTCTGATCAACATTTAGTTCTATTCCGCATAAGTTTGTTAAACCTATTGTATCTGAAGTGAAAAAGGCTACAGTTTGACTGGACTGTGAGACCCTGAGAAGGAGGCTCAGACACCCTTCGGTTATCCTTGACCTAAAAGAAATATATGGACTTGTCAACTTCTGCTTTAGTTTAGGCAAAACAGCTAATTCCAGGTAGAAATGACTGAAAAAGTAGGTTTGAAAATCATTAATGCTTTGGGGTTGGTTGGTTGGTTTGTTTTAACGTAGCTCAGAAGAGGGGAGGATTCCTTCCATTCCCTGTGCATGCATTCTTAAGCACAGTAACTCCAATAAGACAGGCTTTAGCATCCTTGAATGTTCCCAAGGCCTAGAATATTTATCAAAATTTATTAACAGCTATGCACCTCTGGTATGGGTACTTTGGTGAATTAGTATTATTCTTTCTCCATTATTAGAAGCAGTGTTGTTATTCCTCTTCACTTCCTCACATCTTTATGCAGCTTTTCACAAATCCCAAGGTCACAAGGTGGCATATAATATGTTGCAATTCGATTGCTTAAAATTGCTATTGTTGTTGCTGGAGTGCATTTCCCATTATTCTTTATATTCCAAATGATGTACCACACAGTGGATTCCCAACTAGAGCCAATACAGTAACGAGGTTTGACATTTTGTGAGGATTTGCCTGCTCAGCAACTGCATTGACATTGGAAAAATAAATGAAATAATGACAGCCCTTTCCCTCGTCCTAGCCAAAATTCCAACTACGCTGATTAAATTAAGCCCATTGTTAAAAATAGAACACTTTGGCTGTATTGAAAGAGATGGCAGCTGCTCAACAGATTTCTGGAGTCAACTGTAGAGAATTTAGATTCAGCCTGCTCTGGACCTGGGAAGTCCCAGCACCATTATCTTGAGGTTTAAGATATCAAGCATTTCCAATACTAGTATTTTCTGGTAATTGCTTGTAGGGAACAGCAACATTCTGAAGCTGACCTTTGTCAGAACTGTGAAGGACAACATATCTGCTTAATAAATCCCAAAGGTGGGAACTATCATTTTATGAAGTCCATCTAGGATAAGATAAAGGCCTGAGGTTATAACAAAGGTACCTTAATAGCTGTAGATGTGAATCACGCAGTCCACTTGCCATGGTCATAAAGGCATAATTGAAAGACGTATCACTACCATCATCCTCTTTCAAATCATAAAATGTTGCTAATTTATAATTATATTAAATGAGGTAGTTTAAGTATAACCAAAAAAAGCCTAACAATCATTCAGCTGAAGAGCTTTTTGGTTTTATTGTGCACCACAGATCTGATGGTGATGCTGTGCTGTATGCCTGTGTAGGAATCTGAATAGTTTGTTGCATTCAAGGTTTGTGAAATAGTGACTAATTCAGTAGTTTTTCAGTCATGTGGTAGTATATTGCTTCCATAAATATAAGACTGAGTTTAATATTTCTGCTGATTTTGTGAAGAAGTCACAGTCAGGCAAATAGCCTGCTTAAAACAGACAGACTTTTATACTATTTATCGCTGACATAATAATACATCTGCAGGTTATGATTTATATGAGTAATCAAGTGCAGGATCATACTGACCCAAGAAAGACAAGATGTACTTCTTTCCACTGACAAACTGACAGAAGAAGTAACCTTTTGTGCCACAGGGTATTTTAAACTCTATCTGTTGACATTGGAGGAATTAGTCAGTCATGCACAAGTAACTGTGCTGCTACTGATGGGATTTTTATTATATAGTTGACCATAGCATAGTGTTATTAGTATCAAATAAAGGAGGTGTTTAAGTGATAGGAGATGGTATGAAGCTTCCCCAGGAACATGCTGCAATATCTGCTTTTGTCCTCTGAGCTCCTGTGCCAGTGTCTGGAAGAACAGCTACCATCAGCCTTCATTTCCCTCCCCTTGTCTCTTTAACACGGGGTTGTTAGGGGTTTCTTCCCCTTTTTTCATCTTTGGGAGCATACCAACAATTCTGTGTTAGTGAAGATGTTAGAGAGTGAAGCATGAACGATAAATCTCACCTTTTGTGTCGCTATCAGCACATTTCCTTACATTTTATCAATACATTCACGGAATGAAGAATGAGAAGGAGAATTTTGAATAGTAAATTAAATCTAAAGAAGGGACTTCATGGAAAAATGCTTATATTTGAAAAATGAGTTCTTTAATATAGGGAGGACAGGCAAGGTAGTGATAGAGTCAGGAGACAACCGACCTCATTCTGCTTCTGCCTTATCCAGGAGCTAAATTCCAAGCTAAACTCCAAAGCTTGGAACCTTCATGAAAAGCAATGAAAATTCAAGGGAAGGGTGGGAGGGGTGGGGGTGGGGGGTGCGAATGGCTAAAACCCCCAACAACTTGCCTTTCAAAATCACATGGAAATTTCCAAATCAGTGTTTAAGATATTTTCTATTAAGTTTTGGTCATTTCCCACATACTCCACTTTCTCATAGCACAAGTAGTAGGGAAAAAAAAATTGGGATACCTGTTTCAACAAGTGCTCTGGTAGCTGTTTCATTTTTCTTTCTGCTACTTTCACATTCATCACTTGTTGACAACATTGCACAAACAATAGAAGCTGTAGAAATAGCTTACAACATTCAGGTCTTTGATTTTTCTAAGTTATTATTACTTTAGTTAGTTTCTTCTTTTGTAAAGTGAAAATTTCAAAAGCTAGGATGGGATCCATCAAAACAAGGGAATTAGGATTCCCTAAAGTAGGTCTGTGTACCTGTTTAGTCACTTCAGTTTTCCTGTGCAATAAAAAGGTGTGATTCCTTACACCTCTAAGCACATAACAATCTCAGGATAAGAAGTATGCTCTAAAATTGTTTTTCTCCCTTCAGCATGAGGAAAATCAGACATGACTGGCTCAGATCCAGATGCTGCTTTGTATATATCTAAACCATCTTTTTAAAGAAAATAAGAGATTTCTCTAGGATCAGGTCCTTCATCCTGGAAATTAGTTGATTTTGTTTTCAGGACATCTTATTTTGTATTAGATAGGCCTATATATTCCCTGTGATTCTCTTGGTTTCAGTGGAGCTGCAATAATTTATGCAATCCATTAAGCACACTTCATCCAGAAGTACTCCTACAATCTTTGGAAGAATTACTCTGCAAATACCTGACCTCTACAGTGTAAGCAAGAAGAGCAAGATGGGTCACAGTTAAGAAAGTAACTTGTTTACATACCTTATTCAGGTGACCTTAATACTACAGGTATGTATCACTTCTGCAATTGTCACCATGAATAGCTACCACAATTAAAAATTAGGCAAGACGTAAAATTTTAAAAATGTATTGTTTCCACCTCCACAGGGTCAAGCAATCATTGTACACTGGGATCACCTTCTAACTTCTAAATAAAGATACTTCAGCTTCTTTTTAAATATTGGGAAGATATTTTTGACCTGGTCTTGTATCACTGTACAATTACTTCTATTATGAAAGAATAATTAGAACAGCAAGGAGCACAAAAACTGGAAGCCGGAATTAACTACTAAATAATGAATGCAAACTCTTAATTTATAGTTAAAGAACTAAACTCTCCCAATCCACATATTAATATTTCATCTAAATTTTGAAGAAATTAAGGAAACATTGAGCATGCATAAAATGTACAGCTAGCTAGTAATATCAAAGCTTAGTATTTGATATATACATAATTCAATCTAGATGTCTGCATATGAGACACAGGGAACATTTTTAATATTTTAAACATATAATGTGTTTAGTTAGTGCTCTGGGATTAATTTCATTTAAAAAATGTGAAGAGATTTTCCACAGTGCCACAGAAGCAACAGAACAATTAATTTTTCCAGCCTTTCTGTTTTACACAGAAGGTTAGAAAGTAGGGGGTATGTTCTTTCATTGAGGTAAATCACATTTGAAGTGTCCTTTTCCAGCTATTCCACTCACATACCGCACACTTACATTTTCTGATGACTTGCAAAATAGATGTGTGTTTGTTCTAGCTGGATATTAATGCATTCTTGGAATATTAAGGGATTTCCAAAGAAGTGGAGTTCAAGGTTGTCATGGCTTAACACCAGCCAGCAACTAAGTACCACGCAGCTTCTCGCTCGCTACCCCACCCCACCCCAGAGAGATGGGGAGGAGAATCAGGAAAAAAAAGGTGAAACTTGAGGGCTGAGATAAGAACAGTTTAATAAATAAAATAAAAACAACAACAATAATAATAGTTGTAATGAAAAGGAGGGAGAAAGGGAGAGGAATAAAATACAATGGGAAGGAGGGGAAAAAGCAAGCGATGCACAATGCAGCATCTCACCAAGCCCTGACCAATGCCCAGCAAGTCCCCAGGCAGCAATTAGCAGCTCCCAGACAACTCCCCCCAGTTTATATACTGAGTGTGATGTCCCATGGTATGGAATATCCCTTTGGCCAGTTGGGATCGGCTGTCCTGATCGTGTCCTCTCCCCATTCCCTGTTCCCCTTCACCTCTCTTGCTGTCAGGGCCAGAGAAACCAAAAAGTCCTTGATTTAGTATAAACATTACCCATTACCAACTAAAACATCCGTGTGCCATCAGCATTGCTCTCACACCACATCCAAAACACAGCCCTGCTCCAGCTACTGAGAAGAAAATTAACTATCCCAGCTGAAACAAAGGTGAATGAAAGGAACAGGGATGCATTTCTGGATGGAGATGCAAAAAACAACAGAAAACAAGCATAAGACCTGGTTGTGTCGAAATAACATGTGTTGAGAGAAACTGGGCGAAGAAAGGGGAAAAGGAGGCCACGGTGATCAATTTGTATAGTAGACCTTCCTTCCAAGAAGGCCGTGTAAGTGGATGGTAACTTGCTGCTACAATGGCTTATGTAGGCCAGGGAACCACGGATAACACCAGCCCTTGTTGTTTTTCTGTGGTATTATTCCAACGCTGATTTCCCATGCTTAATTCTCCCCATTCAGGCAAGCAGTATTTAACTTGATGATCACTAGCTAATTACCAGTAGGCATAACCTGCTGATGTACTATCTAGTGACTGAATAGACATTGGAGTTTTTTCTGCCTCTGTTATAGAGCTGAGGTGTGTGGAATTTAAAAAAAATCATTTAAAAAATTCATCCACACATGGGGTGTGTAAGGGTTGGGGCGCAGAAGACACGGTGAAGAGAAAGGCACTGCAGAAGGAATCACAACCCATCACCTGGTCTGACAGCTGTTCTGATGGCCTCTGTATGCAGTTACAATCAGGAATCCAGATGGTGTGAGTATCCAAAGCAAAAGCTAAATTTTCAAAGCTCCTTCTTGCACTGCCCACACAGCTTTGAATATGGACCTAGAATTTGGAGCAAATGAAAGGATTATGTCGATTTTTCCACCCTTAATAACCGAACCCAAAGCCAAAGAGAAAAACAGCTTTGTTTATCCATCTGTCTCCTTAATAGCTTCTACATTTAATAGGTTGGATTTTCACTTTTGTTTCTGCTAATTAAGTAGATCTTTCTAAATTGTTTACTACCCTCCCTGAAAACATGAGCAACCTTTGCCCTACTCAAATGTACTAATACACTTTGAAACCGAGCAATCTTATTACCCTGCCAGGTTATATGGAAGATATTGTTTGGAGGGTTTTCTCAAAATAAGCATTGATGTTACATTACACTTCTGCATTTTGTTTTTACTGCATATCGCTAACTGTTCTGAAATGCAAAAACTGAATTTAACAACTGAAAAAAGCACAACAAAATTTAACAACTGAAAAATGACAACAATAGGCCAATATCAGCTAGGCTACCAAATCATTTACACAAAGGATGAATGGCTGGCATTAGTGAAGGATTCTATCAGTGCATATGGAAGTAGAAAAACCTGAGTTTGGATTTTTAAGTGCCTTACAAAGAAAAGTATGAACGAAATATTCAGACAGCAACTACAGTAATAACAACAGGAAGACCAGGCATGTAAGCAGAGATATTAGTAAATTAGAAGGAAAGAGTAGTCATTACCACACAGAAATTATGGGTGAGAGGTGAAGAGACCTGCTATCCGATGCTTCTGACTGCAGATCTGTCTGTCATTTCCTCCTGCACACACAGAATACAGATGTAAACCCAACCAATAATCCAATGAACTTTCTTAAACCCCACTCTGAAGTTTCACTGCAGGGTATATGCTCTCTGTTAAAGTGATCTATACTAGAGCCAGCAGAAGTCTCAGTTTTCCGGGCTCTATTCATAGCTGGACTATATCATGGCAAGATCAACAGTCTTCCTCTGTTGATGTTTCTGGCTTCCTCGAAAGATGCCAATGGGGACAAACACAAACAGCAGCTCTCAATACTTCCAGGCACAGAGCATTAATCAGATGCTTCTGTATTCCTGAATCCCACGGAACCTTTTTCCTTTCAGACTTCAGAATTACAAGACTGTCTTTCCCAAGATCTCCACGTACTGTAGCCTGCTAAGTATTGAGGGGCTGGTGCTTTTTAGTAAGAATTCAAGGGGATTTCTGCCTGCCTAAGGTTAGAGCAGATAAGGGAAGGAGAGCTCAGTGTCCTACAGGCTTTTAATAAGTGACCAAAGGCACTGAAAAAGAATTTGAAAAATCAAAGACAAAGCTTATTAAAATTTCACTGCAATTTTTTTCTAGGGTAACTTAACTTCTTCAATGGCTTCAATAAATCACATAAATACAATATAGAGAAAGTAACCCAAGAGTCTGTGATCAGTCCTAGACATCAGAAACATTCCTAGTAGTAGCAAAACACTACCCACCCCATAGACCATTTAAAATCAGTTAAAATCATCTTTTGGTATGATGTCTTACTGACACAAATAAATATGTATGTATATATACATTTTTTTTTAAAAAAAAAAAAAGTTTAGTTCCTGCAAATCTGATAAAATCTCACATAAATGGAAATTGCTTTCCCATTTCTATGTGGACTAGGAGCTCCAGCCATGCTAAAGAAGTGCTAGATACAGTCATCTTCTGTTTGGAAAAAAATGTACTTTGAACTACATCCTCAAGTCACATGCCTTTCTTTTGAGGTCCAGCTTCCTTTTCATTGACTTCATTTTATTTGGTTCCACTTGACTTTTAATCCTTCACAAAACAAATAGTCTGCAAATCTGCATGGTCTAATCTCAATGTTACAGCTCTCATGCCCCATTTTAGCCCTCCTTAGCTGAGTCACCAGGACCAAAATGAGCTGAATGTCACCCCAGCTGGTGCAATTATCTCTACCATTAGTTCTCAGCATCACACAGACACACTCGGATCCAAACAGAAGCTATTTTAGCCGACCCAAAACTGTCATCCGCCTAAAACTCTCCTGTTCGGCAGAACTGGAGTTTCCAATTCCCATGTAAGAACTCCATATATGCAGTAAATCCCTTCCTCTTCTCTTCAGTCACCCTTCCCTTTTCCAGCCCTTTTCAGTCTCTTCATTACCTATGACCAGCAGAAGCTTTTGTCTCTCCTAAGACACTTTCCAGTCTAATTTAAGGTCTGCATTGAAACTGTTCCTGTTCATTGTCCAAAAGAATTTAGCAGCTGTTGTTATTACCCACCACACACACGCACAAATACATTCTGGGTGACCAGCCTTATAACAGCCTTTGAAATATTTCACATTTAATCATTTAAGTGCTTTGTTCAACAAGTAACTCCATTAATTACTGTACCACTAAAAGACTATTCCAATAAAAGGTAGGAGGCAGAATACAACCCACAAAATAATCATACCTGTTAATTTGAAACTCTGAATGTGACATTTCAAAAATAATTATGACTGCATTGGCTGTGAACTGTGAGATACTTATGTTAATGGTGTTATAAAGTTAAATTGTTTTGTATATTTTTGTTTGTATGCTCAAAATGAGAATTCTAGTAAATTGTTTCAGGTTATATATATTTAAAAAAAAAGTCTTTTGTTTAGCATAAAAGGCAGCAGAAAAGAGAACTTTCCTGTATTATTGCTCAAAAAATCATAAATATAAAGAAATCTGTAACAAATATGTCATTATGTGGGCTTTTTCATCTTTATTTGTTCCCAAGCTTCAGGTAAGACAATGATTGATGGATGTGTGAAAATAGTATTTCCACTACCAGTCTTGCCCTGTAGCAATCTCTGTGTACCTTTGTCCTATTTCAAATAATCACAATCTCTAGTGAGATACTAATGTAGATATTTATGGTTGTCTTAAACTAAATGCAAAATTTTAATTTAAAACCAATACTGGTCTGATTATCATTGCAATGGATGCAACCACAAGAATTTATATACAATGCAGCTTTCCAGCCTCAGCTAATCCATAGAAACAGTTATATTGGACTAGTGAACTTGCTTCTAATGTCTCATGCGATATTTTTTTTTTTTCCTTCGCACTAAGCAGAGACCATTTTTGAGTTTGAAAAACATGAAAGAAAAGGCGGATCTTTCTCTTTTCCAAGAAAAACAGTCTGGTGTGAATTAAGGCTTTTTAGACTCTTCATATCCCATGTGAAAAATATTTTTTAAAATTTCTTTTTATTCCCTCCATCTAGAAACAATGCTATTGTACATGGGGAACTTTAATCATAACAGTGAGACTACTTGTATCACTGAGACTTGTCCTCATAAATAATTGCAGGATCAGGTTTTGATCATTGTAGTTGGATGGCTGTTACATTACAAGATATATTATCAGCATCTACTGCAAAAGAAAATGTCCTTTGCCAGAAATTTAGTTTTTTTCATATTATCTGAAGGGACATTTTGAAACCAAACCTTGTGTTTCTGATTCAGTTTCTCATCAAACTGACAGAAAAAGAGAGTTAAATTGTTAATGCAAAGAAAATAATTTCTTCTCAGCAGAAAACCTGAAATTTGCAAAAAAATTTAAATTTTCTTGTTACTATCATCTTGAATTTTCATAGTGAGTTTTGAAAAAAAACTAGTCAAAGATTGTAGAAATTACCTTTGCCTGAAAAGTGTTTCCTTTTGGCCAACTCCACATTTAAATAATGTAACAAAAATGTTTGTCTATAGGTGATGTGTGTGGCTTAATCCCTCAGCCCACAAACATTTGCCATGCTCAGAGATTAAAAGAACCTTTGTGTTCACTTACAGTCTGGATTCCCAGTCTTATCCAACACAGAGGATCTACACAAGCATGTAGGACGCTGTCTGAAATACCTATTGAAATACTTTCAGATGACAATTATAATCTGTTTTCATGTACAGATTAATTTTCATTGTCCTGGAAGTATGTATTTTTTAAAAAGTCTTTTGTCTTCCATTTTATAAATGGGAAAGTGGGGTATGAAATGTCGTATTCTATTTTCTTAGACCTTGCACAAGACTTGAACAAACACAGAACTAGCTGTTATTTCAACTATTCTTCCATTCTCAAGGAAAGTAGGGTTCAGTCATGAGCTGTGTGCACATATCTCAAATGATATAAGTAAAAGAAACCAAAAAACAAAAACATAAAGCAACGCCCATGTTGGATTTCCATGTATAGCACAATGTAACACAATGCATCATATAATTTTTGCTTTATATAAACACGAGCATATGAAAGTAATCTGCAGTGTATGAAACGTTCTGGAAGGAGAATGAACAGCTGCAGATTACACAAAGCTGCAGATCTATTAACTTTGAAATTACCTGTCTGATACTTTACGAAAAGCAGCCAAAAAGCAAGAAGGGCTTAAGTGTTGCTGATTTAAAGGCTATTTTTTCCCAATAATGTGCTGGATGACAAAGCTCTTTCATGCCTTGTATGTTTTTCTGCCTGCAGTGCAGGCAGCAGTTACTGGTCCTTCAGTCTTACAAACCATCACAGATTATAAGCTCTTCCATGGGACAAGAAAATAAACTACACTAAGAACAGAAGAAAGAAAATTCAATATTAGCAAGTTAACATTCATTTACATTTCTTGGAATAGCATCAAGTAATTGCAGAAGCTAATCAGAGTCTGATTGTAAGAAATATACAAAAGTTTAAAGGGCAAAAGACTGAAGGATCCAGTACGTGACAAAGACATGAAGAAATAGTAAAATGAGCCTCCTGAAGTGATATTCTTGGCTCTTCAAGTAGTCTGCTTTTGTCGTTTGTTCAGCTTTCTGTGGGCTTTTTCACAATTAGCAAATTACATTTGTAGGGAAAGGACACACAAAAAAATACAAACAGAAGTAATAAAAATAGCCTGAAGGGTGAAATACAGATGGAAAGAGGCCAAGAAGATCTGCAATACTGGGTACTTTATACATTTCACCTTGGTTGAGTTAATGGTTTCCAAGTAAATTGATCCAAAGTTGTCTTCCTTAATAGTATTAGAAGAAAAATATAAAACACACGTAATAAATAAAACTGGTGCTCTAAAATAACTTGGACGATTGCAGGCAAAGGATGCTCTGCTGTAGGTATCGCACTTTTGTTATTCCAGATTCTCTTACTAAATATAGTAGCCTATCCATTTACAAGAGGTACGGTTCACGTTTTCAAGGACACTGCTGTGGAAATGTGAAGGGACGGCTTTCCTTTCTGCTAGTCTGCTGCCAGGCCATTAGTGGGAGGAATGGAGGACCGGAGAATGTATTTCTCCTTGAAGCACACCAGGGTTCACACACTGCAGAAGCAATTTGGCAACCCTGAATTATGGACCAATCACATGGCCTTGAAGCCGCCTGAGTTAGGAGGCAGTTCTCATGAATGGGTTGACAAAATGTCATCCCTGAGCGGCAGCAGAGGGGTGAGAGGTAGATGTGGCTCAGCAGCAACCAGCCCAGCCATCACACCTGAGCAGGTCTGGCTCTGCCCATGACAGCAGAAACTGGCAGAGAGCTGCAGAGGTGCTGCTCACCCAAAAAGCCCTCCCCTGCACCTGGGGAAGAGCTTGGGCACACCACCTTCTCCCAGCAAACACGGCAAAGCCTGACTTCCCGGTGTCACTGTCCCAGCATATTAAAGTGTAGGGTTCCAGCTAACCTCAACAAAATCAATAACTTCAGAAGATCTAGTGCTGGTGGTAGATGTTTGCACAGGTTTTCAAGTCTGAGCTTTGTATTTGCAAATGAGTTTTCAACAGAGAAAAGTGATCTGGTAATAATATGAGTTTTATTAAAAATAAAGGGCCTAATTCCTTAGTTCATCACCCCAGGATTACATTAACGAATTTCCATGGAGTTATAGCCAGTGGAAAACTCTCCAGATTTGCACCATTATAAACCTAGGGTTTGTGTGGGGAAACCTAGAGTTACTGTGGAGTTTTTACCCACTACATGTAGGGAGTATGTGCACAGCAGAACGTTTTCAGTGAGGAAAGGCAAGGTTTGGGTGGGAGTGGAAGGCTGGGAGTAGGCTTTTCTTTCTTTCCTTTATCACCTTCCTCTTTCCTGTATATTACAAACACTACTTCATCTTTTTTATGTATTATGAACCTTCTGTGAAATTAATTTGCTGATCAGGTTTCTGATGCAAATACCGTTTTAGTTAGTCTATGGGTTAAATTACCTATTTGAATGAATCATTTTTCACAAAATGAAAGAAAGCAGGAACAGATGGAGAGTGTATTAATATCTACAAATTATTATCTCTGAGAAGATTGACATCCATTGAAATCTAAACTTTATGACTCAACGGTTTTAACAAAAAGATTTTAACGCAAGGCAGTTGATGGTTTATTCCAAGGACTTAAAAAGAAAACTGGCTTGCAAATCAGTTGTTGATGTTTGGCTTTGTAACAGAATGTAACTTCTTTAGCTACAACAGCTTTACTTACTGTACACTTTGCTCTTCATCTACTATGTGGGAAGAAATACTATATATTTACTGTCTTCCATGGCTTGATTCATAGCACTAAATTCAGCACTCAGAAGGCAGCATTTATGAGACGGAGCCATAATACACAATCCTACCACCAAGTCAGAAACAGCAGGGGACAGAGAGGAAAGGTTGCTTTAATGCACCAAATCCACATCAGTAACCGCTCTGTGCGGCTGAATTAGTGTTCAAAGATACTCATGAATAGCTTTACAGATACATGCCTTTTGGTTTTCATTATAGCACACACATATAAAATTAAGATACTTCTGGAGCTGGTCAGACCAGGAAATGAAAAAAATGCTTCCATTAGATGCAAAAGAAGGCAAGATTAAGAAAAAGTTTCATCCATTTCTGGTAGGTGAAAGTATACCTTTTCATTTGTCGTCACATATGGAGACTTCTAAGGGCTGAACCTGAAAGCTGTTATTGCATGTTGCCCACAAAACATATGAACAGAATGAGATTAAGGATAACGGAAACCCTCAGAAATGCTAAAAGTGCACTCAAGGAATTTCTCAAAAGCATATACTTCTTAGTGTACATCTACTGCAGAAGTCTTTCTCTCACCTCTTTTACATCTCTATGTGATAAAACTATTGGAAACAAGAACAGTTCAGGAGCAGTTAATGCCAGCATTTCTAGACCAACTGGTTCTCCTTGAAACAGCCTGTAAGACACTGAGAGTTGTTTTAGCTCCTAATTGTTCTAGAGTTAGCAAAACGATGTTCGGACACATTTTCTTCCAGATGTGCAATGATATGAACATGTAATCCCACAGATGGATACTAAGTAGATAAAGGATCTGGGAAAGGGAAGGAGGCTTCTGATCTCAGCACGCTTTTGCAGTACTGATATTTTTTTAATTGGCAGGGACCTGATCTTCATTTATCCTGCGGTAATCAGAAGCTGATACAAGCCCAAAGAGCTCATCACAGTCTTATCACTTGGGTCACCAATTCCAAAAGTTGAAAAAAAAAAAAAATTTTGGAGGATTGCTTATGCATTGTAGGCACAAAAACTTGAAGCACCTAGTGTCTTTGATTCCATATGGATAAGCAGAGTAATGGAAATGACAGACAGACATGGACACATATGAGAAAGATATATTAGGGAGGTTTTAATATATTTTATTATTGCCTGGTTTAAATGATCTAACATAGCCAAATTACTTCCGGTGATATTTTGGTACTGTTCTACATTCAAATTTACTAGAACTTGTGGAATAAAGAAAAGCAACCTGAAGAAAAACTTATTTAAATAAAATTTCAATAAATAAAGGGAAGGAATTATAACCATCTAAATTTATCATAGAAAAGCAATACATTTATTGTGGTTCAACCTGGAAATTAACACTGCAGGGTGCTGTATATTTCTATCAAGTTCCAAGTCTTCTGAACTTTTTAAGCTTATACCACTGACGGGATGGAAATCAACACCTTGTAGAAGCAAACCACCAAGGAAAATGTCCAGATAGACCATAAATAAAGATTTAGTAACTTGACAAAGAAAACAGGAGCATCATTTGATCGGTACAGGTAACAAAGAACTACCAGCAAAAAGTAGAGTCCAGATTCTGTTGTGGTTTTGGGCATGTGCAGATGTTGTTAAATGAGTAATCTGTTGAAGGTTTAAATAGCATGAAAAAGAATTGGCAAGCATGACAGCATGACATTGAGCCTGCAACTTAGCAATGAGGAGCATAAATACTTGTTTCATATTAGTAGAAAGAGACAGAAGCTACATTTGAGTATTAAAAAAAAAAAAAAAAAAGTTTCCATTGAAACAGGGGAGGCAGGAGCTGTTGCTAAAACCAAAACACCAACCCCATAAACAAACAAACCCCCATACTTTTCCTTTGTTAAAAACATAGGCAGTTAAAAAAAAACAAAAACAAAGAATAAAAAAACAGAACATGAATTAATCCTGTCTGTTGAAAAGATAATTCCTAATGTTTTCCTATTCAGGCGATTATGGCCCATAGGAACTGCTTGCTGAAATACTGTAGGCAATAGAATAAAGGTCAGTAGACCATGCTAAAAACATCAATAGACTTACAATCACTTTACAACAGTTGATGTTCTGGCTCTACCTAGAAATACACAGAAGACATTAGTGTATGTATTCAAAGGAGCCCCAAGTACCATGTGCGGCAGCACACCTATGACATTCATAGAACATTTTGTGGTATGTTTTAAAAACAGGCCGTTTCAGGACTAATGGATGATAAAACCAATCTAAACCAGATTAATGAATAATTCTGATGGCTTCGATGAGCCTTTATCTCAGGTTTTCACACATCATGTGAAATGAGAAGGAAAAGAGCAAACTGAAGCAAGGGTGTGTATTATGTGAGTCTGTCATCAATGAACACAAGGCTGGAAACATCAGCAGTCATTGATTCCTAATGGAAATTTCAAACAGAAGCTTGGAGTAGCATTATCCTCCTCATATGCCTGAGGTACATAAACTTTTCCCATTAGAAGAGGAGTATTAAAGGGAAATAATTTATATGTTGTATGTTACAGGAAGGGAATTTACTTGTAAAATAAAAATCCTTTATACTTATGGCACAACTTACCAACAAGTGCAGACAAACCTACTTCATGTATCTCTGGACAGGCAACACCATCTCCCTCAAGGGACAATGAGGACGTCCCAGCACTGTTCTCCCTCCCTGTTCAGTGCCCTTCAATTATCATGTGGATAAACACATAAATAGGTGATTTTCTTTGAATTTTCCGTGGGGTTTAAAAATATTTTTGGTCAACATTTGTTGGTCAACACAAGCCTAGTTTAAGATAATGACAATTAAGTTGCTTATTTTTACAGTAGGCTAAAAATATGGAGTGTGATCAAAGGTTGCAATAAAGACAACACCTTTCAGATGTGAATGATTTACCTACTTCACTGGTAAAGGATGAGATGTAAAGGTTTCTTTTCCTGCTGCTGTTATTCTTAAATTATTGTTAATTTTAAATGACTATTTATTATTAATTATCAAAATGATTAATTGAAATTTATTCCTCTGTGATGCAAAGAACTCTATGTTCCTACAGAATAATACAGATTATCGATGCCACAGCCCTCAGAGAAACCATTCCTGAAGTCCTACCCAGCTTCAGTAGAAAGAACTGTGGGTTTCTGGTCATCCATAAAAAGCATGTAAGCAAAACTGTAACTGTTCAAATGTAAATTAATGTTTACTTTTATGCTGATTTTATACCTCCATTACCTTAACTTAAAAAAAATTAAAAGCCCAACAACAAACAAAACAAAAAAACAGAACCAAAACCAAACAAACAAACAAAAAAACCACCCAAAAAAAACCCACCGGAAAAAAAAAAAAAAGAAAGAAAAGACAGAAACAGGTGTTAAATACTACAAGAACACAGTGGAATTTTTGGAGATTTCTCTAGGGTAAAAAAGAATAATCCAAGAATGAGTTTTCCTGTTTATCCACATGCAAAACCAGAACCTTTGAATGTCACAAGACAGCATTTAAATCGTTATGTTGCATAACTTCTAAGGACTTGTTGCTAGATGTGGCTTTTTTTCTGAAGAAACTAGTAAGATTAACTTTTTAAGTGCTTTTGTTATCTCTGATAACTAAAAAATTATTTATCTGAATATTATTATGCTGTCATTTAATGTAATTTTAGTACAGTCTAACAGCCTTTGATATTTCACCATTTTTTGTAGATGGTTGTTTTTAAAATCATTACCTTCTGTCAGCACAATGTGTATTTATTCAGAGGTCTGCATAACCAGCAAGACCACTAAAAAAGATTCACCTGCTCTGAAGCAAGCAGCAAAAGCAGCATCTACCCGCAGCTCCACTGGGGTCTAGTTCTTTTGTGGTTGTTAGATAAAATAAATAGTGAGGAATCAAAGACATGGAAGGCAGCAAGTTTCTCTGTTTCAGGCTTCCCATTTAATTGCTCTAATCAGCAGACAACTGAGCAACTGTTTCAGTCTGGCACAATAAGCATTCAAATAATTATTGCAAAGAGGACTTAAAGACTTGCCTCAGAGTGCCATAGCTTATTCCGTGGGCTGGGAAAACCATGGATTTAAATCTTTTCTTCCTTTCAGCCTGAGGAGAACCTGAACCTCACTTGTCCAAGTGACAGGATGTTCTAGTCACTGTGGTTTTGCTGTGAGGGTAAACTGATGCTGTTTTCCCTCCCTCCCATGTGTTACTGTGGGCCGCAGGAGAGGGAAGGTGTGCTGACTCCCTGCGGCACGATTCCAGCTCCGACCCTGAGTGGACTGCAGACATCAGCAACTCGGCTGGACAAGATTGCTGTGTGTGAGTTCAGGCTCCGTGCTGGTGGTGACAGCTCAGCGCTGTTCGAGAACCTGCACTTTGGGTTTGATATCAAAAGCAAAATGCATTTGAACGGATTTGTGAATCCAGAATAATGTTTTACATACTATCTAGGTGTCTGCATTCTAGTGAAATAAATGAGATTTCAGTGCCTCAGAGGCTTAAAACATTCAACTACTGACTAAGCAAAATGCCCAAGTCAACATAAAATTAAAGTGCACGTATTAGTCTTTGGATCAAGAGCAGGGCTTGGGTATTACATTTACAAGTACTGACAAGTCATTCCCATTCTTTTCCTCCACTTGAGAACTCAGAGGACTCCACCAGAATGAATATTATCTGTCCAATTTAAATGTTGACATTAAATGGTACAAATGTGTTTGTGACAAACACTGAAGATTTTTAGATGAGAAGTAGATGCAAATTTGAAGTTTTTTTTCTTCAGATTTTCCTACGTAACCCCTGGAAAGGCACTTCAAGGCTCTCCTGTTCAGGCTGTAATATGATTCTGCAAAATATTTTGCCTAGAGAAAGTAGAAATTTGTTTTAAAAACAAAGTAGAACAAAACGTGCATAAGGGATAACTGCATTAAGAATTCCCCAAAATCCCCTTCCTTTATAAACAACCAACCAAAACAAAAAGCAAGCAACAGCATTCCACTAGACCTTATCTTTAATATTTCCCGCCCCCCCCCCCCCTACAAGGTGACAATAATGTCATAAAGCAGAAACAGGGCATTCAAAGATGAGGGAAAGAGAGCATATATGGAAAAATCCCTGGAAAATAAAATAAAATATAATAATGTAGTTTGGTATAAGAAAGGTCAAATAAGAAATGATATCAGAAGTACTCATACAGGTATGTTATGTCAAGTACAAAGAAACTTTACCTCTTCTGCTAATATCCAGAGCAGGAACAGTAAATTAAATTAAACCAAAGGGAAGAATTTAAAACTGATAACAGATGTCCTTTTAAACAATATAGAGTTAATCTTCTTTCATTACACCTGCTTTTATCTTTTTCCACAAAAATAATAAGGTCAAACCACACCACACAAAGAGGATTAGGTATTACTATGTCTTTTATAAATGAACATAAATCTCCTCTATTAGAGAAAAAAAAAAAATACAATGGCTGAAAGGAATTCCCATGGGGAAGAATCATCATTGTCCACTATGAGTTTTACTCTAGTAGCTTTGGAAACTAGTGATGCTGCTCCTTACCCATGAAAATGTAGACCTGAACTGGTGTGAACTGTCCAAAACACACCTTCATCCTAAATGAAGCATCATTTAAAAACATCTAAAATCTTCTGATTCTCCAAAACATCTAAAATCTTCTGATCCTCCAAAACCGATGGAAACATTACTATTGACTTTGTTTAGAGCTGAATAGGAGTTTAAATATGGATTTTGTTAATGACCATGAATGCTCACTCTTGAGCTACATGAGTTTCATAAGCACTGTGTTGTGGAGTTGAATCAACAGAGTTACTTAATTGTTTTAAAGGCTGAATCTAGGATTGTTTGGAAGTGCAACTTTGAAATGAGATTAATTTGAACATCAGTTTTAGCAAAGCTAAAAGTCAACCTAATAAACTATCATTATTTTTTTTTTAAATTAAACTGTCTAAAGACTTAAAATAACATTTTTAATTATAGTAAAAACTGAACTTCTTGAAAATATGTGCAGGAGGTAAGAAGCTTGTTATTTAAATCTACAGAAAAAAATTAAAGGAACAAAATGACTGTATGGATCCATATGCCTTAGGTTCTGGGAGAGCTGATCCCTGTGTACATTTTGTTGAAGTTGCCTTGTGCACTGCAGTCTAGCACTTGCTTTTGATGCCTGTTAAATACTGAAGTGTTAGAGTTTTGGTGTTTGTTTGTTGTTGTTGTTTGTTTGCTTTAAATACTTAAAAATTTAAAAATCTGCAGCAGGGAATAAAAAAAGAGAATGTTTTACCACAGTAAGGAGAAAATTCTTTCTTTACAGTAATTGAAAAGAGAATTTGAGGCACTGAGAAGAGGAAGGAAATGCCCCTCATGTTTCATATCTTTTACTTTATTACCAAGCAACTTAGAAAGATGGGAAGATTTTTTAAAACTTTTGATACCTTGAAATACAATTATTCTATGAAAGAACAGCATTGATAGAGCTTAGTGGCTGTATTTTGAGTATTAAGACATGTAAATTTGTATCTACAAAACCACTTTACACTGTGGTTATGAACTGAGTTATAGCTCATTGCAGTATAAGGCTATCTTCACCTTGGTTACACATATGCATACGGCAAGCAAACGCAGAATTTGATCTGGTGGACGGAGCACAGAATTAAAAAAAATTGAGTAAGGGTGTTGTGGTTCAAATTCCTGAACTGCTACTGGCACCAGACAGAAATCAGACCAACCATATTTCCAATGAGATAGTGAACCACAGTTTCATAATCTGATAGGCACATTCTCTCCAAATTCTCTCCTCTAATTTCGTAAGTCCTTCCTTCTTTTTGTCTTGATTTGACCTATTCCTGGGTTCAAAATACAGTCTCCACCACATTTTCCAGCTGTGATTTTATATTTTATTATTCTGCACTTCCTCTGGGGCTCTTTCTTTTCTAATTATCACACTAAGTAGATCTGGCTCTCTTGCTCACAGCTTGATCACTTTTTTCATGTGTGATACCATCTGCCTAATAGGCTTTCTTATCTGGCTTAAGAGGGGGGCTGCTATTGTAGATTCTGCTGTATATCCCCAGAGATTTTAATCCATGTTTTCTTATCATAAAAAAAAAAAAAAAAAAAATCCATTCTCATTTTATAGCTGATTTCAGCAACAAGTTTTTTAGCCTGGTGTAACAGAATATGCCTTTTCTGCAACATGTTCTTACAAAACCCATAGCAAGACTATAACCATTTATAATTTTTCTATTCAAATGTGTACCTCCAAGTACAGATAGTTATCACATGCATGCCCTGAAAGCAACATATTTCCTTTATTCTGTCTATCGGCAGGGCAAAATTCTCACCTAGCACAAATCAGCGCTTATCTGATTGATTTTATAGATTTTAATACTGCAGTGCTGATTATGAGAGCAGAGCTAATAATTTTATGATGATTGTTTCTGTTAGCCAAATTAATAATAGAAATGCTCCAAGAAATTAAATAGCCAGCTGCCAGTGGGGAGTGTGAGTGCCTGGGGCTGCATTGAGATGAGCTTATACAATTCTATATCCCTTCTGGAAGAAGGATCCTGCTCTTTGTGTGCAACAATGCCCATGGCATAACAGCCAGATATCACCATAAAATTTATTTACTGTATGTTTCATTGATTAATCATTTCTTTGCATGCCGTGATACAGAATACTATATAGAAATATTTGCTAATGCATGCAAACACCTCCTCCCCAGTACAACTGTTTTTGTATATCAAGAGAACTGTGTGAAAATTAGGCAGACAATGATAGCAGAATGAATTTGTTCTGCAAATTTGACTTTCACAGGGGATTGTCTTAGTGTTTGATCTTGTGAAGGGAGTTATAAATGATACTTGGAGGTAAAATACAACATAATTCAGTATGCAACAGAAAACAGGTAGATAAAGAAGGAACGTGCTTATTTTCTGAGGCTTATGCCAAAGGTTAACACTTAGAAAATGTTACCTTCTTTTTCCTCACACTTCATGAAATCCTGGACCTCACATTTCATGGCAAAGTTCCTCTTAATTTCTAGAGGACCAAAATTTTATTCATATTAAGCTATTATTTGATATGTCAAAACCTTTGTTATAAATGGCATTATGCTTATATACGAACTGTGTTGAGGAGATGGCTGCAACTATCTAGCTTCAAACCATGAGCTCTCATCCTTTTCTTTGGAATGTTCTACTTATTGTTACACCATAAAATCTACTGGACAAAACACCAGATTCACATGTAACTTGATAAAAAGCCAGTGACTTCACTGAGTTTATCTCAGCGAGATGTTAGGTCTGTATTGTTGGGGCACATGAAAACACTTATGCAAGGAAATGGTAATTAGAAAAATGCCAACTTATCACATTAATGGACAAGCAGCAAAAGATTTATGGAAGCCTTCCCAGCAGGTCTGATAGATAAGATAAGGCATCTGTAATTCTTCAAATTTCAGTTGTGTGGCATATGTCTCACAGTGCTTGCTTTGATTAAGGTCATAACATAGGTTAAGATTAATTCCTTACTTTTGACTAATCATTATGCATAAAATCATCATTTTCTGTTTTGATTGATGCTTTCATGTTGGAAGAAATACATTTCCCACACTCAGAGTTTAAGCCAAGTTTATCTTGTCCTCATTGCTATTTTAACCCTAATCAACCAACCTGAGTCGGCTCACCTCTAATGACAGACAGGATGATCTGGCAGTCCAGGCAGCACAGGGCTGGTGTAGGTCCCACACAAGCATCTGATGAAGCTATTTATTTCTTCACCTTAAGTGGAAATGCAGTTGTATTCGTCATGTGAGTGCACTACTGTTTCAGCTGAAGTCTGCTTCGGTGCACTACACAATTATTCTGCCATCTGCACAATGCCGGTACAACTAAAACTTAGGGAATTTGGATAGAGCTACAAATATATTAGTTGTGGTGGTAAACCTTTTTCACAAATCAATACTGTTTCAGTGGTTTCTCTGTAATAATCTGAATGCAATGCAACAGAAGGCAGTAAATCTCAGGTATTCATTAATTCTGTCATCAAAGGTTCCATGCATAGCTCCATTTTCATTGCTGTTGCTTTATTTGACATCTCTGTGGATATTGAATAGACTCTCAGGAGTATTCAGGTACACTCTACTGAATTGTTTGACTTTTCACCCATGTTTCTTAAGAGACTACTGTCTGACACAGCTCAATATCTATTACCTGTAGGTTAGCTTGAGTACCTGTGAAAGACATTCTTTCGTTTAGCTTTGACTTAGAGGAGACTGTTGATTTTAGAACTGCACTGTGAGTAGGACATCTGGAAGGATATAGATCAGCTGTTCAAATACTGGCTACCCAGATGTATATTATATTACGGTCAGGTCTAGCCCATCCTTGAATTTATTGAACATCATGCAAAAATATTCCACTTCATGAAAAAATTAAAGAAAAACTTTTCTGTCTCATCAGGAAGATTAGCCTAAACTTCTAGATGGGAAGATTATAGAACATCTGCCTGCCCATGGGAAGTGGTGAATGAATCCCTTGGTTTGCTTTGTTTGCATGTGTGACTTTCGCTTTACCTATTAAACTGTCCTTATCACAACCCAGGGCTTTTCTCACTTATACTCTTCCGATCCTCTCCCCCATCCCGCTGTGGGGGGAAATGAATGTGTTGCCGCGTGGGGCTTGGTTGCCAGCTGGGGTTAAATCATGACATCTAGAAATGTCTTCATTTTAAAAGATCTAAATTTTCCAGAATTATATTAGTAAGTATGGTAGTAGCAAGAACTAGTAAAATTAAAAGTAAAAGATAAAATTTGTTCTTTTACAGTTTTCTGTCTAGTTCAGTTGCAAAATATTCTGCAGCAGTTTCTTTGTTGGGACACAAATAAATATTGGAAATAATGACAGCTTCAAACTGTGCATCTGTTTTTCTAATGATTACTTTTCAAATACAGGATTATATTCCCCTGACCGCTGTTGAGCTGCCTGATAGTTTTTATGTATGGAAGCAACCAGCATCTAGTCCAGACAGGGAGAAGGCCAGATAAAAATCCTCTTCTGGCTTGAAGAAAGCTATTTATTGGAAGAACCGGCAGGCATTGTACGCCATGATGCAGAGCAGTTACATCAGGTTCTAAAATCTTGGAGGATTATCAGCTGAAAAGATAAAATTGGCAGCTATTTAACCTACATTTTAGAACATTTTTCTTAGGACCTTTCCTAGCCCAGAGAAAGATAATCAGCTTTATCATTCAGACTTAGAGAGGTGAAGTACTTGAGTCAGCGTTATAAAACCCACATCATCAGTTTAAACATTTCTAGTGGTATTAATGAAGATTATTGTGAAAGGAAAAAATGATCAAAGGCATCTGAGTTTATGGCATTTGTTTATAACATGTTAAAAATTAAACAAATGTTTGATTTTTAACTCCATTTGTTTTGGTAGAAGCAATTAAGTGCTGACCTTTTTATATATTTTTTTATTTCATTTTAACATTTATTCATGTAAGTTAATGAGCTGTCCAATCTAAGAGTCCCAGAATCAGATCTCAAATAGCCCTAGCAACCAAAAATCATGTGAGGTAGACTGCAGGCATCAAGTTAACAACCTAGGTCCCCACGTCAAGGTTTGGCAAGCACGGAAACTACTTGTGAAACTGCTTGGGCACTCGCAGCGTGGGGTGACATTCCCTGCAACATCTCAGCTTGAAAAGTCTGGTGTCCATTGCTGCCAACCCAGACCCAGGAATGCAGCAGCTCCTCAGAAGCTGTCTTCTCAGGAAGCCACCTCTGGGTGAATCAAAGCACTTTACACACACAAAGATGTTAAGCAAGGATGTATACATTTTTGATATTAACATAACCAAGCCTAACAATCCAGCCACTAGAAGCAGAAGGTCATGGAATAGGTGGAGTGGTTTTTCAGTTTGGTTTGGTTTGATTTGGTTTGGTTTGGTCTGGTTTGGTTTGGTTTGTTAGGGGTTTTTTTTACCCCAAGAGATGAAAAAAATGGACTTGTTACACTCCTCAGACTGTAGGAACCGAGTAGCTCCTGCAGGCAGCACCTCACCCCAGATTTAAAGGGCAATCTAGAAAGGAGGAGTTTCCTCCTTTCCTCTTAAAGCTCTTTTCTAAGATGAAGCAAGGAAGGCTAATTGGGCCAAAGACAGGCATGCTTTCGTGTGACCTAGGGGACACCAGTCCCCTGGGCTGCCCTATACATTTAGAATCAGAGTGTCTTTTGATACTGCATAGCTTATCATTGAAAGACTGTGAGGGGGAGAGAGAAATTCAGGACTTCTCCCCCTGTGTAAGCCTCTCCAGCACTGCACCTGAGAGTCATTTACCTACATTTTTCCTAGATCCCAAATGGAATATCTAAGTCTTACATCTAACCTGAGATTCCTCCATTTCCTGAGTCTTTTGCTGTCATAACGTACATTGAGAAAAAAGCACTTAGAAATTGTAACAGCCAAAATAAACATTGGTAGCCTAATGGATTTTGCTCCTGCAGAGTGAAACAGCACACACACAGCTATGTAATGCTCAAGCATTTTCGCAGTACAATTATAATATCAGATCTATACAAGTAAAAGCTTGTCAGACAAACCTGCTGGTATTCTATTCCTAATTTTTTAAAGGAAGACTTATTTTCTAAGAGCCCTCATTTTTACTGTGTAACTTGGACAAAATTTTAGCATTGCTTCTGACCCAAGGTCTTCCTAGCATAGATGAGCTTTTACTCATTAGCCAGCCAGGTTGTTCATTACTTTTTTTTTGATGGTTTTTGCAGCAAGCTGTGTTCAGCCCCAACATTTAGGAATACCTAGTCTTTTTAATGGTGTGTACCACTGAAATAGTTTGCTTTAACACAAGATAGCCAACGGTGCAGTATTCTGACATATTTGTCGGTATATATGGCTGAACTTTTAAAATATTTTAAAATCTGGTTTAAGTCTGGAACACAGGATTTAATTGTAGTTCTGGCATTACCTGTATTTTCACAGCCCCCTTCCCAGGGTGAAGGCTTGTATTACCAGTTAGTCCAGCATTAGAAAAGTTTTCACCAGTAAGCACAGAAGTGCTGTCATCCAAGAACTTTCCTGAGGAAAAAAAATATTATTTAAAGTAGAAAGACAGACTGGGAAAATATGTTCATTCTGTTCTTTAACCATATTCAAGCAGCTTGTTAAAAAAATTTTAAAAGGCAACAAAAATGTTGTTTCAATTCCATTTAGTTTACAGACTAAATGGGGAGATTACTGCTGTTAAGTTTCTTCAAAATGTTATATATGTTCTGGGTTCTTTGATCTGCTAAAGGGGCCTACTTGCCAGAATCTCCATCATGCACAAATGGTAGATATGCAGTGTTACCATAGAAATGGGACAGCACCACAGAGAGAGACATATAATCACGCGTGTATCTTGAATGAAGACACACATAACTATGCATGGGAAACCGGCATGCTGGGATTACTTCCCAAAACGCTGATGGGATTGCCTCTAAAATTGCTGTTCATATCTCAAGTGTTTATAGTGACTGACTCCAAAGCAGAGTACAAATGGGAAACAAAAGAAAACCTCACTGAGATTCCATACAGGGGATAGATACCGATAAGGTAGGAAAATGCAGAATATGTAAATGTAGCAAATGACAAGAGTAGAGTTAAAAAAGACACTAATTTAAAAAATGAGAAATTGAAGAAATTGTGAGAGTGAAGTGAAAGGGAGTACAAGCAAGGGAGAGCAGAGCATGAGAAATAGAAAATACAGAGAAAACAGACTTGAATGGGAAACAGAGAAATGAGAGGCTGTGTAGGAAAGGGAACAGAAAGAGGAAAAGCAGAGATGAGAATAACAAGAAGAAAATTCCTGTGAGAAAATGAAGGAAAATGAGGCAGTGAGAAGAAAAACAGAGGAGGAAATGCCAAGATTTGAGAGGAATTGTAGTACTGGCTGATTTATTGAAGAAGCTACATATCCCATAATTTGAAAGCATAAAACCTAGATATATTTCCTTTTTTAACATTAATAACTAAACAATATTGTATTGTGCAGTACCTTTTTTTTTTTTTTTCAAGTTCACTAATATTAAAAATACAATGAGCAGAGTCTGAAAAATTTAACCACATTTTTTATTTCTGGAAAATTATCATCCATACCATCCATACCATCACTTAAAAAAAATCCAAACCAAACAGAAACCTGAGACTAAAACTCTAAACTCATGTTCAGATACTAGGTACCTGGTCAGCTTTTCAGATGTTTGAAGGACCCTAATAGGAACTGACATCAAGAAGAGCATTTTTATTTTGTTTATTTACATGTCTAAATAAAGGATATGGAATCTCCAGGTTTTTTTCTTTCATTTTTCCTGAAGTTCAGGTCTAAACCTTACACGGACTGATCTTAGTGAGGATAAAAGAGCTTAAATATTTTTAAATAAATAAATAAATAAATGTGCTAGCGTCACTATTTGGTTCTTATTAAAGTTTAATTTCTATATAATTTTTATTATATAAATATATGAATATATATATATATAAGAAAGTAATCTACTTTCACACTTTGGAAAACAATGTGACAATGAGAGAATTTTTTAGCTTTTCTTTTAGAAGTTGCCTATAGTTTTTCAGGGAGAAGATAAGGTTACAGCTATTTTACTGTACAGTTTGGCAAGACTTTCAGATTTTTTGCCAGACAGGAGATTTTTTCAGTCCCTTTCAAAACTTTTGTGCCTTTTACAAGTATGTCTTGATGAAATACTTTTTTCGTAAGTATTTCATCATAATTTCATCATAAATGTCATAAGATTTTTTAAAGAATTAAAATAATTTGAAATTGTAGGTTGCATAAATTCACAAGCATTTTAAAAAACAGTAGCAAAAACAAAGTTAGCAATCGATTTATGTGATTTTACTTAATCGGCCTATTTATTTAGAAAATTTTAAAATGTATGACATTAAACGGCTATAGTTACCCAAATTAAAAACTAAAATAAAACAAAACAAACAAAACCAAAACCCTTAAAGTCACTCTCTTGTTTTATTCCTAGAAAAAGATATTTCTGCTCCCTTGTAGTGATTTATTCTTGTTTTGACATAACACAGTGTGGAAATTAAGTCCAGAATATCAGACAATGAAAAATTCAGGATTAAAGTGTATATACCTGAAGGCATGACAAATGATAAATTAGAAAGGGAACCAATCTGTTAACTTTTCCCATGTTACACTAGGGGACAAATCTCTGAAGGCACTTTCACTGTTGTCAAACTTTCATTAAGACACTGAATCCTTCCCAGGGTTCTTCAGGTGCCAGCTTGATGGATGTGCACTAAGCAATGTGTTTCTGGGCACTGAAGTGGGTTGCAACACCTACGGTACAGCTGTCAGGTGTTTGTTAACTTGAGCACTTAAACCGCAAAGGCCATGTAAATACGGGCTAAAAATGCAGAGTAAACAAAGGCATAAAGCTGCGCAAGAAAAACAACACCTGGAGAAGTCTGTAAGTCTGGAGAATTAAGGCTGCTGTAGGGAGAAATTAATGTTCTGTTTCCACTATGCTCTTATGACTTTCAAAAAACAGTTTCAACAATGAATTTTTAAAATCTGTATACAATTTTCAGAAAATTGAATTAATTTGCAGTCCAGTCTTGGTACTAAAAAGTATGAACTGGCTATTGTTTCGTCTCTAACTTTATAGGGTCATTATGAAAACAAAAATATATCTAATAAAAATGCGTCAAAACATTAAGCGTTACAAGTCATTTTCCATAGTGTCAGGCATGAAAATAAATTATTAGAAGAAAAATCACCCTAAAAATACATAAATCTTTAGGTAATGTTAATTATCTTAGTAGTAACATAGCCTCTCTCAAATTCCCAAAGAGAATATAGTGATAATGAAGGTTTGTATAACCAAATATGCAATAGCGATATTCCTTTTCTCCAATATCCATCACTTTAATGTTTATAATTGAAAATACATTTGTTTATTTAAAGGATGTGGTGGCATTATTAAAGCTTGAATGAAGAGCCAGATAGCAAGATAGTGCATCAGTAATATAGTTGTCATTGCAATTCCCTGTGAATAAAATTCATTGCAATGCATAAATTCATTTGTAACCATTGTAATCAACAACATCCCAATGAAATCACAAATATATTGGGCAGAGTTAACAGCTTTGGAAGACATAGCAGTTATGCTTGTAGCCTTGTCATTCAATTAGCATGTCAGTAGAAGGAAATGTCATGAATACTTAAGAAGCCCTTAGTGTTCTTAAATTTGGCTACTAACAGCCTATAAGAATAGGATTCACTCAAAGTTTACATTTGAATATCAGGTTATTTTAGAGAATGCAAATTATACTTAAAGTAGGATTTAAACTTTTAAACATCCATTGAATATTTCAAAAATCTGCTTACAGAATGTGCTTGTAACCCATGAAAATATGTTTATCAGTGCCACATAAAGTGTATTAAGTGTGTTGATCTATTTACATTGAAGTGGTTAAAGGCTGCACACTCAAACATAAACATACACATTTCACAGCTTTTGAGAAGGCAAACACAGACACTTGCTGAAAGATGAAACACTGCTTTCCAAAGTATTTAGCTGAAATACTCTGCTGCAAGTTCAGACCCTCCTGGAAACAGGCTGCAAGGGACCTTCTCCCGTTTAGGTGAGCACATGAAACAGTCCCTTCTGCAGTCCTGCGGCAGAATTAATAGCACAGCCAGTTAAATTCCCAGCACCTATTTTTTCCTGTCTCATTGCCCTGAGGGTTTGAAAGCTGCTTCTAATTTTCCATATACATTCATATATGCTGAGGTTATCTCTATTTGTCCTTCAACAAGTGTTATCTCTTAGCTGAGAAGAATTTCCCCTGCTCCATGCTTGCCTTTTATACATTTAAACATTGCTTTTATTTTGGCAGGTCCTTTTGTTGCCCCTATAAGCAAGGCTCCCACTTCCTCAGCCATTCTGTTACACTTTCACTTAATCTTCTCGAACACAGGCAACAAGAAGTCCACACAGTGATGCAAGTGATATCTCTTCTGTCTCCTGTTTGGAAAAGTAAGCACGCTCTATTTATACTGGAAACAGCTTCCTTAGTACAACTTCCATAATGTCAACCCCGCCAGGGGAAACAACCTCCTCTTGCTGCTGGTGGCTTCAACGCAGAGATAGGGGTCTCTTATGAAGGTCTCAAAGTGCTGGGAAAAATAATACCAGTGACGTCAGAAGGTTTTTGGGACAAACCCTTGGATCCTGTGCTTGCTTCTACCTCTCTGCTTGCTTTCTGTCTTCTGAAGCTGCAATAAGAAATGTTCATCTCATTCTCCTATAAACGGGGTTTTTTTCCAGTCATCCAGTACTTTGCTGCTGGTGCAACTTCCCTGAGCTTGGAAAATGGCTGTATGCTAATTCTAGGCTTCATTCATTCTATATGTCTCGTATCATGCTAATTCCTATGATTATAATCTCTCAAGAGATTCAAATTAAAATTAGTTTTCCCAAAGTTAGCTAAATACTGTGTTTGTGGCATTTCCTTATTTCTCATTTATTTCTGTGCTCTGATGCCACTCCAAGGCTTCCTACTTTAGTACGAAACGAACAAATTTGATGGGACATTAGTGTGTATTTTATTATCTTCTAGTCTGGAGTAATTTTTGTAACATCTGCTCATCTTGCAAGCTCTCTGTTTTTACATGAGAGAAGATGTTACCCACAAGAACTTTGCTCATAAAGAATTACACTGAAGAACTGTTGTTTCTCCTAACGCTTCTCCTGCCTCATTGACGTAGACACTTAAGAATTCTGAGCTCAACACATTGCACTACGGCATTCATATGAGGTAATAGAAAATGTTATGAGCAAAAGGATATATATAGTCCTTCATATGTGTACACATCTGTACATAGATGAAAACGTTCCGTTTTCAATCAGAAGCTTTTACATTTGCTATTTCTTCACAGTGATATCAGCTAAGAACTATTTAGCAACCTGAAATTATTTTATAATGTTTATTTATATCTTGAGAGATCAAAAAGGGATATATTTCTAACTGCCTATAAGATTCATATTTCTATCACACTAGTTACTGAAATCAAAATCAAAAGTAAAACCTAAAGCTTACACAGCTCTTCAGAAGCCACCATAGTCATTCACTAGATAATATTTATTGAGAGGAATCATATTTTTTCCAAAGAAGGCAACATACAATATTTGTGTTTGTGATTGAACTTCTGTAAGACAACGAGATGTTTCATGGGGTAGGGGGGTGGCAGGGGAAAATCCCATTAGTTAGTGCAAAGCAGGTGGGTTTTAGCCATTGGCTTTCAAAAATCCTCCCTCCCAAGCATGCTCAGCACTGGCAGGAAATTGTGTTTGAGTCGAGATCTCTTCCTGGCACCAGAAGGAAGGAGGTGGGGAACATCCCCAATCCTCCAACCTCACTCGTCCCTCGCTTGCTGGAACAGCTTTGAAATTAGAAACTGAGCAGAACTCCAGGATAAATAAAACTTTCCCCTTCTTAAGCAAATACTCTAACCATTATGAAAGTAGGTAAGGCTACATCTATTTATTATCACAACCACCACATTTACTTAACAGTGGTCTCATTTTAGAGGGAAACGTGATACATGGTTATAGCTGTGGATATCCCATGGGGACGACTGGTATCATTTTTGGCTCGGGTACCTAGGAGAGAAGGTAAAGTACACATCAATCTTTAGGGGGTTTTGTCTTTCTCAGCTTGTGGCGATGGCAGGGCTGGGTCATATGAGCAAAATATCAGCTCTGACCATTAATAGTGACAAGGATTTAGTTTCTCTAGGATCCTGTGTCCAGCAGTGAGCAGCAGATGTTACCGAAGGTGCCATCTGACAGTGGGGTGCCCAAGACCTGCAGATAGACCTACCCATCATAAAATCATTTAGGTTGGAAAAGACCCTTGAGATCATCAAGTCCAACTGTTAACCTAACACTGCCCACTCTACCACTAGACCCTGTCCTTAAGGTCCCTAAATCCCCTGTCTACCTGTTCTTGCTGTAACACCCTTAGACATGTCTGAAGACTATCATATTTCTCATCTCTGCTTCTGCCATGTTCTGTTTCCCAGACCAAATGAAAATTATCCCCTCAGCCTTAACTCACAGTTCACGTTTTCTAAGCCTTTTATCACCCTTGCTATTCCAATGTTCCATACTTTCATGTCCATCTCCATCTGATGATATATGCCATAGCTCAGTGTGGGTTAAACTGCTTAGTCACTTAATCCTCAACTTCAGGTACCATAAAGGCCATGTACAAAACATAGACGTTGCAGCACTCAGGGAGAAGATGCCTGAATCTTTCATTGCCTAGCCCTGGGATGTAGGTGTTTGGGGATATTTTTGATCTTTAGAAGTATTCACACACAAAAATGATCTATGCTTCATGAAATGGTCTCTTCCTCATGAAAGAAAAAAGCTGCAGGGCAAAAAATGTTCTGCTTCTTTGAGAACTTACAAAGTGTGATTTTCTGCAGGTGAAATTTTTTGGCAGAGATGTAGCCACTGCATACCCTGCAGAAATACCTCCCTAGCCAAAGATCATGCTTTTTACTGTGTGAATCAGTCTCGATTTTGCCTTCTTTGTCCGCTATCATAAATATATGCTTAACTGTGCTTTACCCATACCTCTAATATTCTCCAACATGATGATCTTTGGAGAGCCTCATTAGATGGTAAAAAAAAGGGTGCCACACATCCAACCATCCTTTAAAGGAGACTTAAATTTCCTTTGTAATTTTTCCCGGACAGTAGGATGGTTGACAGCACTGGTATGAAAATTAAGCCTATTTTTTGTAATGATTTGTCACCACAAAAAAATTGTTTATAGGCTGAATCATAACTGGCCTTTCCCTTCTCTATTCTCATTTAATCATCAGTGTAAGCATAATGCTTCTGATTTGTAAAACATCTGAGGTGTTTGTCCGTGCCTCTCTTACTGTTTATTTTCAAACTTTTATACATTTACTGTAATAATAAAATTAAATATAGTAAACCCTGCCTTGAAAAACCATTCTCACAGCATTCTTAATAAATAATCTAAATCACATGCAGCATTTTACAATTCAGTAAGAGATGAAAAGCAATAAAACTGATAACAAAACTAGGAACTCTGGGAACATTTTGTTTTATTGCAGTCCATCATGGTTGTATTTTGCACATTGATGTTACTGAGTTTTAAAGGAGTGACATTTTTATCTGGGCAGTAAAGTTCAGTCGATTTATGCCAGCAGACTTTTCTGCCTTCTTAAGCAGGGACAAAAGTTCGAATTTAAGCTTTGATTCAAGTTTGTCAACATAACACAATGCAGACCAAGTCTGCTACAGGGAATTGGAATCTGTACATTGTGGTAAAATGGGATCAGTTTCACAAGTTATAAGAAGAAAAGTTATTTTCCGAAACAAAAACAGAAAAAAAGAAAAGAAAAAAAAAAAGAGAAAGAAAAAAAAGAGAGAGAGAAAGAGAGAAGAAATCGTTCTGAGAACTACTTTTTTTTCCAAAACCATCACTGGAGTCTTGGATAAAGGCTAGCAGCTCTGTCCAAAGGATGGTCCAGGGTAGTTTTCAGTGTCACAGGCACTTTTGCTTCATGTTCTACAATGCTATGTATGGAAATCAAAGAAGAAAAGAAAAAGAATAAGACAAAAATATTGTACAGCTGCATATATCCTGGGGAAACTATTTAATAAAACATAGTAAATTGAAATATTAGTATCACTTCTTCAAGATAAGAACAATTGTATTTTGCAGGGCATTTTAATATATTAGCTAGCACACTGGATTAGAAAGAGAATGACAACACGATGGTCCTTGTGTTTTCCTGTAGGTGATCCTTTCCCTAAGACTGATTCTGTGTCCATAAACTACAGTCAATTTACTTAAAACATGTTACGAGAGATAATATGAGGAATCCTGTACAAGGGAGTGAAAAAGAAGTAATGCAATTGAAACATATTATTTTTAGAATATTTTCATGCAAAACAAGAAAGCCTGGGAATCCGTTACAGCAAGCTGAATGTTTTGTTCTGTTATTAGGTTTTTCCTCAAGTTTTATCTGAGACCAAGCACCTTTTTAAATATATGTTTACTGAACTGCAGATTTTACTTTGGAGAATATTAAATGAGACATCTACTGGAATAATACGTGTATTTTGGAAATAGAAAAATAACGCTAAGTGAACTTATTCTGTGTTTACACTGTGGCAGCTGATGACAATTGCACACATGTAGCACACACAAAGGTTAAGGGAAGAGGAGAATTTCTTATATATATAGATACATAAATCAATCTGTAAATACATAAATAAATAACCAATAGATTTATATTCAAATATGCACATAGAATTTCTTATTGTAAGGCTTAGAACTATTCTTGTATGTGTGTAATATCATCACTGTCAAAGTTTGCTCACAAACTATTGAGTGATTGAAGGCAAACATACAGTAGTGTTCATAGCAAAAAATAGATTTCTAGGTCCTTTTACAAATACAAATATATACAAATGTGTGTATAAATAGAAACACATACTCCTGTGGCATTCAATGTCTTGTTGAAAAAAAAGCTGGTTTAAGTATTATCACTAGAACAGCTCTTTAACAGGCCTGATCCCACTGTCTCAGGTGTGCCACTGACTTGCACCAGTGATCAGAGAAAAAGTGTCAGCCCCTGTCTCTTTAGGAAGGTTAGCCCAAGTCTCACCTTGCACAGGCCTGCTGTAGTCCATAATCAGTTCCTGATGGTTTTTTTCCTTTTAGTCTTAAAGCTATGGCATGTATCAGAGCAAAATGATAAATATGCCTGATATTTATATAAACCTGTTCACAAATAAACTAGCAACAGTAAATAAAATAAAATAAAATAAAATAAAATAAAATAAAATAAAATAAAATAAAATAAAATAAAATAAAATAAAATAAAATAAAATAAAATAAAATAAAATAGATAAGAAAATAAAAATACCAATAATAATCTTCATAAAAAATTTAAAAGCCTGATCTGGAAAAGATTTCTTAAAAGTATGTTTTGGAGCCAGAAGACAAAATCTGATGATTGTATAATAGAAAAGCATAATTAAGAAATTATAAACAAATCCTTGTTTACAGAAAAAAATGTGACTTCTTGCAATTAACTAATGAAGAACATTAAAACACGTCCTAAAACCATCTAAAATTAAAGCATAAATGTTCAATAGATAAGAGAAGTGACCGTTAAAAGAATGCTGGTATATAAACAGCAGGAAGCTACAGTAGGTGTCTGAAGCAGTGGATGATTTTCAAAAGAACAAAGAGAATGTGAGGAGCTTTTAATAAGTCTTTCAAGAAAGCTGGACTTGAGCCATACAGAGCTTGGTCTGCAAATACTATGCTTAAAAATCAATCCGTTGCTTCACAGGAAGCCAAGGCACTTTTGTGAAAATTAGAGCAACATGAACATCTGTCTTGGAGCCAGTTAACCATCTCACTGCTTGCACTGTTCTGATTTCTCCTTTCCTCCCATAAGAGGAAGAGAGTAGAATTATAAACAACCACAGAAACCCAAAGGCCAGTACATTTACAGCGGTATGTCTGCATGAGCTCACTTCAGGATCAGTGACAGAAAATTCAAGCCATCATCAGTGCAAGAATTTGAGGGTACAAGGTCTGGAAGCAGAAACTGAAATCTGAACAAAATTAGAAGCAATCAAAAATGCCGAGGATAAATGAGGAAAGAGCAACATGGGATGTCAAATCACACCTTCGGAGTTTCCTTTTAAAATATTTCAGATATGCTTTTAGGAAACACTGGGAAGCTTTTAGGAAGATGTTGAAAGAATTTAACTTGCAATCTCCGCCTTTAGTTAGAAACAAAACCAGACAAAAGTTTTGAGAGAAAGCGTTCTTTTTTTCTAGACATAGACACATCAATAATAATATTAACAATAAAAAACATCATCCTACCAGAAATATATTTTACTTTCAGTATATTCCTATACAGAGTCATTATTATCCAAAGGATTACGTGCCCACTGCTATAATCACTGCTAAACGGATGACACCGTTCTCTTTCCAGAGGAGCTCGTGTGCAGATGCACATGACTTGTATAAAGGAGCATGATCAGGTTCAGCTCTGCCTTCTGAATTCTGCCCTGGAGACAACCTGCCCAAGCACTTCCATCGACTGTCATTGCCTCCAATGGCACTGTTACTTCTTTCCCTGGGGCCGGATTTTGCCCTAGCTATTTACAGAACCATTTTGATGCCATGTGAAGAATCTGATTACAGTGTCATTTAAGAGAGAGACATGCAAGTGAAATATTCCTACAGCAAATCTGTCACACTTGGGACTGAAATAAGCTGGAAGCCTGCTCCCTGAAGCTCACCCTGTTAACAGGTCTCAAAACCCTGCAGCAAGCTGCAGATTAAATACCTCAGCCTCGGCAGAGCAGAACCATGAACATGAATATTGTGTAACACACTGGGCATCCCAAGGGAAGAGATGAGATGCTTAATTTTAAAAATACTTCAGATTCTTATGCAGCACTGACTGCCACAAACTGAGATTTGCAATGGGCATTGACACATCTACCGAAGGCACACCTGGAACTACATCTGTTAGGAACCTTGCAATGCAGTACTGTGTGGCAGGTTTCATCTTGGGTTAGAAAAATAAAACCCAAAATCAACAATATTTTCAAACTTTAATTTTGAAATATATTTCAAAATAACCACACCTTAAGAATAAAAGAAACCTTACAAGGGGAAAAAAATAACAACCCAGAAAAAAAGAGCGCTAACATAGATGACATATAGCTACTGGCTGACTCAGTTGCCCCTTGAAGCTAAGAATAGCCAGATAAAAGAACTTCATGGACATGTAAGCTCAAGATTAATGATCATTTTCAATTTCATTTCATGTTCGCTGCTATTAAGTAGTTGGATACTGAATCCTTTTCAAGAACAAGAAGGGAGTAATGAAACTGAATGTGGATTTTGGTAGTTTGAAAAACCCTTTCCTCTTACTGGAGGGACTGAATTGCAAAAAGTGCATTGAAAAACATCAAGCTCCATTTCCTCCTATTTGCACCTGGCAAACAAACCTTTACAGTGCACCGATCAGAGCTCTTTCTTACCTGGAAATCAGCTCCGCTCTCTTTCCCATACATCAACTCAAGTAATAAAGAAAGCCAATGAAATGAGGAAGGTGAAAGTACTAATCCCTTGACTGCTTTAACACAATTGTGCTGTCTTATGGTAAGGCACAGTATTACGATTTCTTCCCTGGGTGGTAGCTCATTAATCATTTCAGAGCAATCTTTGTAAGTTAAAATTCATTGTTATATCACACCTTGTGGGAAAGTCCCAGAACTCTGTAATGTAGTGCATTAAAGGTCAATAATAAATGATATTAATTTTTTGTCTACACACAAATAAAAGGCACTTTAATAAGTGGATAAGGCAATAAACGAGACTGAAAGGAATGTGATTATGACAATGTGTCATGGAATATTAAATAATGTAGCATTGATATAATTAAGGATCAGAGATAGGGATACATCAAAATAACTTATGCTAATTATTTCATTTGAGAGTTAAGAAATATTGCATATGTATCTAGACCCATATTTGTGTCCTTATTTACATATTTATAGCATTTTAACTATACTAGGACAATGGCTATTTCCATTTTGCTCTTTACAGAGCCTCCCTGCCGTGCTAATCAAATCCTGACATCTGACTCTAACACTAAGAGTTTTAAGATAATTAAGCACTTTAACCTAATGAACTTGCATTTTAATCCACTGTATTTGTTTAGGGGAAAACCCAGGAGACTAGTAATGAGATATGGAGATTTACATACATTCGTTCAGATTAAGCCCAGGTCGGGAGCAAGACAGATCTGAAACTTCATCTTGCAGCCATAGCACAGCAAAGAGACAGCAGAGTACATTACACGAGATTAGATTTTTCTTGCTCTAATAAAATGCATTAGTTGTTTCAATACATTTCTCGCATATGGCTCCCCAAACTCAAAACTCTGTTGCAATTGACTTTAATTGATGCTCTCAGCGGGCCAAATATTGAATGGAAATGGACTCTGAGTAAGAATTTTATGACCGTGGCTATGCCAGAAAAAGGGCAAAGGCATGAAGTTGGAACAGTAAAGTGAAGAATGTAACTGCCGCTGCTGTGTCTTTGGAAGGTTCAGTCCCAATGCTGTTTTCATCAGGACTGCATTCCCTTACACAAGATGATATTGCCCAGAGCTAGAAGCATGCCTCTGACATGTTCAAATCCCTGCCAGTGGACAGAGCTATCAGGTAAAGAGCTTCACAGGGAAATGTGTTGTCTGTCTGGCATGGTTTAACCCCAGCTGGCAACTAAGCAGTTCCCTGAGGTACTGGACACCTCTCCCTGTTGTGGTCCACTTGCCTGGGCGACATATAACATCCTTCTCAAAGGGAAACTTTTCCTTCATGCTTGACAGGAGTTGCCTGCAGAGGGTGAGGGCTTGTGTCCCTCTTCCAATTGCCTTGTCAATACGCCCTTCCCTAGAAAGTAAACCCAGCTGCTTGGCTTCCCCCCTACTCTAACTGCAGACTATTAGCCCCATTATCCCAGCATTGGAGCAGCCAGGTGATAATGTGCTCACATGGACAACGGCCAAAATCTTTTCACATATCCTGCAGCTCACTCAGGGATAGGGATCGAGTGGTTACCTCTTGTGCTAACTCTTCCTGCTGTTCCTGTGATGACCCTGCTTCGTCTTCCTTTACTAAACAAGCTGCCTTTTGTGTCTGTTTCTTCTTGTGTATAGGGGCAACTGATACCAGCATGGGTTGGTCCTCTGTGTCACCCATCACCAGGGTCTGAGTAGCCTCAGTGCCCATTGTGGGAGTCAGAGTAGTTGCCTAACCTTAAACAAGATCTGAACCACATTCAGCATTCCTAGCAACAGGACCAGGACCAGGAATAGACATTCCAAGGATATTAAAACTTTCAAAGTTCTCAAATGCTTCTGTAATTAGCCTGGAGGAGAATGGGAAGATATGGGAAGATGTCTCCCCCATAGGTTGGCTCTCCAAAGTGCGTAGGTGATGGCAGTGCTGAGTACACAGATCAGACTAGTTTCACGACCAGCCATTCTATTATATCACAAGCCAGTATTACAAAGCACAACAAAACAAGAACCTTATTCCAGGTCCCAAAGGCAATAAATACCAAAACAGCAAACACATGGTGCAAGTAAGGTGTTACACAGTGCAACCCTGAGATCATGCACAATAGTTCTGAGAGTAAATAAATCAAAATTGTGACCAGCACTATTAAACCAATACCATAAATACTTACAACAAATATGTTTTAACGTGCTTTGGTCAGATCTGTCGTTATCTCAACCCTTCATGCCCCATGTTGGGTGCCAAAAAGGACTGTCATGGTTTAACCCCAGCTGGCAACTAAGTACCACACAGCCACTTACTCACCCCCTCCCCAGCAGGATGGGGAGGAGAATCAGAAAAAGGTAAAACCCATGGATTGAGATAAGAACAATTTAATAGTTGAAATAAAGTGAAATATAATAATAACAACAGTAAAACAATAATAATAATAATAACAAAATAATAATAACAATTTTAATGAAAATGAGAGGGGGGGAGAGAGAGAGGAATAAAACCCAAGAAAAACAAGCGATGTACAATGCAATTGCTCACCACCTGCTGAGCGATGCCCAGTCAGGTCCCAAGCAGTGACCAGTGGCCCCTGGCCAACTAAGCATGACATTCTATGCTATGGAATATCCCTGTGGGTAGTTTGGGTCACGTGTCCTGGCTCTGCTCCCTCTCGGCTTCTTGTGCACCTGCTCTACTGGCAGAGTCTGGGAAACTTGAAAAGTCCCTGATTTAGAGTAATCACTACTTAGTAACAGCCAAAACATTAGTGTGATATCAACATTATTCTCATCCTAAATACGAAGCACAGCACTGTACCAGCTTCAAAGAAGAAAATTAACTTTATCCCAGCTGATACCAGAACACCACCTATTCATAGCAAGCGTCACCAATGAAAGGGGCTATAAGCTGGAAAAGTTTCCCCAGCTTCAAAAAGGTTTACCTCTCCAAGATGAAAAACAGTTCCAGGAAAGAGATTTTTTTTTTTTGCCAACCATGCCTAGCTTTTTTATTTTTCCTCTCCCTGCATCCCACAAAAGGTTTTAAGAATTCATATTTTCTTTTGTTCCACTGAAGCAAACCAAGATTTGAAAAGGAAGATCAAAGACTATCTGCTTTCAAAAACAATTACTGTTCTTTATTTACTGTTCTTTATATGATTCAGAGAGAGGAGTTAAACCTTCACCTTAGACCTCATGCAGGCATCTCCTAACCAACTGGATTTGTTTATTCCAGCATGAACACTTTGGGTATTTCCTCTTTGGAGCTCTTCTTTTTTGTAGCAATAGAACATTTTTCATCATCATGGCTCTGTAGCCCCGTAACACAGCAATGCATAAGAGACTAAGGCTGAAGCCATTGTGGCTCCAGGATGGGGTGATGACTGTGGGACAGACCAAGATGTGCACTGCTGAACACCCACAGCCTGACAGCTGGAGCACTCCCCTGGGTGCTGAAGACAGGTTTAAGTTACTGCGCTCCTTCAGCATGTGAGTTTGGGCAGCTAATGTACCACTGATAATACAGAAATGAAGACACCAAGTTACGATACACAGTAATACATCTTCTAAGCATTCAAAAATAACAGGCTGTTCCCCTCTCCCTAAGCGCCATAGCCCTCTCCTGGTTTTCTGGTTTCTTCTTTTAAGATCACATTTTCAAAACTTTCATACAGCCATGGAGAGTGGAAGTTTTGGGAATTTCTGCATTTGTTGGTGTCCTGGTTTTGGCTGGGATAGAGTTAATTTTCTTCCTAGTAGCTGTTACAGCGCTGGGTTTTGCATTTAGTATAATAATGTTGATAACGCACTGGTGTTTTGAGCTTTCACTAAGTAGTGTTTATACTGTCAACGACTTTTCAGCTTCTCAAGCCCTGTCAGCCAGAGGGCTGGAGGGGCACAAGAAGCTGGGAGGGGACACAGCCAGGACAGCTGACCCCAACTGGCCAAGGGGTCAGCATATACCATACCATATGATGTCACATTGAGCATATAAACTGGGGGGAGTTGGCTGGGGGCTGGATCGTTGCTCAGGGCCTGGCTGAGCATTGGTCAGCAGATGGTGAGCAGTTGTGTTGCCATGACTTCAGGGTTTTTTTGTAATTTTTTTCTTGTTTTTGTTTTTTTTTTCTTGAGTTTTTTTCTCTTTCTGTTACCTCCATCTTCATTAAAATTATCAGTAGTAGTATATTTTACTTTATTTGAATTATTAAACTGTTCCTATCTCAACCCACAGGTTTTACCTTTTTTCCAGTCCTCCTCCTTATCCCATTGGGGATGGGGGTAGGGGTCGGGGGATGGGGGGGGTGCGGCGGTGCGGGGAGTAAGTGAGTACCTGCATGGTACTTAGTTGCTGGCTGGAATTAAACCACAACAATCAGCTAAACCTGTCAAGCAATTTCTTGCTTTTCCTTAATAGACTAAAAAAAAAAAAAAAAAAAACCCCAACCAAAACCACAAATGTTGGAGCCTGTAAAGAAAATAATGACACAAACACGAACTGGCAACACTGAGTGCGGAGTTCCTCCCCCCGTACCGCACTACAGGGTCGGAGGTGGGAGACAGTAGGAAGTGGAAGTGATCTTACCAGCAGGTGACCAGGCAGTAAACACTAGGGAACACCCAAATCATCAGGGCTGTGGCTCTGCTCGCATTCAAATCCAGCAAGCTGAGGATACAATATCATTTTCTCATTCATTTGCTGCAATATTTTCCTTTGCTAATTTTGGAGGAAAAGTCTATAATACTAGAAATGGCTGCAGTAGAATAAACATCAAAAGAATCTTTTTCATTCTGTTTCGATAGATCGTAGAAAATAAACTATAATGAATCTTTAAGGTTCGTTGTATCAGTATTAAGATCCTTTACAGTTCTGAGTTGAGTCATTATATATTTCACTCTTCATTTTCCAATATTCTTTACTTTTCTAAAAGATGAACATACACTATACCACTTCCACATATTTGTGCTCAGTACTTTATATGAGAACAGTTTGGTTTGTTTCTTTAAGTCCTTTTTCCACAGCTAAACCTGGGTACATCTGCTGTTAAACACTCCCTTAGCTTTTAAAAATAACTTGCAGAAAGATCCACAAAATTATTCACAAAAGTAACTGCAACAGGGACAAACTGATCACAAAAATTTAAATATTTGTACTTATACATTAATAAGCCAATGTTAGCTCATTTTCTGTTGTTAATGCTATCACTGAGGATTTGGTAGAAGAATTGTAGCCTACTGAGATCACTACAAAGAGCCAAAGGCTTCTGATAAGAGCACTTATGTGGATTATCCATTTATCCTGTAGCTCAAATAGGTTATCTAGTAGAAATATAAGCAAAGAGCCCTCCAGCCTGAGTTTCTTGCAGATTTAGCTAAGCTGATTTTTTTTCCCCCCACTCTTAACTCCTATATTTTTCGAAGTAATCTTAGCACTCTGGTCTTTGGATGCCCACCCACCATCACCACTGTCACTAGCTTGCCACACTAACCCAGGCATGCGACCTGATGTGCATGTGAAAAAATGAATTTAAGAATCACACACCAATACATGCACCCATAAATCATGCATTAATTTCAGAAAAAAATGAGACTACAATTTCTCTGGTCATATACTGAAGCTTCTACAACATATTTTTCCTGATGTATCTTATTATAAATACAGTGTGAATTCAGGCTAAATAATAAAAATTGCATCCAATTTAATTTATGAAAACAAATATATATTATAGATGAAGTGGTTGTGTTATCAGTGTCTGGTATTTATGTCTATATGTGTGTGTACATATATATATGTATATATATTTTATTTAGGAGGTTTAGAATTGTAAAGCTTTGAAGTTTTCAAATGCATTTCATTGTGACATCTTTAGTGAAAATACACAGGTGAAAGGTTTTTTCATAAAATTTTGTAGCATTTCCATTTTTGTGACAAATCATTTTACTGATGAAACTATGCTACTCTGTGGAATTTTACATTAAACATTGAATTAAGACAAGTCAGTGGTATACAAGATTAGAACAGTAGTCACTAATTTCTGACATACTGTAGAGAAGATAACATATTTCAAATGCAGAGGAAAGTATTTAATGAACTTCTTATAGATTAATGATGTGGCAAACAGTTGTTTGTTTCTATTTGATGGGGATCCCATGAAACCATTAGAGGTCCAGCTCCAGCTATTAGTCACAATTCAGTGGCAACATTGCTCCAGAAAAGCCAAACACAACGCATCCTAGTGTCATGCTGCACTGAAGAACTGATGAAATATTAATCACTCTGGCTCTACATGTAAAATGTGACAAAAAAGAAAGTCAGAATAAGAAAAAAATTCACAGCAGGGGTGCTGTATATTAACATCAACAAGCAACTTTGAAAAGCTAAAGCAAAATGCAGCAACCCTAGCCCCACATGTCTGTAATTTTAAAACTCTTGTCATAGCTAAGTAATAGCACAGCCACAGCAGGATACACCAAAATTAAAGGTAAAAGCTCTCCTAAGGGGTTAAGAGAAGACATAATACTGCCAAAACAGCCACTGAAAAAGCCATTTAGATTGAGAGAGAGAGAGAGCTCAGAGCAGAAAAACTAGATTCATTAGAAAGACTCATTTATTATTACTATTTTTTCCTTTGTGATTCCTGAAAGCCTTTGGGTATCGTCTGCTATTGCAGAAATTTGCTATGATGTGGACATTTTGCCACTCATACGTATGCCAGCCCTTACTGACACAGAAATAAGCAGTGTTCTGCAAGAGACACTGCTCTCCCCAGGTCAGGGGCTCTTTTGAACAAAATACTTCAGGAATCTGTTATGACTCACTTTTTGAAAGCGGGGGGAAGGAAAATGAGAAACACATTGTAAAATGTAAATGTAAAAATGTAAAAAAAAAATGTTGTAAAAATGTTTGTGAATGACAAAAATTGCAAGTCCTTAAGTTTCTTAATGCTTCAAAAATTTTCTCTTGTAGCAAACAAAATTGGGGGATAAAATAATAACTTGCACCCTGGCCCTCCCCTCCGAATGTGCTTCTGACACAGAATATATCAAAGATCAGGTTAACACCAATCTCATTTTGATTTCAGTGATTACACCATCTCGGATCTTCTGGAGCCTTGAATATCAGGAAAACCCTTCAAAATACCTTCAGAAGACACCCTTTGTTTTGTTAGCTTCAGTAGAAGTTTTTTTAAATATTGTGCAGGTAATGGGGTTTCTATCACATTACATTTTTTTCTAAATACCAGCCAACTCCTCAGCAGTACGTATACAGCCAGTACTGCCCCACTGAGGCCTTCCTCTTACTCCTTGTGAGTGTCACAGTTTAGTCCACAGGCCTGTTTCTCATATTGTTTGAGTAGCATATTCATATCAGATGCATGCCATTGTTCTCAAATTATACTTAATTCCTAAAATTACTTTTACCCTTAAAAGATTTCAGCCTTTCAACATCATCAGGATCTCCAGTAAGTAGTACTGGCCATTATCAGTGAACCTACCCTCTGACATAAAGCTACAGCAGATTTTTCTAGATGTGATCATCAGCTGCTGAATGAGATGAGCCAGTGTGATTTTCCAGCTCCAAAGTTATACAAGAGAAAATTTAGACATTACTCCCTCGTTTAAATACTGATCTCAGTTATACCAAACTCCATTAAGTGAAAGTTTCTAAGCCACACATTGTTATAATACAGTCATCAGTTCTCATCTTTATATTTTTACATAAAGAATCAATAAATAGAAACAATTTCAGTCCAGGATTATTGCTGGTGCTCATTGCTGCTAGGAATATCTTTACTTTTTGTGAAATTCCAGTAGTCAAGCTGTCAGTGCTATGAACAGTGACTCACAGCCACCACTGCACCAAAACACAGATTTTTAATTCACCTTGCAGTATCTAAAATTATTTATGATGTTAGAGATCAAAGCAAATCAAAATTAACAACATTTAAGTGTACACAGGTTACCACTAATGCGAAGGAGGGAAAAAGCAAACACAAGGTAACACCTGTGTCTTTGTTAAATTATACATCTGTTTAACCAAAATCTGTAAGGAAAAAAAGTCGGTCTTGGTTAAGTTTCAGTTTCACATAAGATTTATTCAAGAAAATGGATGCCGACTTCACTAAGGTATAAACCAGGCACTTATACCACTTATACAAAATTCATTCTAGGTAAAGAGCAGAACTTTCATAATTTTTTTAAAAAAATTTATACTATCAGTATAAACTGCAGAACTCCACTGATCTTTAATATTTTCCTTCTTCTTTTTGTGGGTTTTTTATCAGATAGGACTTTCAAATGTGCAAAAAGTAGAAAAAACAAGACAGTTTAATAGATGTTCATGTTTTTTTCCGTTGTGTGACTCCATATTGGCTGCTCAAGTGTAATATAGGAAGGGTGAGAGTAAAGGAGCACCACAGCTGGACAAGTGATATTTGAGGAGCACCTTGGAGTGTCCAGGTTAATGGTGAAATTCCCCTTTTTTCTAGGATACCAGGCTCAGTCTTCCAGTTTTGTAACAGCTGATTATGAAGTCTTGCTGCATCTTGTATGGGATTGATTTTTGTGCCAAATACATGAATGAAAGGGGAGTTTTCAAAGAGGGAAAGGATATCAGCTAGAGATCAGCAAAAAATCATTACGATCCCCTTTTTCCTCTAAATTGAATATCTTCTACAAACGACACACCAAAGGCCCCCGCCATTTGACCTCCACCCTATCTGTCAATACTAAAACATTTAGATATTAAGTCAAAGCCTGGAGATTTTGAAGGCTTCTTGTAGCCCAGTAGATGCCATTTTTTACACTTCTCAATGGACATGTAGACTTTTTATTCACCTGACAGCCCAGAGCCACAGGACTTGTGTGGGCTGCTCTCGGTATGCGTGAGGAGGTTCAGTGGCACTTTTTCCTGGTGGTAAAGGACTCTGGATGCTGGAGACTTGCTGAAATCCCTTGTTCCCCATCCTGCCACACCTTTGGGGACAGAAGGAGACTTCAAGGGTGATCATAGCACCAGAGGAAAAGGGGTGGGTATTAGCAGGTTTTCACATAAAAATTAAAACTGTACTGTCAAAGAGGTTTTTCTGCATTAATGTATTTGGCTGCAGTCATAAGTATCATTGCAACTGGACTGAAAGTAACTGGGTATTTTTGATCCAGCTGTTAAGTATTTAATTGGACTTATAATAAATTATTATTTCCACTTATAAAGTACATTCCCCTTTCCATAGCAAGGTTCTCAATCCTTTCCCACTTTTCAGTTTTACATGGTAGGGCTATTTACCATCCTTTACTATCGTACTGCTCTACCCCTCCTTTTCTTTTGGAAATGTCGATTGTCATTTCTGCTTTAGAAGACTGAGAAAGCAATTCTTCTTTGTCACCCCATACAAGACAATTGTCCTATTTGTGCTTATGAAAATAAGAGTGGCTGGACATAACTTTAAAAAATAATAAAAGGAAACAGCATTACATGATTTTATAATGACATGACTTTTCCCAAGTTGTCAGGTTTGATTTTACATTTTTAAAAGGAAATATAGGCCCATACTGTGGATCCCATGTCACAGGCAAAAGCATAAAGGTTTAAGAAAAAGATTCACTGTAATGGCACCTATTTTATAAGTAAAGCAAAGGATATCAAACATGTTAGTTCTGAAAAGTAAAGCTTGCAGGAAAGAGCTGGTTTTCAACTTATTTGCAATGCTTACGATGCTCATCAGAAGAAAAAAAAACACGGAAAAAGGAAAAAATAGCAAAAAACCAACACTACAAATCAAAGTTACCCAGATCTAGAACTGAACAGAATTTGACTCATTACATCTAATTGTTCATAAAAATTACCAAGTAGAATAATAAGCCACTTATAAATTTATCACAACACAAATCTAGAGGGTGAATGAGATTTTGTGATGCTTTGCTCCTACAGGTAGTGCAGGCTTCCCCACAGAGAGAGCACTCTGAAATGGAGCAGATTTGGTGAAATCAGAGTTTCTGCTTTCCTTTGGCAAAGACTTTAGATTTTTTTTCCGCATGTCGTAAAATTACAACAGCAACTTAAAAAGTAAAATATGTTGTTATAACTAAATATTACCCTTATTTTTCTTTTTTCGTAGTATACACTAAATTAATCTTCTGTGGTCCTCATATTAAAGTTACATGGGTATCTAAGAACACCAGTGAAGAAATTTTCCCATTTATAAAGAACTACATGAACAGAAAATAGTACATTAATTCTTTCAGGTACTTCTTCATGCACTATATTTTAATAATGGCTATGAGTAGTTTTTTACCAGTTTAATCGTGTTTATATGTTTTTTTTCTAAGTACCAATCTTCTGATAAGGACTGCAAAATAATAAACATAGCACCTAAAAATCTCTCAGTTTTTAGAGTGTGGAGCCCTCTCCATCAGGAATATAAGAAATTTCACAAACAATAGTTTTAGATTAATTAAGGTTGCATAGCTGATAGTGCTGGCAATGGTGCAATTAACCAGTAAGACAGATAACAGATATGTTATTATGAGATAACAAATGCCTCACAGGTACTGGCAAATTTTGAAGCCTGCAATAAATAAAACAATGTATCATAATTGCTATATTTCATAAATTCAAGGTTATGTTAGGAAAAATACAACACATGATTTTTATTTAAGGAAATACTTAGTATTTTCCATTGGAAGAGTACTGAAAATGAAAGAAGTAATACTTTTACTAACACAACCAAAATGAGAAATTGCATGAAGAGTATGTAAAGTGTTTTCTTCATTTTAACTTATAAAACCTATAATACCTTTGATTTTGTTTAATAGCTGTTTGTTAAAATATATATTTATTTTACAGCCTGGAGTAAAGAGTAACCAAGACACCATCTTTTAGTGGTGAATTGCCACAGTGGGCAATCATGAGCAATATTTTTGAAGCCAGCAGAACTTTGTTTTTATTTGATTTCTCCCCAAACCAAGAATAAAACTTTTCCTTAGTTTCAGTTACCAGCTAGAACTGGAGTTTTCAGTAGATTAAGTACATTTTACTCTATCACCAAATAGGCTCATCTTGAAAAATATTAATTATCTTGTTACATCTAAAAGTTTTTAATACAGAAAATGTGTGGCAACTGCATCTTGAAACAAGCGTACACACATTACAGCTCAGATTCTGTGGTTTTACCTGGGAGTCTCAGGAAACTTTCACTGCAGCAATTAGGATTATATTACCAATGGAAACACAGTAGCCTTGATTACCATATTTCCTATTCACTCATCCCAGCATGGAGAATACCTGCACCAGTCAGTACTGTCTTTTTGCACAAGGACCGGTAAATAAATCTAAGAAGGATCTAGCTAAGAAATGGCAGCCTGGCCATCCCCAGTTACGAATCACGTGAAAATCCATATACAGTTGCCAGGTATGCCACTGACACAGCTTGCTTTCATCAAAGTGAGGCCCCATGTGCATTACGACGGCCTGCCTTTGTTATTGTGGCACTTCAGATACTAAAAGGACCATGCCTGATGCTGCCCTATATTTCATTTTTTGTAAGTATTTATTAAAATGTGTAAATGAAATTTAACAGTTACTAACTCATAATTTATGTAAGAAGTGCCCAGCGATGCCTGCTTTCTAGGTGCCAGGGTAGTGACTTACCTTGAAAAGGTTCCAGCACCCAAGCTCCTTGGAAGACTTGGTGTGAAAAACCACAGCTCATCTTAGATGCATTTGGATCAACTGGAACCTAAAATACAATCCCAAGATTACAATTAAATAAAAAACAAAACCCTGCCTCTAAAATGATAACTTTTTTTTTTTTTTTCTGATGTTCTTTTCACCTCAGCTATGCATCTCCACCTTCTTCAATAAAGTCTTGGTACTTAATTGGGAGGCTGGCCTGGATGAAAACTTTTTTTTTTATTTTAATAAATCATTAGGTTTTTGCCTCAGTTCATTATGCATTAAAAAAAACCAACAAAAAAACCAGCAGAAATGTGCAGTCACCTTCAATTATATAACATGCTTCGGCTACTAAAAAGTAGGGATGGGACTGCAGCCTCAGGCACCCATGGGAACAAACAGATCTCTGCCAGGCTCTGTGGCGGAGGGAGTGATGGCAAAACAATCTCTCCGCCACATCATAATTGCATGAGTAGAAAACAGATTCGTTTGTGTCTTTGATCCTGTCTACAGAACAAAGAGATTACTAGCGTGTTCTTTTTCTCTTTTTTTTTTTTTTTTTTAGGTAATTTGCATTTTCTCCAGAATCAAAGCAACTTTTTCCTCTCATGTCATAATACAAAAAGGCTGATCATCTTGAGACAATATATATGTGAGACAGAATATATAGTTCACAAAGTGTTATTTTAATAATTCATTATTGGGCTTCGAAGGGAAGCCATGCTTTAAAGGTTCCTTTTCCTCCATGGTTGCTAGCACACACCACGTAACATTTTAAAGGAAGAAAAGCAACTGTTGGGTGGGCTCTCCTAAGTACCTATTGTGGTTTAACCCCAACCGGCAACCCAGCCCCACACAGCCGCTCACTCATTCCCCTCACCTAGAGAGACAGGGAGGAGAATTGGAAAGGAATGTAGAACTCGAGGGCTGAGATAAGAACAATTTAATAGGTAAAGCTAAAGCCGCGCATGCAAGCACAGCAAAGCAAGAGATTCATTCACCCCTTCCCACAGGCAGGCGGGTGTCCAGCCATCCCCAGGAGAGCAGGGATCCAGCATGCATAATGGTTACCTGGGAAGACAAATGCCAGAATCTGTCTTGAATGGCCCCCCTTCCTTCTTCCCCCAGCTTATATACCCAGCATGATGTCATATGGTATGGAATATGCCTCTGGCCAGTTGGGGTCACCTGTCCTGGCTGTGTCCCCTCCCAGTTCCCCGTGCCCCCCCAGCCCTCTCCCTGGCAGGGCCCGAGAACCTGAGAAGTCCTTGACTCAGTATAAACATCACCCAGCACCAACCAACCCCACCCGTGTGCCATCAGCATTGCTCTCACACCACACCCAAAACACAGCCCTGCTCCAGCTACTGAGAAGAAAAATAATTCTGTACCAGCTGAAACCAGGCCAGTACTGAAACCAGGCCTGTTTCATCTTTATATCAGAAATTTACCTGGAGCCCACCAAGCCAGAACCAGATGGAAAACAGCACATTTGCAAACCTGGGGACATACAGGTTGGAGATCACACCTGCAGCCAAGAACTGCTGTTAGGGTCTGCACCATCAGATACCCAGCGAGAGCCGTTTCCACTTTGTCATTCTGGAGGTAATGTACAGGGCAGCTTGGGGGCACCTCAGGACCTCTTGGCCCAACAATGATTCCCTAATAAAAGTGGAGAAAAGGCGGGCACCAGCCCGCATGAATGCTGAGCCAGCTGGTGCTGCTGGCATCAGAGCCTGGAGCCATCCCAGAGAGCTTCTGGTCAGAAGCATTAATGGGTGATTACATCCCATAGTCTTCCTCATGACTGCTGCTGCTGACATGCTTTAAGCGCTATAAACCCCACTCCTCTCAGGCAGCTAAGGAGGAATGCGATGAAACAAGAGACTTTGCATGCTTCTTTCCTAGGTAGACAGACCATTGTTGACCACATTTGGGTCATATCTAGCAGAAGACAAAAGAAGAAAAAAAGGAGGAACAGCTGTAGCTTTTATTGCAGCCATTCACAGTCCTGCTGAATGAGGTAAATCAGGAATTTTAGAGAAAAGAGTAATAAGCAGAAAGGCTGGTGACAAAAAAGAACAGTTTATCAGCACAGCTTCCTGTTTTGAGCTGTGACCCTGTCTTGATGACAAGAAACTGTAAAATAAAATAATAATTGTAGTCTAGAACATGTGAACTAAAAAATTCCTAGAGAAATGTTTAATTTTTAAACATATAGGTCTTAGGTTACTGAAAAAAAATATGGCAATATATAAAATTAGCAGATAAGTATAAAAATGACTGTTTCAGTGAATGGCTCTCTAGAAAATAGTATATAGTAGTGACTAAGAAGTAACTTTCCATACCAGTACTTTAAAGCTCATAAGGGAGCTTTATTAATATCAGTTATAAACAAAAAAGAATCTTAATTTTTTTATGTAATGATACATTTGCATAAACTTACCACTCAAATTTTTATTCTCTATAAAAGGCATGCCTTTTCTTATGAACATCTTAGATTCCTGGGACCACTTAAATGGCAATGAGAAATATAAAGGCTAGAGACACAGGGAAATCTAAAACCCAAAAAAACAACCACAACCCAAAACTGTGACATCAAATTAAACTCCTGTGTGCAAAAAGCAGAGAAACAAACAGCAGACAAAAATGGAATTTGGGACCCAGGCTAAAGCACATTGCAGTCTATAGAAAGACTTCCTTTGACTTCGATGGTAATTTTCTCAGATACTTAAGAGTGAGAATAGTGGGAAACTTATTCTGGACATATCATTCAGAATTATTTCACTAAACCAAAACAAAGCAAAAACACAAGACATTTTCCAAAAGAAAACTCGATTATATTTAAGATGGGCAAAACTTTTCTTAAACTTAAAATGCTTTAGCTATCAAAAAAATAAATACTGAGAGGTATTTAATAGCTAAGAGACCAATTAAGCTGCATGACCTCTTACAGAAAACAGATTGTTTCCAAGATCTGTAAGTACAGTCTATTCTGTAGATTTTTGCCAGTAGTGAAAGAGAGGAAGAATTTAAAGTTCGATCAAGTAGTCATTGAAGTCATCTACTTTTACTGGTTTTGCATATTTGTTCATATGCATATGTGCATACTGTTAATATGAAACCCATGCCCACAGTTGGAAGGGGGTTTTGCCTGTTTTGGGAATTGTAAGCTACAAAAAAACAGCTTTAAAGTGCATGCAGGTGAAATCTGAAACCTACCTGTTATTTCAAAGATCTGTATTAGTCAGACAAAAATCTGGCCATATAAGTTTGACTTATATGCAAGTCACTGAGACTTGATGAATTTTCCTGCTGAACAGGGGGAGCAAAAGCAGGCATGAGCAATCATCAGGATGCAAAATCTCCAACCAAGGCCAAGGATTCAAGTTCTGGCATTCCTCGAGGAATGCTAATTTGGCCTGTCTGGTTCCAGCAACTGAAGTAGAAAAGTTGTCCTGTTTAGTTGTAATGAAATATCAAACTAGAAAACATAAAAGCCCGTTGTTAGTTTTTACTCTTTGGAAATGTATTTATTTATTTACACACCTAAAAGATTCTTATTATAAATTCACAGTTCAAATTTAGATCTAAAGGCTTCTGTCACCAGCCACACCAAACATAATCTCCTGAAGAGCCAGTAAGCTGGGGAATATGTGCTTTGAAAGTCACTGTGTTGCATCCAGATTTCTAAGGATAGCGTGATACAAGACTTCAGCTCCAAGGTAGGTATAATACTTCAAAGAGCTCGCCAAGGTAGATCAGATTTATGGTCAGTACCTAGGGGCTCCTGCTTTAGGTAAAAATCAATTGTCCTTAACACAAATTTTTCTATGTCCTGCATAAATTAAATAAATACATAAATAAGTACACCTACTTTTGTTAATGAGAGGTGCTCTAAAATTGATGGTTCTGTTTTCCACTGAAATATGGGAACCAACATTTAAACACAAGAGTAGAGGGCAGAATTATGTCAGCAGAGTGTGGAAGTGTTTCCTCCTAGTAGTACCAATTCACAAGGCAATAATTTGGTCATCGGTACTTATGGCGACCAAGAACTTACAGGAGAAGCAGCTGAAATGGTATGAAATTATTTTGACCTCTGTTCTGTGGGCAGCCTACAAGTTTCTAATGAAAGATTTGCTAACCCATGCAAGACGTCATATTGTCAAATTCATCAGGCAACTGATACAGATCCCTGCCCCCCCCCCAATCCCCTCATAAATACCTGCAAAGTCTGTTCTTAGTCTGCCACACAGTGACATTTCTGGTAACAAGGCAGTTCCCCAACTGCCTTTGATACTATGAACTTCATACTTTAAGGAGGCAGAAGTAAACTATCCCTTGCATACTTCAGTCTTTTAGAAGCGATGACCAGTCCAGGCAATGTTTTGCACGGACCACTATAGCAAAATTGTTGAAGAAATTGCAATGCATTTATTTTAATGCAGATTAAAATAGTGAGACTACAGCCTTGGTTCTGCAGTGTGCACTCAGAGCAGAACTTCTGTACGTTCAGCATCCCCCCAACTTCTGCAGGGGCTGTGGCAGGGACACAAAAGCCAGACTCCTCCTTTCCTGGTTAAGCTTTCTGCCTTGTGCAATGAGATTGTCGTGGCTGGAATCGCTAAACTCTACATTGCAGAACATGACTCACTGATTATGAGGTGTCATAACAGCAAAGAAACCACAGGTGTGTTTTATCTAGGATATTTATTCTGGCCTTAACATTGTGATAGGTTGAGAGTCCTAGTGCCCTTTTAATTTTTTTAATGCAAAAGGGTTTTGCAAGAATACACTCCAATCTTCAATAAGTAGGTAAAAAAGGTTCATTCATAACAATTCTTAATTTACAATAATGGGATATTTAAAGATAGGCTTTCTAAGTTAAATATTATGGCTTTGAGAAATACCTGATACATTTTTTGCTGTGGTTTAACGCCAGCTGGCAGCTCAGCCCCAGCCAGTCACTCGCTTTCTGCTCCGCCAGTGGGACAGGGGAGAGAATTGGGAGGGCAAAAGTGAGAAAACTCATGGCTTGAGATAAAGACAGTTTAAAATGTAAAGCCAAAGCTGCACATGAAAGCATAGCAAAAGAAGGAATTCATTCACTGCTTCCCAGCAGCAGCCAGGGGTTCTGCCCTCCCCAGGACAGTAGGGCTCCATCATGCCTAATGGCACCTTGGGAAGACAAATGTCATCACTCCCAGTGTGCCCCCTTCCTCCTTCTTCCTCCAGCTTTGTATGCTGAGCATGACATCATATGGTGTGGGACATCCTTCCGATGAGTTGGGTCAGCTGTCCCAGCCGTGTCCTCTCCCAGCCTCTTGTGCACCCCCAGCCCCTTCGCTGGTGGGGCTGGGTGAGGGGCAGGAGCCCTTCGTGCTGTGCAAGCCCCATTCAGCAGTAACAAAAACACCAGTGTGCTATCAACACTGCTTTCAGCACAAATCCAAACATAGCCCATGCAAGCTACTACAAAGAAATTTAACTCTCTCCCAGCCAAAAGGAGTACAACCATAAAAAAAAAAAACCAAAAAAAAACCCAACCTGCTAAATAATATGTAACTTCTCAACTGCAATGGGTTTTATTTTCCCTCATAAAAACAACAGCAACAACAAGAAGAAGTTATAGAAAAATAGACAAGGAAATTAAATCCAAAAGTTATGTTAAACATAATTAACATCGTGACATAAACTGACAAAAGCCAGGAAATTGAAAGCTAAGGCTGACATTCAATCTATAATGCTCCCTGGTTTTTCATGACATGACTTAAAGCCAGAGTTACAGCCTTAACGTTAAATTTCCTGTCTTTTGTCAGTTTGTGTCACAACCTTCATGTTATTTAAACATAGGGTTTGTGCATTTAATTGTATATTACCCTTTTTACTGCTGATTCACATTTCAATAAATCAGAACCTTTTAAATATAGTTTTAGAAAAAACCCACCTCTGTGAGTTCAGAGTTGTCTGAGTCTTACATTTGACATTCATTACATATTTTCTTCAAATGAAAGTTAGCAGGAGATCCTAATTTTCTACTAAATTGTGAAAACAAATATTTTCTGTTGTCAAACACAGCTATTTCATTTATAAACTATGTGTGATCAAAATAAATCCCTAGAAGAACATAGAAAAATCTATTTTCACTGGAGAAACAATTTTTCTTTACCATAATTGTTATTTACTGCATCGGTAGATCCATTGCATATTAATAATTTTATTTTCTGAGGTATGGCAAAAAGATGCTAGTAACCGCCGCTATGGAGTTTGACTTATGACTGTAAATGCTCTGCATGGGCCTCAGATTTCTTGTTAAAATAAGATACTAACTTTCAAGCAAAATTTATTACTGTTGCATCATTTCAAATCTGCAGAAGTAGAGGAAATGTGCTTCTAAGCAACACCAGCAGTTTCAAAACACTACAAAACCTCAAGAATAGTTATACTGTATTCTATTATATTCAGAGAACGGAAAAGGAAGAAAAAGTTAATTCTTGCTGCTCGTAACTTACTATTTTATTCAAAAAGCTTACAGTTTTCCCATCTTTTTGTAGATATTAGGTTAACACAGCAGAGATGATAATTTAAAAGATAAAAGAATATAGCTTTGTTGAGGTATTCTACAGACTACATTTTAAATTGTTTGGTACAGGTATATATATTTTCTAATAAAAACTCATAAAGATTTTAAGTCTACTGAGACAACCTAATTTTTATTTACTGGCAAAATATTTCACCATTTTAAAAATAGTGTAAAATAACAAAGTAATAATATTGGCTGTGTAAGAGAAGAAAACCAGCTGAAAGTGTGTTATTAGTTCTAATTCAGCCAGTAAGTAAATAAGAAACAGTATATTTGAAATCTCTTTCTGCAAGCCAGTAACATCACATATGAGGAAGCTAGATTATTTCATGTGTGATTAAAGGGACACATTTATTCAGTGAATTCATTGGAATTACACCAAGAATCTTCCCTTGGGAATAGTTTTACCTGGTGATGCAGCTCCTTCTCTGGTATAAATCCCCCAGGCTACTCTGACTTGATTTATGGCCACTAGGAATGAGACCCATTGTTCCTAAAGAGTAACATTTTTGTTCCTCAAGAACTGCCAAGATGAAAAGTAAAGGAATCTTAATTGTGGCACGCGTTAAATACATATTTTCTCTAAATTTAGTTATATAGCCAATCCTTTTTAAATAAACATTTTTCTGAAAGTCTAAAGAATGTTATACATATTTTAAAATATAGCTTACTCGATACAATATAGTGTAATAAAGGTATTTCCTCGAGAAAAAAATCTCTTTGACCTTAAAACAAATTCATTCACATCAAATCTCTGCATAGTCCAAAGGACTCATCCACACAAGACACGTCTAATAAGCAGGCAAGTCTAATAAGATGGTCTAAGGTTCACCTACCCGAGCAGACCTAGAGCCAGAGAAGTCTCTCTGTAGCTCATCCCATGACCCAAGTGACCATACCTGCCATTTTCCCTGGGCTGGGCTCCTGGCTGCTGGATTCCAGGACAATTTATGCTCTCTGGAAAGGATCATGGGTATAGTAGAAGAAGAGATAAATTAGGAAAACAATTAAACAATTAAGCTGCACTGTCTCTCAGCTCATTTGTGTTGCCAGCATAAACTCAGTAGCTTGACATACCAGTGGCTGTGGGGGAAGGGTTCATTTGGCGGTGTAAACACCAAAATCTGAGCTTTCTTCTCTAGGCTGCCTGTGCCATCAGTGGAAAAATATAAACATTAGCAGTTCTCCTCATGCACAGTAATCACCAAAAACAAGTTAGCTGGCTTACTAGAAGTGGCAGGTCATCTCTCTTGACTTAAAGGCAGGTTAAGATGTCAAGCTCAGATGCAGATGATACAAATGCCACCTTAGGTAACAGAAACTATCCTTCCCCCACCCCCCCCACCCCCCCCACCCCCAGAGGTAAGTAATTTAAATCAGATATGCAGACTTCTAAGACATTTCATCTCATTCCTTTTTTTTTTTTATCTTCCAAAGTCCTAGTCTTTGATACATACCATAAGCAAGACTTACCTGTTGCTCGATAGCATTTTAAGCACTACCGTTGTAGAAACTGATATGGGAATGGATTAAGCAAATGGTTCACTTCCAACAGAAGCTGCAGCACATGTGAAACATACTTTTTCCAGTCTGAAGCAAAATTACCTTTGAATTTACATTAAGGACATAACTGGTTCATATGTAAAATTGATGGTTTTTCTCCCTATAGGCCACCATTGGATAACCTGTTCTTTCACCATTTTGCAAATCTTGCATGTACAGTAAAGATTTTTTGGCAATTATTTAGAGGCTTCCTCCCCCACAACTTCTTATGAACTCCATCTGGACAGAATGAAAGAATCTAGAGTCAAACAGTACATCAAATCCCCAAGCGGTATACTCCTAAATCCATTGTTTCTCGTAATGTTTCAAAGAATTATGTTTGAGTAAGGAAATTGAGGGCTTAGTAATATATTGATAATTAACACAACAGATGTTGTATAAGTCTTGGCTGCAATAGCATTTCTTTCTGAAAAGAAAATAAGTATGTTAAGCAACAATAAATACATTTTAGTGGCATTATTTTAGGGCTTTTTAAAACAGTTTAGCCTTGTAAGTGGCTTATTTCATGTCTGAAATGAAAATATTCAGCAGTCCTCACAATCTGCTCCTTATTTTTTTTATTTTTGTCTTATTTCGTTCAAGTTCAAAATGAATCCATATTTTCTGTGATTTATTGGGTAACACTGTAAGAAAGGCAAGACAGTAACCTCAGGCAAACCATATGTAGTGAACAGGTTCCAGAGACACTTTATTGCTTTCTACCAGTGGTAGGTTAGCACTGGCAGTCTTCCTTCTGAATAGGTTACAACTGCTATCAGATACATCTGTTCAGCATTTTACTGCAAAGAGAATGTAATGCCAAAACAATGCTAAACTTGGATTGCCCATTTCCTGAGATTACTGCTCTCAAAAAGTTCACATAAAGTTTTTCTCTCTGTAATTTTAACATCTGACAAACAAAATTTGAAGCAATATTTTAATTTCATACATTATCCATAATCTTCTGCAGAAAATATAACTATAATTAGTGTAATCACTGTCATCTGCCAGCAGAGAAAATAGATTCCAGAAATAATTTATGCTGAGTGTTTTACTTCAAGGGGTTTGTTGTTGTTGTTGTTGTTTTTATTGTAGAAAACCTACATTTCTATGTTCTCACCTTCCCTGAAAGACCTTTCTAGGGAATTGTTTATCCTTTTCTAATAGAGAAATAGTTTATATTTTATACCATACAGTCTAGCTACTTTCAATAACATTTATATGGGGATTTTATTTTACAACTGAAAATCTTAATAGAGCCTTTCTACTTTCTGTTTCTACAGCGTAAGCCCATACAGCCTTACAGTATACACCCGAGACAGTCCTCAGAGGCTAAGACAAAAAAAAAAAAAAAAAACCAAAACCAAAAAAAACCCCAGGACAGACAATTATCACATTAAAGGCAGTCTCACTACTTTTATCTTCCTGAATGTCAATGTCTTCCCATCTATATAGCTGATCATGATAAGAACAGACTACTCTGAGGTGTGATGGGGGTGCAGCCTGTAACTTAGCAGCATGATAAAGGTCAGCTCTGGGACATCTCCTCCCTCTGATTTTTGCTTGCTGCCCTTCTGCAGATTCAGTGGTACAACAGAAAAGTTTTGGGTCCTGCAGCTATGGTTCAAAAAAATGCATGTACTAATACCTAGTGCCCACGTTAATTTTCCCAAAAGGAACTTTGCAAAGCACAGGTAAATGGTTGTTTGGGTTTTTTTTCAGATTATGTGGGTAGTCGGTATTGTGGTACAATGCCTCTAGTCCAGATGGTCAGCTGGAGTTTATACTAAGCATGTACACAGCTATGCATGCTCAGCCTTGCCACTGGCTGTGGCTGAGAGCACAGAGCTGTGGCAGCTTTGCATCCATCAGGGCGCAGATGCTGGTAACACCCTGCACAACACAAATCATGAAAATCTGCTTCATCACCTGACTTCTCCAGCCTCCACAGTTTACTTGCAGACAAGTCTCAGTGTTATTTTGACCTGCCTCTGGGCAGTGCTCCATCATTCGGCCCAAAATGAGAGATAACGAACAAAAAATAGCTGAAGAACGATCAGAGCAACAATCTTCCTTTTCTATTCCTGCCTTAATCCTATGTCCAAAGACAAGTGAACTGGTGTCTGACGTAGATGGAAAACTACTTGAAGCAAGGCAAGGTTGAGTCATTTTGCAAGGGGCATTGCCCTAGCTTTAGCAGTGTTTCCAATGTTATATTTAACACAGGAGGACAAGTAGCTCCACTCATTTTTATAAGTATGAGAAAAGATTTTTATGTTCCTTTCTCCATCAGAGATTGAACATAGCACTTACATATTTTATCTCTTGTTATTCCTCTGTCCCAGGTTTTCCTGGAAGGGTGGGAAATATATGACCTGGTATGAAATACAAAATTTATATATTATTATAGATATTTCTTATTACTACCACTTTTATTAGTCAAGAGTGTGAGGTTTCATGAAGGCAGTTTTTGTGCCTTCATTCATTCAGAGATACAGGAAGAATGATTATAGATATTGCTCTTGTAAACACGATGTCTTTTCTTCCTATGAAAATTCCCTGCTTCCCTTGTTTTAGAATATTTTTTGTGATCCAAATATTCAATGGTTCCATAACATCTACTGTTAAGTACAACCTCTTCTCAAAAATATCCCGCCAGCCCAGATGTGAGTGTGATGATGTATATCTGTGGAGCAGCTGACGGAGTTTCCATAGTGCTTAGGAATGAAGCTTGTAGTCTACAGAGCCTGAAATACAGAAAAGCCAGGGGACAAGCAATTTTACTTATACCCTGAAATGGAAAAAGCAACAGAGCAAAGCTTTCTCTTTTCCCATTTCACCTATATAATGTACACAGGATTATGTTGCTGTCTTAATGTATAACTTGATCACTTTCTTCTTTGTACTACACAAAATTTCTCCAGGATATATCCAGAACAAATGTAAAAAGAAGACTTACTTTCAAATACATTATTCTTTGTCCTTTTCAGAAATAATAGATTTTTTTTTTTTTGCTTGATAATTTTTAAGTTTTAGCTTCCATAACCCCTTGAAAAGCAAAATAGAAAAACACTACATGGTGTATTTGGTGTGATGTTTTAATAATAGTAGTTAGTCAACTTAGAAAAAGAGAGTGGTCTAGGAAACTACTAAGGTTATGGTGACAGAAGCACCCAATTGTTTTCTTGATGGAAGTAGAAGCATTTAAAATCAGTATATGTTATCTTAGTTTAATAAAGTAGCTGAGATTAACGTTTGCTTTAAATCAGTCTCTGTTATGCATTTGAAATGTATTCTTCTTGACAATTAGAATACTTAAAACTGACTTAATTCACACAGTATTCAGCAGTACCACTGCGTCTGATCCTTGTGAAGTAAGGGTTTAGGACACATTTATTAGAGAAGATTTCTAATGAATTGCTATGCGTTGATGGACAATTGAGTGAATTCTGAGAGTTACTTGCATTTCTTTATCACTATGACTATATCTCACCTCTCATTCCTCTACCCATCCAGTCAAAGCTATAACTATCTTTTTTTTCATCGGTTATATAAATACCAGTCTCTGAATCAGGGAAGTCAATAGCAATTTTAGCGCTGCCCCTGAACTGCTCAGGTTCAACCTATTGCTATTGCAGCTGAATAAACATCTAAGAAGGATTCTTTTGCTTTCCTGTGAGAAAATCTCCATAAATTCTCCAACACTGTAATTACTAAACCACTGGCAAAGTCATACAAGGCAATTAACTCCCTCAGCTTCTTTCTATCTCCGTGCAACTCAAAGCTGATATTGAGGGACACACGTTAAACAGGCATTTAACTTAACATAAAGAAATCAGTTGCACTTAAACACAAGCTTTCAAGGTTTTTCTGAAGGCTCGATTTCTGCATGTCTTGGCCTCAGAATTTAGTTGGGTCAGGACCTGCCAGAATTTCATAGGCAGTTTTATGCTACTCTACATGGCCCCTAATTGGTGGCACTCACCTACATTCTAGTCCAAAGTGACTCACACTCGTAAAACTGGGATAAAAACCAGGCCATATTCCCCTCTGATTTAACATAATTGTTCATAAATGAATGGGCAGTGACACTGCCCTGCAGCCCCACGTTAGATGGTAGCAGTAAAACAGAGAGGCTATCCTGAATCCCAACCACTGAAGCCCAAAACAGCCTTCCTGGTGCACCCTGCCTATGCAAAAGTGTTCTGTGGCAATGCCACAAGTAGTGACTAAAGCCTGAAAGAAACTCATCCAAATAGCTTCACAGTGCGACACCAGGTGTTACTAGTGTGGCTGAAATGACATTAGTAACTCCTGTGTTGTCGTACATTGATGCATACTGAAAAATACATGGGTGATCCTCTGTGGTTGGAAAATTTGGAAAATGTAATGTGGTTTGCTGGATTTTTTTGGTGGGAAATTCAGAAGAGGTTAAACCTTTTATAGCATGGACTGAAATGCTTTCTACAGCAACAAAAGACTATTTAGCAGCTGTTTTCCTACCAGAAAAAAATGCAGAAATAATAAAAAAAAAACCATATTGAGAAGCCTAGAACAAAAGCACACTCTAAATTTTAAGTTTAAATGCCAGAACTCTTGAAAGTTCATCTTGTGTGTTGATATGAGAGGAAGGAAATAATAAATTCTATCTACGATCGGGCATGGACCTAGTATACTATAGGTCAGTCTGATTTATTGTAGATATTTATGATTTTCTTTGTTTCATAAACAGTTATTAGCTTAATGTTAAGCAGAAGACTTTGTGAGTGAAACATATCAACTGACGTGAGACCAGTCTAATCTCAGCTGCTGGACAAGCTGTTAATAGATATTCAAATCTCAATACAGCTACATTTACTTTCCCCTGCTAAGTATAAACGTGTTTGGTATTCACTGCAGCTGGTGTTACTAGAATGATGCTAATGATAGTTTATCTGCTTCCCACTCTTGCATAGCTCAATCCTCACATTTAAATCAGTGATGCCAAAAAGAAATTACATCATATACTGCAGATCTAAAGTTAATCTTCAGTTCTGGCATCACCTACCTGAAGGTGGAAAAATATTCCACCCTTTGGCAGATGCAATTGCCATCATAAACACTCATAGATGCCTTTGTTATCTCCTCAGTCATTGACTTTTACTTCGCAACAAAAAATGCTTGTTTGTGCAAGTGGCTGGCTTTGTTGCTTTTCTTTCCCCTCCTCTTTATCAGGAAAACTAGCTTGTTGCCTTATATAATGTATTACTTACGGTAATTTGATTTTCATTAGTGATTCAAACAACACTGAACCTTGTCATGAACTCTGGGACTACGAGGTTAGTTGTTGAAACTCACCCCTCTGTCACTGCAAGCTCAGTTTTCTTAGTGTCAGCCTTCTCTCTCTTCTAAAAATTGAAGTTTCTCACCCACCTTAATGCCTCATCACTGACAGAGATCTTGCAACTGAATCCCTCTCCAGCACCTCAACCACCTCTACACCATCAAATGACAAATTCATTAAACTTTTCTGTTAAATGAAACGTTCATTTTGGTGATATACAGAAAGCTTTCAATAATGTGGTTGAAAATTATTATCTTATTCAACCAGTGCCAAAGTAGCTGTTTACTACCATATGGGTAGCTATTACATCTAGCTGAAAAAAACGTTTTGTTTGTGGTTTTTTTTTCCTTTGAAATTGCCTCTTTTCTAGATAGCTACGAACTTGAACGAGCACAGTTTAACTTTGGAAAAGTTGTTTCAGATGCAAGGAAGGTTCAACTGGAACACTGACTCATGCTAAAACATGTTTGGTTTCATCAAAGCTAATACCATAATTACAGAATAAAGACAAAGAAGATATGAAACGAGACCTAATTTTCTAGGCTTCTGATTCTTTACAGTGTAAAAGAGAGTCTTGAAATTTTAGGACAACTTATAATTTCTCAGTCTTACCTGCCACATACCATCGCAGGTCCAGGACACCAAAGAGTTGTACCATTCAAGTGCACAGAAGTGCAGGATGGAGGACTGGGCTTCGTAACCAGCAGCTTGCTCCATTTCTAATTCTGCTAAACTTGGTACTTGAAAACAAAATCTTCCACAAAAGAGCACTGCTTCTACACCCAACTTGAATCATTAGGCCAACATCAAATAAACAAAAAAATAGGTTAATGTTCTCAATTCAAATTAATTTTAGGGTTTTACAGTATCCTGAGAAATCTCTGCATATGGTCTCCTTCCAAAAATTCCAGCAAGACTTCTGGATCATTTACTTTAAATATGTACATATAAAGATTGTATGGAAGATATGCTGCAAGACTGCAACAGAAACGTAAGAACCCCAGAGATGGGCTAGATTTATCAAGATACCTAGTCTGCTGCTGGGACCCAAAGTAACATGTTGAGCTATGGAGGTGTTTCAGCCTTCTCAGAGCCAGGTCACTATGGTGGTTACAATGTGAGATATATTTATTGTATTGCTCTATGCTGTGCCCTCCAGGTATATTGCTGAAAACATCATCAATCCTCTTGTTTATGAACTCCATCCAGACCTATCTCTTAGTCCCATGCCTCCTATGCAAGCATACATAGAGATGTAGTGACTCATTAGCACTGCACCACTGATACGACATAATCTGGAGTTTAAACTTGATAATTCTGATTTATGAGAAAAAAATACTACAAATCTGTTATTAAAGCTCTAAAGATATTTCTCTAGTATCTAAACCATACAAATTAGGCCTATCATGTAGCTAACATTACCATTATTTGTGCCTGCAACATTCCTAAAAAGAAAAAAAAAAAAAGCAAAAAAAGGTTCGTGCAGTTTACAGTTGTCAGTTTTATGTAATCCTCATGCACTCTGTTTCAGTGTCGATGTTGATTATATCCCCAACACATGAACAAGCTACAGAGGCACAACATACAATTTATTTACAAAAGACAAGTATACAGAAATATGTATTTATAGTAAAGTAGTTTGGCAAATTTTTTGTTCATTCAGCTTGCTGAAATGAATATTTTGCAATGCAGTGAAAAAAAAATATTAATTCACTATGATGATTGATTACTGTGAAAAAGGGCAGACAAATAGACATTCGCATCTGTGCTGCTAAATTTTCATGACAATTTTGCAAGGCTGTATTATGCAGTAATATTAAAACAATTTGCAGTAAATCAATTTCCTACTCTACCCATTAAATTAAAGTTGGTTGAAGCCAGATATTTTCTTGACTTGCACTTACAGAAATACTGGATCACAAGGATTTTTATTTTTTTATATATATATGCTACCATGTATATTCACTATTTATCCACAGTATGTGTTTCACTATTGCCAAAGGATTTTGCCTTCAACCATAAGCCGAGCTCTAAAAACCAGAGAATTAAATGTCAGTTATAAGCCACAAAGAGAAAACAAAATGAAAATACATGTATTGGTTAGGCAGCTTTACTCACAAATACCTGAGCAAGATAGTTTGTCTAATACTAATCCATAACGATTCTTGCTGTCTGTCTTTCAGTTATCCATCTCCTTGATCGCAGTATGGAACTACTTTGTTTAGTGTAAAATTCTTTGCTTTCATCTAGCAATGGAGAAAGATTACTTTTGCCCCACTTTAAATTTCTGCTTCTGCAAGTTCTGATATTTCTATGCTGAAAGACTTCTTCAAAATGCTATTTTAAATATCCAGACTTTTATGCCCTCAATGAAATCGTCAAGGTTGAATATGAAAAAACTCATGGGAAGCACCAATGTATAACAAACAAAATAAAGAAAATACAAGTTTATACAAGGATGTAGAGTATCAAACAGTATATCATGAAAATGTATCCTTTGAATGACATTTGGAGTCTGGGATTCCAGCCAAAAAGAAAAAGCTTTTAGGTTATGTTGTTTCAAGATCAAAAGATCAGAAGTTTTTTATAATCTATCAAGTAAGAGCCAACAGATTTACACTATATTTTCTCTTGTCCTTTCAGCCTTCAAGAAAATATTAGGTAGGAAGACAATAAGAACAGTCTGCAAAAAAAATGTAGAACATAATAAGTATATTAGAAATGTCCAAATATTTTATAATATTGATTTTACTGAATTATTTTGTAGCTTAATACATAGATAAATACGTAGATTGAAAAAACAGTGATGCTTTGGTAAGTTATATTTCTATTCAGATAGACATTTTTAGGCATGCTATTGCAGCTAAGTATAAGGGGGATAACTAATTTTTATACTGTACAACTTTGTTCCATCATGAAAATAGAAACATGAAAGATAAAATTAGAACTACAGATAGATAAAATTCAGGTCTACCTCCACAGCTTGGTTGAGCTTGACTTATCTGCCTTTTGTACTTCAATACATTAGTTCATGTGGTAATGCTCAATGTGAAACCCATTGGAATTTAAGACCCTTATGTCTTGTACTTTAAAGATAAGTCAGCAGTCTGTGCTAGCATAAGTGAACGAGGTCTTCATGATCTTTTGGGGCCTGTTCGCACACAGCATTTGTTCCTTAGTGAACTGAGGTGTACCCTGTTATTCTTTCACCCTACCTTGATATATATACACCTGGGCTAAGTTTAACCTCCTCGCTTCCAGGTCAGACTTTCTTGACATTGGAGGAATAATCACCTAGCAAGATCCAACTTCTTTTTAGACATAATATCAAGGTCAAGAGAAGTCCTGGCCTTTAAAACATAAAAAATTGCATACTGTTAGTGGAGTAGTACCCTTTTTAATAATTACAACAGTTTTCAAAACAATCATAATAAGGCTAGAAGGGAAAACTAAAACCTCTAAAGCAAGTAACTTTTTTTATATCAGCATATATGGAAGTGTAGTGTTAAATCTCATCTACTGTGGTTTGTGCAAATTTTACACTTCTGGTAAAGCAGTATGAAACACAGCTTTTCCTGCTTGACAAGGCTTTAAGCTCTCAGGTTTGAAGTGTAAATGATAGTACATTGCAGTGGTCTAGGAGATACTTTCAGGGAGTATTCTGTTTCTATATTACATATCTCTCTCTTTCCTGCCCAAACTCCCCTAGGAGTTTGGGAGCAGGATAATGGCATCTTCTGTACTTGGAACACACATCAAGCACTAATGAGCCATAATAATACATATTTTGCATACTTTACTTGGATTTATTTCTTATACATGCCTGTATATTTTAAAATAAGATGCTGATATGAAAAACAAGTTCATATTGAAGGTAATTATGAGAGGTTTTTAAACTTTAATCCTATACAGACAGGTTTGAAAAAGATTTCTCTCTGCAGTATTGTCTTTACTTAGACAGCAGACCCTAATTTTTCATGTGCTGTTGTCATTTATGTTAATGAAATCTCTTCCTGCACTTTTCTGCCTTAAATATATATATCAGAAGAAACCACCAATATACCTGCAATTTTAATTTGGTGATACAGATTAGCTCATTTGTGCCAGATAATACCAAACCAGACTACCAAAAGCACAAGTTTTATTTACCTTAAGTTGAGGATGTCATAAAACATATCTCAGACTTTAGGGCATGTTTCTTAAAGTCCTAGGATTTCAGTCATTTAAAAATGCACGCTCAGGATGAGGATTTCATAATGCCTTTGGATGGCAAAATCAAGGTTTGAAAAGTCCACTCCCACATTAAAAGATGTGCTGGAGATATGAGACCTTTTGCCACGATTCTCACAATTTTGTTGGAGCAAAAGCAGCCTTCACAAAAAAACAATTCAGCATTGGCTGTACATTCGCAGGTTGGAAATCTGAGAGTGGAAGGAAATGAGCTGCAGTGCTGGAGAGCAACTGAAGAGTATTAAAATACTTGGATTCTACTCAAAGCCCCTCTACATTCTTTTATAGACTATCTACTCAGAGGAGACCTCATGTCATGCTGGAATATAGTGAATAAACATCTGTTTGTGAAACATATCTCCCACTATATTAATAGAATATATATATAATTGGCTGATTTACTTAGCCAAGGAGGAGAATTTGGAAGAACACCCCATTAAAAGAATCACATCCTGCCATTTCATATTTCATTTGAACTTTGTTATCTGACACTTCCATTCTTTACTGGAAAAAAAAAAGAAATGTAATTACTAAAGCCCTTTCAAATCTTGTCAGGATTTTTAAAATGTCATTCTAAAGGGTAAAAGGCTAGCGATGCTGTTGACTAGTGAATGTAGTGCTCTGTGTCTTTGTTGCATAACCTATAGCCTTTTAGTTACAGTTCTGGTATCTGCATTCAGTATAAACTCAGCATGTGATAGATATACTAACTGCAGCTAAAAAGAGCTGGAGCCTGAATCAAAGAACCATTCTGCTCACTCTTTTTGCATACGAGTGAATGAATCCAAAGCTAGTAGTAAAAGAGACTAGTAGCAGGTATTTCCTTTGTTGTCTGTCTGGTTTACCTGTAAATGTAGAAAATACCTGCTCACATTAAAAAGAAACCGTTGCCATTTTAAAGAAGTTTAAGTTCAGTTCCATAATGCTAAAAATAAATCACCCTCCTTCCCCAGGAAGTTTTGTTCTTTTTCAGATTTCTTTTCTAATACTGGAATGTGTATTTTAGTACTATAGACTAAAATTTGGGGAAAAAAAAAAAAAAAAAAAAAAAAAGGACCAGTAAGAATTCTTTCGAATTTCTTTTCCATCTACAAGACATTAACACATACATACACAAACTGCTTCATTGTTGGTCTGGGAATTATATGAAAGTAGTGACAAGCCTAATAGGTCCTCTCACTTTCTTATGAAGGTAATGTTCTACTTTTTACTGCTTTGTTTTGTTTCTTCTTTTTTCCCCCAAGGTTCAATACATCCAAAGTATTGGTAGTGCCTCTGTGTGTTTAAACTATTCAGAAGGTATCAGAGATGCAAGATGTCTTCTCGGTCATATCTGTGATATGTTAATGTCTAGATCTAAAGCCCCATTAATTGCATTAGTCAAGTGACTACAGTTCCAGCATAACTATATATATGAAGCAGCTGTGCAGTATTTGAAGTTAGCTGTAGACCAAATGTAATTAGAAATTTCTCTTTTTACAGGAAAATTCATATAGACTAAACAACTGGGAAGGATCTTTCTTCAAGATAGATACTGGCTCCATTTCTCAGCTACGTATCTTTGTGGACAAAGCAAGAAAAGCATCCATGAAGGAGCTCTGAAATGTAGGATCTATCCAAAGAACGGTATCTAGAGAGCAGGAGATCATGTGTAATGGGTTATAGAGGAAGCACTCGAAGCCTTTAAGTCTCAAACTACAGGACCAGCCTTAGAAAGTGAAGGTCTGGACAAAAAGGACATGAAAGCTGGTTTTATTCGTACAGATTCTGGACTTAATTCTGCTGAAGTGACAGCTTAAGGTATGACATTGTCCTTCCCAAAACAGCTACTGGTTTTCTTTGCTTTTCCCCTTTTCTCTTGAACAAGATTGATTTCTTTCACGAAAATCATTATGGAGACTGATATGGATTAGCTCTGAAAGTTCAGCTAGGATTTTCTCAATTAGGTAAATGAAGGTAGGTCCTTAACATCCTACCCTAATGTTTAAATCTAAAGTAGTTTCTCATGTCAGTTAATATTACACTGCACTTGCTTCAATACTTGGGCAAGAGTTTTCCTGTCTATGCATAAATGATCCTTTTTTGTTTGGATGGGGGGGCTGTACAGTTGCTAAGATCTTGCCCTAAAATCAATTTAGGAGGTGACAAAGAGTGAAAGGAGAATCTTAAATTACTTAAATAAGATCAGAGAAAGTACTTACTTTGGAACACGAATATATTGATTTCAAAAATATCAATGAATAAATCAACCATTAACTGAGATTCTTTGGGTACTTTTCATCTCTGCAATCTAATAGAATTAAACCCTATGTTTCTGTTGGCACAGGATCTGTTGGTAAAAATAATCCTATGCATTGAAGTGTCCTTCCTCCTTTTTACAGATGATAAAGGGGGAAGGGAGGGAATCCTGCTTCCTTAAAGGGAATAGCAGGATTTAAAACACAACCGGAACAAACCAGCTCTCCAGAGCAGCACCTTCCTCTGACTGGTTCTTAAAAAGACTGAACAGCTACGCAAGGTCAAAATAGTGTGGTAGGAAGGGATTTGCTTTTTCTGTTTATAGGATTGGATGTTTAAGTTCAGGGTCTAGACTTTTTCATTTACGTCTGCAGTACCTTTGGCAAAGAAAACAACCTGTTCTTTTTCACAGTTTATATGACAATGTATATACTATTACATTTCAATAAACTAGTGTTTACAAGCAGGCAGTAAAATACTAAGAAAACAATGTTAATAACTGTCCAGATATCAGGTTCTGTATTAAATCTTCAGTTATTACAGCTTGCTGTGGAAACACAGCAGTTTAAGTGGTGAGTATTAAACAGTTTGTGGAGTGCTATAAATTTCAGACGCATTTATATTATATAGTACTGTGCAAATCATAATCTGAAAGTCAGTTTCATTTGTGCAATATGTGCTTTAGTAGAAGAAAAACAGTTCAAGCCTGTGTCTTCCATTTTTATGAAGATTTTAAAGGATTATTTAAGTTGAAGGAAAAGCAGCTTGTAATTAAATTTGGGCTATAGCACCAAGAAAGGATCACAAGCAATAGCTGAGCTGGCTAAGCACTTACTAAAACTCTAACTTTCTTGGGTTTATGACCAATTTAAATATTTTCTTTAACATTCCATTAGGGGGACACAACTAAATTGCCTTATGAGGTACTTGGAGCAATGCTATCACATAAATCACTTAACCTAGTCCTGTGTTAAGGGATTTGATTCCAGTCAGTTCTCAACTACTGATTGTTTCAAATCACAATTACTTTAGCAAGCAATATAGCCGTGTTTCCTTTGGCCACAGGGAAGGAGTGCCTGCCTTGGTTTTGTCTGCAAGTGAAAAACAGTGAGTAATCTGGAAAGAGAAGAGAAGGTGCAAAGGAAGAACATTTGCTTCACTGCTTGCTCTTTGCTTCTCAAGAAATCCCTCAGTCAAGACAAAAGTGAGTGGGTCCAGCAAAAGCCCAGTTTGCACAGGAAGCACACCGGAGGACCAAGCACTGTACTGATATGGCTGGATGTTAAAGGAGCTCCAAAAAGCAATGCAGGAATTGCTCTGCCTGATGCAGAGGCAGAAAGTGTAAAAAGTACCTTTTTCTGGCATGTCTTCAGCATTCCATCTTTCCTTTGGTGAAATCTAACATCCTTCAAGTTCTGGAGCTGGAAAATTAATAATAACGATAATTAATAGGAATAGGAATAGGAATAGGAGTAATGATGATGATGAAAATTATGAGAGGGGGAAAAAAGGAAGCAGGAAAAAAGCATAGGAAATAAATGGGTAAAAAAGGGGAAGGAAAAACCCCAACCAAAATCCCCCAGAAGAACCAGGGGGGGGAAGGAAAAACAGGAAAAAAGAACATCACCATTTCTTGTAGCAAGAGAGGAACTAACCAAATTGCTGACTGAAGTAATCAGGCAATAATCAAATTGTTCACCTAGTTTAAATACATTTAGCAAAATACTGATTTAACATTTATCAAGCCATAAGGTAAATAGATTAACAGTGTTGGAGCTGCAGCAGTTCTGGAACAAACCCCCCAGAGGGAACAAACAATTGGGCTTTGAGGAACAAAGGAGTACAGAAGACACACAGCCATGGAGATTTGAGGGGACAAAAAGATAACTCTATGACTAAAAGATGGGACAAACTAGAAATCAGCAGTGTTGGAGACCCTAGCAACTAAGAACCAATTTCTAGGAGGATGCCCCCCCCCCCCTCCCCCTTCTCCTTCAGGTCACCCCAACACCCCAGCTGGGGCAGCCTGGAAGCCCCCACAGTGGGAGTGTGGGCTCACGGGGCCAAGAGAGGGGTCTTGCAGACCTTAGCAAGCTGGGAGAACTCAGCAATTTGAGGGTGCCTGTCACAGTTTATGTTACTGTGATGCTAAAATTTACCAGAGTTATATGCTGGCAAACACATCCATCGTAACTGTATGTGGCATTTCTATGCTTGAGCAATCGCAGTTGTATCTTGCAACGCTTACTCTATTAAAGGATCATTGTCATATGTATTTTTACCTAATTATGGTCTCTTTCTTCCCTGGATAATGCCATTCTTATGCACATTTCCATCAACAGCCATTTGTACCCGTTGTTCTTCAGCTAGCAGTTTAAAGGAAAAAGAAATTGGTTTATATTTTGTATCTTCAGTTATTATTTGGAAAAGGATGTGTTTTCTCATGGGCAAACATCCTGAATGTTGCCTCAGTTACAGGATCTAGCCAGAAGAGGATGCTAAATAAAATATAGGTTGGCAAAATTTAAAGTTTAGTGGTTTATTTATTTTTTAAATAGTATCCAGGGATCTTGACAATAAGTCTTAGTAGAGAGACCAGCCTGACTGTTAGATCCGAAACAGACTACAGAAATATTTCTTTAATCCTGTACAAGATTTCTCATGTTCTGGGATTAACAGATAAATTCTAGCAAACTACGCTGTAGAAATTAACACTCTCCTATTCTTCTTTGCCAGAGCTTTCCATTATCACAAGAGTCAGTAGAAACTGTCAGTGACAGGGTATTTGAGCTAAGACAATATACATGCTTTCTCCTGCTAACATTGCTAAGAGACAGTAAGCTCTTGGGACAGAACACAAATCTGGGGTTAAAACCCTAAACTACAACAGCAAGTTTTGCAAGTGCTTGCAAATAGCAGCAAGTAAACACATTGGTTCAAGAGTCATTTTGCAATAATGCAAAAGTATTATATATATTTAAAGTTACTCCGAATGTGTAGCATTAACTTAACAAAGGGCTAGTTCCCATGAGTAGAAAAGAATGCAACACCTTCAGATAACTACCCATCTAGCAACACTTGAGAGGCAACACAAGGGCTGACCCCTTGTTGAACTCACCCGACCAGGTTGTGGAAAGAGGAAAGGCACAAAGAAAATGAGAAGACAAAGGTTTTCAGACTGGTTTGAAAAGTATCCTTCTTCTGAGAACAAAAGTAGTTAGCTCTTACGAAATTGCACTCAGAAGAAGACCACTCCTGTGGTCTATAAAGAAACCCAAATTCCTAGGTTCCAAGGCAGGTTGGGGACAGACTGGAGTAAAATAATCATGAATGTAGATATTTTGGTTGTCGCAAACTACCCTTTGTTAGTGTATTGTGGTCCCACCATTAAACAATACTTTGAGACACCTTTCTGGTCACCATTTTTGTCACTGGTCATGAACTCCAAAAGCAGCAGTGGGAGTTTAAACTGATCCAGGCGTTTCACACATCAAAAGGCCATAGGAATTACAAGTGAAATTGCATTGTCCATCAGGATCAGTGACAGCCCAGACCTCATCCCCACTGAAGTACGATCAAAAAAGGAACAAAAGTAAAAATAGCTCTGTAGGCATAAATGCAATGTGGTAAATATTGTTTTGATAGCACTTTTCTCCCTGGAGGACCACCTTTGATAATTCTACAGATCCTATTCTTAAATTAGTCCTGGCTATTTAAGGCTTGGGTTTTTTTTTTACCTTAAGCAATTTAATCTAGAAAAAAATTGCTTGTCAGAACAGCCTAAACTACTCATAAAATTTTTCAACATCACTGACCTTCTTTTGTCATCCTAGTGAGACATGTTCCCATGCAAGTGTGCTTTAGCCTTAAGATTAGGGCTGGTGATGGTCTTCATGCTGGAGTTATCATTTTGTATACTTGGGGGGTACAGGGAGTATCACATATTTCCATTACGCACTTGGCACGTGTGTCTTTGAAAAGCATCTACAAAGTGTAAAATTATTCCTGTGTTCTCAAGCAGATTTATCACTCCAGCAATGGTAGATAACACAAGTGGTTAAGGAGTCCAGTTGTATTTAGATTCAGCCTTCTAATTTGACTCGCTTTTTTTTCTTGTCAGGCAGCTCCAGCAGAGGTAGTCATGAACCTTGAAAGCTTTGTAGTAAATTCCATGGTTGCAGGCCTCCTGTGCTGGTTTCTAGCATTCTCTGGGAAGAAATAAAAACAAAAGCAACAACAAAAACGACAAATACAAAAACAAAACCCAAAACCACTACAACCCAAAAAAACCAGGACCATGATAGTCAAACTGAAGTATTTGATTTAGCAATATATTTGACCAAAACCCAAGACTATTGTTAATATTGACCAATAAGAAATCCTACTCTCACGTCCTTTTGAGTCTCAGTTTAGCAGTCATCTATTTTAGATTGTTTTTCTACAAGTAACAGAGATCTGAAAGCAGCCACCCCCTTACAACATACATGTTTCTGACTAAATCATACTTATTCTTGCCTGTAATGAGATGTCACACAGATCTATGATGCCAAAGGAAGGGTGTCTAAACTGAACATTAGATACAATAGATTTTCATATCATGTAATTAAAAATCTCAAAATCTCTTTTTTGGGGGGAGGCCTGGTTGAATGCCCATGAAAGTCAGTGACGATGTTCCCACTGACATACCCATGCATGGTTTATACATTCATTTAACATCAGCTAGGGTTCTTTTTTATACCTATATTGTTATAATCATAAATATTTACCCACCTAAATATATATATAAATATATAAACATGCTTTTAACTGCCATATAGACATACCATATTAAGAGGAAGCTTTGTGATATGGCTTATCCTTTGCGTGCAAAGACTTGATTGCTACTGGGCTTTTGGCAGGGATAAATCTCTGAAAGTTGCATCTCCTTCCTGCAGAGGCACCTGGATGACCTGGTGACAGCCTACTCCTCTTGGGGCTACAGAGCCCATTTCACAGCAGAAAAAGACAGCTTTGAATGAAGAAGAAACCTCTTTTAGTTCCATTTCAGTGACAGCTGGCCCAGCAGAAAGGTTAGGCAGCACCTGTACAAGAGCTTTAAAAATGTCTGTGGCTAACACACAGTGGGTAGGTTGCAGTCATGTCCTGGTCTCATCATCATTTTTGTTTATCCAGTGAGAGGTTAGTGCAAAAGGCAGTAGCAATCAAAAGAAAAGAACACAGATCTCCTCCTTTCCTGTTTGAATTTCCCTCCTCCTAGGACAGGACACGAGTCCTGCCCTTGGCCTAGAGCTTGGGTCATCTCCTGGAAAGCCAAAAATGGAAATTAAATCTTTTGAGAATGAGGAGAGCATGGAACCTGTCTTTTACTACGTGAGAGACAGATGGCTGCAGTAGAATTTTTCTATGGCCTTGCTTTGTGAAGAACACAGTCATAGAGCCATACAATTATTATACTCCAAGCAGGTCTGTAGGACAGGTACCAAGAAGCTTGCTTTCTGGATCCCCAGATCCTACCTGCTCAGGCTGAGCAAAAACACCTGAGGAAACTCCTCAGTGACACTGAGATTTTGTTACACAGCGAGGAAGTGGAAAGGTTTGGTACAGGTTGGCAAAAGGGCACACGAAGCCCCATTGCACCCTTCATGGCAACACAATGTTGATTCAGCCTTGAACTTACAAATGAAAGAATGACTGACCTTTCATTAATAGTTCATTGTACATATTGACCCTTAGCACTATATTGATGGCTATACAGCTGTTATCAAATAAACACTGAGATCTAGCCTATAGATTCTGTAGGCTTAGGCTTGGACCTAAGGCATATTACGAAAGTTCCACCTATAGCAGAACAGACTAGTGTATTTTTCCAGAAAATTAAAAAGATAACATGGAATTCCAGTCATAAATCAAATGTCATCCTTGGTAATGGACCTATACTATAGGTTTACAGTTCAAAGTCTTAAAATTTAAAAAACTCTTGAGTCCCTTCTCTAAAAATGTTATCAGCTGTTAAGTGTTTTGTAAATAAATCTCCTATGTTCAGTACCTGGGTCATTTTTGCTATCACTTGGGACAGAAGACACCGATGAAACCATACAGAGCTCTGAATGAAAATAGCCACGCACCTGGACAAGAGGACCGAATTCCCAGCTCACACAACAGGCACCGTTCAAGTACTGCAGTGCTGATGTACGAGTCCCTGATTCACCCCATTTAAAAATAATACCAAAGGTTCTGGCAGATCTTTTGTAGCAACTTCCAGCAGTTATTAGAATATAAAAGTGAGCAACTGACTAAACACAGAACCCAGTTGCTGACAGAAGATAGGAATAATTTTTCAAGCAAATCTTTTGAGTGGTGAGTCTTGGAGTATAAACTGTCGAGGCCGATTTCGTTGACTGACAGTTTTTAGTATTTGAGTAGGTAAAGAGCTGTGAAAATTCTTCACTTCATAAGCATTTTGAAAGTGATTTCTGACATATAAACTTTTGGCAGCAATTTTCAAGGGGGTCATCTAAAATGACTGATATAGTAGTTAGTGTGATGCAGGCGTAGCACATTTAACAGTCACTGAGCTTCGAATATGACACAGTATGATCCTAATTGCAGCACTGCAAGCAAGGCATAAAGGAGTTGCTCATAGTGCTTGACATATATTTTATGACTATGAAAAAAGAAAGAGGCTTCAACTGGTAAAATCAGGACATGGTACAATACCTCCACTGCATTTTACAGATAAGAAAATGCCATTTACTAGCATGACCGAGGCCATTAAAAAAGAAAAATAAGATAAATCCCTACTTATTTTAGGAGGTTTTTTAGATCCTAGGTCACACATACTCAAATGTCACAAAATTATTACAGTATATTGTAGTTTAGGTTTTCCTACACACTAAGAAATATGGAAGCTGAAGCAGTAAGATTTGGATTCTGGGACCAGCTCTCATGCCAAAAACTCAGTGGTGTGAAGAATTGCTTCTGCTACATGTTGTTTTATTATAGCAATGCACATGATTTATACCAGGAGACACCTTGGCTCTATGGTTTTAATTCAGTTCCACTGATGGATTTTCACTTGAACTGCTCAATGCACATGAACTTGGGTGAGCTGCTTTTATGAAGAGTTTTGCACCTACAAAAAGGCTAATTGGACTGATTAATTCTTCCTGGAAATGTTATTTCTGAAGGGAATCTGGTGAGCATTCCTATCGTGTTCTGTACAGGTATGCAAAGTCTGGGATCCAGAAAAACTACCTTTAGCATTAAACCGATAGGTGGAAAATATTTCAGATCTGGCCTTCTCTTTTTTGGCAAAGGTATTGACAATGAAGTTTTCACAGCATTTCTATATCTTTGAAAATGGATACTGTATTTTCTGATATGTAATTACTATTTTTTTTTAAATCAAATATTTGTACAGAGCAGGTTTTCAGGTTTGTTTTTTTCCATGTCTCCCTCCTTAATGATCATACTGTTTAAGCCTCTGACTTCTATTCTGATTTTCCATTTTCCTCAGCTTCCAGAGAATCCAGTACTACAAATCCTAGATTCATGAGTCCTTTTGAGGCTTGATGTTCATTTAGAGTTGGGCTGGTAGACCTGGAAGAAATCACAGTGATAGACAAAGTACAGACTTCATAATTTTCCATTTTATCTTATGTCTTATCTTAATTCTTCATGCTTACATTTACATTTATTTGTTTTTATCTTAATAAAACTGTGGACAACCATCTTTTCTGCTTGTCTTTTTGATGTATCTTTTTATATTGCTTTTTCTTTCTGTCCATTCCTCTCCATTACTGGGTTAGCCCAATCATTCGATGTATGTAGGATATGTGATTATCTTTAGAGTACTGATGCTAGACCCTGTGAAGCAGCCGCTGCAGTCCTTGATCTTTCACATGGACCCTTCTATTTGCTCTGCGAGTACTCCCAAGGGTAGTGTCTAGTGCTTGCTATTCTACATGCACTACATGTAGGCGGTACATGTACATCCATGTAGTGCATCTTCACAGGCTGGCCTTAGGGTCAGGGGGCAAGACATTGTTCACATTGGTAAAATAGCAACGGATCACAGAAGCATCTGAGCGCTGATATGACTTCAGTTTGCTATTAGGTGATTAAAGTCTTGACCAGTGAACAACCGAACACAGCAACAGAGCAAGGTCAAACATGAACTGCATCAAATGGCAAATGGCAGTGGAATAGGCAGCTGAATTGGGTTTCAGCCTACTGAAAACTAGTAGCTCAATTAAGAAATATCTAGTGCTGGTACTAATTTATAAAGATTCTTTAAGGTCTTTGGAAGGTTTTATTAATTTTGTGCTTGAAATGCATATTTTGCCGTGTCCCAATCGTCCATGATGGCATTTTTTCCTAGAATTCCAATGGACCACCATTCTGGCATCGTGAAGAGTTAGCAGAACACTTTGTTACCTCTGTCTTTCCAGTCAATTCTCAGATCGTCTCCCTGCCATTTAATTTGGCCTGGCAGAACTTCTTAATTCACAGGTTTGGAGAACTGCCCCTGCTGCGTCCCAGTGCCCTGCCAGGGCAAGCGCCAGTTTGGCATCAGTTACTCTACGTATACCCTTATTCCTATGAAATAAAATAAAGAGATAAGCCAATAAAATATGCACAGGATGAATGGGAGACTAGACCCTGGTCCAGGGAGTGAGGAATCAGGACCCTGTGAGCTCTGGCATCTGACTCAGCCATGCCCTTGGCGGTCAGGAGTCAGCCTTTCCCACCACGGTAGAAGGGAGCAGCCTGCCCTGCTGGGGTAAGGCAGACAAGCAGAAGCCGCCCTTTCCAGCAGAAATTGGGAAATTGTGTATTGCCTTTGTTCTGGAAGGGTGATACCTATGTTCCCTCTGGCTGGCAAGGGAGCTCACCAGTCACCCATGCAAGCAGGTTGTGTATTTTAGCAGAGCTACCTACAAGGCATGGGGGGTGCTGGGGGGCTCTGGAGCTGGGGGGCTCTGGGGCTGGGGCCAAAGTGGTTCTGCAGATGCTTTAGCCATTCCTGTGTAGTCATGAATTATGAGATGATTTCATCTGTCAAAGTAAATACATTCAACTGTGTTTTATCAAGCACACAAATTTCTGTTTCATTCTTTAATATCTTTAGATCCATGACCAAAATCTTAGCCTATGTAAACCTGATTAGATTGGAATAGTGCATAATAAATCATTTTTTAATGATGTATCTGTTTGCAAACTAAGCCTATTCGTGCATCAATAGCAACACAAGGAGTCCCCAACCATGTATCAGAACACTGCGCAAACATACTACAAAAAGATGGCTGCTCCCCCAAATGAAATCCCAAATGAAGATGTGGACAGAGGAGTCAAAATTGTGAGGTTTAGGGAATTAGGGGATAGTAAGTTGAACATAGTGTTTCACACTGTTTTTCCACATGCACTTTAATGATTATTTTCCAGTCTTGTGGAAGTTGCTAAAGAGAACAATTTTGTTCATTTTAATGTGGAAGATTTTTTTTTTTTTTTAACACTCCAGGGGTGATCCATTAGGTTAATCTGCAGTTTAATGATCTGATTTATTCAGAGTATCTGAAACATCACGACGACTTGCTATGCATCTATTAAGTCCGGAATCCAATGTGAGCATGCAGAAGCACATGGGTAAGCAAATCAAATGAAAGCTGTGAAGAAAGTTGCACAGAAGCTGCATAAATGAGATCTTTGTATCTGAAAGGCTCATGGGAAGGATAAATAATTTCAAGATTGATTTAATGCAAAGACACAAGCTGAACAAGCTGAATGATTTTTTTTCATTTTCTGTTCTCTCCAATGAGGGACAATGTTGACTCATGAATTTTCCTGAAGTGACAGGAAACCCTGAAGGGAGAAAACTAAAAAAATCAGCTAAGATGAATAAAAAAATAATTATTAATTCAATACAGAGGAACTGTAGATGGATGATGTTACTCTTGCCAGTAGTAGGCAAAGTTAACAGCTTAGTCATAATATTTAAACTTAAATAATATGAGTACTTTAGTCATTTGGGTTTATTTTAATTTTGTAAAAAGCAAGATATAAATTTCATGGAAGGTGAGGGAGAGAAAATTAACCGAAGTAAGTTCTGGAGCTGAAAACACTAAAAAAATTATACCATGGGGCACATTCAACAAATATTACTATCAGTAAATTTATCTTACAGACCTAAGTGAGATTTGCAGCGTAGAGGGCCTGTAGGATTCTTCAGAAGGCAGATTGAGGAACTGTCATAGATATAAGACAAAGGTGACAACTATGCTGTGGCAAACAATGAAAGCTTTGAGTTTACTCAGAAACAAAGCCTAAGCCTACATGAACGACTGAGTATCTCTTTCCATCTTCACATACTTCACAGAAAAGCCTCGAGCCTCATATTTTGTAGCATGGTTCAATAATAGAACCATTAACATTTTCAACTATTTTCTAACACATGGTTTGGTTCGGTTCATAAGATGGGGCTGTAAAAATAAGAAAAATCAGCCTCTTGCAGATTCTGGGAGTAGCAACAGAACTGGGTTGAAAGAACAGCAGAATCTAACATGGGTACAAATAAAATGAAAAATGTTTCCAATGCAGATTGACATTGTCATAGTCAATTCTTATTTCAGATACTCATTGCTACAAAAAGATGTCTTTAACTTTTTCTATATTTGAGATCAAAAATAATTTGAGCATTGGCATCTACTTCAAATATCTATGAAATAATCCATAAATCTCAATATATGCATTTTATATGTATTTTTGTATGCTTTTACAGGATAATTGCTGGTTATGTCTTTGTGAGATCTTCTATGTTCCCTTCTTGCCCTTTTTTGGAGATACAGTGTTCTCTGACCTTAATTTATCTCAGTCTGGGAAAGCATTTGCAAACAACCACCATGGAAGTTTTTCCATGAAAACACTTTTTTCTTTTTTTCCCCTGTCTGTATTTATGGCTGTTTCCACTGATAGACACATATTTTTACTAACCTAGAGGTATGCATTTACCCAGATGAAGGTAATTTATTTACAGTGTTAATTTCTAGAATGTATTGACATTAACAAAATGTTTGAAAATAATGGTTTGCACTTTCTCCCCAGTCTTTTTCTTCATACGATAGAGTCTGTTGGAATTTTATGCATATCAAGCAAAGCAAATTCAATTTAAAAATTGCAATATCTACCATGTTTAAGAAATGGAAATGTAAAATATTTTCCTAAAAAACACACTTTGTTTTCAGTAGCTGGAGGAACCACCATTATTGCATTATGCATTATTGCATTATTGTAACATTGCATTATCGCCTTTGGAAATGAGGATCCACAAAGCCAAGCTACCAAACCAAGTCAAGACCTAGAGACAAACATTTCCCAGAACTGGTGGTAGATTTCATGTTTGCTCTCATAGGCTAGCAGAATTTTGAAAATGCTTGGGGTGCCCACCCCACCCTGAAAGCTTTCAGGGTTAAGCCTAGCAGCCTGGAGCAACTGCTGCCTGCCAGCCTGCCCTCCGTACAGCCCCAGCCGACACCCCCAGCCCCGGTGCCCCACTCTGGGTGCCCAGCTTCCCAGTACCTGGCCACAGATCAGCATCTGAAGACACCCCAAAGTGTGTTTTATTGTATTCATTACAGATCGATGGGAGATGCAGGCTCTGTAGTGAGAGCTCTCTCAAAGGTCCTAATCTGGCACTGTGGTCTGAGAGCCATACGTATCTATGCACCACTAGGTTCCAAAAAGGATTAAATCCTAAATGAAAATTAAGACCATTTTAAGACATTTTTGTGTTTTTTTCCCACAGCACCCTCAGGAATAACAGGCTTGATTCTTCTTTTCAATAGAAGTACTAGACAAACTGCTGTTTAACTGCACTGATCAGATAAACCTGATCCAGCAAAACCATTCAGGAAGCAGAAAAGAGAGAACTGTACACAAAATTCTCTGGTAATGGAGTTTCTTTTCAATTATTTACATTATCCAAAGTATTTTTTTTCCACGTACTGAATATAATAATCTGGTCTTTAGCTAGGTAATGTATCAATAATACAAAATCTGTTCTCTTGGTACCTTCATAATTTTCAACTAAAATAAAGGTAATGTCAAAAAGCATTGCTTTATGCTCACTTTAACTGATACACAACGAGTAAGAGAAATTTGTCATGCTCTCATCCTTTTCTGGGGCCAGTCAGCCAGCTCTCTATTTGATTCTTTTTCTTGTTTACCTGGCAAATGATCGGTCTAATGGCTGGTGGGACTAACTTTCCCTATTACTGACTACCCTGCCAAAAAAGAAGCAATGTCATATCACATCAATAGGTCAGTAACAATTTCCTTATGGAAAACCAGATTTCCAATCCCACAAAATTACCCCAGGAGGGTTCACCAACCAGATGTCACTTTTCTTCAGGAGTTGCCACAAATGTCATGGAACAGTCCTTAATCCAAAGTATTTCATTAATTTCAAAATCACTATTGATTTATTAGATTTATCTTTTCATAATAAAAAAAATTGTCATAAAAACATTTATTCTGCCTAGGTAACCAGTTTGTTGTAAGATCAGGATCTGTATCTTTTGTCACCTCAAGAGTCTGTGCAAAACAAATTTTTGTGCAAAACCCTTTTTTTTTTTTTTTTTCATTGTGAATGCAGGCTAGTAGATACAGGCAGAGACACGCAATAATTATGTAGCATTTCATCCTGCCATTGATTTGTGCTCAAAATTCCCATTGATATGCAGGATCAGGCACATCTTTGCCAGATGGGATTTTTCCAGACTAACCCCTTGAAATTTCACAGTGCTATGTAACGGCAACACTTACCACCTTAGTCAAAAAAAGTAACAGTGCAATTTCATTGTAAACTTGGATTTGTTCAAATCCTCAACAGGACAGTCCAAGAGAGAATGATGTAAAATTCCTGTGTACCATTATACACAATACCCTCTCCCCATCTTAAAGAAGCTAGAAGGATTACAGAGCAGTGTCAACCCACGTGACATTGGCCTGACTCACCAAAACAAAGGAATATTTTATTTCCATGCCTATTTACTTTGCCTGCCTGTCAGTCTGTCAAACAGCAACCATCTGTGACTATAAGGAAAACCAATCCCCTGATCAAAGCACTGAAATACAGTGAGCAAAGAAGTAGCAACATCAAAATGATGATTATGAAGGTCCCCATAATCTAACATGAACCACCTGTGAATTTTCTGGATTGAAATGAGAGTAGGAACAGTTCAGCAGGTGCCTTTAGGCTGAGAGACCAGCACAGCTGAAAAAAAATAATTGGTCCCTTTGAGTTCACAACTCCAATCTCCTTTTTAAGCAGGGCTGTCTTTTTCAGCAGGCTCCACTACAGGTACCAAGATTAGCCTTTTTCCAGGTTGTTATGGTATCCGTGTGTTGTGGTGACTACAGTCCTGTGTTGCCCTTGATGCTGTTTTCAACAAGATCCCAAAGCTTCCAGGAAATAACAGCTTTTTTCACATTCCCATATGTTTCTGCTGTGTCCAGAACATATGTTATGCTGAAACAAAAGCCATTGCTTCCCATACCAGTGTACCAAATTACCATCCCTGGTGTATCGATTTTTTGTCAGTAGTAACATCAGGTGAAGTATTTTGTAACTCAAATTATGGTCCTGTTTACAATTCCTTCTGTAGCCCTCCCCCGTCCTTTCAAAGTGATATCCTTTCCAGATTCCCTCTTGGAGTCCTTTGCTTCCTCACTACCCATGATGGCAATGAAAAACCCAATAATTTATTTCAGTACATTAAAATTAGCTTAAGTATAAACAGCATACCGCTGATAACAAAGGAAAACGTACATCCCACTGATGTTCTCGAGCCTGGCAAAGAGAGAAAGAGGCACTCCAGGGTGCAGTTCCCTACCATATGATCCCTTTTGACTGCAATGCAGTTGTTTACATCGTCTGCACAGTACCTGATATGAAAACTGCAGAGTCTGAATTCCTCCTGTGCACTGTTCTGCCCCAAGGGAACAGCCAGGCCATGGGAAAACCAAACAAACGACAGTTCCAAGGCCAGGATCACCTTCTGCTTAGGCAGGATGAATGACTTGCACTTCTGAGACGCCGTCTCTGGCGACTTAAGTGAATCAATTCCTCCTTCCCATCACTTACTAAGGCCCCAGCGTGACAGTGGCTTTTGATCTACCAATGGCCTGTATGGCACCACTGCATTAATGCCGCCTGTTTAGCAGAGAGCAATTTCTGTGTCTACCTATTTAATCATAATTAAAATAAAATAAAATGTGTTTAATAATAATTTAAAATAAAATTTCATCTATTTAATAATAATTCATCAGCAGAGGACCTGAGAGTTCCTCTGCTGAACTATATTGATACCACTTTTGGCATACCTAAAGATATATAGCATCTGTGCAATGGGGGAGCACAAATCAAGCAGGTACTCATACCAGAGTATACCTGAGAATATTAAACCCACACAATTCAATGAAGACTCAAAAGCATTTGGAAATAGCACATCATACATCACCACAGAATGAGCTATGTAACTCCCAGGCTCAGCCTACCTCATACAGAAGCAGTTCTGCACCTTCAGTTTTTGAGGATGGTTGAGGTTTCTCTACCATCTCTGTTTGGACACAAAGTCCCCCTCTCCAGAGAAAAACACTCAGTACCAGTGCCTTGAGAATTGTGGAACAGTGTTTCAAGTCCTATTATTTAGCATTTTTCTCAGCTATAACCAACTGCTCTCAAGCTCACAGGACTAAGCACAACACCATTGACACCAGCAGAATAAGATTTATTCACGACTAATGATGCTTGGTTCAATAAATAGACTGGAATTGGCTGATAGATACTATTGTACCACTTTATACCTCACTCCATATTGTTATATTTAATACTGGAAGCAATAAACAATTCTTAACTGTTGGGTTTTTTTAAAAAAATTGCATGTGTAAGCCCAACAATAATATTTATTGTGTAAAGCACAGCCTGACTAATGCTTTTTTCCCAGACAAAATAAACAAAATAAAGCAAACTCCTGCAGGTATTCATGACCAACAGTAAATGTCACTCTGAAAAGCATAATATATGGAGAATAAACAAACACCAAGGGATTTTTTTCAAAGAGCCTGGAAAACTAACATTGGCCTCTTTTTCTTGAATCTCTGAACTGCAATCTTAGACTTTTCTGGTTTCACCCTACCTGTTTTCTAATTTTCAGTTACACATGGTCAGAACTGGTTTCCTCATTTTTCCCTTTTCCTTCAGAACTGAGAGCCTGTGTTGAAAAAATCCCTAGGATCACGATTTTTCAGAGATTGAATTGTCTTCTGTATTTAAAAAAGTGTTCATTCTGAAGCCAAGATTAAGGTCTCAGGAAGGGCAGGATTCAGAGGATTCAGTGGCTGCATATCACTCCGGGCTGGTTTTGTGCTGCTGATAAGATTTTAGTTGCCATGAAGACAGCAGGTTTTTCCACTCAGAGCACACAACTGGAAAAAGAGAAAAGAGAATGGGGGAAATTGGGCTTCCTAAATGGGATTGCTAGATTAAAAAGAAAATTGACTTGCTTACACCCATTTGATATTATGTATAGTATATTTGTAATGCAAATACTTTTATTATTAATAATGCTCTTAAGGTTCAGTTTTACGAAACTTGAAGATCTTCAACAAGCCTTCTTTCAAAAAAAAAAAAAAAGTCCTTGTATAAAATCTCAAAGTCAAAAACGTATTCATGGCTACAAGTAAGTGAGATACTATTTCCCCCTTGTCTAAAAGCTGTTCCCTTTCATCTTTCTGAATACCTTTTTAACCAGCACAGATCATGTCTGCACTCAGCGGTTACATGGAAACAGAGGCTAAAAGCTCTGGAATAAGAAACAGCCTGGGTTAGTAAATGGTGTTGAAACTCATACGACTGGAGAGTGCTCCCAGACTCAAACTATAATATCAAAATTGCATCCTGTACTATTAACAGCCCAGGTCATTGCCAGCTGTGGCTCTGCTCTGAGGTGTAAACCTCACATGGCAAGACAAACAACACCCCAAAGACTTTGTAACGCTGAGAGGTCAACTGGTCAGCGCAGCGATAAAGGACACCTAGTAACTTAGAAATACACTGCAGTACTTTAGAAACAGGATGGTGCATCTTCTCCTCAATCTTGTGTTTTATTGGTCCACTGCTGGTAATGGAAAGGCAGCTGAAGGCCAAAATAATCAAGGCATCACCCTAATATTCTTGAGGTAATATTACTGTTTCCAATTACTCTCCTCTGAGCAAATACAGGGGCAGAGGGAGGGGGTTTGCTTGCCCAGGCTTTCTTTGCCAAACCTGCTATGCAATACAGTCCTGGCAGGGCAGTAACTGCTTGCAAAGCACATTACAGCCCCCTGGCCAAGTACAGCTATGTCGGACGAACGGATCAGCACATGCAGAACTGCAGACTGAAAAAGGGCCAAGCTGGCTTTCCCGATGAGCTGCCCCATATGCTCCTCAGCTGCAAGCTGCAACTACAGCCTGTGGTCAAAATTCTAGCACATACCAGCATTGTCTTTGCTGTACACTACTAATTCAGTTCCTCTGGGTTTTTTTCGTGGATGCTTTTTTCACTCCGCTTTCAAGTTACGCTCAGCATATTTCGCTGTGCCAAGTTTCTGGCTGGCTGTGAGGTGCAGCCTGTGTGACACCAGGTGCTGGAGGAGTTTAGGACAGCCATGGGAGAGTGCAGTCAAGGAGCAGTACCAGAATGCAGCATCTGCCCACGTGAGCCTCGAGGCCACTGCTCCCTCATTTTTTACTTCAAAAGATCTTAGTTGTTGCCACCCCAGCATCTTTTTAAAGAAGAGCATTAACTGTAACTCCACCTAAATACAAGGTTCTTCAGGAAAAAGTGCCACCACCACCAACAGGAATGGGAAAAGAATTTGCACTGGAAGCAGAGGCAGGCTGATGAATGGCTTCTCAGAAAGCAGATATTGAAGGTAATGTTCTATGGTTATCCATACACTTAAGGATAAGTATAGCAAAACAAAAACCGAAGAAATAATTTGAAAGCAACAGATTTCTATCGGAAAAGGGCATTTGGAAGAAAGAGTTTTAGTGAAGCAGTTTTGTAACTCAGTGTCACTCTAATAAATTCTACTGCAACATACAGAAGTGCTAAGATGCAATTTATACTTAGAATGTAAGCATATAATTGTGTGAAATATTCGCTGTACTAAAATGCATAGGAAACACCAAGATCCGTATTTCGTATAGTGTGCAAAAAGAGGTTTTACAGAACACATCCAATGACCAAATGTGAATGTTGCAGCATTCATGGTGGATTCTTGCTTTGCTATGATATTAAGCTGATGTTTTTATCCTGTATTTGTAAAACACCATACAGTTTGTCAGTGCCACTTTGCGTACTCTTACAAATTTGATTAAAAACTAGAAGACAGAAAACATCAAAGAAATAAACAGAATGTGCAAAGTAGCAAGTGATGGAGGCTGAAGTGGTATAAAAACCATGCTGCCAGTAAACTGGGCTTCACATTATTTCTCCTGTTTTATATGCTGATAAAGTGACTGACCCAAAAGCTGGAAAACTAAAACTGGCTGATGAAAGGAGGCAATAATTATTGAGGAAGGGGGCAAAGAATGTGTTTCATTGCCATACACAGCATGTGCAACAAAGTCATTCTATGATTCTGTCATACCTTTCCAAACAACACTGATTGCAACTTTTTCATCAGTATTTGTACCTTTTTTGTTGGCTCGTCTTTATTTCTCTAAGAACCTACTGTCTCTCACTATCCCACTGCAGCTTCTAAAGTCTTACAAACCCTTGCGTGCTGTGGTCCTTGAACAGCGTTATTCTTCTGTTGCTACATTCCTTCTATCCAGTACCTGCAGGTGCAGTGTTGGTCATTCTCATGTACCATTGCAGCACCTCTGAAAACCATTAATCAAACATCAGGGGGAAAAAAAAATCTGATTAAGTTATACAGACATTTTGCTTTTCAATCAAACATAGTTTAGCTAGTGAGTGATTAAAGTATATAAGTTATTATTAGCTGTGTCAGAAAATGTTTGTCTTACTATTTAATATGTGTGTTCTCATCCTATTCTAATTTCCAAGTCATGAAACAGAAGACTTCTGCTGCTGGTCATTAAAGATTTACCTGTTATTAAGTGAAACACTGATACCCCGTTCATTAGGCTACCTAGATGCAACTTCAGTAGCCAGTTTGTCTGCATAAATAAATTATATGTTTTGACTTTACTGCAAATTTTGCCTTCAAACCCACAGCTGAATGAAAGGCAGGAAAAAACCCCGACGTCTCCCTGCTCTGGAGCATACAAACAGATTGAGAAGTGTATCATCTGCACGTGTTACTGCAGCAGCCTTCCCTTTGTTGTCAAACTCGACTCGGATTCATTCCAAAATATCCAAGTCCAAACCTAATTTCTGGCAGGACCTGCAGGATCAAATATGTCTCCTTGGCATTCATTTGCTGTGAGAAAACCTCAAAAGGACAATGAATGACAGCCAAACTGATTATCGGTTTCAGTGAGTGAAGGTCAGTAAGTGTAACATCTGCCTTGCTGGTGCTTGCCTACATATTCATGTGCAACTTTCTGCTCATCCAGAGGTCACAAAAACTCACAGAATGAACAAGATCCCACTGGAACCCTCTGCTTCCATAGACATGCAGACAGATTATTTTTTCATTCACTCAGTAAGATATTTTTTTAAAAAATTTGACTGACTGAAGGAGCTACATGAGTCAAAAATTACTCTGGATTTATTTAAAAAAAAATGATGATGCAAAGATAAGGAGGAGGAGGATGGCAATCATGGATATGAATATTTCTTCTACCTTTTACAACATATGCTGATTCACTGAGATGATAAAAATTATTATCATGTCCATAGTGCCTTTCCTATGGAAAAAAAATCACCAAAAAAACCAAGGGGGGTGGGGGGTGGGGGGTGGGGAGCAAAATAAGTGCTGCCTCAAGCATTTTGGATCATCATGTCATATAAATTAACATAGGTCTGTCACAAATTAACACTGAATACCTGTGCAGCTGTGCTTACAAAAAACAAAACTTCAAAATGCCAGTTATAAGCCATGCAATCAAATAATTTCTACAACAAATCCCAAATGCTGCTGAAAGTGCCCTGAGTCCTCTGCCACGATCTAGGAGAATGATCTAGTCCACCATGAAGGACTTAAAAAATATTTTTTGAATGCAATTTTTACTACATATTGCACTACCTAAATGAGACCACACCCAAATCTTATTAACTGAAAAGATAATTTTGAGTTCAGAGCGACAAAACACAAATGAGTTTCAGAAGACATTTAGCAGAGGTCAGATTCTTTGCTGGAAATGTGGAAATACGGGACATAGTTGGTATGAAATAATTCATAAGAAAAAGAAATAGAAAAAAAATGAGTACTTCTGCAGCTGACACCCATTAGACTTCTGGTTTTATTGTTTTGGTTTCAAAAACCATTTTCATAGTTTGGAATAATATTCCTGAAGCTTGCTAAAGAATATTCCCTTTAATAAGCTATATGGAAGACATTCAGTGTATTGGTACGTTGAACACACCTCAAGTAAATTAGTTTTCATGATTCAACAGCCCAGACAGGGATATCCACGTAGCAGGCAGCGGAGCCAAAGCAGCTGAGTCGGTGCTGTTCTGTGTTGGGTACATTTTCCACCACATTGCTGGAACATGGCCTGAACATGTGTATTTGCACAACTTCCTCAGCACCCCAACAGTGACAAGCAGCTCTTCAACATCATAAAAGACGATCGTTGTTAAAAACAGGAAACTCTTCAGACTTCTTACTATATGTAGCGTTTTTATAGTCTTTCTTTTTCTTGAGTTCTCACCGCATGTTCTCATTCCATTCCATGCTTTCCCAGTATTATCGTTACACAGCAAAACTAGGGGAAAAATTTGTTCATCAAGACAGGAGATAGAAGGCTTTAGGTTCTTGATGAATAATATAAAAGAGATGAGACAAAATCATATGTTTGTTAACCAAAACTGAGCACTTAACCATTACAAAATGTTCATACTTAGCATTGCTATAGTGAAAAAAACCAGCAGCACCGTGAAGTGCAATTAGAGTATTACAAAAACAGACTGTGAAAGGCATAACCAAAAGAAGACATTAGTAGTTGTGTAGAGTAACTCCAGCAGATAGGCTGGAAAAATCAGTTTCGTAGAGATGGGTGTAACTTAATTTGAGATATGCCTGAAGCAACAACAACAAAAAGGTAGATTTCCTTCCTCAGTCAAATTTTATATTCTCACCAGAAGTTGATATTTCCTATTGTTTTATTACAACAAATAATTGCTAAACACAACAGAACCAAGAGACTTCAAGATGAGACATGGAGATAAGATCACATCTCCATTTGCTGTAGACAGAACACAAAAAGCATAGCAAGAGGTGTTGTTTCCATGCAGTCAGAGTGTGCAAAACAAAATTCTTACTTACCTAATGCAATTTCACATATATGCCATAGAGCTTGTGAGTGCTCTGAGAATTAAATTATGAACTTGATTCATTAAACAGATGTAGCTTTCTACTTACAAGGTCCTTAACGTGCTCCACAAAGTTTCATGAAAATTTTAATTCCACGGGAAGATTTTTTCTCTTCTTAATTTACAGTAAATTACCTGAATAGCATGTTCTTTTAATCTTTATCCTTCAAATAAATTAATGAGCAGCTTTAATTAATTAGTAGATACTAAGTGTTTGCTATTAATGATCATTCTCTTGTCATTGTCCTGTATTATATCAAATGTTTGTTAGAGCAAAAAATAATGAAAGTCATGATTAATAGTTGTGTTTATTATGGTAAATTCTAATTAGTCTATAGATAGCTTGCTCCACTGTTGTAACTGCTTATATAAACACAGCATAAAAGAAAGACGTATAATGTAAATAAACTGAAGACTGCAATTGCAGGAGCCATCATGGCTCCACAATATTTCAGGAATGTCTGTTTAGCAAGGATTGCCCAGCTGGAAAAGCAACAAAAGAAAAAAGAATGACTACATCAGAGGAAGAGAGAGGAGGGAGAAGAGCAAAATGTTTTAAAGTAGAGCTGAAGAACAAAGTTGCATGAAAGACAGAAAGAAAAACACTTGCAAGAAGTAGAAAAATTTTACTCAACACAAGAAAGTGCCCCAAACCCATTGATCACTCTGTCTTCTAGTTGACACCTACACCCCTATAGCTGATTAACTACACTTCTGATGAATTCTGCTTGTTCCTGTCCCAGATAGTGTGGGATCTCGGGGCTGGAAGTTAGTTTTTGTAGAAAGTACACATGAGATTTAAGCGTACTGGAGGGAAGATCTTGCAAGTGGCCCCTTTCATTAGCCATTTCTGAGATAGGAAAAATGTACTTTTGGCTTGACTCCCCTTCACTCACTTTGTTGTGTGCAAAAACACATTCCAGCTAAGGTTGAAAGCTGACCTGCTCGAGCGCAAAGACTGTCTTCAGCTTAATCACCGGCACAGGTACCATGGCTGGTCGGAGAGCTGGCTGAACATTTTTTAAGGAAAAAATTAATTATACAGAAAATGGCTTCTCTACCAACTTTTACAGTGAAAAAATTGCTTTCAGCAAGCCTCTTAAAAGATAATAATTTTATATCAGTGATAATCCACTGGAAAAAAGGGCATTTTATCTATTTTCACATAAATTCATTTTTCAATATTGCTGAAAAAGTGTAACTTCTGAGTAACGTGAATAAAGGCACGGTAGATGTGCTCTTGAGCAACGGTCCATTGAAAAATGAAAAAGTAGATGAGCTCACTGCTCTGTTAAATAAGAAAGCACTCACCCTCACTGCCTGAAAGAAATCAACCAGTTATAGTCATTTGCCAACTTTCAAAAAGCAGTTCACTTCTGTTATTTGAAATTAGATTATTAAGCACTTCTTTCCACAATCCTAACTTCAGGGACCAATGTCTATATAAATCAGCTTTAAAACTGTTTAAGGGTTACTTTTTCTTTAAAACAAGCAAACTAAAATTTTTTATTTGGTCACACATTTCTAGGATTGGAAACTTTATGTCAGAAGCTTTTTAATAAAAATTTATATATATATATATATATATATATATATATATATATATATTACTTTTTATACTCCAGACATTATTTTTTATCACTGAAATGCATGGGGAGTGTAGCCCCCAGCCTGATAGGGACAGGCAGGGAGGAAATCTTGGTCTCTCAAAACTTTTGGGCCAGGTATGTCTGTTCTGCAAGATGTTGGCCAAGCAAAACACCAAGTCTTATCTGAGCATGTTTTTTGTTCTAATCCACAAGACCTTCACTCACGTGCTTAACCTTAAACAGTTCAGAGAAGCTGGGGAGGTTGCTGGGAGTATATGCTTACCCAGCGCAGGAGATGGTGGGGGAATGAGGCTACACACAGGATAAGCACATGCTGTATACTTCTAAGAAATCGGTTTGATTTTCCGTGAGTAACATTTTCAGAAACATAAACCAGTTTTGCCCTTAAATTAACATGTGGCAAAAAATACACTTTTACTTTCAGCTAAATAATATATGAGGGAAAATGTTTCTAAGCTAAGCAGCCTATTAAATCTAAAAGTCTTTAGTTGAGTCATTTATATGCAGTCCATGAGGTCAAACAATTTACTTTTTTTATGGTTAATTACAACTTTTGAAGGAAACTAAAAGGCCTTAATATTGTGTGTCTGCTAATAATTACCAGTAATGTGATTAAATTCATGTTTAATGCTTATCTAAATTAGCTCATTAGCTTGTACGGATGTTTGAAAACCTCCAAAGACTGAAAAATATTCAGCTTTTGTTATAGTCCCAATACTGATCTCACAGACCGTGGCTACCATATTCATTACTCTCTGTATACATAGTACTGTATAGAATATCACTTGTTTCAAACCAATTATTATGCAAATCCCAAGATCTTCTTGCTTGCCACTCCCTGGTGACAATGAAATCTTGTTTGGCTTAAATAATCATTTGAGAGACATATACCTTGTGAATTAATATTACAGATTTTTGTGTAGTAATGAACTATATTTTCTTCCATCAGAGAGTACCAGGAAATAGCAAACATCAATCAGAAGAATAACTTCAGTTTCCCTGCAACTAAATTCTGGTGCCTTGATACTTTTATCTGGTGTATATGTTGCTAGATGAAAATAACAGACTAGTTTCGGTTAGTCTGTTTATGCTGCCTGTTTTTCTTATACTAAGATGCTTCTTATAACGGACTGATTTCAGTGACATGAATCAGAGAGGTAAGTGCATCTGATAAGAACTACATAACTTGTTGCTATTCCTTCCCCCTAAAGAGAGTATAAGAAAACAGCAAATGAGAAATATTGTCTGACTCAATAGGTAAAAAAATAAATAAATATATATATATAACAATTTGTCTTGTAAAACCATAGCAGATGCATAATTGCACATCAATATATTATAAAATTGTTTTTACAAAGATGTGCGGTTATATACCTATATAACTTTAAAGTTATTAGAGATATACAAAATGTATTGATTTTATTTTCTTTATTTCTTGTAAGGCAACATTTTTTAAAAAATTCTGCATGACTCTAAAGAAAATCGGAATTTTATTCTCAACTTTCATGGGACCAAATTTTAATCTGTATATGAAATCCAGTCTTCAGACCAAAAACTCTTCGGTTTCTTTAGTGCAATTGTTTAAAGCACAGATTTATGATCATAGACTATTTGTCACCATTTTACAATATTTTTTAATAAATTTAATTTCATGAATGTTGTAACTCCATTTCTTGGAATAATGAGTACTGTATTAAAAAAAATAATAAGTAAACCTCGTGGCATTCATTAAAACCACAAATTAAGATATAATTAAGCAAATTCCTGCTGGCAAAACATTGCAACAAATTAAAAAAGGAAAGATTTTTGCTCTGATTTCTCCATAGTCAGGAGAACATTAACTGTATTAATAGTGCTACCTTAGAATATCTAGCTGTAAAAATTTTTCATCAGCCAGAATTGCTGACACATGAGTTTGTTATTAGATAAGCTTCCAAACTTTCAGATGCATGTTCTGTTTGCTCATTCTTCCCTCTGTTTCTAATAAATATTCATTTCATGAACAAATTTTCAAATCCTTATTGAAGTAAAAAGAATAGCTAAATTTCTTACTCTAACTGGTACCCACATTTCAACAATTTTTCTTCAGAATAGATGTTGTAAGTTGTATTTTATGCAAAAGCCTGAATAATTTCAGAAAGAGAAAAACAAAAAAGTCTGTAGTTAAGTAAAACAGGTTATGTTGTCTAGTAATCATTATCATTCCAGTCATTCCAGCCATATAAAAACAATCCAGATAACCGTGGGGGTGGGGAATTTAACCAGTATTACTCCTTTATCTGACGGAGGCAATTTGTCTCCAATATCTGTACTTTTCAAACCCAGGATCATTCCCCATCTATGATAAACCTCTTTCATAAGTGGTCATCAAAACCAAGGCTCCTCCTCCTTGCTGTGTAGGTCACTAGCACTTGAGGTAATTGAGAAGGCCTCACCTCTGACAATCAGGAGCAGTCTCAAGCTTCTTGAAAACACTTCAATTTAAATGCAGCGATTATTTCAAGAATTAGTGCAATTCACATCAATATCTTCTTGTTCTCTCTATTCTATATAGAATTTTATAAAAAAGAAAGACTGGAATCTTGTGGTTCTTCCCTGGAAAGGATAATTTCTATTTTTCTCAGTAAAACATCCTTATGCATTGTAGCATTCATGGGACCCAAAGCTTTCCCTGAGGATAAGAGTCCATCTGTATTTTATTTCAAGGTTCAATTTTCACTGCAAGCAGCTAGGTTACGGCCTCTTTTTGCTATCTGTACAATGTAATCATTTATAAATTAGAAATAGTGTATATCCTTCAAATAAATTATTCCAAGCCATTCCATTTGTATGGTTATGCAGCCAGGAAAATGCATAAATAAAAATAATGTATTCTACAGAAGATAAAGCACATTGCTCTGACTCAAGCTTGCATTTGTATTTGAAAGGAATCATAGAACGGTCCCCCATAAAGGGACCTTTAAAAGGCATCTAGTCCAACACCCCCTCCAAGGAGCAGGGACATCTTCAACTAGATCAGGTTGCTCAGAGCCCCCATCCAACCCAACCTGGGATGGGTCATCTCCCACCTTTCTGGGCAACCTGTTCTATTGTTTCCCCACCCTCATAATAAAGAATGTCTTTCTTATACCTAGTCTAAACCTGCCTTCTTTTAGTTTAAAAGCATTACCCTTTGTCCTATTGCAACAGGCCCTGCTAAAATGTTTGTTCCCATCTTTCTTATAAGCCCCCTTTAGTACTGAAAGGCTGCAATAAAGTGTCCCCGGAGCCTTCTCTTCTCCAGGCTGAACAACCCCAACTCTCTCTGCCTGTCTTCATAGGGGAGCTGCTCCAGCCCTCGGATCATTTTTGAGGGCCTCCTCTGGACCTACTCCAACAGGTTCGTCTTTCCTGTGCAGAGCACTCCAGAGCTGGACACAGCACTCCAGCTCAGGTCTCACCAGAGCGGAGCAGAGGGGCAGAATCATTTCCCTCCATCTGCTGGCCACACTTCTTTTGATGCATCCTAGGATACAGGTGGAAACAGAGAGAGCAGTCTTTCACCCCTGCATTAGTCAACTTCCGTAATGGCAAACAAAAATGTTACAACCCCATAACCTGATCTCCACCCGGGAGCTTTCCATCTGCCCTCACCTCCTGCAGTCAGGGATGCTTCCCCTAGAAACCCCTCATGCTGCAGGGATGCTGCAGCTCCCCAGTGCTGGTACCTTCTCCGGCTCAGCAGGCGACAGACCAGAAGATCCTGCTATCTCCCTCCTCCCACCCTGTCTTTGGGATAAGAAGCCCAGCTGATGATGTTGTTTGCCCAAGCCCTGCTTGTGTATGCACACCTAAACATGCTGTGAGAGCGAAGCTCTGCAAAGATCCAGATTACCCGTTTATCCGTTCACAGCAGCTGAGGTCTCTGGAAACTAGAGACTCACCTCCCTCCTTGCCCTGCTTTCAATCCAGCCACAAATCCTGTTTCTCAGCCTGAATCTTTCCATCAGCTTTTGGGGCCAGGGAGCCAGGTACCACAGCAAGCACGGTCACATGTACAGCTTTTCTGTTAGAAAAGACTAGCAAAATTATTTTGTAGCTTGAAGAAAAAATTCAGCTGCAGCCAGGTACCTAGTTTTTCATTAATCTACAATAGCACTTTTTAGAAAGTATTGTTTGGCTTCTCCTTGGCTGTAGTATATGTATCACGGTGCCTGAGAGACTTGTTATCGGTCTACATAAGGGGAGGAAGCTGGCCATTACATATATTGGGAAGCCTGCTTGGATTGAACATGGCATACAGTGAGTGACATGCACAAGAGATGCTCAGTATGTGTTGGGAAATATTAGGGAAGTACATGGAGATGCACGTTAACATTACCATAGAGAAAACCAAAATCTTTCTATGCATTTTAGAAAGTTGACATATACACACACACACAAAAAATTGGAGTTGTTTTTATTTGAAATGCTTTTTTTCCCCTCCTAAGAACTATATAAATGAAATATTATGAATACAGTTCTAAAAAATCTTTAGATTTTGTGAGAAATATGAATCTTAATTTCTTGCCCTCTCTGAAAACAAATCACCTTTTGAAAAACTAGTTTTTACATAGATTATAGTTTTGATATTCAAAAGCCTCAATGATTTTTACACTTAAATGTAAACACTTCTTCCAAAAAGAACTTAATAATATCTACTGGAGAAGTATTCATTTTATAACTGGTAAGATAAAATCGGCTGGTTTGACTTATTTCCTTGTTTTTAAAATACCATACTTCGATTGCCAAACCAGGATTGTAAGGAGATATGTTTCAGAGGCTGACTCCTCTCGTTAGTTTTCAATTCTATCAGCGTTCTTGTACGGACCATTTGTACTGAACTGCCAGAGAACACATCAAAGGTTTCCTGCTGTTAGCAGCAAGAATATCTATCTTACCACCGTACTGGAGCCTGGAGTTTACCTATTGAATGGAATATCTTGTTTTCACTTTTAAAGCTTCATCACCTACTATACATTTTCACTGCCAAATGAGACCATAGGATCATCTTTCACTAATGAATATGCAGTGATTCATAGAAATGATTTTTTTTTCTATGTGCAGTAAGTACATACTTGTTAATAGCAAAGAAAGGTTTAAATTATTTTTTAAAATGACTGAAAGTAACATTTTCATCTGGGATTAGTTTTTTTAAAAATCTGTCAGAACACCAATATGTTAAACTTTAGGTAGTTACCTATCGATAAATATATATATTATGCAAATAAGCAGATTTGAGGAGGAAACACGATTTTTTAAATCTAAATCACTGGCAAGTAAATGCTAAGAAAAGGGTTGAATCATATATGAAAGAACATATAGAACATATAACCATATAACAACTGAATTTTGGCTTATTAAACAGGTATAATGTATACATTTTTCTAAACATCATACGAAAGTTAAGGAAAATATTTATGCCTTTATATAAAAAGGATTTTGGTACAGCTGATATAACCATTAAGAAAAATGTTTGCTGTGTTAACTGCTTTCACTTCTGCAAATATGATTCTAGAAGAAAACAACAGAATTCAGAAATGTCACACTGTATCTGTGTAGCTAGTGGCTATTTGGCTCTGATCTGGCATGCATTAACAGATCCGAAAGATGTGCAGCTATTCATTTGCAATTCAAAATGCCTACAGAACAGTATCACTCTATAAGAAATACAATCTATTATAATAAACTATCATTCAATGGCGACTTTGATAGTTTAGGAGTCTTGATTAATGAAGCCTTCTGTCTAAAAAAAAAATCAGGTTGTGATAATTAATCATTTACGGAAACTGTAAGAAGGACTCTGTGTGTGAGCACACCTACTAGCCCTTCTTCAGCAGTAACAGAAATCAATGTTTTCATTTACTCATCATCAGGGGTAGGACACGTCCGAGCAGTTCTGGTACCATAATACAATTCATTCACGTATCTATAAGAATAACGTCCTGCACAACAAGCATATCAATAATAGATGTGCCAAACAGAAAAGAAGCCAGTCTGCTACGGTAAGTTTAGGAATAACCATTTAGTCTGCTCTGACTCGTAGGAGCTCACTATTTTTCCAGTATGTGCACAGGTTTTCTTTTTGATTTTCAAAACAATTAATGGGTTCTTCAAGCTGAGAAAGTTGTACACTCCAGAATATTCAAAATACATGCATGTATAAAAGACTATAGGCAAGCTCCATCTAGCTATGTATCTGCAATACAGACACAAGTATTTTCATTCCCATCTGTAGAAGTGAAAGTGCTACAATCTTATGGCTCACTTTATATGTTATCCTGCCACAAAGAGACAACCTGCTGAGATTAATTGGAAATGCACAGGAAAGCTGCCTCAGCCTCCTAGCACTGCTGAGTCTGTCGCCCTAATGCTGGTAAATCTGAGGCTGCTACCATCAGTCCTCCACACTTAGAAAGAAAAAAGGATACGCTTTGGAACCTCACGTACCACTACATGAAACAGAAAGGGCAGAAACAAGCAATACACTTGTACCAGTTGCTTCAAACTTGTGAAGTTGTTATTTTCTTCGTAAGTAATACTGGTTTACATAACTAAAATATGATAAATGGAATAAACAGAAAAACACCATGATATTTACTGGGAATCTTCTTACGTTCTCTGCATCCCCAAGTCATCTGAGAAATTAATATCGTTATACAAGAGAGACTAACAGCCAGCCTCACTTGCAAAAATTGCATTTTGATATACTTTTATATATCAATATAAATATATATTTATATATCAATGTAAAATACTCCACAGTCTTTAGGTAAGAAGAGAGAAAAGTGGTTGCCCATATTTTAAAGTAAACAAACAAAAAAAAATGGGGTTAGGATGGGAACTATCAGAAGAAAAAATAGGATTGGTAGCTGGTGGGAAAAAATGGGAGATAACTCAGAAAAGATCCATGGATCTGGTAAATATAGGAAACTGAGGGGGGGGGGGGAAGGTAGTAATTGGCAAAGCAGAAAATTAGGTTTATGTGTGAAAGGCATTCAAACAATACTTGAACAAGGACCTAGGCCAGGGGAAAAAAAAAGGGGGGGGGGGGGGGCAATAATGGGTCTATCAAGACAAGTAGCTTAGGTGCAAAAATCAGGAATAAAGGACCGAGATGAAGAACCTTAGAAGGAAGAGCACACACTGCAGAGCACAACAAGGGGCCTTTTGGTTTGCTACTTGTGGACATGGGGCCACAGAAGAATTGGTAGCAGAGGACAGAGTTTTCTGTGCTGCAAAGCCAGCAGGAAAGTGGTAGAAAGGGAAGGTGGCTGGAATAGGCAGAGACGTAACAAGTGTCATTTAGTGAGGACAACAGAAACAGGTGGTCACAACCGCACAGTCTATTCAAGTGCTTGGAATGAAATCCTGAACTTCCCACATACATCTAAATTGCTACACCCAGAATCTGTTTCTAGTTTCTAGGTTCATGTGTGCAATCCAGATGCATCCCAGCCAGCCACTGGGCAAAAGTGGCAGGCAGAAGAAAACCAGTATGTATGGATATGGTGGGATGCAGAACACATGCACAACAGTATCGGGCAGCACAGGGATCACTACCGTGGGGCACACCAAGGAGAACAGCAGTCCTGCCTTGGCTTCCTGGCATGGACAGACTAAGTGAATACAGGATCCTGCGAAAAATCAGTAGGGTGTTCATGAAAGAAAAGTTATATAAAAGGGAAAGGGAGAGTGAAAATTATGAATACACTTAACCATGCAATTTCCTATGCATTATAACTTTATTACAGGATTTGAAATGTGCTACCACCAGAACATCTGCTTAAAATGCTTCAAAGTGATGCTTACTGTAGCATTTGCCTAAAGCTATCGGCAAATATTTATGAAATGCACCAGCTGAGTATGTCCAAGTATGATAGTAACAGTTTGTACACAAAATGATGAACAGCTACTGTTATTAGTTACCCTGTTACATCCAGAAGCAAACATCATATAATGGCTTTAGTATGTTCCAACCATGCAGGTAACCTATGAGATGTTATTTCTTGTTTTTCATTTGCTTTTTGAATAGACTGATGAAATTGAACCTTCTCCATAAAATTTAGTTATATGAAAAAAAAAAAAAAAAAGGTAATCCTAGATTCACAGCTGATCACATGCCTAATAAAAACACTACACCTCTAAGTGATATAAGGTCAATATTAAAATATTTTGAAGTACCACAGAAATCTGCATTTTCTCCGTTATTCTGCATTTAAAGGACTGTGTGAATAGCATACACTAAACTCTAAGTGTATTTGATGGTTAATATATTGAAGTGCTTGCTCATCATCATGATCCACTAAGACAATTTCCACAGACAATGAATAAAAAACAGCTGATTTAAAGGGAAAGGAAAAATATAAAAACTGAAGAAAAATCAAAAAACATAGGGTGCTTAATCACGAGTGCGTAACTAGTCAAAGCATGTTTTAACAAATACATTTCAGGCAAATGCTATATATGCTTTAGATACCTTTCTTTTTGGTAGTCTGTCATTGTCTTCCTGCCTTACTATCAATAATTGTAATTTTATTATTTGAGCCAGGAGGGCTAGAGAAGAGGGAAAAAAAAGACCCAGAAGACTTTACAACTTTCTTAGGATTGGGGCGTTATGGTTAGAGGGTGTATCTACATACATATACAAAGGCAAATGGAAGAATTTTTACCTCATCCAGATTGATAGGGTTTCATCTTAGAATTACAGGAAAATAATACCTCTTTTCTACTCACAAATCCTTGTTCACAAGAAAAAAATTTAGGTATGCATTTAATTTCAAAAGTACTGCTCCTCTGGGACAGGTCTCATGCAGAAAGTTACCCTTGTGTTCATGTTTTCAGGATCAGAAACTTAAAAAGCAGGTGCTCCTGACTAAATTCTCACTCTAATAACAGAGGAGTTACAGGCAGCAAATGGACCTGCTGCATGAAAAGTCTAACAGAGTCTCCCTGCAGCTTGGAGGGGACAACAGCGCAGAGGAGAACACAACTGTCCCTGTCGGCCACTGACTCCCAATCTCTTTCATACATGCAGCTGGTCAGAGATCAGATCCCTCCGTTTCTGTACATGCAGAAGTCCAGAAATCAGAATCTCTGATCTTTATGGTACGTTTCTTAACCATTACTTCTTTTTCAGTCAAGATCATGTGTCTTTATCGAGGGATAAAGCCCCCCTTGTTCTCCCTCTCATCAGCTTGTCCTATTTTGTTCTTCAGCTGAGAAACTTCTGCTTGAACTTCCTTCCTCCCTCGTCCCTCACTGTTTGTGATAACTGAGTTGTTCCAGCCCTGGTAATTTCCCCAGCACACCTTTCTTCTTCAGCGATTATTTATAATATCGATTGCCTCTTTTTTTATTGTTATCCAGTTTGGGTTTATTTGCTCCATAGATTATTCTGAGTATTTACATTGTATGATAGGCAGAGCGCTTGCTATCATGTATGACTCGTTAAGAAATGCACGTGAACCCCACAGATTCTTTAAGAATTATTCACCTGCAGAGATCTACAGTCTGAATCATCACAAAGTCTAATTTAAGCAAAGCAAAAACCATGAGTAGGAAGAAGCAATAACAGCAAACGCATCATATCAGAAAGGGTGATCTTCCTTACTGCTATCAACAGTTACAGTCAGATGTAATAAATACTAAAATTGATTTGGAATGAAAGAAAGGTGTGGTTTTTTCTTTGCTAAAGTATTACATTTTTATTGTTCGTTCATTTTGTTGTATTTTAAACCAAGGATTTAAGTATGATTTACATTAGGCATACCATAAAATTATTATATACTTAGTAACCCAAATAAAAATTCTGTTTCTCATAGTGTTGTAATATCAAACATTTTGACATTATTGACACATGGTATCTTAAAAAAAATTTTTTTTCAATTTTCTTCCACTGACTTTCTCATTTTTTCATCACATTTACTTGCTTCTAATCAGTATTTGAACATTCTTCCTTTCTCATTGAAAGTCAGTGACCACCCAGGGGTAGGAACAAGTGCCCACAGTTCTCTTTGATTTCAGCTATTATAAAAAAAACAGTATTTCGCAGTGAAAAAACTAGTTAGCTATTTTTGGTCAATTTAAATATACTTTCAGCTTTCTAGCTACTGCCAATGGCATGCATCAAACCCAAGATTGTGTTTAATGTCAGAACGGTCACAGTCATTACCCACAAGATTAAAAGATGTGCAGAACTGAAGACCCACTGACTAAAAACTGCTTTTATTTCAGTTTTATTGCTTAAAAAAATGTTACAAAATGAAGGTGTTTACAAAGCAAATGTATATAACATGTCCTGCACTCTCTGAGTAAGACCGAGCATTGCAGTCATAAAGCTAGGCTCCCCACCACAAGACTATGGTCAAAGTCAGCTCAGTAATTGAGGTCAGATTTTTACAGCCCATAGGAAACTTGGGCCTTCCACTTCTATGACATAACTGGGCTGGATACACCTATGCCTCAGAGCACTGGGACACAAGGCTATTATGCTTTTCTCCCTAACTGAACACAATGCTCTATCAATCATGTCAAAATGGTCAAAATGCTCCTTTAAATTTATTACTTTTTAAACTATTTTCCCTAGGTTTCTAACCAACCAGCTTCATGCAAAAAGGTTTTGAAATTTTTAATGTCATCTTTCAATTTTTATGGGCTTAGTATTAACATTTTCCAGAGTATAGTTTTCAGAGAACTGAGATTCAAGCAAAAGGTAGGTGAGATTAATTTCTATCCCAGGGTGCAGAAGTAAAAAACCAAACTGTTTTCCTATGCTAATCAACCTGTCTGCAAAATTTTGTTTTCAGTGAGAAATTTTTGGAGGAGGAAAAAAGGAAAAGTTACCTATCTAATGAAACCATTTTCCACAGAGGAACATTCCAATTCCTTTACCTCCTATACAATACTTTTTAATCCTCAGTAGCAGTCATTTAGATCAGCAAGAATTGTTTTATACATAGAAACTTCAATGGCATAAAAGGAACTATGCTGCCAAACATAATAGTATGACAAGAAATAGGAAATATTTCACCATAATTATGACCAATAAGATTAACTATACTAGCCTACTATGTACACTTCCGACTGAAAGTATCTAAAAACATTCATTTGAAAAAGAAAAGCTAGTTTGAGGCAGAAATTGCCTAATACAAGGCAGTATCACAAGTCTAGAGAAACACTTCTGACCCTCAAAAGAGGAGGAGATAAGAAAAAAAAATTAAATCTCTCTCAATAATATGGTTTAATGATTCAGCTTATCTACTACACTCTCCTCTGGGTATTCACTGTTTCAAACCAGATATTTTTTTATTCAGTAAGTGTTGAAGCATTACATAATTTCTAGCCTTTCCCTATCATTTCATTTTGTTATAAGAAATCAGAGATTAAAGATTCTGATCATTCTGATTGCAAAGATACTGACTTCATCAAGCTGTTAACAAAGAAAAGAATGAACAATAAGATCTTTGATTTTGCTGATCAGTGAATTTGTATTTTTACTTTACATTTTCTCCATCTACTTTTATGAAACTAATTTTTAAAATATATTTTTCATTAAACATTTCTAATTAGTTAAATTTCTATTATTATATTCATTTATTTACCAATTAGTAATAAAATTTCTGAGTTTAATTTGTTCCAGGTACTATAAAAATATTATCCATTTTCAGGAGAATATAAAACATTTCACCGAGTGTATGCCTTCAAGAAAGTTACTTGAACAGAATGGAAAACAAAAAACATACTTCTGAAAGATTTTTTTTTCCACTATACTTGAAAAAAATGCAATCAAAACCAGCTTTGGTTCTTATCAGTGACTGACTTTGCTGCTGAATAGACTTCTGATTTCATTGCGTCACTAAAGCAGAATATTCACTACTATAGAGAGCATTTGTTTCTGTGAATAACCTTATTTAATTACTTATACAAGTTATATCATGGATGTTAACTACAAGATAAACTGTAGTCCATGCTGTTCATAGGTATCCAAATTAATGATTCAAAGACTTAGCTTTATATATCATTCATGTGGAAAGAAGAAAGCCAATGCAAGTATAGCATTTGCACACACTCACAAAAAAAAAAATAAAAAAATAAAAAAAAAAGGAAGAGAAGAGAAATGGTGCCAGTGATCACAGCCAGTAAACAGCACCATGTTGGAAAGAGGAATGGACATTTAAAAATCTCAAAAATTATGAGCCAAATTACATAGAAATGAATAATTATTATCAGAATACATTATTGGTCAAGAAATGAATATGGCAGGCTGTTTTGGAAGGCAACTGCTTTCTTACGAACATGTTCTACAATAGTCACACTTGTAGTACTGGTTATAAAGGTTGCCCAGTGTATGTGTAAAGAGGAAACCCGATCAGTGGCCCAAAATTTTTGCCTCCCATGTGTTTACAACAGTATCTTCACTTTAGTGTGAGCAAAATTTGCATGCATAAAGACTGAGATAGTCAGCATAACAAGAAGGTACAACACAGAAGATGACATGCCACCAATCATTATTGTGTTAAGACCTAAATACATTAACTTTAAAATAATATCCTCATGAATACAAGTAGAGTAATTTAAAAGCAGCTTAAGCAAACATTTCACGCAGAACCACAGAATGGTTTTGTTGGAAGGGACCTTGAAGATCATCTAATCCAACCCCCTGCCATTTGATCTTCAAAATGCCTCTCACAGCAAAGATTTCATTCTCTATTATAATTCTCAGTCTACTTTATTATCCCAAGACAGAGAAACCATATAATTAAATTAACTGTGACTTTGCAACTAATTTTCAGATTTTAAAAAACCATATGGTACCTTTCATGGGACATTTAATCTGTTCATTTATTAAAAACTTTGACCCCACAAGTATTTTCCTCAGTTCAATTAAAAATCTATTATAATATTAGTCCATGCATCAGTGTCATGTAATCATCACTACTCAACACAAGCCAAACATAATGGATAAGAGCTGAGTAAACCTTAGCATTAATTTCAATAACACAGTATGAAGTCTTTGTAGTGAACATGCTTTCCTCTTTCTTTCATTTTTGGCAAGCAGATTTCAAATGTTTATAATTATTCTCATCTTCCTGAGCATGTGCCTGTTCCATGCCCTCATGGGTGAACACCAAAGTGTCACAAACTTATAAGAAAGCACAGGTCTGATGTTTGGAGCTAGAGATGATTTTGGTCTACAGAGAGAACATAAGTGAAAGCTCCCACACATGTTTACAGCACTAGTTTGATTTGGCCCCTGTTTTGCTCTAACCTGCCATTTTCAAACTGTCCAGGGTCGGGTCTGGCGACACCAAGTTTGATGCTCTCTCCCTCTGTGCCTGCCTTCCATGTTAGCACTCCATGCCCCTGTGCAAGGGAAGCACATATTCAGTGTCATGTTATACAATAAATGTGGGTTTGTGAAGCAGCCCTCCGCATATTCAAGGTATAAGGCAGTACCAACAACAAAGCTACCAAAAAAAACCAGTCCTGGACAACTAGGAGATCTCCATGAAGTCAGCCAAAGCTCAAAGAATTTGTCTTGGATCAGTTTTCAAGTAGGTCTTATACACATATATTACCATAGCATGATAATGCTTAGCCACTCCATTGTGAAAAAATTAAACCATCCTACCTGGAGACTAGGGAAGTCAACCCAATAAATGGTGTAATTTTTGCAGTTACGTGTATATTATACCTCACCATGCCAGACCTCTGCAGATGTGGGGCAAAGAGGGATGTGTACTGGAAGAGGGGACAGAAAGGAGCTCCAGCTGAAGCCTCCAGACCAGGACGAATGTGTTGCTCTGATCAAGGCTGCATTTTCCAATGTACTCACAGGAGCGAGAAAAGAGGCTGAGGCTTATGGGACACATTATGGGAAAGCGGGAACCCTTGACCACTCGTGGCTCAGTTGCCATCCAACATAGTGAGTGCTGAGCTTCCTAGTGCATGTTCATGGGTCACAGTATAGAGGTCTTCATGCGACTGAGCACAAAGGTCAAGTCGGTCAAGTTACTCAGTTAGGATTTGTCCGACTTATTTCTTGAGAGGTCTAATGTTGAACCAGATTGTTCAGAGCTCACTGTTTGCTGGCAGTCCAAATACATTGCAAACATACCCCTGAGTAAAAGCTGTCATATGTTTAAAGACAGGTAAAAGTGACTGCAAAAAGTAAGGAAAAACCCACATTGTTTTTGTCTGAACACTTATTTGTAGCCTGGCTTGTGTTACGTTTCAATTAATGAAGAAGTTGTCCGAGCCTTTTCTTTCTTTCCTCCTTCACCATCATACTTCGGGTTATTTTGTAGAATCGTGGAATCATAGAATGGTTTGGGCTGGAAGGGACCTTAAATATCACCTAGTTCCAACCCCCTGGCATGGGCAGGGACACCTTCCACTGGACCAGGTTGCTCAAAGCCCCATCCAGCCTGGCTTTGGCATCCACAGCTTCCCTGGTCAACCTGTTCCAGTGTCTGGCCACACTCACAGTAAAGAATTTCTTCCTCATATCTAATCTAAATCTACTTTCAGTTTAAAGTCATTTCCCCTTGTCCTACCACTGCATGCCTTTTTAAAAACTCCCTCCCCAGCCTTCTTGTAGGCCCCCTTCTAGGTACTGGAAGACTGCTCTAAGGTCTCCCCAGAGCCTTCTCCTCTCCAACATGAACAACCCCAACTCTCTCAGCCTGTCATTAAAGGAGAGGTGCTCCAGTCCTCTGATGATCTTCATGGCTCTCTTCTGGACTCATTCCAACAGGGCCATATCCTTTTGATGTTGGGGGCCCTAGAGCTGAATGCAGTGCTTCGGGTGGGGTCTCATGAAAGTGGAGAAGAGGGAGAGAATCACCTCCTTCAACTTGCTGGTCACACTTTTTTAGTTGCAGCCCAGGATATAGATGTAGCCCAGGATACAGCTGGCTTTCTGGGATGCAAGTGCACAATGCTGGGTCATTTGACCTTCTTGTCCACCAGCACCCCCAAGTCCTTCTCCTCAGGGCTGACCTTAATCCATTCTCCACCCAGCCTGTATTGGAACTGGGTGTTGCTCCCAACCCAGGTGCAGGACCTTGCACTTGGCCTTGTTGAACTTCTTGAGGTTCAGCTAGGCCCACCTCTCAAGCCTGTCAAGGTCCCTCTGGATGGCATCCCTTCCCTCCAGCATGTTAACCACACCACTCAGCCCGGTCAGCAAACTTGGACTCAATCCCACTGTCCATGTCACCAACAAAGACGTTGAACAGCACTGGTCCCAGTACAGACCCCTGAGGAATGCCACTCATCACTGGTATCTACTTGGACATTGAGCCATTGACCACATCTCTTGTTGTGCCCATGATGCAGTGGAGCTACATCATTTTGTACCCCATGTACCATTTTGAACCATATAGAAAATCCAGTGGGATTTTTAACAAAAACAGTTTTCTAATTTTCTGTTATTTTCAACTAAATACGTTTGAGAGCACATAGGAAAGGTAAACTCTAGCCAAAAAAAACCAACACAAAACAAGCAGGTACAGGGGGTACCTGTTAGAATCTGGAACTCCCTATAAAGCAAATAGATTGTAGTCATCTTCTAGACATGGTCTTCATAAGGTCTTTTTGGTTCCTGCTGTATAGAAACATATATGAAACAACTTTTACGATAAATGGGCATCAGACTGAAAAGATAAATTTTTTTAAAAATTAGAATCATAAAAATGTTGTCGGGTGAAATAATACCCAACACATGGAAAACCTTCACTCAAACTTTCTTCAGTTATGCACACTGCAAAAAAACCCCAAAAATCATAATCTACCAAAATAATTTGCATAATACATTTACAATTCAGGGGTTTAATACAAAATAATAATATATGTATGAAGCACAATGCTTTGCATTGCATAAAATTTATGTTTAGTAGAGCAGTGCTATTTAATGTTTTAAAATGAAAATACTTTGGAAAAAAAACTCACTCAAAGTTATTCCAATGTTAGCATATATTAACTCTTACTTCCCTGGAAAAACTGTAAAACTGCAATTTCTACCAGCAGCCAGAGTCCTGGGGTTTTGTCATAGAAGATAAATAAATAAATAGATAGATAGATAGATAGATAGATAGATAGATAGATAGATAGATAAATAAATCTGGTTTTACTTGTCCCCTATACTTGTTCATGCTTCTTGCTCTAACATGGTAATGGCAATGTCCAGCATCTTGGAAAAATACCACAATTTCTGTAAATTAGATATATATTTTTAATATATTTTTTCATATATTATACATATATATATCATGTATAGAATGTGTGTATATATATATATATATATATATATATATATATATATATATATGTGGTAAATAATTTATATTTACCAAAACATTGGTAAAAGGTAAATAATATATTTTAAACAATACTAGTGAGTTAAGCAGGATATTATTTTGGGAAAAAGTTGATAAACATTTCTACAGACATAAAATCTTAATTAAATGTGCTCGCATTTAACGTATAGAAAGTGCACCATAAAGCGTCAAATTTTAAGTGCATATGTTCCAATCTAGTTGAAGAACACTTGTTTGGTCTCAGTAATATGTCTCAAAGAAAACAGTGGGGTGACATTACAGCTGCCTTACAAAGGGCCAGTCAATGAAGACATGTCGTCTTTGAGAGGGTAAATCAAACGCAGATGCAGAGGAAATTCTCTGGTATGAAAAATCTGACCATCAAATAGGTCACTAGTAAATATTAAAAGGAAAAAAATGTCAGCAGAAAAAAATTTGAGGCCACAAGGTAGATGATTCTGAAGTACTGGAAACAAAGAAAATATTAAAATAGATAGAGCAAAATTGGAAGGCAGGGAGAACAAACCCACATTTAGTTCTGGCAAGTATCTGCAGCCAGCGGGGAGACGTTGCCAGCTGGCTATCAGCTGTAGATGGAAATATGTTCTAACAACTGTTCTGGATGGTTTCACAGTGAAACGGTTTCTTCTCTCTTCTAAAAAGGTGCCTATCTTAGGAACAACCATATGTATGCATCCACAAAAATATACCCATTTTAGGAAAACTTAATTTTATCCAGTCTTTCCAAAATGTAAGAAAGCATCATGAATTCAGGAAATTACAGGCAGCCAGCGAAAAACATGTGCTTGCAGCAAACTTACCAGCTCTCACTTAGAGGGTTTCCAAGGGAGTTTCCAAAGTTTCCCACAGAATTTTACTGGAATAATATTCAACATGACAAGCCAATTTATAAACCTAAGCAAAGAGGAATGATTCTACATATGATAGGAACAAGGACAATTATACTGTTTTCAATGTTGTTTCCAGCTAGGATATTGTTCAAGAAAAAAAGATTATTTAGCATTTTGAAACATGGTACATTCTTGGAAAAACATGGGAATAAAAATTTATAACTACTGCAGAATACACACTAAAAAAAGCAAGTTATACAGCAATATTTATGTGATTATTTATAATTCTGCAAGTAGATAGCACTCAAGAATTGTTCATGGACTTTACCTTAAAATTGCATGTGGTACACTGTATATAATTTAGTTCTTTAGGTGTTTTATACATGTCTAAACAGTGGAATTCAATATCAGATTTTCAAAAGCATAGAAATACCTATAAAAACATCCCGTTTTCTGGAGTCCATTGGAAGTGTGTTATTTAAATCCTTTAGTGATTTTGAATATTTGTCCTTCACTGCAGGATTCAGATATCATTAAGAAGTGACTGACTCGTTGATAAAGTGTCTTTGAACAATTAGTATTGGAAGCTATTATCAGTGCATATCCGTTTTTATAACTGATAGACTGCTAAAAATATATAACCAAAAGTGAAGATTTGCAAGGCAACCACATAATTATTTCTGCTTCTCAAATGTCATTAGACCTGTTAATGAGCAAACAAAAGACTTAAATACCTTCCTATGTAGACCTAAGATCTCCAGCAACCTCCCTACTATTGTTCTCTACTTTCGTCAAGACACACATTGGAATTGCCAGGCTGAAGACCACCAAGCTCCACTTGTTCATAGGATTTGAAGTCATTGTGCTGCCAGCACATACAAACAAAAATTGCCTTTACTTTTTGAAAGGCTTGACTTACAAGAGGGCTCAACTTCTGTTTTGCCTGTAGGGAAAGGAGCTACTCACAAATGGACTTGGCACAATGAATGCTGAGTACTTACAAAATTCTGGCCAATTTGCAAACCTTGAACACTTGCAAACATCCATGTGCAGATTAAAAAGAAAATCTGATTTCCTGGTATAGATGAAAAAGTCCACAGCTCTGGTTAAGGAAACCAGTTTTTGTGTGATCATGAACTGATATCCTGTTCCCTGGGTCACCTCTCTCCAACCGTAGCCTCTGAAGAAGTTCTATTTCTGTCTCCCCTTCAAATCTCCCTGCTTGTCATGTAGTTTCAGAGGCACCTTTGATATGAGCCATGGGACAATCTTAGGCAATTGTTTCTTTTCCGTAGCACCTGCTCAGGACTGCCTCTGCTTACTAAATTGAAAGGGGAAAGCATAAAAAAAAGAGGACTATTGCCTGTTTTGTTGTCCAGTTAAGGGATTCCCAGAAGAGCAGTGTAAGAGTTCAGTGAACTTTCCCTGTGCACACAGAAATTCTTACTGTCTTCTATAAAAAGGAGATTCCTCATTTTTTGCAATTCCTCAATTGCAAATGAATGAGCTGCTTACAACTTTCTGATCATTTGCCCCAGTCCTTGGTTGCCTGAAGTGCTGAAGCAATGTGCTGTATTTTTCAATCATCCCTGGAAAGCACAAAGAGAGGGGAAAAGTATGCTATATTTTCCTTCCATTTCTCAACATAAGCCTTTTCCAGAGGGTACACAAAATGGAGGTATAAAGTCTTGGGTTTAACAGCAGTACAGTGTGTGGCTCTTCCCTGTTGCAAGAACCTGCAAATGTTCTTTGCTTATGTTATAACACCCAGGTCTCAGAAAAGGTGGGAAGCTGAATATGGTGAAGACAGATAATAAAGTTTGATCTACTGTGAGACAATATAAAAGGGGTTTGATATTTGCAAGATAGCACACTCACAGTGAGAGACTGAAGCAGTTTGGAGGTTGAGCTTCCATCACAGCATGGATTTCAAAGCTTTTGAAAGTAATAGATGGTTAGAGACAAAGCCAGCAGAAATAGCTTTCTTCTGAATTTATGCTTTTAATAAGGGTGTACATGCTTGCAAAGTCTGCAAGACACACTCCATTTCTAGAAATGCCTCTGCAGGACTAATGCTTTCTGCATGACCTGTAGTTCTGACACACCTCTGCACTGGAATAGTCTTTCTTTTAATTATATTTCCCCACCCCTCAACTGCTGACTCAGGAAGACATCACTACTTCAATTACATGCTGGAGATGTTTTCAAGCCTCATCCCCTTCCTTCCCCAGTGGTGACAATAAGAATTAAAAAACCCAAATATTGATAATGGAAGCTAAGGTTATCATTTTTTACTCTAAGTACATGATGTTGGCCCCAGATATATTTACATTTTAAGCCTCAGTCCGGATGTGCCCTTCCCTTCCATCTCCCATGATATATGTATCGTTTTGTTATACGCTTCACCTGTGAACAAGAAAGAAAATACCAGTTCTGCTAATGTGATATTATCCAAGCCATGCAAGATATTTATTTTTTTTATATAGCATTCACCCAACTTATCTCCACTTCCCAGCCAGTCCAGGATGCTATCAGCAACCTTCATAAGTCTCCTGTCTTAAAACAAAAATGTCTTTTTCCTCCAGTTTGTCTGAGGGGTTTTTTTTTATACTTCTTTCTTGGACCATTTCCCAGGCTCATGTATTCTCTCTACATTGCTTCAGTTAATTACTTATATTTGATGGCCACCTCTGCGAGCCCTATTACTTATTGCCACTTGTGAACTGCTATAATGTAAGGTGTTTGTCACTTACACCAAGGTCATAGCTAGCCCTGTTATCATTTGGTTGCATTCCCTATCTAGTAATATTGATGATGGCATGGTATGAAGCATTTTCAGCTCACGCTGACCCCATATGAACAAGCACCATGTATTCACCTTACGTTACTTCTGCTGAGTAAGCCTTTAGTTCTCAGTAGCGCAGTGCTGCAAATGTTAACTGTAAGTCATCGTGGTGAGCTGGGAAGCAACATAAAAATTCAGTTGCTGCAGCTTTTGTGGCTTGAAAGGTGACATTGGTCATTTTTCCCCTCAAGCTTTTGCTGCTTACTGCTAATGTTTTCTATCCACTGGGCCTTGCAAGTGGAAGTAAAAAAAAACACCTCTCATTCTTTAATGACAAATAAAACACAAATTACTTTTTAAAAAATACTTTTATTTAGAAGGAAATTGCTTACTTTTACATTCTGGTGATTTATCTTCTTACATTTACAGTGTCCTGATTACCACTATTCTACTTTGGTCTATAAATAATATTAACAGTTCATAGTTAACAGTTTTGAATATTTGACTCCAGATGAACTTCTGTAGTCCCACCTGCTTTCATCCTATCCTGCTGCTGTGCTTTAACAACCACTTATTAACCCTCTACATTTTTTTTCCTACATCCATCCAAATTGTACACGGTCCCCAGTTGCCAAGGCTGGCATACTCCAGCTGTCTGCAAACCTTTTTGCTTTTACCACATGTAATCTTTTCTCAAGAAGGATGATGAGCATATAAGGTTACATATTTTTATTGTTTCTTGGTATCAGCCAGACAGTAGGCTGGATAAGATCATTAAGAATTTGTCTGTGTGTCTAAATGGAGAAAAAAACCAAACAACCCACAAGAAAAAAAAAAAAAAAAAAGGGAGTCAAACTTCATCGAAGCTGCAAACACCATTCAGCTCAATGGTATCCTGACCAAAGAGATACCTATACCTTGTCTGGCTCCCAAGTGCAGCACCTCTGTCAGTGCTGTTACACCAGCAACTGATGCAGCTGGTGGCAGTGGGCCAGTCACCAGGCTTCCTTATGCCTCTGTTTTCTCTTTTGTAAATGGGAAAGATAACAACCCTGAAATCCTGCTTTGCATTTTTTCAGTCACGGCTTAGGAAAAAAAAAAATTTAAAAAGGCAAAAAAACAAGCCCAAACCACAAAACACAAGACCAAACAAGCCCAACAAACAGCTTTCATGCAAAGTTCTGGCACACAGCCTGTATCCTTAGATGACTTCCCTTTTCTTTAAGCTGCAAGATCTTTTAAGCAGGAATCCATTTCCATTTATTTAGGGAACCATTAGGGAACCAGTGCAGCTAGTCCAATAAAGATATATATGAACCCAGTCCCAGAAAAAATGTTTCAGGATATACAAGTAGAAAAATGATCCTCTATCTTTAAGCAAGGCTACAGGAAAAATGTCAAGAACAAAGGCAAATATGAAGTCAGGATTTTCCAAATTGCAATCTTATGCACAGGCCTGTAAGTTACAACTTATACCTAAGAATTCATGGCTTCTGTTATCCATATTGCAGCAGAGATTATGGCACAAAAAGTACAAAGTAAACTCAAATCATGGGCACAGAGTTTATTTAAGAAGAAATACTGAAAAGGTCACTGATCTAAATAATTGAAAATGACATTTCATGTGTCTATGGCAATTCAGAAAATCCCAATATGCCTGAAAAACATGAGACAGACTTTAGAAAGTGCTACTAGAAATACATTATTAAAAGCCAGTTTAAAATCTAGCTGGTAGAATGCTTCCCCCAAAATTCAATCATTGTTTAACTTAGTTCTCCATTTAGTTTGATTAGACACATTTGTACGTTGTTTTGATCACTACACACAGATATTATTGGATAAGTACATCTATAGTGGTAAAAAAATATCCACTTCATTAAGAAAGAAAGGAGGAAAAAAAAAAAAAAAAAAAAGACTAGAAAAGAGACGCACTAGTGAGCAAAGCAGGTCCAGGAAGGAATAAACATGCCTGTCCTTTAGATTGAAGTGGCAGCAGGTGGAGAGGATTTGGGCTCCACCTCAGAAGGACACTGCCCTGGGCAGTGTGTACTCCTGTATCTATCCAGATAGAAAGATTTGCTACTGCAGCTGAAATATAAATTCACTTTATAATTAGCAAACAGATACTTGTGACAGATACACAGGTCCGTCCTTTGTGACAGGTGTAGAATACAAACACATCTGTGCTATAAAAAAAAGCAGCCTTCAAAACTTTAGCTGTTTTATGATACCAAATCTCACACTTTTAAATGACTTAGGAAAATTATATAATTCCCTACTATTTCCTGCATATCTAATCAAGTATACAAAAGGCAAGGTTTAGAATAATACAGGCTGATTTAGAGCAGACCTGTCAGTCCAAACAAAGCTCCATCTATGGCAGCACAGTGAGCAGTATACTGAAGAAATAGTATCGTACATAAACCAGCAAGTCATGTTGGCATGACTTTGCAATGGAGAAGAAGTTATAACTTACACCTATGAGAGAGAATACTACCCATAAAATAGCTAGATTATAATTCTAAAAATTAATTCATTTGCTTTTTGCAATTACTGTTTCTAATTAAAACTTTTTTAAAAACCTAACAATAATGTACTGACATGTTTTCAGGCATTAGGCAGAGAGCATGAATAGAACAATAGAACTCAAGCCAAAAATGAGGACCAAGGATACAGAATTGTATCTTTCTATAAAGTAGAGGAAAGAAATTCTGTCTCTTACACATTTGCTTAATTTTGGACAACAGTTCAGTAAAGTCTGATAAGATGGTTGATTTTAAGTCCTTAACTATTCCTAGTCTTATTCACAAAAGCATTTACATTTGGCATCTAAGACACCTAAAATAATCACCAAGTACATGTTGATGCTTCTCCAATAAAATATTAATTTCTCATAATCTGTGGTTAAAAAAGGCACATTCTAGTCAAAAATTTCCTTTCATCAGATATCAAACAGTCTATCAATATGGAAATACTGAAAGTGACAAGTGGAACCACATCAGCAAACATTTATATAGTAGTCATTGTACATGATTATTTGCAGGTCCATTTGCCAATATGAGGAATTTTTTCTTGGCTGAGTTATTTTAGTGTACTCTTAATTTCCTCAAACCGTATTAATTTCCATGATAAAAATGAAGACATTCTCCCAAAACTCCCAACGGTGAGTTTAAATGAATTTTAACATATTCCTGAGGTTATGCTGAACTTGCCCTTTTTGTAATTTGTTTTCCTATCTTGTCAATTATGCATGCATTCTGTATCTTCAGCCACAGCCAAGCTTGCTTAGTTATACAGAATTATTATTTAATGAACTTTTTTTAATGTTTGATGGTGTACTTAATGAGACATGAGGTTATGAATTTACTCCTTGTTATTTTCCTCCTACAAGATGACATAATCAGAATATAATTGACCAGATCCTTAACCAATGTAAATTAGCTCCATTGAATCAAAACCAGTTTACATCAACTACATCAGAGTCTAACATGAAATAAATCTACCTAAAGCAAGATGACATATTTAATTAGCCATAGTAGAATTGTATGTGTATTATCACATCCGATTAAGACTTTGCTCACTTGAGTTAAAAAAAAAATAATCTAGAAACTGTTATTTGCAGCATTAAGTTTCATCCTACTTCTGATAATGTAGGAACTTCCATCAGCTAACGTGATGTATAGACTGCTTCCCAAAGACATGCATGACTCACTGTCTGGAACTCATCCTTTTAGAGAAAATCATCAACACTTGTAGAGAAAACCATCTCTATCAGTGTTTCCTTCCTCAAATTAAAGATAGCCAGTTTGGCAGATGCTGAGAGTTGGCTGTCAAAAGGTTTGACAGACTGAATAGAGCTATGAACAGAGCGCCAAAACAAAAATGGATTGGAAGATTACAGTGATCCCACTAACAAGAGTGGGATCAGACCAGTCATATAACCTGGATATACATTACATAAACTAAAATTATTTTTAAACAAGTAATTAGAGTTAAAGTTATCAACAATATAAATCCATTTTTTTAAAGAAATATTTCCTATCTCTTAATCTGTCTTTCCACAGAAAAACGAACACGTGTTACAATTTTGAATGTAATTATCAAGAAGAAAAATCTGCGGTCACCCAAAGTTCTGTTGGGGGATCTCCTGTTTTGGGTAGGAAAGGAAGGTTGAAGGCAAATAAAACACATGCAAGTGGAAAAGGTTATTGTAAGTGGCCTAAACTTCCTGAAAAATAAGTGTACTCTCTCCTGCTGAACACCCATCCATAACTGCTGGCTCTGCACATCAATGGCTTTCTGACCGTACAAAGGCAAACTGTTGTCAAATAAACTCTTCTATTCTCGCCCGTTTAGCAAATAAAGTAAATCCTTTCCCTTTAATTAGTTCTTGTTGACATTTGGTTTTTTTCCCCACTGCCAATAACAGAGGGACATGCTACTTCTGTTGCAAAATACTGTCACTCGTAATATCTGTAACTGTCTCCAGGAAAGTAACTCTTGATGTCTTTTTTTTATTTTCTTGAAATGGTTCTGTTCCTCCAGATGGTCTGAGGTGTTTTGTTTGTGTGTTTGTACTTAACTATGCAAAACTTGTTAATTTAACATAGGAAAGAACTATTAGAAGGAAGAGCTATAGACTTTGTGGCCCTTATTCTACTTTGTATCTCCTGGACTACTGGTCAATTACAGGGCTCATGCCCCACTGACAATATAAAGCCCTGACCTTACTGTAGAGGAAACAGCCCATAATCCTTTATTTTCGTTATTAGGATATACATCTTACTGAGAGCGGAAGACTATAACTGCAAGGACCCCAAGGACTGGTTTACATACTATAGCTAATACGCAATCACACAGACAGTGTAACACCAACAGCTCCAGCTCCTCTGTTTCTGCTGCTGCCTGAAAGTCATGGTTTGGGCTGACCTGAGATTTTTGCATGGGGGAAAGGGGTGTGCTGGCCTACAACAGAACGTTTCCCTGGGCCCATGCATATTGGCCCTGGCCCCACAGCTTACTCCCACTGCACCAAGCCCTGGGCAGCCCCAGAGGCTTAGGAGGTGCCGTAGGAACAGGATCAGACTGCTCCCACCGGAGCCACTGCCACCTTCACCCTTCTTGTCAGCAGGTCCATAGGAGCAGCAGGCCAGCGCAGTCTACACTCATTTTCCCCTCCATTTTCCCTTCTGATATGGAGCTGTGCTGTCTCCTGACCCTTATTCATAAAAGAAAAATAAATAAATAAATAAATAAATAAATAAATAAATAATTCGATATAATGCACACTGCTAAGAGCATTGCTCTGATGCTACTCAGGTAGCTGAGCTCAGCACCCATGAAACACACTGAACTACTCAGTTCTGCCAAAGCAGTGTTGGTTTATGGAAGAACACAAAGACAAAAATTAGATTCTTAGGAACATTCACTTAACAAAATTTTTATTCTTCAAGACTTCAAGGAGGACTGGGAATTCTAAAACTCAAAACACGGAATTTAAGCCCTAAAGTTATCCTCTGTGCAATTTCAGGCACCTGTGTCCTTCTTTAAAATTGTTTAGGAAGTCTGGTTTTCCTAAATGTGGATAGGTATTTTGGGTTTCACCACCTTTATCTGACTAAGCTTACTAAATGATGATGTCAAGATTTTAGCTGCCTAGGCAGAGCTGCCAGTTCATTAAGAAAAGCTTATATTCCATAACGTGCTAATTAAACAACTTCCTAAAGTCACTCTTCTTAATGCAAAGCCATCTAACTTGCACTGAATTTTTGCTGTCTTATTTTGAATTGGGTGGGCCTAAAGGCATGCCAAAAAATGTAGTGCACTGATGATGGCCAGGCTGTACCTGAATCTATTTCAATCACATTTTAATATCATATATAGGATAATGATCTGGTTTAAAAGGATTCTCACCCAAGCTAAGACAAGATTTATGGAAAAAAGATCCTTTAGCTAGAAAAGAAAATAGACTTCCAGACACACAAACTCTTCAGATTTGAAACAGAGGAAATTTCAAAGCTGCGTACAAGTTGCAAACAATTAAGTTTTACTGCACATATTAGTCAGACTATCTTAAAGAAAGATATTTTCTGACTACAGAGAAGAAAGGACTATAGAAGAGAAAAAGGTTGTTATCTTTCAGAGAGAAAATCCATACTGTCTATAACCATCAAATAGTAATTAAAGTAGGAGACAAAAGAAAGGAGATCGTAATCTTAAACCAGAAAGACTACATCAAGGAGGCTGACAAGCAGCTCTGACATTATCCACTACAACAAACTTAAAAAAGGTACTGTATCTCCTGCTCTCCTATGGTAGTAGGAGTCTATACTCAAACTGTCATTCTAAGGACAGAAAAAAAAAAAAAAACAACAAACCAATTTAGGTTGAGGAGCCCTGAGCCTTCTATAAGACTCTCCTGTCCTTTCTAAGCTTTAGCAGATAAGAAGCATGAGTTTGTCGGGACTAATTTTTACCTCCAAAACCCAGCAACCTTTCCAACCAGATGAAAAAAATTCAATACATGTCTTAAGAACCAAGAGTGATTACTTATCGATATCATTATTGAAAAAGTAGCAGCAGTAGTTGCACTAATCAGTCATTATAAATTCATTTTTTCAATATAAACAATATAAATAATATGAGTCATCCCTTTAAATACCACCATATTTTCTGAGCAAAACCACTGTAATACCACTGAACTACCTAAAGAGGATTTTTACTTGACTAGAACAGTATTCAGGGAAAATACCTCCTATGGACAAATATTTATTTATTCATTTATTTATTTATTTATTCATTTATTTTAGAAAAATTAAAGTCCTGAAAAGTTACAACCCATGCTGGAGGAAGTTTCAGTCTTAAGAAATATTACCCAGAAATTCCTACTTCTCAAACAGCTCCTGTTTAACATGAATCTCCCCAACACATGACAGGCATCAAATGTGACCTGCCCACACTGAGGGAAAAAGACCCCTGTCTCCTACCCTCCCAGGGAGGCTCCCAAACAGCCTGTAAAAGATGAACTAATTCAGCGCAAGCTGGAAACAGGAATTCGTAACACTGGAGGATACTCGCAATTATGTATTCAGTAGAGGCACTGCTCTTATGGAACATTGTGATTTCCCTCTGTTAACCAACAACATCCCACAGTTGATAAAATCTCTCTCTCCCTTTCTTGTAAGTAAGGAAAAAAGGTAAAGACATGGTTAACACCTCCATACAGACACAAACACCAATTATCTATTATCCCATGGTCTAAGTAACACAGCTAATTAATTAGAATAAGCTAATAAGTTAGAATAATTGTTTTCAAATGGTATTTAGTTTTAAAGATTGCTGTTTCTCTTTCAGACAGGAAGAGCATGTATCCTGATAAGCTGCAGGTTTTCTTTCAGACTACATTGGGTGGTCTAAGATGCTATTTCCAGCCAAAATATTATAGACCATAACAGCTACAGTAGTACTGCTACTGTAACAAAATGCTCTACATAAATCTAAGAGACCTAATTGACCTGAAGGTGTTAAACTTCAAAACACACAGCATTAAGAGAGACATCTGTGAAAGCAATTTTAGACCAAAAGGGGAAAGAAATCAAATATAAACTGTGAGACACGTAGTTATTATGCTAGTCTGCTAACCGACTAGGAAGAATCAGATGGAAACGGATGAGAAGGAAAAAGAGAAAAAAAAATTCTTAAAGGATACATCAGCTAAAAGTAAACTCTTCAAGCAAAGAGCTCTTACTATCAGAAGGATGGAAAAAAATTATAGGAAAAAGTGGGAGTGAATTAAAAGATAATATTAGAGGACACAAACAAACAAAAGCCCACACAACTAAGATTTATTTCACTATGCTCCCACATTATGTTGCATATCTCTGGTAGGAAATTAAAATGAAAGCTATGTACTCTAACTGCTGGAAATTATTTATGAAATTTGTCTTTTGAGCCACAGAGATTTGAAGTCCTGGGGTCTGATAAAAGAAAATTCTAGTCGGTTCCTGAAAATATGCAGGTCCCCTCAAAACACTCACCAGCAATGCTCACATTTGGAAAGATTACTTTCTCTGTTGCTGTCATTGCCTTTTCCAAACCATTACATATACTGGTAATGTTGTCAGTGCCAGTTCTCCAGTACTAAACGAAAAATTCTCAGGACAGTAAATTTCTAAGCAGGACAGATTTAGACTCAATGAAGACAGTTATACTCCCCTCACTCAGACCACTACTCCCATTAAAATCTCATTAGTCAGCCAATTGCTTCGTCCTACTTAAGATATTAAAGAAATGAGTGGGTCATAAAATTCTCATAACCATTCATTTGTATCAGTGTATCTTTGCAATAGTGTACTTCATACCCTCTGATGAATAACAGCTCAAACTTCACCGTGCATGTTGTGGAGGACTCTATTAAAATGAGGTCATTTTGGTTCGAAATTGTAACTTTGGTGTCCATCAAATTGGATTTTATAATATTTCAGGCCCCTTTGGGTAGCTATCTGTATCCAAGGAAACAGAAATATTTAAAAGGACAAGAGTAAAACATCTTTTCAAACCCCAGTAAGTTATCCTTATGTGTAAACAAAGCATAGAGCAGGCTCAGTCCAGATCCCTTTCTACTATCAGTCGTGAGTAGTCTTAAAGAACTGACCTGCACCCCAACAAACCTCACAATTCACAGATAAAACTGGCATATCTTTTTCGCTTCTTTCCTTCTTCCCTTATTTCTTCCCTATTCCAGGAATACTCTAATTTTTACAGCCAAAAAGTTCAGCCTCAAGCAAAGACCACAATGTATCTTCCACCTTGAGTGCTGGTTTTTTTCTTATAAAGGTGTATATACCTGATGACTTGCACACTAGTAGAGCAATGACATGTCGAAAAGGGCTGAGTTTTGTCCATCTCAAATCTAATCACTGAAGAACATAAGTTCTCTGCCTGCAATTCAGGCAGAGCACAAATTCACCCACTGTAACAGCCTGACCTTAGCACTGATCTTCTCCAGATGCCTCAGAGGAAGGATCAAGGGAGTCGTAACACATCTGTACAGTGGATTAGAAGCACAATGTAAAAGGTAAAGTGGGGTGAAAAAATAAACGGTAAGATGACCTATGTTGAGAAAAATTACAAGAGAAAAAATAAAAATGAAGTGCCCTGAAATCCCTAACTGTTTTAGAAATGAAAGATCCCTTCTGGGACCTTCTTCATATCTTTCTTCAAGTACTTCAGAAGGACAACCTAGCACAGAAATAAACGCTACAACCAAAACGAAGGAATTTTAAAATTGCTTTTTATACATGCAAGAACCAAAACAGTGCTATTATTGCTGTTCTAAAATTATTGAAAGGTATTCAGATCCTAGCTAAATAAACCACATAGATTAAAAAGGGAAGAGAAAACTGTAGTTACCACAAAGAAACATTCTAGACATCAGAAGTCAAGGATGGGTTTTTTGAATCAAAAAGGATGCTAAGCAAACATCAGACCTTTGGTGTCCATCAGATTGGATTTTATAATATTTCAGGCCCCTTTGGGTAGCTAAAAGAGAAGGATTTTGTTTGTTTGTTGGCCTTGATTTTTTTACATGCAGCAAGGTCAATATCACAAAAAGCCTCCAGGATAAAAATATTTTAAGAACTACTCTTTAATCATCTGAAAGTGTCACTAACATGTCACGGCTTGGTGGCAAAGGACATTAACACCTTCCAAAGGTGCTAGAATTTACTTCAGAGCATTGCAATCGCCTGCTGTCCAGCAGCGCAAGAGGCTCCAAAACAGAAATCAACCCAGCTACCTCACAGAATAGGGAGGAACGTTCACCTTTCAAGAAGATCATGAATGTTACTAGCTTCTCCAGGTTTTACCCTTAAAAAAACCAAACCAAACCAAAACCAAAAAACAAAGAAGCCCCCAAAAAACAAAACCCCCAAACAAAAAACCACCATCACATAAAAACAATTCCAAAATTCAAAACCCATCACAAAACAAGGTCCAAAAAGCCACTACGCAACTGCATGTTCCAAAATCTAGAAATAATTATTTAAAATTGTACTTGAAGGCCTTAGTTCTCTCTTCTATGATTTTAACTTTAATCTGTGGGATTCAAAATTATTTTTTAACAATAGACATTTTAAAAGTTGAGAGCATTACAGAGTTAACAAAATCTAGTGACTTTCAGCAGACATACATTTTCCTGTTAAGTGTCTGTTATATATCTAAATTGTTTACAAAGCCTCAGCAAATAAGTTTGAGTTTATCCTTATTCTTTTGCTCAAACCAAACTTCTTTTCTGATCAATAGCAATTTAAATGTCATCCTACCAAGAATAAAAATGTCAAGCTTGGTTGTCTATTTATTTCATGAGATAACTGATTTTCAGTTTTAATCTGCAAAGCAATCACATTTGTTCTTTCAGATTTAAGAATCACACAAAGAAGAGAGCGCTAAAGTACGTGAGCAAGAGAACAAGGAGAAAAGAGGGCCTGAATTTAAGCTGAGAATTGACTGCAACAGAGCAAGTCAAGCCTGAAAGTTTGATGCTAACCGGTTTAGGACATGATTTATAATTTAAAACCATTATGAAATTAAATCTTAAGAAAAGCTCATTGTTTTAAGCTGTCCCTATAACAATGGTTTTAATTGATGGTAAAAATATTGTAAGACAAAAGAAGGACTAAAGCACTTGTAGGACACACATGTTAGCAAATACCTTACGATCCTTACTAATATTCTTTTCCCAGTGCACCTGTAAAGGCACCATATCTCAGAATTGTATCATATTTCTGATAGTGCTGCGAGCTAGCAAATAGAAGTCAGGGTCTCATAAATGCAAGCTTTATCCCTGGCTCTACCTTTGATGAATTCAGAAAAATCATTTAAATCACCCTTCAATTCAGTTTCCCACTGGAAGAAAGTAATACACTTTCTACAAGTTTTTGAAGACTTCTGATAAAAGCTAGCTGTAATTAATTAGTACTGCACATACAGAAATGCCAGTAGTTGGATTAAATGAACTGGACAGGTATAACTTTTCATATTTTCACGTTCTTGACATTTGCAATTGCTTATTCTTTCCAGCTCAACATATGGGGTCACTTTTGTCCCTGAGCTCCATGAAGTACATAGGCCACAGCCAGAAGCCAACACAGACACAAGTTTCAGAAAAACTCTAAAACACTGATGATCCCAAAGCAAGGAGATGACAGTCCTACATCCTGGACTTCCAGCCTGAAGGTCACTCACTCAGCTCCGGCACCAGCCTCCATGTCCCCAGAGCTCATGACGCCAGACATGCCTTGAGCACACAAGGGCGAGCGACCAGACGTTGCCCATCATGGGTGCCCCAGCATGCTGGTAACGGTGCTGCTCATTCTGGGAGACCTTGTTTGCCTTGTCAGCCACCAACCTGTGGTGTTTTACACTTAATCCATGACCTTTTCAAATCATGGACATGCATTTCTCTAGTGCTCAGCCTTGGTGCAACAAAGAGATCTGGACCTCGCTTCCCTCTTCTTCCTACCCTCACCTTCACCTTTCAGCTCTTCGCATGTCTGATTAAAGAAGACAGAGGAACCTGATGCCAGCCTCAACAGCCTTGTGGGGTGGGTGTGGGACACACAGGCTCCTACCACAAAAATGATGCTTGGCAGTTCTGCTCTGTATTTATATTGCATCTTCCTCTCCAGCACTTCACACTGTCACAGGGATGTGAGAGAACAGTTATCGCAGGGAGGGATGGGGCATTACAGAGATAACGCAGATTCACATCGACAATTAAGCTAATGTAACAGGCAGGCAGAGCGCTTGCTTAAAAGTACAATTTCCTCCATTTTACAAATAGGGAAGCAGAGCCATCAAGAGATATTGTTACCCAAATCTCCCAGGGTTTAAAAAAATAAATATTTTTTTTATCACATCTCCCTTTGCAGGTGTTTTATGGACTGTTTTGGCACACAGTGCTATGTCTTGTTCTGTTTCAATCTTATGGACTACATTAAAATAATTTATGCATATTACTTAGAAAATCTTAGGTCATTACGATAGCTGAAACAGAGAAAATGTGCAGATACTTTTGGTGGTCCATTAGATACTCCATTAAAATTTAGATGTCCTAAAAGCTAAAGCAGCCTAAGTATTTTTTATGTTGAAATCTTTCCTCTTTTCCTCCCAAACCCTAACATATTTCTATCTATTGTGCCTAAATAAATGCAAAAAAAAAAAAAAAAAAGTCTTGCATGCTAGGCTTTAAGGTCTTTAGGGCTTTTTATTATTATTATTCCCCAGAACATAGATTCTTTTTTTGGTGTGCCTATCACAATTTAATAACAAAAAAATTTGTAAAATTAATGTAAATATATAATTTTGATATTCTAAGTACAAAGAAGAATATAATAGCTACAACAAAGCATATATTGAAACATTGAAAACTTACTTGTTTCTAAATTATTTATATTACAAAAAGCAATTGTATCTGACTGAAATGTGCATTTTTCTTTTGTGTCTTTACAACATTAAAAAGTATTACAGTAAAATAACACAGTCAAAACACTTCAAATAATAATTACAGTCCGTTTCTTACAGATTTGCTTTTTGCCCAAAGAAGGAAACCAAGCGCTTAGGTACATTTTTGACTCCTACTGAACCTGCGTGTTTTAATGTATATTGAAAACAACATTTCCTGGAAAACTTTTAAGAGGCTTCACCAAGAAAGACAGAATTTGTAAGCTTGCAGAGAGAAGTTTAGATATCAAGAACTCATGTTACCAATATTTTCTCAACTTGACTAATTCCAAACTTTTATGCAACAGAAAAACATCTTTTTACAAGAGCTGATTAAATATTTTTCTCCAGAAAAATCACAAAATGACATGTTGCCCATGTTTAAATACCACCTTTAAGAATAAACTTTTATATCAAACTTCAAAACATTGCAGTGATTTATTGATTGCTTTCACATTGAAATTTTATTCTAAAGTAGAGGAGGCTAAACAACATTGAAAATATTTGCACATAGGTCAAAAACTTAAGAAAAGACACCTTCAGATAGTTTCCTAAATAATTGAATGCTCTAATGACCATTTTAACATTTGCCTGATATGTCAAGATATTCAAACCCCTGGTTCACAAAAAGATTTGGTAGGAATGATTTCTGGAGGGAGTTTCTGGAGGTAACATGATTCATATGCTGCCCAGGACAGAAAGCTGCCAGTGCCCACCATAGATTACCTGGTGCTTTGGAGCTGCACTGGCCAGAAGCTCCATTCTCTGGAGCTAATTTCTCTGCCCCAGAGCAGTTTATCTCAAGGAAAAGTGCTTAGCTGAGGGGGTTTATGCCATGGTTACATTGTGTTCAAGCAGAAGTTCAGGATGTTGCAATTCTCTGGTTCATTGCTCCTCTCTCCTAGATCCCCCATGCTGGCATGTGACACTGGTGATGCAGGCCGAGGAAGGCGTACGGCTGAAAACTGACCCTTGTAAAAGCACCACTTTGCTTAATACTAGAGAGAGATGGAGAGATGGAGCCAAAAAACAAGCTTTACTGAGGAAGAAGGTTTGTTCAATCGCCCCAGATTTAAAAACCAATAAATGCAGTTGTATGTCTTTTTGTAATTTCTCCGCGAGTACAAGAGACAAAACATATGCCAATTTCCAAAATCTCAGTTTTAAACCTGTCTTCCCCAGAAACTAAAAGCCTTTACTAGGACTGGTCAGATAGTTATCACAAAATGAAAGCATGCAGCTCGTTTTGGGCCTACAAAATACTATGGTCTCTGCTAATGCTTTTCTTTGAGATTTTTTTTTTTTCTTTATATGAAAAAATCATAGCCAGGATAACAGTAGCCCACATTGTGAGTACGTTGTTATTTCATATCTAATCTTTTATGTTATACCTGGTAAAACACCAGAACAGGTTGCCTAGAGAAGTGATAGATGCCCCATCACTGGAAACATTCAAGGTCAGGTTGAACAGAGCTCTGATCAACCTCATCCAAAAGAAGATGTCCCTGCTCGTTGCAGGGGCTTTTGGACTCGATGAGCTTTAAACATCCCTTCCAACCCAAAATATTCTATGATTCTATATTCAGTTTTCCTGACAGTATAATTTTAAAGGTAAAATATAACTGGGGTGAGAGGAGGGGATCTTTAAAATGGAATTAATAGCACTTCCTATTTCTTAACTTAGAAAGTCTACAATTGCTAAAATGGCCTTTCAGACACACTCCAACTTCCTTCAGGTTAAGCAGCACATATTAATGAAGTAAATAATAAGAAAATATTGATATTCCAAAATATATGGAAACAAAACACAGAGATTTTCTTGAAAAGGTAGAGAATCTAATAACAACCAACACGTTCTGTACACATCCACCTCCATTTCCTTCCTCAGTAGTAATATTCCTGGATGATTTCTTATCTCATTCATTTTCCTCTCTCCAATGAATGCAATTCATATTCCCAGTACAAGCACTGAAGTTACAGATATGTAGAAAAATGAGGGGTGCCTGGGAAGTGTTACACGCTTCCCCAAAAATTTGGACACACAGGACATTCTATACAAAGTTAGCATGAAAGACTTGTGATCTGTTCCAGCCCACCGAGCACAAGATTAGAGTTATTAATTCACTAGAATGATAGTTTCTATGAGCTCATTGATAGTAAAACATCTGCTGCCACAACACCTGGAATCAGTTCTACTTTGCAAACAGGAAACAGAGGCAGCAGAGTCAGTACCATGGCAGCTTTCAAAACAATTAATTGTACAATAAGGTAGGAGCTCCCTCCATGTGATGGAAGTTACTGGATCTTTCTAGGCATGTGATAACCATGTGATTAGCAGACAGTGAAAATATAATTCCACACAAAAAAAGTCTTGATAATTGTAATGAAACACTGTACTCTGACAAACTGCTACAAAATATGCTTTTGCTTTGATAAATTATTTCTAAAATGAATCAGCCAATATTTCTTGTGAATAGGTTTTTTCAAGTCTTCCCACTCTCCAAGACTTCATAGCCACATTATGATAAGTAAAAATATGTCATAATGGCGTAATGGAAGTAGCCTTATAGTGTTCTTATTTTTTTTCTCTTATTTCTTTGAAACAGATGTGCTTTTCTTTAATAATTTAACTTCTAAGATTTAAATAAACCCTCTCTAATAAATCTAGTAGGGGTTTTTTACATATTATTTAAAAATTTGTCTCAAAGTAGACAGCATGCTATTCATTCCTTTAAATAAGCTTATGTTGGCAATAAAAATCAAGAAAGAGAAATATAAATGGTGGTGTAATGCCTGAGGGAATATTGAGTTCAGTTGTGAAACAATAAAATTTGTTTCCTTTGAAAGTCTGAGATTAGCTTGTGGTTTCTGTACAATAGCCATGAGTGATGCATACAAGTGACAATTTTTATTACAGGAGGTTCTCCTCGTGCACATCTCTTATTTCTTCAAGATAATTCAGGCAATCAGCAAGGCAAAGACAACAGATCACATTGTTCTTAGTGTTAAACAGATAATCAATAGTCCAAGGCAATAAAATTAAATGTTTTGAGCTTTATTAAACTTTGGAGACTGCTGGTGAGTAGCTAGAAAATAAAACAACATTAAAAGTCAATTAGCATAACCATTATAGCAAAAGATTTGCTTTTCATTCCACTACAGTATTGAATTATAAAACAAAATAAGTGAGCCTGTAAGCTCATTGTTACAGCCATGTGAGTATTATATATCCATTTAACACCAACAAGAATAAAAATTTGTAATGCAAATGCAGACTGAGGTAATCTACATGAAAAGCCAATAGAAGATTGGTCATATCGATAAAACGAAGAAAACAAAGCCCAACTCGTTATGTTGCTGTGTTTCAGTTGTTCTTTTACATTCCAGAAATTCCTAGGTGATTAAAGGTTAGTATGTGCCGCGTACTCATGATCCACACAAGTTATTAAGGTATGCAAGTAGTCTATTAACATCTATTAATTGAAACTACTCAGTGTTTCCAAGCAAGCTATGGGGTTAAGCATTTTAATGGATTTAACCAAAATTTTTAACACATCTCAGATAACTCTCAGATACATCAGTTACATTTCCTTTTATAGTTGTTTATTGATAAAACGTTAAAATTGCTGAAGTGACCAAGTCCTACTATATTTAAGACTGATACTCAAACTTCTACCAAAAAAAAAAAAAAAAAAAAAGGCAGCCAGAAAAGGTTCCACTGTATATACTTAAAGTATACACAACTGCATATTAAAGCTTTCATAAGTTCCAGTCTTCACAAGTTTATTTCTAGTATCTGTAAACTCAACAACTGAAGCTTGGGAGTGACAAAGATCAATCTGTTTTAGGCAAGATTAAATGTAAAGTTCTTGTACCAAATATGCTTCCACATCTGCTCTGTGAATCTAGCTTTTAAAAATGTCTGGCTTTTTAAGAGATCCTTGTATCCATACCAAAGTATTGTGCAATGCTACATAAATAATAATACCTATATTCCACATCAAAAATAGCTGTAGAGCAGCTCTCCAGGGAGCTCTCATGAAATGGTGGGTAGAGAGGATGCTATACCTCCAGCTGTGAGCTCACTTTACAGCAGCTCTGTTCAGCTTGTACAGCACGAAGATGCTTCTGTCTCGTTCTAGAACAAATGCCATTGCTGAAAAGTGGGGCACAATATTAACCTCCTTACTGGAAACCAGAGCCATATTTTCCCCTAGATCCATTAAACATTTTCTTTTACAGAATAAAATGAAGTTTCAGATTGCAATTACCATGAAGAAAATGCACCTTCCAAGGATCTGAGAACTGCCTTAAAGACAGTGAAGCAGGTCTTAGTGCTGTTCCACCAAACAATGGAAATATCAGCATTGATAACAGTGGTCTCGAGTTCTGCATCAAAACGGGGTACCTGTTCTTATAAAATTCACTTTAAAAAACTGTGAATACTTGACTTTCCATAAGGGTTTTCCTTCTTCTGCCAAAATTTCTATTCAGATGGAGATTGCAAATCCTTTGAGATAGTTTCAACACCTACTGAGACTCAAATTTCTATTGTGGGCTTTCATTTAACAGTTAATTCATGGATTTCCCAGTTGCTTTATTAATCAGTCATTTCATCACCTTCAGCAACATAGACAGATTAGAATTTTCAGTATTCCTACTGTGGTTTTTTTGTAATAGTAGTATGCCAGTCATTTAATGTCTAATTTTTAAAAAAAAAATTTTTTCAAAGTATTTAGTTTAGCTGGCAACTCTTGCATACACGTTTAACTTCATGCATAAGTGTAATCATATCAGGTGAAGTGTTAGTTACATATATTTTGTTTTAGTTGACCTGTCTTCCCTGGTTTCATGAAGAAGAAGGAGGGAAGTGGGTTAAAAGCAAAGTAAAAAACTTTTGACATTTATATGGCCAGAAGTTTTAAATTCAGCGAGTGTATAGGAACTATATTTACAATACTACAGAAATAAACACAAACCTTATTGATCAAAATATTTCTATTGATATTTTTCTCTGAGAAGACTCCACTAATTCAAGTCTTCAGTCATGGTCCTCCTATAGCACAACACAGTTATTGAAAATAACCTGCTCCTCCGGCACTGCAGTGCTGTGCTTATTCCCCATTTACAGACTTGGAGCGCTGTCTCAAGACACAGAAAATTATTACTTTTCCCCTCACATACAAAATATTCACTGCAGAAGCCATCATTAGGATTAGTATTTTCATCATTTGTTGTGTCTGTGGTTTTAAGAAGCACTCCTGTTTGTATTTCAAATATTACCATGGGCTTCACGTCACGCTCCATTTTCTTCCTTGGTCTGGACATTATTTCTTACCATCTCAGTCTCTGGGATTCAGCTTGTCAGTGTTTCTTACCGTTCAGTTTTCCTGCTGAGGCCCAGAGAGATCATGTTTGACTCTCACTAGTCATTATTCATCTCTTCAGCCCATGCTCTCTCTGCTGTAGTTTGACCTCTGAGAGCAGGTCCAGCCGCCTGCCTGCCTGGCACAGCTCTTGCTCTCATATTCCGATGTTTGCCTTCTCTCCCTCTCTCTCTCTCAACCCCCTGCCTATTCCTCACTGTGTGGGACTTCTCAGTTTTTTCCCTAAAGATCATGGGCTGCTTTTAGTCATTTTCAAAAACACCCTTAAAAATCTCCTGATATGCAAGCTGGAGTTTAAGTTCTGGACTTCCAAAGAGCTTCCTTCATTTCCCCAAGCTGCAAGTCTCTTTCCTAACAGAGTAGCCATCACCAGTATTAGCTTTCAGTGGCAAAAATGTGCATCAGTTTTCCATAGTCTTGGAGTTAAGATAGAGGGTTTTTGCAAGTCTTCACTGCAGAAAGAGCTGCGTATTTATCTGGCTCATGAACAGATAGGCCAGACTGCATCCTTACAGCTGAGAAGTTTACATGGGTGATAGCACTTGACAGAAACAGAGAATGGAAGATACTTTCAGAGTTATTAAATCCCTGTGGTTCTCAGTTTCAGACAAGCTTAGTTTATACAGTTTTCCAGAAGCCTTCTAGGCAATATAGCCCTTTGCCTTTGGATCTCTTTATGACACTAGATGACTGGGTTTAAATTTCAAAAAAAGACTAAGAGTGGCAGTAAATGAAAGACAACAAAAAATAATCATTGACTATTCACTCAGATTTAGTTGTGCCTCATTTTCATGCTGTATCTTCTATTCCCACTAGAGCCAAAAACATCAGGTTCAAACTGAGCAAAATGCAGCAATGAGAAATGTATATTCATTTTCTAGGGACTACCACAAGATCAAGAAAGGAATGAAAACATCAGAACAGAAGAAAGAAATGAAAACTTCAGAACAAGTGACGATCTAGTGGTATTGTTTGGAACGATGTGGGGGTTTTTCTCTTTTATAAAATCACCGAGGCTTGTTATTCATGTTCTGCCCATCCTCAAAAACAACCAACCAACTGGCTCTAATTATGAAGGATTAGCAAAACCAATCATCACTCTTCTACCAAAAATCAACTGGTAACAATAGCTTCAAATTTTAGCAAGCTGATAAAAAAAAAATAATAATACATGGACTCAATGAGCTAATATCTTCACATAGCTGGAAAATAGGGAGGCTTAGCAAGAAATATTTATTGAAGAAGAGAAAACAGTAGTAGGAGAATAGTAAGGTAGAATAATTAAACACTTCTTTCCTGAAAGCTGGCTCTATTAAAAACATCAGTTGCCTCACTAAGACACATGAACAGAAAATAGCGGCAGGCTGCTCCCCTCCTCCCACACCAACACCCACCTCAGAGCTGTTTGTTCTGGTTAATGGCTGCAGCTCTGCCAAGAGCTGGTGTTCCCTGTCAAGGGCACACGCATGAATCTTCCAACTCCAAAGGTATCTCCACCAGTCCTTCTGGTACTCTTCTGCAGCCTGTGCATGGCACAAGCCTGCGTGACACTGCCTTTGGTCATTTATAACTACCTATACCACGTAGATACAGCTGGTTGGCACAGGTATGACTACATTTTCATAGTTTTCTCCATACAAAAAACCTTTTTTTTTTTTTTTTTTTTTTTTTTTTAATGTAGAGCATATATAGCCTTATGGAAATACAGGAAATGGAAATTAAATATTTCAACCATGTCATTCATATTTCTTTCTTTCCAGATATCAAAATAATGCCTTTTTTTCTCCTGTAGTTTCATTTTGCAAATACCTATTAGGAAATAACAATCAAGTAAACAACAAGTATAGATTTTTTTTTAAGCAATCTTAAATCATAGTTGCATGCATAATATTGGGGGTTTGTTTCTCTTTGGTATATCACTGAAATTAATGTCTTTTGTTCTGTTTCCACCCAAAAAATAATTGGGGAAAAAATACTCAAGAAGCCTTTCTTGTTTTAGACTTCTTCCTAAAATTGGAGGATCCTTGCAGAACACGGTCTGCAACCCCCCTACAAACATGTACTTCTTCATGTAAGCCAATTGTCTTGGCTGTTTTCCAGAAGTATTCACTATTAGCTAATACACCAAATCAAACACCCAATAATAATAATAATATTTAATACTTCAGCACTTGCGCACCAAGCACAGTCCAAACATTCATTCATATTTGTAATTATCAGTGTCAAAAGAGAAGGGAAACAGGTGTGGAAAGGAGAACATATATTCTTCTAATGCAATCAGCTGAAATAGATATAGAGCCTGTTGACTGATTTCACGTTCTGGTAACATCTGAAAAAAAACCAACATTCTTGAGGTTCCTTTAATAAGAAGCCAATATGGAGCTAACTTGCCAGATAAAAATTTTAAATCATTTGGCTAATGTAGAAAACATTGCCAAAAATAAATTCTGAGCTTTGAAGAAACATCATGTGAGTTTGTGATACTCCCTGGAGGACTCACTAAATACAGCACAACAAATGTGTTTCAGTGGGAGGCGGGGGGACCAGAAAGAAAATTTAAAAAATGCATTTCAGTGGTTCAGTGTAAGATTTTTTAGATTAAATTTAAGTTTATGGTTTAGGAATGGTTTGGCTGACGCCCAGACTGTGCCAATTTTCTTTAAAGGTGATTCAACGAGACGTTTTGAGAGAGAGCTTTTCCACCCTTGCACAGCACTTCAGATCATCTTCAGAATTCTAATCTGCAATTTTTTTTAAAGTAAAAAGGTGTATTCTTGGCTTTGATATTTCCTCATCAGTCTAGTGTAAAGTGGATTTAAAATCAAGACCAAAATGATGCAGAAGCATTACAACTGTCCTAGGTAGATACAAAGTTGTATTTCTGAATTTAAGTATTCAGTTAATATTTTTTTATTTATTTATTTGCTTTTCTAGAGTTCAACTGTTCAATAGGAGGTTAATTTCCCTAAAAAAGATCTATTTTTTTTTTTTTAGTTAAATACCCAGTTCCCCCCCCAAATATTGCCTTAACAAATATTATTGACCAGCAGGGAAATACATACATTGATGGAGAAATAATAGGCTTCTAAATTTCTTGTAGTTTCAATGAGAAACTCCCTGTTCTTTTTCTACTTCTGAGCAAGAAAGATATGAAAGGAGATAGGACCTTATTTCGTAGCCAGCAGTAAACTTGCTGACATAATTACTTTGTATACCAGCCCCTTAGTACATGCACACAATACTCACTTCACCAACTTTTTGAAGCACTGCATTGAGCTCCTGACAAAATCTCTTCTGCCATTCACACTTAAAGGCCTTTCAAATACAGTCAAGTGTGGCTGGGGTGAGTCCTCCTTTACAAATCATTGATTAACAGAGAGCAAACAACATGGCCTGCTTGTTCCCTTAGCTTTGTCTCAAGACTCATGTACCCAACTAGATCTTAGCAAGTATAAAAACAACAGAGAGAGAATAGCTAGAGCTGCCACCCTTTTTGTATCCTTGCCTGCTCCAGCAAGAGCCCACGTTAAGCTGAAGGACCACGTTCACTTGTCAGCAGGGGCAGCAGGCAATCTGTACATTCCTGTAGAGAATCAAGTGACTAGAAATTAACTATCAGCTGCTCCATGTCTAGCTGCTATACGTACACCCTGCCTTCAGGGGAACCCAATCCTGAGGTTCAAAGGTCTGCAACAGCTCAAAATCTTGCATACAGCTGAAGCCCTGTACAATATATGCTTTCCATATTGTTGTTTCAGTTTGTATTGAAACCAGCATTATCTACAACCCATAAGAAAGAATTGCACCAATTCCGGTTTCATATTTCAACTGGCCTTTGTATATTTTAAATTGGAGAACAATCGTCAAGGTTTCCTCTAATATTGGAAGCTGGACTTGATGACCAAGGAAGCACTTTTCCAAGTTCATATTTCAAACAAAAATGCAAGTTGTCATGTTGGTGTAGCTGTTATGGTCTAAGGATGTGAGTGAGACAAGCTGCCTTGAAGAGCCTGTATGGTTACCAGGCTTAGCTTCCACTCTCCAGCTGCTTTCGTGGGTCTAGTTAAACATACTGTATCTTCGTATGTCAACTCGCCTAGGCTAACCGTGACATAATCTAGAACTGGTGTCTTCTACAGATTTTATTTTTTTAGGCATGCTTTTTTACTTTTTGGTAGAAGGTCCATCAGAAATATTTTCAGAATGACATTTATTTTTCTTGAACAGAAGAAAAAAGAATACAGAAAATGAAAGACTTCAGTGTCTGAATTAATTTTCTTCTGTCTTCATTTTCCTCTTCATTTGCCAGTAGGAAAAGTTGCTCTCTGACACTTTACTTTCCTCTGATAAACACTTTTGAAGTTCTTGTTCTTTCCTGTACTCCTTGGATAGCACTAACTCGTTTAGCTTTTTCCTGACATTATCTTTTCCCTGCAGCCCTCACTAAGTGGATATATGTTGCTTTCTCATTTTTCAGAATTTCTTCAAGCTCTCTTTAACCTTCAGTCTTTGTGCATGCACCACTACAACATATGGGTTAGTGTTTGGGTTTTATGTATTTATTTGTTTGTTTATTCTTAAGCTCTGAAAAAAAACCCCTAAGCATATAGAATGACCATCCAATGGTCAGGTCTCCAATTCCACAATGCACTTCAAAAGATAATACTACAGAACTACAGTAGAAAACATTCAGATTGCAAATTTCTCCTCCACATTCAAAAAGCAGGAGCAGAGAGCCCTTGCTCTCACAAAATGTGGGAATCTCATTGTCCCGTGCTTCAAGTCTGCATGTCTTCACACACAACAAAATGAGAATGCACACTTTGGCCCTGCTGCAATTTGTTAGTCAGGAGCGGAGAGTACAGATCCTGAAATTGTGGACTTTGGTCCAGGGCCATCTCAAAGCATAAATACCCAAGCCCCGCTGACAGATACATCAGAGCTGCAGTGCATGCACAGCAGGGTTGTAGAGTCACATTTCTTTGCACATACAAACTGACTTTGTGCTACCTGTGCGGTGAGACATGGAATACGGACTACACAGGGGCTCCAATCAGATGCCACTGCCTTGGTTAAAGGATGTTCACATAGCTAAAGGTTCTCCTCCAGTTAACTCCGTTTCCATAGCCTCCTCACAACTGAGTTTCAGCCAAAATGCTTTTCTCTCTCCTTCTTGCATCTCAGATATTCTTAGATGTGACTGTGACTGTACTGTACAGATGGGCAAAGCAATGTTATGGGCCTACAGAAAGTACCTCATCTCTTCACTAACTGCAAGCCCAACAGCAGTATCTGGGAAAAAAAAAAAAAACAATGGTAACAGCTGAGAGGCCACGGAGTTGTGATCTGCAACCATTCCTACCTGTGACAACAGCTGTCAGACTGGAAGTGTCTAGGGCTTTGGAATAAAGTGATTGCACGAAGGGCTGAAAGAAACGGGGTGCCGAATGTTCCTCTTCAATTACACTCCTTCACGCATCGCAACAAAGATAACTGCCAGCCTGAGTGGCATGAAATCAGTACTTAATCCTACCTTTGCCTTACACTCCTATTATAGGAAAGCTTGTTATTCTTTATTATTGTCTACTCTTAGTTATAGACCAGTGTTTCTGTCCAATGTAGCATACTTTTTGTATATATGTAGCATTGTACTGTTTCTTTTCAAGTCCTTTTTGAAGTCTCATGTTACTTTTTTTTAATTTTCCTTTCTCCATTCCCTTTATTTCCTTCCTACATTTTCTGACAGCTCATCACTAGACATATCGGATGTTGAGTAGTACAGAGTACTTGAGAAAGTTACAGCCCATTATTCTAGCAGAATTTTAAAATCCAGTTTCACACACAAAGATGTTGTTCTTCAGAGACCATCCCACTATTTTTCTTGCAAAATTTCACTACACCAAGTTTCTGCCTTCACCAGCATGTTCTTTCTGATCGTCAGAAGGCATCTCTCGCTTTTATGAGTGGGAAAGGAAGAAAGGGAGGAGTCCTCATTTTTTAAATCATTTCATCCAGAAGTGATGAAATGGCAGTAGTCTCTCAGACTTTTCTTCAAATAAATTACCAAATATGAATAATCAAGGATAAAAATTAACTGCAAGTACATAAGTGAAGTGATATAATGTGAATGCTACCTGCTTCTGGGGGAATAACAGGACACAAGAGATCTGGTGAGGCTTCACACTACTTTCGCGAGAACACAAATTTTCCTGTTTCATTAGTACACTCCAGCAATACCTACATATTTACAACATATAAATTGTTCACTTTAAATATGTTCAAACTTGTATGTTTTCTAATTACTCTTGCCCTGGGAAAAGCAAAACAAGTTTGCCGAATGTGTATAATCTTTTTTGCATAAGACAAAGCATTAAAATGTTGAAAAGAAATCTTAGACGTACTTCTCTACAACTGGATGTTGCACTACTTACCCTTTATTTGCATTTTGATACCTGAGAAGCTCACCAAAGCTCACCATGGGTCTGTTTCTTCTCAAATCTTACTCAACTTTTAACAGAATCGGTGCTGCTATTAGGCAACATAAATACATGTATTTTTTTTCCACATTGAATTAATCATTACAAAGTGTTTGTTCCTTACATATTCAAAATACCCTGTGTGAATGTTTCCACAGGTGAAATATGTATTATATTTGACCAGGACTCTGGATCAAGGGGGCAAGTCTGCTCATTGCCATTGACTTTGCATCAGGTTATCTCAGTGTGCTTATACTACAGATAAGCAAGTTATTTGCCTTTATACACTAGATTTTATTTCATACAAACATATATGTTACCACTTACCTTCCTGTATAGGAATGCACGCTTTGCTGATTGCTAGATATAAAAATGTAAAGCTGATATACAGCAGTCACAGTTTGCTTTATCAGCGCCCTAGAATGCCCCACGTGCACATGAACTCCAGTAAGTGGCTATCATTTTCGAAGGGCAAGTTGGAAACCAGCACGTGTCATCACATATACCAACACTGGAAACTGATCCAAGGGGAAACTATTCCAGAACACCTTTGGTTGGTCGGCATGTAAAACACGGACTTCTTAGAGGTCTAGTAATCATTGAAATGTGTTGTATCAGTAATCTAAACACATGTTAGCAGTTTACCCACTGCATGCATTATCATGACGATATATCATTGATATTTACTTGTATACTACAAATAAATAGCTAAACACATTATATACAGCCTGGCTGCTGCTATGGAATGCACTGTAAATATATTAGGCATAAATGTGTACAAATAAGGAATGTATATGCACACAGATGTTATTACTATTATACTTCAAAGAACTTTTGTTAGCGTAATGTTTTATTTATTTGCTTGTCCTCCATCAGGCTATTAGCTAGAATGATAATTGATCAAGCAATTGCATTTTAATTGTGGTAATAGAGCAGCTTTGTGATTTATTCCTCTTTGTTTTGTTTCACTACAAAGTAATCATCTTTGCTCAGATGTTTAACCACCCACCCAATTTATCTATTAAAACAGTTTCACAGCCATATTTCATTAATCTCTCTGGGTTCTACAATGGGCATGGCAATTCCTCTCCTTCACAGGGTAATTTCTTAATTGCGATGGTGTTCGTTCTTTCCTCCTTAATTTGCACTTACATACTATTTTTGCTAAATTTGCAGATGATGCCAAGTCGTCTGATTTCACATTATTTTGTTGAATACAACAGGCCTGAGAATGTTCTCTTTTAAACTGATGTTAATCAGGAATCTCCTTAGGCAAGTGTAAGGTCCATGGAATCAATAAGCTACAAGAGGTGAGAGGTGTATCCCGAACTCTCAGGTAGGCAGAATTTGTCATAAGCAGAACTAAAAAGAAACAAAATCAAAACAGTGAAACAAAATCTGGTGTAAACTGCAAACAACTATAATATCTTCCTTTACAACTTCTATTTACTAGTGCAATAGTCACCTGTTCTCAAAGTAGCATAACTGAAACTTAAATGTCTTCTATTTGAAAAGAGAAAAAAAAAATATATGCGTAATTACAGTGATAACTGAACAGCATATTCATAGAAGATTTTTATTAATTGTTCTAGTATACCTCCTCTGACAACAGAAATGTTACTGTTCTGGGATATACTTGTTACCTAAGGGATAAAATACCCAAACCAAAGCAGTAACAGAATTCAAGAACAAAGAGTTAGAATCTTCTTCCAACAAGAAGCAAGGTCTTAAAGATGCAAGCTGTGAGGTAGGTCTGAAATGCAGAACTGAAAACCTGATTTTGAACTCACACTGTAATATTCATATCATCAGAGACTACCGATCCATAAAAATGCTGATACCCCCTGCCCTCTCTGTTGCTCTCCTCCAAGGTGTGTGGAGTACTTCAAAGACTGATCCAGCTACTACTGTTGATTCTCAGAGTGTTAGAGTTGTTTAAACACTGTATTTTGCTCCATGTTTTGTTTAAAACTAATTTTTATCTTTCTACCTATATACTTGGTGAAATAACAGGGTAGCGGCAACCTTGTGCTGTACCTATTTACTTTTCAATAATATTTGTAATACTGTCTGTATTTATGTTGCTAGCTCCCAACTAGCGTGTAAGGACCTTGCCATATTAACAATACCCTACACACAGGACCTCTTGAACAATGTCCCCCTGTCACTGATTTCCATTCTTCCGTGTAGGACAAGTGGGCATGTTTAGACCTTTAACTGCATCATGCATTGCAATATATTGCAGGTTTATTTCTAGCTAATCTTTATACACTATTTAAAAGACTTCATTAAATGCTTACAGTTTTAAGCCCATTAATGTTTATTATCTAGATGCATGCTTAGTATAGAACATATACTATCTACAAGACAGTAACAGAAGTTTAGCTACGTGTGATACTCTTGCATAAATACGTAAGTGCTGATGTTGTTTTCAGTTCTCAGCTATGGTGACCTATGTTGTCATTATCTCACATCTACTCTCCATTTAGCAGTCAATACACAAATGTTGCATCTGTTTTTTGTTCTTTTCGCTGCCTGAATTTTCAAATGGGGTAATTTCTTTCAGCCCAATGATTCTTGCATCCTATAAGGACCATAATTCAAATATCGCAAACTGCCTGTCTCTGTATTCTGTAATGGAGAAAACTTGCCCCGATAATTCTTTTTTGTCACTTTTTCTCTTTTAACTAGGAATAAGTTAATTTTTAAGAATGTTTGTTGACCCTTTCTGCACAGAGGAGCGTATGCATCCTTGGAAAGCCATAACTTGAGAAAGAAAACGCACAGGTAAGTGAAATTCAGTGGATAGTTGATTACTGAAGTAAGTATAAAATTATTAGGGAAGTGACAGATAATTTTGGCAGCGCAGGAAAGACTTGGAAAAAGAAAAAAGAAAAAAGTAAAAAAGGAAAAGCTGTAGACAAATAAAGCCCTGTTTTAAAAAAATCAGACACATTTCTCACACCAGACTGCACAATAGCCCTGCAAGAGCAGCAACGCAAGGCGAGATTGCATGACATCCGTTCATAATGTGGCTTTCTCCCGCTTAAACATTGCAACACGTATTACAATACCCGAGGTAACGAATCAATTACAGGGGCTCGGGTCCCCCCGTCCTCCCCCCCGCCCCCGCCCCCCCGCCCGTGCCCGCTCCGCAGCGCTCGCTGCTGCTCGGCTTTGTAGTTTGGCGGCGCCGGAGCAGTAGGACCCAGGGGCCCGCGGCCGCCACCAATAGACGCTGCTACTTGGATCTATTTGTATGCAATGCCTCCCGCTCCGCGCATTAATAGTAATACAGATAACGGGTCTGAAAGAATTCTCTGCTGAAGAAGGATTTGGTTTTGCAGGGTCCTGATACTGGGAAGAAAGCCGGTTTCATCCCCCTTTTTATTTCAAAAGTCTCCCGAACATCTTGCCGTCTTAGGCGCGCTCCCCCTCTCCCTCCGTATATATTTATACAGATATATTCTCGCTCTATGCAAGGAAAGTTGCGAAGGTCTGTCTGGATGATGGAACTGCTAGTTTGCTGAGAGCCTGCTGATCCCGCAGGGTAAGTCCCCGCAACTGCTCAAGTAGCGGCCGCTGCGGGGTCTCGCCGGCAGGCGCGCCGGGGGGGGTGGGGGGGGTACGGGGGCGGCCGCCCCCCGCTCCGCCGCGCTCGGGCAGCGGCTGCGGGCGAGGCAACAGTTTCCCGGAGGCGCCGGGAGAGGTCACAGCGGGAGAGGGGGCTGCGAAAGTAGCTAGTGCGCAGGGTTAGCGGAGGGAGCGGCCCAACAAGTTTCTGTGCAGGTACGGGAGGCGTGCTTATTGTCCGCAAAGTTACCGGGTTTCCGCGGGACGGAGCCCCCCGCTTTCTGGCCACACTTCGCCTCGCTTGTTGCTAACAAAGAAGTTTTACGGCCGCGGGGCCGCTGTGCCCCGGGGTTGTGGAGGGGTGAGGGGGCTCGGGGCTCCTTCGGGGCCGCCCCCTCCCCCTGCCGCGGCCGCGGAGCGGGGTCCGCGCTGCAACTTCTGGCGGGGCGGGCGGCGGGGGCGGGCAGGGCCGGCTTTGTTTTCGCCGCGCTTGCCAGCCCCTTTCCGCCTGCCCGGGGGATGCCCCCGCCGGGGAGCAGCTCCACTGGGGAAGCGTCCAGCTCCGACACCCCACCCGGCGGGGCGGACGGCGGGAGACCCGCGTTCAGCGGGAGCGGGGGCAATATATATATATGTGTGTGTGTCTGTGTATAGGTGTACAAATCTCTTCGGAAATGGAAAGGGGCAGCAGGGGAGGGGGCTGTGATAGCGCACCCGCCAGCGCTTGGCTGAGGGGGGGAGCGGCCCCTCTAGGCTCGGGGGCGCGCAGCCCGCGGGTGTGCGGACGCCTCCCCGCACAATGGAGGGCCCCCGGCGCGGCGGGGTGGCGGAGGAGGAGAAGGAGGAGGAGGAGGAGTAGGAGGGAGGTCTCCGTCTCCGCTGCAGCAGCTGCTGCTCCTGCTGCAGTGCCGCAAACCCGCACCGCCCCCGCCCCGCGGGGCAGCGCCCCCGCGGAGGATGCTTGGCGCTGCGCCTTGCAGCGGAGTATCCGCGCAGACCCGCGCCCCGGCTGCGCCCGGCCCGGGGGCGCAGGGGGCCGGACACCCCCCCCTGCCCCCGGCCCAGGTGCGCGGGAAATTAGCGCTTGAGGTGGGGCGGGTCGGGGGGCGCTGAGGTGGGGCGGGCCGGGGTACCCGCTAATTTCCCGCGCAGTGTGGAGATGCGGGAGCGCCACGGCGAAGGGCGCATCCCGCGCAGGGCTGGCAGCGGGAGTGCTGCCGCACCTGAGTGTGAAGCTGTAACAAAAATAATAAAGATACGGAGGGAGAAATGCAAAACACATACGCAAAAAAAATTTAGGATGCGATTAAGTTCACCTTTAACACGATCGCTATCCATATATTTTTTTTGTAAAGTGTTGTAGGGTGGGTTTTTTTCCCCTCCACGTTCATTGGGGTATGTTAAGGTTAATTAAAGACCGATGACTCAAAAATGGATTTAAATGGGCTTAAGATTTTTTCCAGTTTAATTTCACTTGCTCAGATTTCACATTTCAGTGGCAAAAAAATGGAAATCTTTAAAGTTGCTGATTATTCTGAGTACACCGATGAACTTTAGAGACATTTTTCAGGGTGGGGTGGGGGAACAACACGTTTTGTGACATACCTGTGTTTCACAGATGTGTGGATTGAAGGGACAGTTCTCTAATCCTAGACCATTGTGCCATAGATACATGTTGAGGTTCAACTCGTAGGCAAAAACTGGCATTTGCGAAGGCTTTTTATTAAACTGAAGTTTGTACTCTTCATTAAAGGAAAAAGAAGCCTTTGTTGGATGCAGTTGGGAGACAAAACAGGTAAAGAATGGCCTGGTATATAATGAAATAATAAGGCTAATCTCCAAACATCATGTCTGACTTTTTTTTACTATGTGCTTCTTTTCTTCGTTCGTTTCATAGTTGTCTGCACGCACATTTTCTGCTTACATCTTGCACTGCTGTAAATTCCAGGGGCATTACACTGGCGTAAACAGGCTACAAGAGCGTGAAAAGAGACCTAGCTTTTGGTGATTAGGGACTAGGAAGGCAGGCAGAAAGCTACTAAAATGATTCTGGTGCTTCTTAGTCTATTGCTTTTCAGTCTTTCAGAAAACACCACCAAACTTCTGCAAATTGTATAGTAATTGTGTCCCAAGCCCCTACAATAACAGATTCCTGCAAGCATTTTTGGTACCATGACTGAGACTTGCCAGGAAGCTGCACTGATTTCCATAAGAATCCTCATTAAAAACAAAGGATCCCATTGTGGCAACTGTGAAACAGCTTGGTGGCTGTTGATTGCTTTTTTCAGTCAGTGAGAGGAAATTTCGATCCTTACCTTTTGCTTTCCTTGGTAATATTGAATCCTCAATATTGAACATGGACCAGTTGAATATTGGAGAAATAAGAAGGATTTAACGAATATTGCAATGAGGTATCTGCAAGTGTCTTCACCAAGGCATAAACAAAAAGTTTATTAGATATAAGCTTTCAATAGGTTTTTAAAGAAAACTGAATTCTTAACAAGAGGGAAGGATATTTGAGTTCTGTTGCTTTCCTTTGTTGGTGCTATGTCATCTATTCCTCTGTTTTGTCCATCCATCGTCGTGTGTGCCCCCCCCCCCCCCCCCCCCCCCCCAGCTTTATGGACTTTTCATACTGTCTTTTGCTGTAACTGGATTTGGACCACAATAAACAATGTAATCCACATGGAAGTCGTACATACAAAGTATTTCCATCAAGTAACTTTTCCAGGTCTATGTGCACATGTGAACTTCAGCCTAAGCAGCAGAGGGAAGTGTGTTAGCCAGAGGACACTCAGATACTTTTTTTTTTTTTTTTTCTGAGGAAACCATGGGAAACTACATTGTATACAGATGAGTGAATGCAATATACTTTCCTCGTGTAAAGTTCTAAGTAGAAATGAGAGTAAAGAAGTCTTCTGTCTGGCTTTCCCTGACTCATTTGTTGTGGCGTGTGGCTAGGTATAAATTTAGCAAACTTGTATAGTTCAACAGGTAAGTGTGTGAAAAAAGGGAGGGGGGAAGGTGGGAGGAAGGAGGGGATTTATATTTTCTTGACTTTTTACGTGAGAGGAGCTCCATGGGCTGTGATCATTCTGGGGTGGAATCAGCTGTCAAGCAGAGAAGCGCTTAGCTCAAAACATTAAAATGATTGGGAAACCATGATTTTGTTTGCCGAAGTTTTGCACTTGCCCGTTTAAGTGTGTTCTGTGTCCTCAGAAACATCTAACAGTCTTGTGTTGCTTTGTTTAGAGCCAGACCTGGACTCCTAGGTAGCAGGTGACAGAAGTTATACATGCAATGTGCTAAACTGTCAGGGGCTACAAACCTGTGTTTGTGAAAGAAAGAGATGAATTAAATAGTGGGCTTAAACTTTACTTTTCTCACTTGTATATCTTCTCCATATAGCCTTTTCTGTGGCTTAAAATGCAAACCGTCATAATTTTAAATGTGCATAGTATACGTGCTTGTACTAATATGTTTCTCTATGTCCTTGTTACTTTCCTAGCTACATCTTTGTTAATGTACCAGATCAGGAACTTTAAATATTTTGATCTTTTCTGTTGAGAAAAATACTCAAATAATTGCAGATCAAGACTAAAGTTACTTGGTAATGCTAATTGTGAACACTATTTTTACATTTATTAGTCAAGCCCTATGGAATTACAGGTTCAGCACTTGATTCTACATTCAGGGGTAGCTTATGGTTTAATGATTTTTCCATCTCTTTCTGTGCTCCATAATACTGTAACTGCACCAACTGGAGTGGATTTGCACACCTATTTACCTGCATTATAGGGAAAATGGCCTCTTCAAGAAAAGCTCAGACAATTTCAGTTTTCTAGTCTCACCAAAGTCATACATCACACAACAGAAACATGAAAAGTTATGTGTCCTTCTCTGCTATTATATAGCCTTTATAAAAAAAAAAAAAAAAAAAAAAAAAAAAAAAAAAAAAAAAAAAAAAAAAGCTGTAGAAAGGACAGAGAAAATGAATAACCCTATAACCCCTGAAAGAATTCTAAGGCAAGTATGCATACTTTGAGCATGTAAGTTGAATGTGCAGCAGCACCATAAGGTTTCAGAAGACTCAGGTAATCCTTACCCAGCACACAGGGGGACAATGAAATATTTCCTCCAATCTACAAGAGACTTAATAGATATACTGTGTTTCACCTGCAATATTCTATCTGTCTAAGCTTCTCAGTCCATAAATCTTTCATTCCCTATCCATCTTCTAATCATCAGTCCCATCAGTTCTCTCTCACCACCACCAATTTATAGTCTGCCAAACACATCAATCCTTTGCCTCAATTAACACTCTCTATCGTCCAAACTTCTCCACTCATTAATCTGTCCTTGTCTCTCTGGAGGTCCAAGTGCGTGCTATCCTCCTGCCTTCCCTGGTCATCACTGCATAACTTCCATAAAGGCGTGTTTGTTTGTTTCCAATCCTGTATCATCTGGCTTTCCTTACCCATTTCCAGATCTGCCAAGTCATGAGAATTTCTCACATTTTCATATGGTAAATTTATTTCCCCAGGTGTCTTTTAGCTTTCTCCACCGCCAGTAGTGAACACATTGAGTCTACTTGTGCTCTTTCCCGACTCAACTCATCTCTTGCTCCTCAGAGTCCATGTAAATTGAGCCTTACACCAAAAAAATGAGCGTGGCAGGAGAGAGAAAATGAGTTGGCAGGAGACAGCAGTGTGACTTTGGTAGCCTACTGGTTGTCCCCAACCTAGGGGAGATACTGCTCATTCTGCTGTGGCTTCTCTATAGTACAGCTGGCTTCAGACAGGTACCCTGTGGTTACAATGTTCAAAATTGGTCTAAGGAATAGCATCCAAAGCCCAGAAAGTCTTATCTTCAACCAAGTACTTGCATTCCTGGGCAACAGACTTTTCTTACATGCTTTTTGGCCCCAAGCAGCATCTGTTTCTTCTTGCAACCTGGTACAACAGGGATGGAAGACGTCACTTGGAGTTTATTTGTACTGGGCAGAGAAGAGCCATGAGACCTGAATTTCTGGCAAGAGTGTAGCTGGAATTGAGGTTCCATCCCTTACTTCCTCATGAAGCAATTCCTGCACAATATATCATTCCTTCTTTTTCTCCTCCATCTTTTGAATAAAGGAGCTGCCATGGTTCGCGTTGTACTTCATGCTGCCTGGATCTTCACCTTGGACGGAGCACAGGGTTTCCTTCCAACCAAGAAGTGGCACTGAGTTCCAGAGCCCTTTCATCTTGTTTCTGTATTTCTGGGAGGTTAATCTAACTTCCCTAGTTGAGGAAGTTCCGCATCATCCCCATTTCTCCAGAGAAATTTTCAGGCTGAAGAGAGAAACACCTTAAGCAGCAATTAGATTGTGGCTTTTTCTATATCACTTTCTTCAATTTAGGGAAACAATTCTGCATAAGTTCTGTTGCATGCTAGTTTCCCTCTCAGAGCCTCTGCTTGGGAGAAGGAACAGTTGTCTGCGGGGCACAGAGTGAACTTCAGTGTGTATCTTTGTTACTCCCCATAATAATAAGTCTGTTCCAGTCCTGAAAATAGCAGAAAGAGGAATTTGACTCATCTGGTAAACTAGGGTTCAGTTGCCAATGATGGCAACTTTTCACACTAGCAGGTTTGCTATGATGGTGTATATATATTCAAAAATATGCGTATTTGAATATATGATCTAATATAGCACACTTTGTTGCTTCCAGTGTTTTATGTGTCTGTTTGACCTCAGCCATGATAGTCAATTAAATACTCTTGGATTGTTTTTGAGGGGGCTGGTGGTGATGTGGGTTTTTTTTTTTTGTTTGTTTTGTTGTTGTTCTAGCTTTTCTTTCTAAAAGGGAACTATAGAAAGGTAATGGAAAATTTTTTTTTAAAGGTAAGACAATGGCTGTGAGCATACATGTACTAAATTGCTGTCATCACACCTTTTAGTGTCCTGCAGTACATTCTACAAAAAACAAGACTCAAGGAACTTCATTACAGTCTTCATTAAGACTTCCACACTCAAAATAATTCAGTGTTAGAGAGCACCAAAAAACTAAACATGAAAGGTAAAGGGATCCTCCAAAACAGTATACAACTAATAACAGACCACCTAATTGCAGGAGGAGATCTGCTGTATACATATGGTGCTGTCCTTGGCAAACACGGAAATCTTAACAAATGGCAGTAGTGTTTGTAACGTGCTCTTGTTCCAAGAACACGACGACTTTAGAGTAGGATTTTATGAAGAACAGCTGGACAGAAGAGCTGTAAACTCATTTTGATTCCTTATAAAACTTTCCAAATTTACTAAGCTTTTTCTAACTTCAAGCCCTGCCACACCCAACTTCGTTATCTAAAAGTCAGACGCTTTTCCTTTACTCTCATTTATCATCGGTGGTAGTTGTGACTTGGATAAATTATGCTGAAAGTTTATGCACTAAATCCACCCCAGTTGTGTCAAGAATTTCATTAGTGATATTCTTTTAAGAATGTAACTTTACTCTTTGAACCCATGTTGGAGTTGTCAAATCTGACACTGAAAAACAAAAAAAAATCCTTTCTGTGTTAAAAATTAAACAGGAAGATTAAACAAATTATCTGCAGGCAGAAAGGACTGCGGACAATTCTAACTGAAATATTTTAATAAAATAAAGCCAACTTCAGTCCCCAGATAAGCCCCTGATGCAGCTAAGTATTTTTGGCTAATAGCACTTCTGAATGTTTTTAAAATTAAGAAAAAAGCTATTATTGAAAACATCGCACACATAAGGTCTAAGGAAAGTTAAAACGTATTGCTTGGTTTTATATCATGGTATTGTAATCAAATTTGACTGCCTGCGGCATTGAAATGAAGGACTAAAAAAACTGTTTTGAATAATTTCTTTTAGATGGGGTATGCTGTATATGGATGAAAGCAAGGCACAGTTTTGAACTATCTACACTCTGTTATGGAAAGATAGGAACACTTCCCCTGCGTGAAATAGGAGAGGAATGAGGGAATGGAAAGTATGGCAGAAGGAATGACAGGGTCCAAATATGCTTCATCTTGCATGGAGACTTGACACTGCAAGTTAATTTTATCTTTGTTCACTGAAATATATTTTTGAGTAACCCACAGCTTGTGGGCTCTGTGCCCTGGTAAATCTCATTACAGAAAACAGTCATAATAAGGAGAGGATCAACATATGATATATATATATTTACCTAATGATAATGACTAAGTGGCAAGCAAAACCAAGAAGGATTCCACTTCTCTTCTGAGGGGAAAAAAAGTACATTTTCCAAAATTTTACAGCCATGATCTGTCATAGTGGAATGAAGAGCATTACATCATTTGAGTTGCCTTTGACACATTACCCGAACCAGGATTTTAATTTCCTAGCTCCTGAACAGTGTGTGGAATAAGTGGTATTTCTCTGTCTTGAAGCATTATCTCAGTTGAAAAGGTTCAAAAAAATAGTTTAATAAAATCAACAGAGTTCTGTCCATAGTTTTTAACTTGAGAAATACAGAACTTTCAATCTTGAAATGTTCATGTAAGGTATAAGATACGAAGTTTAGCTCTGGGATGTGTTTTGAGGTAGTGTTTTTTTTCTCATCTTAAAAGTTCTGGTAACAACTACTAAAATGTACTGAACATAAATAGCTAAGAGGATGGGCATTTTCACGCCTTGCCATACTTAAACATCATCTATGTTCAGCCTTACTTGGTTGGAGGGAGGATGTTGTGTTTCTATCAGTAGCTCATCTAATCAAAATATTTCTGCTTGTGTTTGCATGTAAATTGCCAATGTGTGATTTCATTATTTTTTTTATTTCTAACATTATGTCCATAACATGAGCAACCATCCTGATTGTGAACTTTTTCCAGAAAGTAATAATTCTCCCAAAAATATTTGGTAGAAGTTTGAAGTAGGTGGTTTGAATGATTTTCTCTGTGGGCCATAACTCCTCTCTCAATATCGTTCCCTAATGTCACGTGTGAGAGAGCCAAAGTGCAGCTGCGCAACTGACCATTCACACTGACAACATAGTCCACAACTGTATTTCTGTAAAAAAAATATTTGAAATATTGTTAATTTAAGTACTGCAGTCTGTTTTTCAGGAACAGTTATCCTGAATCTGCTAGACTAGATTGCTACTGTCATTACATTAAATGTCTTGTTTATTATCTGAGGCCACAGATACCTATTTGTATGGGAAAAGGACCTAATTTGCCTGTAGGGTCAAAGCAGCTCCCTGATTTTTCCCTGATGGATAATCTTAGCAGCCCCTTTTTGGTTATTTTAGGACAAGTCATAATGGGTATGTATTTGTTTCACTCAATAAATAGCATTAAGAGCAAATACAGTAATTCTTTTGTACCTATTCCCATTGATTTCGTGACAATGGAATAATTTCACTTCATGCAACTCTCAGCAATAAGCAGCACTTGAAAAGATGAAATCAGGTGAAACTGATCTTGATCTCTGTCAAGGTATGCAGAATAGTGTAGAGCAAAATAGATCAATTTGAATGTGATACTTTTTGGAAGGCTACGTAGTTCTTCATCTGCTGTCGCGAAGCACCCTACATGCCCAGCATCACCTGACTCTAATGAGACCGCAGGTTGTGTGCTAACCAGCGGAGATCAGAAGAGGCAGTGGCCTTAACCTTGCATTGATCCAGACAGCCCAGCCATAGGTGGATGATATTATTCGGAATGTTGTTTTTTTTTTTTTTTTTTCTGACAACAGGAACCAAATGTGAATCCTGCAGATTTCCTGCTCATCTGCTTATCATCAGCACAGATCAAGACATTCAGAAGGGGAATCAGTATGCTTTAGGAAGAGCGGAATAATCCAGATTGCTTCTCACTGACCTCTGTACGACTCTACAGTGCACGTCTAACCTCAGACTACACACGTCTTCTTATCCTGATGGCAGCAATAACCTATAATAAAGGCAACCACTAAACATTTCTTGCAGTTTACTGCCCTGCTCTGCTAAGATTATCGTGGATGACTGTAAAACTCTTCCTGATCTTATCTTGACTATAACACGTTGCTTGGGAGAATGGTTCAAACCCTCACATGTCTCTGGGAAGGCAGGAAAATTTCAGCTGACCTCAGTTACTCAGAGTTGCACTGATTCTTGGCTGAGCTACAGTTATGAGAAGCATGAAAGCCTAAATATTTAGAAAATACTAGGCAATATGAAATCATGCAGCATGTTTCCTGCTGGGGCTACCAAAAGCATATTGACCCTACTCTCTGCATCCCATCAAGTTCAAGGCTTCTGTCTTAATATCCAGGGAGTTTAATGTCTTTGGTCCTAGATAGCCAGAATTTTTTCAAGCTCTCTATAAAATGTCTCCATCTTTCTGGACAGATGGAATGTGTTACAGTAAAAGCTAAAGTGCAATCTCTAAGAGAGAGGACCTTCTAGGGGCATATGCTAAAGCACTATGAAACTGATTGCCTAAGGAGTTAGGAACCAACATTTAACTGCACCTTCCTCTCCAAATACAGCACTTCTCTTTGCTGGAGTCTTGTCTAGATTGATTAAACAACACACAGCGGGTTGGTTTGTTTTAAGACTGTCTCAGTCATCAGGAGGAAGATTCAAATGTGATAGCTGCTAGTCAAAAAACCCAACCAGGAGGCAGTCACCTACGTGGCATCCATGTACGTATAAGCATATACTATGCTTAGCATAGTATTGAAGTCACCTACATGGATGCCATCAGATAGTGCTCTAAAGGGGAGATAACATATCGGTCTGCCCACTGTTTCAGAGGGTGAGGAGGAGGGAAATCCATGCCAGGTTCCAGCTCTCCCATAAACATCTTCCTTTTCCGCTACAGCTATTCTCTGGCAGGTGAGATGGATAGGCTGGACTAAAGCCCTGTCTCCTTGTAGCCTTTCTTGTCTGCCTAAGATGCAGCTGTTCTAATGAACCTGTTTCCTTTGTGCTACACTAACTAGTCACAGGACTTGTTCCAGCCAAAGCTGCTAAAAATAGTTCCAGTAGTGAATTACTTTAATCTTTTCATTAAAGTGAATTGCCGTGTAGTTAGATACAGGCGCACATATAGAAACTCTGACATGGGGGCTTTGTAGTTCTTGAGTTTCCTTGGGGGAAAATTGAACCTTTGCAATCTCTAGGTCTGTTCTATCTGAAATATATTTCAGGGGAAAATACTGGAATTTGAAATGTTAATATATTTATACTTTAAAATATATTAATAATCTGGAAGCTCTTAAATATACCCATTTTTAGATGAAGATAGTATGTTGTTACCAAATCTTAGCAGTAAGAAGCAGTGAATACATGAAAAGCAACATCTATGTGAAGCCCTTTACAAGAGAGGAAGTAAGCTACAAGTTGCTGCTCTGTACCAGGTAGTTTTATCCCAATATCAAAGGAAAGCATGATCTAGAAATCTAAATATAATATGAAAGACATGATTTGTAACTAAAAACACACACCATTTTCAGGAAAACAGAAACAAAAGCAGAAAATCAAATGTACCTCAGGTGAGATTCTTCCTTCTTCGGGTGGTTGTTGTTATAAAACTTTTCTGTATAAATGGACCTTCATGGTCCAGTTTTTCCCTTTTTGCTCTTTGTGACACCAGACCATCCTTCACCTCAGGGTAAGGCTATTATCGTAGGTAGTTGGAAATTCAGTTCCTGAGCCTGCTTCTCCCTCTAGTGGAACAGATACTCATGAGTAAATCGGGAGAAAAGTAATGGAAATACATAACCTGGCAATGTATGTTTCTTCTTCTCCATAACTTCATATAATGGCTTGGAAAACTGAATGGATGACTGCTTCTATGGGCAGCTAAAATAATTTCATGCTGCTCCATCTGGACCACCTGCTGGCTGGAGCCATTGCTGGAGTGCAGGACTAAGGTGCCTGTTTTGCCCTTAGCTTTTAAGAGTCCTTGGTGCTAGGGAATACTCTCAGTGTGTGACAGCTAATTATGTGTCTCTCGCAGAGATGTGGCACCCTTCTCCAAAACTCTGCTTCTAACAGTAGTAGGTTTTTTAAATTGGGTTGCATTGATTATCTAAAGTAAAATGGCTGTAGTTCAGAGGTGAAATGCTCATAACAGTCCTTTTCAGTGTGCTTTTTTCCAGATGTAGAAAAAATAAATAAATAAAACCCAAGCAAATAAAAAAATTTTCCTGTTGAAGTGAAGCTAAAAACTTTGGGCAGTTGAAGTAAAGCTAGTAAAGGACTTTTAAGGAGAAAATGCTTTGCAATTAAAAAAACCCCAACAAATTAAAAAATAGGCCAGGAAATGCAATATCCAAAATTACATAATCTGTCTTTCTATTAATGTGTTTTGTTCAAACATAGCATTTCCATTTGTACAGCAATAGGCTACTGATGAATAATAAAGGCAGTTTGCTACAAGAATGGAGATTGCACACCTGTCTTGTGTTCATGTGTAGAATGTAATATGCGTATAAAGAAAAAAAGAAGGCTGGGCGTGCTATTGCATTATTAACCACCAGAAATTTTCAATGGTTTCCATAAAAAAATGTTTTTACAGTACATAAACAATTTGAAAAGGTATATCTGAAGGCCTATTACTTGCCTGGCTCATTAATGGCTGGCCAACACTCATTTGTGACACTGATGTCGGTCTATAGCTTTCCTTAGACAATTAGGAGACTAAAGGTTATCACAACATTAAAGACTAAAACCTGCCTATATATGTTAATGTGGTTGAATAGTATGCTGTATTTTACTAATACCATATGGCTTGGAAGTGTGTTAGTGTCTTTTCCAGCTAGTTAAATGTCAATTTCCATTTTTATATTACCTTGCGTAGAAGTAATCCAGTAAATAAACACCATGGTCATGGCTTCAACCTGTAACCAAAATACCTAATTTGTTTTCCCTAGGTCAGTAGGCATATATTCGCTAGAAATAGATTGTCAAGGAACACCAAGGATCTAGATTCTCTAGATCAGCAGAAAAAGCACAAATGGGAACAAAAGGCTGAATTTTCCTGAATTTTGCCCATGTCTTTAAAGCCTATTGTGAGCTTTTGAATTGCAAGATGTTAAGGTATGAATGCACTAACAAAGTAAGGATAATAAATAGGAAAGATATTGCACAGTACTTTGTAAATGTTTTCGTAAGTATATTTTTCTTTAAGTGGTATGTGATTTATGGGGAATGCCTGTGTGAATTGTACCTCCCACCAGTAGCTTTTCCACATAGAGAAAGAACAGCTTATTGCAGCTGTCAGCTAATGAAATGACTCCTGCAGTTCAAGTAGTTGCAGCTTTCGGCTGAAAACTGTGGTTCTGACATTTTTGGCAACATATACCAGTGTCCCGTGGCAGAGAGTTTTTGTTTTGTCATGATGTACAACTACCGCAGTGAGCCAGGACCATAAAGACTGGAATATAAGAAATCATTTTGTCGTTAATGTGCTGTTAATTTTTTTGCTGAAAAGCAGAAAGTAGGCCAAATTTTGTGCAGAACATAGTCTTAGAGGTCAGCGCAGTTTCAGTATATATGGTTACTTTCTCAAAATGTTAAGCTTAAAGAAAAATAGTGAGAAGGAGGTGAGATTGCCTACACAGAAGGTAATCATGTCTCCACATTGGAGCCACGCTTTGGCTGTCTGGGCACAGGAGGAAATATCTTCCATTAGTGCTTTTATTTGTAAGGCCTTTGGGTCAAGAGTTGTGTCACCTTGAATGTATGCTGCACCTAGTTTTTTTTTTAAATCAGCAAGGCCAAGTATCATGCAAATGAATGCATAAAGTAGCTGGGAATAGTCTGATTCATTACTGCACTGTTCAAGGCTGTGCGTGTAACTCAAATAGAGACGACTGCAATGCTAGCATTTATGCCTTACTTCTCTGAGTGTAAATGCATCTATAGGCCTTTTATTACAGTCTAACTGCAGGGCTGGTGAAAAATCTCAGCATGGTTGAGCAGCAAATGTTGGAGGATAATTGGATCTGCAGGCTAAGATAGTATGAATGTGGAAGGTCTGGTAGGGAAGATTGATAGGCATTTATTTTACATTATGTTTGAAATCTACTTTTTGTTTGTAATTTTATGTGGAAGATAACTTACCTTTAAAAGTTTAAAATTACAAGTTTTGATTCAAATGAAAGATTGAGGTTAATGTTCCCTAAATAATGTCTTTGTAGTCATAAGCTGATAAACAGAATATGCTGAAGAGTCCATTCAATAAAGCTTATAAGCCTTTAATTAAATTGTGAAGTCATTTATACAATGTATTAAAAGCAAATCCTCAAATGTAAACTTCAAACATTCATTTGGGGATATTGAAGTATTGCACGTCCTACAGAAACAACATACTTGCTTATAGGTGATTTTTTTCCCTCCCAAGTGGGATTTCAATGCAGTATTAAAAGACAAACAAAAAAATACAGCTGAAGTACTCTGGATGCATTGTGATCTTCTTCATCTTTTTACAAAGCTGTTAGTGGATTATTTTTTTTTTTAGCAAGGGTGGCTTGGACAAGTGCTGCTGCAGTAAGCCTTTAATAATATTATTATCCCTTAGTCTCTTGTCTGTGCATTCTGTCTCCTTTTGATAAGAAATCTGTTCTTTCATTGTTGTTCATCTTAGGACACTTAGCGGCTCAGAATAGGATACACTTTGCTTGCTTCTTTGCAAAGTTATTTTATTGAATATATATTTGATAAAGCTGTTAAGTCGTTAGGTAAAACTTGTTTGAGAGGAGGGGAATATAACTCTTAGTCATGGTGTTACTCATGCTAGGTTTCACAGTGGTGGTGGCCAAAATACGAGGGGTCTAGTACCTGTAATTGGAATAATTTTACATTGTTCTCTTCTAACTTGCTTCAAACAGGTAAAGAAAAAAAGCTTGCTCAATTACAATGATCGTCATTCTCTGTTTATAGCTAATCTTGGAATCTGCTATCCAACTATTGAGTTAAATTTGCTAGAGGGGTTGAGGTCTCAAAGATATCGAAGTTCCTACAAGTAGCAGGGGAGAAGAGAGAGACCTAAATTAATGCCCACATTACCACAGTATTTATCTATTCTGTTAGTCTTGCCGCATGATTGATCAGGGTGTACTTTTTGGCTGGCTAATGAGAAGCGAGCTGTGCCAGATCATTCCCAGATCCTTTCCTAGTTTGTCCCTCTGAGTGACTTTGGCATGTGCTGGTGGGAAACAGGCATGTGGAGCTGACTTGATGATGTGCACTGTTTTCCACTGTGATAGGAAGGAAGGGGAATGAATTGTAACTGGGATTATTGTAATAAAACCGCAGAAGGGATTAGGATCTGAATCTGTAAGAAGGGAGGCTTCACAGCACAAATTGTTCGTTGCAGTTGCCCACAGGGACCACCTATTACATTTTCCCGAAGAAGCTGAACAGCACAATTTTCAGAGCAAAGGAGAAAAAAAATAATAAAATAGGGTTTAGTCAATAGTAGTTGAACTATCAATAGTAGTTCCTGAAAATGTGAGAACATTCCCTAGATTTACAGTCATGAAACAAACCTGTAAGTTGGCTCTTGCTCTGTCTCTCACAAATGCAGCTACTGAACCCCTCTATTCCAATAAAAGAAGCTACATGAAACAATTTTACTTCAGAAGTTGATCAAATATGTGAGACTGAGTAAAATGTGAAGTATTTAGCCTTTATCACTGCAAGAAAGGAGAATTACAATGTCTTTAGCTGCTGTCATTCACTGTTAGTATCTTAAATGAGTAGTGCAAAATGCATAAAGGTGATTTTTCACTTTAATAGACACATTTAATAGCTGGTTCTGAATCCTGCTTTGTAACTGCAAAGAAATGACAGAAACTTGAAGCAGTCTTGCTTTTCCTACTATAGATCCTTTTCTTTTACAAGTGTTTTAAAAAAAAAAAAGGTAAATTTTGGGATGGGAGTATACACTTCCACTTCTACGATCATGGTCCATACATTTCAATTCAGCTACCTTAGCCCTGAACATTTCAGTATTGTTCCTTCCAGACTACAAATGGAAAGGCTCAAACTACTTGAAACTATTGAAATTCTTAATTTTTAATAAGGGTTAGAGAATATGAGGGAGGGAAAACGAGCTTCAGCCTAACTCCTTGGTTCAATTCTTGTAGCAGTTACATGGGATTCAGTCTTTGGATTCCGTCTCACACATACATAGTAATTGGCGCCCAGGACTTTCTCCTTTCTGGGAATTGAATTAACCTTTGGCTGGAGAACTCCTGTTGGAAAATGTATTATCCATAAGACCAAATTGTTGTACAGCATTGTCATAGGAAAGGGCCTAAGCAAGTTTGATAGCGTGGCTCAGTGTTTCACAAAACTTCTCTGCCACATTAGTAATCGAGAGGTAATTAAAAAAGCCTGCCTTAAACTTAGCCGAGTTCACACAAAATAGCTTTCCAGCCAGATGTAAATTACTATTTTGCTTTCAGGTTTGTCAAGCAACAGCACCACCACTAGCAAACCCTCACTGTACACACATCTGGTACTCACCTTATACTACCAATCTTTGCTGAAGATTGCATGGTTATGAGATCTTTAGTCTAACAAAAAGATAACAGTTGGCTTAATTATTTTTTCTTTGAAGAATCAGAACTAATTAGACTGCATTAGAAAATAATAATGTAGAACTGATATTTTAGAACCAAATCAAGCAAGAGTCTGTAGATGAATATATGTACACAGAAATTGCAAGTGGATGGTTCAGTTCGCTTACAAGCACAACATATGCCAGTGTGGGAAAAATCTGCCAGGTGTAGACGATCTCCTGAGAAGCATCCTGCTCAGTAATCTGTATGTACAAATTTGCCCTTTTTTTTTTTCTTCTGTAAAGCATCTTTCATGTCTTACCCACACCTCCCCAAAACTGGAGAAAACAATGTTACAAAGTCAGCTTGCCAGCATCATACCTGGTAGGAATCTGTACAGCTACATGGTTTTAGTGAAGTTGTGCCAAAGGACAACATTTGCAGATCTCGGTCTTTGTCTTGAGGTTGAATTTAGCTCTATCGCCTGGAGTTTAACAGACCATGAAAAATTAAGTCATACTAGTGAGAACAACCACACCTTTGAGCATCATCAGAAGGGAAGTAATGCTGCTACGAACATTGAAGGAAGTGTTCTGTATTTGACAGAAGCTACGTGTTTAGATTTTGTTCATTTCTGGATGAATTTTGGTAACACTCAATGCCACCATAAACATAATGGTAATGTATGGCACCACGTTTACCGTGATGTACATGCCCATTCATTGTGCAAAGCGGTTATGAATAATGGCGCGCTGATTTCCATTGATCTCTCTGGGAACAGAAGGTCAGTAAGGACAAACAGTTTTCATGAAATGAGGGTGATAATTGGGAGTGCATTTCTCCACATATGAAGTGACTATTTTTTGCTTTTTAGGCACTGTGGTCTTGAGAACTGACTAGTGGAGCTCACAGAAATAATTGTAGTAAATAAGACAACAGCTGATGAAAGCACAAAAGATTTCTGGTAGATGTTTTAAAAAAAAAGGGGGGGGGGAGAAAAAAAAAACCCTCAACAATCTAGACTAAAAATTAAAAGCTGTACCAGTGAAGAGTGGGCATATAGAATTAATATATTAAGCAAATTTAATGCAAAAAAAATATCAAAAGAACAGTGTCAGCTCTTTATGTGCCTATTAGACAATTACTTTGAAATGTTTACCTTCGGGAATGAAAAAAATTAAAAGCTAGTATACCATACATGTAAAAAAAATTGACTGCAAATTTATAATTATTAAAATATATAATTGATTTCAGTGTGACAAAATGATTAGCACTATTTGGAGGCGCAAACCCACGTATTTTCTATCTTCTCATTTGAAAGAAGTCACTCCCATTATATGGAAGTTAACAGCTGCTAATCAGAATACTGAGTTTTACACAAGATGCTGTTGAAAGGCATCATAGTTATTATAATTAGTGCTGAAAGAAGAGAAAATAAATAAATAATCCCATTATCTGTATTGACAGAAATGAAAAATCTTAGACTAAATTATTCCTGTTTTCCAAGTTTAAAATGAATAAGTGTGGCAATTGATTACTTCTTTTGCATTCCTTCTGTTGTACCACTAGCTTTATTGATTGGTTTCAATTAATGTATGCCAACAAGTAAATTAACATAGCACCTGAGGCATAATTCTCTGGTGGCTTGCATACACTGACTTCTTGCTATTCTTGCTGTTTTAACTCCTACTGAGGATATTGCTGGGAGCTACAATATTTTTCAGTCTGGACACGGACATTACCCATGGCTCTAATGACAGGTCATTTACAGCAAACCCATGTTTCACTGCAGAGATGTCTCTTTAAGTGACATCTTATCAATGGCAATTCAATTAGTCAACCTTAAGACTTTGAGATATATCTCACACTGTGTCACACAACACTAGCTGTTTTGCATTTTAAATGTTAGCTTTTGTCATTGTTATGCTTCTTTGGTATATATAAAAAAATGCATTTTCAGTCCAATTCTTCATTCGGAACTCCATGGAAAACATTCTCTGCATTAAAACCAACTGTGTTCATTCCCAAAAAAAGCTGAAGACTTGTATACTTGTACTGTGGACAGGAGCTTTTCAAAGTTAGTGCTCACCCTATCGACATATCTCACGTCATTAATTGCTGTAAACATCAGATGATTCTGAACATCTGAAATATCAGAGCATCTGAGTGTCTACAGTATTTAGCTACTGCAACATAAATGGGATTTGTATAAAAATACTACTATGGTGGACACAATCTATACATACATACAGAAATACATTTTTTTTTCTTTTTTTAAGTAGCAGAGTAGTAGAGAATTTGAAGGTAGGTCTTGATTTTTCTGGGATGCTTACACAATGAAGACATCCTAAGAAGACACGGTCTTACTCTGCATCAGCCAACTGAACTCCTTAGGGATAAACTACATTGCTTTCTATAAAAAGGGGTTACATGCTACAGTCTTTGGTGGGAAGAAGGTATTTTCTGGAGTACCTACCATAGCCCAGTGCAATTACATTGTTCTTCACTGTACCGTCCTGTATGTACTGAGCATACACTGTTCAGCATGCATAAATATAAAGCAAAGGAAGTTGGTGCACAAGTTGTGCTATGTGAAACCCTGAACAACAGTGCACACTTATGAATATAGTACTTTTTAATAAGTAAATGCTATAGATGCATATTGGAAACTGTCTTTGGGGAAATAAGCAATAAACCTGAGTTTTAAAAAAATAAATCCAAATATCTGCTGGTTGTAATTGAGCATAGGGGCTTCTAAACTAACTAGAGATCTTGAATACCAAGCATTTAATCTCCCTAAATTCTGTCTTCTAACTTCACTGTAGTGAATTTGAAGGACTAAATACGTAAGTCCTTTTTTCCCCCTACCCTTATTTATGAAAAAGTATGTTTCTCAGGCTTTTCAGTCATACTAAAATGTTTTGTGGATCTGTACTTTCTTATTTCTACACCAGTATTTGCACATGTTCATCTCCGAGTTTGTTCTTGTAGCATCAAAGAATCATGATTTAAAGCTAATTTTGCCATTGTTGCTGAGAAAGAAAACGCTTGTTATTTACATGGAGAAAGTATTGTCAAGGCAATTACACTGGTGTATTTGGCAAGACTAAGCTAAATGTGCAAATATAGTTTTCCCTGCTACATTATGTGGTATTACAGAAGACCAGCTTGTTTAATGTGCAACATCTGTTTTACATGTATGTGCAACATTTAAGTCGGTATTCAGAATTCCATGCTAAAGAAAAATTTGAACTACTTTGCAATTATTGAAACACTATTTTTTCTCCATTAAAATTTGTATGATAAAGCTCATTAAAAGATTTTAAAATTTAATTAGACAGAAGTTTGAAAAAAATAATGGGCAAATTAATCCTGATATGCAGGTTTGTAGTAAAAAGGAAATGAACTCACGAAAAAAACAGATAAATGATATCCACCCATTTGTGCTAGAATCACTTTTTTATTTTGGTAATACATGTATGTTTATGTGCATATGTGTGTGGGCTGCAGTATACATACATATTTTCAGGGTGCATCTTTGTTAGCTTATCAGTTTGAATCAAGAGTATGCTTTTGAAGTGCATATTTTTCTTTCTTTATTGTGCTTTGGTTCACGTCATGTGGAGCTTTTGCAGTGCCTCAACTTGATTCCTTTCAGATGAAACTAGGATTCAGATTTGGAAGATTTAGCACACGCCAGGAGTGTAACTAATGCACTCCAGCTGCAAATGGGCATTCAATCCATAGGGCCAGACTAGAGCTAATCTAAAATAAAAAGCCTTGAAAGGTGTATATTATGGACACGCGTTGTCAGCATCAACTGTTTCTGTCTACAGGGTTGCTGCTATCCGTCCATAAACTGTCTGCTAACCTAGACGTAGTCTTTGGGTTAATTATTTTATTTTATTTTATGATTCTCCGTAAAGGATAAGGCCGAATTCCTACACAACTGTAGCAGGCACTTCTATAGTACAGCACAAAAGTATATACACATATTCAGTGAGATAGCCAGTTATAACATCTTCATTAGTGTTTAATATTAATATGTTGCAAAACCTTCAGTATCTGGATCCCCCAGCAGAAGCTTACATCTGTGGCCTGACCCATCTTTCCTGCTGGCATTGACTTGTAAAAGCTTATCCTGAAGTTTGTATATGTTATATTTCAAGTTACTGTACAGTTCTACTAAGCTGGCTGAACACTGTTGGAGTATGTATAACAGCCCTAAGATTCACCCATACTGAGCTCAGTCCCTTGCTCTAAAGTATAAATTCCCATACGAAGAATATTTCCTATCATTACAACAAGAAATGTTCATTAAGAGTGTGAGTTACTGCCTGTAGTAACTGCTTTGCAGAGCTTTTCTGAGGTGTGGCAGGCTTTTTACATTTGTGTGTGTACAAGTTTTAAAATGCAAACATCCTTCTTTCATATCTCTTTAAAGCGGTTGGTTTTGTTACTGTGCTGTTCAACAATGCTTTGCTTTCATGCATTTGATTAAAATGGAATCACTGGGGAATATTAGCCCACATGACAAAATCATCACATAATTTGGCAGAAGCATAGCACAGTTGACAGAGCCTGCTTAGGGAGAGCCCCAGGACAGAGCCAGCAGAGGGAATAGATTCACCTTTGACCAGAAGCAAAAGCAATGCCTTTTGGATTGAGAATTAAAGCCTTACCGTAACGTGTTCCATCTGCTCCAACACCAAACATTCAAAAGCTTGCCACAAGAGCATTGAAATATGAACTTTTCAGAAATGTATAATAAATTATACTATTGCTTATATCCTTAAAATGAAATTACTCAGCTACTCCCATACTCTGAAAAACCTGCTTGTATGATCTATGTCAAGGGTAACTTAGTGGGTCTTAGCAGTTGGAAAAATGATTTTTTATGACTTTCTCTGATTCTCTAATTAAAGCTGTAGGATCACGTACTTCTGTCATCTTAGATGTCCAGTTCAGGATAAGATGACCATTTAAAATGAAAATAACACAATGTTTTCCAAAAATAAAGATTTCCAAAAGACACTGCTGCTACACAACTTTGCTTTCCTAAGGATGATAAATATATTTTATTTATTTAGATATATAAATATATATAAAAAAATAAATATATATATATATAAATATATATATATAAAAATATATATATAAAAAAAACTTTAGTGACTTCTCTTTGCCATGTTGTCTCACTTTGTAATCGGTATTTTGGGATTTCAGTGTTATGACTTTCTATGTGGATTTTCTATTGTTATATTTTGTTTTCTGAGCCAGTTTATAGATATGCTTGTTTAGGGTTGGTTTTTCTTGGGTTTACTTCTCTGGTTCCTGTTATTAGGGAAAGTGAAAACCAGACAAGAAGGATGAAACTGCTGCTGAAAAGGAGCTTGGGATAAAGCAGCAATGCACTGGCAGGCAGAACTGGCAGGCGGAGGCAGCCCAAGGAGAAAAAAACTTCTCTGATACAGTAGGAGGAAAGAAAGTTATCCTGCTGGATTTTTTTTATCTCTCTCTCCCATCCAAATCATAGATTTCTAAATGATGTGAAATTCGTTTCCTTCATTACAGCTCTCTAGTCTGTGTTCTGCTTACAAACTTCATTTTGTGACTTTGAATTGTTTAAATGGAGCCATGATAACTTCTGGGTCTCAGCCTTTTATAAGACCACTTAGAAAGGAAAACTTTGGCTACAAAGCATGCCAAAATTATAAAGCTGAATATCTGGGGGGTTTCTACTGAACAAATTAACCTCAGAATAATCCCCAGTTACTCTCTAAATAGTCATGACCTAAATGGATACATCTCAGGAGAAAGCTGGTTTATGAAACAGAGCCTCAGAACCAGTGTATGTATATTAAGGACATGTGTGCTGTATTTCATGTTTAATTTAATCAAGATGTTAAATAGTTGTAATATAAGATAAAAATGCACTAGTTTTTGTTGGAGAAGTTTCTGGAATTGTTAGTGCATATATGTCAGTATATCTCCCAATAACTTGTCACTAAGTTGGCTAATGTTTATTGGGGAAAATAATAGTTTGCCTAACAAAATAGTACAGGAAATCTGATCAAGATTTGTGAAATTCTTTTACATCCATCCATCCATCCATCCATCCATCCATCCATCCATCCATCCATCCATCCATCCATCCCCCAAATCGTGGATGATTAGGTTGCTAGAACTACAGAACCACTACAAGATTAGGAAAACCCAAACACAAAAAAAAAACCCCAACTCAAAACCAAATCCCAAGTGAGGTATCAAAGGTAATTTGGCTAAATGACTTTTTTTTTAGTCCGCTTCATGGTCACATATATTAAAGGAACTATTCTGTAGTATATTATGCTTTCTAAATGTTTACCATCTCTATCTTGTATCCAGAACTTAAGTGTATTTGTTTCTTTTTGTGACATTCACAAGGATTACGAAAAATATACCTTTATGAAAGTAATCTAAACAAATTAGTAGCCGAGTAGCCATAATAAACATTTGCTGCATTTAGTGCAATACATATTCTCACTGAATTATTGAAACAAACCAGGAAATATTTTTGTTTTAGACAGTAACTTCTTCAGCAAATTGGTCAAATGTTAGGTAATACTCACTTTGGAAAAGAAAAGAATCGCGAACTACAGTAAAAGATATTAAGGACTGACTTTTTTTGTACTAGAATATGAAAATGAAGATCAGTGTTTGTATTCCTGAAAAGACAGTTTTCCATCAAAACAGGGAAACTTACTGGTAAGTATAGAAGTAAGTTGAAACTGGGGAAAAATTCCTTCAAAAATTCCTTCAACTTTGACTATGTTGCAGAGGTTTTAACTAAAGAGAGAATTACTACTTTAACTATAGGATCTAGCATTTTTTTTTGTTGGTTTGTTGTAAAAAATAAGAACATATGAAAACATTTACCTTTTTTTAATCCTTTTTTCTTATTTTTTCTTACTCAGCTAAATGGCTAATTTGCCATTTAGATGATAGCATTTGGGGTCCTGTAGTATTCAGATTCTTCTGCTCACCTGTATGTTTAACAAAGCATCCTTACCAGGATGTTCTACAAACAACAGTGTCTGGACAAAAAGAAAAAAATATATAATGGCAAAAACATATCCCAGATAGGGAGTCTAATCTATTGAAGATGGAAGAAACATGAGTCATAGAAAAAAAAATATTCTTGTGTTGAATGCTGGTTAAGATTTTAAAAGTAGTAATAAAAATGTATCAAGTGGACTTAACATTTCTTGCACTTTCCTCTCAGTTTTGGCAAGGAGGATGTATTGGAATTATATCCTGTGGCACCGCCTTGTAGGGTTGGGTAACCCACACCTGTGTTGCATCAAATAGTGCAGATACTCTTTCTGGCTGGCATAAGCCAGAAGTAATTTAAGAGTAAATCTGTTCTCTTAATTTGGGCTGCAACTGACTGCAAAAACATAAACGTTGTCAAAGTGAATTTGGTAGAAACACATTGACAGTTTCACAAATGGCCTAAAGGGGGAAGAAGGGGGAGAGAAGCAGCAATAAAGGAATGAGGGAAAGGGAAAAAATGCATTTTTAAATTAACATTCTTATATATGTAGAACCTGTGTATTTGTATAATAATGTTGTTTCTCCAGAAAGAATAACTAATCTTTAGTGGCTAAACATTTTTTTTTGTCTTTTTTTAAACTTGTTTTAAGATAAGCTCAATGCTTGCAGAGGAGTCATGTACATAAGAAAAAGAAGTTTTAATTTGGAGAGTACACAAATACAAATTGCTATTGACTGAGATAATAAGTGTTAGGAAACTTTTAAAGATGATATGTAATTTGTCCATGAAATCAATTTCTTTTACATTCAGCATGTAATTGATCTGGGGAGGAAGTAGCAAGACTGTGATAGTGCACTTCATGATCATGAATTACCTAGGAATGAAATAAAAGAGAACATTTTATAAATGCATTAGATGTTATATGTATACTGTTTGAAAACACAAGGCAGCATCTGACAGTGACCTCTGATCCTGATTTAAATGTTTGGTAGATAGGGCTAATTTTTCTTTAGCAAGTTCATGTGACTGAAAATTGTTGCAGGTTAAATGAGGACTGAAGAGGGTCCTACAAACATAGATGCTGATCAGAGCTCAGTTAGAATATTGTGATTTCTAGTGGTTTTCATCATGAATCTGTACAGTCAGCATCTAATTCTTTACAGATAAAAGTATATGAGAAAAAAATTCAATATTAAAACCAAAATTTTAGTATTCAGAATGTGAATCTGTTCTGTTTTGCATTAGCAACATGAAGTTTAATCCACTGTCTTATGAAGGCTGTAAGTCCTCATGGGGTTTATAAGCAATGTACTTGTTGATGTCATCTTTTGCTCTTCCTATTAGGTCATATTTCTTATTCAATGACTAAAATCACTTGATTCCTGTGGCAGCATAACTTGGACTTGTATCATGGGAATCATAGTCTCTCCTTAACCTCAAACCACATCAAAAAGAATCCAGCACCAAGAGTTGCCTTGGGACCCCTTATTGTAAGAATTGTGTTCCAGCAACTTCAGGTTTTTGCTAAATGTAGGGGAAGACTTTGTTTACTACTGTATTTGAAACTGTTAGAGGTATGGTCAGGAAAGGTGCATGGAATATACTGGATTTCAACTTCTGGGTTGGTCTTGTTTTTATTCAGGTGCTATCATGTTACAGTAATATTTATTTTTTTTAAATTGAAGTCTCTTAAGTTTGCAAAGGTTCTGCATATTTCTTCAGTATAGTATTTCATTCATTCTTCTCAATACCAACAAAGAAAAGTCCCAAACAACTCCCCTACCCACCACCAAAATTTGATACCAGTATGGATAATAGCATCCCTTAAATCAGTTGGCCCAATCTCTAAATCCTCACTGAAGTCAGTTGAAAGGCTTTGTCTTCTCAGTGGAGCATTTGTGGTTCAGTGACCCCCCGAGATGAAAGGTTACCATCATTATGGGGCCCCGATTAAGGAACAAACCTGCTGTGTGTTAGTTCAGCTGGTCAAAAATCCATTACAGAATATTTATGTGGAGACATTATTTTATGTCCTTACTGTCATTCATAAAAAATTAAGTAATGTGGAAAAGGCAGTAGCAGAGATTTCCTTTTTGACTATGTAACTGTGGAATAGTTTTCTGGGAAAAGTCCTGACATTTTCTCTCCAGTATAGAATATTTACAGTGCTAATAGAAATGTCTGAGGCACAATTAAAGTCATGAATAGTTCCTCCTGGATGAGTAGACTCTAAACCAGCAGACCTTTTGGAGATATGCCAAAGATTTGAACACTCTATGGCAGTTTTTTTTTCTTTGTGAGCCATACAGCGTTTAGATCTGGAGAATATAAAATAAAGATACAGTGAAACCTGTTTGAATGGCAATTTACCATATAGTCAACTATAGTGATCTGAGCCAGCTAGCGCTGAAATTTCTTTCCCTGAGAGTTTATTTATGTTAAGCATAGCATGTCACTGTAATTTTAAAGCACACTTTCAAATATATGCAACTCATGTGCTTCTCAGACGTTGCCATCGGGTTGGTTTCGTGGCTTCCCGTACTGCTGTGGCTGGTGGGATGGATGGCTCTGCCTTTAGGCATGCTGGAAGCAAGAATTCTTTCAGTGGATTGCTTAATTATGAATTGCAGGATTAAGGTAAAAAAATGTAGGTCTGTTTATGTTTCTAATTTAGCTTTGCTACTGGAAGTGTTCATATTCAAAGTCAGTGTGTTGGCTGAATTCTGGACTGAGAGGATGGTGGTTGTTCACAACTGGATCAGACACCTTGATTTTTTATTTTGCTGTGGCTGTATATAATAGCATAATAGCTGGCATAACTGCTCTTAAAATAAGTTTGTGAAACAGTCTTCGTCTCCTCATGATATTAATTGAATGCTCCTTCTGTAAGGCTGATGTGAACTTTTATTTTTGTTCTGTCACTTATTTTAGGACAGAGTACTCAAAGATTGTAGAGTATAATATTCTATGTTTGACACAGCATAATTTTCATAGCTTCCTAGAGAACTGTTACACTTTTCAACAAGTTTAGTTATATGTTTTGCTTTTCTTTCCATCCAAACATTTGAACTGTGGAATGCAGTAAGCTTCTACAGCTGCACAGCTAGAAATTTCAGTGAAGCACGGGTGTCAGGCCTGGAGAGAAAACGCGGAAGGTATGTCGTTCTGTGCTGCAAAGTGACTGTCCGTAATTTCAGTTCTCTTAGTTTTATCTGGCACTTCCTATGACAAAATGGCCATCTCCAAGCTTCTGTGAGACACTTAACAAAATCCACGGCAGCAACAGATGCAGTGTCAATAAAAGATGCCTGTATGAATTTGTGGATGCTAATGATACTTCAGATTAGGGTGTCCTTTGTTCTTGCATTTCCTTTATTCCTTACTGCCACTGATCTGCACGTTGGTGTTCCCATTATGACTAATCCACTTGTCTCCATAAAAAAATTAAGGTTTCTGGCCCATGCTAGTTAAAAAAAATAATCACTTTGAATTTAAGATAAATCCCTGACCTTGTTAGGCTCATTGCATTTGTGATTTTGGGCTTTGACTCAGAAGTAGTTAGCAAATGAACAATTTTAAGCTGTACTGTGTCCAGTGAGGTCATCAAAGCTACAGATACATTGTATCTGTACATGATACAGATACCTGACCTTAACATGAAAATGGAGAGTCTCATCAGCACTGCCTTCTGCTGTTTATTTTGGTGGCAATTTTCTCACAAGATCACTCATTAATTTCAGTGAAATAAAATGCTTATTTTATGAGTCAGGTTCATGGTCTGGCTAGAGTGATTTAGAAATGCATGTCTACTGATCTTCATACTTCAGACATCATGGGTTTGAAGTATGACATTTCTTTTCCTTGACTTCATAAATAATTTAGATTAACAAAATCCAGATGGTTTAGAGCTCTCAGTAGCTACAAGTCCAAGAAATTACTTGTCCTTTGAAAGGAAGACTCTATACTTTTTCAGTTCTTCCCGCATTTTATTCAGAGTTTAACTGTTTAGGTTTTTTTTTGTTTGCTTGTTTAGTTCTTTTTTTAAAAAAAAAATTCTTTAAGATGTCAATGAGAGGACATACTTTAAAGTAATGAGGTTGTGTTAAATGACTGCCTGACGGAATGCACAACTTGAAGATGCAATTTTTAGTTCTGCCAGGAAACTCAGTGCAAGATTTCCTGAAGAGGCTTTATCTTCTGAACATCAATTTCAGTATTTAAAAGTTATTTAAAGGATACATGCTATCCCTTGAAAAACAAAGGACAATGTTTGAATTATAACATGGCATTTTAATGTATTGGTTTCTGTAAGGCATATAGCAGTTATTCTAGTTTTGCTCCAAAAACCAGGTGTTTCTCTATTACAGTTTTTGCTGAAAAATAATCTTCAGTGAGAAAGTAACATCCTTGTTGATTTCTGCGAGATTAGATGTATAAAAAAGTGACAAATTTTCTTGTGAGTTACTCCTCTCTGTTTAGCTGGTAGATGTTGTGTAATAAGTAAAAAACCACTAGATGCATTTTTATCAAAAGCCATCTACTATCTTCCAGAAGCCATATTGTTCTTCTCAATTTTCTTAGTAAAAAAAATGTGGCTTTACCGTTATGGTATTTTCATTTATCATGAGGGGTTTTTTTTGTTTTTGTTAAATTAAGTTTATTTTCAGATTGCTTCAATGCTAATATTATTAATATTTTGATTGGAAAAATAGCATCTGCTTCAAGCTGAAGCACTTTGACAGGTTAAGTATAGTAAGTTATCATAAGTTTGCTGGAAGTGCCAGGACACAGCAGCAGAGTTAGATTAGAAGAAGCTGATTGTAACATCTGGGTTTTAAATCAAAGCTGAAAGTTGTTTTTTGCGTGTGGTTATTAATTATACAGACTTTTTTGCTAGTTCTATCTAAAGTGATAAAAGATTGTTTCTCTAATAGAATTTCAAAAGTCACGTGTGAAGCTATTAAAATATTCCCCCATAAACAGCAGAAGTGTTTTGGTCTTCTTTATGACTTCTTCAGTCTCATTTTAGGCAGCAGTCAAGGTGGAGCAACATTGCTTGCCACAGTGACTGATGAATGATTGCATAGCTCTAATGGGACAAATAGAAAGTAGAAATGAAAGGGTAGAAAGACATCCCATCATGCCTAGTTAGAACAGTTCCCTGTACACTAATGTTATATTTTATGGTTATTTATCCCCTGGCACTACTTAACACCACCAATTTTGAAGATAAATGTAGTAAAAGCATTTTTATCCTGCTGCTATGAAAATGTGCTTTTAATAGATTTAGGTTTTCTTGGGTCATGAGAAAGGAATAGAAAGGTTTTGCAGCTTTCTAAAGGACTGTATTATATACGGAGTTTAAAATGTCATAAAGCAGCTTGAAACACTATAGGGAGTCTGTGCAGTAATTGGAAAAATGTTTCATACTAATGTTTGGATTGCATTAGCGTGAGCCGTTGGCATACATTTCATGACAATAAACATGTCTTTGCTTAATTGTAATTATAGCTTACAAAAAGGCTTAAAGAAAGGAAGTGAGAAAGATTCTTTGGTGAGTGTGAATAATGACATTTTAATGCACTGAAGGCACAAGACACCACTCCTAAAGACCAGCTCTAGCTTGCATGCACTGGGGATAGACCAGCTTTACATTTTTATTTAATAATATTTTTCAAGGTTGGGGAGTTTGTTAGGATTCCTCTGTTCCACCCCATCTCCTTGCAAATTAAAACTGGCACAGTTGCCAGCCTGAGTCTCTTCCTCAGATTAAATTCCTGTTAACAACACATGAGCAGATTCTAATCATTATTCAGTACGGAGCTGTACAAGATTTTCTCCAGCACTGTTGTCTACATGGCACCCCTCCTACAGCAGGTTTTAGTCAAAAAAACATAGCAAAAGGTAGAACAACCAGAATCACCCACCTTTGAAATGTCACTTGAGAAAAAACACACCTCCACAGTAGCTCATTGTGAATGCAAAGCTGGGCTTTTGTGTGCAGATTTGGACCTTGTGGATATCCCACAACATCTTTATACATTCAGTTTCAGTTTCAGGAAACTTTAAATCCACTGAAGTCGCTAAGCTGAAATTCTGATTAGTAAGAAATCAGGAAATCTAAAATTTTAGATATTTATTTTCCTGTTGTCACTTGCTTCCTGAAGGATTAAATCATCAAATTAGAACCAGAATTTGTTTATTGATTGAATCAGAATAGCTTGTAGCTGATTATTATGCATTCAAATGCATATACAGTTTATTCTTTTCCTCAGAATTTAAGCCTTTCAAGATTTTAGTAGCTTTTTAATCAGTATGGTAGTGTAATGACAAAATACCTAACGGCTTTCAAATCCTGTTGGTATAGTTTTGAGATGTAGCTGATACCTTTGGATCCTGAGTGTTCTTCTGTACTGCTTTCAGTACTGCTGAATTCAAGCTGCACTTTTAGAGTTCTTAGTATATTTTTCTGCATAAATCTGTACTAGGAATAAAAATTTGTGAATAACCTGGCCATTTGGGAATGGTGAAGTAAATGGAATAATCCTTTGTATTCTGACTACTTGATGGATATGCTTGTGAGTGCAATTGGATAAAAAAATGTTGGCAAGATCTGTTAGGATCTGCAGTATGCTTCAGGTCACCAGAACCTGGAATGAGAAAAGTTAGGGTAAGACCAAAAAAATAAAATAAAATAAATAAATTCATTGAAGCTCATCAAGAGAAGCAATTTTAACAGCAGCACTACTTTAACTTAGTAAATTAAGTTGTCGTGCTACAGCAGAATACTGATAAAGCCTTTAAATCTGTATTTCAGTATGCTTCCAGGGCTAACCTCTAAAACTGAAAGCCATAATAATGCTTTTGGCTCAGAGTCAACATCAATATTTAATAATCACCATCAAAATAAAAAATAATGAGGCCTTTCACCCTGAACGTGATATTGGTGGGAGGGAGTTGCTATTTAAATACATAAAACACATCTTTTTTTAACAAGTGCGTAATTGTACTTCATGAAACATTTTGCAATTCCTAACTCTAAGTGAGGGAGAATTGCCATCTAGTTGTGGTTTGTGTCTAAGTCTGAACAGCAAGATAGTTCTGCATTGCTGAGGCAGATAATTTACAGAGAAAAATATCAAAAGTTTCATTTCTAAACAAGTACAAAAGGTTTACACGTAATAGGAGGACTTCAAGCAGCATGCTTTTCTGGTTGGTTTGGCTTTTTAAAGAAAATTTAAGATGTAACTGGTGTTTTCACTGCTGTCGTTAAAGATCTTAAAAGTGATGTTGAGCGGAATAACTGACATATAGCCAAAATACTTGTGTGCATCTGTTGTATGCAATAGCTTCCACAGAGAACATGGATCATGGCAGCAGTGTAGTTAACTGGGCTTCAACATGAGCTATTTACCCAGAGTCTTCATGCATTTATTCCTGGTCTCTAGTGTGTGTTACAGCCCACACCTTCGTACGGGCACTCCTGTTGTTGGCATTGCCAGCTAGATCCAGCTGGATGGCTAAGGTAGCACATGCAGTACCCATCCTCTGATTGCTGGGTAACTAGATTTTAAATTTTGTGCTGGGCTTGCAGTTCCCCATCCTACCCATGCCTTTTTCTTTTGCATTTATAGATACTTTGATACAGAAACACTTGTGTTCGAAGTTTCTGTGCAAACAGCACTGTCTTTCTTTGGGCATGATCTGCTGAACACCTTTCGTGTAGTGGAACTGCTGTACATGAAGGGTGATCAAGGTGGAATCATTAGGAAATGAAAAATGTTATTTTCATCCTTTTCTCTACATAATTTTATGTATATAATTTTTGGTCTATTGCTGATATATCTGACTGCGGTATCAAGCCTTGAGCCCTTTGAGCTTTCAGCCATTTTAATCATAGCTGATATTCTTGATAATAGAATAAAAAATTATAGAGAAAAATGCAGAAATGTGGAAGTACATTTTTAAGCTGTGTTATCTTGCAAATGCCATAGCACAAGTAACTGAAAGTGATCGACATTAAATGATTATCAAATAGGATGATATTGTAAAATGCGTTACCAGTATGACTAACAGGTAGCTCAATCAAGCACAGCACACAGGCAGATTTGTTCATCGCAGATACGATAAGAACAAGTCTTATGAAGAGCAGCTGAGGGAGCTGGGGGTGCTCAGCCTGGAGAGGAGCAGGCTCAAGGGGGACTTTATTGCTCTCTGCAGCTGCCTGACAGGGGCTGTAGGCGGGGGGGGTGTCGGTCTCTTCTCCCAGGTAACAAGGGACAGAACAAGAGGAAACAGCCTCAGGCTGCACTAGGGGAGGTTTAGATTGGATATTAGGAAAAAAATATTCACTGGAAGGTTACCAAGCATTGGACCAGGCTGCCCAGGGAAGTGGTGGAATCACCATCCCTGGAGGCATTTTAAAGATGTGTAGATGTGCCGCTCAGGGACACGGTCTAGTGACGGACCTGGCAGTGCTGGGCTAATGATTGGACTCGACGATCTTAAAGGTCTTTTCCAACTGAAGTGATTCTATGATGCGAAGTTGTATATATGTCTGTGTAAAATATGGTGCAGAGTTTTGCAGATAAGCCAAACTAACTATGTCAAGGACCTTTAGAAGAGTGCTTTGAAGCATTAAAATTGCTAGAGTAAGTAATGAAACGCCACTGAAGACGTTTTGCACTGTTTTCTCTTGAGCAATTCGGAGAAAATTGTTTTCATAAATTATTTCTTTTCCAAAGCTAAAACTGTAACTGTAGGAAATTTAACAGAGCACAGGCTATGACAGATGAGAAAATTGACCAAGCTCTACTAGGTGAAAAACTAAAAGCTTCTGCATTCCTGGTAACAATTTATGGTAGTAAAATAAGCCCTTTAAAATGTTCTGGGTTTAATTCATCTTTTATGTGCATGGCATAAATACTTATTTTTTAAAAAGATCTGGCCCTCATTCTAATGTAATCAGTCTGACTGGATGTTTATGGATCTTTGGTTTACCTGTCCTCTGTCAAATCCCTGGAGGTCGTAATGGAGAACCATCTTTGCCAATGACTTTTATTTCCAGGGAAGAGAAGCAAAACTGGATAAAGGAATTAAGCACCTCTCCATGAACAACTTATCTGGCTGTTTCTTTGGTGTTCATGACACTGCTCTTTCTTTTACTGTATTGTATTAAATGTTTTGCTTAAAGAGGAACATTTTCATAATTGCATAAGTGCTTTTAGTCACAGCTTTCAGTGGTATACTGCATACCATATTAAATCATTTTGGGAGCTGCATTCTTCAGAAGACAGTCCTGGGGGGGACCCTGGAGTTGCCTGGAGTGGTTGAATGCAAGATGAATCCTCATCTGCAGCACGAAGAAACTTGGGGAACAGACCAATAAAAGATACAGCTCCAGATGGGAAGTATGTCTAGCAGAGGACAGCCATGGATGCCAGGAGCTAAATCCACCGTGTCAGGACAGACTGGGAGACAAGCATTCTGATCAGAAGCTGAGAAACAGAGGCATAGCTCCTTCTCATCCTGCTTGCTGCACCAGGAAGCTTTCTGATGTAGCCCCATGGTGGTATTGGCATCCCTGCAGTAGTCGTAATCTCTTACTCTCCTTCCAGTAGCTCTTCAACCCTGTGCTGCCCGACTCCATCTGAAAGATCCCCTGCAAAGATGCGAGGGGCTGTGCCCTTGGCTTTGGTAACCAATGCCATGTACCGAAGGTGGAAATAACACCCTACAGCTGTGGTGCTCCTGTACATGCCTGAAGCTCATGACTTTACAGCATTCCAGACGCTAGGAAATAAAGGTGAAAGCGAATACAGTGGAGCAGTGTGCTGGAAAAACACACCACAGACCATTGTACTGTTTCTTCTACTACACTCCTGCATCTATTCTATGCCTATGTATTGAAGAAGATTTTGACCAAAAGAAATGTCAGAGGCTAGATCTAGCTTCAGCATAAGCATTTCATCCCTCTGTGTGGAATTTTACTCCACAGAATGTGTCACCTTTGAGTTAGCAATGCCACCTTCAGAGCTCTTGTGCAAGACAGTTGTTTACGGTTGGAGGGAATCATTTACTACCCAGTTAGTATTTTTTTTTTTTGACTGAACATGTTAGTACTGCTCAAGATGAGTATATTTTACTTTTTGTGTCTCTGATATTTTTATAGATTATATTAGTGGACAGAGACTGAAGTTTCTGCTAATAAGTCAGATAATTCCACTTTGTAACTGTTCTTCCTCCAACTTCTTTCATAAGCCTGCTGTCAGAAGCTTGGAATGAAGGCTGAAATGCATTTATTTATCCTCTATAGGCCAAAGCATGTGGGCTCTACAGCAAATAACCGCTGTCTGGATGACTTTATTGAGCATCCATGTCAATTCATCCTGCAAAGTATTCTGTTCATGCACTGCAAAGTCTTTTAAAGGCATCTGGGACCAAAGTATGGGTACACTAACACCAGTAGTTGAGATAACTGGTTAAGACATCATCCTTCTGACACGAGAGAACAGGTTCCTTGATATATTCATATAAAAGCCTCTTGATCATTGGGAAGTGACTTCCCTAAAGGGAGGAGAGAATCAAAAAGTAACATCGCACAGTGAAATCTATAAAATACTCCCCCCCCCCCCCCCCCAAATCCTTTGCAATAGTCACATTTATATGAGAATTATTCACTTGTATTTACCAACATAACAAACCCCAATAAACCCAACTTACATATTTAAAGTAAAGGGAGATGCTTAATGACTTACTTGCCCACTTTGGTTATTTTCAGGAAGTTTCTATAAATCATTACCTTGATAAATTAATCACTTACAGGAGCCATAGCTTGGATCTTTTTGCTAATATTCATTAGAAATGAAACACCACTGGGGTGTACAGATAACACTTTAATACAAAGAGAAATTGCTATCCTTCCATACCCCGGGACATCAGTTTGGTGTCATCTTTTCCTGTACCATACCTCTGTTGCAGGGCAAAATGCTTAAATGTGTTTATTATATCTATTAAAGAATGAATGCAACTGTTCCACAGAAATAGGCAATAAGAATTCTGCATACTGACATTTTTCAGTGCCTCCAGAACACGATTTCTATGGGTTTCAGCTATGTATTCATTTCCTTACCCCTGCTTACATGAGGCTGAGCAGACTGCCCTTGAATATTTAGGCCTAGCCTTTTCTGAGAACTTCATTCATAATGATTATATGTTCTGCTTGACTGACAGTTTGTGGTAGGGAAATTCATTAAGGTTAATTGAATTCTGAAGGGGGGGAAAAAAATACCCTTGGACATGAATGTGAATTACTGAGAAACAGTGTAATGTACACGTTTATAACTTTCAAAGTGTATGATAAAGAACATACTGATTTTTAAAATAACAAAGATAATTCCATGTATGAAGTAACAGAGTTAAAAATCAGTGTGGAATTAAAAATAATACCTTTTGCTTCCTCATTAGCAATCATGATTGTTCAATCGATAGCTGGCAGGAGAAGTGACACAAAAACTTGCATAGCTGCTGAAGCAGACAGGGTATTGACATTTAAACAAATGCTTTAAACATACTGTGCTTACTCTTCTAGTTTTAATATTAAAAGCTGGTGGGGGAGCTTGTCTTATATTATTCTTGCATGCACAGCAAACGTAGGGTCGTTCTTTTTTGTTATTTTCTACATGAAAGAGAATCACAAACCTATCAAATCCTCCTTTTAAGAGATTGATTGGAACTTCTGCAACATTTGGGACTTGGGAGATGTTTCCATTGATCTCAGTTGCTACAAGCATGGGTAATAGCCAGAATAACCCAAAACAAGCAACCTGCAAGGATTTCTTCATCCTAATGATTCCTATCTTAAACTTTTCAGCAGCACTGTTGGTAGAATTTGTGTCTGCGCTGATTTTTTGGGGGAGGGGGAGAGTTACATTGTATGAAAAGAGGAAGATGTAGCATGCTGAGATACGCCATGTAGTTTTCAGCTGCGTGGTTTGGGCTGTGTCACCACTGCAGTCTGGCAGCATGGCAGTCACCATGGACTCTGTTAGACAGAGTACCTGGCTTCCCTGGTGGGTTTCCACTGCGGCTGGGGGCTTAGATGGAGCATCGCCCAGGGAAGCTGCTGTCTTTAGCCGAGGATGCTTCTGCAGATGACAAGGGGCAGCAGGCGGTTGGGCTTCTCTCTAGTGGTTCACGTACTTAGTAAAACAGGCAGTGGTGGGAAAGAGCCTGTATTTGTAGAGTTGTTTAACAGTCCTCTCTCTGTTGCAGAACGAGTGCCTGTATAGCTAGATACAGGGGCTTGTCCTATCTCTCTCCTTCCCTTTTTGCTTGTCCTGCTGCTCCTGTAGAAGTGTACGTTCAATTCTTTCAGCTGATGAGACTGTGAGTGTCCTTGTGGCAAACCACCCTGTTGTAAACCAGGCTCATGAGAGATGTGATAACTCCTTCAAAAAGCGAAAAAGAAACTTTTGTCGGCGGGCCTGTCTGTCCTCAGCAAGGAGCTATCAGCTGCCAAACCAGGAGCACCACTGCCCCAGCCTCTGCTAGAACCCTGATGGTGGAGAGTGACAGCTTCCCTTTGTGTGTGAACACCTGACCTGTAAACGTGCCTTTAGGTGAGCTCCTTGGGGTGAGCACCCTGGGCAGCCTGTGTGCTGGCACACCTCTGTGAGCCCTGCGTTACTGCAGGTGGGTGAGGTAGCAAGCTGCCAATTTCGGTGCCACTGAGCAGTCTCAAACAGCAGCATTTAGGTACCTCGAGGGTTTTAATATCAAAACCTCAGTGTCAATGGACAAGAGATGGCAAGATTTAGTTGTGCTGGTGTTTCAGGAATCTGGTTTTTGATGAAGTACCTAAAGTGGATTAACCACACTCAAGTTTTCTTACACACTGGTGTGATTTTCCATTTGGCCCTACTTCTGGTTTTTCTGTTGGTTTTTTTGTGGTTTTTTTTTTTCCAGTGGGATCAGAAATTTATATGTGTAGTGAAGAACATAAAATACTGGCAGGGTAGTCACCTTTCAATGGAATCTGGCAAATACCAGTGTTGTATTTTGTGATTCTCTATGACTTAATGAAATATTAAGGATGCATATTTGTGGTGAGGTTAACATGTTAGTGTCCTTATTTCATAAGAAGTATGATTCTTTGACTAATTTTTAGGCTACATTAAGATCCTTGAAAGTTCAAATGGCCTTAGTGAAGGACATACTGATAAAATTATGTTCTGGCTATATTATCATTGCTAAAGGTATTTGAAGATGTATCATTCATTACAGGGAGCTTTTTGGTTTTAGTGCTTTGGAACCATGTGATTCATCGCGCGTTTTGTCTATCTTGTGAATTTGTTGGGGGTATTTTGGTCTTTGCTTTTAACATCAATTGTGCTAAATATGGCTTTAACCAACTTGACAGAGCCACCTGGAACTGGAAGAGCACTTCTTGTTAATTTATGTGAGTAAACAGAGCGGAAATACTTTTGAATCCCTACTTGTAAAATCGCCACATTCAACAGAACCCAGATTTTAGCTCAGTACTGGAAAAATAATTAAACAGAGGGAAAACAAAATTAAAGACTTCTAGAATTAGTTTTGTCTTTTTCTTTCAGCCATCTGCCTTTTTCAATCTTTCTATTTTTCCACTTTTATCGCTCTTAGTCTTCAGCTCCTGCGAGGGCAAATTCCATGCTCCATTCCCTGGGAGATGAGCTGAGGGAGGGGGTCCGACTGGTATGTTTGGTGTGAGTGTGTGCAGTCACCCTTTGTGTTTCTGAATGTTTTTGTTGCAAAATATGCAGAAAGGTATCAGTCCTCAGGTTATAATTCACTCATCCTTTTAGGTTATGGGGTACGAACAGGGCCAACAATAACAAGCTGAAGTCTAGAAAGGAGGAAGGTTTTGTGTCATGGTTTCCTCCTTCAATGCTTAATTCCAAAGTAGCTGTAAAATGTCTGTTTAACATATTGGCAGGGCAAGACAGCCTCAGCCCTGGGATATTTTGCTTAATTTGTTGCCAATTAACACAAACTTCTAATGACTGATTCGGGTATTGAGGAGAAAAAGCGAGCGTAAACCATTAAGCACCGAAGCAAACGCCCCTCACCCACCATAGCTGGCACCAGACCCCTCTCCTCCTCCCTCCTCCAGCCCCCCCGGGGTCCCACCTGCGCTCCCACCCCAGCTTGGGGCCGGTGCCCCCCCCTCTTCTGGCGGGCACCCGTGTGTGGCAGCCTCTCACCATCTCCCCGCTGGTGGCTGATGCAGGTGGGTGGCTTCCCTGCTTCTTCTCGGCAGCTGGGAGGTTGGGTGAGCGTGGTGAAGTCTTTACAGAGCTGTGTTACTAGGGAGAAGTGTTCCTTGCTGGTGTTACTGGTGTGGGCAGCGTGACAGAAACCCGGGACACCTCATCCGAACAAGTGAGGAGAAAGAGCAGCTTGAGAGTCCACTCAAAACCTTCTTGCAAGGGGCCAAGGTCATCCAGCCACATTCACAAGGTTTTCGAGCCTACCAAAGCATGCAGGGGCAAAGTAGTCACAAAGTGCAGTTAGTCACAGAAATATCGGTGGTCGCCAGCTAGTAAGTATTTATAGGCAAGTGCTTCTGTCATCGTTTCATTTAAAATAAACAAAGATCTCTGTGTGAAGTTGAAACTTAATGTTTCATCCAACTTGTTTGCAGTGCAGGGGAAAAAAAATAAGCTTTTGACCTGTCAAAATGATGGATTGCGTCTACTTAAAGGATGATGATAATTAGCTGAATAAATATCTAAAAAGTAATGAGCTGTAAAGATGCTACTATCCAACTTTCACATATAGTAATGGAAGTGATGGAAATTATTGGTGTGTTGATCTACGAACGAAAATGATGGCTGCACAGGATATCCCTAGTGATATAAAATGTGCTAAAACACTTGTGGTTTGAAGATGCTTCTTTGTAAGTTTGTGATAATTCAGTCCAACCAATTATGAATTAAAAATCAGTTCTGTGTAAGCATTCTCTATCTGTCACTATGAGTAGTTTGAATATGCTTTTCTGACTGCATCAAACATCAAGCAATCAAACTGAAATTTTCTCATCACAGCATGATTGAGGAGCAATGCTTATCTTCAATAGAAATAATGGTAGTTTGCCTAGAAGAGTGCTGTTCTTGGGTTTAAGGATAACGCTGAGAGTTAAAGACTTAGGCTTGTTTTCTGTAAGCCCATGGGGCTTTGTGGCATACCTGTTGGTGCAGTGGCCTGTACTGCATCCCTCTGCAAATGGTCCCCTGTGCATTATCTGCATACCGTAATGACTATGGCACTATATTAAATATGAATGTAAAAACGATTTACACATTACTATGAGTGAATAGGTGTATTTGTAATAAGATCTGACTGTTAGATAAATAAGGCAAGCTTTATACTGTTTCTTACTTTGATTCTCACCTTCTGGAGGACTTCTTATATATTTGATAGATGGTTTGTTCAGTAGAGGTATTCAGACATTAGAAATTATCCTGTTCAGAATTTACTATCCTTGTATCTTGAAAGAGTTTACAAGTGCACACACGGCATATGATATGTTTATATTCCTGAGGGAGGAATGCATCAAACAGTTTATATAAGAAGTGAAAAGACAGAAAGGGAATCGAGGGCATACAAATGGGTTTGAATAAAAAATCTGATTCTGGCACTAATACAGCAATTCCTGTTGTTTCAAATAAGGAATCTAGTATGTCTAAAAAGATAATGTTCATCAATTGACTTAAACCAGACTTAAATACCAGTTTAGTTGAATGACTGAAATATTGGGTTTTGAACTGTTGTGGCTTATGATTGTCAGTTTACCAATACAAGGTAAATCAATATGACTTTCATCTGACTGAAATTAAGGGTATCAGGTAGAAAGGCTTGTATTGGTCTAACTGTATGACCGTAGAGCAGCTGATGAAACCTGTGTAGGCTAGACCCTATCTGGTTTGCTGGTTTGGATCTGTGCAGCACTAGCAACAAGTGGTTAAAAAAAAAAAAAAAAAAAAGTTGTTAATTTGGAGTTTGCTTTTAAACCATCCAAAAGGCAGTGCTGGTACTTGATTGTATTAGTGTTTATGTGGTGCCAGGAGTGACTGCTCAAGCTGTGACTAGATGGGAGAGAATCTCAGTGGCAATACATGCCAAGGAGTTCCCACCTACCTGCCCAGTCTGTGTCCTACCAATACAACCATTACTCAGGTTGCTCTGTTCCGGACTATGAAGATAATTAAAACTTTTAAAAGAAGTGCCTTTCTAGAGAGGTTTTGAGAAATGGGAAATTTTTCATTTTCTTAGCTGCCTCTAGCTTTACAGGTAATCAATATCAGTAAGTAATCCCAACTTCAGTCGTTCTTAAAACCTAATGTTTTTTAATGCTCTGCCCATCTATGCCTCTCTCAGCAGTCCATTTCTTGTCTCCTCTGGGCCAAAAGGCCATCCAGCTCTGGGATCAATTAGGGTCTTCCCTGAATCACATCCATGTATCTCTAGAATAGCACAGGAAGATCCATGGTCTGTACTCCAAAGGGGGAGTTTTCTAGCCCCCGGTTAACCCCCTTCCCTTCAGCACATGCGTGGACCCTGCCATTGCAGTGTGGCTTCTTTTTGAACTATCTGTTTAAATTTTAAACTGCTTTCTGGAGTGTTCCCCCGGGTGTTGTAGAGAAAACTTTAATCTCATGGCTGTGCTGAGAGGCATGAAGGAGGTCCCATGGCAGTTCCTTCTGACAGGGAAATAGATGCTGCCTCACAAAACAAGTGTGAATTTTCCTCCCAAAGTCTCCAGGCAGTCCCTTCATAGCTTAGCTAACAGGCACAGACAACACATTAAAACAACTTAAAACAAACAGACACGTATAAAAAAAAACTTAGTAGGAACTGGATTTCTGTTGCTGGCAACAAACTTTTCAGAATCTTAATTTTAAATCTGCCTAATGATTTCAGACATTTTTTAAAATTATTTATTTCTAGCTTGAAAGAGATTCACAAAGTGATTTAAAGACTTCTCAGTGAAAATTTACTGGAATGCCCAGGTTGTCATGGCTTTCAATCAATAACCACTCCTTTAATAACATAGTCACCTGTTGACAAGAAACATAGTGGAAATGTCTTCCTCTAAATCAGTCAAAGGGGATAAGCCCGGAGAAGGAATGGAAGCTAAATTCCCAGGATCGATATCTACTGTAGTATATCTGTCACCTCTGCTGTGTGGCACAAGTGTGGTTGAAGCAGAAATAGTTATTGATGCATTTTCAAATTCCAAATGCTCACTTCCTTGAAGATGCTTAATGAGAGTTTTTAGAGCACCTGGTTAGTGGTCCTGGTTCTCATGATGCACTCTGAGAGTCATAACAGAGCTTGGATTCTGCCTCCCCCTCATGTGTATTCATGGCTGGATTTCTCCGAAGGAACTGAATTGACTTGCATAAGACAGCACAGGGAAAGTCACAGGTGTGGTAGTTTCTAGAGCTGCCAGCAAGTGCCCTGAGCACCAGTTTACCTTTGCTCCCTGCTGAGGGGAGAGCCCTGTCCGTATGAGGCAGCTGAGCACAGACGGCATCGTGCTGACCCTGAAATACAGCAGGGCAGGGGCAGAGACCAGGGGAGAGGGCCAAAGAATCTGTCATTATTGAAATTACTGGGGTTTCTAACCGTAAGCTGTATTTATGATTCATGATACTCTTGCATGTCACTGTATGCCCCTCTAACAGCTTTTGAGTGGTAGAATACTTAAACCAATTTAAAACTGGGGGGTGAGGAGCGGCAGGGAAGACAATAAAAAGTGAAATGGGAAAGTCTGGTAAACTCTAGGTGTGTTCTGTACAGTAAGAGCATGTTTGTCACCGAAAGGAAACAGATACCATTCGTTGTCTTTCACGGAGTTACATGGTTAACACAAACTGAGGATCTCTCTCTGGTATGTGCTGCCTCTCCCCACTCAGTGGGAGTGCTTGGAAGGGGACGCTCACTAGGAAAGGTAGGAGGACAGCAACAGAGTGTATTGGTTACTTAAAGGTGACCTGCAAATCAATTTGATGTTATTTGATGATACACGCTTAGTGCCCCCAGTAATAGCCGTGCTTTATGCACGTTATTACCCAGCATCGCCTGGATCACTGCCCTGTCTTCATAGACTGATGTCACACCAACGCTGCTGAACCACGAGGCAGGCGAATAGGTAAGTGTCACTGAACTGCACGGTTTGGTAAAGCCATTCACTTTTAACTGTGTTAAATATTTCCAAAATCTTTTTGGACAGAACTGTAATTCATGGGAAAGAAACAGACTTTTCCTGGTTTGTTTTTTTGTTTGTGGGGTTTTTTTTTCCTTCCATCTTGAAAAGGCTAAATACATGCCCTCTCATGTTCATGGCCTCCTTGACAAGAAGATTCGTAGGAAACTTAATATAGTCATCCAGGTTTTCTTCTTTGGGACTTGCCTTGTACTGAGTTGCCCTAGAAAGGAAAGGGGAGAGCTTTGTGGGAGGAGGGTAAGGCTTTTCAGCACTTTAGGATCAAATTAAACTATTCAGAATGAGCCTGAGAATCTGTTGGGCCAGATACATCTGAACATACATCTCCAAGGAAGAGGCTTTTTGCAGAGGAAAGCAGTAAGATGCTCTCAGAAACAAGATTTCAAAGAGGGAGGTAACTAGACTGTTAACTCCTGAGGTGAGAAAACCCAGAGTCATTCATGCCATCAGTCCTTGTGTGTGCAGACAGATATGAGTAAACTCTTCTCCATGACAACATGGAAGACTAATGTCTGGCAAGTCTTCCCAATGATAGGGATGGCAAAGCAGTGAAATAGATCACTTGGGGAAACTGTGAATATCTGTGGTATGATCGCCGCAAGAATAGCTTGGGAACACATCTGTCAGGAATGCCATGACGTGTATTTGATGCTGCCTTTGATCAAAGGGCTATACTGGATCATTTCTCAGCGTCTTATCCACTGCTTTTGTGACTGTGAAGGCTAAAAGAAGGTCGGTCAGAGTGGAAGAGGTGTGGGAAAGACTTGGGAAGAAGTGTATTACAGGTAAAAGATAGCATTTTAATAGAAAATACCAATTTAGATAAATGTTCCATGGAGAACAGAGAAAGGGTATGTTTAGAAATGTATCTGCAGTGACTGTAAAATGTCTATGCCTAACTGTAAAAATAGTCCATTCAAAGCATAGATAAATCTATTCACATGCAAGCATAATTGACTCTATGTGATAAAAAGCAGAATATGTTAAATCATATGAGGATAGACAGATTTAACCTTGAGAGAAAAAAAAAAAAATTCTGAGATGTGACTCAAATACTTTTTTTTGCTTAAATATGTAGACCTTTCATGTCTCTTTTTTCTGTTGCAAGACGAAAGTGTTTTATTGTTCTAAAAATCTCTGGAACAGTATATCTAGCAAACATTTATATTTTTAAAAAGATGGACTTCAAAATTTTACTTCCAATTTTGCTCTGATTTTCCCATAAGTAAAAATAGTGATCAGCTTGCATCATATAGCTGTCATTGGAATTAAATTCAACATTGAAGTGTGATCAAATGGGAGCCCGAACGTATTCCTCTTTCTCCATTTCAATCTCAAAGTCATAGTCCACAAACTGCAATCAGTGCAATAAGGAATCCTCTTGTTTATATAATAACAGTACTTGGAAGTCTAAAACAAATGATTACTTTTTCCAACTTCCCATCTCAGGGATAGGTCTATTAAATCACTACAACTGAATGCATTTGACATACTGAAATATTAAATTTAGGTAACCCATGAGCTACCTATGGATAGACCTCTATAAGCAAGCAAATGGAGAAATTCTGCTGAAGATTTCTGAGATAGCCTAGTACAGGAATCCATATAGACTTACTATTAATCCCTATCATATATCTGCTTATGTATTAATAGAGCAAGTGAACTGTATTGGAATTTGCTGTGCCTGAAGCAAAGATTACCTCCAGCTTCTTTGAAGGTGAATTGTCTATCTCTCTAATCCATCAGAATAGGATGTTCTGTGCATCTGAATTATTAGCAAATGCACTGTCAACACTGAAGTCTTTATTTGAAAAAGTAATCTTTTAAATCCTAATGCTGGTAAGAACTGTAATTTCATACTTGTATTGGGGTTTTACATCTACACACCACGCGCTCCCAGAAGAAATAGTAGTCACGCTTTTCAAAAATATACACTAGTCCAATAAACACTGATGAGGTGGGCAGAGGCAATAGGATCAGCCTTTTATGGAGTAGCAATACATTATTCAGTATAGAAAAATGTTAATATTAATTTGGGGTTTTCAATTTGGTTGTAAAGTTATATTCAAACCCTCCGTATGGGTATTGAGGCTGAGAAATGTCCATTATGTGTCCTTAAATAGCAATTTGTTACATTCACATGTGCAGGGAATGATGTTTTTGTACAAATTCTGAGTTACATACATAAAATATGAAACTATTATGAAGATATAGTGGCCAGCTTTACGAAGTTGAATTGCCTTATAATTTTGAAATACAACAAAATGACCCAGGGCATGCTATAAAAATCTTAATTTAGGAAAATGTGTATGTGAAAGTGATTTGATAGCAAATATAATCATTTTCTTCCATATTGCTTTAGCCAAATTGGTAGGAGATGGATTTTGTTTTTATTTTCAGTACAAAATGGTGTGGTTGTGTTTTTAAAAAAAAAAAACAACCCGTGCTGTCAGCTGAAACCTTGTCTGCAAGTCCCAGCCTAAAGCAAGATTTTTACAATCAAGTTTTAAATCCCTTGATGTATCTGTGTTTGTAATGGAAATGCTAACATAACCTTAGCTTCTACAGGGCAAACAATATTGCAATAATAAATAATGAACAAAGTGGTTTAATAATTTGAAGCAAATCATGTCATGGGCCTGGCAAGATTTTATGACTAAATTATATGGGCAGGAACCTATCAACGGACATGCTGCATAAATACCATAAATAGATGGACTAAGGATGTGTGTTCATGAAGCTGAAACTAAAATTTTCATGATCTAGGGGATAAAATGCTGTAAGAGACTGTAAGAAACTGGGTGGAAGCCTTAGGCAAATCAAAAGCCAGAACAAATGATCAATGTGTCAGTTTTTAATCAATGGCTATTATCTCTAGTGCTAATGATCTGTACGATCTGTACAGTGCCTCAGTAAATCTGCTGGGCTTCTGAATATGGATGTTTTGGTTAATGATCCATTATGTGGCCTGTTGGTAAAACTTCTTTCCTTCTAATTGCAAAAAATACTTTCTCCCCCCCCTCCTTCTTTTTTTTTTTCTTTTCAGTACCATGAATAACCTGATTGAATATTTTCCTCTTTATAGCTTAGGGAACAATAGGAATTTCCCTGGCAAGGTTTGGATCTGGTTCAGCCAGGCTAGTGCCTTCTTTCTGAGAGCTGCTTGTGCTCACTGTGTCCTTCTAAAATGATGTGATGACTCACAAAGTAGGAAACAGCTGATTAATTTACTCCCTGATCTCTGGTACGAAGAATGAGTTTTGGGAGTTACAGCCTGAAGGGCATCTCTTTTCCTGCAAAAGGTGAAGTGCTTGATCCTCAGTTAACTTTTTTCCTTTGGCTTAGATAACAACAATGCAAGATGGGGGCAACCACCACAGGCATGCCTAGAGTTACTTGCTTTTTAGAGCTGTGAAGAAGAGTATCTACGGTTAGGAGTTAAAAGAGTGGGCAGGATGCAGGCAACAGCCCCAGCTCAGTGCAGTTATATCTCTATATATAAGGCAGTATATCGCCTGCCCAGGGCAGGGGAGAGGAGCAAGGGAACCGTGAACCCATTGCACAAGCCTCACCTGAGTCAGGATGGGTATCTGCTTAGGCAGTTTTCTTTAAGGGATTGTTAAATGGGTGGAAAAAAGACTCTTCAGGTGGCACTTCAGCAGTAGGGAGACTTTGTATAAATAAGTCCCGTCTTCATACTACAGTGGCTGGGTAGCAGGGGCCGCAAGAAGTGGTGATAAGGCTGAGTTTTCGGAAAGACTGTACTTATTTCAGGTTTCTCTGAGAAAATACAGTATTTTAGAAGGTGGGGTTTTAAGCAGTCAAAGACTGTGTTTATTTTTGTCTGTGCAGGGCTTGGTTTTAAGGGCTTGCATTGCAGCTGGCATTCAGAAATGCCCTGGTACTGCACAGCAGCTCTTCCCAAATTCCTAGTGTGATTTTCTTCTACTTGCGACCTACAGGCACAAGCAAGTCATTATGCTAGTGTTAATGCATTTGTCTGTAGCTATCTGACACTTCTGCAGACCGTACCAGAGGTGACAGGGCTGTCAGGCTGCCATGCAGTCAGAAATGAGGATGGCAAGAGGGTGATCCAGCATAGTCTGTGAAGCTAGGGGTAAGGCTATGGGGTTAGACTACCTGGAGTCAATTTGTGAAATACCCTTTATCTCGGAGTCTTACATCCAGAGAGATCATGAAATTTGTCTCACAATCTATGGGTCTGTCTGTTGCTTCAATAACATCTTTCTCTGATTGTAGCCCTTCAAGTAACAAGGCTCCATTTTAGTTCGAACACTGAGATTGGAGATCTCTGAGGCTGGGGATCATTCAGCACATGAAGTTTTCTGTCCAAATTAGTTTTAAGAGATCATAGTTTACTCATTTGTGATGAGAAAAGGCTCTATTGCTTTAATACATAAAAAGAATCATTATTATCTTTAACCTGTCTCTGTATGATGATGATGATGATGATGATGATTATTATTACTGCTGCTGCTACTACTACTACTACTATTGTTGTTGTTATTATCTGTTGGCATGCTTTAGATGTTTTTGGAGAGATCACCCTTTGTCTGTTCTCAAGGCAGCCGATTTAGGGCACTCTGATTTTATACCGTTTAATATTCCCCTCTTAACTCATCTACTTACGGAAAAGCATGGCAGATGTTCCTTAAACTCTAGGGAAAGCCCTGCGAGCCTTTACCAGGGAATCTGTGCTCCCACCCTGTCACATGGCAGGAAGGGGGTCTTCTTGCTGGAGCTCTGCTAAAGGCAGCGTACACAATGCTAAGGGTTCTTGATATAAGAAAATACTTTCCCGCAATATAAAGTGGGTTTTTTTGGTGTTTGTTTTTTTTTTTTTGGGGGGGGGGGGAATGGGGAGTAGGTTTATAAATATGGGAATGCTAAAATTGATGTGTATTCACCAAACTTGTTACATTTCGGTAAGGTAAAGGCAGAAACTTACCCTCTAGTAAGATTCAGTACTCTGCGCTGTGTATTAGCTCTGTGGATTCGGCTAAAATTTTCTGTCATTATAGTTTAACTAGCTTTAATGATTTAGGATCCTATTAAATCAGAACACAGTTTTTCTTCCATCTCAGGTCATAGCAGTTTAAATCTATTAAGTCATGTCTGTTATATATTACAAGGAATGCAAGGCTAGCCCTACTTGTAAGATAATTCCAATAATGGGCCATTGGTTTTACAATTCACTACCAAATTTGAAGACACACGCTGTTTAGGCTACGCTGAAGGACTGGATTGTATCTTTATAGTTCTTTGTTACTAACCAGTTGCTGGTTTTTGTACCCGTCATTGGTTTGTACTCCAGTGTTTGACAGCTGCTGTTCTTGTTTCTCTTTTGGGAAGCTCTTGTGTGGTCTAGAGCATGATTAATTTTGTTCTGTGCTTAAAATTGCATGGAACATTCATTACCTTGGGTTCTGTATTGTTGTTAGCGATACCTCCTCCTGTGCTTCTCAGTGATTAACTCAGCTAAAGGGACTTTACCAAGGTCTTTAGCAGGAATTCGCAGGCAGAATGCAACTCCTTCACCCCTAAACCTTACAGAAGCTACTCTCCCCCAAACTGTTTTCAGTAAATGAGATTGTATTATACAGTATATAGAAAGTGTGTGGCCGTTAACATTTTTCAGAGTGGGAAGGAGGTTGATAAGGTTGTTCTAGGAGAGAAAGAAAATGGAAAATGAATGCAGAGTTATTAAATTGCTCTATTTTTTTTTCCAAATATGAAATTAATGCTTCAAGGCTTCTCTAAGAGACAATTAGAGTAGAAAAAGCACCCCAATCCAAGCTTGCACCTACAGGTGCTTGGTATTACAAGCACTTGATGCCAAGGATTCCGGAAAATCCTTCTTGTGTCTCTTTACTAGTGCAGGGCAGATGCTTGTAAAGTGCAGTTCCTTGTACCACAGACTCTAGCTACCTCTCCAGTATGAATTAATGAAAATTAATGTTGAGCATTTTATCAAATGTGCTCTGAAGAAATTGCATTAATTATTTTTATTTTGATTGGGGTTTTTACTTACTTTTCTGTCTCTGAATAACAAATCTACTCCCACCTCCTTAGTGAAAAAGAAAAAAAAGAGAAGAAAAAAAAATGCTGTTGTAGTTGGAGAAATCTGCCTGTTAGCTGAATTTGACACTTTGAAATGCTAGTAATTTCAACAGAAGAACAAAGGCATTGGGAATGAAGTGCTATTTCCCTGTTCAGACACAGTTTTAAGTAAAGCTTGGGAAGGGGAAGGCTGGTTGTGTGACATACCTCACAGAAACAAGCGATAAAAACTGTATTAATACCAAGATGTTCAACTCCCATACTCTTACAGCATACCTCTGCAACATATTTCCATTTAAAGTGGCAGCGCCTGTTTATATACACAGCAATATCTCTTGCAAACTTTCAGCAGCATTTGTAAACATCTGAGGATGACAGACGTGAATCAGGCATGCAGGGTGTTAGGCATGAAGCTGCAAGCGGCGAAAAAGTGAGGAAGAGCAGGTTGCATTGGGAGGGATCGTTGTGTCACTGAAAGCCTGGTGTGGTGATGTCCACATTCCTAGGAAGGAGAAACCCTGTTACATGTGCCATGTGCTTCTTTTCCAGCTCTGGCTCTGCAGGGCTCCAGAAGCAGAGCTGAAGGCAGGCACTGTACAGCACGTCAGTCTGTAACTGACAGTCCATAGCTGCTCTGGTTCTGACCTAGCTGCCCCATTGCCGTCTCTCTTCTACCTATACTCAGCAGTTTCCAATAGTATTTAATTTGGATTTCACAGCTGTGAGGTCTGACCTGTTTGATACCAGCTGGTCCTCTGCTGCTGCCTGCCTTTCTCCTGCCTTCGCAACTCTTCCCTTCTCACTTCTTGCAGTTCACAGAAATCATCAGGTTTTATGTTGTGCATTTATTCCATCTTGCTTTATTTCAAGGAAATATGTTCTGTAGCAGAGAAAGTGTCCTGAAAGGCTGAAGTAGCAGAAGTTGGAAGGTAGGTAGTGGAACAAAGGAGGAGGGAAATGGGAATGAAATTTGAGGCTTCTTTTTGTCAATAACCAATAATGCCTCAAAAAGTCTTTATTATTGTTATTATTATTATTCCTTGAACAGTATATTTTCTGAAGAACACATGCCAATTTACAGATTTTCTTTATCTTGGTAATGTATTTATTTCAGAAATAGTTTGGGAGGTAGCTGGAATAAATGTTATTTAATTGCAACCTGTTTGCCATAGGGGAGGAGAAAGGCAAAGTTATGACTAGCCAAGCTCTTTTGTGTGTGTTTTGTGGTGTTTTTTGGTGTGTTTTTTAAGGGTAAGTACTGCAGTCTTTCTCTTTACCTTGTCAATCACATGTAATTAGTACTTTCTCTGCATAAAGAGTTTTCATTGTCATGTAAATAGATTGGAAAAAAAGTGTGTTCTCTAAGGCCTTGGTTCTTCTCCTGATGAATTAAATAGTCTTGCTATTCAAGTTAGTAAGAACAGGCTTTGACACATATTACATATGTATAATTTCTGTGGTGTTTGGAGGGCTACTATGACTTTCATGGGATTTAGATCCGACTCATAATGCCTGCTATCATAAACATAAATGATCCCTTATAATAAAACATTTGGCATTATTTACCATCAGAAATGCCTCTTTGCAGAATATACGCTATTTTCTGCCTTCTGCAGGCTATCACTCTAAATTTCTATTTAATTGGCACCTATGCCCTATTGAAACTGGCGTTCCACCCTGTGTGTGGGCTAACTGCCATGCTGGCAGATGGACATCAGTGCTGGTATGCTGGAGAGCCAGTTTTCGCATCACATGTAAATCTGAGTGGCTACATTTTCCTTTGCAGATCGTGAATTTGAAAAATCTTAAAAGGCTTTCCTGTTTAAGGTGAAAGGGATGCACCTGTGCTTTCCAACTCCACGGCTGGAGACTAGGAAAAAATACTGCAGTAGTACAAAACAGACATTTAGCTATGGTTAGCCAGGACTGCTGTTCAGAGGGAGGATTATCTTCATCTCCACCCTCGATTAGGTCCCTGCAGGGCACACTGACTTTTTAGTGACATTATTTCTGTGGCCAAGTTTCTTGCAGAATACCTCTGCTGAATGCAGAAATCTGATCTATCCTGTGTTCCATGTAGGAGTCTGTCTATTACTTCTGCTCAGTAGAAGCTTTATAAAGACAGCCTTGGCAAAAGAGCATCGTTTGAATGGCTATTTAACTCCTCAGTGAAGAAGCTAAGATGTTAAGAAAAAGAAAAGAAATCAGTAAATATGCTGTCTTATTATTCTGCAGCATTTAATACACATCAATACTTCCTGTTCAGCGTTTCTCTTCCTTTCTTCAGGCAATTAGCTGCTAAGATATAAACATAATAAAAGCTAAACTGTGCAAGAGAGGGGTTTTCATCCTTTTGCTAAGGCAAGTGCAGACTTTAAATCTCAACCTGAATACCCTTTACAGATTGACAAGGGGTGCATTATTCTAAGTCACTCCGTATTATGTGTGAAGAGTGCCCCAGCTGTGTCACTGCTGAGGTTAAAAGGTGTTAGTGCTTGCTTCTTTTAAATGAGCATAGTAAATGAAAGTGAACAATTAAGTAAGAAATTTGGCTTGCTATCTCTGCATGCTGCGTTTTATTGTGGTGTTGCCAGCTTCTCTGAATGAAAATACAAGAGCAAATTAAACAGCTTTATGAACTCGCAGGAGGAGCAGTTGTTCTAGTGGCTTTCATACAAATGTCTAATTAATTCCTGAAGTAACCCAAATTGTTCTTTTGTGATCTGTGAATGGGAATTTGTGAGGAACCTGGGCAGATGAAACTAAGTGAAAGGAGGGCTGGGATGTAATGATTAGCTGGCAGTTTGCAGTTGCTGGGTCCAGAAAATTTTAGTTATCTTTCTCATTAATATTACATTACGAGGTTAATGAAACATTTGGGTGAATATGTTATAAGTAATAAGGCATTAATGTTATTTTTTGAGCAGTCAGTTATGCTAATGGGCATCTGTCATTTTTTCACCACTGTTTGAGTTATTTTGGAAGATCCTACAATAAAGGTACATTGCAATTAAAACCTAAAATGTAACAAAAATCTGTTTGGCTAGTAGCAGTGGACTTTGTACTGGTTTCAATGAGTGGTGCTTAATTGCTGGCTGGGGTTAAACCACAACAACTTGAATTCTTTTATTTAACAGAAAGACAATGCTACTTTAGGAGAAAAGTTCACAACTGTCTAACTTTTGATTTCTTCCTCTAAACATTTTAGTCTCAGTTTAAAAGTCTCAAAAGATGTGTTCTTTTTGTTTCATGCCAAACCCGTATGAAATAATAAGTTCCTTTAAAAATAGATATCAAATATTCATTATTCATAGTCCAATACATACCAACTTCAAAGCATGTACTTAAATTACTGATTTGTCAAAAATTATTTTAATGGAAATAGTATTCCTGTTCACTACACCGATGCTACTGTCTTACTGCCCTGTAGAATACTGAATCGATATCATGGTGTCAAACCAACAGCACCTTCACAGCTAATGTTAATCCACACTCTCCTTTTTTGTAAGCGAATTTGGTATGTATAAGCATCAAGCATTTATATTATCGAAGTGCTGTTCTGTTACATTTTGAACAAAGCTAACTGATTTTAGGTAATAGTTGACAAGGTGACTCTGCATCGTTTGGAACACAGCACTCCATGAATTGTACGCACACAGCTTCATTAAGGGTTGTGGTTGTTTTTTTTTTTTATGGAGGAGGATGCAGTCAAAGAATGGGGAAAATATAAATAGCACTGTAAGGGCACTGAAAGGAACTGTGCATTTTCTTGGAGTAGAGAGAAGGGAAGAGCTTGCTTTCCTCATACTCCATTAAATGTGTGATACCTTATGATTTCTCCTCTGCTGTGCTTTTATTTAAACTTGAGAATTCATTTTCAGCTAAGGATTTGGCCACTGTCTGTGTTTGGACCAGGCTTTACTGATCAAGCGTAACTTACATGTTTGAGTTTATTTACTTAGAAATACTTTTTCATTTAAAACTTCCGCATATGCTTGTCCTTAGGATAACTTAATTGAAGAACAAATTAAGCTCATCATAGCTTTAAATCAGTCTTATTTAACTTGCTGTTTTCACAATAGAGATATAATTTAACTCGCCGTTGTGTGACTTGATAGTTGAAGAATGTGGATGGAACTGGGCTACATTTCTATAGATCTGCAAAGTTTATCCAGCTGACCCATAAAATGGAAACAATTTCATGTAAAAGCAAATCTCCTCACTTTACTGAGGTTTAAAATAAGCTCCTCAACTCCTTGATTCTTGTCAGAAGCTGTAGCAAAGAATTGCTTGGCATTTTCAAGAAACGCACTGTGGAATAACGACAGAAAATAATATCCAGCCACAATGAAATTAAACAAGTCTTTTTTTAAAAAATAAAAGGTCTTGGGATCTTTGGGAAATAAAAACTCTTGGTTCCTCTGCGTGTGTTGCAGTGGGAAAGGTCCTGATCCAGGAGGAACATCTAAATATTACCAAAATACAATAAAATCCTTAAGGGATAAGCTAATATTGTACTGTATTGTGATCTATAGTAGTAATCATTAGTGAGTTGATATGGACAGTGCTGCTCTCAGAAATGACAGGAGATGGGCAGCATTTTGGTTTGATCAGTAGTAGTGTACCTCAAGGTGTGTGTGCGCCACTGTAATGATTACTACCAGCCAGTGAATTCATACCCGATACAACTCTGGATCTAGTATGTTAAGTAAATGTAACCTGTACTGCAGTGTAACTGTAACTCGCAAATGGCCTTGATCCTAAGGTCATGATATAAGTCAGTAAATTCACAGAATGTCATATGAAGATCAGGATTTCACATGTGTTTGCTGCGTATTTACTTGCATCCCAGTAGAGCGTTTTATTTAGTGAGAGACTTGCAAACTTACGTTAAAAGAATATGAGACCTCTAACTGGAAGGAGTTACACAAGTCTGTGAATTATATTTTAATACAAGAGCAGACTTCGCTTTTACACCAAGCAACAACTGGTGGGTATTTTATGCCCACCTGCCTGTTGATAGAGTGTCCCCCTGAACACTGGAGGAGTTATCTGGAGGAGAAAGAACAAAGGCTGTGTTTCCTGACTCATGCAAATCTGTTGTTAAAAATATGTATGAGTAAGCATATTTTATAATAAGATATAATAATCTTTTCAAGAACTGAAGATGTTGACAGCATTAGGGGACACTTAATGGATTATAATGATGCCTAATTTATCGTATCTGACTATGGAAATTTTTCCAAGTTGTAGAAGTGAGTGTCAGAAATATAAAATAATTAAGAGCACTACTTAGCCTACTCATATACCCTTGTGAGGCATAAGCTGTGCTGTTGGGGTATGCATTCAAAACTTCCAGGGCAGTGACTAAGACCAGCATGTGTATGTCTGAAAAGAGAGTCTGGCTCATACTCCCATATAAATAAAAACAGTTTACTGACATATATGCATATATGTCTATTTTATTTATACATATAATGTCTAATATATGTATATATATATAATAGAGGTCATATCTCCTTGTCAGATTGTCACTCTAGCAATATCTTAAAGTTTCTGAAAGGCTAAAGCAGAGTCGTATGCTTTAATATAGTCAATATTAGTTCAGTCATCCTTTGCCAAGTACAACCATATGTGGTATAACTAATTCTGTGTAACCCCTTCAGCTTTCTGTCACAGTTATTGCTAATGCACTATATTATTTTCCCAGACCTGTGACTTGCCTCTGATCTCCCACAGGGCTGTAAGTGACAGCTCGGTAAAGACACTTAATGCCTTCCATAGCTGCATGTCAGCTGTAATGCACTGTTTTGCACCCTTATCCAGTAATGGTAGTGGTGCTCCATAGCAACGTCAGCTTCCCAGCTGTGTGGAGGTCTGCTGTGGGGAAGCCTACTGGGAGCTATTAGAGCCTACGGAAAATCTCCAGGAAAGATGCAAGGTGCAGTGCGCACAAAGCAGGGGAGAGAGAAGCTCTGCTGCTGTGTGTGCCTGAGCACCGTAATCACTGCTAAGCCTCATGAATATGCTCAAGTGTTGCCAACGGCGCGCCTTTTGACAAAATACTCTTTCATAATGATTGGAAGCCGAGGACAAATATTAATTTATAATGTAATCAAAGGTATAGCCCAGAGTCGCTACTGTGCATGAGAACTGTGAGATTTGAAGGAAAGATTTCCTTATGCAAATGAAAGGGTGATAATCTGCATACAAAGGGATTTGGGAGGGAATCTGGACCAACTGTTTCTGAAAATCCCTGCAAAAAGAGAGGAGTCCTTCTCCCTTCCAGTGCCTTTGAAATCTGTCCTGTGTACTGTACAAATGTGCTGCTACTTGAAGAACAAAAAGTAAAATTTAGTGAAAATCTCCAGTTGGTGTTCTACCTGATGACCCTGAAATCGCAGGATGTATTGTGGTTCTAATTAAAGAAACTAACTCATTTTAATCAGGTCTGAAGACACAATCAGGCTTGCTGTTCATTACTCGCTGTTCATGAAGCTTAGTAAGGCTTCTTTACAAATCTGTGCTTACCATTTCTGAAAATATTTAAACTGGAACTTAAGTGTAGTAGCATGCTTCATAACAATTTAAGACTTTCATGCAAGTTACTCAATTTTAAGTATTAAAACCAAGAATAGTTTTTAGGTTTTTTTCTTTCCAAATTCAGGTTAGTTCTGATTATATGAACGCAAACTTTTCACAAACAATGTTATGTGGCATTTTTGGTTACAGAACTCCACAACCTGTTGACTTGTGCTGTCCATGTAATTTATTTATTTTTTTTTACCCTCTCAATTTTTGTTTTGTATTAGCCAGCCCTCATGTTTGAAATCATATGAAAAACAGAAAAGTGAAAACCCTGCCATAGAAATACCAGGATACACACCTGCTATAGAGCAGCCTATAGCCAGCTTTTTGGTGATTATTGAACTCTGCAGCTGAAGACTTGGAAGTGGCTTCTTAATTTTAAATTTGCATCTGTGGTTTTAATTTCATTGCTTTTCTGTGTTTTTTTTTTCTTTTCATTTCTTTATGTTAAACTTATGTAATACAGGGAAGTTTCCATTTTTCCCTCTTCTCCAATTTTATGATCCTTTAAGCATGTCTCTCTTATTGTGGTTAAACTGTGTTTCAACGGGATACTGAAAGGAAACAGATTGAAGGCAAAATTACTTTCTTTTTTTTTTTAGTATTTCATCTATCTGGAGAGCTATAGCTTGTGATAACAAACACAGACCACATACTTTTTGGAAGAAGTTGCTTCCCATGGGAAAACCAAAAATAATGTAATCAATGCCAATGCTTTCTTGCTTACTGGTCTGCAGCTGTGGGTACAGAGTGGCGCAGGGACACCTGCTTTGCTATCTCCATTTATAGATCTGAGGCGACATCTATGTAAAGATCTTCAGCCTTCCCTTACATTGAAAGCAGCAGGAGGGTGATTAACAAAAACTGACCGTACTGTCCTTTAGATCCATCTGCTAAGGGAGCAGACTTTAGATTTTTGTTAGAAGTGGATGAACAACGCATTTGAAAAGATGTGAAGTGTAGATGTTTCACGCTGCTCACATGAAGCTTTACAAAATGCCAGGAATGGCATCATAATGCCTCTGGTTGCACCGAGCAGCACCCTGACCTGTCTGTGCCAGCTTCTCCCTGCACCCTCCATACCAGCCTTCAGGCATCAGGAGTCAGCAACTAAAGGTTTATCTGTCTATAAGGAGTGCCAAAATAACCATATATCATGCAATCTGGTATTTCTGTCCAAGCACTGCATTTACGACATGCAAAGGAATTGCTTCTTGTAATATGCAGACCACATTGGCATATGCAAATGCTGCAATGGCCAAAATGGATTAAAAGATCGATTAAATAAATTCAGGAAAAGAAAAATCTATACCAAAAATTGGAGATGACCTCAGGCTTGGGAACCTCCTCAGCCAGCAACTGCTAGGAGCAAGGCAGTCACACTGGAGAAGCAGCTCTGCGTACCTGCACTGTCCTTGTTCCTTGTCGTCCTCGTTGACTGATGTGCTCAGACGGGGTACTAAGGTAGAGAAACCCCTGGTTTGACACATTCTAGCTGGTGTATGGAGGGGGGGTTGTTTGTGTTTTTTTTCTCTACTTGTTTCTCCCCTCTTATTTTGCAATTATATAGCTGTTGGTTGACTGTGTGGGCCAATATGATTTCAAGTATTACTGTTTGTATAGTCATCAAAATTATCACCCTGAGCACATCATTTTAGTGTCTGGTGGCTTTTTCCATTGCTGTTTATTACCTAGAGAATTTGAAGTTTTAATGTGAAGTGAAGAAGTTTGCTGAGCAGAAATAGTTGTAGAGCACGTGGTTAAATGCCTTGCTGGACTGATGTGCCACTACCTATATACATGCACAATTCTTCCTAGATTAATAGAGGAATAACCAACAGTTTTTAATATGCAGCTGAATTTCAAAAATGCAGAGGAACAACACGTTTGCGGGATAATACTCCCTGTTCATACAAAAGGCCCTGAGGAAGGGCTTATCCTCTCTAGTTTTCATATGTTCTGAATGTTCTCCATTGACTTTGTGTTGTCAAGGAAAAGTTTGCAGGATCAGGTCCTTAGTTCAGCATTTGGCCTGAAGTGTTTAGTGACCTTCTGCACCAGTAGTTTTTGTTTTGCGAGGGCTGACATGAATTTTACTTTCCTTGACATGTGCAGATTAAGGTGTTCTTTGCTTCATCACCCATGAGAAGTAGCATCCTGAGCAAAGGATATTGACTCAGCAATTTTAGAGGCATTGGAGTTCTTGGAATCAACATAAATTTTGCCACCATATTGTTGTATCATTTAGGATGCCAGGGTAAGTGAGACAGTAACGAGACACAGAGAGAGAGAACCCTTTTGTTGTGAAATAGTTTAGACACTTCATAGGTTTCTTTGTCTGGGTTTGGATACTATAAAGAATACCTTATAGCCTATTATTTCTCTGTATAGGAATATATAATAAAGAGAGAAGGCTTTTCATTAAATTTGATAAAAACGCCCTAAACCAATCCAAAGTCATGGTGTTTGAGAACAAAGAGCTTGGAACAAGCAGAATTTGTACATAACATTAGTTTTATGCTTATGTACTTGTAGAGTGGTTACGTTGTTATTTGGGAGGGGGGGTTAGGAGATTCTTTTTATACTGCTGTTAAATCTTATCTCTTTTTGCCTAAGCTGCTACATAACAGTTTGTTAAAATTATGGATAGGATTTTGATAGGACCTTATCGCTCAGCATACGGCAATACAGATGGAGAGTGAAGTCACAGATGAGTGACAATCTCCCAAGACTGAGAATGAGCAAACCCTTCGATATGCAGAGAAGGGAGGAGAAAACAATCTGGTTTAACAGTTTTCTGATGGACTCCCTTGCAGGCTGCGTGTCAGATATACCTATTAGAAGTGTTGGGAAGAACAGTTCTATTTCCTTCCAGTTTTAAATCATACCGAAATGTTAACCAGGTGTCCACAGTGGGAAGGACTCTGCCATCCCCAGTGAGTCATCATCAGGTTAGACTTGCACTGTAAGCTTTAACAGCTTGACCAAAGAGCCAGAGGGAAGCAATGAGCATGTCCAGAGGTTGACTTCTGTCTAAAATAGGTGTTTAAGGTGAGTCACATACCTGGAGGTACCTGTATTTCTTTATTGGTTATAGACACTTACATTAAGGTTAGTTAAAGGCCACTCTTCTGCTCAAAGAAATGCAGGAGATGGAGTTTCAGGCTCTGTAGCCTTATTTGAAAATTTCATGCCTGTGGAATTATTTTTCCAAGATGCAGGCACTGATAAGCATTTGTGTTATTTTTCTTGTGGGTTGTTTTTTTTGTTGCTGTTTGTTTTTAGTAGAAAGAAAACAGCATTTTCAAGAGTGATTAAATACAGCTGCGAACTGAAATGAATTAATGCTTTTAGGAAGAGGAATCTGCTTCAATAAAAATACTCATACAATATATTTTATTGAAATTAAAGTGATTACTGAGGATATGTATAGATTCAATTTGAATGACAAAATTATAATATGTCAGCAATCTGAAAAGTTGTGGCTGGAGCTCGCAGATTGGGATGTGGAAGATGCAGGAACTTGTGCTTCATTTTCCTATACCCCAAGACCGTATTTTGAGTGCTATTGAGGACAAGAGGGTAAGCTTCATCAGAAAGTGGTGTTGATTTATTTCTAACAGATGTTGGAAGTCCAAGAGCTATAGCAAAGTGAGATTTGTTTTATCCTCTGATCAGCTTTGCTTACTAGCCGAGACTCCTCTTTACATGAGAGTGCATTCTCAGTGATCAGTCAGCTACTGTGTATTATTTGTTACTGCCTCCAAAATGCTATATCCAAACTGCTTCCTTCACAGCTGCCGAAATATCCTGCTTCCCTCCACCGCATTCTGCAGTATTTTCGTATTCTGCAGCCTTAAGTGCATCAAAATGTAGGTGCGCTGTCAAACTAACTGCATGTAGTCATCTCCAGTGGCATCATGCAAGGATTACCTACTGGTTCTTTTGCTCTTTGTTACTAGTTTGTTAGTAAGAATGCTTTCGATTCCAAGGATTTCTCTAAGATGTCAGCTTCAGCCTCCCAGTATGCAGCACTGTGCTGCTGCAAAGCCATGTGCTGCCCAGTCAGTTTAGTTTGAATTGGTTGTCGACTAAATGGGTACTGGTTGTACCTACTGCAGAAGCTGACTGTTTCTCTTACTATGTTAATTCTATTCTTCATCAGAAGTTCCCATTTTTCTTATCCTGCGCTCTTTTCCTTGTTACTCTCTTCTTTCTGTACTGCTGTATTCCACATACGAGATCTCTCTGCATATGAGATAGTTATTTCATTATTTACCTCAAATAAAAGGCAGTATCTGCAATGCTCCTGGGAAATAAAAGTAAAACCAAAATGCAGTTCATTTCCTGCTTGTCTTTTGCTTTTCTGAGGGACTACAAACTCTACTCCAGCCTGACTGCCTGAGTAGGAACACTGCAGGCAGGGGCTAAGCCTCCCACCATCCTCCCATCACCTGTACAAAGGATGGACCTCAGGTGAGAACTGGTCTGGCAGTGCATCTCAGCCCCTCTGCTCTGATGTGCAGGGCAGGCTTCTAGCACATGATACAAAACTACTGAAGCAACCTGTCACAAGCAGTTTCATTGCAGTATGTGTAATTTTCTTTTCACCACTTTAGATCATCTTCAATTTATCCTTTAACGTTCTTTCTGCTCTCTCCACTTCAATTTTCAGTTGCTTTATTTACTGAAAAAGATAAGGTAGCCTGAATGGTGCCAGAAACAAGAATTACCAAGCTCTGAAAGACAATCATGAATGATACAAGAAGGGGAAAAAAAGGGAAGAAAGAGTGGAACTTTATCGGGGTTTTTTTTTAGTGTCAGCATGCTGACTCTTGAATACAGCAGCTAATAGATGTAGTTCACGTTGGTTTGTACAATACATTGAAAACTGTCAATGGATGTGAAATAAATAAAAGATTGATGGGAAATGTCACCTTAAACTCAATAGGTCAGATTCTCAGCTGGTGTAAAACAAAAGCATTGTGGATTTCCACCTGTTTGAGGTCAGGCCTAATATATTCACAGGTGCCTATCCTGTATTGCTATTTTTCACAGTCATGTAGCTTCCTAGTCTGCTCTTTATTCCTTACCAAACTCATCCCCAATTGATTCACAACTGAAAAATCTATTAAAGATCAGCGATGGAACAATGTAAAAGCTCAGCTCTTACATTATGACTTTAAATGAATTCTTCATATCAAGTTAGTAATAATTTTTAAAAGTAAAAAATAAAAAGAGTCCATTCAGAGCTGTGAATCTGCTGTAACTTCATTCACTTAGGGGAGGTTTGCAGAGAACCTTTGTGTTGTGGTTCTAGCTAGAAGGCCGCAGGCATGCCATGCGATCCATAAATTTTTGGGGATGGCTCCTTTCATGCTCATTTTAAACACATTTATGGGCCAGGATGTTAATATTGTAAAAATCTAAATTCCTCCCTGCAGCCCCCCAGTGTGACATTATGAAAATTGGGGTTTTTTTTACATTCATATGTGCATGAGACACAAATACAGAAAGCAGATAACTGGCTACATTTCACTTCAAAATAAATCCCCCACAAACGAACAAAAAAAGAAACCCAACTTGTGAACTGCAGGGCTGATTCTGTCTCCAAGTGACTGCATGTGGAAATTAGACTGACCCTTCTTTTGCAGAATAACCTAAAGGCTAGTGTTGAAACCATCTTTAATGCCCTTCTAAGTCTTTACTGTAGTAGCCTACTGCTATCAATAACAACTCTGACCTTCCTGACTTTTCTCCTGGTATGAGGTGCTATCCAATCCGCACAGGACCAGCAGGAGTGCATCCTTAAAGGAGCCCCAGTGAGATGTTTTATTGCACCCCACACCCCTTCTTTTCCTTCTGCAGTTTAAAGTGGTAACAAGCTCTTTTCTGAAGCATCGTTCCTCATGCCAGTATAGGATGTTCCCCCAACTACAATGCTGGAAATCCTTTTGTGGCAGAGTATCCCGAATTCCTTGAAGTTTTAAACGGGATGTATAATATGTGGTACACTTGCATTAAAAATAGTTGTTTAAAATTAGTTTGGCAGTCTTTCCGCGTGCAGGTTGCTATTAAGTTTTTAGAAATGAGGTCTGAGAGTTGTATACAGTAATGTAGCACTCGAAACTCTTCTGGTTTAGGGTACATTTTGTTACTGTTAAGTTTTATGTCCTCTGAAGCTAAAACCCTCTCTCGTATTTCAATTTTAAAATGGAATGACAAAATTTTAATCTAAATTTTATATCAGGAATCTTAGCCGTTGCTCTAGGGGCTCGAGGCATATACAGGAGGAGTCTTCACGAGGGCTCTTTCTTCTTGAGAAACATCCTTAAGGAAGAGTTTATCAGGGTGCTGGATTTGTAGGATTTCCTGGCTTTTTTGTATTGTTTTATAAAGGTGACGCTATTTGCATTCCCATTAGTGAATTCTTTGTGTTGCACAGATCGGTCTCTGAGACTTTAATTCAAAAGCCAGCAGTAGATCTTTCTTTCTGTAATCTGTCTGTAGCAGGGCAGCTAAAGGTATATCCTAGGCTAAGAGGTTGTTCAATAATGTCAAATGAATCCCTGGAGCCCTGCTCTCTGTCATATTATTTTCTGCAAATGCTGACACAAATGAAGTGAAGCATTTATTTATATTCATATACCTATTATTATGGTAATAGAATTGCTATTGTAGTATCAATATGAAAATTTAAATATATGGGGTGTAACTTTATGGTCCATTTCTATGATTATTTCACCATTTTTTCTTCCCAAAACTGAAATGGAAACTCAGAGTTAAGAAATAGTATAACTTGGTTTCTGCACGAGTAAGGAGGGTAACAGTTTGGGAGATTAAAATAGTTATAGTTTAGGTGAGGGGCTATACTTAGCTGCTTCCTGCATCTATATCAGTGAAATACACCCAGTAATATACGGCAAGCTGTGTGACTACAAAGGATACCTTAGACTGCCAATGTGTTGTGAGGCAGAAAGAGAATACAAGTTTTCTTTATTCCCCAGAGAAAAGTGAGTATCCATTGTGAGCTCCTTTTATTGAAGTGCATTATTGCACTCATAAAATGCTTTTTGGTTATGGTTCAAGCAGAGGAGAGAGTAATTTAACCCCTAGCTTGCAGAAGCATCCAAGCACTTTAGAATTCCCATTTTAATTAAGCATTAAAACATAAGATAGAAGCTTCACTAGTAAGAGAAACCAGATTTAATTTTAATTGCCTAGTTTACTGAAAAACATGGCTGGTTTGTGTGCCTTGGGACAGACCTTTTGCTGAATCATGTGAGTATATAGTTATATATGTAGTTATATGTTGGTTATGAACTTTTTAGTCTTCTTTTAAAAAAAAAACAACAACTGATTATAAAAATAACAGAGGCTGCTAACTGGTTCTTTATTTCAGTTGATTTTGTAAAACAATTCGGCAGAAGTATGTTTTAGAACTTCTAACTGATTATTGTGCTACTATTCTTCTGTTAATGCCTGTTTAGTCTTGTATATCTATGGAACTAGCTATGCTGTCTTTTAAATACAGCTAACTACTGTGAAAGTTTTCCATTTTCACGTTACCGCTTTCCTACTTGTCCATTATGTTAAGAAGGAAGGCATGAAAACATAGTTGTGATTTGGGGCTGCTAAATGCTAGATATCTTTTCTTTTCCTTTTTTTTCCTCTCTTTCTCTCTCTCTCTTTTTTTTTTTTTTTTTAATAATAGTGTATTTTCATGTGTCTTGCTCCTCGATATTTGGCTGTCATCCACTTTTCATTGCTTTGAGGATTAAGTGGTTACTACCTATTCCTCTTTTATATTGTTTCTAGTTTTCTGCCTCTCTAGTGTATAAATATATAGTCACTTTGACAGTTTCCTGTCTTTTGATGGTGGGGCTTGTTGTGGGTTTTTTTCCCCACTTTCTAGTATATCCTTCTGTGATTTTTATAGTTCTACAACATCCATTGCCTCAGGGTATGTTCAGTAAAATCCTGCAGGAGTGAGTTGCGTCTTTAAGAGGTATCAGTTTGTTATTAATGTTACAGGACTTGGAAAGCAAGAAAACATGTGATACTTGTAGGAGGAGGAGTTCATTCACCATGACATTTTGGCAGATACATTGATATACAATTTCTTTGGACTTACTGCTTTTCTGTCAGGATGAACTCAACTTTTTCTTGTCCAGTCTCAGCACTAGCAAACTCCAGGTGTGTGTGGTGCAAGTGTGTACCCATAAAATGTAGCATTATGCTTTACAATCTTGTCTTCATTTTGACTTTTAGTTTTAAAATTATTTACCATATATATCTCAGCTATGTGGTAGAATGCAAATACTTTTTATTGCCTTTTAAATTTTCCATGTTGTCATTAAGTATCTAGGTAGCCAGCAATTGTTATGTCCCTGGTCATGGGTGTCTGAAAGAGATGCACCAGCTGGTGCTATCTTACTGAATAATCAAGAAAACACATGCTATTGACTTAAAAAAAAACAAACAACCCCTCCCAAAAAACCCATACAAACAAAAAACCGCCCAAACAAGACCCTCTGACCAAACCCAAAAACCAGTGGAAAGCAAAAGGCTCAGGGGTCTTGTTAATGAAGGAAATATCATGAGAGAGAGAATATTTGAGAGAGAGAATATTTCACTCCTAGGTCATCAGTTCAAATGCAGACTAGCTTAATAGTTAGCTTGAGTAGCTACCATCTGACAGCTGTTCTATAATCTGTGAGAAATGGAAAAATCATCACTATGTAGTTGCCCTGGCATCTAGATCTCCAAATGTTGACATCCTACAGACAATCATAATTTGCACAGGGATATTAATCATTCGTTTTAACCTTACAGACACTGAAGTGGAATATTAGAAGCCTGAAAGTAAAGAACACTGGAATTCTCCCACTCTTAAAATAATGTTCTGTAGGACAAAGTTGAAGGATATTTGAAAGCCCCTGTGAGACAGGGAGAGGTACCACCTACCCCTGCCATTCGCAGGTTGAGTTCCGTGCATAATTGATTGAGGATAGCGAAGATGCTCAGCATCAGAAAACACAGACCCTTTCTTTAAATAAGCTTTACTGGAAGCTCTTAATGAGTAAATGCAGTAATTCCAAATTGATTAAAGAAAAGTTGATTAAAGAATTAAACATTTTGGAAAAAAACCCCTTCCTTAGAATTCATAACCCTGAGGTGATGGTATCTATTCTAAGCTGTACCTTCTGAAATTCTTAAGTTACACCTTTGTGTGTACTCATGAAAGTTAATAACACCACTCTTAAATAGCTGTAGTAATTGTATAAATACAGTGATCATAGTAACAAGTTACTGCATTTTTACTTTGCATTGTTTCAAATAGTAAAATAAATGTGTGTCTATATTATATGTATTAGTTGGCCATAGAAGAACAACTACATTAGGATTTATAAGCTTTGATTTTAATAGGCAGAAAATGTCAGAACTTATTTGAAGGCACAAAAAAATCCTTGGACTAGATTCTGGAAGATTTAAAAAAAACCCCAAACACAAACAGACAAAAACCAAACCAAACCAAGAACAACAAAAAAAACCCTCAGCAAGATAAGTCTGGGCTGTGAGAAAATACTAGTATGCTGCATAGATAATTTTCTTTTTTTCATTTTTTCATAATGAACAACAGAGTTCTGCATAAATATCAGAGTCAAATATTACCCTGAACAGGGAAAAACAAACCAAGGAACTAATTCCATGTGTGTCATCAGTGTTACAGTTCTGGTCCATTTTCTGGTCTTTGATTTGGAAATATAAAATTAAAACTTCTTTAGGCAGGATTAGTTTTTAAAATACAAGGTCACCTGTTCATGTCGTCTTTGTCATTTGTCTTATTTGAAGGATTTGGGAGCTTGAGTGTGTCTGTTCCATTCCTGAAACCACAGCAATCATAGATATTAAATGGGCTAAGATTTATTTTAAGGCTTCAGATTTGTTTCAAATTAGTCTACTTGCGCAGTTTCTTAATGACCCACAGCCACAAGCCTTGTTATTAGCACTGCCAGGCACCTGCACATCCTTTTGACCTCCACAGGCCTCCTAAGCGCTCGGTGCCTGCTCAGGTTCAGAGTGGCACTCCAGGAGGAGTTACATTTTCATCCTCGTAGATTCATTTTGCACTTTGGTGCATCTTGTAAAGGCTCATCAGGTTAATGCAAACCCAACCCAGCTGCTAGGAATAGGGAAATGTAATTTTGAAGAGTTTTTGGCTGTTAGCAAACATAAATGATGCATAGGGCTGATATGTTTGCAAGGGACAAGAACATCTCCTGTCTCAAGTGGTAGAGCACATCTGAGCAGCTGCTGTTCATGTGTAGTTAGAAGCCAGATGTGGTAGAAAGCTGGTCATTTAACAGTAGTTAACAACAGACACAAACAACTTCATTAAAAGAAAAAAATGCAGCCACTAGATTAACAGAACACAGAAATTAGCAACCATAAACCAGACTGAATTTAGCTACGCACCACCTTTCATTAACCACGTTTCTAAACTAGCAACTACGTTTATATAAATGTGAACAGTCATAATCTGTTTTGGCATTTTTTTGAACTACCATCATGAAATACTCATTTCAAAGTAGTATGTTTGTCTGAATATAATGAGAATTTTAGACTAACTCTGCTCCTCAAACACCTTTTTCTCTGGATTTAACACTTTGGCTGTTTAGTTAACTTGTTTTTTAGGGATGTGCTTGGAAGGTTCTCGGTTACTGTCTGGATCAAGAGACTAGAGAATTACTTACCGAAAAAATAATTGCAGCTTTCAAACTGAATACACAAGCTAGATTTTCAGTTTAGGTATGTAAGAATTAGTTTCTTACAATGGGTTAGTGGCACACAGGACCGACCCAAAATGAAAATAGCTGATGATCAGTAAGTAGCAGAGAGTCTCCTTTCCACAGGCACTTCTACCTGAAGATGAGAGACAAAGCTGACAAACAAACCCTGATTTTAAAACTGCTTATTTAAAGTGTCTCTGTTTTTACTGTTGATTACATTTTCAAGATCCAATCTTGGTTCCTGCCATGCACCATCACATAGTCTGTGATATATAGCCAACCGATGGAATTACTGAATTGTATTTTACTGTAACTTGGGTAACGTTACTTTACTTGCCTTTTTTCCTTGGCAAATATGTTCTTTAGGGTTTTTTGCAGGGAAATCAAGCATGGTCTTTTAGAATTTATTTCTCCTGTCGCAGCTCAGTCATGACAACTCCACCTCCAAATGTAGCCTCATCCCTCCAAAATATTTTTAGTCTCCCAGCCTTCCCTGCCTGCCCTTCCGACAGCACGAGGGAGTCAGGGGTTGCCCTGAGCTCGGATGTTTTCGTTACCTGGCTGGCTTGTGCAGGGGGGGTGTTCGAGGGTTGCTCCTGCTGCTGGCTGCCCTTCAGTAAAAACACGAGTGGGGATCTCTGTTGGGGTGCCCTGTTCCACCAGGTGGAAATGCAGTTCATTTCTGAGACTCCACCTCTCAAATCTGGTTGCAGCTTATGAACAGATTCAATACTTGTTATCGTCTTGGATTCAGAGTATATGGCATATGATTGCATAAATCTTATTTTGAAGAAAACGGGGGGGGGGGAAGGAGTCCAGTTTATTAATTTTGGTATAGACAGCTATGACTGGGGAAAAAAAAATATGTTTCTATTCATAGGTAATATTCACCTATTAAGGTGTATTTTTACTGCCATTTCCGTGCCAGTTTAACATTTTTTTTTAACAAAAGTGAAAACTACATTCAGATGTATCTGTTCACACGGGGTTTGTGGATAATTCTGATTACACAAAGCAAGATAGGAGAAATACCAAGAAGTTAATCTGCATATATGTGTGTGGAAAGCCAGTTGCAGATCCAGGATAGAGAGTTCTTTTGATAAATGCTGTGTGGTGTTTTAGAAATTCAGAATCCTGTCTTTATTTTGCATATGAAGGTATCAGCACAAAGATAAAAGAAGGCATGTTTGAGAAGGATGGATGTCTGGTTCTTTGCAATCAAATTGAAATGAGCAAAGCAGGTACAGAGGGACAGACTGGAAATTCGGTGTTGTGTTATGCCCTCTGTATAAACCTATAAGCAAAATGGACTCTGTACTTTAAAAAATGCATTCTTTAAGAAATTGTTTGAGACCAAACATGCCTGAGGTTCAGTATGGCACAGTGTTGAACAGGGGTGTACGTAAGTGTGGCATTGTAATGGGTGCCCACTCGTTCAGCTCTGTGTAGTGTAGAAGAGAAGCCCACAAAGATGATGTTATGCAAAATAGTAATGCACCCTGTGGCTTATAAAGGCTTAGATGGCAAGCCAGTGTGAACAGAGGAGAAAACCTGACAACTTTCCTGCAAAGAGGAAATGAAAGTGGTACTTCTGGTTATCAGTGCTGTTTGGATTGTCAAAGACCCTTCTAACAGTACAGAAAAGCCAATGTGCTGTGGAGCTCATTGAGATAACACAGCACACACAGTATTTAAAAAAAAAATAATAAATAAAATGGTGAAAACTGTGAATAATGAAGGCATATTTGAGAAGAATGTGTATCTATTATGTTGCATTCCAGACTGAATGGGCAAAGGCAGAGAATGCAGTATGCAGCTAAAACTACCATCTAGGATATACTGGAAATTGAAAAGAATTTTGTACCTTGAATAGCTGAAGGAAAGGTTTGTTAAAAGAGCAGAAATTGCAGGCTGAAAAGCTGAAAAATGAAAAAAAAAAATAAATACGGTTTTCACCTGCCTCAATTAAAGCACACAATGAATATTGCATTTCCTGATTGAAATTCAATCTATTCTTAACAGTTTGAGGGGTAATTTAATGGCAGCATTGGGTAGTGTAGATTGGATAGTGCTTCTCTCAATCTATTTTCCTGCATTCAACTTTTCTAATTTATGTACTTACAGATAAAACAAAGATGTGAGTTTATAGCTTGCTATTGATTAAACTCCGTTTCCAGTTGATTTAATTAGGTCCTTTGCTCCTTGAAAATCTGATCTGAAGCTTAGATACGGATACATTGCTTCAGGCATTCAGGCTAAGGTGATGGAAGGAAGCAATGAGCCCATTGTGAATGGCTTGGAATGGAGAGCGGTGGGGGAAGCCAGGCAGCAATCAATCAGTGCTGTTTGCCTTTAATAGAAAACTCTCTAGTGCCGAAGTTACTATTGGGAACAGAGAGATGCAAATGAAAGTATAAATAGCTGTATAAATGCAAACTGATAAAGAGGGAGATCCAGCAAATTTTGTGGATATTTGTATTCAGTCCATACAGGTGGAGTGTTGTGGTATTTTTTTGTGGTGCTGTGTGGTTTTGTTTAGGGGTTTTGGGTGGTCGTGGTGTTGCTGCTGGTGCTGTTTTGTTGGCTTTTGTAAAACATGATTAAAAAGAGAAATAAGAGCAGGTTGAAAGATTTGCCTTTTACTGAGGCATGATGCATGAACTTTATGTACAGATATTCTAAATGGATGCAGGGACATTCCTAGATCTGTGACCTATTGGCCATCTAGCAAGAGAGCCATACTATAAAACAAGATCTACTGATATTACAGTAAAAATAATTTCTATGTGACAATAGTTATTTTTAGTAATATGACAAGTGATGAGACTACAATTACTACAGCTTTCTAGCATCTCAGACCCTTTGTGGAAGCTGTCTCTCTCCTATGCTTAAGATGTTAATTTTTCAACTCATTAGTATACTTATTCTTTAAGGAACAAATATGAAACAGTCCTCGTACTCCCTAGCTATTTTCCCATGAACTAAGCAGCAACAACTCCATACATATATATACAGGATACAATCCTAGCTCTAGAATAGTAATTTATGACTGCGTATTTAAACTAAGTCAAAATAAGGAAGCTCAAAGTAAGATGATTATATTTCCTAAAAGCATTTCAACAACTTTTTTAGCTCAATAGGCTGTGGCGTTTCAACTTAACTGTAAGTTTTTTCAAATTCCAACTATCCCTATTAAAATACTGAAATTTATGTGATAGGTTATAGGTCTAAGATCACTTAAGAATTGTGTGTACAGTACCAGATCTTTAGGCAAGCTCAGTTAAAGCAATATGGAGTGATATAAATGGCTTCAGCAGAATTATGTGTATTAATGCTATCATGTAGAATGCCTGACTAGGAAGATGATAATCCTTTTTCAGATACGGTAAAGCATATGGATTTTTTGTTTGTTTGTTTGTTTCTTGGACAGTAGAACTTGAAATGTAAATGATAGCAAATATCTTCTTTTTGGTCAGGTGACAAGCGGAGAATTGGGATTAATGAGCTGCACCTGTGGATAAAGGGAGATTGTTTTCCCATGTCTTCGCAGTTGGAACATATACACACATAAGATGAAGTATGTTTAAATGACAGTATTTGGCACTAGTTCAACCTCCTGCTGAGGGCAGGACTAACTTCAAAGTTCATATTAGTGATACTTTGTTCTATTTCATGGATATTAAAATAAAGATCTTGACTGAATCCTGAGGCAGACTTTCATAATTCAGTAGGCAGGAGAGACAGGTTTGCATATTTCTGCTGCCCAGTACTATACTAGCAAGGCTCTACCAGTTTTGCCAAAATATTGCCATGCCCACATAATAAACTGGAGGAGGGCAGAGGCAGGGAAAGAGAGAAGGTCCATCTGTCTCAAACTCCTTCAAGAAAAACACAAGAAGGTTGTGTCCAACAGTGGTGGGTGGGCTAAGTCTTTCTGTGAGGACAGGGGGTCCAGATCTTTATAACTACTTTTTTGAGTCTTATTTTATTCCTGTGCTAAGCACAGCAATGCATATACCAACACAAAGCCCAGCAGAGGTGAGTGGGTGGTGCTCCCTGGAAGAGTAAATGCAACCGCGTGGGCTGGAGCCCTTGGGTCGGGACATCCCCACCAGCCCTGAAGTGTGGCACAGTTGCGGTTGCATGCATGGACTTTTGCCCCTTAACTGTCTCAGCTCTTAGCTGCCTGGCAATCTTACCCTTACACACGGTGAACTCTGAGCAAATAAATAAGAGGGAAATCTGCACAGGCCTGGAACAACGGCATTTTTTTTCTATTCTGATCCAGTGATGATGCGAGGCGTGCCTTGGAACCTTTCCCTACAAATGTCCAAGAGATAACATTACAAAAGATTAAGTATTTAATAATTTCTGATTATTTATGATATTCATTTATTTATTTTTGTTTCACTTTACTGAGTTATGGAGAGTTAAGAAATAAATATACAAATACGTAAGAGAAGCTCTTACCAATGCTGTCTTTGGAGTTGCATCTTTAAAATGCAGCTATGCTTGCTTTGTGACTAGTTGTAGAATCTTAAAAAATATTTCGAGATTTTTGGTAATTTGGTTTTCATTTGCTACCCTTCCCACCAGACAGTTATCCAGTCTCAGTAAGGATTAACTGTTTCACGAAGGGAAGGGAGGAGTGTGTATGTGAACATGGTGAGGGGAAAAAAAAAAAATTGATTCCTGACAGAGTCTGCAAGAAATTTAGTATTGTCAATGCCAACTACAGCTGGAAAACAGGCTTACCTTTTCTAGGGAACTTTTAGATTTTTTTTTTTTTTTTTTTTTTTTGCTAGAGTGAATTGCTGCAGCCTCTTCTCCCCCCACCAACCCCAAAAAACCACACATACACACACAAAAACACAAAGGAAAACCAAAAACAAAACCAAAAAAAACCCACCCAAAAAAAAAAAAAAAAAAACAAACCAAAAAGCATGTTTTTCAGGGGCTGGAGTCTGTGTTCCCAGTTCTACTCTTAACTTCAGGGATCATATAATCTTGTTAGGCTTGCAGGTCACTAATGTTTCAAAATACCAAACTGGCATCAGCTCACAAGGGCTATCCTTGTTACTTGAATTTTGTCTCAAATCATTTGTAAAACATTTAAAATCTTCTCGGAAGGTAAATGTTGCTCGTAGGTCTTCATTTCATTATCAAAATACCCATGTTAAAACAAAACTCAGCACCTTCTTTGTTCCCTTTTCAGTTCAGGATGTGTAGAACCAGAATAACGTAGTGTAGAGGCTGATTCAGTATTTGACATATCTTATGGACAACAAATAGATCTGGCACAATGGGACAACATGTATCAATCCTATTGCACTGTTACTGTAGTTTGTATTACAGATCTGTACAGGTCTGACACATGGATTCAGTACACCCCTAACCACTCTTACTGCCTTGGTGGTTCAGGTTGCATCACTCCTTGGCCTGGGTCATCTTCACTCCGTGGTACCATATCACCCCCGGCCCCTGGGTGATATGGCACGAGCATCCTTGGACAAAAGCCAGGGTTGTTGAGCAGTTATAGATGTCCTTTATGCAAATGTACTAAAGATGCCTATGGGTGAGTATCTGTGGTGTAAGTACTGAGCCACAGATTGCTTCGAATGCTATGTGCATTTTCTCTCACGAGTGCAGCCAGGCAACTCTAAGCAGAAGTTGCAAAGAACTGTATGGATGCAAGCCACTCCGAGCCAACTGGCATTTTCATAAATTCCATAAAATTATCCTCTTTGCAGGCAAGAGGATAAATGCATTTAATTATACTGTTTGGGCTTGTCTAGAGATATAGCCTAACCCCTTTCTTTTCCCTGCTTTTAACCCCTTCTGTCTCTTCAATAACATGTTTTCAATGTTGAGGCATACTTCTGTGTCTCCATTTTAACTTTTGACAGCTAGAAGATGATTAAATTTAACAGAAATGCATGTCCAAGGAATGTGCAGAAAAGTCCATGCTATTACTCCCACAGACTTTTGCAGCCAAAGTTTGGAACCCAGCAGAAATAAGTGTTGTTACTGGCAGTATTTGTTGTGCTCTTTGTTATGCTACAGAACAAAGTGAGTAAGTCTTATCCAGGGCTGAGCATTGGTGGGAACTGCATTCACTCAAACATAAAGGGAGGAATGTGAGGGAAGTTCTCTCCAAAATTCTGGACAGATGTAAGAAAGTATGAAGTCGAGCATGAGGAACTATGAGTGAGTTGTCAGTAGTGATACTCTCATGTGGAAGTGTTATCATGCTTATTGTTACTCATGCTTATGGTTACTCCTTCTGCCATGAGACATAAGGAAAACGCATTTTATTGGTCACAAATACTCTTTCATGAGAAACTAGGGTATGCTTCTTATTGTCCGTCATTTCAGTGTCCTTTACTGTCTGGGTCTCTTGACTGTAACTTTTAGGAGAAGTGGAGCCTTGAGAGTCATGGCCAAAATATACTCAGCAGAAGACCTAGCGAAGCGGTTCTGGTTGTATATTGTAGTGACTTTAATCCACAAGTCTCTACTCAGCTCAAATGCCATTTCAGCTAGCAACAATTAAAGGGAGAGAAGTACATGCCATTATACAAAAGATAATACCAGATGATTAATACATGTGCTGGCCATTTTATTCCATCATGGAAAATGTGCTGAATTAACACTTCTGCCAGAAATTTCTTAGTGCTTCATCCCTAAACGTATCTAATGTCAGTCGTTTTTGGCTTCAGTACTAGAGGTTTTTTGTGCAGAATGCTTAATAATACATATTGAAAAGGGCTATTCATATTTCTTTGATAACTAGAGCTTTGGATTCAGTGGTTTGTTTTTCTTTAACTGCAGGCTGTAGGTAATGCATGATTTAATAAAATTACTTGAGCATTCCCTTCTGAGCACTGATCATGATAGAATAATACAAATGATTGATGTTCACTTCCTTTACGGTAAGCCAAAAAACCTGATCATGGTATCATAAAAAAGAAATAGCATTTTATAGCAGCAATCAAAGTTGAATGAAAGCTAATGAATTAAAGGGGGAAGTTTTAGTACCTCTTTTAAGGAAAAATTCCAAGTATTTTATGAATGCTTTTATATAGGCTTTAACAAAGGCTTCTTTTTATACAATAGATATGATAGTTTTTGTTGTCATATGTAGTGTTTATCAAAAATACTCCAGTAGGAAAAAAAACAACAGGGCTTATTAAATAACAGGCTTTGCTATTTTGATTAAAATAAGTAAATATTGGTTTATTTAATAGCTGTGACATGAATATGTAAATTAAATAACATGTATTTTCTGCAGTGGATAGAAAAGAACTCCGCAATTTTTCTTAAGTGATTTCATTATGTATAAAGCTTACCTGCAACGGCTGTTGAATACCTTCTCCCTGGGGTTTTTGTTTTGTTGTGCTGTGCTCCTTCACATATATACCTTAAAAATCCATCCAGAATGTAGAGATTTACTATTAAGAATCTCTGACAAGTTATCAAGTTGTGTTTTGGGTCATGGTCTAAAGCCATGGTCACATAGTCATTTAGTTTGGAACAAATGCCAGCAGAGGCAATTCCTCCCTTCCTCTTCTATAGTCACGGCTGCTTACTCTTGCTATGTCCTTCATGCTCCCTATAGCATTTATGAAGCTAAACCATAGGCTGAATGAAAAACTTATCTAATAAAAAAGAAAGTGGCTAGCTTGATGCATGCCTACAGGAATTATACCACCAGAACTGAACAAACAGCTAGGTGGATGGATGGTCTTTTTTACAGGGACGGAAACTTTGACACGTTGAAGACGAGCCCTAGCAATGGTGCTATTTAGGGACATAGGGAACAGGACAGCCCAGTCCACTGAACAGAGGAGAAATTTTGTTATTTTGATGTCATGCGTGGTTTGCGTTCATTTGGACTCTAAAGACAAAACTTCGTATTTAACAAAGCCTCTAAACCACACTGTTGTAGGCCGGGAATCCTCTCACGCTTCCGTGTGCCCTGGCTTCGAGGTGGGTGGATGCTGGCTGAGGGCCATGGCCCACTGACCGCTCCTCCTCTCACCACTTGCTGTTTCAGAATGGCACAGGGACAGGTGTTTTTCCCAGTCCATAAATTCCCCTCTGTGACATTAAGAGCATTAAGTTTATTTCAGAACAGGCTGATGCAGTATCAACAGGTAGTTCCCTTTGAATCAGTTGTGAATCACGGCTGTTAATTTACTGCTGCCTTAGGGTACACCACAAGATAGACACACATTGTCTCTGGCGGACAGCACAAAAACATTTTTCTCTAGTTTAGCCCTTTCTTTTTTTTTTCATATACTCTTCAAAGCTTAGATTTGAGACAGTTAAATCAACAAAACTATACTGTGATAGATGAGAAAGAGGAGTGCAAGGCAGAAATAATCCGGAAAGAATGAAATATTGTATATATTTATGTATGGTTGGCTTTAAAATTGTGGTATTAGGTGTTTGATAATTTTCTACATTGCCTCTGTGCCTGAATTCTTAGAGTTATGGGTTTAATATGTATATTGAGAAATTATTTCTTTTTCCCAATGAAGACTCAATCTCATTGTAAGACACACAGATGACACAGATTGGAACATAAAATCATTGTAAGAAAAGTGACAATATGCAATCAGATATATGTTGTTTATACACACACACACATGCTTTGTAGGAATAGTTAATTGCTTTGTTACTATTGTAGCATCAAGCATCTTAAATTTAGCTGTCATTAGTGAACTGCTTCTTAGAGTTTGCTGTACCGTTAAGAACAAAGTTCACAGAGGATGTTTTATGCCAAAGGCATGAAGTGAAATGAAATTTTAGACATTTATGGGAGGAATTGGCAAAGCTACAGATAAAATAGATGGTAGCAGACAAAGTAGAATTCAGAATGCTAAGAGAGAAGAGGAGGCAAAAAAGGACAGAGTTAAGAAATTATATGAAAAAATTGCCGCATGAAACACAAGAAGGTGGCAAAAGGTTTACAAGAGTGGGTGAGTGGGTAAAATTGTCCAATTTCCATGATACCTAGGGGCTGATGTGCCATTGTCAGAGAGAGAAGCTATTGTAGATGTTCATGTGTCTAATAATAATCTGCATCTTTAGCTGCATGAGTGCTTACAAAAATGACCCATATCCATTTAGAATCTTAAATGGATTCAAGGATCTTTGGGTTTTAGGCTGTTTTATGCTTTTGGAATTTTGACCCATTGTGATAAAACCTAAATGGAGATAAAACTAAAAACTGCATTTAGAATGGGCTGAAAGGGAATGGTTGATACGATGTAATGGAGTTTGAGAATAAATGAATCAAAATGAGAACCAAGAGCTTAAGTGAGCGTTTAGCTGTGCAGGCAAAAAAGGAAGAAAATTATCTTTAATGTGTAGAAGAAGCAGCAGAAAGATTTATTTATGATCTGGATTAGGAAGGCTAGGGAGAGATGAAACAAGTGACATTTTTATTACAGGCTTGAGTGACAGGGGGGATGCTGGTGATGCAGTGGTTGGGGTTGAAGACAAAGAGGTCAGTTTTGTCCATGTTAAGCAAACGGCATGCCACCTAGGTGAGGTATCGGAGAGGTAGCTGAGGCAGGAGATTAAGCTGAAGAAGAAAGTTCAGGAGTGAAGAGATTAATCTGTGATTTGTCAATAAAGCTGTTTAGTATGTATTGTTTAGTAAACAGTTTTAGTAAGCCTGTATGAGAATCGCCAAAAAGAAAGGAAAACCCCCAAAAAACCAAACCCAAAAGCCATTGATGATGACTAGGTATTTTTAATAAAGGGTGCGTTTATTGCAGGTTTAATGACTTGAAGATAGATCTGCTACCAGAAGAAGTTCTTCTCATATCTACTATTATTATAACACTGGGTTTGATTTATGTTTGAGTCAAGACAGCAATCCATTAAAACGAATTGCCTGAATGTTTGCCCAGCAGATCAGATTGACTTTCATATGTGAAATTTAGTGGTTTAGACTTAGACTGACAGGTTGCACTAAATGGAAGAGCAGTGAAACTATTGTGTCATTCCTGCACTATTTTCTTATTTCTCTTCTTCTGATATTGTGTTCTGAATCTGCTGTGTTACACTGAGCATACAATTCAGTTTGTTCCATTTCAGACGTATGTTTTCTATATGATGTATTCTATATTATAGAAAACTTAAATGCTTTGCCAAGTACAGAGTAAACCTGCTTAAAAACTGTGAAGATGTAGTTGTAATTATGTAATTTTTACATAAATGTGATCGATGCTATTTTAGATTAGTGCAGTAACTTGCTAAAATATTTAAACAGGAAGGTTTTTTTTGCAGAGGGATTTGATTTGCTGAATGCCATTTTAAGAACAGCGTTTTTCTTACCAAGGACTGTTAGTTTTCAAACTGCTTTTCAGAAGCTTTGGATTTTCTTATTTTTCACTGTAATCAAAACTCCTGTAATTTCTATTCATGCACTACATTTGTATTTTTCTTAATTTTCCTTGCCTGCAGTGGTAGAGCAGCATTTATTGCTTTGAAGAACGTCAACAAATTGTCAGTTGTGAATTATTTTGTATTATCTGTGAGAATATTTTTAAGCTGATTGTACCATGCGAGGGGAGCAGTTATTTTCTGTAGACATTCATAAAGGTAATTTTTTTCCCAGAGTACTGATGAAGGTGCTGTCTTCCAAAACATACACTACAGCATGTACCACTGTCCATCTTTGTTGGTCCACTGCCTAACAGCACACATTAGCATGCTCTTTCTCCTTGACTTTTTAAAGTTTAACTTCCTTGTTTCATCAAAGGCAATTTCAGGCAAGAAGTTTAAATGCTGGAAGGGATAGTGTTCATTTTATGGAAATGTGATTTTTATTTGTCATCTGCCAGCACTTCAGTTCATGACTCTTGAGCTGTTCAAGGGCTTTGCATAAGCAGAGTCTGTGTGGGACTAGAAGACACCTTGAGGAACCGAGAAACAGTTTCTCATAGCAGCATCGTCTCAACTGAGAGGGAAAAACAGCATTATCAGCATTATTTTAATTTTTACACTTGTACTTGGAAGGAACTATTTAGAAATAAAAGGTATAAACTGTTGTGCAATGACCAGGATGGTTGTAGATTTTGTGCTTACAAACAGATCATCCCACAGCAATGACCTCAGTAATGGCTCAGTAAGCAAAGTTTGCCCAAGTGTTAGGATGCTGGTGTCCATGAGAGATATTAGCAAAAGTGTGCACACAGGGTGACACAAAAGAAATGGGAAGAGTATCAAGTAATAATTAAAATATTTTGTTTCAGATACTGAAATTCTTGAATTACTTTGTGGTTATGCAAAAGAGGCTTTATTGGTATTAATTACTAGTTTATGAATTATGATCATATATTGTTAGAGGTTTTGATTTTAGTGCTTGCTGTGCAAGGTATGGTCTTATACTATAAGAACATACAAGTATGCTAGTGCATACTTGTTTCCCTGCGAAAATATTATTAGCTGTTACTTTTTTCCAGTTAAAAAGTTTAGGGACATTTTTTACTCTATAGAGCATGCTTTTTGTGTTACCCAACAAATCTGCTTTTTGTCTGCCTGTACATAATGGACATCTCCAAGGCAGATTGAAAACAAATTAAGTATTCATTTTTCAGGAAATGAATGGGAAGTGCGTTGTGATTCGGGTTGGCACAGATGAGAGCAAGGATTTACAATGAATTTACTTCCCTCTCACTAACATGAAAAGATCTGGAGAAGAGCAGTTTAATGTGTGCAAGGAATGTGACTTTGAGGCATGTTATGAACTTCTTAAATTATACTGAGTAGTTCATCTCACTATATGATAAATCACATGCTCGAAATGTGAGTAAATGTACATTGCAGCCATATGAACATCTAATCCACTGCTTTCTTCTCACTGGTTGTGGTGTTAGAGTGCTGCCAAGAACCCATCTTGTGGATCGAAGTCTCCAGACTTATCTGAAAGGAAAGGAGGGGAAAGGACGGGGGTGGAAAGGGAACGTAATGGCAATATTAGAACTAAATTATTATTTTAAAAAGGGGTAAGTGAGGTAGTAGTATCTTGAGTCAGTCTTTTACAGTGTCTTCCTTTCAATAAGCTAAGTTAATGCTGCCTTATGAGTCCTAGAGAAAACACTATTGCCTTTCAGAAGTGCCAGTAGCACAAGCCAGATATGCGTAATATTCTTTAACGTCTCATTAAAACTATTTGTTTCGGTTTCCAGTTCAGAGAGAAAGTATATGATGGTGTCTTGCTCCACTGGTGTCTTATTTCTGATAGTATAGGGCTTGTTAAAAAATGAATGCCACTTTATTTCAGGTATTTCCAAAGAGGCAGCTGCTTCAGTGAAAGAAAATAAAACCTTTTTCTAAAGTCAAAGACAGAACCGTTTCTCTTGAATCGCTCTTAGCCTTGTTAATGTTACACTGTCACAATGTCTGGATGGTAGCTAGTCTGCTAGTAGTCCCAGATTGAGGGAACGGTTGAAATGAAATATGCAGAAATGCAGCTGAGTATTGTCGTGAATACACAATTCCTGTGAATTCAGCCTTTTTTTTTTTTTTTTTTTTTTTTTTTTTCCCCCCCTACCCCTGCCTAATTAGTCATCCATTACAAGTTAGTTTGGTCATTATGGTTTATTGCTAGGAAATCAGTTGTCCACCTCTATAAATCTCCAGTCGTCTCTGTCTGGCTCAGGAATATTTAAGTGTCAGTCTCTGAAGGTTTAGGAGATAGCAGTTTAGTCCGCGTTTTCAAATTCCTGCTGATGTGACTGAATTCAGTGATACAAGATGTTTTATTTTCTTGCCCACCTGAGAGTGATTATACAGCAGTTCCTCTATTAGGAAAGGTCACACTAGTTATGTCAGGCACATCCATAACTTTTAAAATATGTTTATAGCTGGTGTCTGTTGTAGTTACAAGGACTGTGATACATGTATGAGCATCTGATTGTGCATCTGACAGTTACAAAATGTGTGAGGATCCGTACTAGAGACTGGGGACCTGTCAAAATACTAGCCAGTTAATCTGAACTTTTAGTATATTAGATGTTCTGACAAAACAAAATCCCTTTTGTTTGATCTGAATGTTCTCTCAGGAAAGTTCATTGCATTAATAGGAGAAAATACAAATGAAAATTATTGCCAGGCTTTGGTTTACTGTGCTGCCTGGGTTGCAGAAACCCTAGTATTTGTTATTGAAACACATGTGGGGGTTTCATGTTTTGAATTTTGCATCAGAATTTCTAAGTTAGGATAGCCTTTCTGAGACATAAAACCCTTGTTCTCTTTTCCGTATCTGTTATGCTTTCCTGGTCAGGACATTTTTAGGAGCTATAGCCTTATTATTTTTCTATAATGGAAAACAAAACTTAAAATGGAAACAAAACTTAGAATGCTCACTCTTGTTTACTGTACTTCATTTACTAATGGACACTAAAAGCTTCTCTGTTTCTAATAGACGGGATTAATGGTTTGGGAACATCATCGCATAGGAAGTTTTCCAGGCTCAAAATATTCAATCTATCAGTTGAGTTCTCTGCTACTGTTAGCTCTATAATAGATAACTTCAGACCTTAAATTATATTCCAGAACTGGTGAAATGGTTAAAAATATGCTGCAAGGGATTTCCTTAAAAGGAGAAACCAAGGAGGAAGGAGCAGGTGGATGGGGAGGGGACAATATTCTTTTTAGGAGTGATCTACATTTTCAAATTAGTGTTTAGGTTTAGAGGAACTCTTCTTTTGCATATCCTTCTCTTGATAAAGTTTAGTACAGTTTTAAAATACATTTAGTCTGAGACTTCAGTTCCATAGATAGATTAAAAATGAGTTGTCAGGTCTTGCCTCAGATTCTTTCTTCCCTCCTACTTGGAGGAACAGGAGCTCATCATGCTCTGGGAGGAGCTTGCTGATGGTACCTCAAATTTTCACAGGTTGTGGATAGCACATAGACTAAATCAATCCCTTTCATGAAACATATGGGAGAGATTATCAAGGTTTACAGAATTGTGCTTGCCTGTAGTCTGTGGTTCCCCCAGCGCCGTTGGCTATTCTCACAGGAGGCAGAAACAAATAGCAGGACCAGAAGGGCTTGGGTTCTGGAAGATTTACGTCCTGCACCCACTAAGCGTTCTCTCTGGATTAATCCCAGGTCTCCTTTTTCATTCTCTCTCCTATACTTTAAGGCCCACCACTGCACTCTCCTGCACCTTGCTGCCCTGGAGCTGGTGCACGGTTCTGCGTGGGCCGGTTAGCCAGGTGGACGGGGTAAGGGTTATGTCCTCCCTGCATCCCTCTTGGGGCTGGGAGTGGCGACATGATTTTTGCCTTTGACCCTAAGATTTACAGTCTCAGGAGCTGTAGAAATGCAATTACTTTAAATCGTTGTGTTTCTCTTCGTGCTGGACTCCTGGTTTAAAAGCTAGTGGGAGCAAAATCAACGCTGAGGCGGCAAAGTCTGCTTTAAGTATGAAATGTAGCAAAAGAGCTACTACCTTTGGTCCCAGAAAGGATAGGAGGCAATAGTACTCCTCTTGCTTGCAGGGGAAACTCTTATGCCTGCTGGGATATGGACAGGATGGGGCATTCCAGAGGCACAGCCAGTCCCAAACATCCCCCTGCAGTGATGGCTTGGCTGCTCCCTGCCCCAAACTGCAGCTGAATGGCACAGCCCCCTCCAAGGAAGCAGAGGAGTAAGTTGCTATTAACAACCATAACAACCTTATCAGATCAGTCTCGGTTTCAAAGGGATTCTGCCACTCTTCCAGTAGCTTCATGAAAGCTGGCATCTTCTTCCTTTCCCCCAAGGAGTTAGCATTTCAAACAAGTCTATTTAACCAAGAAGCGGACAAGGTTGAAAGTCTTTATATTGTTTAAGCTTCACCTTTACTGGTGACCCCAGAAGGATGAATGTGCTGTAGGGCAGAGCTGAATATTCTTTGCATCCTGATGTGAATTTCTGTCTCTGAGAAGGCTTTTTGGTGGGGTAGGATCTGCAAATCCTTTCTAATTGCTCTCGTTCTTATTAAGGGCAAAAGCCAAGCTGTTTTTCTTTCCCTCAAAGTTGAATCTCAGGAGGAAAACAATTCTGGCAAGCCTTTTGCCTCCAGAGGCTGCAGTCCCAAAATGCTTATTGTTTCATAGCTTTGCAGTGGGAAGCATCCCCTGTTTTGCTTTGTGCTCTGAGACATTGTCTAGTGTTCCCTTTTTATTTCACAGAGTTCTAAATTTATGAGGGGCATTTACTGCCTCTGTCGTGATAGACAGAAGTCTAAGAATCTTGGAGGCTAGATGAACATAAAGCTTTCACCATGCACGGGAGTCTGGGCTTTTCTTTGCATCGGGTGACTAGCATTCAGGTCTCTTTTTGCTACATTGTAGCTGGAGAGAATTTATCTGGGAATTTTACTGCCATATTTAAACATGCTTTCACAACACTGGTTACACCAAAGCTGTGATCTGAAGTCAAATCTTAATCTTCAGACAAGCAAAACCCCAGGACTTCTTCCTGCCTTCCCCACTGAGTATGTACACCTGACTGCTGGAACCTAAATGCTGGCAGAACGTCAGCTCTTCTCAGCCAGCTTTAATTCATGTTTATGTGCAAGGTAAATAATGACACATACAGAAATGCTGTCACTTGCTAGCTGAGAAGCTGAAAAGAAGTTTTAAAACTGTCCCTCTGTTCTTGGTTACATGATCACTACCGTTCCGTGCCAGAGTAAAGGCAACCAGCTTAGTTTGCAATGGGGGGACAAAGATTTAGACTCAACAGCTGTTGACTCCTCTCTCTGCTATGTATGTGTAACATTCTTTGTGTCCTTATTTTTAAATTATGTGAGTGGGATTTACAGAATTGTATAGATTTCATCCCTATTTCATTGCATTTGCAAAATTCCGATCAATATGCTCCAATCTAGGAGCAGGGTTTGGTCAGAAATGTGTACTTTTGAGATTACCACCCCAAATCTGCTGCATTTTTCACAAAGCAAAGCTGTATTTCGTAAAGCCTGAGGAATATATAGCTTGGTCAATTTAGTATTGTTGAAGCATTATCAGTGATCTTCTGCTTCCCATCTGTGATTCTGAACTCTGCATCATTATGTTGGTACTTTATGCTCCCCACTCCATTAACATTTAGGATGTGTAGTAGGGGCCAACAATTCGCCAAGCACAAGGAATTCAGCAAGATTACAGGATTGGCTTTTACAATTTATAGTTTAAAAAGATTCACTGAAATCTGAGATGCTACATATACCTGTGGGTTTCTTTTAACTGGTGAAGATAACTTTAAAGTGAAATTACTCTGTATTTTTAGAAAGAATTGCTGGATTACCAGTTTTTTCCAAGAAGGCTGAGGTAGTTCTTCAACACTGCTGACAATTTATAAATTCTTTCCTTTTTGACAATTAAAACTATAATTGTTTAAGATCAGGCTGCTCTAAGTTTGCATCAAGAATGCAATATAAAATACTGTAAAGCCAATTTCTTATTATACAGCATTATATATCAACACAAGACGAGGTTAGACTGAGTAGTGTACAAATGCTTTCTGGATGAATGAGTGGTGTTAAAGGCTCAAATATTTACTGCTGTGGATTTTGGAATGTAATTGTTCTGCAGTATGCAGTCCTGTTTTATTTGAAAACGTTTTACTTCTCTGGTTAAATATTGATTCTGTTTACTATTTCAACATTTTATGAATATTTTGTTTTCTCTGGAGACTTTCTATGCATTTTATCAGCTGAATAAATGAAGTAATTCACAAACCAACCGCCTCTTGCTCTCGATGGCTTTAGGGGACCTTGTCATTCCCTGTAGCCTTTTCTCAGACCCAGCTGTGTGGCTCTGAAATCACTTGGCTGGTAATTAGGTATTTATCAGATTGTTTCTGAAAAGGGATGAGACAGTTATCTGACACAATTATCTTTGAAAATTGAATCCCTCTTTTCTGGTACTGCTGAGGACATTCAAAGATACTGCTAATGTTTAAAGCTAAATGCCTTTGAAAAACCCTTGCTTTTTTAGATCAGGTATAAGAGAGGAGTCAAAATACATTCAAAGGATTATTTTTTTTTTTAACCTTTCAGGCACTGGATTTTCTTTCTATCTAATGTTTCTCTTCCATGTGACTGACTGGAAGTCCTTTTGACGGCAAATACTTTACTTCTTCAAACTTACACTACTTAATAGCGTTTGAACATTGACAATTTTTCTTATGCGTCAAGAAATTACTAATTACATCAAGGCATTACTAATGATATCCTTTTGCATATTCAAAAAGTGATGAGTATGTTGCTCTAGAAATTGAGAAACATGGTATTTCGTATTGGGAAATCTGCAACAGATACAGTATTCAGTTTTATCCAGATATTCCCTCGAAAGACTTAGTAGTTGAGACACGAGTCATTGATTTGATATGCCAAAGGGCAAAAAGAGATAATACGTTGGTTATGTAAGATATGAGATGGTTCTTGATTTTTTAGATCATTGCTTGGTTGTATTTTCAAAAAGCAAAACTTTTTAAATTTAGCCAGCTCTTACAATTTGTCTATTGGAAAACACAGAACTCATTCCACTGTTACTCAATTTGTCATAAATTTAGATTAGAGTGCAAGCATATTCTTACTATTTCAGAGAGACAGCATTGCTTTTAACAAGTTTAAACCTTTTTGAAGGAACCTATTTATGTCTGAACAGAAGATACTTCCACCTTTCATTTGTATAAACTCCTTTTGCACATAAGTGATGCAAGAATTAAGGATCTGATATAATAGGAGTAGAGTACCACTTTTTTTATTATTATTATTTCTTCCTGACATTCACAAGTAGAAGCATCTCTAAAGGGGAATTTCCTTTTTACTTTTGTCATGCTGTTTTCCAGACTTGAGAAACAATGAGAAAATTTTATATCATACATGTTGCTTTCTTCTGAGTAGGCATAGACTAGTATCTGATGCTTGGCAGTCTTGTGATTTGGCTTCAGAATCATGTTGAAGTTTGGTTTCCAAACTCATGTTGTTGAGACACAGTCAGAAAAGAATCATCTCACTAAAACAGGGCAAGACATTTAAATGATAGTAACCTCATAGATAATCTATGAATTTTGTTACAATTTCTATTCTAATGACTATGTGCAAGTTCTTTGCAGACATCCTGCCTTAGTCAGCGATCCAGCTACTAACCAAGAATTGTCAGGGTTTTTTCCTTCCCCTCCCTGCTTTATACCTCATTTTGTCTATAGTGCCACATCCAAATCCAGCTCTGAATTCAATTAATTTTCCCATAGGGTTTTCCATAATGCTGTTACTATAGGTTTTGCTTCACATTTCCTTGCTTGCTCTTGTTAAGAGATGGTCCCCAAAAATGGAGGCCCAGGTTGATTAACGGTGATACAATTTTGAAAAATATGAAATTGCATTTAAAAAACCCCAAACCAAACCAACACCAAACAGTCCCAAACAGATGTTTTGAAAGTCTTGTGTTTTAGAGTTATGTGGAGTGAGTGAGCTGAAGCTCCTGGAGACTGTAGTTCTGCTCCTTTGGCAGGCTTCTTTATAGAGAAATTTGGTGTTCTACCTGTGAGAATGCTGCCAGGCAGCCTGGCTACAACTGGGAAGAAAGACCCAAAGTGTCACTGTCCTCTAGGCGTGAAGCACAAGTAAATTTTAGTAGATTAGAAATGTCTCTAAAGCTACATTCCTATTCCTGTTGCCCAAGCGCTTGTGCATGTGCCCACACACGGAGAGTGTCCTGCACTGGAAAGCTTTTAGCTGAGGCCTTCAGATCTTTCCTTCTGACTGTCTTGTATGGCTTCTTGAGAGTTATGACATAAATATCTTCACTTCTCCCCTCTCTTCTCACAGCTTTTAGCTATATCAGCAGTTTCAATGGGGAAAAAAAATAATAAAAAATAAGCTAATTAACAGAATGATGTCACCTTCTGGATTTGAGGAAGGTTTTGTCCAATGAATCCACTGGTGACTGATACCAATTACCTTCGGCCCCTGATTGCTCCCCTGAGAGTGACTGAACAAAACTTGCAATAGCAGGTCTGTGCAAAATAATAGTTTGCAAGTTAGAATTGATTTTTGCTTTCCAGGGGAATAATCAGCATGAACACAAGCACTGTGATGACAGGCAATGGCTTACGATGTTGCATAGCATATTTAAGCGTTAGCCTGTCTGTATGTTCTGCTTACCTGTGGGATCATAAGGTTATTCCTCCAAAAATGTCATCACGAACCTCTTCAACTTTCCATGTTTGACTGTGCGTTTAGGACTTTTCACAGGGTAAGTGATTTTCCTAGTATTTCTATCTTTTTTATTATTATTATTTATTTATTTAAAATCTTTTAAGCCCTAAAAGACAAGCCAGCATACTGTTTCCATCCAACCAGCCTCTATTCCAGGACCATTTGATGCTGCTGGCTTTCTAGTCACTCTAACACTACAGCTTTCCAGCATTTTGTAAGTAGTTTTCTGTGAGAGGTAGCTTTCCCTCATTCTGTGCTAAATACTTTATAATACTGTATTTCCTGAAACAGTATATGGATTGCTGATTTTGGTGTCGTGCACAGCTGAGGCAGGGAGGAGATCTTTTAGTCCAGTGCCCTACTCAGAGCAGGGTCAGCCAGGGCAGGTTACCCAGGACTGTGTCTTGTCAGCTTTAGCATATGAGGATGGAGCCTCCACGTTTATCAGGGCTATCTATTCCACTGTCCAATCACCCTTACATTAGAAAGGTTTTTTTCTTATCTTTAAGTGGAATTCCCTGTGTTTCGGTTTGTGCCTTTTGCCCTGTCATTGGACACCGGTAACAAAAGCCTGACTCCCTCATTTTCATTGCCTCCCAGTAGGTATTTATCCACATGGATCAGATCTGCCTGAGCCTTCTCTACTCCTCACTGAACAGTCCCAGTCTCTTCCCCACATGATGGATACTACCACCCCTAAATCATCTTTGTGCCCCTTTGCTGAATTTGCTGCACGCTCGGTCTTGTACTGGGGAGCCCAACACTGAACCCAGCCCTCCAGGTGCAGCCTCACCAGTGCTGAGGAGAGGGGAAGGACCACCTCCCTCCATCTGCCATCAGCATTCTTCCCAGAGCAGCCCAGGATACCTTTGGCCTTCTTCACTGCAAGGACACCTTGCTGACTCAACTTCTTGTCCAGCAGGAACCCCGGGTCCTTCTTGGCAGAGCTGTTTTCCAGCCACTTGGCCTCTGGGGTGTACTGGTGCCTTGGTTTATTCTTCACCAGGTGCAGAACTGGGGATATTCCTTTGAACTTCATGAGACTGCCCAGCCTGCAGACATCCCTCTGGATAGTGGCACAACCACCTGGTGTATCAGTCACTCCTCTGAGTTTCGTGTAAACTGCAAACTTGCTGAGGGTGTGTTCAGTCTCACTGTCCAGGTCACTAGTAAAGATGTTAAACAGTATTGGACCCAGTAGCAACCTCTGGGGCATACCACAAAGGACTGCTCCCCAGCTGGACTCTGTGACACTGATAACAATCTTTTAAGCCTTGGCAGTTCAGTGAGTTTTTAGTCCACTTCACCTTTTGCTTCTCTAGGTTTTACTTAATCAGTTCCTTAAAGGGTCTTATGGAAGACAGTGTCAAAGGCCACTTAAAGTAGAGATAAACAACATCCACTGATCTCCCCTTATTCACTAAGCCAGTCATCTCATCATAGAAGGCTTTCAGGTTGGATAAACAAGGTTTCCTCTTCATAAACCATGGTGGCTACTCCCAGTCATCTTCTTGTCCTTCCACGCCTGTGGAGATGTTCTCCGGAATAGGTTCGTACATCACCTTCTCAGGGATAGAGATGAAGCTGACAGAGCTGCCCTTCTCTGGATCCTTCATCCTGAAGATATGGGTGACGCTTTCTCCCAGTCCTCAGGAACCTCTCCTGATAGTCAAAGCTAGTCAGAGTGGCCTTGCAGTGACGTTGGCCAGCTCCCCTTGTATGTGTCTGTATGTGTACATACATGGTGTATGTGTCTGGGTACTTTAAGTGCTCCCTAACCTGATCCTCCCCCACTGAGGGCAAGCCTTCCTTAGTCCAGACTGCCTCTCTGGTTTCAGAGGCCTGGGATTCCTGAAGGCTGGTCTTTCCAACAAAAACTGAGATAAAGCATCAAATACCTCAGCCTTTTTCATGCCCTTTGTCCCAAGGTCACCCACCTCATTTTCCCTGGTCTTTCTTTTGCTGCTGATCTACTTGTAGAAGTCCCTCTTTGCTGTCCTTCATATGCCTCACCAGCCTGACCTCCAGGTGGGCTTTGGTTTCCCTGCCCGCAGTCCTGCATGCTCAGGCGGTGTCTCCGTGTGGCTCCAGGGACAGCAGGCAGGGACAGCAGGGAGCAGCGAGGGCTCAGCAACCTCATTTGGCTCCTCGAGAGAGACACCAGCAGTCTGGTGCACCGGCAGGGGCGGGAGCCTGTCAGCTTTCTCCAGTGCCCCCAGTTCACAGCACTTTTGGAAATCATTGTGTTACAGTTAATGGTGTTAGGGTTGGCTTTTTGTTGTTTGTTTAGGTTTTTTGTTTGGTTTATTTATTTTTTTTATTTCTCTTTACACTCCACTTCATACCTTGCATTGCACGTTAATTGCATTATGAATGTATTGCTTCCTTTACACGAGAATCATGTTCTGTCGCTCGCTGTCTCACTTATGTACTCCTCCCTGAGGAAAATGTCTTTGTTAAAGTTGTCCCTTATTCAAAATTAATTTCAGTGTATACAGCCAGGCTATATATATAGCCACATGAAGCAATTAGCAGAACTTGTCATAGAGATTGTTTATGAGACTGAGACTGGTGGCAAAAAAAATGTTTCTTTTGCCCTAAGTTTGGCTCCTCATGCCGAGCTGTCATGTGTAGGCAGCATAGTAGAGGGTATTTAGGGTTTAGGCTACAGCTGATGCCGCTTGCCCGTCTGTCAGGCTGATACTGCTGTTTGGGTTTCTGCTGCAGTCTTTCAGTACAAGTGGATGAATGTGGCCAAAGCTTTTTTTCTTTTTTTCTTTGAGTTATATTGGGTGAACTATTCCTATGGTACTGCTTGGGCAATAAGTATGCTATACAGAGAATCACGTCAGTTAACATCTAGGTGAGATAGTTTTACATATAAGTTTGCCACCTGCCAGCCTAGAAATATAAATTGAGCATATTCAATCTATTACTAATATTATTATTTTACTCTTGGTTTTCTCACTGCATCAAAAAGAAACCAAAACAAACCACAGCTTAAAATAAGTAAATAATATGTCTTGCATCAGAATTGTTACAACTGACCTAACAAACAGTTGGTTCTAAAAAACCAAATGTTCTGGAATACTAAAAGATTAAATAAGGGGAGCTTCATGAATGCCTGCTGAAACTGTCACTGAAAGGATCACAGTCCAGGTCCATAGATACTTTATACTGATAACTACTTTAGTTTAAATAGCTTTTTTTTTTTTTTTTTTTTTTTTTTTTTTAGCTACTTTGATCTTAGTAGAGTTGATTTACTTTATAACAGAAAGGGAGCTGGCCTGAATTTTTTCCCCCTAGTTCATCAACCCATTGTCATTCTTGCTCTTAAGTGGAAACAGTTGAGGCAATATATGGCAGTGCTTCCTTTCCCATCCTCCTGGAACCCCAAATTTAGTTTAACAAAGACAGGATGTTTAACATAGTAGAGGGATGTTCTTAATTTCAATGGTATATAACTTTACTGATTATAATGCACAAGAAGAATAAATCCAGAAGTAGTGTCAGTCTAAACAGAGATGACTGGATAACTGGGTGTCCAACTGATGGACATTAGGACTTTGTAAAGGAAAGGATTGAAGGTACGGGAAGGCCTATCCAATATCAGCAGGCCTAACAATGCATGACAAGCTTTGGAAATGTTCTGCATTCAAATTGAGGTAACATTGCTTCAAAAGGAAGGTTTTTCTATTTTTTTTTTTCTCCTTGCAGTGAAATTTTTCTAGTTTGGTTACCTGGCAAATCAAAATTCTGTCTCATCCTGTAGGTAAACAATTTTATTTAGCATAATATTTTCCAAAGTGCATAGATTTTATAAAGGGAAGTTATATTTACAAGTGAGAATCTTAATTAGCTGGCTTTTGTGTCCTTTTTTTACGACTCAACACACTGTCAAATTTAGTCTTACCAAGCTGGTTACTATTTCTGAAAGAAGCAACAATATTAATCAAATTGTAAACAAATAAATGAATAGATAAATAAATCCAGCATTGGTTTTTGTCTTGTCTTTGCTTCTGCTGCTGGATGCTGCACTGGCTATAGTAATAAATAGCACTATACTTGGGAAGTGCAAGAAAATAATTGATTAGACCCTTTCCCTGCATTTACCATAGTGCTTCTTTCCCCTCTGGGTTTGTGCAGTTTAATTTGCCATTGATTATTTAATGATTATAATGTCATAGAGGAACCAGTGTTTATCTTCATTGTGCACTGTGGGGCAACACATTGGACCTGAATCTTTTCCTGCACATTTTGGTGTAGATCTGCAGTCATTTGATACGGAGTTAAGTGAGGTCTCAGGCCAGCTGAAGTTTATATGGCAAGTTCATCCTTCTTCTGTCACTGGCAACATCTAATTAGTGTCAGTCCTTATTTGCAATATTAGTTTTCTATTTCAGACACTGAAGGACTAATTGCAGAGAAAGACCAAACACAGAAACAGTTAGCTCAGTTATTATAATCAAAAAAGTGTTATGACGCTGAGAAGTTTGTGTATGAATAGAAGAATATGTGGCAGATATTTCACAGGCTTTTACTGTGTTCTAAGGGAAGCAGCATTTTAAATTGCCAGCTGGATGCTTTGGGTTGTGATACATTTCTTTGAGTTTCTTCCACAATAGTGTAGTACTTGAATTGTGAGAATGTGGCAATAGACTATGATAAGAAAGTTCTTATTTCTCTTCTGCTGAACTCGACTTCTATCTGAAAACCATTTTCCATTCTGATGACATCTTTTTCTACTTTGTCTTTTCTGTGATCAGGGCTACTATTTCAGAAGAAAGCGCTATACTCTGAATATAGTGGATTAACCTTCTATTCAGAATTGTTTTCATATTAAATTTATTTGGCTTCGTTAAAGCCATCATCACTGAAATTTTCTGTAAGAATAATGTTTTTCATAACACTGAAATGATTACAGATTTTAGAATTAAATATCATATTTCAAACATAAACCACATGTAGAATTAGAGGGCAGAAAACATTTTAACAGCCAGGCAGTCATGGTCTGAGCTCCCTGTGGGGCTCTGTCTCATACAAAGGGATTACAGAGAAGCCTTAGTCTACCAAGTAAGTAAAAGGAAGTGAGAGGCATGGAAAAGAAAAAACTTTGGATTTATACATGGGATGCTGTCAAAGATAGGGCAAGTGCCACAAAGTATGTTCCTAGGATTTATCTCTTCCCAACCCCCCACCCCCACCTTTATGGTTGTGGTGGGTTAACCTTGGCTAAAGAGCAAAAATTATTGCTGATTAAAATAGACTTGGATGGTGAGAAAGACAGGCAAGAATTAAACCTCCCCTCCCCGTTTTTCCTAGGCTCAACTTTACTCATTCATTCCCAACGCCTCTACCTCTGCCCACCACCACCCCCGGAGTGGTGCGGGGGGTTGCAGAATGGAAGGTTGTGGTCAGGCCATAACAGCTCCTCTCTGCCTCTGCTTCTTCCTCCTGACATTTTTCCCCTTCTCCAATGTTGATACTTCCCTTGGGCTGTGGTCCTTCAGGATAAAGGTGCTCTGGCACAGGCTCTCCATGGGCTGCAGCTTCCTTCAGGGCACATCCACCTGCTGCAGCCTGGGCCCCCCCTCCATGGGCTGCTGTGTGGATATCTGCTCCAGCATGGCCCTCTCCCTGTTCTGCTTTCACCTTGGTGTTCTCTCGCCTGGTTTTGACCTTTTTTTTTCTTTTCTTTTTCCCTGTTCCTCTGCTTATCTGGCATTTCCCCCTTTCTTACACAGACTTTCCCAGAGGCACCACCAGCCTGGCTGACTGGCTCAGCTTTGCCCTGCACAGGGTCTGCTGGAGCCATTTGTGTCTGGCACAGGCAACCCCTGGCCTCTGCTCTAAGAGCTCACCCTGCAGTACCACCTCAACCAGCACCTTGCCATGTAAACCCAGTACAATCTGGTTCACAAATAATATTCTGCCTCCAGAATGTGTGATATTAACACCTGTGGAGATCAGTAGGAGCTGTGTCCTGCCGCTGGATTGGAAGACTTAGGCTCTTATTAAATCAGAGTCCTTGAATAATTTTGTTACGTGTATAATGAAACTAGTCTTTCATGTTGACTTATGTTATGTGAGGACCTCACATTATGATGATGAAGTAAATCCTTAACTGAATAAGTTACTTTTCTTTCTTTGGGGAACAAAATTCAATGGGCTGCCTCATCAGCTTTGCGTTAGAAACAACATTCAATCTTGTATTTTCAGACAGAAAGCAAAGATGAGGAAGCTATGGGAATGTGAAGCCAAAGTGGTAAATAGTTTTCTAAAGCAAGCCTGTGTTACTGTACAGAGAAAGAGATCGATATTCTAAAGGCCCAAAGTTACAAATCCTCATTTTGGTCTTGTAGTTATATTACAAATAGCATTTAGAGCAGCGTGTAACACCTTGGCCATTAATTGCCGTTAACTCTGCCGTTAAGAGCTGTCAAGCTGTTTGCAACAGAAGAGCAGCCATACAAGTGATCGGGAAAATTAGAAGAATGGGAATGGAAGGAACTGGGTTTTTGTGTGCAGTGCACTTGAAGTGAGAAAAATTAAAGGAAATACTTTGTCAGATTCAGGTAATAGCAGTTGTGGGAAATGGAGTATTAATATTTCTGGTTACTAAGATAATAGAAGTGCAGGTGTAACACAAGAAGCAAATGTAAAATGCACCATGTGTAGGTGATTGAATCTACTCATATTTAACTTTTTTTAACATCCGCAAGTATCAGATGATACTGAATACTCCCACTAACAATGCAACTCTTCTATCTGTAGTCATCAAGTATATATTAGGTTTACAGCTAAAAAATCTCTGTCCCAGCAGACTTGAAGTGACTGATGGCACCGTAAGTTTTTTCACTGTTAAGATTCTGTCTGTTGGCATTTAGCTAATACAGGAATCGTAATCCAAACTGTTCATCTCTTGAGTATACATTCTTAACTACACGGGGAACGAGTATGAGGAGAGAGAAATGAGAAGTGCAGTTGTAATGTTATCAAAGTCTGATGTACTCATTTGTAGAGTAGAGCTTCACGCGTCAGCCTGCTTCAAATTTACGGTTGTGTTCAGCAGTCTCTAATTGTTGGTTAGGGTCAGGCAATTGTGCACATCTAGTAACTTGACAGACTCTTAAAATACTGTCTCTTTTGTTGACAAGAACATAACATGAATCCCAGATACTGTGCAATATATGGGACATTGCAGTCGCGTGCATTTTGGTTTCTATTGAGTTAGAGGCCCTTTTTAAAAAAAACAATGCAAAACAAAGAAGAAGAGAAAACCCCCAAACTCTAAACCTGTTGTTTTACAGATTGTGCATATTTAATTAGATTGTTTGAAAAACATCTTACTGTTTTTAGAAACCTATGGTTAACTAAAAAACACTGTACATTTTTTTGAACCTGTAGCAGGAAGACATTTTGCACAGGTCGGTATGCTGTAAGCAAGGCCTGAGGAGTTCTGACAAAGTCTGTACTAAACACTAACGTATCTGAAGTGTAAGAAATGAGTAGGATAGGCAGAGATTTTTTCAGCAGTGGTGGAATTGTAAATAATTTTCAACCTACAGTTGTAGTGATCAGAAAAATGAGTCTAAAAGTCACATTTTGATTAAAAAGATATTTTCCTTCATAAGATTCCATTATTCTACCGGTCAGATGAAATTTTTCTGGTCTTAAGAATACAGAAACTCACCAGAAAGTTGCTGTAACTGTTCCTGTTATTACTGGGCAAAATTATCCTTAATCCTCATTCAGCAAAAAACCATGTCATAAGAAGTGAACTAAAGTTTAAACCTTGCTTATATAGAAAACTGAATAGTGTTGAAGCATTTTCAGCATAGGCAGGTGTTTCAGTATGTCCTTGAACTGAAATGGATTAAATCTATACTGAATTATATTGCTGAACTGAGCAAATTCTTTAATAAATTGACCAAGCAACAAGCATCACATTAAAATATAAAAGTGCACTATGGGGTTCCTCATGTCTCCCTTTAAAACACTTCGGGTTCATTTATATTCTGTTTGTGGTTTGCAATTTCCTAGAAAATTTAGCATTATTTTAATAGCTGAAACTATTGAAACCAGCATACTTCAAAGAGCTGCACGGGGCAAAAATATTTGGAAGTACCTTAAATTTATCATTAATTTGTCTGTTTTATTTCTGTTGTGTATTGCAGGTGACATTTACGTTAGCGCTGCTGAGCTGGTGTAATGCAAGGAAGGACGCATCATGAAATGGAAACATTATCCTTTTCTCGTCATAGTAGCTGTATTCAGCCTTTCCAGATGCAATCAGTTACTGGGTCAGCTCATTCCAGGTAGGTACCTTTTATTTAAATATAATTGTAAAAGTTTTTACGGATCATTTTTTATGTCGTCCATGTGAATATATGCATGTATATTCCTGATGTTCTCTCTCCATGTATTAATGTGTGTGTGTGTGTGTAGGTAAGAAATTTATGAGCATATCTGCATATATAAAACACAAAATTTAATATGTACTGTGTTGTCTGTGTTGCAATGAGTTGCTTTTTTCAATTGCAAATTAAAATACAGAAAAAGAGTGGCCTAAAAATACAAGTACGAGAAGGTTAAGGTGGCTATTAAAGCATTCCTTTGATTAGCAGTATTGGTGGAGAGAAGAAATACAGAATGCAGGAGGAAGAGACTTGACTATCAAAGAGAATAGGAAATCTATAGAGAACCTTCCTGAAGAAGAAAAATAGCAGCAACTGTGAAATAGGTGAAATGCGGTGTTTTCAGTGAAGGCCTGGAGATCAGGGATTGTCCTGATGTTTGCATATGGCAAGCCTTACTAGTGCAAAGAGTAGGAAGTGTGTGTAAATATGGCAAGATACTAACCAACTTTAAAGAGAAGGTGGTGGTCCAATAGGTAACCTGTATCAATCCAGTGAACAGTGCACTTTTGTTGCAGTAACATACAGGAAACAAAATCTGTGGTGTTGTGTTGGGTTTTTCGAAGAATAAATCTGTAAAAACAGCTTCTGAGTCATTCTGAGTTGTCTTCGATATTTGTTAGGGAAAACCCAAACTAACTTTGATCAATACTGCTAATAACATACAACCTTGTAGTAGCATGTAGGAAAACTCGATGACCATAAAAAAAAAAAGAAGTGACATACTGATTTCTGGTGGGTTTTTTTTTTTTCTGCTTTGAATCTGAATAATAACATAGAAGACTCTACTGGCTTGATTTCTAAGTTGAGTACATCATGTATGCAGAATTTTGTGGCTATACAACTGTTCTCCATATATCTGTGGGCAACTAGTTCAAATGTAGACTACTGAATGAAAAGAACAAGGAAAAGGTGTTGGTTTTTTTCTTTCCTTCAAGGGTTTGTTGATCTATAAGGTTCATGGAAAGGAAGTTAAGGACATGAATTCGTATTTCTTTCTCCTCCCCCGCCCCCCCGCCCCCCCCCCCCCCCCCCCCCCCGCCTTTGTTGGTTTCAAACGTATTATGTAGGAGATGCAAAAAGACTACAGAATAAAGGAAGGTGTAAGTTAAAATTATCGTTTTAGAAGTTTGACCTCAGACGTCAAACATAATTTCAAAGTAATTTACCTGTCACACAGACATCTACCTCTCTTTTTAAAAGGAATGCCTGCAGATCCAAATATCTTTGCATGATGGCTACCTCCATCCACTTGCATTGGATTCAATTTAGTCAGTTTTTTTTAGACTCTGCTAAAAAGGCTGTTTGCATTTTATTACGTTTTCCATCAAATTAATTTCAGGATAAAATCACAGGTGGCATTTTGATTTTGCCCCTGCTTTGTAATTTTCATCACAGACCTCAGACTTGAACCAAGAGATTACTGTGCTTGGCCAGACATCAGCATGCTCAGCCTCTACTGGCAGGGTGCCAGGAGTGCGATTATCACAAAAGATCAAATAAAGCAGGATTATTATTTTTTTTTTCCTTTAAGCAGTTCATCCCATTCATTTTTCTCTTTTCATGTCTTTTCCTTACAAAGGCATGTCTCTCATTTTATTTTTTTTATGCACAGGCAGAAAGAGCTGTGCAAAATCTCAAACTTTTTCCTCCATTTAATGGAGGGAAAAAAAGAAATTGTGGTTCTTTGGAATTCTGCTCTATCCATTAAAAATATCAATAGAGCAATAAGTAACAGCTTTTTCTGAGGACTGCTAAAAGCACTAAGCAGCTAAAACGTCTGTGATTGCAGTACTACAAAATTGTTATTTTATTTCAATAAAACCCATGCTTTCAAAGTAACAGTTTCAATGAAATTATTATTAGATCATGTTATTAGTAACCTTTAAAAATTAATTTTTATGGTTTCAAACTCTCCAGTTCTGTCTTACCTAAAAATTGAAAAATTGTTCCAGCTTATTGATGACATAGCTTTAATTTCACATGACAACTATCAGAAGGGTGTTAAAGCTTACCCTTAGAACTGGAATTCTCAACTCCAGTAAAATGTGATGAATTTTAATTTAGGTGGTCTTAGAACTTCGAGACATTTACTGTAGTTTTTGCTGAATCTTTTCATATATTCTTGTTGAGTCTCAGTCTTTTGCATATGGGGTCCACAGGGAAGTACTCTCTCCCCCCTTTATTAAAATCAGGGCTGGGCCTTTCATCTCATGTCATTACATCTTACCTCTAATTCACATATAAAATACACTCGCAATTCCACTATGGCTGTCTCCCGAGGCACAAAGTATCTCTGCCTTGGCACATCTTTATTTAATCAGGGGTTGAACATTATCTGGGAAAGATAGGATTTTTCTTTCCAGTTGCTCTGCATATTTAAAAGCTGGAAGACTTGAGAGTTGATTTTAAAGTGCACTGGTCGAAGAAAACATGGCATTAACTGAAAACATAGAGCTAAACATATGCATCTAAATATAATATAGCATTAGTTAAGTCATTGAAGAGTTTTAAAGTTACCTTGTCAAAAAATCACAGAACTATAAATCCAACATGCAGCAAAAGATTTTAGTAATTAGACTGAGAATTCTTTCTTTTTTTTTTTTTTTTTTAAATCAATAGAAGCGAGTACAAGCTTTCAGATTTGTAGCCTGTTAATAAAGACAGTAGGAGCATTCCTCATGGATTTGGTTGAGTTTGGGGTCGGGTCCTTTATCAGCGAGTATTATGGAAATGCCCTCCATCCAAACTAGAATAGATGCCCAATATGTGGGATCCTTGAGCTTTACAAAGATATCTGGATGAAGAAAGCCTTGTAAAACCATGGAGTGACAAATTTTGAATGTTCCTGTCAGATTATTAACAGTTTTTTGTAACAGAATTTTCTGTAGATCTTGGGGAGAGAAGTACGAGGAGAAAACCTCTTTTGATCCCAGATTTTTGAGAAATTTTGATAAGAGACATCCATGGTCTACAAGTACTGTTTCTCAGTACTTGTGCAAAGACTGACGTCGCATTAGCAAGCCTGACAATTTCCATAATTTTCAAGTAAAAAAAGTTTGCTTTTCTGATACTTTTTTTTATTTTATTTTTAAATCTGTGAAGCGCATTGTTTCTCCAGGAAATAGGTTTCCTTTAGGAGATGCAGATATATAATAAAGCGTAGGATATATAAACCATACATAGTAAAATGTACATCTGAGAAATACGTTTTGCTAGTGTAAGTCCAAAAAAAAATCCCAAAACCACCATGAAACAACCGTCTCTGATAATCATAAAAGCTTACTGAAGTCCTGAAGAGAAGCAGCCCAGGATCTGATCCCTTCTGGGCTAGACAAGAATATTTTAAATTTCCTTTTCCCCAGTGCTTCTTGGGTTACTAATGAAACACTACAGGAAATACATTCACTATACTAGCATGTTTGCCTCTTTCAACAGGAGACAGTTGTTAATCATAACTAAACTTTCATAAATTCAAATTGTTTTTTCACTGCCTCTAACATGTTAAGCTGTAAGCAATTGTATCTGGCAACTGAAAACTCTTACATCCCAGTTCTTGTCAAGTTAATCATAGTTCAGTTGCATAAGTAAATTGGTGTGGGGTTTTTTTGTTTGCTGCTTGGTTTTTTAATCACTGTTAACTATTCAGTACTCGGGACTCTGTAAGCTGACTAGTGAAAACAAGACTTGTAGTTTTCTTCATCACCTGCTTGTCAAACTACTGAATTTGTTGTCTGAATGTGATACTTTGGGTTTATATGAGTGATTGATACATTCTGACAAGAAATTCCATATTCTTCTGGTTCCCCTGCAACCTGTGAATTTACCTGGAAAAAATGGTTCTTAGCACTGAAACATCTTCATTTGCTGCTTCATAAAGATCAATGTCTTGTATAATGTGTACTCACTCATTCATCTGTACTTTTTAAGTACAATCAATCAAATATCCCAAATAAATCTATGATCTGGATATTGACTAGTTCAGGTGAAGAATTTAGCTGGTGCTTTGGTTGTGCTGTTTTGTTGGGGTTTTTTTCTGAGAATAATGTTTAAAAAAGAAATGTTCAGCCAAACCCAACCCAAAGTGTGTAACTATTGACTGTCTTTTGGCACAGGCTGAGGCAAAGAGATTTGGATGCTCAAATTTCATGTAAGACCCTGATTGTGAAGCTGTAAAGGAAGAGCAAAGACTCACTTAGTTAAGGAAGTGACCAGACTCCCTTGACACCCCTCAGAACAGGGGATGTGGATTTAAATTCCTTCAATTGGGAGGTACTTGAGGGTAGTTTTCACCCTTTCTAAGCAAGTGATCCAACAGCTGAGCTCATCTTTTTAAAAGGTGGCAGTTCTGTTTGTTAAAATTTTGGTTTGTTTTAAGTGATGTTCATAACTATTTTGTGATGAGCCTGTAAGCATTTCAGAGCACCTGAACAGGAAAGCCTAGTTTGTAGGTCACAGGGGAAATGAGACAAAATATAGAAGCCAAAACTCTCAAAACTTATGTAAAGCTACACCTTCTCAGCAACAGACCTTGGAGTCCCAGAGGGATGTTAACTCTAAAGACGGAAGGACGTGATTTAACAGGGTCAAATTTTTAAATGCAAGTCCCAAAATTCCATGCAAATTCCATTTATTGTTTCCTTGAATCTGAGCTCAAATGAAGATAACCTTTAGCTATTTTTGATTAAAGACATATGTATAAATATAAGACTGGAAGTCCGTAGCTCTGATGTAGGAACTCTCATAGAATCATGGAAAACGTTAGTCTAGAAGGCACTTGGAGGTCATTTAGTCTGACTTTTTGCCTTTGCTCGAAGCATTGATATTCTCGTAGTTAAACCAGGTTACACTGGGCTGTGTCCAGCTGTGTTCTGAGCACCTCCAGGGATGGAAATGTCATAAGCACTTGGACCACTCTCAAGGTGAATTTTTACTTCCATTTAGAGCCCACTGGAACTTTTTGTATTGCAATTTGTGACCCTTGCATCTTGCCCTTTCACTGTGCATTTGTAGGAAAATCTGCCTCTCACTTCTGCAAAACTGTAAGGTGGTTGAAGACTGTAATTAGACCGCTACTGTAGATTTCTGTATGTTAAATCAAACCACCTTCTTTAGTCTCTTCCAGCCACCTAACTATCTCAGAGGGTCTCCTCTGATCTCCCTGCTGTTTTTTCTGTGTCTGTCTTGGTGTGAGTAGCCCAGAACTAGATGCACTCTTCCATGTGCAGACTCATGAATGACAATTGGAGGGAATTAATCCCCCCTTGACCTGCAGGCTGTGCTCTCACTAAGGCATCCCACTGTGCTGGTGTCCTTCCCTGTGTCAAGGGCACACTACCAGCTCAAATTCAACTTACCAACCAGGACCGCAGATTCATCTCTGTCATGTTCTTAACTTTCCATCGTGTAACTTCTACTGTAGAAAGGATCGTCTTGGAAGAACTGTTCTGTTGACAAACTGTAGTGGCAAGAAATAACGTTTTTTGGTACATGTTTTCCAGTAATTTTGTTTTCACAGGCTTTATGAAATGTCAGTCTTGGCCATAAATTCTTTTTTTTGTGATTCTAATTTAATATAACTGTGACAAATGCATCTGTAAGTGATGTGTAGCAAGGAATGATGATTTAATATATTGTTTCCAGTTCTAAGTGCCATGAAGCTTGTAGGTTGTGGTATTCAAGGTCAAAATCTCAGCGAGTAGACAGGCAGTTTAGACCTTCCTGGGGTCAAGGAACATGTGGAAAGATGTGCTCCTGTCATCCACATCCAATTAACTTGAAACAGACAGAAAATATTCTTCAATCCAGATCTAAAAGAAGGGCGGGGGGTGGGGGGAAAAACCAAACCAAACACCATCCACATTTTGTCTAGCCCCTGCAAAGAGAGGGCTCTAGGCAGACTAAATGAAATAAAAATTAAAAAAGAGAAAAACTGGTATCTGTGCTCTTCTGGAGCCAGACGTGAACACAAACACAGCCTTCTCCTTCTCTCCTGTCCCTGCAATGTGCATAGGCTATGCTTTAAGCTGTTGTAGAGAGGAAGCAGTGCCAAGATCCTCTAATTTGACCGCTGTGTATTTGGATGCATGTGTATACGCATTTGTAAGTATGTAATGACATAAAATTACCAGTAACTCTTAAGAGTGAAAAGTCATCTTCCCCCATGGAGTATTCAGCTTTCTCTGAAAATGTCATCCTTGCAAAATATTTTTAAATATTTTCCACTAATTTGTATTCCTGTATCCTGATATTCATGAACTAATGCTAAATCATGGTATGTTATGATACAATGTGTTTATTATCAAGGAAACATTATGATGTTTCTGTGGTATGATACTACCATGTGTAATTTACATTATGACTGTAAAAACTAGATTACTTAATAACACAAGACAGAATCATTTCTTGTTATCAGAAAATTGAAACTGTGTAGTAAATCTTGTATACTGTTTTCAGTTAATTTAACTACATAATGATCATGTAATTTATGTAGTCATCCATCCCTGCTGAGAGAAGTAAAAAAATACATAGCAGTTTTTTTCTTCATTTGGAATATTGTGACTACATTTGTTTGGACTCTGTCAGATATATGCCAGCTGATTTTTACAGTTTTGTCATCAGCCCATCTTTTTTTTACTTTGATTGACGTCAACACATTTTCAAAGTACTCAGATTGTTTCATATTTGTTGTATTTATGGTGTGACCTTAGGTTTTCGGTTTTCCTTTTTGTGTTTTTTTTCTTTTGTCTGTTTTTTTTTTTTGATAATTTTTGTTTTTTCAACTTCTCTCCCTGCTTGGGAGGATGATGAAGGTTTCTAATTCCTATAAGTAGAGCTGTTGTGCCTGGAAAGAGGACGTATATTAAAAAGGGGGGGGGGGGGGGGGAGGGAAATCCTGGCAGGTGCCTTGCTTCCAGAGATTGTCACTGTGTACACTGAGGTCTTAATAAATATAAAGATTGCCAGCTGTACTTCAATTCACGGCTTCTTTATTAGCCTTTTAAAAGAAATAAATAAAGCATGACGCTTTATTTAATTGTCTGAATAGATGGAGACAAACCAAGAGGCACAGTCAGCTGCAAGACACTTAATGAAGAAATCCCTATTTTTAATCTAGCTGTAGAAGACACAACTCTTCTGCTTTGATGATGTGGCCTTTGTGATGAACCTGGCTGGAAAACCACATGTGCTGCACCATCTTCCTAATTAAGTCATCAAAATGCAGTGGAGCAACCAGAGTGACTTGCGTAGACCAGTATAAGTAATTTTAGTTCCTCTATTGCTTGGTTAATAGAAAGTGGCACTGTTCTAGATTATGACTGATAGAGGTTAGATACTACAGCTGCTATTATTGTGCCTGCAGGTAGGCGCCTTTATAAGCCATTTCTCTGTGTGTGTAAGAAGGCACACTTTGCTTTGTTTCCCTTTCTTTTCTCTTACTTTTCAAGGATGTAATCCCAGAGGTGTTTCCTTATTTATTTATTCCCTTTGGAAGCCTCTGCCTGTGATTTTCCTTAAAACATACAAATACTCTACTTGTTTCGGATGCAGTGACACAGCATTCACCAAAACTGATCTGAAAAGTAAGGTTTTGGGAAGGCTGTCCACTAATATATATGAAAAGATAAACAAGAAGAAAAAAGTTCAGTGATGACAACAATCAGTAACATAAAAAGGTCTGAGTATATATAATTAGGAGGGACCAGGTTTTTCTGATATGGGCTTGATTGGCTGCTGCTAAGAATTTTGTTACTGTGTAGACCAGATTCTGCAGCTTTATTGGTAAAATTGCTGGTAACTCTTCATTTCTTGCTTCACAAGTACTCTTACTCAAAGCTCTGCACTTCTTAGAGACAAAAATACACTATGAGGATGACATAATCAGGTCTTGAATATCTATCATGGGCATTATAAATTTGTACTGAAAAGCTTTCCTGATTTACATAGCTCTATGACACTCCAAAGTTGATAGCAATGTTACTGTACAGGCATTTACATACAATAATCTAAGAATGCATTTGCTTGAATTCTTCTATAGAGTTCATGTTTCATATGGTTAATGGAGAAACTGGCATAAATGCTGTGTATATATTTGTAGATAATATAAATAGAATTTTCACCAGAAGCTGTCCTACCTGTATTAAAATTAACAAGAATAGATGTTTCTTTACATAATTCATCAATTATGCTGAGAACAATATTTGGTTACAAAAGTAGAGCACAAAATAACAGTGTCTCTATTGAATCTAATATTTATTTAGGTGATGAATCTGTTAGAGCTTCAAAACAATTTCATGTCTTTAACATCAATTATAAAACTAATTTCCGTCCTATCGGTGAAAGAATCTAACAATTTACAAGGGTGTTTTCACACTTTTGACTACTCAAGGGCTTACTGTAGGCGTATCTACGCTTGCTAATTTATTTTCGATGCTGTGAAATAGAGTGTCTAGAGATGCTTTATTAAATATTTTAATAAGTGTTGAACATATTTGCACAATTCCTCCCTTGACAAAGGGTGATTTATATGCACCTCTGTCTGCATATGCAGAAAAAAATATCCTTTTGTCAGAGACTGCCACCTTCTTTTTGCACAAACTAAACGGGAAATTACTGTCTTTTGTCTAATCTGAATTTAACATTAAAGTGGAACTGGTGAAGGGAAACAAATCTTATATTTTAAGGATTTTTCTCAACCCAACTGTTGAGTTATGTTGACGGTAACGTTATTGTAAGTATTTTTACTATATCCATGATGGTGTTATCAGTACAGCAATGTGTAACTGACTAGTTGCTGTCAGAAAAAATTAGCACCTATTATTCTGATCCAGAGTGAAACTTATATATGGCCCATATTCATAGTAGTTGATATTTTAGATTTGGTAGATTATAGAGTATAAGGCTGCAGGTACCATTACTTTCAGTGACTTTCTGGTTTTGTTAATGCAATTTAAATATTTTTTCCTACATTAATTGTTGAACACTAATTGTCAAAATAATGTGCCACATATTCGATGCGTGCTACTGCTAAACCAGTCAACTCTCCTTCCTCTCTTGTATGAAAACAAAGAAACGCCTATCCTTTACAAACGGGTTTTGCTCAAGGCGTTGTTAACAGGCTACAGTGAAGATAAAAGAACCCTTACAAGTGCTGTGAAGCACATCTGGTTAGCCATTTACTGTTAAGTTTCCGTGTTTAGACATTTCTTTAATTATATTTTGGGTGTGGTTTTTCTTTGTCTTTTTTTTTTTTTTCTTTTCAACAATACCCTAAGGGTAAAATTTAATGATATTATTTAGAACTTGTTTTTAAATCAGATCATAAACGACTGGGTTTTTAAGCCTACTTCATTTTGACACACATTTGACACCTCTAAGGTCACACTTTTAATATATGAAAATAAAAAGGCAGTTAATGGTACACAACAAAAGGATGCTTTTTTCCCCTTCCTTCCTCTCTCCTGTCTTTGCAAAATGGATCAGCCATGCCCTTCAGGATTTTATTCACTTACAGTACTTCCTACTCACAGTAAGATTAGACAATTTCCAGTTCACTTTATGTCCGTCTTGGCACTTCAATGTATAGGTGTAAAATTAAAGGTTCTATTCATGGTACAGTACCATTTCAGGAAACATACTTTCTTATATTCACTAACACTTGCCCAAAAATATGGCACTGAACTAACACAGAATTGATCACTTGTGTTTTTTGAAATTATTTAATGTCTAAGCATGTCTTGCTTTAAACATGTTACTCTAAAATGACTAGGATAGCTTAATACTTGAAATTTGGTGCACATGTACAGGTGCAAATCTTTGCTGTTTTGGCCGGTAAGACTTGACAGGGATCCCAGTTTTGAAAGATGTGGTGCTCATGACCACTTCTGTTAATAATTTTCCACCATCTCCTTTTGCCATGTCTCTTAAGTATGTTTGCTTAGGGATGGTAGCTGGTAAGCTGGATTTTATCTGGCTATAAAATCAGGACTAAACATTGTACTAAATCAGAATTGAAGTTAGCAGAGAGATTAGAGCTTGTGGATATTTACAACTACATCTTCCACTGAGGAACATAGAGAAACAGTTTATAGATGGTTAAGTAGGAGCTCAATCATCTCTTGGTCGTACATGTTCATTTGCCTCTTTGGTACCTAGACTCATTGTTTTCTGTTTCTGTTAGTTTAGTTCCTATATTTTACAATTTCATATGCTTTTATCAGTTTCTTATCTCACAAGTTTATCTTTCAGGTTTTAATTTGTTTAGAATCTGATATATATGTGAATAGCTTTACTGCAGACTTGAGGTTTACTTCAGCCACCTTCACACAAAGAAGCTAACATCTGTTTTTTAAGTTTTAGCACTTTGATGGCATGCTTCTGATATAGGGTTTCTGTTTTTAAGGTGGAGCTGTTGCAGGAGAAAAAACTTCTTATGCATTAACTTTATTTTAGCATTTGGGTTGAACAAGGTTGTTTGGATTGGTCTCATAACTTAATCATGGCAATCTGATAGATCACAACTGCTGTTTGATGGTACTGTGTCCTAAATTTTCAAAATATATGCACAAATCTGAATCTGAACTAAAAGGCATGAAACTTAGGACTAGGAAGAGGACAATGATTACTCCTACCTAGTTTAGTTCCCATTTCTTTAAAATAGATCTTTTCCAAAACTTCTCTGTCCTTGAAAATTCTACTAGACAGGTCAAAATGTTAAATTTGGCTTATTCTGGCATTCACACAGATTACCCGAATTGAGCCCCCTGGTGTCACAGCTAGATTACTTCTGGGACCTGAGCTACTTTGTTTAAAGCTAGCCTGGGACCTCAATTTTACGTTGCAGTCCGCTGTTCCTTCACTGTCTGCTGTCTTTATTTCATAGTGCTGCTTTTCTTGTGAGACTTCATGGTGGTTTATCCTATTGTAGACATGCTACTTTATTTAAAGCTAGCCTGGGACCTCAATTTTATGTTGCAGTCCGCTGTTCCTTCACTGTCTGCTGTCTTTATTTCATAGTGCTGCTTTTCTTGTGAGACTTCATGCTGGTTTATCCTATTGTAGACATTTTAAAAGTTATAATATAGCTTGTAAGTGAAATTGGCTTCTAATTCCTGTTTGGTTTGGGTTTTTGTGGTTTTTTTGGTTTTTTTTACAAATATTCCATTATTAAGGGGTTTTGTCTCCCATGGTTTTTGAAAGGCTGTGCAGAGGGTTTTTTAAACATGATAGGAAAAAGTTGTGCGTGCTTTAGCAGGAAAGTCTGAATCATCTAGTATTTCAAAGGAATTAAGTACAGTGAGAAAAAGGATGGTCTGAGGTCAGTTGTAGCTTATGAAGCTATTCAGTCAGTGTCAAGTCTGGCTTTGAGCTCTAGTTCAAAATATTTAACCTTTCTATTACTGCAGAAATTGCAATCAATCTATGTTACAGTCACCTTGCAAGAAATAAGTGAAATCCCTTGGTCAGCATTTGCAGAACAGTCCATTTTGCTAATTCAGAAAGACTGACAAAATGTTGATACTAGAAGTAAACCAACTTGTTTCTCCTTTTTTCAAAAAAAGACTAAAAGCATGTGTGATATATATGGATGGCTACAGTAATAATATTTACAATTCATAAAAGCACATTTTTCCACAATTCTTGAAACCGAAGGAAGGACTAGAGCAAAACTGCTCCATTCTAGGCCAATTGTATAAAAAACTTATCCTGATAGTTGATGGCATAGGTAGGTATTCACGTAAATAACAAAGCATAAGCAATATTGTAACACCGCAGTGCCGAAGTAACAAATTCCATTTAAAAGCCACAGGATGCTTGCAGTCACCTTAAAACTTGTTAATGAATTGACTTCTGTCAAAGTGAATAGTTAAGTGATCAGAATCATCTTCTGTTGAAGACTGTCTTACTTCCCATTTTAATCTTCAATATCTGTCTTCATTCAGTCTCCTAGAAGTACATAATGTTTCATTCCCCAGCTGTAGACGACTGGTTTGCACCCTTTTCTCTGCAGAATTCTTCATTCCTACCTCATTGATGTTTCTCTGTGTTTGCTTTAATCTTACTTTTGTGTACAGAAGGATTAACTTTTTTTTTAGCCTATTTATGTAAGCAGCTAAAATAGGCAGGGCTACCATGAAATTTTTATACTTCTGCAATTATCTTTTAATTTCATTTTTTCCTGTTCAGTTCCAATCATATAGAAAAGCTCTCCATCACTTGGAAAGCTCATTTCAATTTTCGGTAGTGATAAAGCAAAGAAATTGACTATATGATTAATAGTTCCCATTATTAGGACCTACCTTTTGACTAGCTTAATAATTTGGATTGCGATTTTCCAGGTGAACCAAATTCATATGTTTGTGTAATATAGGAGAAATAGTTTATGGTGGTTTTGTGTTTTGTTTTTGTTTTTTTTTTTTTTTTTCAAGAAAAGATCAGATAAAAGGACCCTCTTGTGCTCTTATTGATATATAGTTAACATTTTGGAGAAAGAATTGAAATTGGAAATAGGATTTGCCTGACATCTTTTTGTCAGCTCTTCTTCAAATGTGCTGCAGTTGCATAAGCCCATGAAATCTCATATTCAGCGTCTGATGTTGTTTGACATATTGATGGAATTTGCAAAGCAATCTTTCAGTGTTCTTACATTAGGAAGAATGAAGAAGTCTTTCCCTGTGATCATTGCTCCTGAAGAATAGCAGTTGGGCTTTGGTAAAGTGATGAGGAAGATTACCAAATCCTTTGTTCTCTTAGGGTGGTCCCAAATAACTTTTCAGGAGAGACCTACCGAACTGAAGAACCAGTGAGGTGAAAACAATGTGTGGAAAGAGTCAGAGGATGTTTGCATTAAGGAATTAGGAAAATAAAAAGATTATGCTGTGGAATTTAACCTGATAGGTGGAAAAACAGAGTGGGATAAGAAGAGGAAGGAGAACAGAGAGGCAGTGGTGCAGAATGACTGTTGCTGTGGATGCAGCAGTGCTAAGAAGCTGAAAACAAATGTGAGGAGTCTGGGTCTCTTCCTTCACTGCCTTGTGCTTTTCTGTTATATCATATGAGGAGATCTTTCTCTCGACCTCCTTCCAACTACAAGGTTATGTAGAGTGAAACTCCTCAAAAGAAGGAGTTGCTGTGTTGCCATTCATACTGGGATGACTCTGGGGACCTACCAGGTGCTGTTTGGGCATTGGGAAGCACCCCTGGGCTGCATACGGTGATTCTGAGGCTGTGTAGTTCCTCACAATGAAGGGTGGAAAGAGGGTTAGCCAAGGAAATGCCAAACAATGAATTATAAAAAGAGAACATTAGAGCCACAAAATTCAGTTGTTATTTTATCAAAAATTCATCACCAGTATTTAAGATAAATGAATGAATATTTTCTTCTGTCAGTTGAGGACTTCCACGCTCATAGCCTGTTTGCTTCATATTATCAACCTATTTTGTATAACATGAGATGGCATTTCATGCTAGCAGCTCTATGTCCATACTGTCAAAACTATTGTTGCAAATGTGCTACTGTGTTCTGTACATTCTGTGGTATACTAGAACTGCTCTTGCACATGTAGTATTGTTGTCTTTTTAATGTGATTTAGCTTATCTGATAGTAGTGTATGTCTGCATGTTAACTTCAGCCACTCTTTCATTTTTTTTTAATCCCCCTTCCTTCGCTAGTCTTAGAATCCATTGACCTGTTTCTTGGGATGTAACAAAAGAGAATCCAGAGAGATGTGAAATTCCTGCAAGAATTGGGCTATGTAGAGAAAGATGCAGTCTGGTATCCGCAGGCATCTATTGCTCATCAGCACATGGTGTGGCTCAGAATGAACCCGGTACGTGTAGGGGTTTGGGTATATAACCAGGGGGCATGGAGGGCAGAGAAGGAAGAAGAAAGGGAAAAGAAATGCAGAAGCGTGTAGAGGAACTGGAGGAGAAATGAATCCACTGCTGAAAGGATTTCAGAGGTTACGTCATAAAGATCTGGGATTATCATGGTAGGAGAATGTAAGAGAAGAGGCTGCCGTGCTTTGTTAGATTTATCCCTTATGGAACAACATCTTTTTTTATAATAGCCCCCATCTTGAGCGCATAGCGCTTCTGAATTGTGGTCAGGGTGGTATTGTAAAGAACTGCTGGTTTTATGTTGCCTGTCTCGTTTAATGCGCAGCCACAGAGAACTGGTGTCCTTCCATGCATCTGCCACAGGTTTCTTCAGTGCTGTTGCGCACGAGTCTTCAAACATGCTGCCAACAGGTGGACATTAGTAGTCCACAGCTCATTTCATGAGTTGTCTAACTTGGCTTCCAGCAGGCCTAAGCATTCACCGTTAGAATTAAACATAATCACATTTTTCACCACAAAAGATCATTAAGGTGTAAAATATGCTTAAAAAATCAGACTTAGCATGTCTCAGTTTATCTGTACAGTATTGGTGGAAACTCTGGATATTGCAGATGGTAGTCCCCAGTTCTTTCCATCTGTATAGTGGAAGAAATATTACCTTACATGGAGAAGATTATATTTTATAGGTATGAAGTTCAGATACTTTTGAGAGTATAGTGTACTGTGATGATGTTAAGATAATACAATTGAAAATTCTTTTACACTCTTTTATATTCTAGCATATCTACTGATTCATAGGCTTGATTTCTTTGTGTGTTTTGTTTTGTTTACAGGATTTTGGGGGCAGAATCAATAGGGGTTTACCAATAATTAAGTTTAAGTACTGCTGTATGCAGAACTCTGGATGTAACTGTTCAGAAACAGAAGCCTAACAGCACTGTAACTTTTATCAACAAATTTAAATACACAAATATTTGCAAACAAAATAAATAATATTTTTAACAACATCTTGACACAAGAAATCCTAGTTTGCTTTATATAGATATTCTCTTACTGTGTTTTATAGCACTGTGCAAGGTTGCATCATGTTGCCTGGACTCATCAAATAGGCAGATTTTCCATCTCTGTGCTGACATTTTGTTCTTTACCATCTAATTAGCATCAGCGATGCCTATACCTGATGTAGATACTTACATCTGAGCTGATCACTTAGGCACTCATACTTTATACTCAATAAAGAGAGGCAATTCAGAGTATAGTTGATGTGTCCTAGGTGCATTTTGGGGGTTGTCCTCCGTAGTTCCCTGTTCTCTCCCTTTACTAAAAAGTGTGGATATGCTTTCAGTCAGATAAATCCCATCTTTGGTGTCTGTTAATTCTCTTCTGACAGCTGGGCTGCCTCTAGACTAAACGGTGGATGTGCTGTTGTTTAACTTGCACCTGTCCCACCTATAATTATCCAAATCAGGGATCAAGACAAACTGTACTGTGGCTGCCTTGTAGTCCACATGTTCATGTTTTCTTTCCAGGAAAACCAAAGCCTAGGATAAAGGTGCTTGGTGCTTGCCTGAAGTGCAGGACAGGCTGAGAATGGACTGCTAGACCCACTAAAAAAAATTTACGTGCAACATAGAAGTCTTCATCAGTTTTTAAATGTGAAACTTTTTCCATTGTCAAGCTGATGAGAGGCCTCAGGATGATACATTATAGAAAACGTACTTTTCCCAACCTATTCTGACAGCAGCTCCCAATGATGCAGAAGGTTTGTAGCTGTAGCATGAAGAGGGGAAGTATTAGGCATTCCTTAGTATGTTCAAACGTAAGCGAGGCTATGGGAACACATATTTCATGACATTGTCTGGACATTGTGCTGTCAGAAATGAGGGATTTTGAAAGCCTTTATGAAGTCTTCAGCATCCTTGCATGCGCTTGGAAGGGATTCCGGAGTGAGCCTGCCCAAAAGCTTGAAGTGTGAGTCACAAGCTTCAGCAGCTGGGCCAGAGCATCTCAGGTCTCAGGAGGGGAAAAAGAGTTATGCCTAGAGCTTGAACCTCAGGCACGGTGCCTGAAAGCTAACCAGTCTCAGGAAATATAAAAGCTCAACCATGTAAAGCCCAAGGAAATGAATTCGGGTGTAGTTGCGAGGGTCTGGATTCATTGCAGCTTATGTTAAGTGGAGACACCTGAGGTTGGGCCCTGCTGCAGCCAAGGCTGAACTGGGCCGAATGACTCCTTGGCTACCCGTGCCTCTCCAGTGACTAAAGAAGGAACCAATAATGATACCTGGTGAGGATCTGATATTGGATCAAAAGTATTGAGGGCTTGCTTTTTTTCTTCTTTTTTTCTTTTCTCATCTAGATACTTATAAGCCTTCTTAACAAATAATGCAGCTCCACTCTTCAGGCTAATAACTGTATTCTCATTTTCTATTGAGACAGGAAGCATGTATGCTATGTGAGAAATAGAACAACACTGTGAAGCAGCCTTGACATCACTTGCTCTAGTATGGATATAGCAATTTTTTCACACTCCTCAGATCCCTGAGCTTCTTCAGCCGTCAGGCTTTGAGGACAATTCAGAATTGCCTTACTCTATTTTTATCCCAGAATGTGTATGTAATGAAAGAGTGTTTGATTAAATTGCAAACTATTTCTTTTTGTGATTACTTTTCTCCTCTTGGGATTAAAAATAATAATAATAAATACATATAAATAAATAACTGCTTAAGGATGTAGTTTAAGGGAACAACATAGGAACCATCAGAAGAAGTAATTTACTACCAGGCTTTGCCTTGAATAATAAGCAAAATGTTGGTTCACACTTTTAAAGATGATGACAAAATTAAATATTGCAGCTAGGTATTGTGACCAATGTTCAGCCCATGCACGGAAAGAGGTGTTCTACCGTGTGAATAAACTTTACAGTATTACATATATAGAAGAAAAGAATGGGAAGAAATTAAGGTTTTCTGTAAACTTTCCCAAATGTTGAGTTTCACTTTATGATTTGCTCTTCAAATAAAGGAACCCCACCAAAAACTCATGTAGAATTTCCTATTTTTGCAGAAAGCCAATAAAATAATCAATTATTTTTGAACTTGAAATCAACATCTATTTTGAAAGTTGCTTGGCATTTTCTGTTACAAAATACTATAATATAGTAATAAATAAGTAAAACAAAAATGTGTATGAAAAGTCAACCTTCTTCAAGTCAAGCTTGCATACTTTGATTGCTTCTACCAAAGCAATTAAGCTCTTCCTGAGGGTATGGTTCCATATATTGTAACATTTTTTTGTCCCATATACTTGCTTCTGCATGAACTTCAGTTGTGCATAACTATTTGTGGTGTTGCAAAGTAAACCAAATCAGTAATATGCGTAGTTTACAGGGCACCTGCGCAACTGATTGCATCTTTATAACTAAGACTGGAGAGCAGGAGACGATAGTTTCTCTCAGAATCAGTGTTGTTTTAAGGAATTGTTTTAATGTGGTGCATGTGCAATACACAGCTTGTTAGAGCATCCTTGGCAGAGGGCAGGGGAACAGAACACTGCAGAAGAACCAACCTTTGCTTTTAGACTATATGCATTAGCAAAGGTAATTTTTTTTTTCCTATATGGTGGTTAGAAAAGATAATCAGAATCTTTCATTTTCAAGTGACATTTTAAATTCTGGTTTGTGCTGCAGGATTTTTTTAATCACAGTAGTGTGTTAAGGTTGTAAAAAATATGCGTAAATATAGGTTTGCGTGTGCTTGGTTATATCAAAACTGCTGCTTCAGGGAAGGACTTCAAAAACAGGTATGAAAAAATGAGGTTTACAATAATTAGAAGTAACAACTGCTTTAAAACTGTTTAATTGAACCAATTTAAATTTAAATTGAGAAAGAATACACAGGAATTACCTAGTTTTGCATGCTGCTTGAAATTCAAATGTCAGTTCATAAACATGAAAGTAAACCTTCATATTCAACTTTGTAAGCATATCCCAATTCCCTAATTTATAGGACATGCAGATAGCATGTGCATAATTTTATGTATAGGTATTTTACTCCAACAGCATTGCTTAATGATGCCATGCTTTTTAAAATTTTCTCCTACACTCCCAACCAGACTTGAAGATGTTTAGATCTTCTTTAAATTGCTCTTGGTTTATCACATGAAATATCAAATGTGATATTTGAAAAATCCAGAGTGGCTTACTGAAGTGAAATAGAATTTAGAAATCTGATATTTTCCATACTTGTTTTTATAGGTATTTGGTATCCTTTGGAGTCTAAAAAATATTCAGGGACTTACCCCTGCAATTACCGTGGGACCAAGAGTGGTCACAATCCTTTACAATTAATTGCTAGTCATAAATTGATCTTATCTTCTGATTAATGACTCAACATGTTGATGTTAGTGTTTTATTGCTCCTGCATTTTTACATACTTTGTGAGTTATAGATGTATTTATCACTCAATGTTGCAAGCAGAGTAAGAATATACATTTTATTATTGTTCTAGTTTTGGTACTGTTTATTACGCAGACTTCTGCATGAATGATTTCATTTCTCTATTATTAAAAGCATCTTTAATTTGCATATACAGGTGTCATTGCCCCAGCATGGTTCAGATGTAATCTCCATGTTAGGGCTGTAATTCAGTGTAGTTGTTTGCTGTAGCGATGAGTATCCATACCTACGGATAAGAAGTGCCAAATTACTTAATGATTTCTGAAAATTGTATTGCACAACTGAGTCAGCAAAGTTTAAACTTATTTAAATTAGGGAGCAATGATCCCAGTTTACATGCTGATAATGAAAAGGAGATGGACAGTTTTAATTACAGTCAACCTGCCATTTTTATCTGCATTGTTATTTTTCTGTAATGATTTTGGAGTTTGAGTTTTTGTTTTGGGGTACTGAATACTGCTTCTGCTAAGCTGTTATTAATGGCGCTGCATAAGACAGAAACAAAGTCAATCACGTAATATTTAATTTTTATTATGGGCTGAGTAGATTTTGAAAGAGAAGAGGTTTCTGTTCTTAGAAATAGCTGTGTCCAAATCTTTGATGTAGCATGCATTGAAGGGAAGAGCAGATTACTGATACTGTGGAGCCCTACTCTCTGAATTTAGCAGGGGCAAAGAGAGCACACAATACATGCATTTTGGGGATTGCTAGCTGGGGGAGGGGAGAACTGGTAGATAAATAGCTGAAAGGCATTTACTAAACACATCTGTGAAATTAATTAAAGAAATTCAATAACAGAGGGGAGAGAGAATAAATGATGGAAGTCCTAAAACTTATATCCTCACAGCAGCATTTGTGGCACACACTAGCTGTTAAAGAGGCAATTTCGAGGCCAGTGAGCAGCTCTAATATGAGAATTGGAGCTGTAGCCCAAAGGCGAGAGAAAAGGAGAAAGGAGGCCCAGGTATAATACATTTACTTTCTAAGAGAAAAACAAAGGAAAAAGCACATTAACTAAAGGGTTCAGCTCAGTGGGGTGACATGTCTGGTGACATGAATGAACCTCCCAGGTGCCACTCAGGCAGACTTTTTAGTGCTCATAGTGCAATTCAAACATGTCAGAGAGCCAGCGAGTCTCTCTCAGATGTCTCTGAAGTCAGCTAGCTCAGGCAACTCTGAAGTTAGCTCAGGCAATAACGTACATTCAGGTAAGTGTGCAAGAAAGTGTGCTTCTAAAGGGATTCCTCATAAAACAATTTTATTAGTGAGTTGATCTGAATTCATGTGACTTCAGAATAATAATTTGTGTACTTTCTTAATTATTGTTGTGATGAGGAGTAGAGAAGTTTTTTTAAAAAACATTATAAAGAACTAGGGGTTAATATTTGTTGAATGTACACAGCTGTAACATAAGGCCAGCTCAAGCAGAAAAAAGGTGCTCTATGGATATTACTGTATTTTATGTAAAAGAAGACCTATGAATTTTGCACCAGGGTCTGGCATAGAGAAGCTCATCCCATTATCAAATGATTATTACTTAGGACAAATAGATAAACTGCTTGGCTGCAAGAAAGTCAGATATAATTTCAAAATACTTCCTTTTTTAAAAATCTTAAATTTTCCTAGACTTCATATGCTATATTTTTGAAGGAACCAAGTCAGCAATGAGGAAGACTTGTGGGTCAGAACATGAGTAAAATAAGAATCGAGCATGAGTACAACTCTGTATGCAACGTCAGGCATGTTGAAATGACAAATTATGGTGACTGTATAGTGCAGTTTCAAATAAATTCTAGAGAAAGACAGACAACGGTCTGATAGCAGCCTTGCAGGAGAATACGTTAGGGTGCTTCTAATTTAGAATGCTACAAGATAAAGAATAAATTTCCTTTTGCTTGAAATTTTGAATTTTAGGGAGTTTATTTTAATTTGAAACAAATTTTTATAATATTGAACTACAATTACTTTTCTTCATGAAGTTCACAAGCAGTTTAACAAGGATTCTTGGCAGATTAAGAGGAAAGATAAGTGGTATCTGCACACGAACATATAACAGATAATATTGTCAAAGTACCTAGTCTATGTATTACCACATATTTTTTATTGGCAATGAAACAACATCTGCTTGCGGTTTTCCATTTGGAGGATAGATGTTGATTGGAGAAGAGTACCCAAATATGTGAAATGCCCCATCCATCCTAGTTTAAAATGATACCTTTTATATTATCTTCTCCAAAAGAACAATTTCTGCTTCTTCTTAATTTATGGATCTTTTTCACATGCAATGATGCAACCTTTTATATTCAGTTTCTCTGGTTTATACATTTTCTGTTCTTTGAAGAGCTCGTTGCTTAGATTAACTTGTATTTGAAAAATATAACACAAGGTGTAGGCATTACACAAAACTCCCGTTGACTATATAAAAAATCGCCTTGTTTTAACAACAAAAAATCACTTTTGACAGAGATCAGAGAAAAGTGTACATAATTTCTTTATGCAGGTCTCAGAAATAATACAAATTGAATTGATCCAGTACACTGGTCAGAGATGCACAAGATCACTGTTCTGATTATTGTGTTTGCAGATCGCTAAAAGAGATCCACTTTTCTCAGATCACTGAAAGAATCACTAGTATACAGGGTCATAGATGTCTTCCAGGATTTTCCACATCTAGAGGTTAAATTATGTTGGAATTAAAATGATTTCATGGTGGGTTAATCTTCTGAAAGTCAGCAGTGTGGTAAATAAGTGTTGGGAGTTCATAAACAAGCTAACCTCTTTTAATCTATCCTATGTAACAAATAAAATTTTTCCTAGACTTCATATGCTATATTTTTGAAGGAACCAAGTCAGCAATGAGGAAGACTTGTGGGTCAGAACATGAGTAAAATAAGAATCGAGCATGAGTACAACTCTGTATGCAGCGTCAGGCATGTTGAAATATGCTGTCTGCAATGGAGACCCTCGCTAAATGTGAGGTTCCATTTCCCCCAGCTAAGTTTCTTAGAGATTATATCAAGGTTGATTTCCAAGAGAGCTCAGGGTTTTACAGCATGACTCAGCGGGACACTGTTGTGAGGTCAAGTTTGCAAACACAGTTTCTCGAGCTTATCATAGAAGTCACTATTATATAAGTCAAAATATCCTGATAGACTTTGAAACCACAAGCGAAATTCAGAAAAGAGTTCACTGTAAAAGGTACAGAACTATGGGATGAGTGCTTTTTGTTCTTACAGAATGCAGGAGTAGAATGAAATTATTTCAGGATTTGGGAGCTGCCAGGTGTAATTGCATGTATCAGTGGAGAAAGTGGTCTTTATCCTTGCTTCCTTGTAAATGCAGCGAGGGATAAGGAAAAGGCAGGAAAGAATAAAGAAATGCCTTTTGTCTGGACACTTGCCCACTGTGGAACAGTACAGTGGAAGGGTATTAAAAAATTGATTGAGAGAGAAGGTAGCAGTGAAGTGCTAGGTAGTAACGAAGTGATATTGATCACTTAAGTTAAAAGCAGGAAAGACTTGGATATGGAAAGGAGATGCGTGAAAAATGTGAGACCATACCATCAATTACTTTTATATACCTATTTCTAAAATTTTCACGGATATGTAATCTATGTGGTTGTTTTAAAAATATATTTTATTGCCAATCTGAAAATTCTGAATGTGTTCTGTTATGATTCCTCTTAATACTATCCTGACACATTTCTCACAGTTGAATAGCTGATCCCAGTCTGTAGACTAAGCTATCCAACTACGTCGGTTCAAGGTGGGGGCGAATTGTCATATTTGTGTTATCCATCATACAGCTTAAAAGTCTTATCCTCATATTCTTTCAGTCTGCTGAATCAGTGTGAAGTCACCATATGAAAGGAAATTCTCCTTCCAAAATAAATTAATGCATTATTCATCTTATCTTAATATTCACACTTCCCCCCCAGAAGAATCAAAACACAATAAAATGACAAGACATTTATAGGAAGTATTTCCGCCCACGTTCAGTTCTACGTACTTCAATACATATGTAACATAAACCAGAACATGGTGTCCAATGTATGTTTTTGAGGAAATGATGGTTGCGTCAGGTACCGTTAAAGTGGAGGGTGTGTGTTGTGTGTATGTGCATGTGTGCCAGCCCTCCTGGGTGCCCAAGAGCTGGGTTGTTTTTTGCAAGGAGACCAAGATTATTCTCTAGATGGGAGCCTGATGATATAAGCAGGTTATAGACGATGTGGACAGTTACAGGACTGTAGAATAGTTCAGGTTGGAACAGCCTTGGGAGGTCACTAGTGCAGCCCCCTGTTCAAAACGGGGTCCGTCACCAGGTCAGACCAGGCTTTTCGTGTCTGTATCCAGTCATTTCTTGGAAATCTCCAAAGACTGAGGTTGCACAACCTGTCTGCGCAGCCTTCTTCAATGCTTGGCTGTCCTCATGGGGGAAAAGTTTTTTTCCTATATCCAGTCCAGACCTCTTTTCTTTCAGTCTGTGTCTGTTGTGTCTGATTTTCCCACCACTGTAAGGAGCTTGCCTCCTCCTTAGTGGGTCCTGACTTTGCCTACAGGCATCATAATGTAGGTTCGGATGTAGTGTCAGAAAAAATGTTCTGTAGCAGTTACAGTAGCAAGAAGAATCAATTTAATATCTTTACTGATATATTTTTTTTTTTTTACTATTTAAACAGCAACTTGTTACATGGCTTATCAAAATATAATTAGTCATCACACACAGTCTTTCCAAAGTGGGACTGTCATATATCAGAAAGATAATGCTACTTTTTGAGCGATTAATCCATATTTTTAATAAAAGAAGACCTGTAAAATATGTTTGGATGCTGGTCATACTGTGAAGTGCTGAACTATTTCAATTCATGTTATTTTTTCATTAAAATAAATCAAGAGAATGCGGAATTACTATTCAGCTACCATGACCCACTTTCGTATATTCATGCTGTGAAATTAATTGGGTGAAATACTACTTCCTTCAGTTCACCTACTGCAGCCACTGTAATGTACGGGGTGGGGAAAAGCTGGTGGCATAGTCTCTTTCATCTGTTCCTTTTAATTCTAGGATTTAAAAGGAGACTTCAAGTTAAAGATGAATCTAGAATCTACTTACAGGATTGAGGCTGTGTCATTGAATGGAAAACGAAATGTCTTTTATGGTTTTTCTGCCATGTTGTCAAGTGCTTGTACATCACGTTGCAAATTTTATTATAGTAATTTTAAAGTCTTTTTTTAATACTGATCTTTAAATAATTATTTCAGATTCCATGTAGTTATGTGTAATGCATACATTGCTACTAGCTCTGTTTCCTATGATGGTTTACAAACAGAGAATCACAGAAGAAGGTCAGGGTTGGAAGGGTTCTCTGGAGATCATCTAGTCCAACCCTTGCTAAAGCAGCGTCACCTAGAGCAGGTTTCACATGATCCATCCAGATGGGCTTTGAATGTCCCCAGAGAAGGAGACTCCACAGCCTCTCTGGGCAGCCTGTGCCAGGGCTCTGTCACCCTCAAAGTGAAGAAGTTTTTCCTCATATTCAGGTGGAGCTGCCTGTGTTGCATTTTGTGCCCATTGTCCCTTGTCCTGTCTCTGGGCACTGCTGAAAAGAGCCTGGCCCCATCCTCTCGACGCTTGCCCTTAAGATATTTGTAGATGTTGGTAAGATCCTGTCTCGGTCTTCTCCAGGTTAAACAGCCCCAGCTGTCTCAGCCTTTCCTCACAGGGGAGATGCTCCAGTCCCCTCATCATTGTAGCCTCTGCTGGACCCTCTCTAGGAGGGAGTTGAATCTTCATATGAATATTTGTGCTGTATATCTGCATTGTCCGCGCTCTTAGTGTATGTAGTGATTCAGGCTCCAGCTTTATGCCTGTGTAGTTAAGGAGCAATGAAAGATTGCTAACAACATCTATTTAAGCAATTGGCAAGTCAACAGCTGAGAAGCAGAAATTTTTTTACATATTCTTTTGGGGATGTGTCCACATGTTCAAAATTACTGGTGTGGATAAAGCACCTAGAAAATTCATAAAACTTCTTGGATGCATAATTTCTGTTTCTCTCTACAAATGTGAGATGTAAATATAAGATGTCATATTAGATGAATTGAAATGAACTGTCAAATTCAAATTAGTTAAGCACTTTGTTTTTAATGACTTTTGAATAGCAAGCAAAGGAGGATATAATAGTGGAATAGGGAACACATTATAAAAGTACTTCACTAATGGCATCCAAAGCCTATTCATATATATATGTGTGCATATATATATCTGTACAGAAATACCTATAGTAACTGAGAACCTAAAGTGCTCAGTAGAGTAAAAAAAAAAAAGCTATGGATTTAATGCATTTTGGAAAGATACATGACATTTATTAAAAATAAATTTAAAAATTAGTATTCTTCCATTCAAAGGGAAACAGAGTTCTTTTTGGTTTTGTGTGGTGGTGCTTTTTCAGTCACCTGAATAAATAGGGAAGGTATGTGTCATCCTGGGCCAAGGCTTATTTATATCAGCGGACTGGTATAACATGTAATCTGCTAGTGTTAGAGTTAACATATGGAGACAGCAGGGTAGATTGTACAGGTCTAGAGTCCTACTGATCTCAGAGTGAAAAAGCTAAATAATTTCTCTTTCTCCCGATTCTTTTTGCAAGAGAGTTGGGAAGGGGGGGGACAGCAAAAGAAAGAAGCAAAGACGGGAGTAGCTGTATAGAACTTTAAACCTTCCATGGAAGCAATTTAATACCTGCAGTATGTCTAAGCTAATTAAATGGACTACTCTGCAAGGAAACAAACTCCCTTGCTTACTACCTATGTACTTGCTTACAGGTAGCAATTATTGGCTGGGAAGCCCCAGGTACCTTCATTCTAGTGTTAGAGTCAGTATCTGAGCAGGGGAATAAGAAAAATAATCTTTTTTTTTTTATCCATAGCACTTTAATGTAAATAGATATCAATAGACAGTCCCATGGCTATCCAATTAAAATCCAAAGTTGAGGAAATCAATTTTGTAGTAGAATTTATATTGTCAGCCTGTTATGATGAAAAGTATCATATTTATGTAAGTATTTACATACACTTGAATTCTACGGTGGAATGATTCAAAGTGGTTTTAATAACCATATATTGAAGCTGGAGTTAGTCACATTCTAAAGGTGTACAGATGGAATAGGTTGACAGTGACTGTAACTCTATTGAAGGAATTGGCAAGGCATTAAGGGAGAGGGGAAAAAGAATGATCTGCATTGACACAACCCATGGCTCTTCACAGGGTAATACCCCAAATCTTTAACACGGTGATGGATTGCAGCTTGTGCAAGTCATTTTTAGGCTCATTACTTCTGACATGGAAATTTTCTTTGTATGTGACTGATGGGTATAAACAGTTTGAGGTTTTTATGTGGGGGTTTGTTGTGTGGGTTGGTTTTTTTTTCTCCCACAGTAGTTGTGACAAAATGCATACAATAAAAACCTGCTTATTTTCATTTGAGGGTTTAGTTTGTTATACATCCCTGTGTGAGCAGTGCCAACCCTCCTTCTGGCCAGAAGTTACCTATTTCAGCTGTTGCTGCTTTTGTTGTAGAAGGCAACTGGACAACAGGGTAGAATATTATATGCTGATATTGATTGGATTTGAGCAAAAGAAGGGGTGGGGGTTGAAGAGCTGAAAAATAAAGGCAGAATCCTAGCCTCCAAGCAGAGATGAGTCAGTCAGGAAACAGAAGGTAGGAATAAAAGGCTGCTCTTGAGAGGGGAAGGAGGTCACCAGCAGAGTCACACATGTCTAGGTTGTTCAGCGTTTTCATCAGTACTGAAAAAGGGTGTGTGTGTATGAGTAGACAGAATTTGCTGATGACACAAGGTTTTTCAAGGTAAAAGAAACAAAAACTGACTATGATGAACTGAAGAAATATATTACTGTAATAAGTAACTGCAGTAAACTAGCAGATTAAGTGTAATCTAGATAAATTTGAAGTGATGCACATGGGAAATAAACAATTTTAACTTTACATATATAATGATGGATTCTTAGCTGACTATTATATGGAAATGAGAGAATGAGAACTTGGAGTTATGATTCATAGTTCTATGAAAATGTCAGTTCAGTGCTCAATAACAGTAAAAAAAAGGCAAATCATATGCTAGGTGTTATGAAGGAAGGCATACAGAATAAGGCAAATAACATTAACATGCATATATAGAAATCTTTAGTGTACTCTAGTGTAGTATTTAGAATACTGTCTGAAGTTGATTCTAATTCTACCATCTCTAAAACTTGTAGTGGAGCTGGAAAAATGCTGGAGAAAAACGGTGGGTATGACTGAACAGAAAGACTGACTCATCAGATTCGGAGACCTCCAGCCCTTGAGAGAGGTGGGGAAAGGTAGACAGGGTGGAGATTTAGAAATGGATTGTAACAGAGGAACTGAGTTTGGAATGATTGCCCACTAGCTTTTCAGATTCAAGAACTGGAAGTGTTCAGTGGTATTTACAGGAGTAAAAATTGTGGGAAAAATAATCAAAACAAACAAAAAAGCTTTTTTTTCTTTTATGTAATATTTTGTATGATATGTGTGTAGATATTTGTTATATATATAACATATAAATTATATTATGTAATATAAAATCCCCTGGGGGAATCCTTATTGCAAGATGTCATGTCAAAAATTGACTGGAAAAAGTAATGGAAGAAAAAGTGCTATTTCATATGAAATGTTACTTTTATCACTGAAAGTCCATGGCATGATTATTCCTGGATATCAGGAAAGCGTATTTGTGAAGGAGCACTATACTTTTCCCAGCAATGCACCCTGACTGGCGTGGGCCGTTGGCTGCTTTGGAGGCAGGAGCTAGATTGACCTTGGCAGAGCCATTCATATGTAAGAGAGGATTTTAGGCAAGACCTATATAAAACCTCCCTATTTATGGTACAGCTATTTCTTCCACCAGGTGCATAGCTAAATGCAAATTTCTGGGCTTAGACTTTAAAAAGTGCCAGGCTTATGATAATAAACCAAGAGGTTTGTTCTTCTGATTCTAGGAAGTAATAAATATATAAAATTTGCCAGAGACTATGTATTTATAGTAATATCTCTAAAACACCAGTTCTCCAAATAGCCAAGTCATATATATATATCATATATACCTTTGCTGGTGGTGTATAACTAACAGATTGCCTGAATTTTCCTCCTTTTTTCCCTGCCAAATTGAATGCTTAGAAAAACAAATTCCTTGAAACAATTACTACAAGCTACAACCTGAAGTGATAGCTCTTATCATAAGCAAATAATTTCATTTCAGAGGCACAGCCTTCCTGAATATTTCAGAGAGCTCAGACACTCGTGAAGTTATAAGTTTAACTTTTCCAGGGCTCACTCTACAGATTCCTTTGAGTTTTCCCTTCCTTGTGTTCATGTCACCCATTCCCATACTAATTCTGTTTTGCATTTATATTAACACATGCACTTGCATTTAATTCTGTTCAACTGAAGTCAATAGATATTTCACTTCTTACTTCAGTCAAAGCAGAAATGAGCTGCAAGCAACAAACACAACAATACCTGCTTTTCAACTTGGGAATCGACTTTTTCCTTCATCTTCTACATAAGCTGTAATTGCTAAAGTGGGACCTGCAGATCTTTGGTTGGTGACTTAATAGTTTGTGAAGTCTTCTGATCGAGCGCAGGCTGCTAAGAATAGAATTATAAAGCCAGTATGTTTATTTCACATTTGTATTTCTCCCTGCCTGAAACTTAAAAACAACAACAACGACAAAGCTCTTTGGTTAAACTAAATATTTCTTCTCTTCTGTTTTTAATTGTATTTAATTTGTTTTAAGCAAGACTTACTGGCTTTAAAAAAAAAGAAGCAATATGTGTTTTAGATACACCAAGAATGTGCCTTAGTAATTTTACATTGTTTATAACCAACTGACAAGTAAACGTATGTGTTAGACTGCAGAGTCATCTTTATCGAAAAAGAATATTCATGAGATCACAGAATAAAAGAAATAGGTTTTGTGTTCTTCGTGTTGCACATACTAAAAGCAGGAAAATATGGGCAATAACATTAATTGGTATCTTTATCTCTATAACCCCTGCACAGAGTTTCTGACACCTGCAAGATACGTATTAAGGGCCCTTTTTTCACATCAAAGGTACTCATTGTAGTCAAACAGGAGTAGACCGTTTTTGCTCAGCACGACAGTGTAGCCCAGCAGACTACCTTTGTCGCTCACTGCAGTTGGTCAGGATGTACTTGAACAGTCCTTTATACACTGTTATATGATATGGTGTATAAACTCTTGAAGCTATTTCATTCCTTTAAAAAAGATACTAATGTATATCTTTTCATATTACTCTGTTCCTGGAATGTATTTGTGCACTGAATCCCTTCTGGGTGGGCTGAAGCCACGGTGGTAATTCTGCAGGTAGTTCCTGCCCAGATGAGATGCTCAAGCCAGTGGCCACAGGGCTTGCTGGGAGGGAGCCCACACAGCTTGGAGGCACTTGTCTCTGCCTAGCAAATATTCTGTCATGAAACAAACCCCTGTCGTCTAACTGAACTGCATGATCTTCCTCATGGGAGGCAGTTCAGGGCATTTTTGGAAGTGTGGTTCCAAACACCAAGGGAACTTCAAGGCCAGATACAGAAAGGGCTTCATTTCTCCCTGTCTTGGAATAAAAGAACAGAATGCAGTCACCTCGGTTCTACTTATCTTAGTATAGGCCCCTAAAATTTTTATTGGGCAGAGAAATGCCCATTTTTTCGGTCAGCCCTTTGCCTGACTTTCATCTGAGAAAAGTAGGGCTTCCTCACAGGATGTTGTGAAGAGAAGTACCTAAAGCAGCAGTGAGATACCTCAGGTACTGTGCTTAGCCCTGGCTGCGGCTGTGCTGAGTTACCCTCGGGCGAGCTCTTGGGGAAAGTCTGTGTAACATCTTCTTCAAGGTAAAGGAGGAAAGATAAGCAAGTAGACACTGGCTTTATATGTCTGTAAGAAAATGAGCCTATAAACAAAGCAGAATTCTGTAAATCCAGTTGCAAAGGTACCATTTCCTCACTGGCATGCTGAGATAGCTTGAATTTATTTTTGTGTATTTTTTTTTAAGAAATGTTTCCTTGGGAGGCTTCTATATATTGCATTTTAAAAAAATGTAGCCTAGAACTTGTTAAAATTATTCCTTCTACAAAATCAAACTAACAAAAAAGCCTTGGAGCAACAGGTAGACAAGATGAAACTGACGTTTGTGTTCAAGAGATACATTTCCCTTCTAATCGTTAACTATCAATGTGTATCAGATATATTTCTCACCTTTCTGTCATAAAATCAATGGGAAAAGAACACAAATCTATTTCAGTCTCAGAAAATAAGTTGTCAGGACTTCAGGAAATAGTTTATCATTATCCACAATGTATCTTACAAAGAAGAACAGTGTTTGTGATCCACAGTTTTCTTTTTTGTGTCTTTACAACAGGATATAGTGTCATTCAGAATGTCACGTATCGTTCAGGGGCAAGTTCTCAGCTGATATTTTATGAAAGGCAATTGAAACATCTGGGCGTTTTAGGATTTTGTATGGCTTGTGTTTGATTTAGTTCTTTTACTATTCTTAGGGTTTTTTATTATAGAAAAAGACAAAATATATTATGTAACTGTTAGTTGCACTACTGTCAGTTTTTAATATAATCTACTAACTGCCTGGGGGTTGTAATCCAAAGTCTTCTGAAGCTATTGCAACCTGTTGAGTGCTTTGCACTCCCGTAAAGTTCAACAACTCTTTAAGCAGGAATGTAAGACCATTATTGCATTTTAAAGTTAAATTTAGGACACTTCCCACAGCTCTTCCCATTTTATTAGCATATACTAGCTGTGTAACAGTTTCAAGAATGATACTCAGGACTGATAGGAGAATGCTACCCTGAGAAATCGTTTAGTACATTGTATTTCAATGGGAGAATGCTCTGAGTTTCTGAAGTCAAAGCTCAGTTTAGGTTTTTACAAACTAGACGTCCTGAAATGGAGGTACAAAACACTTGTCTCATCTGAAAAACTTGAGATAATGGTAGCACTGGAAATGACACATATCAGGTTGTGCCTATCCTCCTAAATTAAAGGTTCTTGTGAGCCACCAAAACCTGGCAATTTGCACTGGTAAACACCTGAACTGGCCTCTAGCAGGAAGCCCAGGAGGTCCCCAGGCGTGGCTGCATGGTTAGTGTTGGCCAGAGAACTATCCCTGCAGCTGTCCATCCTTTGGCAAGAGGGACAGTTTGCTGGTACAGACAGGGGTTTCACCACGTCAAAGGACCTCATAGGTGTGTTTAATTCACTATTGTAGCCACACAAAAATCTTGTTTTCTAGAAAGATACTGTGTTTTTATAATGATGATTCTTAAAAGAAGAAATACGAAACTTAGGAATACCTGTAGTTCATCAAGAAACTAGATAGCACCTTTTAGAGATCAATGTTAATGTTAGCTACCTAATCTGTAAAAGCTGATACCAGGTGTGAGCACCACCTCTGTGCTCATGTGGGCATCATGGATTTCTGGAAGTGTTTTTTGACAAAAGTCATTACCACAGCAAGTGGTGAACCATTTACGTATTTGCTAATCTCCATAGGTGCAAAATGCTAATGCATAACATTTTAGATTTCTTATTAAAGGTGGGATTTAACAGTTCTGTGTGTCAGTGTCATCTGCCATGCTGTCAATGGTAGGTAACCAGGAAAAGACAACATTGCACCAGAAAGATTTCCACTACCTTCTTAAGTAAATTAGTCCCATAATATCTAGAGGCAGCAAAACCATCAGCCAATATTTAATTATGAAACTATTATTTCTTTTTTGTCTGGTGTTGCTAAAAAAAAAAATAAAACCTCAACTGTTTAGCTTTCTGAATTAAAAAAGTTTCAAATAAACATTGTCAATTTCAAATGTATTTTATACAGTTTCAGTACGAGTCATTCTAACATGTCAATAATGCTAGTGAGTTTACATTCTTTTTATTTTATTGGGTTTTTTCTTATATATTAATTTTAAAAAAATAAAATCAGTACACCCTCAATAAGTTTGCAGATGACACCAAACTGGGTGGGAATGTTGATCTGCTGGAAGGCAGGCAGGCTCTGCAGAGGGATCTGGACAGGCTGCATTGACGGGATGAGGGCACAAAGCTCAGTGCCGGGTCCTGCACTTGGGTCACAACCACCCCACGCAGCGCTACAGGCTGGGGGCAGAGTGGCTGGGAAGCTGCCTGGTGGGAAAGGGCCTGGGGGTGCTGGTTGACAGTCGGCTGGGCATGAGCCAGCAGTGTGCCCAGGGGGCCAAGGAGGCCAACAGCAGCCTGGCTTGTACCCAAAATAGTGTGGCCAGCCGGACATGGGAAGTGATTGTCCCCCTGTACTTAACACTGGGCCCGCACCTTGGATACTGTGTTCAGTTTGGGGCCCCTCACAAGAGGGACATTGAAGTGCTGGAGCGCGTCCAGAGAAGGGCAACAGAGCTGGTGAAGGATCTGGTGCACAAGTCTTATGAGGAGCAGCTGGGGGAACTGGGGTTGTTTAGTCTTGGGGGGCACTTGGGGTGGGACCTCATTGCTCTCTACATCTGCCTGACAGGGGCCGTAGGCAGGTGGGGGCAGGCCTTTTCTCCCAGGTAACAAGCCATAGGACAAGAGGAAATGGCTGCAGGTGATACCAGAGACATTTCTTTTTGATATTAGGAAGAATTTCTTCACTGAAAAGGTGGTCAAGCATTGGACCAGGCTGCACAGGGAAGTGGTGGAAGCACCATCCCTGGAGGTATTTAAAAAACATGTAGATGCAGTGCTTGGTGGCATGGTTTAGTCATGGGCTTGGCAATCCTGTGTTAATGGTTGGACTTGATGATCTCCAAGGTCTTTTCCAACCTAAATGATTCTGGGGAAATTATTTTAATATTTTTTTATTAAACAATTTCGTTAAAATTAAACTTCAATAAAATATTTTGGTGTTACTATATCAGGGCTATCAATATATGTCATGTTAAGATATGACCCTGCATCTGATAAAGTTTTCCTAGAAGCCCTAAAGAGTACCATATTTAACATTTCTGAACCCTTTCGGTCAAGTGGTATTGCTGAAGGAGAGCTGAAAAGGAACCATAGGATAGTTGGGATGTTCCTCTGCCCCTTGTAGCCACTCTTTCTGCAAAACATTTGTGCAGCTCTACAGTCAGGAGAAATAGGTTTTCTTGGAATAGTTAAGTCTAAGAAATCAGATCTTTAGTTTGAATAGACTGAAAACAAAAAAGATCGGAAAATTTTATCTAAGTTTATTTTATTGACATTATTCTAAATTTTTTAGGTGTGAAATGATTAATTTGCTTTAAATGTCATATTAATGGCAAATAAATAAAAATATTTCTTTAGGAACAAGTTTAAAAACCGTTGTACTGAAGAAATGTTTCCCCTGTTACTGGCAAATATTACTGAACAATTCTTTGATGCATAGATAATGTCTCCCAAAGGAAGTATCAGTAAATGCTCATGGGTAAAACACTCAGTGATGAGATGCGTGTTCTTTTCATGGTCTTTGTGTAGCCTTAATTCAGTTCGTTTAATACTGCTATGTTACTTTCAGTTGTTCTGTAAAGTTAGATAGTAATACTTCCTGAAGCATATACATGTGAGAATAAACATAGTAGTAAATGAAAAAGTTAGGTGCCACAGTGTTTATATATTTCTTTGTGCGTAGAAAATATCTTACATGGGTAACATTAAGAATACACTATATTAAGCTCAGCAAATGCTCCATGGAAAATGAGTTTATATAAGTGCAGTGACCAAATGATTATTTATTGATGTTCTTCCTTATGCTTCCTTATAGTGACATTTAAACTTAATTTTCTTAGGGAAGAGAAGTGGATCTGTGAATTTGACAAATTCTGATTGATAACTTTGACATACAGTGCTGTACAGAGAGTACAAGGATCAAAAGTTAGCCATATGCTGTAACTTCCAGGTCTATTACAAGTATTTATCTTTGGCCAGCAAAGAGTAAAAACTAATTGATTTCACACTTACCAATTCACTGCTTATTTTTCAGCTCAACAGAAAGCTTTTTAATGAGTGAAAGGAAATCAATTGATAGCAGTTGCCTCTCTAGTCTTTTTAGGGATTATCTAACCATGGGCGCTAATCCAAGAAACTGTAGCTGGACCCTAAAAAACAGGGTGGTTTGACTTCATCAATTAATCTGACATCATAGATCTATTTTGTAATAGCTACATATGATAATAAACGAAATTAAATGTGTTCCAATTTCAGGCTCAAAGACTGCAAAACATGCAGTTAAAGCAAGTCAACAAACCTGTAATAGACTTCAGGAGTTGTGTCAGGGTACTAGAGAAGAAATGAAATTAATGACTCCTGGGACTTGACCGTGCTCTTCTGAAAGGAAGAGTAGATCTACTTGCATAATGTTTAGAGTAAGGAATTGTACAAAGAAATCTGCACTGGCTTCTCAACACTTCTGGGTCAATGTGTTATTTTGGGCAAGTATTGTAATTTTTCTATGCGTACATTTTTTCATCCCTGTAATGGAGATAAACCATTCCTATTCGTATGAACTGCTCATAGACCTATGAAATTTACTTGTTTTGACACTATCCAAACTGAGACTAAATATGCTGATTTTTTTTCCAAGAACAAGTTTTCCAGAAGTTCAAGACTTTACTTTCAAAAACAGTTACTGAGTAGAATTATTTTTCATTATAAGTAATGAATCAGTAAGATTTTCAGCACACTTCAAAATATTGAGGTTTTCATTCTCATTATAGTGTCTACTGTAACCATTATTCAAATTTCTGTTAGAAAATACAATGTGTGATGACTATCTGGATAGAGAGTCTAAATTACCTCTTGTTATATGAGTGTCTATATATGCATGTTTACCTTTTTATGAATATATATTATATATACACCATGTGCATATATGTATAAATATATGCATAGAAATAGGAGGTTGTGTTTTTAAACACAGATACAGGTATGTATATATTTTAAACTGTCTTCTATTTAAGATGTTGAGGTGCATCCATGAGTGTTCAGGAATATGGCAAAGGAAAGAAAAAAATGCTGTTTTAATCCAATGAGAGGTAATAATATGAATTGATGAAGCGTTGTACAAGCAGATTGTGTAGTATCTGTGTCAGAATTATTGAGCTTGAAATCTGATCAAAGATGCGAATTATTGGAAGGTAGTGTTTTAGAAGTGGAAATTCTTCTTTGAGAAGGCAAGACAAGACTGCAATAACCTTGACTTAGACGTGGAATCAGAATGATTAGAGTCAGTGCAAATTTCAGACCCACTCTCTGACAATAAATAAATGGAGGTGTCGAGTCTCATTTCGATCACCTTCAGTAATGACCTTGAATGCATGCAAATGTGAAATTTGCTCAATGGGGACTCTGTGGCAACTCTGTGATTCAACTATGAAATTAGAGTAGCTTGTACTTAAACTGGAATTTCACACCTGCTGAACTAGCAGTCTCTTTCTGGCTTACAATAGGAAAGAAAGAAACCCCTTACAAAGCCAAGTTTTCATTTGTTTATTTGAAATAATTTCTTTTTCCTCAGTTATGATTAATAGGCTAAAAATAATTTTAAAACCCAGCTGGGGGGGCCTGAGACAGAGTGACTGTTGTGGATTGTATTTGAAAGCTATGCTCACTGTATTTGTAAAACATTTTTTCACTGCTGAAACAGATTACAGTCTTTGTAGATGCTGTATGAGTAAGAACTTACTGAAACACCGATAGTGTTCTAGTTCTTAGAGAAGAAAATAACTTCAGCACACTGTATCTGATACATTAAATAATAGAATTGTTAGAATTACTGAAGTTGAGAAAAATAGGCATATGCTTGATTTCATAGATGAGTCGGCTTATTTATTTCTTGACCTTACTGTAGAGGGATTGTTTTTTAGAGTGGAATGGAATATGCATTAGTGGAAGAGTGGTATAGTGCCAATCACACCCTAACCCAAGCGCTTCCCAAAGTAATCAATTGAATATCGTTGGTGTAGACAAATTGTGCTTTCACAGCAGGGAATCTCAAATAGGATTGCATGTTATGAAGCTTTGTCTTTTTGTTTTGTGAGGCAGGATTGGCAATTTCTGATTATATACATCCTCTGGAATTGCATCGTTACAGTGTTGTTTCCTGTCTTGGCCACCTTCTGGCAAGAGAGAGCTGTTACATCCAGTTTCCCCTGAACTCATAGCCTTGGTCCTGCCCATCAAGGATTTTTACAAGTTAACTAAATTAATATCCAGGCAAATGGTGAATTATCAGAATTTTAACTGAAAAGTGGAATAGTTTTAGTAAGTTGCGTATTCTTTCTTAAAAAGCTTTAATAATTAGCTGCTTAAACTCTGTCCAACAAACCAAACAGAGTCTTCTGTACATTTTTCTCCCACATGGATAGTTGTTTCTGGTGAGTAATGTTTTGTGTATTTTCTGTGAACACATCTGATTGTTCAAACAGTTTTAGTGAAATTAAAAATTACAAAATAACAGAAGTTTCTGTATGTTTTCAAATTATGACTGTGTGAAAACTATACAAGATACCATGCACAGCAGAAGAGTCTCCATTACATCCTAGAATGTCTTCCTGTAGGCAAGAGTGAAAATGTCTATGCCCTGGAGTTGAGGTGAAAATACCTGTGTTATAGAGGGTACCTTTTGTCCAAACTGGTGGTTAGGGCATCTTTCCAGTCTTTGGACTTTAGCCCTGCTCCTTTGTAGAAGGGTTGAATTGAGAACATGTCCAGTCTATGTCTGTTCCTACCACCATTAGAGCTTCAAACATCTGTCACTTCCTTGAGATAAAATCTCATGTGCTGAAACTGCTCAGAGAGGGAAATGAAACGTTTGCAGGGACTTTCTTGCTCTAGATATCCAACTGTTAAAAGATGAGAAGACAACCACCACCACAACCTTCTCCTTAATGAATCAAATGATGAGCCACCAAGCCACTGGGTGAAGTCAAATGTCGAGTTTTTTAATTACGATTGCCAAAGTGGAAAAAAAAAGAAATACCTAAGTGAAGTTTCAATGTAATATTACATTGTATTATCAAACACTATTAGAAAACACAAAAATACATGTTAATGCAGTCACATTTTTTTTTCAAATTTTCTCAATTTTTATGCTCCAAAAAGGGAATTATATGAACATATGCCTGCTATTGTTCAGCTAGTCCTGCCTGGGCTTATTCTCTGATAGTGTTACCTCTTAGCTGGAAAACAATTTCTGTTTTTCATTTTTATCTTCAACATTGCAGAGCAATAACACTGTCTGGTCCTTGGGTTTTTCTTGCACTTTTTTTCTGTAATGAATTCACTGTTCTTAAGTGTTTGTTTACAGGTGCATTTTATATTAGGTGCTTATCTCTTCAGTTAATCAACGCACAATTGAGCAAGGTTATTTTTACAATACCTTGTTCTGTTTGTTTGTTCTTATTAAATCCGTGTTTAAAAAAGTACCACCAGCTGGTGACTGTGGTGAAGAGATCATCGGCTGACATATCCAGATATGCCTCATCCTAAAGGCAGTATTTGTTCTCTAAGCAGTATCTTCAGTGTAAAATATAATTACTACAATGGTTTAGTCCCTAAGTTTCAGCAGAGGTCTCTACTGATATCCAGAGCCGTTGCCAGTGGTCTTACTACTATCCCAAAAGACTTACTGATTTTTGTTTAGATTTCTTCTATTCTAAGAAGCTGAAGCAAAAGTTAAACACCGGCCAAGTGGCTATATTTAAATTCGATTCAGCCATCATGGAAAGATTACTTCAATAGTTATATATGCTCCTAAGACACACAAATTATGAAAAAAAAGGTCGCAAACTGCATCCTCTCTTTCTGTGATTAGAGATCAGAAATCTCTTATTTAGCTTCCTGGAATTTTTTCCAGATCACAGTGAATGTAACAGCGATAGAAACATAAGCATTTTCATTTCACCAAAGCCTTTTAGAATACACTTCAATTTAACAGATAGTATTTTCATTATTGGTTAAATATGTAATTATTGTGAGGCAAATGTGTTGTGTTTCAGTGGAGTTGCACCAAATCAGTAGGTCCCAGTCTAGAAAGTGCCTTAGGCAGATGCTTATCTTTAGGTTGATGAGGTCTGTTATCTTTGATAAAACTAAACTTATGCTCTAAGTGGTTTGCTGGATTGCAGCCATAGACTGTAATTGAGTTGGATTTTTATCTTGAATCCTCCATCCATTTGTTAAAATTTTTGATGAATTTTGTTCTTTTACACAGAATTATCTTTGTTTAATGCTACTGGTTTCCTAATGTAATTATCTTCCAGGCTTCATTAATCATGTTTAAAGTATTTTCAACTATTCGTACATAATTTCTGCATGTTAATTTAACTTGGTTATTGGAATTTATTTAATGTCCTTAAATGTCAGGATACACATCTGTGTGCCTGTCCTGGTTAATGAGCTGATCTGATTCTCAAATTTTAAGTACACTTATATTTGTATAAGGCTTAGCTATATAGAACAGAGAGTCACTTCGGCAATGTTTTGAACAGTAATGACAGTGCATACACTTCCTTCATTAGACAGGTCTGCTGAAACCTGTACCTCTGAAAGTTCCCAAGGTAACGGCAGGTGGAGGCGGCTCACTTTTTTCTGTGAACATCAATTTGCATCAGAATCTATTTCAGCAGTGATATTAGTGAGAAACCAATGAAAAGCAGATCAAATAGAAGCTAGTATTTGAAAATATAATATATTAAAGAGTAGAGAACATGTTATTTATGCATATGGTTACTTTTGTAAGCACAGGGATTTGTTATTGAAGTCTCTGTCTTAATTTTCCCGTTGTTTGTTTTATATTGTTGTTCGTTTCAGTTGGAATGTCAAAGTTTTCAGGTATGCATTGCATAAAATACATGTACGCTTGCATAGTATCTATCATAATGATTCTAATTAATGCCTACGATGCCTGCCTTTAAACAAATATATTACAATCACATAAGGAAATTGGATACACTTTACCAGTCTTAGGAGACAAGGGCATCCTGACAACTACTGCTGTTTCAAATACATCATAATGGGCACTGATCCTTTCCCAGTGAGCTAATTAATTATTAAACATTTTAATTATGAGTTATTGCTTATTATTAATTATGACAAATTTACAGTAGCCATGGAATTGGTAACAACAGAAAAATTATTAACAAGTCTTGAGATTATGTACCTTGAAATATGTTTACATTATTTCATACTTTTTGTGTTGACAACTTTCAGATTTTAATTTGGGAATATTTAGGCATATTGATTGTCAGATTTTACCTCTGTTGCTTTGTATCATGTAGCGTAGTTGTTTTCTATCTAACATATTGCTTCCAAATTTTCACTAGTCCTTTTTTTCCTCTACCAATATACTTGGCCATGGTCCATATCCTTGCTGGTTCACACCGTTACAGATTAATGTGATAATGGTAGTTAATGATGAGTAATTAAAAACATCTTCCTAGAAACTGCAAATATGCTTCTAAATTGTCCTTTCAATGCCCTTTAAACATTCATTTGTTAGATCCTGCATATTTCATGTGCTTCAGTTAGAGAGAGAGAGATGAGAAGTGGGCAAATCCTCTCCTTAGGCTACGTGTTTGTTCATACCCCAATATATGCCAGGAGGAAAACTGTCAATGGGCCAGCATTCCATAGGTAAAGAAACCTAAGGGTATTGCAAAATTAAGCATAGAGCTCTCTGGATAGGGTTCTGGTAGCTTTGAATATTCCCTGTTTCACTAGTTATCATCAAAAAGGCTCCTTAATTATTTCTTTTCCTAAGCTGATTTAATGGGGAAGCTGTGCAGCGTTATGGTAGATATCTACTTCTACTCTGAGGAGAGTGTGCTCATTTAATAATTTTTTGAGTCTTCTGTTCTCAAGCATTTTAATTCTAAATACAGAGTGTAGGATTTGACCCATATAATGTTTGTCTGTTTATACATATAATGCCAAAGTAGAAAAGACATTTTGTTGTTGCTTGTAGTTCTTTTGAGTTATGACTATGTCTGGGTGAATGGTTCATCCCATCAAATCTGAACCTAGCTAATAAAAACAAGATCGGTATTGTTCAGCAGATGCTAGTGCCTTGGTATGTATTAGATTCAGACTTAACTCTGCTGAACTCTTCACCTTTTCTTAATCATTAATCAATTTAGTGACAGCTTAAACATATGAGCAACTTTTTTATGACACTAGTATCATGCCTTTAATAGCAGAGATGAAATGTTTTCGCGTGATGCTTTCTGGAAAATGTGCTGTTCTGTATCTTCTGTCTTCCTTTTATTTTATGCATTTAAGTGTATACGGTCAACCCTGAGTAATAGGATGTTCAGCTGTCAGTCCTCGTAAGTCAACATTAAAGACACTGTATGTCCAGTTTATCACTGGATAATTTGCTGATGGAAGAAAGCTGTTACTGTTGGCTACATGGACAGAAATTACCAGCAAATTATAGATAGTGAATAAAACCTAAAAACTTTGTTTTCTGTCAGTTTCTACTGGTTTATGGTGAGGACATAAAAGGATGATCAGCTTTGCAGTTAGAGATTGGGAGTACTTCATTAATTGCTAGAAAGGAGTCAGTATTAATTGTATGAACTTATACTTGGGTCCAATTGGTTGAAAATTATCTATAGCTTTATAGAGCTAAAATATGTGTTCCTTTCTTAAAAGGTTAGTCTTTTTGCTTGCTGCTACAAGTTTTCTACCTTTGTTCACGCGCATGTGTACACCTGTGTGTGATAGAAGGAGAGAGAGTATGGTGGCAAGCACAGCCCTTAACTGTAAGAACTTTTTCAAAGAGCCATAGAGATGCCAACCCCAAAGGCACATTTGCCTGAGGAGGGGCAATAGATCCAGGTATGGCTTTGTTAAGTTTGTATAGAACTTAGTATTGCTTTTGTAACTGTAAGATAAAACCAGAGAAACAGAAATAGGGAAAAATGTGGTTTGTGCAGGGAAAGGAATAATTTATCATTATTTTTAATAAAGATTATGTGAGTGGGATGATGTTTTGCATATTAAAAAGGTAGATCTCCGTTTCCAACAGAGCATACACAGCATTCACTGTAGCGGTAGCTGGGAAATGCTGCAACCCAGAAAGCCTCCAGATAAAACATTAATTTTTTAAAAAGGACATAACATCAACTTTTCTGTATTTTAAATAGAGGGGAGAAAAAACCCTAATCATTTAGATCCTTTTCTTCTTGCCAATCAAAGTCAAGTACACTGAAGTAAATACTGCATCTGTATTGCAGAGTTAAATTATATTGCATGTAGCAGGGTAAGTGCAATAGTTACAATTAAAAATCACTAAAATCTCTTAGGTTCTTGTCAAACAGTTTTATTCATCTGTTCTTTTTATATAAAACACATAACACTGCAACAGAAACACTTTTTTTTCATTTGTTCAGACTCATCTGTACAATTAATTTTTGACTTAGCTACCCATGAGTGGCAATCCCAAGTGCATACTCATAAAAATCTGTGCGCCAAACCATGTCATCAACTATTCTTTCTGAAATACTCATATAAAACCAATAGCTATTATAAAGGATAGAAATGTGACACATTTGAAGGGCTTTTAAAACAATCTGTACTGCTCATTTAGTGTTCGTGGTTGTATGGATATAGTCTGAATTTATGCTTGGTTTTGAGGACAGCTTTTAATTTTCTAATGATCTTTTCCAGTTTGCTCATTCCAACAGTGTCTGAGTGATTTAGAAATGTTGTTGAACTCATATGATTCATATGAACTCATATGTTGAAGTTCATATGACTCCAGCAAGGTAAAAGGGATGTTTTCCTGATTTATAAATGAAGATCTGAAATGCAGAGAGGATTAGATCAGAAGTGCCTACTTTGTATCTTCCACCAGGGACACCTTGGACCTAGTTTTTGTAGCTTTTGAAGCATTCAGAGCACAGATCTCCTTGTTCCCAGTTGCAGCTGTGAGCGCTGGGCAGTTTTGGGCATCAAGTGTTACACAGCTGCATGGAGACCTGCGTGTGAGCCATGGGCAGGTATTACTAGCGAGGACTCAGCTGTAATGACTTGGCTATTGCCACGTAGGACAGAGCTCCGAGCCATGTCTCTTGGCAAGTTTAGCCCCAGAACTGCTCTTTCTGCTCCCACCTCTGTGCCATATTCCTGCTTTCTGGCTCTTGTAACAAGGGCAACTTACCTGACAGAAAACTGTTTCTTTGAGTTTGTAATGCTTCAGACTTACCTGTAAAGCAGATTATTGGCAGAAAATGATTCAGGATTCTGTGCACAACTTACTGCCACGTACTGGCTGTCGTACTACAGTTATTTCTGCATCTTCTGCTTGATTACAGGTACAAACTGTAAATTCCAGTATTTCCCTACTTCTGAGGCTTAGCTGTGAAGCAGTGTGAAGTGTGGTGTTTGTTTCTCTGTATTTTCTAAACTTTAAACCCAAGATTGTAGCAGACTTTTAAAAAATGGTAAAGTGTTGAATTTAAATCTGATTCCTTGATTATGAAGAGGCCAATCAAGAACTTGGCTGAGTAGGAAGCAGAAAGTGTTATCTTTATATGCTCCTTTGTATGCTTTATATGCTTTATAAACTACAGAAATGTTTAATGAGAGTACCGACATTCTTTCATTCTAGACCTGATGATGATCTCAGTAAAAAAATATGCCTCACTGTTTTAACAGAACTTCTGAAAACACTTGGCAACTCATTTTTCTTTATCATATTCATATATATATATAAAAAACATAACATTGCCTTATGCGATAAAAAGGACTCACTCTTCACAGTGTATTCTTTAGAATTATGTTTATAAGGGCAAAAGGAGCTTTACATGTTACATTTTATACTCTATATATTGGCAAGGAAACAAAAAGTCCCTTTGCAACCCTCATATCTTGAGGACGTGCTCATTACCAAGCCATGGGCTTGGCATTATGTTTATCACATGGATGCTAAAAACCCCCCAAATTACTTTCGGTCATTTCAGGAAATGAGCAGATTTGCTGTGCATCCTCGGTGCTTTGGATGGATGGGAGCATGCTTTGCATGCTCATGGCTGTTGCTGTGCACGCACACGGTCCCAGCCCCGCTTGTGTCAAAGTTAGTATTCATAAAGCCAGAAGATTCACTTGCCTTGCCACTGACCGATAAAATAACGACAAAACAACAAGACTATTTAGCAACCAGCTAGCTACATGTCAAACTTAGTTACTACTCAGGCACTATATTAAGCTCTTGCTAAGTGTACTTGCACTCTGCATCTCATTTAAAGATATTTGGTATGTTGTATATAAAATAGTTGTATACACACACACAAATATATACATATATATAAACATGTATGTGTACACAAATATATATAAATAAGTGTATGTATATCTGTTAATGCAGATAGACAGTGCCATTGGCTCTATTCATTACTCAGAGGTGCCAGAGCAGCAAAGACGCTGCATTCCGAAGGTTGTCAATGATCTTATTGAAGATACTGACACGTCTCCAAAATATGAAAGCACTAATTTTAAGAAATTATTTTCTATATGTACTGTATGTACGTATATATATATATATCTAACCATGTACACAGGTATATAAATATTATAAAATTATTAACATTTCTTTCTTCAACAAAGGGAAAAGAGATATTTATCATGCTTAACCACTAAAGGAAACAGCATCTGGTGCTGCTAATAAGCTAAAAATCCTGAAATCTGAGTTCAGTTCTGAGAGAACAGGTTGTCTTTTCTTTAACATATATTGTTTTCATGCTTTGTCTACGAAAAGATTGCTCCTATGATGATACTATTATTAGCATTCACTTTCATAGGAATTTGGTTAGAAAAAAGGTGTGATATATTACTTTCTCCTCTTTATTTTCGGTTCATACTCACAAAAGGAGAAAAGAGGCAAAATGAAACACATTAAGCATGGTGTTGCCAAGGCAACAAGTACTTGAGCCTCCAAGGTGAAGTGTGACTGAAATGCCTACGATGCTATTGCATAGGGACATATGGTCTACTACACTTAGAACTGAAATCAGCTCTATTTAGAAAAAATAAAATTAAAACCTCTATTTTTGATACCTGTGGCTATTAACACAGCTGGCTTTCCAGCCAATAGCACCATACAAATAACAATGGATTTCAGATCTACTGATAGATATTATATTTGTATTCATCTGTGGACAAATACTTACATTGAGTTTTAAGGTCATCTGAGGAAGGGAGGAGGTTCCTGTGGGTTTTTTTGGCTTGGGAAAACTACGGACAAACACTGATATAAATTAGGGAAAAGGAACTGAGAATTCTGGAAATATGTGCAGACCTTCTGCTTCAGTAATAACTCATTGTTAGAATCAATATGGGCTGCATGAGGGTTCCCTATCCGACCTGAAGCATGGCTGCATCAGAATTGATCTTTGGTTTGTTTTTCTCGCTCCACTTGGAAACTGTAATAATTTTTTTAATTCATATAAATAAAGCTGAAAATATCATGTATATACCACACTGCCTATCCAAAGCTTAAAAAAATCATAACACAGACTGAGAAAAGATGCCATGTATTTTCCTTTTCAATGATTTGGATTCTTTTTCTTTGAGCTTCAATTTTTTTTCAGTCTCTGCAGACAAATTAATAAATAAATTTGAGAGCCTGACAGAATAATGTGACTCCAGAACCTGAAGATTTAAAGCTGAAATGAAATGCTCTGCAATATCAACTAAATTCCTAGCTTCATAGCAATGGGCCAGTTTTCTTCTTGCTGTTCACTGAGTTTTTGACTGGACCTTATTCCGTCACAAGAGATCCAGCTGTTAGTGTTGCACAAAGCACCTGAGGAGGAAGAGTAATGGAATCAGTCTGTATAGATTATAAAGTTCTAGCCTGAATGCAGCCCTGACCAAGTCTCAGGAAAACGCTGACAAACACATGCAAAATAACTGACTCTCATTTTTAAATCTAGTTTTATCAAATTAAAAGCATGGAGAGATATATGTATGAGGCTTTTCTAAAAAAACTCTTCACACAGATCAAACCTCAACAAATGTTTTAATCAGTTGCAATATGAAAAAGCAGGTATTTTTAAAGAATTTCTTCTTACTGTGTAATATCTCTCCTGTGATAGCAATTGATGTTTTAGGATAATGTTTAAATACTTTTAAAAGGAGCAGAGTTTGATGAAAGCAACTCTTATGTACCACAGTGTGTTTGTCTTGCAGAGCCTTGTTTGCTATCCAGTGCTGCAGAGTAGCTATGAGAGTATAAGTTGAATTTTGTGCATAACTATTTTGGGCCAAAGAATTTTTCTAATGTTTGTTCTACAGAAGAAGGAAAAGAGACAGAAAAAAGTCCAAACTAGGATTAGTTTAAGAATGATAATTGATAAGTAACAGTCATAATTGGTTTGGGATTCATTGTACCATTAAGACAATTCAGTACTCATTTCCTAGCATCTAGAGCATTAGTTTCTAAACACTTCAGTAGGAAGAAATCTGTGAGATGCTGTGGAAAAAAGGAGAGTTAAATGGAGAAAGCAGAGTAAACAGATAAAATAGATTATTCTGTTACAAAGCACGTGTAGATTAATAACTATAAATTAAGCCATGGATTCTTTGCCGTTGGAGACATATGAGTAGAGTTCAGATTGGCATGGCTGGATGTGCAAAGAAGCAGAGTCTTGATTATAAGAGGCATCTTTCAAGATTATCATCATTATTATGATTTGGATTTTGAACAAAAAAAATATTGAAAATAATTTTGCAGTATGACCAAATAAGTGCATGTGTCTAATGTACTTCTATAAGAACATTTGTAGACATAGAGTTATATAGTTTCTATGCATATGCCCCATTCTAGCATCATTTATTCTAGGGGAGGTTGTGTTTGCTTGGGGAACTTTGTTATAAATTCTACCCCAGATATTTTTTATCTTAGGAAATATTTGCTGCTAGTGCTTTATGGCGGAGAATACTAGAATACTCAAGTGTTTTTGGAGTGGACAAAATGTTGTCGGTGCTTGCCTATGGTTTGGCTTCTACTGTAAAACAAGCTCTGTCTTTCATCCATGGCATTTTGCAGTGGCCATTTAGATATTTGGTATAAGCAATAATAATTTCTCAAAAAATTGAAGCTGAATCACATCAACATTGTGATAATATTGGTGTTTTCCTTTCTAGGAATATGTATGTTGCTTACATTAACTAGACTAGATAGAATGTAGTTTAAAATAATCTCAATTTTCTGTTATAAACCAAATTGCAGTTTTCTAATGAGAACCACTTTGGCTGTTCTTTGAAAAACTTTGCACAATCTTTTGAATTTTTAAAATTATCTTTGTCTCAAAAAGTTAAAACTTTCTACCTAACAGTTACTAAATAATCCCTTAGGTGAAAATTATTTAACTTACAAAAGCTTATTCTTGTAAGAAGAATGAGACAGCTCTGCATACAATAAACACATTGTCAAAATTCTCTCTCTCTTTCAAGTTCATGTTCAAAACACATGTGATTTTTAGCTGTTTTGTAACTTTTGTATTCGTTAATTTACAGAGGGACAACAAGAGAGCCGTAGACAAGGATTTTTTTCTCAACTGTCATGATCAGAAGCAGCCAAAGTACCGCACCTGAATTGTGCACATGTAGTCTGTCGCACTGTTGTTTTCCTTTCCTCTGAATTATCAAATACAGGACTTGTTTTCTGTTGCATAGTAACTCATAGCCAATGCATTCCTTTCATGTAGCAAAGAAAGAAGACAGGAACACTAAAAACTCGGTGAGTGTGTCCAGCGTGCTTTTGTCTAGCAGGTATGCAGATCCCCAAGCCAGGAACTCCTTAAATGCCTTTACCTAAGATATTCTCATTTTCTGGGCACTGTCTACTCCTCTTTCCTGCCTGCCCTGGTTCTCCAGATTAGGATCTTTTTGGGTCACACTTTGTGTATTATACATGGAGGATTTCTACAAACCCAGAAGAATTTGTTAGATCCGTGAGCCTCACCTTCACGTGGTGCTTGAGTAAGCTGGGCAACACTGTGCGCCAGTTTGTTGTTCTGAGTCGTGTTGTCCTGTGGCTCTGAGCTCTGGTCTTGATGCTACAAGCCGATGTGACACTGCTTCCTGGTCGGCTGCTTTTCATGTTCTCTTGAGTCAAGTGAGTGTCTTCAAGAGAGGGAACTGTAGTGGGGCATGTACAGACTGTTCCTAGAAAAGTCAGCATCACTCCACTGCCCCGTGCCTCAAGCAGCGAGAGTACAGAAGTGCCATGGGTAGAGAATAACTTGGTTATTAAACCCTACTTCCAGCTTTGGAAACTGAAGAGACAAAGAGAATAACCACCCTACCTTGGGGTGGGGGCTCTTTCCTGCCTCTGCTTTGTTCCTAGCTAGCACAAAGGGAATATGGATGCTTTGACCCAAATCAAAGTTGATTGCAACAGTCAAGGAGCTGCTCCTTCTTCTCTTGAGATGAAATTACTTAAAGAAGCAGTTTTCGCTAATGCTTTGTTTACCCGTCTTCATCCCACACCATAAAACTGTGCTTTTAGTTTAGTTCAATATTGTACTCATCTGTCAGTATTAAAAAAGAGAATAGGTTTTCATCTTTCTTAATCTTCATCTCTGGGCAGTCTCACATGAGAAGGAGGAAATTTGGGTTTTTCTTTATCAGAAATAATAATCCTGGCTATATGTGATATGTATACATAAACCCCTGCAGTAATACTTTTTTATAGGTCTTTCACTAACAATTTTAAAACAAAAACCACTCCCCACCAAATAAATAATTAAAAAAAATAAACCACGCACAGGTGGTGGTAAAGCTTATTTCCACACTGGAGTAATTGATAATTTGTGGGATTCCCCCCACCCACCACCGCTTCTATGAAGCCTGCAAGACAGGCAATTCCTTGGCGTATTGCAGTAGCATGCGGTACAGATGTAAGGGAAAGCTAGGTGTCACTCAGGAAGGAATCCTGTTGGTATGATTGACACATAAAGCAATTTTTTTTGCCATTCTGATGTGTGCTTTCTTGCGGAGGGATATCTCAGAGACAAACCATTGGAGTAAACCCTTTCTGTTGTCATTTGGTGAGATTTTTATTTTAATGAAAGCGATCTGTCTTGTGTGCAAATACTAGCCTTTGCTGTTTGATATGCACAGAAATTCAATCAAATGCTTAATTACATCTTAACATGAGTTCCAAACAGCTGGCTAATTCCCTTGTTTCTGATTAAAGAGATTACAAAAATAAAATTTAACATTGCATTTACATACAGCTCTAAAAGGAAACACTTGCCCATAAGTTTTAGTCATTTAGGAAATTCATGTCTGTTCAACGCTAGGGATCAAAGCTTTTAGCATGATGAATTGCAGAGTGACAAGAGATTAAAAAAAAAGAAATAGCAAATGGAATTTGTCAAATGTTCTGCTTGTTGATTATGGCAGGATTTAACTTGAAGGTGTGAATCCATAGATGTATGCAGGAAGTATTTGTTTCATACTTGTGAAAACATAGAAATTAAGTTTGTTCACTAAACCGTCGCTTCCCATGAACTCAGAAGATTGTTTTTCAAACAGGGTTGTTCTGAGCTTATGCACTAATTGGCTTAAAGTTGATTTATTAATTGTCAGAAAATAAGGCAGAATTTCATTTGTTTTCTGTCTAGTTTAATCTTTGAGTGTTTTATTTTTTAATCATTTTACATTCAATTTTTAATCAGAGGTATAGTTATTCTAATGTCATAGTGTTTGACATTTACATATGTCTTCAGCAAGGACAGTATAAAAATTACCGGTGACAAAATCAGATAAACTCCTTTTAGCTGTAATTCTTGTCTCAGTGTATACACCAGAGTTGAAGCCAATCTGGATAACTGCTAAAAGGTAGTAGAAAATAGATTCCCAGTGTTGTCATTTAGGCCTAATTGAGATTCATTTAAACACATTAAAAGAGCTATTGTTATACATAGAGAATTCATACAAAAAATGTTCTTTAATACTTAAGTAAGAAATGTGTCAATTATGTAGAAATAGGAAATCATGGGAGCTACAGTGATAAGCAGCTGAATGAATGGCATGCATGACTTGCAGGCACTGAAGCTTGTGAACAAATACCTCCCTCTTTTGGCAATGAAGGCTGAGCATTTGGAGAGGTTCTGGGACTATTCACACTTTAAAAAAAAAAAAAAAAAATCAACTAGGACAAAGTTAAGTCTACTAAGAGAACTGGAGTATAAAATAAATGAGAGGCTATTAAAAATACGCAGGCTTTTCTTATTCAGGGAACTGGAGAGTGACAGGTATCACATCCACATTTTACAGATGTCTGTGTTTGAACCAGGGTGCTACTGACCTCCAGAGCACGTACTTCAGCCTCGTCTGTTAGTGCAAGGAAGGACCTGGGAGACCATGGTGTGACAATTCTAAGCAGAAAAGCCTGTGTGAAAAAGAACTCTCCCTTCTAGTTCTGTTGATATTTTACAAACACATTATAAATGAGCATATTAAGAAGATCATAACTGACATTTTGTTTAGACTCTGCTGAGACTTGGAAGAGATCTCTTGCAATGCTTACCAAATACATTGAATAGTCATGGGCTGCAAGCTGTAAGCATTGCGTTGTATCCTATCAAAAACTGACTTAGGTACAGATGAACACTGAGAGTAAATGAGCACATTTCGCTGTTAACCCCTTGTGCCCCTGCACCCTCAATAAACAAACAAACTGAACAGAGCTAGTTAGAGCTTTCTGTTTTACCCAGTGCAAGAACAACGTACTGGGTCAGGCTAATTGGCCAGCTTGTTTTTTTAGTGGCCAGCAGCTTAGGGAAGAAGATTTTTTATAAGATGGCATTTCTTCTCACATGCAGGTTAGGAAACCTCAGATGAAAGATTATACTGAATAATGGTGTTTAATAGTCCTTAAAGGCCTTTTCTTACATGAAGTGATCAAACTGTGTTGGACTGCATTAATGTCAAGAGTCTACTTCTCTCTGACCAGGTTATTTTTGATATTCCACACGTGAAGGGTTCAATGTTTAATGTCAGATTTACTTACTTGACACTATCTGAATGTGACACGGGATTTTGATTTAGCACAGTGATGCAGCAGTGCGTGTAAGATCAAAAGTACACCTAACAGCATCTAACAATTGCAATGCACAGGCGGATCCCAGTACAACGGCTGGGTGTCCCCCGCTGCTGGGAAGGAGTACGTGGGTTCAAACCAGCTGAAGCCCTTGGCTCTCTTCTAAGTTCTCTTTGTCATTTGTTCACTTTTTGTAGTCTGTATTGGGCTGAGTTGTGTATTAACCTGCACCTCGCCAGTCTGGCTGGCTCAGGGGACAGCTGATGTAGCCTAAAGGCCAGCCTGGACCCTCTGTGTTGAGGGAAGTTCAGCTTTTGTTGCATCAGGAGCAGACAGTCGCTCCCCACATCCCGTCACGAGCTTCATGAGCACAAAGCCCTTGCCTCTCTCCTCAGAGCCTTCTTCCACTGCAGTGCTTCATTCATCAGTCACATTTTCTAGTTTTGATGTTCACAGGGTTTTGTGGCAATAAGGGCTGTAAGTTAGGCACGCATTGTGCGAAAAAAAATATTTTTATTGGTTATTAGGAAGTAAGTGTTGCAAGGCATAAAAATAAAGAATGACATGGAGAAGAGTATTTCAAAAGTCATAGATGACATCAAATAAAATGGTCAAGCTTCAGATTCAAACCCACCTGAACAGTCCTAGGGTACTCTTTCTCTCCTCATACAAACTCTGCTTCCTGTCTCCCATGAATTTTCTCGCTCTTTCCTGCATTATTTCTGTTTCTGCTATACACCACCTTTGATTGTTTCTAGTATCCAAAATGTGTACTCAGTGGGTTTCTTCTGTGGCATAACAATGCTAAGCACTGGACCCAGATGGAGCTCCAGCCACCTGCTGTGTTTTGTTCCACTGCCAGCAAGAACTGAGAGAGAGAAACCAAGAGTGGCCCCAGCAAACTCCTCTGTGCAAAATCCCTCCCTGGCTGATTCACGCAGTGCTGTAAAAACAGTAAACTGTCACTGTACACATGTCATGATACCTTGTTCTGCTTTCTGATGCATATGCGCTTCACCTCGTAGCTTAGCCAAGACCATAGGTTTTTGTTTCCATTTCACTGTAACACGATCTTTTCCCTTGCAGCTCAGACCACTTAGTGCACTAGAAACACTTAAGGAGAGTGGAAAGTGGAGGGTTTTTTGCCTTTCTTGGTAAAGAATCAAAGTGGTACAGATGCTAAGCTAACCTGTCTGCTAGTAATGAGAAAAACGTGCTCCAGGTAGTCATGAATTTATATGTTTATCATATCATCAATTAATTGTCTCCTTTCTAATCTAAAGAGATCATGGCTAGTTAATCTTTTCCTGGAGAAAACTTGTTAAATACCTTCTCAGTGATCAATGGAAAGACTGTGTAAGCTATTTAAAATATTATGAACAGAACGAGGTTTAGAATTACTGGTGAGAGACCAGGCTGGCTGTGAGCTTACAGTTCCGGCTCTGAGCCATGAAATGCTTCTTAAACTCTGCTGCTGGCCACCAAGGCATGTTCTTATGGGATTTCAGGATAGCATGAACTCTCTAATTTAGTGAGAGTGGGAGGGAGGTAGAAAATACACTCTAGAGACTGATGGAGGATGTGCAGGCCATGTAATGTCTGAAAATCCTGCAAAGGTTAACAGATCTGTTGGACTCTGCTAATGGTTTGCATTAGCTTTGCTGATTTCATAACGTCCTACTATTTCTGTCATATTAGATATGCACCTGCCTGCATGCTACAGGAATCCAGTGATCCAAATTTGCCTTGACTGATTCAGCTTGCTTTGCTCTTGTGAATTTTCTGATTTTTTTCTCATTGCTTTTACCTCTTTAACTGATTTACCTTCTCCTCTTTCTTCCCCCTACCCTACCGCTACCCCCCGCTATAATAACTACTTTTTTGAAGGAGCAGTTTGTGCAAGATCGAGGGAGGAAAAAATATCTCTATAAAAGTATTTGGGAGGTTCAGTATCACATGGTTTAAGCTTCAGTTCATTTTGGAATCTGTTGAAAGATGAAGAGTGAGAATTATTATCTTTTTAAAGTAAGTGCAGCGTTTTAGGCCAGCTGTAAAAAATCAGCAAAAGCATATTAGCTTAATGGGAATGCAGTGTTTCAATAAAGTCAAAGTGTTTTAATCTTGAATTGTTCTATTCCATAATAAAATGCTCATAAGCAGATTGTGAAACTTGGTGTTGGAGTAAAGGTCAAGAATTAGTGGGATTCAGGTAGTAGTTGGACATCCCAATAGACCCAACAATATTAGTTGTCAAGTCTTTGAAAATGAGCTTTTTTAAATCTTTATCTTTAGTAGGAATGAAGAATAATTTTTGGTTCATACTTGTACATTTCCTTGCAGCCTTCATTTAAAAGTTATATTGAATTGGTGATGATTTGTAGTAGGAGTGTTAACTTCAGTAGGAGTCCAAGGTCATCATACAGAATTTGTCTTCATTGTTTGTTGGGTTTTTTTCCTAGAATGTTTTTTCTAGGGTGAAGGTTTAATAATCAAAAAAACCCCAGTGCTTCACTAGATATATCCACTCTGGAAGTAAGATTTTGAAATGTCTTTGAAGCTGCATTTCTTTCTGTCTTTCATTCTTTATTTAGAAAATGGAGAATTGTTAGTTTGGTCTATAGTTTTGTTCCATTATTAGAAATATCTTTTAGCATGTTGCTGTGTATACAAACTACCATAGTAGATGCTAATTGTTACTAGTCTACAACAACATAGCTAACAGTAACTATGTAGCTGTCATTTCTTTTGAAAACTATTTGTGGGAAAATACAGCCCCTAATCATAGAGAGCCCTGAATACTTGATTAACACAGTCTTCAACTGCATTCCTTATGGTGCAGTATTTCTCTCCATATTGCTTATTTTAAAGCTGGACCTAAATATGCCATCTAAAGTACCAGATAAAAGTCATTACAGCAGTTTTTGTGAAGAAACGGAACAGGTCAGGCCATAGCTGACACTGTAGTGTAATTGTGGTTGCAATAGCATTTCCATTATGAGTCCATCTTTTGCACAATTCTTAAAAGTCAAAAAAGGCCTTGTTTTCATATTTACCCTATTGGAAGGAGGGCAGCTTTGAGCATATACAGGACTTACTAGTTATTTTTTTCAAGTTCCATTAAAACTACATAGCCACGTATTTTGCATGTGAAGGAACACATGCCTTAGGATCAGGTTGATAAAAGAATAGAACGATTTCTTTGCTGCACTGTCAACTAAGTTAACTGCTTATATTCCTGCTTTACTGTAATTATCCTGTTTCAATAACACTTAATTTTCGATCTTGGAGACTGTTTCTGTAAATGAAACCCCTTTCCAATTCTTAGGATTTCAGTTCTGCATTATGCTGTTTGCATCGTGGGTTTTTTTTGTTTTGTTTTGTTTTGTTTTTAAAGAAGTCATAATTTCCTGGAAGTATCTGAGAACTGGTTAATTGACTCATGAATGTTTCCTCCAGTTGAGCAAATGCCTCAAAAATCAACCCAAACCCAAGTCCAAACAAAGAAATAAAAAAAAAAAACCAAAACAAACCACCAGTATTTGAATTTAGCACACAAATTCCTAGCCCGCTTATAGTCAGCCCTGGAAGTGACTTCAGAAAAGCTGTAATGTTATCTAGAAATCCAGCTCAAACTGACCTCAGAGGAAAATGAAGACAAGACTTGGAGCCAGGGGTACCCCTGCGTTCACCAGTGTGAACCAGTATGAACCAGTGAGATTCTCTCTCAGTCAATGTGGATATGTTTGTGTGTTTGTGTTGAGTTTACTATCAGTTGTGCTGCAAATACTACGACCAAACACTTGCACTGTAATGAGTAACCATGCCTTGGGTTCCGCAGGCAAGTTTTCGTCAAATAAGCTTCAAAAGAATTCATGGTCTGCAAGCGTGGGCACATTTAGATATTCTCACAGTCTTCAATTAAATGAATCAATACTTAATATTAAAAACATTTCAATAAAAATATTATCTTTCAGGTTTTAATTATCTTTATAAAATGAAATTCATTTAGAAATAGGCTTGCAGAGGCATGCAGTCGATGAATGGGTGAATAAGCAAGAATGAGACCATAAATCTTAATATTATCATTGTAAACATGTGAGAAGAGGTTATATCTTCTTTTGTTTTCCTGGGGAAATTGCAGTGGTTTTAGGGAACACTGTTGTTGGTCCTTTGCGATCTTTAATGGTTTAGAGATCTGAAGTGCAATCTGAATATAGTAAAAAATACAGGTAGATAAACTTTCAAAACTGTTCCACATACATATGGTAACTATCCTGTAATTCAGATAACTTAGTTTTGAATAATTACATTCATTGTGTTTTCATTTTTAAATTACTGCAGTATACCACAGATGCTGCATCATGGCAGTGCCACATGCCATTATTTTAGCAGCCTACATATTTACTTAGTTTTCAAGATTACATAAAATTGAAAGGATGAAAACATATGGCACATAATTATACTTAATTGTGGAATTTAGCTTGAAATGCAAACTGCCGTATTCATAATCTGTCTCCTCCGAAGGGTATTGTTTAGGCCCCTGTCAGATAAGGGTTACATGCAGGAGATACGGAGGCAAGTATCATGCAGCATATCATCACATCAGAGAACTGACAAGTAGCCAAGAAGGCTGGAATGCTGCCAGCCCAGCTATATTTTATTTCCGTATCATTTATACTGCTTGCTATGATACACGGTACTATCTTTTAATCTTGTTTCCTATATTTAAAAGAGTTCTTTGAGGGGGAAGAAATCACAGTGATGCTGCTTTAGAGGGTGTGTTTTATTATTAATATAGAGCATAGATTTTAAAATGCATGAATTTTTAAAGGGCTCTTCCCTCCTCCTGCCCCTAAAACACACACAGCAAGCTTACCAAAAGGCTTGGGGGGAAATGTAAAGACTTAACTCTGAATAAAGTCCTTACTTTGCAGTTTTAGCTACAGCCTTCACTGAGGCCCCAGGATGCAGTCCCAGGTTATCTTTATTCTTCCTCTCCTAAATTACGTGTCTGTTTTGTTTCTAGCTCTTCCCTCAGTGAACAGGTTGACTTACAGCATCTTCAGCACTGACCTACCCAATATTAAAGTCTTTATGCTTGCATAAGAACTCGTGTTTTCCTGCAATAATTTCAATAATAAGTGTATTAGTGCTAGTAATTTGGCAATATGTATTTTGTGTGATAGCAGAGACAGGCATGAAATGGGAGTGGGTGAGTCTGTTTATGCAGCTCAAACTAATCTACCTTCTAGTGATGACCCTTCTGTCTAGGAGGTCATGTAAACTCTCTTAGGCGATGTATATACCAATCCTTTGTGTGTATGTGAATTTCAATGACATTTTACATTAAGGCTAGAATAAATACCAACAGGATGTTTTGCTGAGGGCTTAGTCAGCAGTCTTCAAAACTACTGAAATTAAATTAGAAAGAAGGGGTAAAATGTCTTTTGATGTGCAAGAAAGAAAAATATGAAAAATTCAGAAGAGCTGAGAAGTGTTCATAGCATCACTTGGATTATGGATCTTTCAAGAGTGGACTGAAAAGAAACACAACTTTGTACAAAACATCTATTTTTAAAACTTTCTGCCTAGAAGACATGTAAAGGAGATAAGCTTATGTAGTTATATAAGAGAAGTAAATAATGTGTATTAGTAGAAGACCAATGACATAGTTGTAAATTGTGGAAATGATGCAGTATTTATCAAACTACAAAAAATTCATTTAGAAACACTTCCAAAACCTCCAACCTTTTATGTGAAGGTTAAGATGTAAACCAGCTACATTTAATGCTCTGAAAAGTAATCAACATCTTAGAAATTAAATCACTGTATTCACTTTATCTGTCTCCTGAAACAGGATATATACTAAGCAATGTTAATACCATGGTTATAGGTAGCAAAAAAAAAAAAAAAAAAAAAAGCTAGGGAAACTAACATTACTGGGTTTGGCACGTATTGCATTTGACTAATGAATCACTTCCCTAGATTGGGTTTCTGGTCTAGAAGGCAAAGAAAATAAGCACATCTATGTCTGCCTTATTAGCTGATGTTTGTGAAGTAGTTGATGAATGAGGGTTGCAAATGTTAAGTGCTATTACCACAATAAGTAATCTACTTGTGATATTTGAATTGCAAGAGAATGTAAGCCTTTGGACTTTTCTTCTTAATGAAATCTTGGTGTAGAATATGACACTTTTACTACTGAAACAATTAGGGCATGTTCAGGGCTTGTGGGTCAGGAAGAGTATGGATTCCTTGACCCTATAGACAGAGATGAGATATTTACTGTCGACTTTTCTTGCTCAAGACACAGACACAAAACTCACTATCACAAAATATGATACAGGTAGCAAGAGTTATCACACATTTACATCTCCTAAACACTGATCTAGCCAAAGCCCAATCTGATAAACTTTTTTCCATTAGATTTTATAATGATAATTGTCGTCTTATTCATATTCTTGTAAATGCGCCACACTACTCACACCTTTATAAAAGCGTTCTACAAAGACATCAGAAAATTTCAAAACCTGTAATTGAACACTTTGCATGGTGCAAAATAATGAAGCAGCGGGCCCTCTGCTTTTTGTCTTGTATTTTGCTTGGTAATCATGTGCAGGAAGGATGCAAGAAGGCTTGTAAAATTTTATCTCCCTCAATCAGGAGAAAAATGTCTTACATGAAGCTTTCCCATCATGTTCAGACTCCTCTCCAGTTTTACCTTCCTGCAGGGGCATTCAGTGTCACAAGCAGTTGATATAGTCATCAGGCAGAAACGGCTTTTTACCTTTCTTCCCCTGCCACCCCCCCCCACCCCCGCTTCTTTTTTTTTCCTGGGGTCGACTCTAAGTATTCCAGGAGTCTGACTTGAATAGGTATTTCCAGCTTGTTAAACACATGGTTATGCTGCTTCCTAGTGGTGGATGAAAGAGTATCTCGTTCTCATTTGGTGAAACTTTTTGTGATGAAGCGTGTGTAGGTTTTTATTCTTTGGTCTTGCTGCCACACCAGAGTATTTAGAGTTTTTCTCTTTTCTGTTGCGTGGGTTTATATCAGTGTAGATTGACTTCAGTGAATTCGTCCTAGTTGATACCAGTATGTGTAAGAGAATATAAAAGCAGAATGCCTTTCTGTTTTACAAAGGGGTCTTAACTGAAGGCTACGGCATGTTCTTGGCAGTGCAAGACAATGATCTGACTAGGCTAGAGGCTGTAATCTCCCTGGGTGGTGGGCAAGCAAAATATTATTTTCCCTTACCTCAGCTGTGACTTACTGGTGTTGGATAGCAGCATGCACTTCTAAAAAGATATTTTCTAAGGTAGGAAAGAAAATGTGAGTAACTTAGAATACATGGAGATCCATTAAAAAAACAGTTTGGCAGAGAGAAACATCTGTCAATGAGAGCGCTGATTGCTTTGTGAAGCATTCACTGGGAAAGTAGTGACACTGTGCACTGACCTCCCCAGGAGAACGAAGCTGTGAGTACCTTCAACGCATTACTGATATTAGCCTGGTAGTACAGATGTAGGCTCAAGAGATCTGCACACAGCTCTTGCTTCTGCCATCGATTTCTTGCAAACAACTGAGGATGTACTACTTGGTACCAAAGTTCAGCCCTGGCAAAATGGCAGGGTTAGATTTCTGTCTCCCTCCTTTCTTCTGCTTAGGGATGGACTCAATGCAATTATTTATGTTCAACTATCGCTGGACTATTCCCACTAAATTTTAGTGATGTTATGGAAGCAATAAGATGCTACTGAGTGAGTGAGCGATGGATCTGCACTTCAGAGCAGGGCAGCCATGTGCAGTCTGTTTAAACAACACCTGGAGCTGGAGGTCCCAGTGCCTGGCTCTGGGAACAAGGCTCATGAGTTCAGCAGTAATAATTCTTCCTCATGTCCTTGCAAGTTGCATACTGTGTTTCTCTCTTTGAATTATTTTTTTTTTTTGCCTAGAATCCTAAATCCACACATAATCAGAGAGAAATTTTAACAGAATCCACATTTTCATGGTTTTGTTGTTTGTCTTTATTTTTTGGTTTTTATTTTGTATTTTAATTTTTTTTTAAATCAGTTCAGATTGTCTAAAATTGCTTTACACTGTCAGCTGGTTTTCTTCAAAGACTCCGTGGCTCATGGACCTACCTACCACTGTAATGTCTCAACTTAGATGGTAAGAAAGAGAATTGGTAGTATCACAGAATATCTGTGATGCCTTCTTCTATTTGTAAGAAGAGTTGAATTTTTGATTTTATATAATTCACAATCGTATTTTCTTGTTAGACATGCTTATTTGTTGATTCCCTGTAGTATGACAACGATAAAATACAATATGTCAAATAATAAAAAAAATAGAATCTGTACATAGTACCTACTGCTGTTAATTGTGGTTATGTATATGACTCCCCTGTGCATTAAAGTGAAACTATATCCCTTTTGGTTTAGACAGAGATATACCTAGATTTAAGTGTTGTGTAACATTTAGGATTTCATTATTGAAAGTTAATGCAGCCTAGAATGCATCAGATTTCAAACATTTGTTTTTCAGGGTTCAAAATACCTGAGTACATATGCGCTTGTGGGAACTTTATACGTTTTCCGTAGCCTATAAAAATCTTGAAAGTGTTCTGCACTGAGTGATTTTAGCCAAAGATCCACACATTTTCCTCTCCTAAATTAAACTTTACTTATTTCAGCAACTTTTACCCAAGTTGTATCGATACCAAGATGCTGTACTCTTTACTTTCATGAAAAAGCCATCCATAGCAATTTCTAATTCACATGAAAATTATCAAACCTAAACTGTGCAGCTGGTTTCAAAAGGCATTCTCCTGCAAACCTTGCTGGGGTGGTTAAGATAGGAAATGATTAAGTCTCCGCTATGTTCTTTACATCTCTGCAAGAAATTATGTCCCTCAGAGAAGGCGTTGCAGAAAGGACCGTATCCCTGTGCTCCAGGCACATCAGCCTGCCGTGCTGGCGTGAGCTGCTGTGGCTCACATGCCCACCCGAGCAAAGCGCGGTGGGTGCTGCTTCTGCAGAGCTTCAGCCTTCGGCGCCCGTTGTGTGTTGTCACTGCATGCCTGCACCAGCCCCAGCCCCAGCACTGCTCCTGGGTTTCAGCTATGGTTTATCGTGAGCACCACCAGAATCTGACCGTTTGAATTCCCCTGTCAGAGACTAACACACAAGGTTTTCCAGAGGATTTGGATTTTTATTGTGTTTATTTATAGAGACTGCTCTAGAAGTTTAATTGGACCTAAATGTTTTTTACAAAGCTGAAGTCTGGCTGTGGGCAGTTTCTGTAACTACCAGTGGCAAAGTGTTTCCTTTCAAAATAGAACAGCAAAGCTCCTGTAATTAACTAGCAACATCATTTCTTTCTTTTAAGTCAGAAAGGGCTATCAGCTTTCAATGGTAAATTATAGCTGAAGGTACTCTTCACATGTTCAGGAAGGCACAATAAAAACAACATGAACTAACTCATACACTGACTGATTCGGCTATGCTTAATCAGTTTAGAGAATAATTTACTGTCCAAGAGGTCTTATTTAGTTTAATGAAACTAAAATCTGTCTCTGTTTATGCTCACTATTAGCGAGGATGACATGTTTTGACATGGTTGGAGTATAGACTGTGTTCAGCAGTAATTCTGTTTAGTTAGGAACTTGCCCTGGTCTGAATGAAAATACACAGAAAAATGCAGGGAAGCAGGGAAAAGCCAGTGATTTTGCTAGACAGATTAACCAGGGACAGCACTAGCACAGACTTCGTTAATGAAAACTTTTCTTTAAAATCAACAAATTTAAAGTTGCGTTTCTTCAACTAAATTTTATAGCAACAATTGAAATAATTGAGGTGGGTTAACATGTCACTCGTCAAAATACACTGAAGCTGAACAAGAGTGTAGGAAAGCACGTCACAGAACCCCTATGTGGTCTGCCTATCTTGCCACCTCAAATCCAAAATCACCAACAGCAAATACATAGGCAATATAAGAACAAGGGAAGTCCAGCTCCCTAAAACACTCCCAGCCCGAGGCAGTCTTTCACTTTAACATCTTTCACTTTAACAGTCCTTAATGGGGGTGGAGGTTGTCCATCAGTCTAAAGTGTTGCTTGAAATCATGTAAACTTTTAGCATCTTCTCTGTTTTATGTCAATATAAATAATGGTTTCTTTAGCTTTTGAGAAAAGGTAGCCCAGAAGACAGAAATATGCCACCCGCTGCCACCTCTGTGGTTCTTGTGTTACAGCGGGAGAGTAGTTCTTCCTATCTTTGAGTAACCTCTTCTTTAGGTATTACTATTTTTAATCCAATCAATATGCTAGAGAGCTGATGTTTCCGAATAGGAGAGAGGATGTTGTGCTCAGCCAAGTGTGAAGGCTATTGAACTTAGCAGGTATATATATATGTAAGTAAAAACTGTGGGGCATCAAAGTGTTCACAGAGTTTTTGCTCTGGTGATATGTAGTTAGGGTTGTATTTTGGTTCACCTGTGTAATACTCGGACTCAAGCAGAAAACCTACTTGTATCTTTGTTCTTTATCACATACATATATTCGTCATTTTTGTGTTGTTTGTTTTTTTTTTTTTAATGCCAGTTGAATAATCGTGTTGCAGTAGCAACTTGGCAACTGCTTGAAAGAAACTGGAGTCTGAGGTGAAAACCAAGCAGGTTTGTTCTCATCGAGTAAAAAAGAGCATAAGGTTTCTGAAACAGCTGGGAGCAGTGTGAGATGCTGTGAAATTACCTTTTCCACAGTGTTTGTGCAGTGCTCTGTGTTAGTAAAGAAAGGGTTGAAAGAGACCGGCGAGATGGATTCCTGGGTGTATACGTGAAGATGTTTCTACATAATATGAGGCATAGGAAAGCAGAAAAATGATAGGAAAATCAAGCTATCCAAAACCTACTTGATTATGAGGATTCTGGGTCTCCCCCCTCCGTATAGTACTTCTCCACTAGTTTGACTGATTGCAGTTGATATGCAGCTAATTAATACCAGAAAAAGACAGGAAAAATTGATCCCTATTATATATTTGTAATTTGTCGTTTTGATATTTATGACTACAGATGAGAAAACACCATTTACCCCTTGTTCTGCTTTTAAAGCATACGAGGGGTAAACTTGCACTGCCTAGTTAACCTGAGCAATGCTAAAGCCTGGACATAAAGCCTTGCATAGCTCAGCTGCGAGCAGCTGTGAAAGGCAATTCATACTAGCTTACCGTGGCATCCTCTTTGCTGAAACTACCCTTCTGCAGATGGGTAAGGAATCTTACCATGATGCCAAGGCATCTGTGAGGAAAAAGAAAACAAGCATGAATCTTTTGGGGTATGGGCGTCTGATTTTCCCTGTGATCCTCTCTCGGTCATCCTGGAGTTTGTTCCCATTTCTGGTGGTTGGGGCTGGCTGCAGAGGGGGAGCTGGGGAAGGAGGAGCAGTGGGAACAACAGACCCCAGGGAACATCGGTGGCATTGCCCCAGTAGTGCAAGGGGGATAGCAGCCCAAGAGCCATATTCTCACTATTTCTACTCGTTTGGGCTGAAGTTAGTGCTTAATTCCAGCCAAATGTGCCGTTTTAAGAATGTGGCAGAACTGGAACAAAAGAACAGCCAGTGGATAGCTTATATGGAGGGGGGCTTTTACTTCTCTCCTCCTCTCCCTCTCCTCCTTCCCCTTCCTCCCCCTGCCCCCGACCCATCTTTTATTGACAGTTTATGTGCTTGTATGTTGATTCTTGGGAGACAATACAACTTCATCCTGCTAAAGCAGCAATCTCCAGCCTATCTTTCAGCATGAAGCTTGAAATGTTATATATGCAATATTACAAGGCTGAAATAATATAATGTGAATTATGTATTTGATTACAAATGGTCGCTATGCTGTTGCCTTTAATTTTGCAATGCATTTGAGCGAGGTCCGTTGATGCCTGGATGTGCCTGCCTTTGCTGGCAGTGCCAGGAGCAGCTCGGCGTGAGGTGGGAGAGCTCCGAGCAGCTGCTCTGCCTTCCCCAGAGCAGCAGCTCAGCAGCCCTCCACGACCATTTGTTGCCTCAGTTTGTGACATTTCTGCCTTTTGTTTTCATGTAGTGTATGTTCAGAGACCTCCTAAGGGGCTGCAGAGGAAAGCTCTGCCAAAACCAGAAAGACTGAAGCTTCTGAAGTATAACTCTAGGCGTATGAAGAAATACAACGTGGCTAGGACAAGGCTTAGGAGAGGAGATAAAGTCTGTACACATTGCTTTTTTTATGATGCTACCCAGTGTATCTAGGCTGTAATGGACGCATCACTGCTCTTATGGAAAGCCTTTGGCTACCACAGATGATGCTTACTGTGCAAGAATGAAAGGCAGGCTTGCCATGCAGCCTCAGAGAAATTTGCCATCCCATGTGAAACATGCTATTAGTAGCAAATGACATGCAGTGCTGCTCAGGTTCAGCTGTGGGTAACTTCTCAGCCAAGGCACGTTTTCCACTTACCCAAAATGTGAGTGGCTCCACTGAGGTGATCCAGTGGGATTTGTCAAAGGCATGGTGGGATACGGGAGCCTATGAGCCTGACTGTGAACGGAACGGTATTTTAACTGCTTTCAGCAGCAATGCAACTGAATCACACCTTGCTTTTGTTAGTTTGTTTAGGCGCTTTTGATGGTTGTATTCTTTTATGCATGGAGCTGGTCAGGTGAGCCACTGTGGCTGTTAATCTCTTAATTTCTGTTAAACTCTTAATTGAGCTAATATTGTCTGTAAAGAGCAATTTCAAATTTTAGAAGAGGGAGTAGAAGACATCTTTTTAATCAATCTGCTCATTTCTGTATTTGAGTGTTTTGTGTCCTAGCATTGTTTCTGTGTGTCTTACTGTTAGATTCCTTGACAAGCCTGAATGGTAAATCCCTTTCTCTGAGCTGTACATCAGCCAGAATCCTAAATTCTACATTCAATTCTCGGTCATTTTCAACTTAAACATGCAGCCCTTTGAACTCAGCACGGTTTGGCTTCAGGAGCTGACCTTACAGCGCTGGCTGAGCTGGAGCAACACCACTCGCTTTTCCTTTTCAGGGAGGGAAAACACCTTGTGTATACAGAGATTATAAAGTATGGAGAGAATTTTTGTGTAACCACTGACAGCTTTCATAGGGAAAAGAAAAAAAAAAAAAAAGGTGAAATATTTCAACGCTTATCTTAGAAATGCTCCGTGGAAAATGCAGGCGAGCTTTGGTGCTGCCTTTTGCCAACGCTCAGCCCCAGCCTTGTTCTGCCATCTAGTGTTTATGGTGCCAAATACCAACTGCAGCAAAGCGATTTTCGAACTATATTTTGAAGACAAAACCATTTTAAAATAAGACGAAGAAATAGCGTTTGTTAGTGTGAAAAAAAAAATGTAACAAAACGGGGGAAAGACTCGATACAAACGGCATTTTTTGCATTCTAAGTAGAACTGCTCTTCTAGAGAGTAAATTAACTGGTCGGCATTGAGGCTAACGTTTTTCACTGGTAGAGCTCTAAAAATGTTTATTACAGTCCCATGATTCTGGACTCTCCTTTGCTTTGTTAAGAGCAAATTTATTTCAGGAGTGAAGTCAGATGTTCCTTACACTGTAGCTGTTGCCATAAACAGTCATTGAGCACTTTGGATAATTAGCTCTAAGATGGTTGCTTTGTTTGTTTGTTGCAGACGGTTTACTTTTGGCTGTTTCACACTTGTATTTGTGCTGTGTTTGACTTGTATAGGCTTTTAAACCTAAAAAATAATTGGTTCTATTGCAGATCTTACCAGATTGGGGTTTCTTATCGGACAGATTACTTCTGCCTTCTGATGGTGTGGAAACTTATCTAACTGGACATTATAGCAGAGCACAGCCTTCTGCATTGATAGAACTCCTGTTGAATTCTGCAACAAAAACCATATCAGTTAAATACAGTTTTTTATTGTACTTGGTTTACAGCTAGTTTCATCTGCTGGTTAGTAAAGTTTCTGGTTAGGAAAGTGATTCTTGATGATTTCTTTGAGTCTTGCACAGCCACTATTTTCTGCCAGTGAGTTCTACTTACTTGGCTGGTTGCTTTTCTTTGTTGTTGTTGTTTTTTTTTTTTTCTCAGTTGTTGTTTAGTTTTTAGTTTTGGTTGTTGGGTTGTGGTTGTTTTGGGTTTTTTGAGTGTGTGCGTTTTGTTTGCTTGTTTACAAATTCGCGTTAAAATATAACCAGTTGTGGTATGACAGACAAAGAAACCCCAAACTCAACATTTTCAGAAATGTAACAGTGACCTCTTGAAGAGCAGGTCTGTATAATTTCATTATTTGTCCGAGGAAAGGCAGGCGATGGGAGGAAGAAGGGTGTCTTTACAGTAAAAATACTGTTGGCTATGGCAAACTGAAGGAAAGCCATTGGCTATACTAGGAACCAGAATGTGTTTTGTCTGGGAAAATAGGCTGCGCCATACCTTTCTAGTTCTTGAATGGAAGACCATTTACAGACTGCAAGTAAATCACATGCAAAAAGTCATGATGGAACATCAGACCATGAGAATAAAAGTAGTGGGAATAGCTGGGAATAGTGTTGTCCCAGCTGTGCTGAGAGGCAAAGAAAATGATGGAAGAATAAAGAGGTTTAAAATAGATACAGGGGGAGATTCCAGGGGAAAGAAATAAAAGAAATGCAAAGCTATTGAAACAAAATACATAATTTACAACATTTTATGCTTAATAAGGATCAGTTTCATAAACACTGAAATCCATTCCATACTCTTGCACTTCTGTGGAGTTACACTAATCTGTGGTTGCTGGAAGACCCATTCTTTAGCGTTAAGTAGGCTCATTTCCTATTTCAAAATCTGAAATTCTCTCTTCATATTTTGCAATCTTGGAAAAAATTTCTATACAATGTGGAAATCCATAAATTAATTATATAAAATGCCCAAAGATTGCATGGTTTGATAAGCACAATGGATTCTCTGTGGTGCTCCTAGTCTTCTTTATCTACTTTTAATACTTCCTCTGATCAATCCTTGGGCATCGTCCTCTAGAAGCATAATCTCATAAAAAAGCTGAGAGGTGATAAAGAAAACATTATTACTGCTATAGATTTATTGATAGCTCTGAGAAATGTATGGTATGTTTTTCAGTTCTGTTTAGTGCTGCCCATATTTTCATGTTTTATCCAATTTTTCAGATTTTATTTTTACTTTTTTCTTTTTGTTTCCAAGTATTCAACAAAGTTTGATATTCTGTTAAATACTTTCCAGTCATTGCTGTATTCCATGGGAATATGAGACTGTTCAGAGTCCTTTGGGTTAAACTACCATGTTAATACATTTTCTTCAGTGATACTGTTTAGTTGTGGGTCTAAACTCATCGAGGTGTTGGAGTGTTGAACCAATTTTCTAATACATTCTGAATGTCATTGGTTAGAAATTATGACTGAAGGAGCATCTTGTGATAAGAATTACAGCAGTGGTTTCATGGCTTATTTACCTATGCAAGGTAGTAAAAAGAGTTAAACATTAAAAAATAAGAAAAATCAGCTGTTTCTCCGAATTTTTGTCAAACTCACTGAAGTTTGACAAAACTGAGAAGTTTGTTCTCTTTATGAAAGCTTACAGCTCCTGCACATGAAGACTGTTATATACCCTTGTTTTGAAGCTACACTGGATAATTAAAAATACATAAAATCATATGTTTCAAATCAATCATACTTGAGCCTAGAAGTTTTTAGTATCTTCTGACTAAGGAATTCCTCCTGCACCTTTCTGGTTATTTTCTGTGAGAAGAGCATACACAATGAAATTAAACTAGATTAAAATACCCTGTTGGCATGTTGAGCAGTACAATATAGCAGAGATCTCTAGGAGAGCGATGAATCAGAAAATTGTGCATCGTATCTCTTCGGTGATAGCATGCTTTCACATTTCCTTCAGATTTGGATCCTTTTTGGTCGTTGTGATAACTGGAAGAATTAGGGACTTTTGGGGTGGAATTAGGGATTTACCTTTTTTTCAAAAGGTAAAAAAACCCCATCATTGAAAGGAGTGTGGTCATGAAACTTCCTCACATTTCTCAGCACCTTTAAAATGTCAGTAATGATACCTTTTTTTCTCCTGTCTTAAAGAGAGGCAAGCAAATCCTGGTTGTCTACATTTCCTTCAATGTTTTGATTGAAAATTTCATGTTTCACACACTTTCTTTGTCCAAGCATACCACAGGTTTCCATTTTTCCTTCGGTACGGACTGCTTGTCCTCAAAGAGCTTCTTCAGCTGCAACCCAAACAGCATTAGAGCATGCTGCAGTCTGCAGTAGTTCACCTCTGCATTGTAATCCACAGACTTTCAGTTGTTTTATTTTCTGCTTTCTGGAAAACATGATCCTGTCTGCTGCTATTTATATGCTGTATATTTATGAAGTAAAAAGAAAAAAAAAAAAACAACAAACACAACTGCTTTGTTTTGCTTTCTGTCAGACATGGCTCATAACCTTAACAGCTAACTTTATGTTTGTAGAATAGGATCTTTGCTCCTTTTTGCTCTATCAAATGTGCAATTTATGTTCTAAAACATTCAGTGTTCAACCTTTTTATCTTGATCTTCCGATATGAAGCAACTTTTGACCAAAAGAAAAAAAATCTACTCCATAAAAATCAAGGACAGAATGCTCATTATTGGTGTGTTTATCTAAGTTATCTAAAAAAATTGTCCACTGTTAGCACAGAAGGTCCTTATCCCATTAAGTCAGGTCTTTGTGAATGTATTCTTGCAACCATTATAGTCAACTGATTTTATCAGGGTTCAGACATCCATCCAAAAATATCTCATACGGTGTGAATTTTATATTTCTCAGCACACAGTCTTGTCTCTATTTCTTTCACAGTAGCTTCTCAGCATCCAGTATTTTATATATATATATATATATATACACACACACACGTATATGTGTGTTATTAATACATCTGTATTCTTCATGGAAAAACAGGATTATTTGTTTTTAAGTCAAAATCAACACACCTATTCAGAACTGTCAAGTATGTATACATTATTTATGCAGTAGTAAAAACTATGATGGATAAGTATGTTCAACTGTGTATTGAGATAGCAAAACATAGCTCTGTTATTTTTCCCGTCGGCTGCAGACAAGTTTTACGTTTCACATGGAAATTTGCATCTCAAAAAGAAGAGATGATGTGTTTGCCATGCAGTAATCTCAAATCCTTTGTGGCTGCATTTTTGCATACCCTATTGCTTTGTCATTTCGAATCAAAAATTTTAATGTATGTATCTTGATAATTGTCCACATTCACACGCAGAAAAAAAAAAAAAAAAAAAAAAAAGAAAGAAAAAAAAAAAAGATTGCATAATTTCCGGGAAGGGAAAAGACACTGAAAAAAATAGTTTTCAATTTCCATCTTACAATAGGCTTAAAGATGTTTTGCTATCCATTTTAATAATGCTAAAATAATAGACATTTGTGCTTTTGTCCAGAGAAGGGTAACATCTTCACTGTGAGGGAGAGCAAATGCCCCTCAGTAAGAGCACACTTCTAACCTTTCTTCAGTGTTATGGTCCAGAGCAAAGCACTTGGTGTGTTTAAACAAACATACAACTTGTATTTTGCAGGAAACTTTAAACAAACATGATGTAACTCTAAGGGGTTACGAGATAAAAGGTGTCAGGGAATATTTTGCCCTCGGTTCAGAACAAAAGAGTGGTTTATTGTGAAGTAGCAGACAAAAAAGGAGCCATACCAACAAGTAAAGCCTGTCTGGCCCCAATTTCTTTCTCCCTCCCCACCCAGCCCACACATCTTCCACTGACTGCAGGTGAGGAAGCATGTAGAGCTTTTTTGCATAGATCCTCTGTCTTCTTTGTCCCTTTTGTGTCTTCTGGAACAGATGATACTTGCTGGCATTCATATATTTTCTGTGCTACTCCGGCCTTTCTCCCATAGTGCTCAGAACATTTAAAAAACTATATGAAAAGTGTTCTGTCATCAGCTTCTATTAGTTGATTCGCTGAAAATTAACAACTTATTCTCTGCCGTGAACTACTGGAGTTGCCTCTGAGCTCTATTAACACACACATATATTGTTTCTTAAATGTTTGTACTGCAAACTCTGATGATAATCCTGTAGGGGGAGAAAAGCAGCAACGTAAACTGGAGGTTGTCTGTGTTTATTTGGCATGGGAATGGACACGGAAGGGCTGCGGGAGAAGAGCTGCCCAGGAAGAGGCAGCAGATGAACACAATGTTAAATGGTGTGATGGGAAGGAAAAATGGGAAGGGAAAAGAGAGGAAGATGATTCCTTTTTTCCCCTAATTCTTAGATAGAAATCACTCCTTAAGAAAGTAAAGGATAGGGCACCAGGAAAGACTGCTGAGAAAATTATATCAATACCTTGCCCTGCCCTATTCTAGTTGGTAGTAATTACAGAACCTTATTTTCCCAACCAGCATGTTCGTATTAAAAGACTGTAAATTCAAAGTGGAAATTACTTTATTGTTTTCAGTCTTTGCAGTCATTTCATCATTGTATTCCAAATGTAATCGAGGTGCACAATTTTACCTTGCATACTGTGTGTACATAAATGTAAGTACTACAACCCATTGGACTGCAGCTGTAAGGGAGTTCCTGCTGACAGCTTCACAGGTTCAGGTGCCTCCTTGGCTGATCCAAGCCACTTAGATGTGTTATTAATTCCAAGTTACAGTTACAAAACTGTATACTGTAAATAAATATAGCTCTGACTGCATTGTTTGGTTAACTTAAATCAATTTACCATCATCTGTTTCTATTTCGCATTCTTCCATGTGGGCAACAAAATCCAATGAGATTTATTTGATTTCCAGAACAAAGTAAATACATTTATATATTGTATATGTATGTGTATATATAACTGACTTTCCAAGGTGTCAGCAATGCATCTACTCAGTATTCAATCTCCATTACTCTAAGCAGCTGAAGTTTCATAATTTATAACATCAATATTACCAGCAGCTTTTTTAGTTGTCAGAAACATTTGTAATGTCAAGAAAGAAGATGAAACCTTCTTAATGTCAATTAAGAAGGCACAGCTCACAGAAAAAAACCCTGCTTAAAGAGAAGGGGTTTTTCCTTTTAAAAGCATGAAATTAGCTAAGTAATACAGAACTTGCAACTTGTTTTCCTAGAAATGCCATTACCTTCTTCAATAAGTGCATGAAAACAAAATGTGCTACTCTTTATAAAAACAACAGTATTCTCCCGTTGTTACAGCATTTTCTGAAATACTAGATCTGCAGATGCATGGATCAGTCAGCAAAGACAAAAAATGTATCTTATGCCTCATGAAATACAGTTTCTTTGCTGATATTCCTTTTGATATTATTTGTTCTTTGAAACTCTTCCTATGTCAACAAGCATTTCATAGATCAGTAATCAGAAATGAGATTTTAATGTTCAACCCCTAACGTTGCTGCTAGACATTATATATTCTATGTAAAGGTCAGTTACTGTTGACTCATAGTATCTACTTGGATATGCAGCATACAGAAGATTTCTGTTTCTTTTGCTTGAGGGATGCTCCCTGCTCCTCTCACCTGGCTGTTGTTGCCTAAAGGACTAGTTTTCTGTTTACTGAATTGAGATATAATGTATTTCAAGATGCTTCTCTTGAAAAGCTTGGGCTCTGGTCAAATGCAATAAAAATAAGAAGGTTCTGTAAACTTGTCACTGCTCACAGTATTTTTGCAGGTGAGTCCTGGTATGCAGTCTTGGTTCCAGTTACTGCAGCAGCTCTGCCTGGCAGCCAGCTCTGCACAGCCCCCCAAAAGCTCGTCCCCCAGCCCAGAAGATGCGCAGGCAGCTCCCAGCTCTGCTACCTGCAGGGAACCCATTTTTTATGGCTTAATTGGAATTTCTATCCTTGAACTGAGTCTACTCCTTCATTAAAGGTCTAGACATATTTTTGGAAGAAAGGAAAGAATGAATCAAAATTTGATATGTTTCTGCTAAGATAGGTGATCTATTAATAGCAGACACAGAAACTTGAAGTTTCTCAGAGACAGTTTTGGAATATGATGTATTCCTTTGGGATCTGTATCCCATTGGCTTTTAGTAGCTTAGGATTAAGTAGCTTTAGGTTACCTTAGTAGCTTTAGGTTACCTTAAGATAACCCAGATATTTTGATATCTTGAATATGGCTGGTACAGTTTTAGGAAAAAGCAGAAGCCTGAAGGGTTGTCCCAGCTCTACCAGCTGCTGTGCCACCACAGAGGGCTGCCTGCCAGTGTATCCAGGCAGACACAGGCAGCGATCTGGCATCTTCCGAGCACAGATGCAGCATTCTGAAGGTGACGAGAGGTAGAATGTGAATAGTAGTTACCTCCTACAGATTTTTTGCCACTCATAAACAAGTAGCATACATAAAAATGAATAGTAGTAAGATGTAACGTGTGTTAGTATCCAGGGCAGGTTTTCTTTTTCACCTGTTGATGTGGCAGAAACACTCTCAGAGGTCATAGACAAATAATTTATTTATGAATCAATGCAAGAGAAAAGTATGGAAATCAACATGAAATCCAGGAAAATCTCCAGGCAAAATGAAGAAAATGTTTGTATCTGTTTTTATGAAGTTGTTTCTAAAATACTGAGCTGGAACAAACAAAATATTTTAAATGTTTCTTTAAGCAGTGACTTTCTTCTGGGTTGGAAGATCTTGCAAATTGAGCCCACAGAATTCTAGAGTAAACCCAGGGGTAGTTTTTCCCCTGACTTAGGGCTGGTTTAGTGTTACCAGCCCTAAGTGTTACCAGTTAGTGTTACCAGTTTAGTGTTATTTGTTACCAGCAAATAGGTTGGTTGGCTGACCCTTCCCTTCCGCTCTTGTTGGAGCTCTTGCATAGATGGCACTGATGGAAAGCTCCGTTCTCTTCTCCCTGCTCTTGATTATTATCGGCCGTAATGGCCTGGAGCCCTGTTGTGGGAGGAGATAATGGTAATTTGCAGGCAGCTGGAAAGAAGGGTATTACTTAATTTACTTTCTTATTTCAGACTCAATTTCTGTGCTTTACTAACTATTTTTGGTTGACTCTGCCCATTCCAACTTCTCTAGATGTTCACAGCACTTCACAGCTGGTGGCATTATCTTGTATAACTCACTCCTTCCACAAGTTATGACTTCACTCCTAGAAATTGCATAGGTGTCTCATCTAAGTGATTAAAGCAACTCTTAAAGAACACTATTGATCTAAAACATTTAGGGGTTTGGCTTACTCCTTAAAAGCCATCAGTCTAAAAGCGAAGGATAGCAGTCTTGAAATAGAGGCATGATTGTAGATACATTTATTTTGAAAATGATGATGGAGAATGTTAATGAGGAATTGAGGAGCTTGCCAGTTCCAATTGGGAAGAACATTGTGGGGAAAAGGGAAGGACACTAAAAGGGAGGGAGGGAGGCAGAGTAAAAGCTGTAAATTTTTCATCATGAGGAATCATTCTAGCAGACGTGACTCAGGGCTTCTGAACAATGTAGGCAAAAATAAATTCTGCTCTCCCAGCTGCTGTGGAGTAGAGCTTTGACAGACTGCTGGCTGAAGAGCAAAGAGAAATTTTGTAGCGTTATGCTGGTGTTGCCAATAGCCATTAGGTAGGCAAAAGGCATAAGGCTAACACCTCCTCCCATGGGTGGAAAATTGAAAATGAGAGGTGCATCCTGCCAGCAGTGTCTGCTGCCACCACTGGCCCCAACCTCTCTCTTTGACTGGCACGCGGACTAGTTTTCCAGGACTGTGGCACAGACTAACAATTCAGCAGATCCATGTCTGTTCTTGCCAGGGAGAGGGAGGGAGGGCTTAGGCAAGCTTTTGCTATCCCTTTCAATGCTGTCTTGATATGAGTGAATAAAATAAACCGTATGTTATATAAACATTTTTTTCAGTTTAGAATTTACATTCCGACGCCTATGTAAATAACTATTGAATTATGTTGAATCCTGTTGTATTTTGCCCAGGACCTCCTCTTTATCATATTATTCATGTACCTTGTAAGTGGTCTTGCGTGGGTTACCACAAGCTGTGATCATGGCTCCTGTCACCCATCATTTTCAGTGGTTGTGTAAGGGTTATTGGGACAACAGTGAAGAGCAGAAGATGTAGAAGCTGCAGATAGCCATAAGAAATGACAGAGAAGCGTCATTAAAGAGATGCAACCTCCTTTTGTTACTGGCCTTTAACATTAGGCTCATTTTAATCTTAGGCTGTTGCTGGAGGCTAACGCACTAATTTAGAATGCACTGATTTTAATAAATTTGTGGAGATTTTGGGCTGAATGCTAATATTTCGTATCCTTGTTGTATTCAGAATCAGGTTTGCTTGAAAATCCTTATTCTTGTGATTCAGTTTTAGAACAGAAACAGAATGAAATGCCTTAGTAAGTTGTGGTAATGCCTTCTTCATATATACCGTGTGTTAAGATGAAGTAGTATTCAATATAGTAAAATGTATTAGGTATTGCTCTGCCAAGATGTTACTGCACAGAGGAGCATTGTGTTAACAGTCTAACAAACAAAACAAGAGATCTGGAAGTTTTACATTGATTTTAATTGTAAAGTTGAGATACATGCACATTTGCTATGAAGCAAAGTCAGCAGAAGAATGAAGTACCACATAAATCTTTTACTAGCTGGAAAGCACAAAGAATGTCAGTAGGGCTAATGTTTTGGCCTCTCACCCCTTCCTACCTCCCATGAAGTGTGTTAAATAAAGGTATTTTATTTGAATTCCGGATACTAAAATAAAAAATAATCCATGAGAGAAGACTGTATGTTTTGAACATTAGAAGTTGAGTTGTTTTGAACGTTAAATGTTGAGTTGTGGTATCTTTGGATATAATAACATTGTCTATGGGGGAGATAGATGAAAAAATATTTGGGGGAGCGGTCCTATATTTAATATATCCTTTTTAAAGTGCAGTAACTCTTGAAGGTAAAATGTTTTAAAGCATATTGATTTCTGGAGGGGAAAAGAAAAAAGAGGCTATTTTAGAGGCTCTTTGAGACATCCAGCCTTTGGAAGGTCTATTGAACAAGGAGCTTTTTTCACCCACCTTTGCAAAGGAGTACAACTGCTAACCTAAATTTATCAGAATATGAAACATTGATCATGACCCATGAAATGTTTTATCCAACTGAAAGTACTTTGTATACACAGAATGGCTTTTATTTGTTCCTCAAAGGGACTGTTTGCAGACATTCTTAATAGTCTTTGGGCTGATCATTTGTGTTAGTAAAAGGGATTTGCAAGCAATAGCTTGTGTTTCTGTATTACTCAGTAACAGATAGAAACCAGAAACCACTTTTGCTTGCTATGTTTGAAGACCTGATTTTCAGAATATATAAGATGCTAAGGAAGTGTTATAAGAGCAAATCGGGTGATGTTTTCATACATTTGAAACAGTCATCACTTCATTGCTTAATCATTACTAACGTAGTTACCAGTTAAAACTTCACAGGCTGCACTAGAGTTACTTCTGCACTAAGTTTCAGTGGTGAAATTCAGACCTAGTATGACTCTCATCTTAATTCTTGATTATAATATGCTTAATCCTGACCATTTGCTTGCTAAGCATCAACTCAGAATCACATCTTTTTTCTTTTCTTTTGCACCCAAGTGCAGACAAGCTTTCTAAGAAGTGCCCTTTTCTTCTCATATAACTCATCAATTTATGAAGGTTATGTATGGACAGTATTTAGTATTTTTCACCTAAAGCTGTGAGGGCATGAAGGAGATGGCAGAGATGCTAGAGGTTGGGACCCTCTCCCCGCACTGACTGCAGTATTGAATATTGAACATTTTTCCTTGGATCATTTCACACAAAACATAATCATTCCTAATTTTATGCAGATGCAACTCTCTAATTCACCTCTGCAGAAGTAACCCAAAGATGGGTAACTCTGCCAGGAAGTTCTAACCACACAAAAATATAAAAAATTTGACTGACCAAGCCATCAGGCTGATAAAGACCCAAACCGCTAACACTGGTTTGCCTGTATCTGGCTTGCAGAGAACCCACATTTTTTTCTAGACAACTGCAGGGATTTCACTTAGTTTTCTGCGCATGCATGTGTATGTGTGTCTGTGTACGTGCTGCGTATGAAGGACTAGTTTTGATTTTTTTTCACATTTCACTAGTGTTTTTCATGAATAAAACATTTTTTGGTGTTCTGATGATTTTCTGATCTGTGTGAATCATTTGTCAGAATGAACAGAAATATCAACTATCATGGCTGCTCCTTCATGACTCTGGCATGTACCTTTCTGTTGTAGCTTTCCAAGATGATCTACCAGACATAAAATGAAGGTGTGATTGGCTAAGCAAGAAGTCAGAAGAAAATGTGTTTTACTCTTTGAAATGAGAGCAGTTGCCGCCCAGATATTACTAGAGTTACTGGTGCTGTGTTTATGTCTGGTTTTGAGCAAGAATGTAAAAGAAGTCACTTTAATATATGTTTTCATTTATCCTTGGTTTGGATGTTATAGTAATTACTCCTGAAGTTTCATGATCCGTACCTTCCTGGTGTGGAGCTCAGTTCTGCTACATGATGCATCTTCATGAATAAAGTTACAGGAACTCGCGGAAAGGGCAGGAGCTGTGTCAGTACTGCTGTTCCTTGTGAATACGTGAGCCTAATGCTTTGTGATATATGTAGGTGGTTTGGATTTTAAAGTCTGGGCATTATTGACCTCAAACCACTAAAGCCTCAATTCACCTCGGTCATCCAACTGTGGTACTGCTTCACATCTCAATCAAGTCAAAGTAAATTGACACTGTTGACAAAAGCGATGGTGGTGTTCTCTGCCAGGCATCCCTTCCGCTTCCCTTGAGCCAGCATTAATGCTTGTGAAGCTACGTGCTCAGTCAGCTCAAAGTATTGATCACACTAGCCCTGATAAACAAAACAAAACAAAAAAGTAAAAAAAAAACAAAACAAAACAAAAACTTTTCAGTCAGATCAGCTTATCTCATATTGACATAAGCCTGATGAAATAGTTTTGTTTCTATATTAATAACATTGAGATTATATTTTGTTATATGTTTGCTGATAGAAAAGCCATAATGCATTAAAAATTGCAGATGCTATTTGCCTTTAACACAGTTCTGTGAAAAAGGGGTAACTCAAGTAATTTAAGTCCAATGAGCATGTGTAAGTTTACGTTAGAGGCATATATATGTGGATACAAACACAAGGATACACATTCTAATACTATAAACACACAGAACCAGATTTAAGGAATGTTTTAGATAAAATTCTGAGGTCAAAGTTCAAGAAATTCAAGACTTGTCTTAGAAAACTGGGCTAGAAGAAACCTGGAATAATCATCTGAGGATGCTAGAAAGTATTTTTAGGGCCTTATGTGTCAGCATAACCTCATCTTATAGGATGCTTATTAATCATTGTATTCCTAGAGCAGGCAGAAGCCATAAACAAAATAAATGCAGAGGGGAGAAAAGAAAAAAAGGGAGTTGCTAGAAACGAAACAAAGCCTGAGGACTTCCATTCATCCAAATATTTATCAACGACGTTGTGGCCCCAAGTCATTGACGGTCCCCATAAACAATCCCATATATTGAAAGAATTCAAACGTCCTGGAAATTTACTTTTTGTTGTGAGGCAATCCAGGGATACCAACCCGTTGAACTTTGAAGCCTCTGCCTCCCGGATCGATTTCATCCAAGCAAATCAGGCAAAATGTTTAGTTTATGCCAGCACTAGGAAAAGGGTCATGGGACAGGGTGAGCCAAAATGTGTTAGCTAATCACAACCTCCCTTCAGCCCCTTCTTCTAAACCAAATAAAACCTCAATGGCCGAAGAATAAAGCAGTCACACCAAATCCATCAGATTCTGCAGACCCATCAGTAACACCTAGCTGTCAGTAGTATCAGAGGCCTCTGATAACATTAACATGGACACCTGACCTTTGTCCACAGTTGATGGAAATCTTTGATCAAGGGTACAAGTGTTGTACCAAACTGACTCATGTCTGAAATCAAACTAAAATGGTAAAAAGAAAACCAAACCCAAACAACAAAACTAACCACTTAGCGGTATCTGAAGTTGCCCTAATTATAATACTATGTAAATGTGTTAAATGTACCTTCCGTTAGGAGACATGCTAAAGGAATTAAAAGACTCATATTTTTATATGAGTGGATTTTCCCAGGGAGTATTTAGGTACAGTTCAATTTTTAACTCTTAAGATATCCTGATAATGTGCTAAACTGCCTATGAAGTTCTTGATTCTTCTTTTTAGCTTCATTAAAATATGTTTTCTAGTTCTCTAATGTTTGATTAAATGTTTAATTCAAGCTTCCTTATTTTATTTTTGGTTCATAAGGAAAATATTTCTCTCTTAAATATGTATTGGGAAAAACATGATTAAATTGATTGCTCTTTGAAAGTTAGTATTTTAATTACTTTGCATGTAAAGTATGTGAGTGATTTGATAGTGAAGTATGAGGCATCCAAGGGATTCTATTTATGTCATATCTGATGCAGGTAGTAGCGGTGAGAGGTGGGGTTAAGCCTGGATTTTTCAATAACAGCTAAAAATTCTAAAATACCATTTTGCATGGTTAGCAAGAATTGTAACTTTGACAAGGATCTAAAATGATACATCTTATATATATATGTAAATTTTCCCCCCACCCCCCAAATGAACAAATGAAACTTTGACTAATATTCTAAGGTTCTGCAATTTGCAGGCCATCAGCCTGATTTACTAGAGTTAATTACCTAGGTTTGCTTGTCAAATGTAGCCATTTACAGAGTATACTTAGTGTTTATCATGATAAACTACTCACATCGTGAATTGAATAAATCATTACATTCCAGGCATTGCAAAATCATAAAAATAAATACAAAGTAACTTGTATTTTTTCACAGGTTCCACAAGAGGGCAACATGTACCAGGCATTTAAGTACAACGGTGTTACTAAAATTCTTTCATTATTCACTAGACTTGGATGAAGTTCATTGATTTCGTATTTAGCATCCTTCTGTATTAATTTGTACTGTTATCTAAACCTTGCACATTGATAGGTGTTAATAGAAACCAATCCTATTTTATACGGTACTGAACATGGGCGTTGTTATGTGTATTTATAATTAATTACAATTAAGGCTTAATATGCATTTCATTTATCACTTGGACTGTCTTACACAAGCATTCTTGTATTGGAAATGCCTTCATGGCTAACGGAAGCATACAGTGTCTGTTAGAAGGTCACACATTAGCGGAGCATATGCTAATATTCATGTTGGAGTAGATTAATGGCAATGTTGGGAGGTTTCGTGAAGAAAAAAAAAACAACAAACCAACAACATGTTACACAACTGAAGGATATAATCTTTGCAGAATAATGTAAAAATCCCCAAATTGTAAAGATGGAAGTGCAATTTTAATCTGAACAGTCCTCTTGCATTCATTAGGGCAGGAGCCTGCATTTCTCATACTCACTGGATAGAACTTTTCTCTGCAAGTAATCACAGTGAAATCAATTACACTATTAATAGAATAAGGGTGGCCCAACCTGATCCAAAACAATTAAATCAGTCCTGTGAGACACTGACATCTGATCAATGGCATTGGCATAAAACTCGCTGTCTCATCAGTTTCTTGAGACTCAGAAAACTCACATCTAAGGGCTGAGCATTTTTATTTCTCTCCTTTCAAAGAAAGAGGATGTTAAATTTATCAAATGTTTGTGTGGATGTCTTTATATAGTCTAACTTTTATTTTAGAGGGATTGATATGTTGATATTTTGGTGTCAAAATGGGCAGTACTGTTATACAGTATGGTTATAAAAACTGGCCAATACAGAACGATGCTCAAACTCTGGAAAATAATTTCTTTAATACATGCGAAATACTTCATTTTCAATGCACTTATCTCTTCAGCCTGACTGTATGATGAACAATTTTTTGTAACTTACAGAACATCTGACACTATATCAGTACTTAGGAAGAGCAATAGCCATCATTGCATTCAACTCATACTCAACAGTGACTTCTTTCTTCTTTATAGTAGTCTTCACTGAAATGGGCAAAATTTTGCTGGAAAAATTCATGCTACCTGTCCAAAGGCTCCAGAAACATCAGACAAATAATACTTTTTTTAATGTTTTATTTTGCTTTGAGTAATGCTTATGCAACAAAAATAATAATCTATATACCATTCAATATACTAGGAACTCACTGCTTTATGTCAGCCATATGATAAAACAGCAAATGTATGTGGAGAGTGAATACCCTCACTTAGAAAACAGGAGACATAATGCATACCCAAATGAGCCCATATATATTTCAAGGACAGTCACAGCAGTTATTTATATATGAATTACCTTGTGGTGAGCTCTGTGCTGTCACAGCTGATTGACTACTGAAACCCAAGCCAGGTAAAGATTGCCTGGTTTATCTCTCAGCTACACAGCTCTGACTACAATGTAGACGTGATTAACTCTAGCATACCTATTTAGCTGTATTTATCTTTGTTGTCTAAGAGTCTTGATGTGATCTTTTTTGTTTTTCTGTTTGTTTGGTTTTTTTCCCTTTGCTTTGTCCTGAAATAGTGTGAATTGGAGGCATTAAGCATTGCTCAGTAGCTAATACCTGCTTTTGCAATCTGCTGGCCCACTGGGCAAATGGCTGGATGTGGGAGTTCTTCTGTCCTTAGGTCTTCCAGATGCGCCTTAGTTGAATAAAAATCTCTGCTTGCATGTCCTTTCTCATGTGAACAAGTTCTGGATGCTATGTATTGCTTGTCTCATCACCGCACATCAATAGTTCCTTTAACAAAAACAAACAAACAAACAAAAAAAGTTTGGTTTTATAATTATGCTAAGAATCAGAATGAAGTGACCGTTAAGTCTAAACAGTCCTCAGGATCCACCTCCATTTCTTTGGTATTGTAGCCTTTTTTGGGGTTTGTTTCTGTGATAATTATCCTTTGCAGAGTGATGGGTTAAGTCAAAATGAGCTTCATTTGTGTTTTCTCACTGAGGTGTTCTTCCAGATTCAAAAGTTGTCCTGTGCTTCTAACAAAACCAAGATAGCTTTGCTTCCAATCTCTTACCACTGATATCCTTGATTGGTGCTAAAAGATTTCTAACACCACATTTGAAGCTGGATGGTAGGGAAAAACTTTATTAAGTTTGGTTTGTTCTTAGGAAGTTTTCAAAGTCAGCACTAGTAACATTTGAACCCTTGATAAAGTGTTTCTTGTAGTCCCTGTAAGATGAAGTTTCATCTCACTTTTCCACACACAGTTTTTTCTATTCCAAGTGCCATCTTGAATAAACACGCACTGAAATTAAAAACCCTCTCCCTTTGTTTGACCCTGCAAAACTACATGTCCATGAAGCTGCTGGCCTTCCTGGGAAGAGAATGTAAGAGAAAACATATCACTGATGCCACTATTTTTTTCCTCATTGACAGACTGTCACGATATGTAGTTCATGGGAAATATCTTGTAGTTAAGCACCTGGATATATTTCATATCGTGCTTTATTTCATTCTGGGCGAAGGGAGGAAGGCAGGGGGAGGGTGGAGCGCTGCTTCTGCGTCCTGCAGTATACATGCAGATCTCAGTGAATCACACTAACCCTTTCAAGGTTATGAATAGCCTGCAATATATATTGCTGCACCAGGAAAGGATATGATCCTTTTATTTTTTTCTTATCTGGGAAGCCTTTTCTGATGGCAGGTCAAGGGTGTCCCAAGAGTAATGCAATCTCCTCTGGAAATTTCAAAGAACATGATGATTATCTGCAATTGACTGAGGACATCTGTGCTGGCATACTGACACCCTACCTAATTGATTATCCCAGATTCACACAGTTACATTCAAAACCAGGGCCCCAGCTGAACAAATGCCATGGCTAACACCCCCTCGCATTTCATCAAAAGTTCCACAAGTGGTTTGTTGTCTGTCAGAGCAGGGAACGTGTATGTATGCTGATTGTATTTTATCAGATTTTTCTTTCTGTTGTTGGGAAAACCCCTATAAAACTTCAGCCAGTAGGCTGGAGGCATAACTAAACTGGTTATTAAGAATACCCGTGGCAAAACCATCCTTACCCCTGGCTATGAGGGAGCAACATTAACAAGTGACTTTGTCCTGTAACTCAGAAGGTGCTGAGGGTTCTGAGGGCAGTGCCTGGAAAGGTCCCCTGGCTCTTCCCCCAGGGACTTGCTTTCTTCAGTCCTCTAAAAGAAACAAAACATTCGGTAAAGCCTAATAGTGCATGATCATCTCTGTGTTTTTCAGTGGGATGGTGGCTTTAACCTTGACTTCCACAGGAGTGATTCTCCCTTCTAGTCTCTGCAGCTGACCACGTGCACTGATTTTATATAAAGATAAACAGTTTAAGCAAATTCTCATCGCCTCTAGTGAGTCCAGTCCCCATCTATTGCCGACAGATGTTTATCATCATTTCTGCCAGTAGTGAAAACGCCATCAGTCCTTAATGTAACATACGGGATACTTGTCAATATATTTTCCACAGCAATCTATCCAGCAGCTGACAATTTAAGTGTGAGTGTGTATTACAGTACCTCTCTTAAAGTTTGTTGATACGTAAGTGGGAAGTCCATCGTAATAAATTTTCTGTCTTTAATTTCAGTAGCAGGTCATGCTTGTATGTAAAGGAACAACACTTAGTCAGTGGCAAGTTTATGATTCCTGCAGACACAGATCATGTAGTTATGAGCATTACAGATAATGTCTCTTAAAAGCAAATTAAAAACATGCAGTGAAAAATTGAAACTATTCTTCCCCAACTCATCTAACTCACCTTTAATTTTCGTGACTAAACAAAGGACTGATCTACTTTTGGCTTGACTATATGTCAGTTCTTCATATGGATCTTGGCTGTAACACTTTTCAAGGTACTTTCTGTGAAAGTGATTGGGTGGACATCCACAGCATAGCAGGAGTTCTTATAGCTGATCTTTGCTTAATGTATTCTGACTTTCTGTCCTGATCATCAGAACCAGGATGTCTTTGAGGTGATACAAAGCCTACTATCTGGGTGAAGCCTGTAGTTAAAGTGGGGTTTTGTGGATTATTTCTGTATTTGCAATGAGGTCACTGCAGTGCGGATATGTTCATTCATTATCACAGCTGCTGAGCTCTCTGTCTGCTTCCACCTGTATCGTTACTTAATACAATCCATCTCACTGTCTCCATTGTAGTAACGGGTAAGAGCTAAAATGAAAGCAGTTACAGTTTCTTTCTCTCCCTTGGTGTAAAATGTGCTGTGACAAGAGGTCTGCCCACTTTGGCTCCTTGACGGGTAATAACCTTAGGTTGATCTGCTTTAAAATTATAAATTAGTGTACAGAAATGTCCATAACAGCAAGAGAAACAGAAGCCTCTTATAACTGGCTTAACGTTTCACTGTAATGGAAAATATCTGTTTCATCTAATTTTTCTGCTTTGAGGAAGATTAAATTATAGTTTGCTAGACATGATCTCGGATTTTCTCCTGACTGATATCTGAAGTTAATTTGTCTTGCAGCATATTTTCTAGAGCATTTCCTATGCTGATCAATGCTCAATTAATGGTTTAGTTCCACCCATTTATTTTGTTTTCGGCTTTCTCATTGATTAGGAAATTTTTTCTGTTCAGCAATTAAATTTGACATTGGTGTGTTCTGATATAAAGGAGCTCAGAGGAACAAGAATGGAAGTTGCCTTCAAAAGATGGCCACCTGGGAACTTGTGACCTTCAGTTGCATTGCAAGAGAATGGGAAGGAAACTCCCACTTGTAAAACAGAAAATAATAAGTTAGAACATGTCTTTGTGCTACACTACTTTGGAAAATGCAGTAAATGCTCTCCTGACCATTCTACTATACTGTTTCTGCTCCAAAATGTCATCCAGCTATTTGCTTACAGAACTAAAATGTTGAGTTTTCTTATTTGTTTGTTTCTTTTTTTTTTCCCCTGGAAAACAAACAAGGATTTTTCTATGGTTATAGAATTAGCTAGTTGCAGCCTTTCAGATTACAATAACTTTCATTCAGCTTTGAATTTTTGAATGTAGTCCTTCTCTACTTTAAGTCTCTACTTCTTGACCTCGATGCTGTGGAAGCACACAGTTTGATAGCAGCTATTGTCCCTATTCCAAAAGCAGGTTGGTGTTATCTCTCAGGTGTTCTCGTGATTTGTTCTGGAACAGGCAAACAAATACTACAGATAACTTTATTTCCTTTTCAGTTCTTAATGCACTGAAAAATGTATAGAATTGGCTAAGGATGGGGGAATTTCCAATAAGCTGTGGGGTTTCCTCCATTAAACTCTCCATATCTGAAGTCCAGCTCAGTGCAAGGAGAATAAAAATACTTCCCCTCTCACAGGTGTGTCATAAGTACGTTGAAAAAATGATATAATGCTTAGATACTGTAGTAAGGGGAACTGTGAATGTCAGGAAAATAGGTAAGTCAAATTCTAAGGAGAATTTTAGAGGAAAAGGTAAAGGAATGATCCCAGGAATATCCTCCAGCTGCTTTGTGCTTCTTTTACACAGCAACACGGGGCTAGACATAGCTTACTACACCTGGGTACTCAGTGCAGCCCCGGACAGAAAGGGGCTACCAGAGAATTCTCATAAATAGGCACTATCCCCAGACATGGGGCGGGGGGTGGGAAGCTGTAAACACACATGCAAAACACACTGTGTGTGAGAATGAAAAAGGTTGTTTTATTTGGTCAAGGCATACAGATGACTGAAAAGACACAGAAGGGAGTAGGCTATTTCATCAATTTAGCAGCCTGGTGCAGGGGTTAGGAATCGGTGGTAATTATTTAGCCTCCCAAAGGAATTCAGCTCAGTGTAAGAGGGATAAAATTGTATATAATAGCATTGTAAATAGTAGGAAGTCTACCAGTAACATGGGGGGGGGGGGGGTTTGCCTTTTGTCTTATTGTTGTCACACAGAAAGGGAACAATCATAACATTGGTATTAAGCGTGGAAAGTATTAATTGTTTCCAGCCTTTACTGTCTGTCCTGAAAAAGGTGAAATAGTCAACCGAGCCTCTGTGTTTTGACCCACCGTTAGGCAATCGTGGTTCAATTAACAGTCAGTCTGTAAAACCTGAAGCATCCTGCAAATGTTGGCCTTAAATTACAACATGGCAGAAAGGTGCTTTTGCTGCAGTCAAAATACATGAGTGAACCTCTGCATTTTAGGGGAAGATACCATCCCTCACCTGCTGGCCAGGGAACTGGAAAAGCCATCAGATTTGTAAGGGAGAAGTGTGCTACGAAATTTATCATTCACATTGTGAGGAATCTTTTAATCTGATGATGTTTCGATTGATATCAGACAGACAATAGATTATGACATTTTCTTTGAAATTGTGAAATACAGTGCTTGCATGTATATAAATGCACATATGTATTTGACTGAATTTCCTTTGGACAAGGTATTGGCATCCAACTAAATGGATAGTCTGGATAAAATGAAATATTTCAAGAAATTTAAAAAAATCATTATTCACAGAATGAAAGTATATAAACCCATTTCTTCAGCTATAGGAATTGAAATTAGTTTTAAAGTAAACAGTTTTAATTAATGATTGCTAACTGATAACGTCTTGAGCTTTCCTCAACACTGCTGGTCAGTGGAAAAGCCACTTCAGCAATATTGAACAAAGGATTATCCCAGGGTGTACTGTAAATTGCATTAAGATATCAGAAAGAGTTCACCCAAGCAGCAGAGGCTGCTGCATCCTTGACTGTAATCAGTAGAAAGGAAGCAGTAGCTAAGATTATATTTGAATTTAGCTAGTCTGTGACAGGAAAAATCCTGTTAGTCATGCATTGCTTTGGAATATTCAAGTGCAGCCTGTGTTGGTTTGTTTGAGAAATAATCCTGATTTAAATGTTAAGCTTCTGAGGGCTAGTTTAATTTAAAGAAGATAAACCATGGGATTGTATAACGTATTTGCCACAAAGGACCAAAGAACAAGCTCTATATTTGAGATACTACTTAGCAGTTTAAAGAGCCAGAGAAATTTGAAGATCTGAAGGCTGTAGAGATGTTAAGAGTTCAGTAACACTTTTTCACATGTTCTGTTGCCATATGTGTAAAAATTAAGAGTGCCTGTTCCATTACACTAATTCAGGCTTGCAGCAGCAGCAATGAAGGCAAATCTGTCTATCAGCAATGACAGCTTTTGGTCATGGATCTAGTTTATTTTGTGGCATACCTGGAGAAGCAGTGGTGCAGCAGACATGTGGCTGCTGAATGCCACAGCTCCAGAGTGCCCGCCCCAGGAGGTACATCACTGCTCCAGGACTCACGTGGGCTTGTTTCTATTCCAGCAAGCAAAGTTTAGGTCTCCCTTCATACTTTTGTTTCTTTGTTCGTCTTGCTTCACTGTGTATGTACCATCTGGATGAAGATGGCTAGACATTTCTGTAACGTAATCGCAAAATGGAGGTTGGCGGGGAGCTCTGGAGGTCACCTCATTCCTCTGCCCTGCTCAAGCAGGGCCACCTAGGGCAGGCTGCCCAGGAACACATCCAGATGCCTTTTGAATATCTCTACCAAACAGAGACTCCACAACCTCTCTGGGTGAACTGTGCCAGTGCTATATCACCTCACAGCGAAAAAGTGTTTTTTAATGTTCAGATGGTACCTCCTGTGTTTCAGTTTGTGCCCGTTGCCTCTGGTCGTGTCACTGGGCACCACTGGAAAAAGCCTGGCTCTGTCCTCTTTGTACTTTCCCTTCAGGTATATACATACATTGACAAGACGCGCCCTGGGCCTGTCCTTCCCTATGCTGAACAGCCTCAGCTCTCCCAGCTTTTCCTCACAGGATTGATGCTCCAGTCCTTTAATCATCTTGGCGGACTTTGCTGAACTCTCCCCAGTAGCTCCATCTCCTGTACTGGGGAGCCCAGGACTGGTCCCAGCGGTGCAGCTGTGGCCTCACCGGCACTGAGCAGGGGGAGGATGGCCGCCCTCCACCTGCTGGCAGCGCTCCTCCCAGTGCCGCCAGGGTGCCTTTGGCCTTCTTGGAAGCCAAGGCACATGGCTGGCTCCCGTTCAACTTGGCGTCCACCAGGACCCCCAGGGCCTTTTCCACAGAGCTGGAAAAAGCATATAGAACTTAAAATATTTGTAGAAGTTTTGAGCGGATCATTAGCCGATACAAATTAGTGGAGCGCCGTAGAACAAATTCTAATGGGCGGCTAATCAGTATGTCGAAGCATAGTGGTGAAGCCTGTGATTGGCTTGTGACCACTGTGTCTCCAGAAATTAAAATATTTACTTTTAATATTACTTACACAGTTTTAAAGTTTAATATGCATATAATGTATAGAAGAAAAAAATAACTGTAATTCCATTAAGTTTAAAATTACTTCAGACAGTGTTTTGACAATTTTTAAACTAAATAAGTTGATTTTCCCTGGGTAAAAAGAACTTATTTCACAATTTTATTCCATTATATTTAAATAAAAGCATATAAAATAATAATTAAAACATAAAAATCCTGCAATATAAAAAGAATCTAGTTGTTCTGAGATGCATGAAAAAGATCATGCCATCTGATATTTTTCTGGTGTCATCACCAGCAAAACAGAAAAACATTTTCGTACTGTTCTGTTTAGAAGGATAGTATTCAGTGGACCATGAGAATCTGGCAAAAAAAAAAAAAAAATATTGAGGAAATAAGTTGACTGCTTTCAAAGGGCCACAAAAAGAGATAAATTCTGTAACCAAAACAAATGTTATTTACATCAATCAAGAACTTTTCTGTTGTTGTGGTGGTGGTATTATTGTGTTTCTATATTATATCAGAGCAAATGGTTGAGTATAGTGATTCTGACCTTTGTATTCTGATTGAATTTGAAATACATACTACCTTTTTTAAAAAAAAAACAACAAGAGGAATATTGGTAATGACTTAATGATCTTCAGAGTGAAACATGCAAGGGGGATTGTGCTTTAGCTAAGGTGGTACTTTAAATTCCATACCCTGGGATTTCCTTACAGGTTCTGGATGGACACAGCTGAATATTTTTCTTTGAAATCGCCTTTTGTGATACACAAGTTGCCCTTGTAATGCAGTAAAACGTGTTCAATACATACAAAACATAGGCGTTATATATAAAAGCTTACTGCTGAGGTGGCATTAATGTACTCTGTCTTTTTGAATAGAAAGAAATGGACAGAAAGGAGCTAAGATTATTTTTTATATATATATATATATGGTTTCATATTTCATCGTCTATTCCAAGTAGACTTAATGAAATTCAGAATACCAACCAGGTATCATAGAGAAACCATATTGGGACATTAAAATGAACAACAGTAAACATAAACATAAAGTCTCTTTCAGATTCCAATTACAACATAGCCATCACTCTCCATTTTCTTTAGTTCCCAAGGAACACAGGGAAAATACTACTCAATAACCTAAGATATGATTTAGTAGCAAGCTATGTCATTGTAGCACACACTAGGAATACCTTTACATAAGAGTTTACTTCATTCTATCTTGCCCAGTTAGGTTGTTAGGAATTAGTGAAAAAGGTGCAGTATCTTTTAAATCCATAATTTCATGTGATGTGTAGGAAGTTTTTGCATAGACTCAATATTTTTTTGAAGGTAGAAAACTGAGCAGGAAAACAAAATGTCTACTATTAATCTAGGGAACATACAGACCGTTCTAAGCCAGGCAAGACAGCTGGATGCGTTTATTTTGAGATTAGTGGACATCCCAACCATAAAGACAGTTTTGTGCCTGAAAAATTTCTGTGGAGTTATTTTAATACACACCTCTGAATGAATCAATCAATAAATAAATACTGAAATAATTATTCAAGCTAGTGCAAGAATTGGAGACAGTGCCTTGAACATGGCATGGACACCAACGTGAAAATCAGAGGTAGTATTTCGAAAACCATTTAAGGGGTCACAAAGTTCACACTGAAAAAGTATGATAAAAACATTGTGAACTTTCCTGTGGTATCAAAAATTACAAAGAGGAGGGTGTAAAGTTCCTTGTTTGTACTTCCCATTCAGCTCTCCCCTGATTCATCACACTCTTCACCTTGTTTTCTTTGTTCCTATCCTCTATTCTGCTGTTATTTATCATCTTCCTGTAAATGCACTCAATCATTTTCTGTTGCTTTTCTTTTCATGTTATTGTTCAGTCTGTGGTTTGATTTATAGATTACATGCTGAAGTTTGGAGAGAGCTTTCTGTTAAACCTATCATCTCCCATGTGGAAATTATGGCAATTGCTTTGTGTAAAAGCCTGAAGACACTTAACTGAGATTTCCTTTCTGCTCCCCACCCCAGAGGGGCAGTGAAAGCAGCTGATGGCTTTTCATCCAGGATCATATTGGAGCTGCGATGGGGCAGGGAGGGAATCTGTTGCGTGGGAGGCTGGCGCCAGGGACCATTTGGGTTTCATACCAACTTCTCCATTTGAAAGTCTTCCTCAAGTAGCCGAAGACCATTGACCTTCCCAGAGTGTTAGGAAGATGTGATTCAGTATTTGCAGAGGGTGGGGAAGCCTGAGATACTGTTGTGTGTATGTCTGAGAAGGAGAGAAGGTTGCTCCCCTTTTTTCCTCCAGAATTCAAGGGCTGGGAAAGTCTTTGGCCTGTGATACTTACTTCCTGTCAGTCCTTTCTTTTTAGAGATGTCCTTCTATTTATATCTTATTAAAGCATTGATAAGAGATCTTAGAATATGAAAGAGAGGATAGCTTTATTATTTCAGATAAAGCTATGAAAGTAAACGTGTATTTGTTGTGTTACTCTGTATGCCAAGGCTCATTAATGGTTGCTAGTTTTGCTCAAGCCTATGAATGAAATTGGGCTGTTGCTTCGTAAAGGAGAAATTAACTCTTAGATATGTGTTATATGCACTAAATAGTCCAGGAAAATTCCTAACAGCCTTTTTTTTTTTTTTTTTTTTTTTTGGGGGGGGGGGGGTGGGGGGTGTAGTCGTCCATCCTCAAGATACAAAGAAACATTCAAGGAAAGGAGAACCAGTACTTACAAAAACACATGCCTGACATGTTTATGAAGAAAATAAAACATGAGTAAGATGAAAATGGTATTCAGGTACAAAGTTTTGAAGCTAAGCCTTAAGTCATATACATGTTGACTACATATTGATCTTCCAAGAAAGGATTTTTAAACAGAGCAAACTACATAAGGGGAAGAACTCTAGCTGACTACAGAGACATTGCCAAGGTGATACATTCTTGGTGCAGTAACTTCAGAACATACTTTCAGATAGAAAGCAGGAGATACATGCTACAAAATGTTAAGCCATATTATGTTACTTGCGCATTTCACTAACCTCCTGATAAATCTGCGAAATTTCAGCATACTTCTTGGTTGGGAGATACTAATGGCTTAATAGTTTTTAACTTGCTTTTCTCATCTTTCTCAAATCAAAGGCAATATATCGGTATTCTGTGAGATAACTGGGCTTGAATCATTTCAACTCTTGCTCCCCATAAAAACAAACTCCTGTGTCAGACATTCCCTACCTGTATCTGAATTTTCTTGCCAAGAAAACCGGAATGTGAACCAACATGCGAAAAGTGAAAATAACCTGGGGGTTTGAGCTGCAGCGCAGGCTGGGGTCCCAATGTAACATGATGTTACAGTCACAGTTCTGCCTTGCTTTCTCTTCGTAAAGAGGAGGAACGATATTGGGCTCTCACACCAGCGAAATACGTAACACGTTAAAGGCAAAGATTCGTTCTGAAAGCCCAATGTGAAGAATCAATTCTAATCCATAACTGCTTGTTGCGAGTAGCTCTTTCATGCATGAATAGTAATACTGAATTCAACGAATGCACAGGTGCTTGGTTTCTCTGAGATAGCCAAGTGCCGGGTTTTTTTCTGCTTTGTGATTCCTGGTGGAGATAGTACACCATGTTATGAACAGAGATGACTGAAATATTCTAAAACCAATGGATAATAATGGGCCAAACCTCTGAATATAAAAGAAATAGTTTCTCATATATTTACAGTCTGCTATGGCTCTTGAACATCGGCCTAGGTCCTGATATTATTACACTACAGTTTCATGCCTGTTCCAGCATAAAAAGAGTTAACTGGCCTGACCAGTAAATGTGTTCCTTCATATTTGTAAGCTCCTTTGGCAATTCCAGTACTTATTAAGGATGACTGATTTTTATCTATGGCTTGGATTGCTTGCTTAAAAAGCACGTTCTCTTCCTAAGCCAAAAATAATAATGATTGCAGAGTGATGCTTCTGCTTCCCGGCATTCTCTGGGACCTAAATCAGAGCATGACACAAGTGTGACTGGCATAGCTACTGATACAGCAGTTATGAAAGTACTTTTTTCAGAAATGTACACTGGCCTACAATGTGTATTGTCATACTTCTCTATATTAACATTGATTTTAAGTTACAGTCATTTCTTTTATTGCAATTTTCACAGGAAAATCATATACTAGCTGCTAATATGCTATCTGTCTCCAGGATGCTTGAGTAGCTGAACCTGATATTAGTATTGCACTGACCTTGTAAATTTTACCTTTGAGTTTATTTGGGTTTTGTAATGGATTTTTTTTTTTTATTATTGTATTTAAGCTTTAAATCTTGTTTGATGTGTTAGAGGACAAATAACCGCTAATGAAACTGATGGTACTGTCCCTTTCAATTACAAAGACAAAGGAATCAATGGGACTCATTTCACACATTAAATGAGGTTGGTATTATTTAACACTACAATGAGGGACAATAACTGATGATAAATTACAAATACAGTCCTATTGGATTATGCATTCCTTATAGTGGTGTGAAGGATTAATTAAATTGTGTAGGAAGCTGCAATACATGAAGTTTTCTCAACTCTGCCTCAGCTGTCAAACCATAGGATGAGCATGTGAAGCGTGCTTTTCTTTTTACTTCTTTGAGGGGAGAAAAATCAAGTAATGCATTTAATATTTTTCTGTACATGCGTTTAGATGGACCATCATCAGTCTTTAATTGTTAATTTCAGCAATGCCAGGGAAAGAAAACATAAAATTAGGAGGGAAGTCCTAAGATAAATCTTAGATCCTAAACACAGAAACTATCATTTGTGTAAGGCAAGTATTCAGTTAAACTATGTATCTTAATTTTTACTGTACACTAGATATATGAAATTAGTTCATATTCCTCCTCGGTCACTGCAAGTAAGTGCTAGTGCACTTTTCTACACTAGCATTGGCAGTTCTTTTGTAAGAAAGAATTTATAAAGATTCATTCAAATTATTTCTGGAAAAACAAACCAACTAAAAAAAACCAGCACTAAAATAAATGTATTTATAGCAGTGATTTCTGTAATGTCTTCATCCACCAGATACAAATGGATCCCAGCAGTACCTCCCAGCAGCAAGTGGGTTTTACATGTTTATTTTGACTCATGTATTTAAATGGGTAAAGGTATGAGGCTTGATATTAACTTCTTAAGGTTCCATTTAATACTCTTCTGCTTTATTCCCACCGTTAGTCTCCCCATGTGCTCAGTAGTTCCGCCTGGTACCCCTTGCCCTATCAAGTGAGCTCAGTTTCCTCAGCCGTCTGGTTACAAAGGAGTAGAGAGACGACCATAGCCCACCTTCGCCTCTGGGAAATGCACATTTACAGCTCGATCAGCCAGGACTGCTGTTCCAAGGTGAATCTGGGGCGATGCTCAGGTGAGCCTTGCTGGAAACTTTAGCCAGATGATGAATTTTTTGCTCCAGTGTCCTGTGCAGTTCTTCTAGGAAGATTACCTGGTTCTGCCTCTGGGCTGGCTGCTCTATTTCACTAGCCAATTTCTTTGAAAGTGTAAATGTTAGAGGCTGTCGAGGATTCAGCTTCATTGCTGACTTCCTATATTGTGAGGATCTCCCTTAGTCACTGTGGCAGCCTCTACAGCTTTGTTGTGATGCCCTGGCTCTTTTACAGGTAGGTAACATGGGATAACGTATCACAGATAACATCTCTCCTTCCATACAGCGCATTGTTTTCTGCTGAATCTGGGGCAGGCTAACCAACATAAAGGAAATGCTCTAACCGATGTAGGCCAATTTAGGAATGTATTTGGACAAGTTACTAGATACCCTTTTATTCTATGAAATACAATCTTGTGAAATGTAATATCAGTATCAAGGATCGAAAACAAAAACCCCAAACAAAACCAGACACCTTCTCACATGAGCAAAGAGTTGCAAGATCTGTTATGCTGGGAGTCACTCCGTTACTTACTTTCTCTTCCCACTAGGAAGAAAATTAGAAAGTTAAATATGCAATTAGAAGGTGTTTCCTAAGAGATAAAATTATACCTTTGACTGACCTTGTGAGGTATTTATAACGTTGGGAAGTATTATTTCAAGGTTTTCTGCAACCTGTTTTTGTAGTCTGTAGTTCCTTTTTTCTTTTAATATTTTTTATGTAGTGATGGCAATACAGCAAACTGTCAGTCACAACTAGCTCATGCACATCCTCCTGTCAGTATGTGTGTGCAGCACTGTGGAGATCTAATGGAGCAAGGGAACGAAAAATCAGAAGGCAAAGTCATCCCTGTATGACTTTGAAAAGTCACTTAACCTTTTTAAACAGGAGCTGTCACAAGTGGACTCAGCTGGGCTCGTTCTCCTTTGTTGTGTCTGGGAAAAGATCTGTGCATGTTAATCAACACTTCCACCTCCTGCACTTCTGTTTCAAGTCTTGAAAATCCCATCTGCTTCTAGCTCATACTCACAACATCAGAAATTTAAACCTTTTTTTTTTTTCTTCATTTAAAAGAAGCGTTTTCAACTCTCTTGTTGAAAGTAAACTTCCAGAGAATGCTTAAAAACTTCAAATTAATGCATGTTAAAGTCACAAACAGGAAAACAGAAAGCAAATTAGAACACAGGATCTGAACGGTATTTTAAAATCTTGTTATTTGAGAGGTCTTGATATATAGTGCTATATTTTTGTGGACTAATTATAGTGAGAGTTGTTCCTTTTGAATGGCAAGCAAGCCTTTAATACAAAAATTGCACAGTGTTTTATTAAGATATGTAGAAAGTGCTTAGCTTCTGCATGCTGTAAAATAATGTTGAAAACTCAACAGTCCCTGAAAAGAAAAATCAAATTCTATTATCCCACTTAAATGAGAATACACTTAAGAAAGGTTAATTGCGCTGTTCTGACTCCAAGCCATCTATCATCATGTTGAGAGAACATTTCCTTCACTGGTGGGAACAATGATAGGTTGTAGCAGTGATGGTATAAATTTAATAGTCACTTTTTCATGTGGATGTATGCACTTGCAAAAATAATGCTTTGGGATTCCCAAGTTGTGACAATGTAGGAAGTTGTGATTAGAAAAAATGGTGAGAAAGGGCTTGAAATTTTCAAGTATATTTCATTGACAGCAAATGCAGAACAAATTATATTTAGTAACCGCCTTTTAAAATTATTTCTAATTAGTGAGACATTCTGTCAGGTGCACTTTTCTTTTCATCTTTGAAATTTTACCTTAATTTTTTGACAGACTAGTCTCATAATGAATCCAAAAGAAAAGGCAAAGCACCTAAGTCATCTAATCTACAATTAACTCTATTAATTTCCTTGAAGAACAAAAAAGATTGAATGGAAAATGTTACACGTTACCTGATTCATCAGAATTATTGTTCAACCTAGGAATAGAACTTCAAGGCATATTTATTCTGCTAAAGGCACATCGCTGCAAGGTAAAAAACTTTGCAATGAAAGTATTTTCTGATCATATGTTAGTGTGTGCAGTAAGGTGAGAAATCAAATCCAACTCAGTGACATGCCTTTAGCCTCTGCAAATTTAGTAAGTGAGAGAGATTTTTCCTCTAATTTTATAACTAAATGTGATCTAAAAAAAGAAAAGTGAATTTTCTATAAGGGAAATGTTCTTGACTGTTGAAGAAATCTTCTGTGATGTGCTTTAATTTCAGTCATTCTGTGTTTGCAAAATCATTTCAATGTTGTAGTGGTGGAAGCAACGAGGAATGTTTATTTCAAATTCTGAATGACAAATATAACTTGGAGTCCACAATTACAAGTGCAACATAGATAGCATAGATGCAAGCCATAATTATGCCAAAACCAAGTAATGGTTCTGCTTCTTCTGAATGTCACCTGCCTCTTCTCCCATGTCCTTGGAAAGTAAAGAGAGAGGGTCAAGACCAAGGGGCCATGCCATGAATGTTTTGTTTCTGATGTGCAGTTCTACTCAGTGAATGCAAACCAGCAAACCCCTTCTGTTTATGATGAAACAGCTGTAGGTAGCTATTGCACAGAGGAAGGAACATTCTCATCTGAGCATATTCTTAAACTATTTGGAGCTTTTTAGATTAAAACCAACGTGTTGCATTCTAACAGTTTCTTCTTTGGCACCATGTAGATCTGCCCAGAGAGCTGATGTAACATCCCCCAGGTGTGAAATCCCCTATAACCAGAAAGTCCCAGAACGCTGCAGTGGTTTGTTTAGCTCGATTTCACTGTGACACTTGTCTAACATGGGTTTTATAGTAATCAGATGCTCAAGTACCAAAGCCATGAGTATTTGTGTGGCAAATTTTATATTGCAGAAAAGTTTCACAGTTTCAGCCAGAGACAAATCATTAGTAGAGCTTTATTCAAAAGGCAACCATGATGCAACTCTGTTTTCTGTTGAAGGCAGCATTAAAAATCCCTGCTGCTTTTGGCAAGATCAGTTAAATCTACACTAAGCCCCTCTGAAAATCCTATTTTAGAAGCTTTATGCACAAGTTAGCAGTTCTGTCCACACTCACAATTACCAGCACCTAGTGTTCCCAAGGGCATTGGCAGGAGCATCATGTTAAGCGCTGTCCCTTAATATTATGTGAGTGGGTTATGTGTGTGATGCTGTATCTTTCTGTCTTTCTAACCTTTACAGCTTTCTGTCAGAGGAATGAAGTTACTCCAGTTTTTCACTACCTCTTAGGTTCTTTGTGAGAGTAGCATTACAGCGTTACACTGAAGGCTTTATCAGCCTCTAAGATACCTTTTAACTTGTCATCCTGTAGTGTCCTGGTATCAGCTGGGATAGTTTTAATCTTCTTCTTAGTAGCTGGTACAGTGCTGGGTTTTGGATTTAGGATGAGAATAATGTTGATAACACACTGGTGTTTTAGTTCTTGCTAAGTAACGTTTACTCTAAGTCAAGGACTTTTCATGCGTCCAATGCTCAGGCCAGTGAGCAGGTGCACAAGAAGCTTGGAGGGAGCAGAGCCAGGACAGGTGACCCAAACTACCCACAGGGATATTCCATAGCATAGAACATCATGCTTAGTATAGAAACTGGGGGAGTTGGTGGGGATCTGCTGGCCACTGCTCAGGGACTGGCTGGGCATCACTCAGCGGGTGGTGAGCAAGTGCATCATTTGTTTTTCCGCTGGGTTTTATTCCTCTCTCTCCCCCTCTCCTCTTCATTGCAATTATTATTGGTTGGTTGTTGGGTTTGTTTTTTTTGTTTGTTTTTTGTTTTTGGTTTTTTTAATTATTTCAATTATTAAGATGTTGTTACCTCAACCCACGAGTTTTACCTTTTCCCAGTCTCTTCCCTGTCGACTTGCGGGGGGGGAGGGAGGGGGGTGTCAGGGTGGAGTGAGCAAGCAGCTGCATGGTACTTAGTTGCTGACTGGGGTTAAACCACAACATGTGGATATGGGAGATTGGATCTTCTAATAGGAACAGCCAAGGCAGGCTCTAAAGCTCACCCTTTCCAATTATTTTTTTCATTAACCACAAACACTTGTCTCCACCACAATGTTCAAACCCCAACTCCCTTTCCTTTTTTCCTAATGTATTACTTTTCTAAACCCATTTACTTCACGCTATTCACCAATCCATTCCCTAAATTACCTTGAAAACCCAGTAAGAATTAAGCTTACTCAGAAGAAATGAATGGCATCTGTTGTGGGGTATTACTTGTCACTAGGGGGAAAAAAAACAACCCACCAACAATTCCTTATGCCATAAGTATTTCAGTTTATGATAGAGGGAAACACCTTTAGGAAACATGAGCTGTGGAGGGATATTTGAATGATTAACTAGGGAATGAAAGTCACCTAACTAAAAAAAACCCCACACTGTAGATTTTTAAAGTTCTATTACTAAATGACAAGCATGCAGGTATACATAAGTAACAGTGCTGAATTGTTTCTGGTGCTCCTCTAGATAGCTCCCCCACCCCAAAAATTGTTTCAAAAAATGAAAATTCAATGTATGTTTGTGCGAATGTACATTGCTTTGAAGATTTGTGCCAAAAGTGTGGGTTTGTGTGGCACTCCTGGTTGTTTTTTGTTTTTTTTCTCTCAGTTTCCTTTTACATATTCAGCCAAGGCTTAGAACAACACCATGCAAAAGTAGCAAATATTTGAAGACGTGGCTGAAACTAAACACAAAATACCTAAAAATATTTTGTGACTGCAAGAAATTCATAAAGCAAAGGAAAAGTCTATTTGTTTAGCAAGTCTTATAAACACTACCAGTTTACACAAAAGTAACCGAACTTTAAGTTGGGAAAATCATTAGGCAAAACATGATGTGCACCCGCACGCACAGGCAGCCAGCCATGGAAGAGATGACATACAGATGTTAAACAATGGTGTATCTCTACCACTGAGAAATAATCTCAACAATAGTAACAAAATCCTAGGTGAAGGTCAGGTAAAAAGTATTTACTGCTGCTTGTTCTTTTTTCATTTACTAGGCATTGCTGAATAGGGATTATGGATTCTGACCACAAATTTCAACACACATTTCTATTTTTCCTCCACCTCTGTGTGACACTTTTTTTTTTTTTTTTTTTATCAGGACTGGAATGTATTCTAGTGAGCTTGAAATACCCTGACAGCTAACAGGCAGGTTGAATAAATTGTTGTTGTGTGCCTGGGGGTCTACATTGCCCTGACTCCTTCTCTTTTCTGTCCCTGTTCCTCTCCCTCCCCTTCCCCTCTCTCCCCTCATTTCCCTGTCCTGTCAGTTGTTGCAGAATTCCATTTTTAACGCATTGTGTGCAGTGTGTACAAGACTGTGTGCATGTGAAGGCTCATCTTCGTAATCATATTTTACCCTTAGTAGCACACTTTGCAGTGACAGCAATAATATTGTCGTGTTTGTAGCAAGGTATTTTACATGCACAAAATTTGGAGGTTTTGTGCTGCCTAATACTGTGCGCTTTTAATATCACATGCACTTCAGTGTACGTGATGTTGGTAAACCAGGCAGTTGCACCCAGGCTTTGTTCTGGATTGTCCCTTTGATCACGTCATGCGTTAAGGAGTCTATTTGCCAGCAAATAGAAGTTGCCCCTCTGACCTTAAAGAAGAATATTGTCCCTTCCCACTGCAGTAATGACTTCTTTTTCCCACATGCCCAGAAGGATGGAGCTTATGAACTGGATTCCTAATAGGTTATGCTGACAGGCAGTAGCGCTCTGGTGCATATGTTATAATTTTGCTGGCTTAAAATTGCATAATTTTTTTTTCTCTTTGAGTGACTATAATGTTTGGTTTGGGTTTCACTTTGCTGTGGCATGATATATTCACAACTTACAATGATATGGGTGTGTTTATTAGAAGCATTTTCAATTTATTTGTATGTATCACATCAGGACCTTTCAGAATTTGCAAGGTGTGTCGTGTAGCTAGAACTGACCCGGATTCTTAATTACTAGGAGTTTCTACACTTTCTGTACAAATGAACAAAGAGAAGAGTGAGAGGTAGGGTGTCCGTGGCACTGAAATATTTTAAAGGTCAAGAGTTTTTTTGTGCAGCACGGCTAAGTGCAGGCTGAGAAGCTGGGCATAAACTTTTGTTTTGTACTTTTGCTTGTTTGCCTCGGCTCCAAGCTGGTGCAAGCGACTCAGGAATGTTTTGTGTGGGCTGTCTGGTGCTGATCTCTTCCCAGGCTCCATGCACCCATCCTGGGGGGAGAAGAATACCCTCGAAGGTGTTAAGGCAGTGGCATTCCTCCTCCAGAGGTACCTGATCCATGGCCCGAGTGTGCCATGGGGGTGGTAGGACTGGCTGAGCTCAGACCTGAATTGGCTGATGCAAGTGACTGACTTGGGCTGACCGACCCGCGGGGTTTGCCCTTTGTTGACTTAGAAACAAAAGACAGGACGTTCGTATGTCAAAGTAGTTGCTACCCTCATCTTTCTGTCTTGATGAAGCTCAATATGCTGCATGTCAAGCAGGTACTGAACTGCTGGCAGCACAGTTTGACATTGAAACGCTGGGCTGTAAATTGTGGCACCTGTGGGCTGATTCATTTTTGGTTTAGGTGTCAGGCAGAAGAGATGGATGAAGACCGTGAGAAATAAACTGATAAGCTTCCCTGTGGTAACCCATCTTCCCTCATAAATACAGTTCTTGGGCTTTTTCTTGTCCAAGGCTGACTAATGACTCGAAAAAGGTCCTTCTGCTTTCTATGGACAGATATTAATTAGTTCACTGTATCCCTGAGCTGTATGTTGTAATGTAATTTCTGGAGAGCACAAAGATTAATTTCGGTGCTAGTTACGTTTCATAATGAACTCTTAGAAAGTACAGTTTTGACATTCCTGACTTCTGTGATGTATCAATTCAAAACCTCATTTGTCTTGACTGAATTTATGGTGTGTGGTAATTTGAGAGAGATCATCTCTCTTTTATCAGCTATGCTTTTATCATTTTATTGTTGCCTCTACCATTTTATCTTCTGTACTCTGTGAGTTATATGGAAACAGAAATTTTCTTTAACTTAATTATACCTATAGGATATTTTCAGTACTTTAATTACATTTTTTGGACATCAGTTATGCAGTAGGCACTTTGTGAGATCTGAGCTTTTTGGGGGGACTGACAGTATTAATCCGCCTAAGGTCTCCACTTATAATCCTCTGAGGACTATCTGTGGGAGATGTATGTGCTTATCATCTGTCTTATTTCTGGAGAAATATTTTTAATTGTTTCCTACAGAACGTAAACTAAAAATATTGATAAGGGGCATTTTTTTTTTATGTACATGCTAGCTTCGTTGTGAGAATTAATCCACTTAAGTCTCGCATCTTAATGGCATCATATATACGGGTTAGATTTTAGAAATCTTCATGAAACTGAATTTAAACTGCAAAGGCAATGTTTAATATAAATGTAATAGGAATCTGTTTTGTAAGTATATTGTTCATTGCAAACCTCACTAAATCAGAATTAGCATTTGCTTTAGGAACAGTGAGGGCTGAAACACATTCTGCTGTATTAAATTAGTTGGAGGGGGAGGATACCAGTAATAAGAAACATTGATGATATTTCTGCTGGAAAAATTAATTTAGAAAAAATAGTAAATCAGGCTGAAGTCTGAGTAAATAATAACTTTATTGGTAAACAAAGACATTAGATGCATTATTGTAAATTACTTCAATATTGAAGTTGTCTTTACTTGTAGATGGAACATACAGAAAATTTCAGAAGGATATAGTGAAATATGCCTAACAATTACATTCAAAAAACTGAATTTTATTTCCTTAGCATGCACACTAATGAGAAGAAAGCATAGAACTGTCCTGTTCAAAGTAAAACTACTTCAGCACATTTACTAATCCTTTCCATAATTTTGTAGCTATGATTCTTATAGAACGCAGAAAACTAATTAACAAGTGCTAAATTATTAAACATTATGTTCTAAATTACATCACACAAGTTTTAAATACTTGAAGATTCTTTATTGGGTCTTTCTAAAATGAATAAAAATTACATTAACCTCCAGCAGTCTTTATTTAAAGAAAACGTACACAATCTAAAATTTTTAAATAAATCACATCCTTTATCTTTATACATTGCTTAAGTTTGTCAAAGCAAGTTTATTGGGTATTTTTCCTTGAGGGAAGAAACACTGTATTTTGGGATTTTGATCGCATTGTATCATATTTTGATATTAACATATCAGCATTAGCTGTGATTTTTATTGCATGCATATTTTCCAGAATTTATCACTTCTGAGCAAAGCAGTGCTTTGCTTCTTTCCTCAGCCATCTGATTAAAAAGCCTTTTTGAGACACCAACATTACTGTTTTCTCAAAGTCTTTGTCTAAATTCTGTATGAGCCAATGGAAAAATTTCCATTGACCTCCACATGGCTAAATCACCTCTAAGGACATAGTGTTCTGTAGGGAAGTTTATGTGACTGCCACCTACATAATTAGTTCATGTGTGTGGGGCTTCACAGCTTTGCACCATATTGATTGTAGATCCTCTGCTTTCAAAATGTTTGTCTAATGTTCTTTAAGCAAGTGAAGATTAGTTGAAGCTAAACAGAACTTCATTCAACAGAAAAATAACTGGAAACTGCTTCCATAGTGTTGGAAATTTGACATGTCTTATTTTGGATCATTCTCTTTGACGTTCAGCTTTTATTGTGACATTATAACTCTCCAAATTTCCTTAATTTTGAGAGAATGAGGAAGAAGAATGAGAAAAAAAACCCAACAACCTTAGAACAGTATTAATTTTTAAGATAGTTGAATTGGTTTTGACATTGTATGCAGTAGAAACAACTTAAATTACTCCATGTGAGCATTTTGCGATATTCAAATCCTACTACCTCACCTAACAATTTCATTGGAGTTTTATTATGTGCCTGAGAGCCATAAGATATCCTCAAATCTCCGCTGCAGATCTCTGACATCTGGTTTTATTTTTGTGTTTATGGGGCTAGGAGCAGCCCCCATGGCTAATTGAAGACTTACTTCTGTGTTCCCTTTCTCCAGAAGTTGGATGACTCAAACTCTACTCTGTGGCTGGAGCAAAAATGAATATAATTAGTCCAAAGTGATATTATTCAGCATATATGGTATTCTAATAAAATTAAAACTGGGATGTATTGTAGAGCATACACTGTTATTAGTGTTGGCTGCAGTAGCCTACCTTGTTCAATACATACTGAGTATAAGAACCTAATACTTTTACACTAGTAAAAAAAGAAATGTTCAAGCTATGCAAAGTTATAATTCCTAACTGGTAATGATCCTGTTTCATAGGATCACTAGATTGTGAAACTGAGATTGCAAAATCAGGAATAAAAATAAATTCAGTGTATCACATTCAAATTTTTTAAAGAACAAATAAGCAAGTGAACTATACACACATTTCTCAGAACAAAATGCAAAGTGAGGTTATAGTTTCAGTGATACAAAAATTTACTAGACTTACGTTGCAACTTTTGGATTGTCACTTTGTACAATATATAACAGATATTTTAAACTCAGTAATAAATCTATTGTAGTCTCGCTCCTGTCTTATGAGTACAGTACATATACTTTCTGCTTTATTTGTCAAGTTCCAGGACAAAGCAATTAAGTTATAGTTTTGAGTAAATTATACAGCTTTTAAAAGTTTCTTGGTAAACAAAGCTGCAATCATTCACTAGACTATTGTAAATTACTTCTGTTTTATACTCTGTTTAATTATAGACTTATAATTACAGTCATATAGAGTATTTCAAAAACAAGTTCTGGTGTAGAATGTCTAACAGAATTTCATTTTAAAGAATTGCTATAAGAAGAGCACTAAACAGTAATTTTTACCTTATGGTTTTCAGACAAATTAAATGCACAAAACAAAGCAGATTTTGAGCAGATGACTCTTCAGGTATTGCAACCATGAAGTGAAAAAGGTCATGTGATTTTAGCTTTACAGTTTTTTAACTATTTTGTAAATTAAAAAGAGATGTTCAGACAGGAGTGGCAAGCACACTGCAACTGACCTCACTGGAGTGGAGATCGCTTTTTCTATATGAAGAACTTGGTTTAGAAGGTCATTGTGATACTGTATTTTAAGTTTCTTCGTTCTCAGACCTCTCATTTTCTATGCTTTTCTGCCAAAGACTGTTGGAATAGTATATCAGCTTCACAGCTCAAGCAAAGTGCCTGACAGAAATCTGACCAAAAACAAATCTTTTTTTTCTGCTGATTGTTTCTTTTTCCTTTTTGATTTTCATCTTGATTTTTACAGCTTTTCTTCATTGATCCTTCTTACCATTTTACTTTTCAAATTCTGCCTTATGATTTTCTTTTCTACAGTTCTCTTCTCTGTGCTCAAAGAAATAGGATGTTCTCGTGCTTTTTTTTTCATAAGGAGATGGAGAAATCCTTAAGATTTGAATAATAATAATAAAAAAAATCTGGATGATCTGCTGTCAGAACCAGAAATCTTGCATCGAGTACTGTTTCAAGAGTAAAAACTGGGAAGGTGGTTTTGAAGGAACCATCTGCTGGCACAGAAACACAGAATAAAAGATTTGGCTCCTGAAGCTATTCCTATGCACTCTAGAAAATTTTAAAACCATTACCTCTGTTTCAAGAATGGTGAAAAATACTGACATTACTGGAAAAGGTTGACTATTTCCAAGTGCATATGTTCCTGTTTGACAAATTGTACCATTTGGCTATGTATAAATCAGACTTTTATTCTAATGACTCTTGGTTTGCCAATAAAAGTGAAATATGTGCTACAATTATAAAATGCTGATGCAGAACTTCACAATTTAATTCAATCCAAATATTTATTCATCAATGTATGGTGGCTCAAGTTCAAAAGCACATGCTTGTATCCTGGAACAAATTGTATCCAGAGGTCTCAATCAATACTTTTGCAAATACTAATTAATTAGTTGATCTGTGTTGCAGAAGAACAAAATGTTCCTGTATATCAAAGGAATATTTATAGGTCTGATGAATCCTCACCTTAGGAATTTGAACTAAGAGAGCTGAGTCTGTATTTGATAGCGGAGGATTTAGAAGTTATGCCCTAAGCCTTTCACGTCTCAGCATTACAGTGTGAAAAACATTTCATGATAAGTGTGAGTAATAATCATAATGTCTACAGTCACTTGTCGTAGCCTTCGTTTCAGCTGGCTACATAGTTTGGGTCCAAATATTCTTAGATTTGTTTAATCATTTTTATCCAATATCAACAAAAATTGTGTTTTCTTCATGTTAAAATTCTGTTGTTTGAAATTCATCTGGCTATATTGGTGCCATTTATAATTGCTAGTATTGGCTTTAACAACAGTTGATACAGTGACATTTACAATCTTAACTTTATTAAACAAAACATGAAGAGGTGTTTTCAAAAAAAACAGTTTTCAAAACTTACTGCTTTCCAGACTTTCTTTGGGGTTAACTTTAAAAAGCCAATATGATGAACTTGAGTTAGTCATGAAATAAAGTTCAGACATTTTCCTGTAGCTGCAAATTTAATAGACTGTTTCATTACTCTGTTAAGTACTAAGTCATCCTTTGTTTATAACTCCTGCTGATTTCAAGAAAAATTAAGTAGATTTTTCCTACTTCTTCTTTCAGCTGGTTTGTTTGTTTGGTTTTTTTTTTTTTTTTTTCCCCTCTTTTATACCATTTTCTAACCTGTGACATAGCAAGTTAAAAGTTCCTAACTTCTGGTCTACATTGCATTACATAATGAGCACAGTAAGCATGGTAACGTATGAAGCAATTACATACATCGCTGAATCATGAATTTAAAATATCTTTTTCAAAACAAACCAAGCAGCAACGCGCATTACAAATATAAAGTGACTCTAGGGATTTGTGTGTGTGCACTGCACAGTTCTGCAGTGTGCTCACACTTCAGATTCAGTAAATGGACCTCACAGAGTGAAACTGCCGACATGTGCTGTAAGCAGAGAATTATGTCATGTAGTGTTAAGGCTAATAGGCTAAATTACAGATAAATGGAAATGGATCCACAGGTGGCCTTACAGTGCCTGCTACAAAGTGTAGCAGTTAGCTAGAGAAAAGCTATCAACTTACAAAACAAGACGTTAGGTATTTGCTTCAATTTATTCTCCATCTATTTCCTCACTATAAACAAATAGTAAATATATATCCTAATATATGTTGTGCGTACATATGTATCTGTAAGGGTATATATAATATATAGCCATGAAAAAGACTTGAACTGCTCCAAAGACAGGAAAAGAACAAATCCCTAGGAAGCTAAAATGAAGGGAATGGGCTTGTTAATTCAAGTGAGGACAACTGTGTCTGCAAAAAAAGATCCTCTGAATGTGTAGTCTGATAAGCCAATCAACTTTACGTTAAATGAATAAATTATTTAAACAAACTGAATTGGCATAACTGAAGTTATGACATGTGACTTGTCTGAGCTGTCCAGTTACATGGGTGCCATGTGAAGAAGTGTAGAGGATGGAGAGGAGGAGGAGGAGAAAAGGGAGATGAAAAAAGGTGAGGGAATGAAAGAAAGGGTGTGCAAATGGAAGAGCTCTGTGCTCTCCTTACAGGGTTCTCTCACCCCTCTTGCCTTGTTTCCAGATGCCATAGTCATTTATGTGGGATTGAAATGTGCCCTGAGGTTTGTGAACCAAATGCTTTTGATTTCTCTGGAGTTTGTTTATATGAGAGTTGACTGTGGCTTCTCTTGGAGTGATTTATTTTGTTTTTTAACTTAAAGTAATTAATGAAATCCCACTCCATAGCAAAAGCTATTGGTAGGTCTTGGGAAATGGTAGGAGAAATAACACTTCCAGAGGCAGAGTTTCATACCAAAACCAATGTGAATGGTAAAGGTGTTCCTGTACAGCGAGGCTGAGATTCCTTTATACAATGTACACTGAGTGTATCTAAAATGAAAAAACAAACAAACGACTTTGAGCTAGCCCTCTGGGTTCGTATTAGATATCTTGAGCCAAATTGCAGCAGTCTGCAGTGGAGGGAAGGAAATGCAGAGTGGGAGTCAGCCAGGACACTATCACCTACTTCCAGGACCCCCAAAAAATGTGTATTCAGGCTGTTTCCAGTAGGAGCTGCCACCAGACCATCCGCTGCCACCGCACCAGCGTGGAGCCTGCGCGGTGCATCCCCATCCCCAGCACTGCCACTCACGCTTGACATTTGCTCACCTCTTCTGTGGCACTCTTGGTCTTGAGTTTTGCTCGCGTCTTCAGTTTGAGAAGACTAGTACTGGCTTTGCAAGGCTGTTGTACTGTGTGCTTCTGCAGGCTTCGTTCTTACAAACTACAGTTTCCCTATGCATTGTGTGCCAGCCCAGAAAGTTTTAAAGGTTTTACTCTTTTCAACCATCTTCCCTGTTATACCATAACATATGCAAATATACTTTGAGTTTATGCTAATCCTTAATAGTAGTAAAATTCTTATGCTTAAAAAAAAATAATCTTCTATCTGGAAAGCTAACAGTATTTCTGTGACTGCTAATGTTTTAGCATCTGATTAAAAATCAGAAAAGGAAGTGGCTTGTGGGTTTGAATTTTTTAAAAATGTGGTTTTTACAGACTCCCGCAAATTTGAAACTATGGTCTTAACTAGCCTGTCTGAGAAGGTCATGTTAACAGCTTTCATCTTTAAAATAGCTCTGAATGCACCTAGAATAGCTGTCAACAGAGCAGAAAGCTGTGAAATGTATCAGACAACTGGTCCACGTGCAAGTGTGAAGCAAAAGTGTTAATTTAGCTAACATGGAAAATCAAACAATCAGGAGAGAAAAATAATAATAAGAATAGACTACACATACTAATTAGAGAAGAACTAGGTTTTCTGTGAGAAACAACACCTACAGGTACTGAAACCATTTTTCAACATTCAGGTTGCATTCATTTTCATATACAAGGATTTATACCGGTAACTCTAAAAAGTGATACTCATCATTCCCAACTTATATGAAAGTATGATTGTCATTCTGTCATCCTCCCTTACTGAAGTTGAGTTTTTTTCATTTTAGTTTGACGGTTATTGATTATTTTTGTGCTATACTTACTCGTAAAAGAAAGCCTGCTAGCATATTATGTTACTAAATAGCTCTGCCTCCCAAAAATTAATCTTTTCCATAGCATAATTTAGCCCTGTTTGATCCTGGTATTACTAAGGTGAATTTGATTATTACAACCACGCTGGTTTTGTTAAAACCACATATTTCACTTAAATGTACCATTTTCTTATTCCCACAACAAACTCTTACCAATAAATGAAAGGTATCTTTGCATTATAGGCGTTCCAATTTTTTTCAGAGGAAAATGGTCAGGATTAAAGGTCTCCAATATGTGATTTGATAATGTTTAAAACAATCACTTATATATTTCTGGTTATTTTCTGGCTATTTCACATGCACATTTTCAATGATTTCCCAAAATAATGCTTCTCTTTATGGTAGATAAAAATGGTAACATGAACCCAGATTTTAAGCAAGTCTTACAGTGGCACATAAGAAATTTCATCTAGCAGATGACAAAAGGTTCTGTGCATTAATTGAGTCAGAGTTTAATATTGGAAGCAGTTACAAAATACTATGAGAAAAGTTTTGATTTTATTACTGAAGGTATTAACTTCAAGTAGCTCATATACTTGGGAATGTTTATTATCCCGTGTCTTAGTTATTATTGTATCACTCCAAACACCAATATATTATACTGGTGATGTTTCAGATTAGAAAGTGTGGAACTCATTAAAACCACATAGTCATTGGGCTGATTTCCATTAACACATCTACGTGCAATAGGACTACGTGAAACCTAGAGTGAAATGCCCTGAATCAGCTAAGAAAGTATTTTTTTGCCAGGCATACTGACCTATATTCTGAGTATCTCTATATCTTAGCCCATCGAAAAATTTACTTTTATTATATTCCACTTGAACTTAGAGTTGCCTTGAGATTTTAAATGATAATTTTAGCCCCATTCTCTTTATGACATATCAGCTAGTTGTGAGACTTTTTTATTTCCACACATTGATTAAAGATACAACATTTTTAATTCCATCAGCTCAGGCTTAAATTACAGTTTAAGGTAAATGTTCTCATTTAGCTTATTGATTCTGTTCCAATTTAGGAGATTACCCCATAGTTCTAATTCAACCAAAGAATCTCACTGGGGAGATTTTCAAAGGCACAAGCAGAAGTCAGACCACTAACTTCCATTGACTGCTGAAAATTGTATTACTGGCTTCTCTCTGGATACATGGAAACCCAGTTCCCATTGTTCTCTTAATAGGAATGAGCATCCATCTTTCTCAAGTAGGCTTTGAAAATGTTGATCAAAGCAGAGGAGGCCAGATGCTCACAGTTTGCTATGGTTCTGCTACGGTCAATGAATTATTTGCACCATTTGGGACACAAGCCATATCATTGCTAAAATGATTATAAGTTACTTAGTCTCCTAATAACAAAATTCAACATTGACGAATTAAATTTGCTGAGATAAAATGGAAAAACAAAAAACGTTCTTTTAAAGAAAAATTGATTCATTAACACCAGTGCAATTGCCCGTTAAAGTTGTCCTTTAACTGGGATATTTTGTTTTGTCAGGCTATGAGACGCTGACCTTCATTCTTGTTCTGAAGATCAGCATGGAAGCACTGCAGGGGAAATGCCCTCACCTGCTTGGATAAAGATAGTGTAACGCCTTCACTGCATTGCCATTTAGGTTGGAATAGTGTTGGCAGATGCAGAGGCAGCTTAGCCAGACTCTTACACCTGCTTTTACACATTTTGTCGTAGTTCCTCTTCTCTGCCCTTCTGCCAAAATAGTTCCTCTTGCTTCTGGTGCCTCCCACCCCAGCAAAATTTACCTGATTTTGTATTCCAGCACCGTGCCCATTCAGCAAGCATGTGTAGAAAGCAACATATTTTCTTAAATGAACAGAATGATTACCAGGAGTATCTCCATCTTCTGGAATAAATTTCATGTGGTTTTACATACTTGGCAGCCTAGCTCTGGTTTCCTGCTTTTTGAACTGAAATGTAGAACAGGGCCAGTGAGCAAGGTGTATCACATTTTTATCTCATGTCACCTACTCAAAATCAGCTGCTGAGATAATGCCACCCTCGCCTTGGCTTCTCATCATCAGTTACTCACTTGTGTTGGCGCAGTTCTCAGCCCAACCACCTTTCCTTTGCACGTCTTCCATGTGGTAACTCATTACTGAGTAGGGGTCAGTTAACCAGAGATACAGAAGAAGGACATGAGGAACAATAAACGGAGGGTACACTGCGCAAAAAAGACTCTGCTGAGACGGAGAATGAAGAAATCAGGGCTAGGTGAAAAGGAAAATAAGATTTCAGTAAAGAGCAATTAACAAAAAGGGAAGAAATTTTAAAAGCATAAATAATAAAGAAGAAAAAATGCAACAGCCTTTGTCTTTGATCTTGTAACCATAAAATGCCCAGATCTTCTCTGAATGCTTTCTTGAAACCCGCTAACGGTATATTTTAAATGTGTGAGAAAAAGTAAAAACAGAAATTCAAATTAGGCCTGACAGATTAGCCTAACAATCATTTTTTGAAAAACAGAAGGCCAACTGCAGTTTAGCTGTGTATTTTGAGAGCTGAGTAGGATGGCATATTTTTAAATGATCTTCATTTTAGTTTTCTTGTGTTTATTTTTATCCAAACACATCCTTTAATTCTCCATCGCTCAGTAAACACTCCTACATTTGCCTGAATTAATAGGATAAAGATTGCCAGTTAGTTAGAACAGATAATGATAAATGGCTTGCATACATTAAATGTGTTTTGGACATGTTTAATCCATAAGTTTGATGTTAATAGCACCAACATTATCTTATAAAATTTTACTATGAACATGATCTGAGAAGCATTCTTGTGGTAGACTCATACGGCTTCTCATTTATGCTAACATAAAACACTGGCTGTGCTGAAATAGAAGTTCACATAGAACTGTGTGGGTTTGTTGGTTGCACAATCACACATAAAAATCCTAAATAATCATTAAAAGAAGGCATGCTATAGCTGCTGTTTTGGGGTCAAAACAGAAAGAGACAGAGTGCCTTTAAAAGGCTGAGGTGCCATGGTGTAATGGTCCTGAGAGCTCTTAAGATGTATTCAGGTGTTTTGCTGATTTAGTGCCAGAGCTAAGAAGGGATATTGAGATGTGATGCTGTTGTGAAAGTCGTGCTTTCTTTAGTAATGGTGTGTTGGGACTCTGTGGTACTTTCTGCTTTTAAGAAAGTACTTTGTATTCAGTAGAAGCGATTTGTCATATAGGAGAAGGTACAGACAGGAGCTTTTCTTGGTAGCCCACAGTAGCATCAGCATCACTCAGGTACCCTGGCTTAGCTGGGGTTGGTCCTAGCCATTTGGCTAGCTTTTTTTTTAATAATGACTTTAAATGCATAAACTCTCCTGTAATGCCATGGTACGAAGGGTAAGTTAGCCACCTCCAGCTCAAATAGGAGCCCTCAAGAGATTCTTTCTCATGTAGACTTCAGCTGGTTACAGTAACTCGGATGTCTAGATTGCTTAGGCAGGCTGGTATTTTTGGCCTGAGTACAAGTCTGGAGGTATGTCATAGGAACTTAATTTGCATTCTTAACAAGAACAAAAACTCTTATGTATTACGTGTTTCTGGAAAAGTTTTTCTTTCATTTACTTCCTGGTGGACTTAAAGTGTCTTTTGCAAGCAAAGAGAAAAAAATATGTGTTATAAGAGAAGAATAAAGTTGTAATTCTTGCTTTTTTCATACGAGTTAGGCCAGAAATGTGGAATTTTTTTGTAAGACTCAGTAGTTGCTGACTTAGCTCTACAGACTTTGTCTAATGCCTACTCTTCTGCAGCCAGATGGAAAAAATAAGTTTGGTAATATTTTTTGATCTCTGTATGTGTTTTGAAGTCTCTTTTACAGTTGATAGCCAAAGACCCTTGCACTTAAAAAAAAAAATAAATTAAAAAATTGTGTTACCTTGTGAGCACTGAGCTTGAGAATTAGATGGCAAATAGATAAGGCACATAGGTAAAAAAAAAATACATTTTTTGCCTGTAAAACCAGATCATATCTTTTAAATTTTTCATTAAGAGGTACTTTATTCCATGTTACTTGTACAATAAATGAGTATATATGTAAGACTGGCTGACCCAAAGAAAGACTGGCTTACTCAAATGTAGCTTTAATCAAGATTAAATAATATGTATCAAAACTGAGTTTTTAATTGTGCAACTCTTGCTTTGTTTATGTGTTTGTGAGTTTATTAGCAGGAGCATATATACATAGATGCATGTACATGCACTTAAAGATTCATACGTGTGTGTATTTTTGCAGAACACATTTGTTTTCCCTTACCCCCAAGAACTTAAAAGGTGCTAACAAAATGTATAATGTTACAGGTGAGAACTGAAATGCTCTAGAAGTGAGGAAATTAAGAAACAAAAATGTGTCCTCATGGAAGTGACAACTTTTAAGACGTCATTGTGCTAAACCATGAAGTCTTTAGGGGAGAGGCAATGTCAGTTTATATGATTATACAGTGCTGGGTGCACCGCTGGTGTTCAGTAAGTAAACAGAAAAAGTGTATGTTAGTAAAATGGTAAATTTTGCATATTTTTTTAATTTTATGCATTTGGATGATACAAAAAACAATAAGGTATGTTTTGTACTCCCCATGAGCTACAACAAGTCTCAGGATCCTTTGGTTGCTGTATTTAATGGTTCTATATTACAAGCAAAATAAAAAACCCCTACCAAGCTGATCTGGGAACTTTACTGTTTCCCCAAGCTTTCAGGGCTAAAATGGTGTGTGGGTCTGGTCCCCACACGCTGCTGGGTTATGTGTGCGCCCTTCGCTTCACAGGACTGCAGTGTTTTCATGGCAAACATTGCTGCGTCTGGGTTGATCTCCCCAGAGTTGTTAGTCATAGGGGCTGCAAAATAAAACTTGGCAAGTTTTTAGCCTTAATGAATTCTGTAACTGTTGTCCTGTCATGCCTTAAAGTCTCTGTGTGGCTGCCTCGCAGAGGCTCTCTAAGAGTCACCAGATTTAGTCTTTCTTCTAAAATGGGAGATTGTTGGGGGAATGCATCAAAGGCAACGTAAGAACCGCATGTGTCAGCAGTTTGCATATGGCTTGTACTGCAGCAATAGAGACCTGCTTTGTTTCACAAACTTGATAAAAGACGCCTTACAATGAAGGACCCTAAAGAGCAGCTCATAAGACAGGGAGAGAACAATACTTAGGAGCTGATCCAGTCCTACTGTGACTTTCAGGAGAGGGTGGATGACTCGTGAGCCCGTGCTATGGTGGCTCTTCCTTGTCAGTCTGTCCTCTTTCAGCACTAAAGCAGAGTGTGACCTCTTGGGGGGGGGCGGGAATCAAAAACACAACAAAACACCAACTTTCCCTGACCATCAATTTCCGACACAATCAGTAGTGGGTTCTTCAGAAGAGGTGACAGAGAGGTCCCTGTGTAAGGAAGTGGCTTTGGCTTTGAGGAGAGTGGAGACAGACTTCTGTGCACGAGAGGGCTGACCTCATGGCCTTGCAAGCTTCCAGTGAGAGAGACTGTAGCTTTCATCATGTCTTCAGTGAATGAAGTATCCCGGTGCAGAAGAGAGGAAAGTTGTTTCAAACCCTTCGTGGAAAGCTGTGCCAAGATGCTGCAGAGAGCTCTGCTACCCTGTAGAAGAAGCTAAAGGTGAAGTCTCTAATGAAGGGAGAGAGAACTGTAGAAAAATATCTGCCCTTTATGGATAAAAAGCTCTGTGGAAGGTATCAGATCCAAGGAAAGGACTGTGCAGAAAATTGCTAGTGACTTTTATCTATAACACACTAAAACAAAAATTAAAAGGCTGGGACATAATGAAAGCTGAGGAGAAAACAAATTAAATATGTCTGAAGATTTTAGAGAATGACATATATTAAAGCTAGATAGAACTAGCATAGCATACACCATAAATTCATTTTGTAATTTTATGTTCAAGCCCTTAACTTCTGACTGAGCTGCAACATAGAAGTCAGGAAGGCATCCAGTCTTGGTGTAATATCTTCAAGTGGTCCACTGCATCTCTGAAAAAGTTGTCCACATGGCTAATTCCAGAATTAATTACATTGCTTTTGAATAAGCTTTCAAATTGCTAAGGAGCTCACATGAGCAGAAATTATACAGCAGAAACTGAAACTAGTTAAATGAGCTATAAAACACTGAATCACATAGGAGCAGGCCACCTTTTATTGGGCTTCACACCTCTGAATGCTTAATCAGTTTGGTTTTACTTGCTATTACTCCAGTGGGGAAGGCAGTGGACTGGCATTGCTTCTATGGCAGTAATTGTCCTCTATCTTGCTAACCAGCAGCGCTGCATGAGACACCCTGTTAGACAGGGTGATAAAAATGCTTTTTTGGCAATGAGTTTCCTCTGCCTGACTGCATTTTCATTGTGAATGAAGAGAAAACTTGTCACTTAGGAGGTGCTGCTTTGGGCATCCCTTCATACCCATCAGGATACAGGGTAGCATTTCTGAAGGCAGCGCTCCTTCTCCTGTGACAGGATAAACAGACACAACCTGTACAAAAATGTCCGTGCAGGCTTTGTGTCCATAACGGTACCCTTTCATTAGTCTTGTAAGATAAAAAGCCTTCTGGCCTACTTTCCATTAACTCTGCGTAAGATTGCCTGCTAAAGAAAACAACTGTGTGGCTTGAGAGCTCAACAGACTTCTGCTGGAACACCAACCTGATGTGCCAGTTTACTTTTGCACAGCACAAGGCTCAATGAGGTTTGACTCTGGGACCAAATAAAAGACTGAAAGTGTTAACTACAATGCAGGGGTTTCTTCTATGAGGCAGCTCATGTTTTTGGCTCAGACTTGTTTTTCTCATTCTGGAATTCCACGCTGTATTATTTTCTTTTTTTTTTCTTTTTTTTTTCCTCTTTTCTCTCTTTTTTTCCTTTTTTTTTTTTTCTCCTTGAAAATGCTTATCTTCTGTCCTTTGAACAGTACGCTGCCAACTGCAAGATCACAAAGCCTTTTGGTTTTGGTGCTCAAAACTCCAGCTGTCATTTAAAAAGACAATTTTTCTGCATTCAGAGTAAACTATACCATTTCACATTACTGCTGATGTGTTCCTAAAGGGCCACCTTGTATCAAGTGAGGTTTTTTTCCTTTGCTGTATTTTGGTGCAGTGAACAATTTGGTACAGTCAGTGTCTTACATAACCAGCAACATGATGACACCGTTAGAGAGTGGCTATTGCTGCGATTCCCCAGCATGAGTTCGGATGGTGAAGGATGTGCAGATGGAATGTACTTTAGAAAAAAGACAATCTGAAATCCCTAATAATTTCTTTTTAATTCTGTATGTTACCATAGATCTTTATTATTATTATTATTATTATTATTATTATTATTATTTTGCTTTAGGGCAAAGACCCAATGACAGGTATAGGAGTGATGCTCCATTGTTCTTCAACCCATAGATGTGACTTCTGTAGATTAAAATGCTCACAACAAACCAAACCTCTTCATCAGGAAATTCCACTAAGGCAAGGATGCGATGACTCATTCCCCACCCAGACCAGTGCTGGGTCCATATGCAGAAACCATCCCCTCCTGGTCAGCTGCACAGAGGAAACAGCCATGCAGGGGCTGCTGGTGTCACAGCAAAAACCAAGACTACCTGTAATTTGTAACATGTGGGAGATTTGGCAATCACTGGTTTTGTGTCCTGTGCTGTAATTACCTTGGTTTTAGTTTTGAACATAGATAGCATAAATTCAAATAAGAACACATCTCCCTTCCTAATTTCTCCATCTGGTCCAAATGAAGAAACAGTATTGCTTTTAAGGGACTGATAGATATCTACTTTAGTAGTCATGGAAAACTTTCTGATACAATAATTTCTGTGGTCATCTGAAGTCTGCCAGCTCTAGGCAAAAAAATTGCTCCTGGCCTCTTTTGGAAAGTTACCATCAGTGATATGAGAATGTCTAGAAATGAACGGCTTCAGATAGTCAGGCTGTAACATGTCACTGTGCAGTAGTATTTAAATAGCACCGATTTTGAGCTGAGATTTCATAAGAGCAGTGGTGTGAACACTCTCTATTAATAGATGTAATATTAAGACTAAAATAGCTTACTTTGTCTCTCCTTTCTTGGTAATTCAAATTGTATCTAGAAATTTATTCTGGTACTTTATTAAAAAAAAAAAAACACCCTTGATTCTGTAGTTCGGTTAAAGCCATAGCATCTACGCAATAGCCAGTACGGAATGTGTGAGGCAGATCAGCTTGCAGAATGTACCTAGAATTGCTGTTTTGTTAAGAAAATAAGTTTTCCTGTTGTGTAAATAACAATTATAAGTATTCCTGAGGATGATGCCTGTGGTGTTAAAGAACTAGGTATTTTGCAGTTTCTTTTATTAATATAAATGTAGGCTTCATCCAGACTCTGGATGACCTCCAGAGAGAGAAAAGCACTCTGGTCTTATAGTGATTTTCAGCTCCCAAGATGAAGCCTTCCTGGGCTTCCACAGGTCATGTGGAATGATTTCATAATCATTTATTATGGTCGTGAAAGGGTTAGCAGATGATTTTCCTTACAGTTTTTCCCTGAGGCTGCTGTGATCACCACAGGGAAGTTTGCGATCCAGCTCCCTGGCGCCAGTAGCTGTGGGGTTCACTACCTTCCAACCACGCTGCTGGTGGTGCTGCCAGCACCGGGTGCTGCCTGCCCAGAGCCTGCTGGGCTGCAGGGCGAAGGTTCTTTAGGTAACACAGATTATAGACATCAATTCTTAGAGCTTCTCTTACTGTCAGTGAACTGTTTCATTTTTGCAGCATCTGCTGACAGAAACCTGGGTGGGAGGTGGTAATGTTTGTGTTACTTTCCCTAGAAATAGAAGATATTTGTGCTAAATAAGAGACAGTTACTCAACAGCTTAAGGGGAAAAAAAAAAGTTTCTTTTTTTAGCCTTTCTTTCTCGTCCTAGATACATGATTTCCCCCCCACCCCCCCACCCCTTGCCTTGCTTCCCCTTTGGGGGTAGGGGAGGAAGCTTTACGAACTGTGCTTTTGCACCCATTGATAAATGTAGTGAGTTTTGAGTGTCAATGTTAAAATGTTCCATGTCATCAGCTCTGTGAAACTGCAGTGAAATATGCAAGTGAAGGAGAAAAAAACTCCTCCGGTTTCAGCCCGGCTGTGTCCCCTGCTAGGGTGCTGTGGGGAATGTTGATAAACATTGGGAAGGGCTGAGAGGTGGCAGAGGCAGGTGAGGAGCCGGTGGCTTCTGCGAGACCACGGGAAGCTGTCAGTGCATCTCCTCTGGCGTCTGAGTGCCAGAGGCTGAGGGTTAGGGGAAGCCTTTACGACTCTTCTGTTTTTACATTCCCCGGATAAAGGAAAGAAGCGATGCAATGGAAATTTTTAATAAACAGTTCTAGTAGGAATAATATGTTACATCTCCCTCTGCCTCTGCTGAGTAAGTGCTGTTAGCTCCAGTTATTCATTCCTAAGGAAAGTCTTCTAATTCATCTTTACCAGTTCTCCAGGTAGAGGTGATTTTTTTTTTTTTTTAATTTTTTGTTGTTACCTGGCATGGCTATGCTGTCACTGCTCCTGCTGCTTGGGCTAGCAGACATAACTGCTGCTGCGGACGTCGCGCCTAGAATAAAAGCGGGGTCAAGGTGGAGAGGTGAAAAGAATCGTGAGTAACCCGGGATTTTCCTTCTCTTCTTCTCAGCTCTCTGTTTGAAGAAATGTGTTAGGCCTCGTTTTGCTGTGTAATTCTTCCTGAGGTTATTCTTTAATAATAGCCTTAAGGCCGTATAATTTTGGGTATTTAAGTTTGTATGGAGATAGCACGGACCACACCTTCTGTGTGCTCCACACATCTGCAGTACAGTCCTGTATTCCACTGCAAGCTCCCAACTGCCTGTGCCGATTAACTCCTCTGTTCCCAGAGAGCTGGGAGACTTCCAGGCTAATTGCAGCCGTACCTGTTCTGTTTATGGTCTCACCCTTTCTCAGGCTGTTTCACGTGTTAACGTTGATAAAGGTAGGATGTTACAGGTCTGCTGTTTGTCTCCTGGAAACTTGTAACCACGGCGATTGCACTGGGTAACTTTAGGGATGTAAATGGGTAACTGCGGCTTAAAATCCACAGATTTTAAACGGGGATTTAACACAGCCTGCAGCTTGTGCAGGGTTTATCAACACTGCACTTACAGAGAGAAAAGAACATCACCATTAGAAAAGGAAAGTAGATGAGTCATGATAATATCAGGGAGTGAGGCTTCCTACTGCATACACAGCTGCTTGGCTGAAATAGCCAGATGATTATTTTCATTTAAAGGACAACTCAGTTCTTGTTGACATTATGCTTTATTCCCATCAAGCTATTTATAAATAAGCATGTCCACGATGGGTAACATACTGTTATCATTATGCCTGTGGATTTTTACTGTGGATTATTTTTTTTTTAATACCTAGATTACAGAAAGGGGAAGGAGTATTGAAAACAGAAGGAAGGTTTTCAGTTTAATTCAGCTAAATGTGTTACTTGGAATTATATGTGATGGAAGTCCCTAAAATAACCAGAACTTGGAGGGGTGGCTGTTGGTATCCTTGGGATGGGTATTATCTTCACAATAGTGTTATCTGGAAGCTGATCTGCAGCTTGAGTAATATTTGTTTTTCTTAAAGCATGAACATACATATCAATAAATCTGCCACTTGACTCAGTCCCCCAAATCAGCAGCATGAAGGAAAGAGGCACTGGTCTGAGTGGAACTGAGAACCACCTCATCCACTCACGAGGAATTTACATCTAAAAATTATGCTGCCCAGACTAGCAGGTTGTTAATGTCTGCATAAGTGATGAACAAAAATAACACCCTACGGCTTATAAATATTTAAGCATATTAACTGCTTATAACTAAAAGAGCCCTTAAATTTAACGGATGTAGGAAACTCAGGCAAAAATATAATGAGACCTGAAATAATGTTGATTGAAGTTTTTCCACAGTGTGTTTTTGGTGCTGCAAAATGGTCTTCTAAAATATGTATCTGTACATCTTCTCAATCACTATCTTTTATGAAAAAAAAAGCCAATTCCCACAGCAAAAATACTGCATTTTCACTTTTGATTTATTGATTTTCAGGTTTTTGGAAGTTTGTGCTTCTTAGTATTTACTCTGATGTTTTTTTCTGTGAAGAACGATGGAAATATAGATACTAATACCTCACAAAAGTATTAATGAAGTTAATCAGTTTGGGACAACGTTTATCCACAATGAGTAAATTACACAAAGATTCAGGACACTGAGAGCACCACATCTTTGGAAACTGTTTTGCAACTATAATAGCTCATTTAAGGTCATCTGTAGTTAACTGTTAGACCTTATGGATACAAATTGCTTGCTTTCTCCTCTAGGCTAAGGCGCTCTCAGTCCAGCACATTAGCTCATTGCTAATACTTGATTAAAGGAAAAACAGGAATTTAAATTAATTTTTATATCATATTGATATTGTGGTACTTAATTGCTTAGAGAGATCAGTTGTGGAATGTGTTAAAAGTTATGGATATGAATCAACTTTCATTGAGATGAAAAGATATTTGGATCAGACTTTAATATTCCTTTTATTTAAATATTAGCAGCAGTGTCACTAAGAACAGTAAGAGTGATTTTACAGGAATGCCATTCGCATTGTATACTATTTGGCTTTGCTATCCATGATGTCAAAATTTCTCTGCTAGCAGAATGCAGATACCATGCAGAGCTGGATGCTGTAAGAACCAGAGAGCTGCTTTCTGAGAAAGGAGAAAGCCAAAAGGTTGTGTAATCAAAGCTGGTGGATTCTTTGTCGATTGCTATTACTGTTGTATATTTGCCAGTCAGTTGACATAGCACTTTAAGATGTTCTTTTGCTGGTTTATTTTTGCACGTCATAGTTAAAATACAAATTAAAAAAAAAAATACCCTGAAAAGGCTTGTGATTGTATAATATATATGTTCGTTTAATTGGGTTACACTTACGTTGCGTAACCAAAGCCAAAAAATATGACTTTAAATGAAAGGGGACATGTCTGTTTTCTGTATCTCTTAACAGGAATTTTCACTAAAGTGTTCAGATGGAGCAGTTTAGCAATGCTTTAAAAGTATTTCATATTTACAATATAGACAGATTTCAATACTTTTGCTCCAAGTGGTGTTTTAAAAGATCGAATAATTTTGCATTTCTCTAGACTCTCTGTGATTCTTCTCCAAATAAGATCATGGTATACAAAGCATAATGAGTTGCCCTGAAAAGTTGTCAGGATCCAAGTTCTAGCCATGCACCTCAAGGGTAGGACCAAAGTGGTTCAGAAAGGACCACAACAAAACTCTCATTTCTGTGAGTAGTGTTCGCCCTATCTGAGTTTACATCGCCTTGGGTGAAGCTTTTTCTTTCCTTTCCCATAGAAGGGTCTTTGAGCTGGGAAAGTTGTAGCCTAGTTCTGCTCCACCACAGCTTGAGTGAGTGAAATCAGATTTGGGGAGAGTGGGGAGAAATTATGATTTCTGACAAATACAACTGTGACAAAAAATAGTATGGAAGAAAAATTAGTGGATTTATTCCCATAGGCATCTGTAGTTTTCATTGTAACAGCATGTGGGTAGGGCAGGATGGGGAACAGCATGTAATATTAAACTTATCAAATGTTTAAATATATTTTTAACAGTCATTGCTTAATTGCTTAGGCAATGATATCTTCTTCTGCGCATGTTACTAATTGTGTGTATTCACTTCATTTTTAAGAATGACAATTATTACTTGAATGCCTATATTTTACAACTTACGTGCTTATCACCATGGGAAATATTGCAAAGTAATCTCATTGTTATTTTAATACTGAAGTGGCAATGTATTAAGACTGTCTTACTGTCCCACAGGAAAACTGTATTATAGAGTAAACCCATAGCTGTTATTAATTGCTATATACTGCAAATAATGTTTACACTGAAGACTGTACAAGCATATTTTCCAACATTTATAACTTTGTATATTTATTTCTGTACTGTATATATATATATATTTTTTAGGAAATTTTAATCAAAATGTCTGCTTACTCTGTGAATAAAGTATACTTTCTCATTTTATAGAGAATAAAAACGTCACTTTCTGGGATGGTTTTGGATGTCATATGTAAAGATCAGAATGTGAAGTTGTCACAGAGTAAACTGCTGGAGCAGAAACGTGCCTTTCATATTTTTGATAGGAATAGAATTGTGAAATATTAGGGCTTTAAAATGTGTTAAAATTATTCTTTCTGTTGTTCAATTAATTTTGCATTTCAGAAAAAAGAGCTTGAGATCAGCATCATTGTCTTATTTACTATAGTTGTCACTAGGAACATCGAAGTCTTCATTTAACCATAGTTATTATTGGGAATGCCACTAATATATCACTAGTAAAGAAGAGACATACCTATTTTTGCTGATTCTTTGTATGTTGAAATGTATGTATGTATACATGTACGGATACATACATACATGTATGAAATATACACATACACTTACTAAAAGCTCCATAACTTTCTCACTTGAGCACTCTGGAACAAAATACACTTTTGTTGAACCTGGATAATTGTAAAAATTTGCTATAGTTTTGTTGGGTTTTGTGAAGAACTAACTTTAATGACATTTCAATATTTTTAACAGAAACTGTGTGCTAGGGAAACATCTGAAAGAGAAGGTCTTGCAGTTGGACTGACTCTTAAGCAAGGGCTGACTTTTATTCAAACTGCTACTCTGGAAGCTTACGTGCCTCATTTCTCTGGAGGAACTTGGTGTAGGCAAAAGGATGGGCAAGAAGGCAAACCACACAGTTCCAGGATTCGGGCTGTTGCTCTAGAGCAGAATGTGTTGTACATTTGTGAACGCTGATTTTAATGTTCAAAACATTTTACGACTCGAACTGATAGAAAAAGAGGGTAAAAGTACTTATCCAAAAATAAAGAGCATAGAACTAATATTAAGATGGTAAATACATAGATATTTTGCATAGTAATGATAACTTCTTATAAAGCATTTTTAACCTTATTATGGTCTTGTTTTATAATTATTATATTCTTTATGTCTTGTTCAAAAGCACGGTTTCTGAGTTTTATCCCTACATTTTACTCAACTAGAACACAGAATATGCAGGTTCAGGAGAAGGAAGTAATTAAGGTTATCAAAGTTTTTTTAGCAATAATTATAGTAACTAGAACTAAACACCCCCCACCCCCCAAAAGTCAGCATATATGTGATATTCTTCTGGATTTCAAAACTATCAAGCTGTTCATAGACTATATTGAATTAGGGAATGTAAGAAAAATGTCAGTGTATTTCTTATTCTAATCTATTGACTAGTAAATTACCATATAAAAATAATCTATTATGTTAATGAGAATTTTAACTTTTAAAAATTAAATGCGTATATACATATATGAAATAGCAAAAATTACTGGTAAATAATTATGGTATTTTTCTACTGCTGTTTCCCTATAGAAGAAAGCCAACCAAAACAAGCACCTGTTTTTATCTGGACAGTGGATATATTTCATTTTTCAGATCTATTTAGAAGTAGACGGTAGTGAAAACTTTCAATCCATTGAGGGATTTATTGTGACAGATAGCTTTATAATTCCTGTAATGTGCGTGGTAAAAAGTGATAGAAAACATTTGCTCTAATTACTTTCAGTATTCACATAGGCTTCCAGTAACTAAGGAATTTCCTTAAAATGATAGTGGTAATCATAATTTACTTTTTGATTTTAAAATGTTTTGCTTTCTTCAGGGTTCACGCTGCTACCTAAAGCAGATTTGGTATTTCTGTATGACTCAGCTAATGCTGAGTCATCAGTCTAACATTTCATGTAGGTACATAGAGAGCTACTTCACTCCGTTAAAAGCTTTAACAATCTTCTGGTTGTGGTGCTAAAAGCCCATCAACAACATATTAGTCATTTCTCAGTTGGTCCCAGTCCAGTGTTTTCTAGGTAAAGTAAATATACTAAAATTGTTTACTTATTTCCTGCTAAAAATATCGTATTGCTGTTCATTGAAAAGTTGATAGGTTGTGAATTTATTACAGCATTTGATATCATAATTTTTACCCATCTTTAAGTGATAAAGAAACACTGTGCTAACTTTTTTTAATGCAAAATCTAGCTGTTACTTTCCAAGTTTCCTCAGATTCATCACATTTTAGACAAATTGAAGTGTGCATTAGGGTTAAATGTTGCAAGTTATTCCATGGTTTATATTTTAATATAAATCATATCAAATATGTTATATATCAAATAAGTACATCCTTCAAATAGTTTTTTGTAAGAGGGAAATGAAATCTGCTATGTGACGTTATCTGTGTGGACCCATAACAAAAATACAGATTTAACAGTAATGTTACTACCTCAAATATAAATATGCTTGAGAAGCAAAGGATCAAGGCCGGTACTGAAAGAAATTAGGAGGATGTCATGGTTTAACCCAGGCCGGCAACCCAGCCCCACGCAGCCGCTGGCTCACTCCCCCTCACCCAGGGGGATGGGGAGGAGAATTGGAAAGGGATGTAAAACTCAAGGATTGAGATAAGAGCAATTTAATAGGTAAAGCAAAAGCCGCGCATGCAAACAAAGCAAAGCAAGGGATTCATTCACCCCTTCCCACGGGCAGGCAGGTGCCCAGCCATCCCCAGGAGAGCAGGGATCCAGCACGTGTAATGGTCACTTGGGAAGACAGACACCATAATGCCAAAATGTCCCCACCTTCCTCCTTCTTCCCCCAGAGTTTATATGCTCAGCATGACGTCATATGGTATGGAATATCCCTCTGGCCAGTTTGGGTCACCTGTCCTGGTTGCGTCCCCTCCCAGTTCCCCGTGCCCCCCCAGCCCTCTCCCTGGCAGGGCCCAAGGAACTGAGAAGTCCTTGACTCAGTATGAACATCACCCAGCAACAACTAAAAATATCAGTGTCCTGTCAACATTGCTCTCACACCACATCCAAAACACAGCCCTGTACTAACTACTGAGAAGAAAATTAACTCTATCCCAGCTGAAACCAGGACAGAGGAATATCTTATGACTGAAATGCTTTTCAAAAACAACACCTTAAGTTAAAAGTGGTGGTAAGAACGTGTTCCTTCTATCTGCTATTTCCATGAAAAAGTCATCTCTGCCTTCAGACCAGACCCAGGTCCATAGATTAGCACTGCAAGCCCAGGCTGTACACGTTGCTTGTGCCTGGCAGGAGGTGACACAGCTGCCCTACCTGACACCCGCTGGAGTGGCCCGTCCCTGCCTCCTGCGGCACCAGGCAGGCAGGAGCATCCTCTGCCAGCACCCCAGCTGTGGGTGCACAGCTGCGGACTGAAGCACTGGCTTTGTGGTGGGTGCGCAGTCCTAAGGTGTGCGTCCAGCCCAACCCATGCACGGCTCTCACACGGTTTGGAGGTGAGGGGGTCTCAGGACAGAGGACAGCAAAGGCCCCAAGCAGTTAGTGCAATCCAGTGGTGTCCTGTGCTGCAACGATCCCAGACATGCTTTTTCCAGGAGGACTTTTAGAAGAAGGCAGGCTCTAAGGTTTGGGGCAGATGGATTGCTCTCCAGTCACCATCTTAGCAGGGAGCCGTTATCCCTAATGTGACACCACCCAGGCATGCCACCGGCCATGCGCCCGTCTCTCCATGTGGGAGCGACCACTGGGGCCCCAAAGAGTCGCTGGGAGTGCGGCATGGACAAGAGATTTATTTCTCTACCCAGATGAACTCTCCTGGTTTGATGTAAAAAAGTGTAAGGTTCAAATCTGCTCTTTTTGTTACAGTATTTAACCCTGACATGTATCAAATTACTTTACTAATTTTAATAATTTACTTATTATTCTTACATGCTTCACTAGAAGCTTCAAACAGAATCCCAAACCAATGCCAGTTTGTGATCTTTGGTGTCAAAGTGTAAACAGGAGGGTTTGCTTCAGCCTTTCCTAACCTTGAGGCCACTTCCAAAGTATTTTTTTCCTATTTTCAGGTAGTTTTATTTCTTATAAGAAATCTTGTTTCACACAACACTGTCTTGGACGATAGCATTTTATCACAGATATTTTAACATCAGGTAACTCAGTATCTAAAAAGAGCTATGAACAGAAAAGATAGTTGCTTGTAGATGCTGGAGACTTTTTTTTCTCTTTGAGTAGATGTGGCTGATAAGAAATTTACAGGAATGGTGAAAAGAGAGGTTAAGAAAAAAAGGAGAAAGATTTTTAAAAGGGAGAAAAAGAAGAAAGAACTGGAAGCAAACAAATGAAGAAAGAACTGGAAGCAAACAAATAAGTGACAGTTAAATAGCTGAAGGCTGAAGGAAAGTATAGAAAAAAAGGAAAACAAAGATAGGAGAAAATAAGAGGATCTAGAAGGGCATAAGGCAAACTATTTCTGCTGTTACCATTTAATTTACAATTTCTTGTGCAAACTGCTCAGTCTATAACATTAACTGCCGTGTCCCACTTTCATCACACTGTCTGTAGGAGCTAGGAAAAGGCTTCTTATATCAAGAAATAAATTTACTTAGAACTTTAATTTGTCTAAGTTACGAGGATAAAATGAACTGGTTTATTTTAAAATTGCCTCAGTAAGATTTTATGGTAGAAACGGAAGTGAGATGACATTGATTCATAAAAGCATAAGTATTTCAGAGTAATTAAAATTTGGAACATTTGGTGCCCCAGAACTATTGACCTTTAAAAAATTTGAATGGAAATTGAACTGAATTGCAATGTAAAGTGTACCATATGATAGACAGTCAATGAAACTGCTGGAAGATTACATTTCTGTGAGACACTCCACAATTTCAAGAAAGGCCTTAAATGATTTTGAAGTAATTACATGAAGATTAAAAAAAACTATTTGTGTGCTCCTATTTGTTCTATTTTTGTGTACAATTGTTTAATTATATTTTTTAAAAAACATCCTTTTCCATTTATTATTTCTGAGTAACAAAACCAAAAATGTTCTTTTTGTAACTTAGTTATGTTGAGACATAAATCCCCATTTCTCTTTGTGGGCCCTCCTGTACATACCATCTGTTAAAGCCAGTCTGTGTATAAACTCCTTTAAACATATTTGATGGTAATTTCTTTTTAATCACTCTGTAGTCTTTTTTTAAAGCGTTATATGCATTTCCTAACACCTGAAAGAGTAGCTTTATATTTTAATTTATTTGTAACTCCTTATTTTAGCTGTCATCTAAGGACAATGAAAGAGTTAACGTCATTCTCTGCGTGAACTCTACTAAAATCCTCAGTGACTGCATTCCCTTCTTTTTCTCCTAATCTTAGATAGTTGGGCTTCCCAATAATTCATCTCCCTCTGCCTCTTTCCTTGGTGATATATGGAATCATTGGCACCAGTATCCAAACGGGAACATGAGGACCACCCAGTACCTAGATAAGCAGTTTATGGTGCTCCAAGTCTGCTTTCCTGCCAAGAGCACTGTTAGTAACTTCAGATATCTAAAACCATGATTAAAAAAAATCTCAAGATTGAGAAAAGAACAGTAAAGAACCTCCTCATTCCTCTTAACAGTGATCTTACAGCCTTGCACTTCCCCTCAGCTCCTCCATTTTCAGGCCATTTCCCAACACAAGGAAGATTCAAACAGTCATCGCTTATGTCCAGGGCCTGAACCTGTAACTGGGACGTTGTCCTGTGTCCCACTGCTGACAAAACCGCAAGACGTGGCCAGCTATGTGAGACACGGGTGCATTGCTTACTTACAGGGAAAGAACATCTCTGGACCACAGCACATTATGTATTTCCTTTGTATCTTCAAGGGATGCTTTCAATTTGAAGATCTTTCTCCTCTTGTAAATCTGAAATCCCACTGTCAGCCTACTTTCCCACAGCCAGTGAAGGGAAAGGAACAAGGACTATCGATTCCTCCCCACCCCTCCAGGGAATAACTATTGGGACTACAGCAACACTGTGTTGCCTGGGCATGTACTTGGGAGTCTCTTTATGCCTTCATCTCATGTGTTCACTTCTGCCTTACCCTTGTACCTTCTTCTTTATCACATACTTTTCTAGTGCCCCAGTTGTGATTTTTTTAAGCTTTTCCAGGCTTCTCGAACATCTTTTCCAGTACCTTGTGTGAGTATTGCCAACCCACATGGCAGTGACCCCTGGACAACCAGCTTTCCCATGGAAATGAGCAATTTGGTACTGCTCTGATCGATATTCTACTCTGTTCTTGGGATTTTGTTTCATACCTCCTGGTTAACTGGAGACTTGACTGGCATTTCCAGCATCAGAGTTACTTTATGTGGCTCTCCGAGGTACCTAATGAATTCCAGCAAGATTAAGTTTTTGAGCTGCAGGTTGAAGGATCAGAAAATCTGCCTAATGCTGCATAAATTCAAGTTATGCCAAGAACATGGCACCATTTCAGGGCTAATTGTATTAGCTGAGCGAGCTGTTTTAGCCAAAATAAAAAGCTTTTCTTTTAACTTTGAGTTTTTTTCCGAAAGTCTTGATTTCTGTATCATGGGTTGCGTGTGTGTGTTCTACAGGGGGCTGTTTTGTTTCCACGGATACTGTAGATGATGTTGCTTGTGCATACCTGTCTCAAAGTTTCAAGAGTGACCCAGACATAACAATCCATTTGTACCCTCAAGACTTTCTTAAGTCAGAGTCCTTTGTCTTTGGTTATAAAAAAGGCTTTATGTTTTTTCTATACAACACAGTTTTCCAGGAAACAAGTATAAATTTAGTTGTTAGTTCATTTTAGATTTATTTATTATAACATAGGTTGTAAATATTTTTCTGATGTGCCATTTGGTTTTTGTATAGCCTTAAAAATGAACAGTTGCCTGATTCATCACTGTTCTGCTTCAGGTCTGCCCTCCAGTGAAGGTATCACTTTATCATGATATGATGCTGGACTACTGATGTTATCAATGTGACCTTCTCGTTACAGATGAAAAAAAACCAAAAAACAAAAATCCTTATGACAATGAATACTCATAGAAATACTTATTTCTGTGTGAGGTATTAATGAATGAAGATACCACAATCAAGTAGAGATTATATGTGTGTGTGTCTTTTAGGAACAGAACTCAGTGTCAACTAGGAGGTATTTCTGTATTGTGAAAGGATGCACATGGGAAAAATAGTGAAACAAAACAACGTGAAGCTTGCTCTATATAGAGCACCTCTAGGGTAATGTGTACTTTATGATTCCTGGACATTCTTTGGATTTTTGTATTGGGCTATAAAAACACCAAATCAGATCCACTGTTCCAAAAGTGGAAGTTGCTGATAAAGCTGCATTTCTTTCCTTCACTATTCCAAAACCACAAGAGAGCAAACTCAAGACAATCATTGGTATAAATCCTGAAGAGGAGCTCTTGAGCTTGAGTTTATTTTCTAAATGGCTGTTTGTTCAATGGCCCCATCAGTGATGTAATTTACTTGCTTTTTGCAAACAACCCTTTAAACTGGGTTTGTTCACAAGTTATTAGGAAATGGCTGTTCTTTGTATAATTACCCATATTTGCATTCTTGCAAGTAATAAATGACAAGTATTTAAACTCTTCTCATTCTCTTTAAAGATTTGCAATGCAATTAGGCACCAAAATCTGTAATGTATTAGGTCAGGGACTAGTCACATACTACCTAAACAAACTTTATCCAAATGTGAATGAACGTAGATTTAAAAATACATATGCAGAGTTTGTCTTTCAGAAGTATATTGCCTGTATTTGCAATTAATATATTTGTAAAAATCAAGATTACTTCTTATACAATGAAAGAACACATGAGATCATTTATTTTCCATAACTAGTTTTACCCGGTATTGTGATACAACATCATGCGTTTTTTATGTGATACAAAACAACTAAGGCAAAATGCCATAAAACGTGATTTGTGCCTTGCAGAGTGCTTGGAATATCAGTGTTTTTATTCAAGATTGAATATGGTATAAACCAAAACAAGAAATTAGGACGTTCACATACAGCAGAAATAATGAAGCCTATAAATGTCTGTCTCACACTGGACATTTTTAGTATCTTTAAAGGCCCATGCATATTTTTAATTCCTTCCTCTCCCTTTCTGTCTTGGTAGAACAAATCTCTGTCCCTGGCACCCTGGCACCAACTTTTCCTGCAGAAAGGATGCTTGTAGGGTCTCTCTCTCCTACCCAAACTCCTGTTTTCATGCTACATATAAAATCTTAGTGTCTCAGAGATACTCCATGCTGTAGGACTCGGTAGGAATGTGGGTAAAATAGAACAAAAAGGCTTTTTCGTTTGTGAACCAGGTACATGAGTGCAGGAAGGCACTGGCTGCTCGTAACATGCTGGAAGTTTGTATTTGAGTAATTAATGTGAAAATTGAATTAATTACAAAATTAAAACCTCTATACACTGTGTAGTAAATCTTTGTATGAAAAATCTGTCTGTGATGAGCTGAAAAACATAGCTGCTGCAGAAAAATACATTTATTTACTATTCTTCTACATATGTTCAGAATCAACGAGTTTGCTACTCTCGATTACACTCCCTTTCAGTAAGGTTTTTGTATGTTTCAGCTTACCCAATGGACTGAATTGCCAAGCTGGGAAATTACCCCTGTGGAATGTTTCCTCTGATGTATTGCAGTCCAGAAAATGGACCTGCTTTTGTTCCCTGCATTTTTATTTGTATTTTCTCCTTAACAGGCTTTGCTGAAAGGAGCTACTTTTTGGAGGTCTCACTGTCATTCATCCCTTCATCCATGGTCTCCCAAACCAAATCTTGGCAGTCACACAGTGCACAGGGAAAGCCCCTTTATCTCTTGGGGCTACCTTGGATATCTTTGGCTAGTGCAGAATGAGGAGACACGTGGGGACTCTAAGCAGAAGGAGTTCGTGAGGAAGAAATGTCTCCCAGTTGCTGACCCTTCTTTTTCTATATGCTGAATTTGAGGTGAGGAGGCTTCAAGAATGTACCAAAATCCTTAGTTTTGAAACCCGTTTTTCTCTGAGAGATTTCTGCAACAGAAACACAATGCACTGCAGAAAAAGTAAGGTATTTAATGAGAAACAGCTGGGTCCTGTGTACCGTTAATGGAGAAAGACTACTGTTTTGTGTAAAGAGAAGCCAACACATCAGGATAAAACCAGAGCAGGTTACAGGACATTGTAACAAGATGTTAGTTTTATGTTTGGTGGTTTATTTTGGTGGTTTAGGTATTGCTTAAATAATGTCTTTATAATTTACTCTGGCCAATGTACAGTCTGTGTGTATGTCTTCATTAAAAAAAAACAAAACAAAACACCCCCAAACACAGAAACTTATAAATATATCTTCCAATATTTTTGTTGTTTCTAGTGCTTTCAATAGAATTTTACAGATATACTCTTTCTTTCTTAACACCATTTGTCCCTTTACAACTATATCCAAAGATAATTTTCTCACAATCAATTTCTGGTTGCCTGAACTCTGTTGTGATTTTTTAATATTTGGGTACCCATAAAGATACTTTTTTTCTTTTTTGTGTGTTCAGCAACATAAAAAGAATCTAACTACATGTTTCCTTGAAAAGAAAGTCTCACTGACTTAGCTTTTCTTTTTTCTTAAAGACCATTGGGAATATTACAGTTTTACATGTCAGCTACTAATGGTTTTATATCCAATATTTGATTTAAAAATCACATGGCCCTGAATAGTAGTGTTTGTTGTTTTTTTAGCAAAGCCTGCTTAGTTTCGTATCACACTATGACATTAATGTCTTCTTTTTAATGACTGTAAACATTTTAGTTTGCATTTTATATGCAGCACCTTTAAGCTTTAATTGGACATCTGATAGTCTGTGTATATAAGCACCTCCCAGATAATGTGGAAATTGTAGACTGAGAAGCAATGATGCTATTGTGCTGGTGGATACAGATTTTAGCCTGTTTTGTCGGATTGTCTCCCAGGAGTGTCTGCTGTATTTCAGAAACCCTTCTCATATGAACTGTTAGAGAAATATGAAAATTATGAGGCAGGTGCTAAAGCAAATCTTTGATGGATGTTTTATCCCACTCAGATTATAAACTTCACAACTTTTTTTTTTCTTTTTTTTTTTTTTTTAATCTTAAATAATAAAAACTTAAACCATAACCTTGGTAAGGTTACATCTCTGACTTTTGATATTTGTTCAGTCTATTAGCATATGTTGTAAGTAAATACTATCCACCATTCTATTGCTGTAGATGCTTCAGTCTATACCATATCCTACTTTTGGGGGATTCTAGAGAGTCTAGAATCTAGCTAGAGAATAACAAATGCTATTGATTTATTTTATGACAGGTTCTTTAAGTTCTGTCTCTTTCCTTCTGCAGCTGCAGCACTTTCTGCTCTGTGCAAATGCGTATCATCAGAATGAACAATTTTGACTTTCTAGCTCATTGTCACTATGTACTTTAACTACAGAAATCATCAATGGTCACCTAACAGTGCTGCATCAAAAGGTTCATCCTGGGATTCAATCTTTTGGGATGGTATTTTATCAAAAGCATTTTGTTTCTGAAGTAGCCCCAGCCCAAGAAATATAATCTAGCAACCTTGCAGCAATTGTGGTATCTAAAGGCATTAATTGATCCATTTCTGTCACATCACTACCAGGTGCTATAAGTAGTACTGTGTTTGCTGTCTTTCTTTAATGGATGAATTCAATGATAGATGAAGTATATATGAGAATTAGCAAAAGTCACAGTGAAAATTAGTAGTTTTAAAGATTCTTGTCTTGTTCTAAGTTCATGAGAACATGATGTTGCTAAAAAAATAATACATTGATATGTCAGTACATAGTACAAAGTCTATATATGGATATTCTTTTGTACATATTTTTGGCTCTGGATGTATTTTATGATGGTTACTGACAGTGTGGCCATATGTTACGAGCAGCTAGGGAAATAGGGTCAATCCAGAAATATCCGGGAATATGTGGTCTTTTGAGGACATTGCAGCAGAGGTAGAAAGCAAATGCAATTCTGGATTAGCTTATGCATAATTTTATTCATAAAATTGTTTTGGCACAGATTTCAGTAAAAGTTCTACATAATCTAGTGCATATATATATAGCAGCATGTTCTCTCTTGCTGTATGAGAATGCTTTTCAGTACCTAGTTCTTCTCACAAAGACAGCAACACATAACAATGATGATAAGCAAAGAATAAAAATTGAAGTTACAGTTTCAGGACTTCAGCAGCTCTGAAAAATCTACAACAGCTTTTCACGATGGAGGAAAATGTGCTTTCTCTGGGTTGCAGCAGAATCAAATGATTTAATGTTTTGTTTGGAGTCCAAGAGACCAGATGTATAATTAAGGTAGTAACTAAATAAGGGTGGTATTTCCATAAAGGCTGAATTTAGCCTAGCTATCCCAAAGCTTCTCAGCAGAGAGTTTCCTTTGAAGGAGCCAGTAAGGGGAGCCTAGGGAAATTAACCTCATTAGGCTAAAGTTTGCCTTTGGACCACTCAAAATGCAACAATATTTTTGGACAACACGTCTCCTCTGTGGGCTTAGCGTCCTCAATAAAACAGAAAATATCTTAAAAGCCAAGAATATATCTGGAAGTACGTAATTCCAAAGCAGCCAGGAAAAGGATTCTCAGCAACAGAGAAAACATGTAATAAAGCATGTTGCTTAGGGAAATAAAGCATGTTGCTTAGGGAAATAAAGCATGTTGCTTAGGGAACTGAATGCTTGCAGTCAGATCGATCTCTTTGACACGTGAAGTTGAAGATTTCAATTACACATTAGTGTACCAAGACTACCTTAGAAAACCTGAGTCGCTGTGCTCTTATAAAAAGCCCTGCTTTATATTTAAGTGACATTACTCACTAAGCAAGAATAAGGTATTGCCAAACAGTAAATTCAGGTTTACAATTACACACAGCATTGTCCATGACTTACATAAAGAAGCGTTAAAAAACGTAGAATGTGATGGTATGATTCTGCCATACAGAACCTTCCCAATGATTGAGTGATTACCAAAAGGGATGAATTCTTTTGTGACAGAGCATGAAAACAAAGTTTTAATACTTGTAAAGTATGCACAGCAGTGTATGTCCCTCACACATACTTGAAGTGTTTACTCAGTACTTGAATAATTGTTTCTTTTTCCAGATAAAAGAAGTCACGAGCTATAAAATAGGTTCCCTTAGTATGTGGAATGAGGATCTGGAATAAACAGAAGTAGAAAGAAACTTCTTATTAGCTGGTTACAGAAGACCTGAGTACATATATTTCAAAATATGCTATGTTAAGTTAGGATTAAACTTCTCCAGTACAGCAAGAATTAGACAAGTATAAATAAAGTAAATATATCTGCATGAAACATTCAGATGTGACATCGGCCTGTGCAGGTGTCTATGTTTTTCTCAGCAGCTTCCATAGTACACTTAATTTTTTTTATTTTTAACTGAGAGCAATCTAGTTGCATGTTACAGCAACTGACTTCTAAGAATCGGAAACGAGCGTAACACTTCACTTTTCACCATTGTACCAGCACAATAAAAAATGGTTTTGTTAGGAGCTGGCAAGGTCAACTTCTCTGTTACCAATGAAACACAGATTCCAGGTACTTCTGTGACATGTTTTATATCAGTGGTAGGGTTAGCTGGCCTGGGTGGAAGGCAGGATAGAAATACCTCATTCAGATGAGAAGCGTTACAGCTGCTTTAAGCAATACCTTGTTATGATACCTTTGGTACTATTTAGCAAAAACACCTCCTGAACCTCCCCAGTTTAGCCAGTCTGACCCCAAGTTTACCTGATGTGACACAATTCTACTGTTTCCTTGGAGTCAAACTGTTATAAGGACTCACCTGCGAGTTTCGATCTTTTATAGATAAAGTAGAGCCCAAAGGCCCATGTCTCTGCTGTGTATACACAAAGATGGGGAAGATAAACGATGGCAGCTGTGTTCAGCCTGACAGTGTGTTGCTGATTATTTGTAGAGCACTCGGAAGTTATGTTGTATTTGTATAGGTATGATATTTCAAATAAAAATGTCACTGCCCTGCAGCTGAGTTATACCTATTTCAGAAGGTTAGCATTTGTAGTAAAATTATAAATTACAAAAGGATACACTGAAGCTGCCAACTACGCTGAATGTGAATTCATGCTCAAATACTCAAAATGCCACTAATGTAATCATTGATGAACACCCTCAGAAAATGCCAGAATTCAGATTAAAAATTCAGCATTTAGTTTGCATTTGCATTATCCAACTGCCTCTGATCCTACAACACTTTTTCTGCCCTCTGCATATTCATAAAGTTGTGTTCACGTTCTTTGCTTGCCACAGCCTTGTTACTACAGTACTTCAGTGCAGCAGTTACAAGCTCAGCCTGCAGTCCTGAAGTGGGGGAGCATTCATAAGATGTCATCATAAGTTGGTTTTTTTTTTTTAAATTACTCTTTTCTCAATCACTTGGGTTAGTCTTAATGCCTAACAAAAATCTTTGTGGTTCACTCTATGTTCATTCCGTGTTTGCAAGCTTTGTGCCCTTAGCCCTTCCACAGCCTGTGCTACAGTGAGTCTATGGTAACTCAGGTGGTTTTACCCTTTCAGAAAAATTCAAATGTCTAACCTAACATTTCACTTGTGCAGTCTTAATTATCTCTGCACCCTTATGTTGTCCCGCAATACCCAGTGTGTAATAAGCCAATTTTACACACAGAGCCAAAGAGACTTGTTTCTTTCATGTCTGCATAGAGATGGGTTCTAGGTGGTAAATCCACAAAGCTAGCACACCACACAGAAGAACTACAGCATGTTTTTCTTGTTACATGATCAGTAAAAGTAAAACCCACTTAAGTTCATACTCATTGGTTAGTTATGTTCAAATTAGCCTGTCTTGCCACGTAGATTTGCACACATGCTCCTTGCAGGACAGGACACAAGTCTTTCCAGTCCTAAATTGAGTGAGTGGCCACAATCTCCCCCAGCCGCCTTTACCTTACATCTCATTTCAGTCTTATTCTGCTGACATCTTGTCTTTGTTGTAACTAACTGGCTGTTGGCAACTTCTCGGGCAAGATGCCCCCCTCTTATCTGTCTTCTAGTTCTTCTTCAAGGGCATAGCTGTTAGTAAGGCATGCGTTAGGTATACCAAGTAACTAGGTTAGCACAATGAAGCTATTGATTACTATAGCCTAGGTATTAACCCAAACGTATGGCTGCACTCACATAGCACATTCTTAGGATATAATTTCCAAGTTCAGGGAAAGAAGCATATTTTCATAGGATCATTTAGGTTGGAAAAGGTCCTTAAGATCATCGAGTCCAACTGTATTTTGTTTATTTAGTGTATACTTTCCATGTATTTATACAGTAACAGGACCAGTACCTTCCAGAGCCAGGTGCGCACAACTACTTGCTGAAACAGATGGCTATAGTAGATTCTGTCTTACAGACTACACCTGTTCCAGTTATTCAAAGGAAACATACTTGTGTGCTTAATAACACAGCAAAATAGTTATTTCACTTAAAATGAACAGGGCTACTTTTGCTTAATTAAAACAAATTACTTTCATGTGGGATGGCATTATGGAAAAATATCAGCATCTCGCTGGTGAAAGTTCCAAAAAGTTATTAGCTCTTGAAAAAAAAGGCACTGAAAGGTAACAGTTGTTCTATTTTGCCTCTAGACTGCTATTTTTTTTCTTATCAATAGTATTCACACTTTTCTGACAAATAAAACATTAATTTGTGAGTTAGAAAGTACAGGGATGAGACTGAAAGGAGTATTGTGAACTATTTAAAGAGTATTTGTAAAGAAATTTAAGATTCCTTGAATAATATACTGTAGAACGTAAGGCACATTTATTTCAATAATATACTTTCATTACTGTAAGAACGTTTGTTTTTTCTTTTGCCCTCAGCCTTAGCAGTTTAACTTTATAGTAAAATGCATATATAAAAGTTACAAAAAAGTTCTTAGATTCTCAAACTGTAAGTGAGAAAACTTTTTCCACTTGGATCTGAGCCATTGAAGCTACATAACTGTCAACAATAATTGTTATTCTGGTGATTTGAAATCAACTCTTCACACTTCACAAGTGACAAGAAATTTTGCTTAATTTGCAAAATGTGCATGCATTGGTTTTGAGTTTGAATTTCAGAAGGATGATCAAAATAATGTAGAAAAACTCCATTCATGCATTAATTCTTTTAATGTAGTTATTCATGTGTAGTATAAAGTTACAGTATAAATCTCACTTTGTACAGAATATTTATTTAGACAGTCGCATTTTAACAACCGAGACAAAAAGCCTTCCAGGCTCATGCTGTAGAAAGCAGCCCACTGTGTTCTCATCTCATGGGAAATGCGGTAGTACATTTAGTGAGATGAGTATCAGTAGGTAACAATCTTAAAACAGTACTTGCACTTTTTAGCTGAGTTTTGTTTGCAACAGTATTCATGTGATCATCCAGTCCTAAAGTGTGGTGATGGGGAAAGGAATAGTTTAGGAATTTTCATGCTTTGGGGTAGTCAGCTGTCTGAGCGCATGGGTTCTGAGTTTTGAGTAGAGAGTTTGTGCACACCTATTTATGAAGGAGAATGAAAGACTGTTGTTAAACCGGCCAGGTGTTATGATTCACTGCTATGAATTATCTTGAGTCCATCTATAGAGAGAAATAAGTGTAAGAATACCCTCAGGCTGAAAAAATCAATCCCTACTTGTATACTCAAAACTTGCATCTGATTTCAATAACTATTTAATATATTGTTACAGATCATCCAATTGATTTTATTGTTAAGATTTCAACAGGTGGATATATGTGGTCAGGTGCTATTTAAAGTAAGGAGAGTAGCTGTCTATCAGAAACATAACCGTTTCTGTACTAGGTCTGCTGCATATGAGATGAGAAATGACAGAGTAGATGGAGTCTACCCCAAGCTACAGAGTAAAGAGAGGCCCCTTCCTCAGCTGGCAGGAATTAATTTAGTGATGAGATTGATTTGTACCAGCTGTGGATCTGGTCCACTGTTAGAGAAAAGTGGGAACAAAGATGACAGCCCATTAGCAGCCCAGTCTTGCTGAAATCAAGACCTTAGAACGATGTAGGAGCTGAAGGTATGTGGTATAGAATTGCTCAGTAAAACATGAGGATATCTTACGTATGCTATGAAAATACTGTATATTGCTTTTTGTCTTGGTGGCTTTCACTATCAGTTTTCTAGTCTGAGCTTGGTTTGGTCTCCAGCAGGTTTTTTTGTGAAGCCCTGTAGCCCCCAGGGTGATGTTTAGCTGGTGAATGCTTGCAATCTGGTCTGGAGAGGTTGTTGCTGAACTGCACTGGGAAATGGATGAAAAAACTTGAGAAGGAGCGAAGCTCAATATACGTCCCCTCTCAGGGGCAGGGAGAACAGCGAGCTGGAAGCATGTTACCCAAGTAGTTTCCTCTGAGGAAATAATAGTAGGGTGGGCTTTGGCCTTGAGCTGGTAGCTTAAATTCGCATTGGAAGACACAGCTAAAATAACATAGCTTTTATTATTTTATTTTTTTTCTCCTTGTGTTTCTTTAATCCTTTTCTCTGTGCTGTCCAAAATTCCATGGTTAAAGCTTACCTCGCTGGCTCTTTTGGTGCCCCTCTGTCCTGTCTGTCCCCTGCTTCTGTTTCTCTGCTGCAGTTATTGGCTGCTGGGTCCTAGCCGTGGTGAAGCTGGCAGGTTAATACAGCATATGCCTTATGTCTAGTTCTGATCCTGGCAATCTAGCATTAAGGATTTTCTTGTTACCGAGTCCAGAATATCAAAATGAGTAAACTCATTTCTCTCCCAAAGCTTTACCTACTAGTCTTTAGGAAAGTGGTATCTGAGTTTGAATATTGTTGATCTCATTGAAGTAAGGTTGCTGAAAAGCAAGGGAACCCCTTTAGATACAAGGAGTTGAAGTGTACTTGATGATTTTTATGTCTGAAAGATAAAACTGGGGCCCTGTCAGCTGAATAAAGCTATATACAGCTCGGTGAAGAATAGTCAAAGTCGTATCTTGCTATTAACTGTTAGGTGGGTACATGCATTTAACTTAATGAGAACTTCCTAATGTAATGTATTCCTGATTATTTTAATATACTGTATAAATGCAATTAATAGTTGTGCTAAAAGTTCTTAAATGATAATGCATGGTGCATTAGGTTGCTAATATTCTGAAGCTATGGGAACAGCAGTCCTTACCGTACTGGAAAATCCTCCGTTATCCTTCCTACAAAAACATTCTTAAAAGAAGTTCAAGGAGGTGGTTTCACAAAACTGGCATTTCTTCAGGTTTGTTGCTTTCCAGCTGAACTAGGCATGTTGGCAGGTAATTGGTTTGGGTATGAAGTTTCCACATAAAGATGACTAAGGATCTCTTTAGCAATTCTTTCTCCTAACAGCAGTTTGTGATTTCCTGCTGGTATTTTGTATGTTGGGGGTTTTGTTGGTTTATTTTGGTTTTAATGTCAACAGCTGCTGTCTCAAAAAGCTTCTCTAAATGGTTATCTGAGTTTTGTGAAGCATGAGAATGCCCCTTGTACTTCCGAGGGATGCTTGTTCAGTGAGCTAGCCTTCATCTTTAGGAACCACGCTTTGTGCTTGTGGTGATACTGAGCCCGTTTCAGTCTCAAGTTTGGAATTAATGTTGTTCAGTGGGGTGTGTGGCACAGTTACCACCTAGCTTGCTCTTTGGTGTGTTTGTTTGTTTGTTTTTCTTGTGCTGTAGTGGCCTTTTTGCATACAATGTGATGTTTTTGCAGTGCGTGTGTTTAGCTAAGGGTTTGGGTACTGGAGTTCAGCGGTACAGTTCTGAAATTGTGTTTCTTACCAGCTTTCAAAGCAAGTCCCAGTATGCCTGCAGGGCACAGCGCCCTTTAGTTCTGACATATCTTTAATGCTCTCAGAACCTTATTCTTGGGTATCTGTATGCCTTTAATAGCTTCAATGTATCAACACTCTCTGTTATTTGCACCTAGTCTCTATTGAAACTAAGTATTTGGTCTTCTTGCTCTCTGGGATTAGCCCGCCTGTGGGAGCACGATTCTTCAGCTTTAAGTAACTAAAACAAATAATTAGGCTAGCAATATTTGCTAGACTCATCAACAGTAAGCCTGTCTACCAGTTTGCCTCAAGTGAAATGGTCAGTGTGGGCTGTTTACATATTCTGCATCATGGCAGTTACTTTAAGGTCACTTTTGAATACTACTTTGTATTTTGATTCCATTAGCAATGTACTTAACTCTCTTGAAGAGCTTCATTTGATTGGAAGAAGGAATCTCCACTGATGGTAATTGTCAGCAGTGTTTACCTTGTTTTACATTTGAAAGCGTAGCTATTGAAAACAGTCTGAGGGGGAAAAAACCCCACAACCCTCTATGCAAATAATGTGTTTAAAGCCCAGGCAGATCTCTTGGCTCTGGCAAACAAACTCTAGGAAGCTCTAAATCAAACATCAAGGCACAGATCTCTGCTCTAACATGAATATTACCAAGTTTTTATGTTAGGTTTGTGAAACATTAAACTAAAGAGACCATATCTTTCTAAAGCAGATAGCATCACTGAGCTAATTCAAAGGGGAAAACTGAGAGCTGTGAAGATAGGACTATTGTGGAGGTAGGTAAGGACAAAGAGTTTGAGGACATACCTGAGACTTGGCTTGATGATGGAAATGCAGCGATGAAAGTTACTAGGTGGTTGTGACTTTTAACGCACTTAGAGAAATACGCTGGCCTAGCCCGAGATGCTACCTGTGCTACGGCTAGGGAGAAAGTGTGTGACATAGTACCCAATATCCTTGGAAACGTTTTAAGAAACTCAGTGCAGTTCAGCTATCACATTGATGGTTTTAATGGTTGTTTTACCTACCAGCAGGGTTCACAGTTAAAATCTATGTTACTGCAGAAGCTATTAAGAGAATATAGGCAGCATGTTTTAAGATAACATGATCTTCCATCTCTACAGCATTCTTTCGCAAGGCTTTCTTTAGTACTGAGTGGTAAGTGAATTCTTGGTGTATTAAAGAGTCTTTCTGATGAACTGTGATGAAGGGAGAGATCCCTGGTCCTTAGTGCTCCCCTTGCACACTCTGATTGATTTGAGGAGTAGTAATTAAGGGTTAGGGTAGGCGTGTAGGCACAGAGGATTGCACTTCATCTAGCGCTTTCAGTCATTCTGGCTAAGGTTAACATGTACAAGGCAGGTCTGGGGCACACCGTTAAGGAGCTGCTGCTTGCTGGGAACTCCTCCAAGTGGCCTGAGCAAAGAGCTGAGTATAAGCCATTGTGTCCTGTGAGCATGAGCGTTGCATTCTCACAGCTGTAACAGAGGAGTTATGCTCAGTGAAATTGGACTAGGCAATACGTGCAGTAGTCTTTGAAGAGTTACATTTAGCTGTGATAAAGACAAATTACTTGTTTCTTTATGACTGGATTACAACAATAAGAATGTAATGGTGATCTTGAAACAGCTTCAGCTAGGCCACTGGTCTTCTTCCTCAGCACATCCCCATTTTTTTACAGTTTGCAATTTCCTCTGTGATTAAACTTGAGTCTAAGTGAAACTACAATGCTGGCAAATGCTGGAGCTGGCAAACACAAAAGCTGGGCTCCCTGCTCCTTAGTGTTATTGCAGAAAGTCAACCACTGGAACATGAGCTAACCACACTACAATTTTTTCAGCTTTTCTTTTGTCTTTTCCAGACAGCTGAGTAATTGCCCATTCTCTTAGGTATAGAGCCTTGTGAATGATTGTCTTGTTACTTGCCTGACAGATGCTAAACCTGCTATAATTTAAGTTGTCTACTTATTTTACCAGGCGAGTGGGGCTGCATTAGTCAATAGTTGAGCTAATGGAGAAATAGGAGGAGGAATGTGGAATGTTCATGGGAACATGAACCAAAAACTTGGGCCTGGGAGCCTTCAGGGACTGGCTTGGGTTGGTTTGGGTTTTGCTTGTCCCTGATGATTTTGTGTGGAAGTTGATGCAGTTCAAGTGGTAAAGTCATCCCAGACTTCTTCCCGTTGTTGCTTATTAGGTGGAAAGCCAAAGAATCGGCATGAAGGACGTACTTTTTGCAGGTTCCCACACTAGCCTTTGCTGATACGAGGCAAATTGTAGTGCAGAGCTGTTGGCTAAGCTTGGGGAAGCTGGGTCAATATCCTGTTCGCTGTACGTTTGGCCACTGCTGGCAGGTGTTCTCGTGCATCCATGAGCCTGTTGACTTGGCTTTGATAAGATCATTGAACAGCCATGATTGTTCCTAATGAGAACAGAGGCTGGATGCATCTGAATTGATGATCTTAAATTGCTCTTGTACATCTTCAAGTTGCAATACTAATAACACTGACTAAATACTGTGAAACTTTCTTTTACATTAATAATAACAAGTTGAGGACTTAATGTTCAAATTTAAACATGCCTATAGTGTCCTGTTTGTCTACAAAATGGTTGCATTCTGCAGAAGGCATTGATTAAACTTCATCGTGAAACTATTTCTGTACAATTGCTGTTTCCTTGGCTATGTTTTTTACCAAACGCGTTGTTAGCCCTTCCACAACAGAACCTTCTGGAAAGGAGCAGAAGCCTTATGGGGGAAGGGAGCAAGCTTTTGTAACTTTAAATTTCTCACAGATTGCTAAGGGTAGCAAAACAATGAATGTTTCATTATTACCACAATAGATTAAAACATCTGCAGTAAATAATGCTGATGGCTATTTGTGATGGCACAAAGCATTGTTTTTGTTCTCTTTTATAAAATTACAGCTCATTAACCGTCATAAAGCAAAGATACCATAAATAAAACAACTAGTAGTGTTTCATTTCCCAGAAATGTGAAAGCCTGCTGGTTGGGAACTTTGAAAAGTTTGTTTTCACAGCTGGAACAGTCAAGTATCTGAATATGTTGGGGTCTGTCACTTTTGTGGCCGGAGAAGCTATGAGGATTCAAACGGTTTCATTTGTCCTCTTCATAAAGCTAATATTGCTCCTGTCTTCCTTCTAATTATGAAGTACTTTTTATTTAGACTATAAGACACCTGTATGATCAGCAAGTATATATCTCTAATACAGCCGTAATTATAGAAGGGTGGTTATTTCTAAAAAGTAATTGGAAAACTTAGCTTGACTTCTGCTGTGCTACAAATCATGGAGTAGTTGCCCAGATATCCCCACAAAGAACCCTATAACTTGTGTTTATAATGGTGTTTCAAGAAAAGGCCTAACCTTAACATCAAGTTGTTTATAATAATCCAATTGGTCCTTCATCAGAGATCACCTCATCTCACCTGAGATCCCAGCGGTTTTATGTGCTCTCAGTTTTCAAGCTGTGAGAACAGACTTGCGGTGGCTCGCTCACCTCACAGATGTGCAATAATACAACTTCAGTTTTGTTTCCAATTTATTTGCCATAGACAGGCTTCTACAGAAAAAAACGTTCATTTGAAAAGTAAAATAATTAGAAACATACCTCTTTGTCTCAAGTTCTGAAGGATAGTTCAAGTTTCCAACCCTAGATTTTCTCCTGTGTGGCTTGGTATTTGTGGCAGATACAATCATGTGGTAGTTATGGGTTAGCTTGGAATTTATTTTTTTTTCCCACTGGCCGGGACGTGAGCTGCGTTCGTGCTAGAGCTGCAGACTGTGCACATGCTGCGTCTTGTTGTGGGACACTTTAGCCCACAGCTGTGGACTGCACAATAGGAAATCCTCCTCTGGATTTAACATTTTTCAGCATAAAGGCTAAATTGGTAATTTTGGCTCTAGCCATCTGTATTTTGAAATGAGTGTCATACAGCACTCCTGAGGCAATTTAGGATTAGATTAAAAAAATCTTGTCTGGCAGTCTGAACCAAAGTGCTCGGTTGCCTGCACAGTGTAATCCTCCAGGTCAAAGTTCCAGCAGAGATCAGGTGACAGTTTTTTGGGGGTTATGGGTTTTGGTTGTTTGTTGTTGAGGGTTTTATTTGGGGGGTGGGGAGTGGATTTTGTTACCTTTTTTTAAATGCACCAAAGATGCTTCTGCTGCTACAGACAGTTGCATTGTAGAATTCTTTGCCAAAGGAGAGTGTGGGGGCTGGAAACCAGCAGGAGCCCAAATAAGCTCTGGAAAAATATCTTTAGGAGTGCATGGAAGGGAGGAAAAAATGCCAAACCCTAAGCACATTTAATAAACAAAAAAAATACCTCTGGCTTAGTAATTGCCTGTAGACCATATCACTATACACGGGATACTGATAATTCAGGAGAAGTATCTGTTTTGTGTTGAATTGCAAATGTTTTTTGGACACCTGTCTGAAACAGGATACTTGGCTCTTTGGTCTGATTTACCATCTACCAGTCAATCCTCTTTATAATACTCACTCCTCTCTTTTGAAACCATGCCAATATGGAAAGATTTTCTTAATTTGGAGTTAAGTCCACCTTACTGCTAAGATGCTCAGATGGGAATGGGAAGTTTTAGGGTATTGTTTTGTTGTTTGTTTTTTTTTTTGCTTGTTGTTGTTGTGGTTTGTGGTCTTTGTATTTGTTTTGTTTTTACAAATAAGCCCAAGGTGCCTTTAAAGAGTGAGGAAGCCTGTTGGATAGATGCAGGCTGTCTGCACTTGCTTCTGCTAATGATGATGATAATCCCTTGCAGTTTCACTTTGGGATGTTCTGCAAGAATGTTGACCCTATTTCCCTTTTTCTGGGGTGCTGCTCTGATTTTTTGAAATGTGGGGAACCTCTTCTTGAGCCCTTTTAAAATAAGGCCTTTTAAAAAAATGTTCGAGCTTTGCCATTCAAGGAAGATCTGAGCACTCAAGTTAGTATCAGTGAAATTAACCTTGGTAAGGTTTTCTTTGGGATAAATTAGTAGTATGGCATATCCTTTTTATGCCATATTTTTTAAAATGCATTTCAGGATGGGGAGTTTGATACAAATCTCAGAAAGGAAAGTTTATAGTATGCTTTGATCTAAGTGATTTGACTTGATATTTCACCTCTAAATTACGGAGAAGAAAGGCTGGGATAACAGATGGGGTCTATATTCTCAGAAGCATACAGCTATGTTTCAGGAAACACCCAGTCTATTATATGAAAAGGAATGATACATGTGGGGATCATAGAGGAGGGTGTCATTTGTTTTTTGTTTGTGGTTGTTTTGTTCCTTGCTCCTTTGTAGTAATTAACTTGACATCTTTCAGAGTTAGGCACAAATTCTGGCTGGGCTGCCCACGTACACTAGCCATGCTTTTACTGTCTCTTTATGCATGTTTACAATACTAAAAAACCAAAATGAAGTCTGCATGTTGAAAGTATCAGCTGCTCCAAGTGAATGTGCATATGTCCATGTTGTGCAACACAGCTTTAGGCAGCAGTAGTAGCCAGAGCCCTGGAAGCAGTCTAGTCCCACTGCAACTGGTCTGAGCAGGGACTTCTCAGCTGCTTCTGGGTCTGTAGCTATTTGTTCAGAACTAGCTAAGATGTTTCTGCGCACAGATCGGTAAGATATGGTGCAGTGCAGATGTTCTTTGCTGTATGAAACTTGGCAAGACCGTGTGCGGTAGACTTCAGCAGTCTGAAACTTTTTGAACAAAAAGAGCATCTCTGCCACTTCAGCAGTATTGGAGGCTTGTTAAGAACCTCTAATTTCACAGATGGAAACTGAATACAGATTTCTATTCATGCTTGCTTCAGCGTAGGAAGTCTGGTCACTCCAAGTGCTTAATATTACTGATGAACAACTCTGTATTGCATGAGCCTATTCACTGATTTCTAAACCTAGAGAGTCCTTTGCCTTTCATTGCAGAAAGACTGCAAAATACAGAAGGAAAGTGTGTCCAAGCAATTTATCCTTAAAGGACTTGTCACTGCAGTGTAGAACGTGTGGATCTAAGGAGAATTTGTGTGTGTCTGTGCTGGTGTGATACACAACAATCCCAATGGACCATAACTTAATTTACACCCTGGAATGTGCTAGACAACCTGCCCAAATCTGGGAGATCCTGGCACTGAGCCTTCTACCTGTACCTTTTCTCAACTATTCGGTGTTATTTTATCTTCTGCTATCCTAACAGATAGGAAGGGAGCAGTCTCTAAAGGAACACTTGTTCCTACCAAGCAGTCTAAATGACATCTGTGAGCATGACATAAAGACGCAGCAGTTCCTGTTCAGTGCAGAATCCGAGTGCTCACAACCAATTGCAGCTGAGGTTGACTGAGGACATACAAAACATAAAGAGTATTTTATATCTTAAGGCTATTGGATTGGTTTTATTCATGCGGCATCCCTGAAAAGCATCGTTTGTGTGACACTTGGAAGAAACACGCAGAGAAATGCCATGGGATGCAAGAATATGTATGTGTACACACATTTTTTTATATGTGTGGACACACATAATGTAATTGCAATACGGTATAGCAGAAGACAAGATGCCTAAAAACACAGGGCTGAGAAGCTGGTATTACTCAGCTATAAATGGCCAATTCTTGAGGCTCCAGTTTACTCCTTAATAATCCTGGGATGCCCTTAAAGCTGAGGATAATAGACCAGCTGTGCACTGTGGATTGTGATGTTTCTTGGGTGGGGAAGTGTTAAGTCTCTAGTGATAATCCCATGTCTGGAATAATTTGCAAATCAGCTGTTTATGATGTGTACAGGAGTCTACTAATGGTAAAACTTGCAATTACTATCTACTCATAAATGTAGCCTAATGAACAAAGCAGTCTGAAATGCCAGGAATCAAGAATTTTCTCAGTGACCTACAGATGGCAGACCAATATAACAGATGAGTCATATGCTTGAAGCATATTTCTCTGAATATTAGAAGCATAGTACACCCGATTTATGAAGGTTTTCATGGAGAAAGAAATTTTAACCGGGTCACTACAAAATGTAAGCACTTCTGCAGTTTCTTGCTCTACTTCAGAATATATCCAATATCTCTTGCTTTGTGCTATAAATTGTGTTCAACACTCAATCCAAAAAGCTCTGAGCTGGAAATATTTTAAGTATTGTTGGATTTACAAAAGATCTTGATAATTAAGCCCAAATTTTCAGGGATTACTATGTACAGGAGCATGTAAAGACTAACTTGTATGTAGTTTACACCTTCAAATTACTCCATTTTCTTAATAAGGATGATGCATTTTTTTTCCACTGATGTCCTACATATTTTTTTGAGTAAATCTAGGTTGTTTTCTTTTTTTTCCTCTGAAAGACACCAATAGATAAAATTTAGGTTGACTTTTTTTGCTAATCCAATAAAAAGCAAAAATTCTGTAAGAAACGTTGGGTTTGGAAGGAAGAAAGAATCATAGATATGCTAAAGCTTTTGTTTTCTCTTGGTCTTGGGCATTGGACTTTAGTGGATGACTTGATACCCTTCTGAAGCTTTAGCTCATAAAAGCTCTAATTCCAGAAAAGCACAAAAAAACCCCAAAACCAAAGCCTTTTGCTTCACTTGGAGAAAAATGAACTTGGGGGGTGGGGGGCAGATGGCAGGGAAAATGTGGGGTTTTACCAACCTTGTTGTTCAGTGAATACCTAACAGAAAAAACATCTTGAACTCCATACTCTTTCAAGTGTGTTGTATTTATTATATAACATCATTAAAAAGGGATTGGTAGAGAAAAGCTGTTGTAGGTCATACCCTTTCCATATTGTTTTTTAAAAGGCTGGATGGCTAGAAAGACAAACTCACTGTAGCTCAGTGTTTTAGTCTTTCTGGTTTTGTGACTGTAGATTGAAATAGGCATATTTAAAATATTGCAAAGGATGGAAGTGATTACAACCTGCCGTGTAAGGCACTACTCAGGAAATTGAAGAACAGGGGCATAAAAGTAGTCCCCAAACAATGGGCTTAACAGACTCCTTCACAAAGTGCTTTGACAATTATTATTTTTTTTTTTAACTAGAAAATACTCAGTTTCAACCAAGTGACTGGAAAATATTTTGCTATATTCTTGAACTGTTTTCTATTATGGAAATCAAACTTTCATGATGGATTATTCTTCAGGCAAGGAGAAATGCTGGCTGAGGCTGCACGCAGGTCTGTGCTCAGCCGTACTGTCACAGCTAAGCCTGTCCTGACTGTCCTCTGACACTGGGGCTGTTAAAAACGTAGTGAGACAAAAACTCCTAAACATCATTCTTTTGGGCAATATATACTGAATATGCAAAGTGTCAGGAGAACCGTACGTGGTCTTTCTGAGCTGCTCTTGTGCTGAGAAAACCGTGACAGAGGGGAGTCATGGCTGGCTGTGGCTGGTCTGAATTACTTGTCATGTAGATGTTGGGCTGGGAAAAGAATGAATTTTCCAGAATATTAACTTCAAATGTGATGGGGAAGTGTCTGGTTGCATATTAACCGCTACAAAGGTGAAACGTGGGAGAGGCTGCAAAAGTGTCCCCTTGACTTTGCTATATGTGAATGGAAGAGCCTTGCTGTCTGTTTCATAAGTAGATGTTGAGGAAAATGGTCTTGAAAATCTGCCTGTATCAGAAGTCCAAATAAGAATGCTGAAGGACGGAGGTGGTGAGAATAATGATGCACCCTGATAATTAGAGATGGAGCATCAACCTGGCTCATGCCTGGCTGTAGGTTGCGCTTTGCTGATTGCCTTTTTTTTGTTTGGTTGTTTTTTTGTTTTTGGTTGTTTGGTTTTTTTGTTGTTAAACTGGGAATTACATGCAGTTGGTGTAAAAGAGGGGGAGATAGTCTTGCTTTGAAAACGGCTTCTGTCATGACACTAAGCTTTGCTGTCTCCTGAGGTTTTTCAAACACCAAGAAGCAACTGAGACAGAGTAATTAAATGCGAAAACTGATGAAATAAGTTATGTAAGTCATGCACTGGCTCATGGGAAGGGGCTTCTGAATCAATCCTAGAGTGATGAACTGGCATCATATAAAACGAAGAGCATACTGAAAAAATAAGATTTAATGAGTCTGCAGTCTGTGAGTATCAGCATTGGAACTGAGAATTCAGGTGACTAAAATGTGACTTGTATGTTCTCACACTTTCTAGAACTTTCAGAAGATGACAGGGTTCTGACCCATTTTCTTTCTTTCTTCAGACTGGAGAAACCCTGTTTTCTGTCCCGTATGCCAATGTATAGTGTTCTTGTAGCAACAACTGTATAGTCCGAGTTACTTTGAAAGGTAATACTTACAGTGTGCTTTCTTTATAATCTGACCTAGCAGTTACGAAATGGGAGGTTAGTGAAGATTATAGGAACAGCTGTCTGCTTTATGCCACTCCCACGCATTCCCCAAGCCAGACTTTGAGGACCTAACAAAGCAAGGCATATTACAGCCAAAATCTTTTCTTTTTAAGGATCCCTGCCTACATAAAGAAGTCAAAATAGATTCAGCAGTAGCGAATCATACTTCTTTGTAGTTTATTCTGACTAGATTACCATGACTCCAACACCCCTAGCGTACAAGCAAAAAATACGTGCAGCTGCTTTTCCCAAGCTACTCTGGAGAGACATTTCCCCAGGCATCTATACAGGGAGAAAGAAAAATTGAACCGGGATCAGTTCTGTTATTTCTCTCTAAAACATTAATTTACTTAGAGTGCAGGGAAAGTGTAAAGTGGTTTCTTCTTTGTATGTCTTTGATTTTTATTTTATAATAGTAAGTATGAGCTCTGAGCCTGCAGTTTACTGTGTGCATGTTGTGGACAGCTGCACCTGCACGGAGCCACGCTGACTTCAGTGAGGCACCATGTAGGCACAGCAATCTGCCCACCCATAAGTTGTAAATCTCAGAATAAGGAATTTAACTTGTTTGTTTAGTGTTCTTGAAGGAGTACGGGATTGGAAAGTGCCTGTGGGGTGTTAGCAGGTGCCATATGCATTTTACTGCACAATCGTGCCAAGGCACAGCATTCCTGACCTGTAACTAGCCTCCTTGTGCATATGTTGTTCAAGCTGATGACCGTCTAGGACTGGGCTAAAAGGTGAAATACAACTTCCAAACTTTATTCTGTTTAAAATTAAACACATTTATTTTTGTTAGTGTTTTTTTAGTTGTTTGTTTTTTTTTTTTACTGTTGTTACTGCAGTTCAGTTTTTGCCTGGACATGAGGTTCTGTGGACAAGTGGTTCCTTCTAGCAAGACAACAAGTAAAGATACTGAGCTGTAAGGGGAAAGCAGCACTGCTAATTCACCTTGCAAGAAAACACAAGAAACTGAGTCTACCTGTTCTAACCAGGCTGCACAAACTCATATGCATTTTTATCCATCTTACCTAAGAGTCACAAGCCTGGCTTGCCCGGGTACCACCGTCAAAGGAGACAGTACCCAAACAGCAGCTGCTTCTGGCCCTGGGCCAGGCCTCGCACCCCCGCACACACAGAAGAGTTGTGCCTTCTGCCGCCCCCCTCTCAAGGATCTCGCACCAAAAAGTTTGCAGTATTCCGTATTATCTGCAGCTTACCCTTGTTCTGCCTTCAGCTATCATCATTCTGTCTTGACGCAATTAATTTTAAAATAATTCACTTTTTTTAACCTAGAGGTGTTGAAGCAATGGTGTGCAGTGTAACATAGGGCCAAATTCTTTCTTGGAGACTGTTTCATGTAACTGAGTTTCACTGTGGTTTTGGGTTTTCCTAGAGTTAGTCTCAGACTTGTGTCATTATTTAATCAGGACTAAAACCTGCTCTCTGTTAATAATCAAGGGTATCAGAGGGCTGTATCAAGTTTCTGTGTTTTGAGAAGACTGCAAATAATTATCAGGAGGCGGGTAGGTAAATACATGGTCTTTTGTGTCTTTTTCAACTGAAATTTCAGGAGAGTGTTTATCTGAAGATGTGAAGTAGATGGAAGTATCAGTAGTGTATATTAAATAGACTTTTTGGTATGCAGAGGTATCCTTCTTGTCATGAAAGAGTTAACATCTGTGGGGAAGCATGTGTTGCCTTCTTCAGCCAAGCAGCCAAAATGCTTTCAAATACTTATAACAGACTGAGGGTTTTTAGAACATAAACTAGGCCATTTAACTACTTAAATAACACAAAACTCAATGTTCTAGGTAAGACCGAATAACAAACCCAAGGGTTTAACCATGACTGTCTCCTTTGCCCTGGTGTCCGCTCCAGTCCAGTGCAAGGATGGGCTGCTGCCCCCTCCTTTTGACAGTTTTTAGCTTCTTTGTGCAGCACTCAGGTGCAAGATGTATTCTGTATTTTTGTGTCTGTGATAGTTGTTTTATTCTTATAATTTTTAGGTGCTAAATTCTACTGCATTCTTCTTACAGAGAAGTGAAAAGAAACTCAAGTCTTTGGTGCTGTAATTGGAAAGAACAGGATGTGCATGACTCTAGATGGAGCAGCTACTTAGTGCTTCAGATTAATCCTGTAATATGCCTGTGATTTAATTTCCATTAAATGTCGCTAGCAGATTAATCCCTCTTAAAATGCTGATGAGGCAAACAAATTACTGCCTTATTATCAAGTAATTTTAGTATGGGTTGAGAAGAACCTAAATCAAGTTGATATTTTTCTAAATCAAGGATACAACCTGGTAGGCAGATTTATGTGGAAAGGGCCGAGAATTTAAATATTTGTCTCTTCTGTAATTGTGCATTGATTTTTGTCTGAATAAATATTCATCCTGGTATCTGTATCTGGTAGGAGAACAGATAATCACACATCGTGCAAAGGATTACCATGGCAAATGCAGTAAGCATTTTTTTTTTTTAAAACAGACTTTTGGGGGACCTGTTTGACTTCTTGTTTTTCTCCAAAGCTGTTTTATTAAGTTAAATTACAAGCAGCTTGGATGGCTGCAGAGTTTTATCATGTGATCCTGAATGGCTAAATCACTCTTGAATACCCTGGATATTATTTTTGTGTGCCATAGTTGTTTTGGTCGAGGTGGTCGTGGTGTTTTAGTCAGTACCCTGAGGACTTGGTTAGAACCGTGGAGTCTAGAAGAACATAATGATAATCTCTCTTGCTATTTATTTTCTAAAGTGTAAGATTGAACTCTGCTGAAACCAATGGTGACATCTTGAAGGAAAATTCCTGCTATATAAAAACTGCCATAAAAGTGGGGTTTTTTTCATGGGCATCAGTACAACAAACTATAATAATGTACAGTAATTTTCTTATTTCTTTTTATCTCTTGCTGGTTTCCATTGCTAGTGCTTTTATATCTGTCTCAGTAATCCAATTCTACTTGAACTTTGTATGGTATTTGAAGGTAAATGAAACATTTATGATCTTTGCCTGAGTAAAATTCCTCCCTATTTTTCTATCATACTGAAAACAGCAGTTAATTCTTCTTGAGTTCTTTCATTAGTTGTTTCAGACAGATAGGATGGATACAATATAGCATATGTCCAGATAGTATTTGCTTGGGCATGTCTCTCTTCTCAGGAAAGAGCTGAAAGCAGCTGCAAATACATAAGAGGATCTTCCTTTTTTTTACTGTGCAGTTGTCCAGACTAGGGATAGTTCTTTGGCTGTCTTTGCAGACAGAATTCCGTTGCCGAAGTGTGCATGGGTTTTTTTGACTGTAAGTCACCTTAGATTATCCTTCCTAGTTTCCAACTGCTTCTCTGGATTGTCATTGATGTCCCATAGGTCCTGCCTTATATGTGCCAGCTACACGTGGGGTGTCTGGGATACCCTAGCACAAATGAAATAGCCAGCTGGGGACTAGGAGGAATATCATAAGTCATACAAATGTCACCAAGCACCTGGATTTAGGCAACTGCATGCAATAAAACTAGACAAATCTTTGCATTGTAGTCAGACAGTATTGTGAGACCTGTAATATTAAACTTTTTCCTTGATGTTATTCTTTCCAAGGGTAATGGGCTTATCAAAGGGATGTTACTAGAGCGATAAGCATAACATCAGATGTAATGTTTCCTTTGTTTGAAATCAGTACTCTGAGAAAGAGTAGAAACTGTGATCTGAAAAACTGCCGAACTTCATACCCCAAAAGAAACTAAGGCCTCTTTCTGTGTTTTTTGGGGTTTTGGGGTTTTTTTGTGTGTGTATGTGTTTTGGGTTGTGTTGGTTTTTTTTTAATCATGGGGTCAAATCACATTCAGCAGTGGCAGACTTGGATACTTAAACCACTGAGGTTTTGTTCACGTCACCTTGCTGCACTTCAGTTAATAGCATTTATACTCTTAATTCCTATACCAGATGGAGGTAGTCTATATACACATATTAGAAAAGATGGTAAAATGCAATCTGTGCTGCCGTTATCCCTCACAGTGGTAACTCCAATAGCAAAGAGAGTTAGTCTGGGATTTGGGAACCTGTCTTGGAAACCTCATTGGTCCATGGTGATTGGTGATGTAAAAAATGGAAAAAATAGTTGTAGGAATGCCTCTGATGGTCTTCCATGTGGTGCTAGCAATGGGGATTTTTGTAAGGCAGGACAGTAGTAAATCATGTCATGTGTGATTGTGTGTTATGATACTGTTTTTTCCATTCAAATATTGTGTAATAAGGAAGATATTAGTTACATCACAAAGTAAGCTTTAATGTGCTAGAATTCTTCTCCTAGCACAGAAAGTGATTTGCAAGACTGCTGTAGTACATGTTGCACACTGCTGCATTTTATAGCCAAACTTTGGTAACTCCTAACCGAGACCTGAGGTGTCCCAACTTCTCTTCATACATCATCACCCTTGGCTTTAATCGCTAACTCCAGGCTTACTTTGGTTTCTGGAGTAAAGTTAGGAGTTTGGTATGTTCTTTATGACCTGCAGTGGTGTAGGTCCCGCAGCTCACAACGGGAGGCTCTGCCGCTTGGGGTTCAGGAGGTCATTCCACTCGAGGAAGTGAGTGCTCTTGCTTAATGGGCACTAAGGGCAGGATTTATCTTTTCAAAGCAGTTGGAGAGAAGCACTCTGGAAGATAATTAGGGCTGTTTCTCTCTTCTGATTGTGGAGGAAACCTAGGAGCACCATCTTTGAGAGCTTCTGGGAGGAATTCTGATTCATGTGCACAAAAAACACACCACCACCTTTCAGCTTTAATCTCAAGTGATTTAGCCTTTTTTCACATTTGATCTCAAAACATGTATGATGATTGAAACACAGTTTTTCCTGTACCTTGTCAGAATTCTTCAGGAGTTTTTGCTTTAAGTGATCATTTCCTGTGCTTACAGTTGAGAGGTCTTTAGTATAAACCTCTGGCTGTAATGATATTTACTGAACAACTCCATGCCTGGTGCCTGGCTTTCTGCTTTATAGACAGTGTTGTTTGTGCCCATTATGAGAGTTCACTTTTCTTCTCTCTGGAAAATAAAGGGACTCATTAACAACTGCAGAAAAAAATGGGTTCTGCAATGCATTTTATTAATGATTGCTTACTACAGCTGAGTCCAGATGAGGAAAGAGATTAAACTAAGACTACTCTTGTGCTTTCTATTAGAAACATATTCCTGGTATTTTAAGTAACTTGGCTGCACCTACTAATTTTAAACAAAACAGCTGATTCCTGCATGTATATCTCACATGTGCAATTCGTTGCTCTTTGGTGTAATTGATTAGCCCCTACAGGGGGAAGTTTCTCAATGTGAAGTTATTTGCAAGGAATACCTGTATAAAGGCTTCTTCTGTGAGGCTGTACACAAAGGGAAATTTTTGCATTATTTGTCTGTCACGTTATTCTGTTTCTCCACTTACTTTTTTTTTTTTTTTTTTTTTTTTAGAAAATTCTTAAAAGAACTAAGCAGAAAGTTAAAGCAATGCTGGACCATACTTACTGAAGCCAATTTTTCAACTATAAAAATTAGGCTTATAGCCAAGAAGAGATAGCTTAGGACAGCTTCTTGTATTCCTCTTTGGAGATGATGCCGTATCAGTTCATTAAAATGTCTTGCTTTGCAGGGAGGATTCAGGAAAACTTTTAGGTACAGGCTGATGCCAAATGACATGGAATGTGTTAGCAGAAAGTGATCTGTAACTTGGGTTAAGAGGGTACAGGCAGCACAGCACTCGGCTCATGGCTTGATGTGAAGGTCTGTTACAGGTTAAGCATTATGCAAAAAATCTTTGTTTCATTTAGCCAATGTGTGCACCATTGATCATAAGAGAAATTGTACTGTCCTGTGATAAAACGTTCCCAATGTCACTAGAAAAGGCTTATGAGGAGGTGTCCTGGTTTAACTTCAGCTGGAAACCAAGCACTACCCAGCCGATCACTCACTCCTCCCTTGTGGGATGGGGGAGAGAATCAGAAGAGTCAAAGTGAGAAGACTTGCGGGTTGACATAAAGACAGTTTAAAAAGTAAAGCAAAAGCCATGCATGCAAGCAAAGCAAAACAAGGAATTAATTTGCTGCTTCCCATCAGCAGGAAAGCAGGGCTCCATCATGCATAATGGTTATTTGGGAAGACAAAATGCCGTTGCACCAAACATCCCCAGCCTGCTTTCTCCCAGCCTTATATGCTGAGCATGACATCATATGGTATGGAATACCCCTTTGGTTAATTGGGGTCAGCTGTCCCAGCTGTGCCCCATCCCAGCATCTTGTGCACCCCCAGCCCACTCACTGGTGGGGTGGGGCGAGAAGCAGAAAAGGCCCGGACTCTGTGTAACCTCTGCTCAGCAGTAATGAAAGCACCCTTGTGTTATTGATGCTATTTCCAGCACAAATACAAAACATAGCCCCATACTAGCTACTATTAAGAAAATAAACTCTCTTCCAGCCAAAACCAGCACAGAAGGGGAATGCTTTTTGGGGCTATGACTGAGGCTAAAGCTTAAAAGAGACTGTTAGAGCATTCCAAGAATGAGTCTTCATTAAGAAACGAAATTGGACGTTGTTTTAGGTATCTAGCAGTTTTGAGTGTGTTGACTTATTAACATGTTAGTTGGCCATAGTGTTTTGTTGTTTGTGTTTTTTTGTTTTGTTTTTTCTTCAGGAAGAAAGATATGCAAGATACAACTTTCCCCCTATGTATTTAAGCAATCCTCTTGTTATTTCAGAGGATATCGTAGCCTTTCAACTTCCCAGAGTAGCAGAGGACCCTCCAGGTCTAGGTGTCTTGTACAGTCAGGCACTGAGAGCTGTCATGTTCTATAGACCCGTTCCTCAAAGTTTTCCCTTTCTGGAGATCCTAGTACATATTTACCTGTGCAGTTTCTAATGTGTAGAAAAGTAGCAAAAATACCAGTGATAGTAGTAATCCCCTGTGTCTTGCCTTTCCTGTGCTTGTTCTGTGCAAGTTTTCACATTCTCCCCAAATTTTGTAGAGACCATTAATGAAAGAACTAGAGGCTGGATATTCTTCCTGCTTGCCAAATGTAGATATGCTCCACTCTTATGTCTGCTGGTCATAGTCTTCTGCCTTCTTACTTGATTCTTATCAGATACAACTTTTGAAGGCAAACCTATATTTTGACTGAAAAAAAAAAATAATTACAGAGCTATCCTGAGGTTTTTTGAGGAACAGAATTTTTTTTTAAGACTTAGCTCTTATCTTAATAAATAAAAATAACGTTCAGACTAAAGCAACATTCGAAATACTACAGTAAGAACATTCTGAATCATGCATTTGTTCCTGTAACAACAGTTACGTTCTTTCCAAACAGGTCACAAGAACAAATACTATTTTCTTTGCATCTTCTGCATATTTTACTCATGAAAAGAGAACTGACGAAAAATATTTTTTAAATAACATCACTCTTGGGGCTTAAAGACAGCTCTAAATAATTGTGCACTGTTGTTTAGCTTATACTACCACTGACATTGGAAATACTACCTATAGTGCACACTTGTGGTTTCATTTTTCCAACGAAACAGATGTGAGGTACTTGTAAGAACTATCAAATAAAAAAAAAATCAGAAATGAAATTTTATCTGCTAAAATGACTTAATGGTTGAAGACTTACTATAATTATTACTTATTTAATTTACATTAAATCAGTCTTAGCATGGGGTCAAGACTTTAGAAAAGAGAGAATTTTGATCTTTGGATGGTAATATTGATTTTTTTTGTTTGTTTTGGAAGTACTTCAGCAGATAGAGATGGAATCTCTTGAATTCAATAGTGTAATAGTGGTGACTAGAATATAATTTTCCTTAATTTGTCTATTGGGAAGTAACCTTTGAGAATAAAAATTACTGCTGATCATAAAGTTATCCCATGTATACAGGCAGATGCAAAACTTCTGATGTCTGTTTCTTGTTAAAGCATAAACCGTAGACACGCTGTGTAACTCCTTTGAGGTTTATTAGTGATTGAGGGTTGCTTCTTTCTTGAAGGGAAATTCAGTTGTATAAAGTATTTTCAGCCTTTTAGAACTTAATGGCTAAATGCTTGTCCAAATGCTAGTAAGGAGGATTTAGACTGGAAGAAATGGTATTTGTTTTACAGAGCAGAAGGCTGAAGGAGGCACCAGGAAGTTGGTAATATTAAGAATCCCAAATGCCAATTAAAAGACTTTGAAACATTATTTATGGAGCACTCAAATGTATCATACCATCTATGTGCTAGGAGTAATTTCTCCAGGCTTCTATCCACAGGCAAAATATCCTGAAGTTTTCAGATTCTTTGTTTACCTCAACTTTTTCATAGTTCTCCAGGTATTAAGAGATTTAGGAATGCCCTGAAGAGGGCCTACAAGAAAGCTGGAGGGGATTCTTTTTACAAAGGCATGTAGAAACAGAAGAGGTAATGGCTTTAAACTGGAAGAGTGTAGATTAGATTAGATATTAGGAAGAAACTTTTTACTGTGAGGGGGATGAAACACAGGAACAGGTTGCCTGGAGAAGTTATGAACAACCCTGGAAGTGTCAAGGCCAGGTTGGAAGGTGTCTGAGCAACCTGGTCTAGGGGAAGGTGTTCCTGCCCATGGCAAGGGGGTTGGAACTAGGTGATCTTTAAGGTTCCTTCCAATCCAAACCATTCTGTAATTCCACTACTGAAAAACTTCACTGAAAACACCTCTAAGAAAAGCTGCTTTCAATAAAGCATTTTAAATAAATGTGTCAATGAACTATATGAAGTTTGAAACTCAGATGAAGCCGTGTAGTTGTTGTAAGTCATGCTAAACTATGAAGGCCAAGCCTCGGATCCAGTATAACTTGGGTTTTTTTTTATGTTAAGAAAGGAGTGTTGGAGAGTTACAGTCCCAACAGCGAGTATGGTCAACAGATTTGTATTTCAAATACATGTATTTATTCCTGATGTGTTGCTGGTGTTTCCCTTCTCTGTGTGTCGGGGAGGTAAATAACTCCCTACCCTGTCAATTCTGCAATGAAAGACAAATATGTTTCTGGGAGGCATTTCCCAAACGGAGTTCAGCCTCCGCTAAGGTACTGCCCAGTGTCATTGCTGCCCAAGACCTGCTGTGGAGGCAGAAGGCACAGACCTCCAGGTAGCTCCACCTCTGAGAAGGCCAGGTGATTGTTGTTAAAGTAGCTTACTTTCTCTTTGAGTTTGAGAGGGGTGAAGCTGTCTGGAACCTGTGAGGAATATGTACCAGCAGAAGCTGAATGCCTGTGAGGACTAGAAAAAGGTCAAATGGAAAGGCAAACAAAAAACCTTGTGAAAAAGGTATGCACTCTAATGCAAAACCCAAGCATCTCAAACAGATTTGTTGGGGTTTTTTTTCATGCTTACTCACTCACCAAGCTTGTTTTAGTTGACATGTCTCAGTACTTGGTCTTGACTTGCACACTAGACTTGCTGCCTGCTTCTGAAATGCCTGCAGCCCTCGGTGCTTCTCTCTGGTTGCCCTGATGCCCAAATCCCAGGTGCCTCCATCTCTTCCCTCCCTTCCTCTTGATTGCCATTTTTAGTAATTAGAATCTTCATTTCATTTTCAGTGAAATGATTGTCTTGTCCAGTGTTGGCATTCCTACCCAACAACCCACCCTTGAAAAGAGAAAAAAACAAACAACACAACAACAACCCCCCCAAAAAAACCACCCAAAACCCCCCAAAACCCAAAGCCCCCTTAGCTTCATTATCAATGACAGCAATGAAAAGTTTCTGTTCCTAAATATCATGATTACAATAAAATTACAAGAACTGGTTATTCATACTACATAAAATAGAAACATAAAAATCACCGTTTATGTGTTGTTGATGACTTTACTGTATGCAAGAGGAACACGTAAGTGAATTTTCTCAGTGTTCCTTCACTTCTTCAAAGAAATGACTTAATCTGTGCTGGAAGTTGCCAAATTCACGTACAGTGTTGGTGGTTGCATTCCCAACAGTTAATCTGAGGACAAGTAAGAGTGAAAAGATGTATCATCACTTTTTTTATTTATAGAAATAATTAAAAAAATCCAGCTTTCCCATGTGAAATGTTTTTTAATTTTGAAATGTCAGCCAGTGTTATTCCAGTGCAACCAAACATTGGCCAAACTACAGTATTTGTCAATTTAAAATATTTTAACTGTCTTTCTCTTAATACATATTTTTTTATTGGTATTATAATGGTTAATGTATAAGTAAGTAGTAATTACTCTTGAATGATTGGAAAACAAACACTAAAATTGTAGCAGATGTGTAGTGTTGTTTAGAAACTGACCTTCTGAAATAGTGTTGCTTTTTTTGTTAAAATCTCTTGAACGCATTTATGAAAACTGATTAATGTAGGTTAAAAGGAAGAACGTTGGACTTCCTTCCTATTTCTATTGCAGACTGTTGTTGGGGTACACAAGTAAAAGGACTGCACAAAAGCAAATTGCCCTCATTAGGAGATTCACAGAAAAATGAGGTGGTGAGATTTGAATACCTAACTTCCCTATGATTTTCAAGAAGTCAGGAGCACCTAAAGTTAAAAAAAAAAAAAAGTTTTTTTCAACAGCTCTGTTCTGCTTTTTTTTTTACACTTTTTTTTTCTTTTCTTTTTTTTCCTCCATATAGGTAAGTGCTGGGTTCTTGTTTTCTTTGTCTTGAGGGTGCTGGTGCATCTTTCATGTTGAAACTACCAGACTCTGTACTGGGAGCAAGCTGGGATATTGTACATGCTCAGGTGTTACTGCTCAGCTAACAGTAACTCATTAAGCCATGGTAGCTTGCTCTTGTGATCACCTATTTGTACCCAAGTAGAGTAGCTGCTGTTCACACACATAAAAACCTGTTATGAGAATTTGTTATGTACATCTTGGCTAGCACAGCATCTTTCCTGTCCCCCACCCCAAGCTTTGACAAATGCTCTTTCTTTATTCAAGTGTGCCATGTTGACTGTAGTAAAGATTTGGATGTCCAGTGACAATTTAAGCAGCAATAAAAAGGACAGATTGAAGTAATAACTTTGAAAATCATACTGTAGCTAAATAGGAGGGCATATAGACAGTGTAGTTCACATACTGTATCCCTAACATCTCCATATTTCCACATCTGTAGTCAGTTGACTGATAAAATTATTTTGTAAGGCACTGTGGGTTTGTGTTTGGTTGCTTTGTGATTACCCCTGCCCCACCCCCCTTCAGACTATGGCTGAAAAAGTGCTGGTTAGTCACTTAAATATGTTCCAACAGTAGCATCAAAATAAACTGCCTTTGAGGCCTGTGAAGGAGGAAGCTGCTGTCAAGCCTGAAATGACATTATTTCTCTTTTTTCCTACTCTAGTTGTCTTGTGCGTGATCCCAGTCAGTTTGTATATAATGCTTTGCTACATTTTTAACTAATTCAGTTTCTTTCCATTTCAGTTTTTTGTTGTTTTTTTTAAACTGCCTAATTTCACCCACCAGACTATTTTCATCTCCCCCCCCAAGGCAGGAACCCAAGAAGGGTCTCCGTGCCTCATAAAAGTTCAAAACTTCATTTCATTTCACTACCAGTCTGTTTTTTCATTACCAAAATTTTAGTAGCATATTCTTCCATTGAGTAAACGCAAGAGCTATTAGCTATTCAAGGAATAAAACTGCTTTTATCGACTGCAAATGAATTTAGGGACACTTCTTGATTTTTTTTTTTTTTTTTTTTTTTTTTTTTTCTGTGGAGAGGAATCCTGGAATTCCTAAAGGTCGCAGTGGTCGCAGTGGCAGCAGTGCTGGGCTGAGGCGCTCTGCCTTCACACCATTTGGCAGCGCTGATGGTGTCGCTCACTCTGTGTTAAGAATTAATTGGCCATCATAGCTGCCAATGGTGGGTCCTGTGAACTTCTATACTATGGAATTCTGTGATGCAGTGACTGGTGTGATAGGTTCCCATATGTCAAAAGCTATTAGCTCTTAAATACAGTGGAGAGATAGCCTGTCTTCTTCCTAGGGCAGTAATCAGCCTTGCAGGTATAGAACTTCAGCGTCTGATATTTTGCGGTTTGTTTTTGTTTTCCATATGGATAACGGGGTTGCATAGGACAAAGATTTGTTCATCTCCTATGAAAAGCCACAGAAACCAACGATGGATAGGTTGATGCTTTTTGGTTGGGTTTTCTTTTTGTCATTTTTTTTAACGTGGATATCTGTCTGGCAGATCTGCAAATTAAGAAGGAAGGGGAAAGAAAGACCTTCACAGTCAAAAGCAGGACTACTGTCTACAACCATAAGGAAAATGTCTGCTCTCCCTCCCCAAATACATACATGCACTCCTCAGAATAGGAGGAGGGTTAGACTGGTTTTCTACAAACCAAAAGAGGTTTTTCCCTCACCCCTGTTGCACTCGCTACTTCCTGATTTACTTCTCTGAAATATGAAATGTTTGTCATGGAAACTTCCATGTGTGGAGATTGAAGTAAAAGCAATAATAAAAGTAGAGGAAAGTGTTAGTAAGCCATTAAAGCATACTTGCTTCTAGTATTTGTGTTGAAAAATCTTTAAAATCGGACTATGAAGTGTGATGTGAATAGGTTTCTTTTTTTTTTTTTTTTTTTTGGAAATGCACTGTGAAACTTGGATTTAGCTACCCCTTGTGTAACTGAGAAAATCATAAAGTTGTCATTGCTTCCTGGTGGCACAACCATAGTGGCATAAAAATTGGTCACATTTGCAGCAGTCAGAGTGAGAAAGTATAAGTAACTGGATATTTTCTCATTTTGCTGTCTTGATCCCCTGTCTTGATGGATTGTGTTCTTCAGGAGATGCAGTCTAGAAGTGTTCAAATGTTCTGATATTTTGCAGAGTTGGTAAGGCACATGGAAGTCAAAGGGCTATGCAAAAGTGCTTGATGTTAGAATGTTACTAATATTTGTCGCCTCTCTTGAATCTCAGTACAGTACCAAGCTCATCTTAAATGCATTATAGTACATTAAATACAAAGAGAAAAAAACACCCAAACTTGCTAACTCCTCATACATCCTTCAACTGATGTGGATGCTGTTTACCCAGCCATTTTTATACAGAAGCCCAACAGTAAAACAAATAAAATTAAGACATTCTCACCGTGACAGAGAGAGATTCATCCCAACAGCCTGTTTCTGCAAATACTATTAGATGGAATGTAACATCCAGATGTTGTCTCATGAGTTTAGCTCATATGCAAAACATTCCATTAGTAATATGAACTCACAAAAACCCATAAAACAAGAATAAAATAAAACTCATCAAGAAATGGTAAAAATTTACTTCTTTTTAATCACTGTGATAAGTCTTTCCTCTCTATTGTCAATTCAAAATTATTTTCTTTTGCAGTTCAGGTCAGAATACGTTCTTGCTGTATAAACCAAACGAGTATGGTGGCCTTCTAATTGGGTGATCTTGAATACTGGGGAGTTGACTTTGGGAGTCAGTTTAACAGTGTCATCCAGTTTGACAAATAGATTATCCAGCTATTTACTTTCATTTGTATGATACCTTGTCTTTTGGACAGGCAAATTCTAAAATATTAAATGCAAAACATACTTTAGACAGTTCTGTAGGATCTCAGAGGATAATGCATGATAATTGTTGCAAAATCATGGTTTGATTAATTATCACCTGTGTCTTGTAACAAGCAGTCTCCATCTTTGATTTTGCAGAAATAGTTGATGGCTTGGTATTAGTTGGGCTTGGAGGTTTGGCATGGGGAACATCCCCCATTCTTCCCAAAAGACCTTCATGAGTTAGTTTTGGAATGTAGCCAGTCCATGAGGCATGTGCAAACATCTGTGAAATCTCAAGAAATGTGACAATGTTGAAGACTCAAAAGAACAAATAGAGAAAATGGAAGTTCAAAATATGTTTTTAAGTAAACTGGAATTCAGACATAAAGACATAGTTATACTTTTAAGACTTGTATTACAGCAGACTTCTATTACTGGTTTGAGGTGGCATAGTATAAATTTTTGTCCTTGAAGGCTATGTTCACAGAAAGAAAGCAACCTACAATAACATCAGTGTTGATAATACAGTGATAAACATCTGAGTTAACAGACCAGCATGGGGTGATTGTACCCCTATGTTAATTTTTGATGGTGTTGCAGAGAGGTACTGTATTGGACTATACTGGATTATATATGCTGCATTAGAGGCTAACTACAATACATATATAGCAAAAATTGTCTGACTTAGCCTGGTTTCAGCTCACAGTTACTAACATGTACTGCGCTGTGTTACGCCTTTTGAGGGAAGGTTTTGAAGTAGCGTGTGTGTGTTTGGTTTTTCCTTTTTAAAATCTTCCTACTTAAAATTGATGCATCATGTAAAACCAGAGTAAAAATGTAGGGTATTGTCTCCTAAAAGTTCCCTTAAATTTAACAATTACAGTTTTGCAGGCTCTTTCTTTCCTCACAGACACATATCCCTTCCTCTCCTCCAGTCCTATCATTCCTAAAAAAAAGGAGTCAAGAATGAGGCTATCCATCTCTCCTTTTAGAGTAGTCAACTGAGTTCTAAACTTGCAAGGTTGTGACATCACCAGGATTGTGATATTTGACATAATTAACAAAATGCCTGTCTTGGTGCCAGCTGTTAGTCCTTGACTTGATGCATGGAAGCAAATATTTCCATGCTTTTCTGTAGTTCTTCAAATAGCAGAAATCCCTCCTTGGTTTTCTTTATATGACTTGGTATTGCAAATGGTTACCTAGGCACAATGTATTTTCATTATGTAAGGTGCTGTATAAATACTTCAGTAAATGACAAGAAGAAAATTGCTAATGAGAAGACAGTTGAGCTTTTATGTAACTCCAGGGGAGATTTACATAACCTTAAACTACCTTTTCCATGAAGTCACTTGTGCGTAAAGTTCTCAAAGAAGTCATGCTACTCCAGAAGCATGTTTGAGTCATGGGCCCGTAGGGATGGGATCTCTGACGTTTGTCTACCGTAGGAAGGCATGGTTAAGATTTTACTACTTTGTCCAACTAATTTCTACTTCCTGAGTGGAAGAACTTACTGCTATTAATAGTTGGAAATGCAGTTAGCAGTTAAATAGTAAACAGCAGCTTCAGTAGTGTGATATGCAGAGAAATACTGTTAGAAAACAAGAGGGGGAGAAAAAAAAAACACTACAAAAAGAGAAAATCCTTAAGTATTCCTTTGCTTCTTGATGAAGGTCAAACTTAAGGCAGGTACTTCCAGTTTGATGTAATACTGTCATGTTGATACAAGGTACGATTAAACAAAACCTTTTGGTGGTGTATAGAAATAAACCTTTATGTAAGGATTAAATAGTGTACTACTGCTGGACACAATTGTGTATAGTATAGTCAGTCAATCTTTTAGACACATTTCTTTTCCCAAACATTAAGAAACAAATTATATTGTATGCAAGATAAAAATGTTGATCTAATGTTAATTTCTCTGTGTATTTAATCTCCCATTAAATTTAGATTTACATTTTTATTGGTTTGGAGGTCATTATTTGCGTATGCTGTAGCATGGGTTTTCTAAATTGCAACTTTGGGCTTTCAAGCATAGCCATTTTCATTTGAAAGGGGATATACTGAAAATGGGCTAAAGAGAGCCAACTGTTATACAATGCTTTGCAAAGCTTTTTTCCCAGGACTTAATGGCCAGCCCTCTCGTTTGACCTGGAGTGAAACAAGTGCCTCTCTTATCCAAGTGTAAGTCTCCCAAGCAGGAAATCTTATATGGGAAAAAGTAGTATTCTGGGTTCGTTTTCTTCTAAACTCATTGTGATTTAACTTGGACTAAAATCACTTAAACTGTTTGGGTTTACTGGGAAGGGATTGTTGCACATTTTAAGTGAGCATCTGGTATGCATGCAACTGTGCCATACACAATCCCAGTGTCTTTAGAAGGTGAAAGGCCAGTGTGGTGGTAATTTTGCCCTTTTTGCACCAGATGTTAAAGCTCTGCAATGTCCCTGAGTGACCATTAGATCACAGGCAGCTGGGATCAGTGGTTTATGTTTAATTTATTATCACACTATTAATCTATCAGACTGTCAGAACTCTCTCTTCCTCATCATTTCCAGAAGTCCTTATTTTAAGGACAATTTAATTTCTTTTATGATGGATCACTTTTATTTTGGCTATATATTTATATAGGTGAAACTTGGCATCCATTTTGGGGGAATAGTATTGAGAGTGGCAATATATAACTCTAACAACTTATTAAGCTTTAAAAACATGCCTGAATTTATTTCATGCAATATGCTATGAATTAAAACACATCTCCTACAATCACCTCTCTGTTTAAAACAAACAACAACAAAAAACAAAAAAACCCAATGTACCCAACCCACCAACAACCCCCCGTCACTGTATTTTTTTCCGTTTACAAGTTTATTTAGATTTAGCTGGTATGTTTCTTGGACGCCTGGCTGGAGCTGGCTCATTTGGCTTTGTATTTGTGTGTTTACAAAAAAAAAGGGAGAGGAGGGAGGGGGGAATGTTGGGAAATGGAAGAGATGATGATAGTAATAAGGGAAAGAGGCTTGGAGTTTGCTATTGGTAATTCTTGGAATATTTTAAGCCAACAGCAGGGAAAAATTGACGACACTATTCTCATTTATTTCACCATCACAATGTTTTCTTGCTTCAGTAGTTTCATAGGCAATTTTAATAGCTTATTGACTTAAACACTGTGGCCTTGACTTACCTGTAAGGGAGCAAAAGGGAATATTTTTTTCCCCTGTAGATTTGATTTCTGTATTTCTTCCCCTGCACCCCTGCCTATAGCAGTGTCAAATATTTGTAATGCTGGGGGGAAATGTGTTTTTGTAATTAATGTTTTGCTCCATCAAGTGAAGCCTTCATCCAAATGGGATGTTCATTACACTGCTAAAAGTGATGGAGGAGTCTGTAGGACTAAATTATTCTTTGCTGCTGTCCTAGCTTCTGACACGCACCCTGCCGCCACCCCCATCAGTGCCAAACCTGCAGACCAGCAGCTATAGGAATAGTTGATGAGTGCCTGGATGCTCATCACTGGGAGCCACACTGCAGGCTTCTGTCCTCAGCAAGTCTCACCCCCTCTTCTAGCCATAAGAAATTCATAGTTCCAAATTCACTTTTTGCTTTGGGTTCAGTGTGTGTATGCCCAGGGTGCTGCCTTTCAAAGACAGTTTTCAAAGGTTTTATTGAAAAAGATCTGTTGCTCTTACCTCTGGCAGACTTGTTCTTTGTTGATGTACCTTCTTTTGGGTATTTCTGGATCAAGAAGACAGAAACTATTACGTTTCTGTCAGTATCATGGGACAGGTATTTTCACACTGCTGTTCTCGTCCTAATAGGCTTGCGTACTCCTGGTAGGATATGGCACATCAAAAGGCTTTGGAAATGGAGGGAAAACTTACTGGTCCCTTTCAGGAGCCTGAATGTTTTAAAAGAAAAGGAAAATCAGGCAAGTTTGGAAAGTCCTCAGAAGTTAGGATTTCTGTGTGCTTCTGAAAAGGTGATTCTTCTATGTTAGCAGATGCATGGATAACGGATAGCAATCATTAATTTGTAGAAATCTATGGATAGATGGGTCTTTTAATACTAATTGAGAAACAGTAATATGTTAACTTCTATGAGTAGATGCCTTTTAATTATTATTAGAGCTTTTAACTATTATTAGAGCGTGAAGTGCTTGGGCATTGCACTGTCAGCTGATGCAGTGAAATTAGGCATGAATCTAAACCAGTACTGTTGAAATTTCAACGGGACCAAAAGGAATGTAAATATATCAATTAACAAAATGCAGCATGAATTATGGGTTTTATTACTTGAATATAAACTTTTACTGTATTTTCTTAGTTGATATAAATTCAATAAGATAATTCCCAGAGATTTTTAATGCTCATTTTTATTTACAGTTATTTTATGCAAAACACATGAATCTTTCCATGCAAATATTTTTTTCTATGATTAATGGCAATAAGTATTGCATAAAAACTTGGGAATTCTTATTTTCTTTATGAAACCTCATGTAGTGAAGTCACAGTATTTTAAAATGAGTTACTTAACATTTAATGTTTACAGCACTGTTTTGCAAAACTGGTGATCTCACTATTCAAAATATATTTGTGTTAATTTATAGTCAGTTGTATGCATGGAATTTTATGATAAATACTTCCGTTTCTACAAACATTATGACACTTAATTGAGAGCAGAGATCAGGCAGAAATCCACACGGATGCACAATGATTCATATTTGTTCACTGGGATAAAGCTGCAAAGATTACTAGGGCATTCTGTGTGTTTAATATCTAATAAATATTATGTTTGTGTAATTACTTGCAAAAGAATTTGTAGAGAGTTTAATGATGATCTCTTTAATGCAAATGAGATTAAAATTTTCTCTAAATTAGCACTTGCAATTTGCTTGGGTCAGCAGCCAAATTGTAATTACTATTTAACATGTCTACAACCCCTGTAGTTTGCATGCTCCTTTGCAGACATACCAGAAAACAAGATCTCTGCCCAGTAAATCTTAGCATTGTGTTTGTTCTTAGGACTGTACAGATTCCACTGAAGATAATGCAAATGTTCGTCTTAAAATAGGTGGAAGATAAATTTGGCTTACTGAAGTGATAGTGTAGGTTTGAATCCTGTTGGAGTATGCACTAATTATGGTAGAAGAAAACTAAGTAAAAGTGGATTCATCCACTGTTAAGGTTTTCATGCAAGCATTACGTTTCTCAGGTCTTTAAAGGAAAAGATACTCATCAATTAAATCATATGAAAAAGTGAAATAAAATAAAACCGTGAGGAAAAAACCTCAAGTCCATAGCAATGAGATAAACTATTTTTCTCACCTGTGGAGAGCACAACCAGCAGAAGCAGCAGTTTACCTGGCTGGGGTCAGGCTGCTCAGGGCTGGTGCTGGTGCTGAGGCCGCGGTGCCCAGTCCCCTGCAATGGCCTGGGGCAGCTGCACCAGACCAGCCATGGTATGGACTCGGCAGAGCTCCAGGTGCGGCTGGTTGGGTTCAGCTCTCCAGGACTGGGATGGTAGCAGGGTCCTCACTCACCTGTGGTGGTGCATGCTGCCAGCGGGGCTGTCCCTGCCAGGTTAGGGTGCTGCAGGAGGAGGGGAGCAGACTACATGGTGCCAGGGAAGAGGGAGCATGGGGACCTTCATAGGGATCCTGCAGAAAGGTGCCTGCGCCCTGTCTGCACAGAAGGGGGGCAGATGGAGGCTACTTGCTTGAGCCTCCATCTGCCTGTCTGCTCTGTCTGCCCCTGCAAATAACCACCTGCAGAGTAGGTTTGTTGCCCCCGTGGCAAACAAGAGGACGGGAGCTCCCTCTGGGGAAGTATCGCAGGTGCTGAGTCTGAACCTTCTGCCCACCAGGAGAGTAACTGCCAAGGAATCGTGGTGGGAGACTCTGCTGCAGGGGGCAAGGGCCCCATCTGCAGACTTGACCTAATGTCCAGGGAGTCTTGCTGGTGGCTCAGAGCTGGAATGTCATGGAGGCTGCCAAGGCTTATCTGGCCCTTGGACAATTTCTCCTTCTTTTCCACGTGGGCATCTGCAATATTACCAGGGAGACCTGGAGAGCATATCAGCAGCAACTGCCACACACCCCTCACCTTCAGAAAGGGCCAAAAGGACAAACTGGGGAACTACAGGCTTCAATTCAATCTCTGGAGAAATCAATGAGTAGAAATTTTGGCCCATGAAGGCAGTGATTGGGAAAAAATGGCACAAACAAGGTTAAATCATGTCTGACCAACCTGGTTGTCTCCTATAATAGCTGGATTTCCAGGTGAGGAAAAAGCAGTGCGTGTCACTTCAGCTTTAGCAAAGCTTTCCCCAGTGTCTCCCACAATGTTTTATGTCCAAATTAAGCTAATGCAATCTGAGTGGAAGGACAAGATGAGTAAAATACTGTTTGGATGGACTTAAGCTGCAGGAATGGGCCAGCAGGAGCATTAAAGAAGTTCAGCAAGGAAAGTCTTGCACTTAGGAAGAAATAGCCCCTGGCAATGTTAGTTGGGGACCAGCTCTGCAGAAAAGGACCTGCTTCCTGGTGACAGCGCACTGAGCGTGAGGCAGCAGCCTGCCCTGGCAGCAGGGATGGTCAATGGTTTTGTCAGCTGTATTTAAAGGAGCACAGCTGGTAGGTTGAAGAAGTAGAGATGGAAGATCAAAAGGATATCCTTCCTCTACAGAGAGTCCTAAAATCAGAAAACTTTTCTCAAAGGATACTAACAGTGCTTACACAAAAGAAGGTCTAAGATGACGTTCCAGAAGAGGAATATGCAATAGATGGATTTTTTCATTACTATTAATACTAAAAAATAAGAGCTAATATCTCATACCTGGGTGTACCTGGCATACCATCTGCAATGACACCTGAAACTTCTAATGGCATAGTTATTTCTTTTATTAGAAGCATTTTGTTTCTTCATGTATGTTCTTTAATAAAACCTAAGTATTGTAACTCTGGCTTTTTTAGGGCTTTCTATATAATGTATTTTTCACGTAACGACTATTTAAACTTAAGAAGCAGGAAGGAACAATAGTAGGCTTGGAGTTATGGTTTGAACTAAGGTTAGCTGGTGGTTTTATTTCAATTCTTTTTTGCTACACAAATATTATGGTGGTAGTTATCTATACCTCCCTTTTGCCTCCTGCTTAAGATTTTTCATAGTCAAAAAACCAGTCTTCTAGGAGTTACAGTAATGGAAGCTTTGTAACTGAGTATTTTTGTACTTGCTGAAACTTTCTGGGTTTTATTCATTCAGTTTTCTTCATAAAACTGAACTTTTGAATTCAGATACTTCTTAAAGTGTGGAATTGATAACGAGGCATGTGCTTGTATTTGTTGGGGGTTTTTAAGCTAAGTAGTCTTACTATGATATCGTCTGTTACATTAACTTGGAGGTGCGTATTGATTAGCTCTGACTTCTGAAAAAATCTTGCCAAAAAGCTCAGTTGTTCTGAAACTTTAATTTGAACAGTAAATTTTCTCAGGCTGTTCTTTTAGAAGTGATGTTGTTTAGATACTCCTAACTTTTATAATCCTTGGGAATTCATACCAAATTAACTATATTTGGCTAGGTGCAAGTTAGTGTGATACAGAATACATTTAAAAAACAATCTGTTTAGCACATGGGACTTCTCTCTTCATTTGCTTACAACCAGAAACATGCAGAGAGTGAGGTTTAAAAACTTCACCTTTTGTTAATGGCCTGAATTTTCCCTTTATTCAAATGAAATTCTGCATTTTTGACAACAGTAGAAGCTCTTGGGAATGCATTTTCTAGCCAATGCTTTCGTAGCTGTATTGTATACAATGACAGCTTTTAAGTTTGTAACATTGAGTATGTTTCTGCTTTCCACTGCAATTACAGCCCGTACAGGAGCATCACTGGGTGACTTAAGAAAGGGGGGTTTGTAGTTAAAGCCGTATAATTTGGATATGGAATAAACTCTAGCAGCACAATTATAGCAGTGTTATTGGTAAACTAAATTCTTGAGGTTTTGGTTTTTTAAAGTGGTACACATAGTTATGAAAGTTAACTATGGCAATAGGGCTTTTCGTGTAGAGTGCTAATTCTTAGGGAACATCTGTTATAATCATTATCTCAAGAAAAAGAAAAATCATATTGGTCTTTTAATAACACCCCAAATGTATGATGCAGAAGAAAAATCAATTATTATAATTTAGAAGAGAGAAATGGTATTGAAATGGATGTGATTTGTTTTCTTTGTATCAATTGTATGTTGCAAAACCTCATGATGAAATTAAATCATTACCAGTGAAATGCTTTTATACATTCTAGGATTATTAAAATATGCTCAAAATACTGTAGTGGACAAATATTCCCAGAACTGTAATGGTGAGACCTTTTACTACTTTTGATGTTAAAAAGAAAAAACACCAAAAAAACCCCAATAGCTCCCTGAACAGCAAAAAACCAAACCACCACACAACTTATTTGTGTGCCTTTCTGTTACTCTTAGATGACATATGTGATTTTGCATTGTCATGTCTCTCCAATTTCAACATATCTGCCAGGGTGGGTTGGCTGGTTGTTGGTTTTGTTTGGTTGGTTGTTGTGTTTTTTGTTTTGGTTTTTTTTTTAATAACAATCTTTTCTTTTCCCCAAGATATTAGTTGCTACTAAAAATTTTAAGCCATACTACATGATAATTGACCAGTCTGATACAGTGTGAAATAGTCCATAAAAGACTCACTTTTATCTTTTCTCTTTACTTTGTATAATCTGCTTTATTCTGAGGACCAAGCAAAACCACTGCATTGAGTCCTAATGTCTCAGGAGAGTCAGGAGGAGCAAAGCACATCCTTGCAGTGTGATGAAGAAAGCTCAGCAATACCCGCAGCTGCCAAACAGATGAGCAGTTTTTAAGCGAGTGAAGATTCACAATGAAATCTGGGCCCAGAACTAATCACATCTAATTAAGACAGACACGTTATGGTCCAGTACTGTTAACAGGGTCAGGGTTCCTGTAGCTCTAAATGAGGCATGTTATAATTATGATCTAATTGAAAAGCTGGGAGTGATACAGAACCTGTGCACTGCTGGGTCTGAAAGAAAAGTTGCTCTTCAGGTCCTGTTGTGTACCTTATTAGATTGTTAATGCTCAATTAGACAGCTGTGCATTTTAAGGAAAAAAATAACCGTGCATGTCAGTTGCACATGGCTCAAATAAAACCTATATGAATTTTCAGTATCTCTTTGGATTTGAATCATGGAATCATGGAGATCTACTAAATTTACAGAAATAAGTTTTTTGTTTGTTTGATGTTGGTTTTTGGTTTTTGTTTTTTCTCCTCACAGCTTCTCTTGACATACAGCAAGGCAAAGGGCTCTTATATTATTTTATCATGAGGCAAAAACATAGTGGATTTTCAAAGTGTAATATGCTCATGCATCAATCTGCAGTATGATAGATGAATTTTGGAGGCTGTATTTTCTAGCTCTCTTCTGTCACTATCAAGCAATCAAAGTGCTGTGGAGTGTTGTGGTTTTTTTTTTTATTCTAGACCATGATGCCTTCATTTCTGTTTTAAGTATTACTTGATGTATGGTCTTATAAATTATCCTGATTCTGTCATGCACAGTTATGGTTTCCCTTTTTTTTGGTGCAGACTTTGTGGACTTGAAATCATTCATTTCTTCTTATAAGACCATCTCTGCAATGAAAAGCTTTATTACAAAACAGGAGTTCTCACTCCACCTTGAGAAGTCATTCACATACACACTAAGTGTATAGAAAATTGCCACCATTGTGGAGAGTTCTACTTTGACGGAGTGTGTTCTTGCATCTAGCATGCACACATATGCATGAGTGACAGAGATACTGAGCCTAAATCTGCACTGCTTAGAATGTGTTAGAAATGGCGATCACTATTTTTTTTTTTCTTTATACAATCTATGGGCAAGTCCAATATCAAAAATTAATTTTGTTCTAGACTCTTATTCTGCTTTTTGCCAAAATGGGGTTTGAAAATTCTGAATAAGCTCTGTGGAGGCTTTTCATTCTCCAAAGCAAAGCAGCCGTTAACACTTGTGTGGTAGTTTAGCCTTGCCTAACAGCCAAATGCCCATCCAGCTGCCCACTCGTTCCCCGTTGTGAGTGGGACAGTGAGTAAATAGGATGAGCAGGGTAGTGTATGAAGATAGGCAGGAAGATGGCTTGCCAGTCACCGTCACAAGCAAAATAGACTTTGTTTGGGGAAATAAATGCATTGCTAATTAAGAGTAGAGTCAGATGTTGAGAAATAAAGACAAAAGTAAAACCAGTTTCTCTCCATGCTGCCCCTCCTTCCCAGGCTCAACATCACTCCTTTGCTCCCAGCTTCTCTGCCACCTGCCCCAGGGAGCAGGGAGCGGGGCTGTGGAAAGTTACCATCAGCACACAGCCATTTCTCTCTGATGCTTTTTCCCTCTCACAGTTTCCCCCTGCGCTGGCGTGGGCTTTTCACAACCCACAGGGAACCTCTGCTTGGGCACTGTGGAGCACCTCCTTCTCGCTGACCCTGGCGCTTGTTTGCCTTTCCATTTCTCACAGGTTTTCCCTCAACACCGGGCAGCGCTGCCTCCCCTTGCGCAGGCTTTCCCTGTGGCCATGGCGGCCGCGGTGGCTGCGGGGCCCAGCCGTGCCCTGCGCTGGGGCCCTTGGAACTGGCTGTGCCTGGCGCGGGGCAGCCCCAGCCGTGCTTCATGGGGACGCCCCCAGCCCCTGACAGACCCTCCATATCCACACCCCGTATACACTTTGAAAAAAAATAAAAAAATAAAAAAAAGCAACCAACAAATAACACAAAATACTGTGACTTACTCTTCTAGTAGTAGCAGCCAACTAAATACAGAATTGTACAAACTTTGTGTCAGTGAACGGCTGGTTTGTGAAACCATCTCTACCTGGGTGCTTTTCCTCAGGTTGACAGGAAGAATTTTACGGGCTCCTTTGTGCATACCCTACATCTCCTCCACCGGCTTGTGCCTCCCTCGGGTAATCAGCACAGTCAGCTAAATGGCCAGCTAATTGAAGAAACAAGAAAAGCATTCGCTACCTTGATAAAAGCTTAGGCTGCTTCTGCCTTCCGTGTATTTCAAGTTATCGGGGTAACCCTTTGATCTGCTGCCAGAAGGCTCTCTCTTCCCTATCTTCCTAGGGCTGCAAAGCCGGCTTGCCTCCTCACTCGGGGGATTAGCCAGCCTGGGACATAGGAAATAATTATGTTGAACCATTCTTGTGCTGATTTAGCAATAGCCATGTCTGCCTGAAGAGAAAAAACAAGAAAAAGGGGAGAAAAAAAACCCAAACCACCCCACATCCAAAGCAAAAAAAAAAAAAAAAAAAAAAAAACCAACAACACCAAAAACAACCACGAAACAAAAACCCCACAAAACCAAACCAAAACAAAAAAATCCCATCAACCCCAAGTTGTGCACAACTGCATTGATCCCATCCATCTTTCTGGAGACTTTGACTTGAACTTCAAGACCTTGAATGCCTGAAGAGGTTTGAGTTGTGGTCAGGGAACGAAAGAGTGGATATTCACAGTGCTTGCTGTCTGTCGATAGCACGGCCATCCCCACCCGCTGTTGGAAAGCAGGAGCTGGAGTGAGCTGAAAGCAGGAGCGGGTTACGTTAGAAATGGCAGCTGCTTGGGTTTAGTCAGTAAACCCTTTGCTCTGATTTGCTGCATTGCCTGGTCTGTGCAAGTGGCTTCTGACAGCTTCCCCAGCAGTTACAGGAGGCCAGCAAAGGCAACCCGAGCAAGGCCGAGTTAGCCAGCGGCAGGCAGCTGCTTGTGCCTTTTCACATATCTCCTTCCAAGCAGGAGGTATGTCCAGACCTGCAGGACACATGCTTGCTTCTGTCTACTTAACGCTCGGCTAGATCTTTGTGCCAGTCCTGTGTGTGTCTTGGTTGTTTGGGTTTTTTTAATTCCCTTTCAAGCAGTCAGAGTAAAGTAACTGCAAGCTGAGTCTTCTTCATAAAGTCTCTTCTTTTCAGCAGGTACAAAGAGGATCCCTGATGCTCAGTTATCCCTTTGGCTAACCCTTTGTGCTGATGACTCAAGATACACTGTAAAGAAACATAATTAGAATGAAAGGTGAAGCTTTACTTCTCAGTTGTTGCCAGTGTTTAGTAACCTTTAATCTTACAAAAGATCTCCAATAATTTATTCTTCCCCTCTCCTGTCCCAAAATTATAAATTTCATACAGTTATCAGATGTATTTTGGTCATTTAACTATTCCAAGTGTATATAAAGAAGGAAACAGATGATGATGGAAGTCACTGCTGTATAGTAACTGATGGGAAAAAATGCCTTTTAATTGAGAACACTTACTTCTAGAAAAAAAACAGGACTTTTAATAGGAAGTTCTTTGTAGAGTCAACATTCTTTTTGAAAGCACAGTGAAAAATACACAGGCAGATGTTTCCGTGTTCTATTTAAACAATCTCTTATACAGATTTGCATAACAGCTTAACTGCTTATTTTACTTAGTATCATAAAAACTTTAGTTTTTTATAATACATATTTGTTTAGATAACATTATTCTTCAGAATTACAGAAACTAAGCTCTTGCCTCCTTTGCACCTCTCCAACTACAAAATATTCTGAATTTTGTGCACAACAATTTCAAAAATTCACATTTAATATGATTTAAACCTATATTTTCTCTAACTTTTACCTCCTACAGAAGTTGTCATTCTAAAATTATTAGCTAGTCTGTGAATAGATACTGTTTCCTAACCCCTCTAAAGCCAGGAGAGGTTAGGAAAGAGGTTATATAAAGACAGAAGGAATTAAGAAGATACCTTTTGATTCCTCAGCTGAATAGATTTTAAAAGATTTTGCCAGTCACATACACTTTCTTAAAACTAATTCTCATTAATTTTGAGCTGCAGCCTCTGGAACCCTGATCTCCGTGTAAAGGCATTTGCAGTTTTGTAGGTCTTCCTGTTCTGTGAACAGTGTTTCACTACTCACTTGTAGGAAAGAACTGAAATTTCTTTTAAGTGCTCTTTTTTTTGTGTGGATTTTTTTCATCTTTTTTTGTTTGTTTGTTTTTAATGGGAAATTCACATTAATATATTTCTTTGTGAGTACGCCTACACAGATTAAGGCAGCTATGAAACTGACCCTTCCCATTGACACAAAGGTCTGGTCTATCTATCACCTGCAATAATTCCTAATTATTCAGAATGTGTCATGTGTCAAGTGCTGATAAACTTCAACATTAAATTCTTTTCCACATGAGTTATCATCAATATTTCATGTGGGCTGGCAGGACATAACATTTGTTATTCTGTTTTCCTTTGACTGCACTTTATTTTGCCTCGGCGAATTACAGTGGAAAAAATACTTAATATGTGTGGAGGACTTCAGCTGATATGGCAGACTTTTGAATGCTCATTCTTCACCGGTGCTTTTGTCTTTGTTTTGGGGGACTTGGCCTTTTTGTGTGTGTGTTTGTGGGGGTGGTTTTAGCTTGGTTTTGCGTTTGTGTTCTAATTTGGGTTTGTTTGGGTGTTTTGTGTTCTGTGTGTTGGTGTCTGTTTGGTTTTTTTAACTAAGACTGTTCAACTGTGGCCTTTATCTTTGGTTTCTCCTGAGCATTTTCTCTGTATTGAGAACTCCCATGCTAAAAAGGATCACTCGGAAAGCAAGACAGTGTGCACAGTATTCGATATTAGTTCTGTGGCTGCAGACTGGCTACAGGATTAATGCCTGTTTGGAAGCGAAGGGCTCTGAGAAATGGCTGAATGGCACTGTACACAAAACCTGCAGATCAGGTTAAGGATATATGGTATTTCTTTCCCTCGTAAACCAGTACCTGGAATGTTGTTAGATGTACAAGCATTTGGTTGTTCTCTGTTCTTAGTCCGGGAGTGTGGTGGTTTTGATCAAAGCTCAAAGCCCTGAGAAGCTAACAGAACAGTGGATGGATCTAACATATCCTGCCTTGAAGTTTCTTTCACTAGGGCTTGGTTTCTGTGAAAATCATATGTGAAAATCTTTCAGACCAGGGTCATCTTCCCTTCTCCCTGTACCTTCTGGACTACTTTCAGTTAGATCCAAGTAGCCCTATTTATTGGGGTACAGTAGAAACAATAAGTTATTCTACTGGGAGGAACTGGTTTAGAACCACATCATAAATATAATGGCTTACAGTAGCTATACTGGGATGATAGGTCAGGGCAAAGTGCAAATATTGATGTGTAAGTTATATACATGCATATTTCTGTTCCTTTTTGCTCCCGGAAACACTCCTAAGATGTGAAAGATACAGGGGAAAGTGTGGTTAATTATGTTTCCTCTATCAACTTCTAAGTGAACATGAGCATAGATTTGCAAAATAAGGAGAGGGGGAGAAAAGATGAGGAGGGAGTTTGTTTCTTGAAGGAAAAGTATGATATTGAACTTCAGTTGCACTATTAGATGCTAGCGTGGCTTCCCAGGGGCTTGGGGGAGGCACGTCTTGGGGAAACAACTGTTCTCCAAGCAGAGAGGAGAGAAAGGATAGTGTGTCATGCAGGCCTGTGTTCCACCACCATGGCCATCTATCTCATCTTAACAAACAAAGCACCCCTTACACAAAAGGGTCTTGTGTAAAAGCTACTACGTCATCTGTTAAAGCAAAGCAGTATATTGAAGATTTGGAATGTCTTATCCAAGCTGAAGAAATTAAATTTTAAATATTAAAAAAATATTTCCCTTCTCAGTGCTAACCCTAGCCTCAATACTTAATTTAAAATAATGAAGAAATAAATCAGTCACAAGATATATTGATAAACAAACAAACAACCCCCCCACCAAGAACAACAACAACAACAAAAAACCAACACAAAACTAGCCATGTTCCTAGTGATTGACATTCCTTGTCACAGATGGAGAACTACGCACTGTTTGAAGGAAAAAATGTTCAACTACATTAAGTAATAATCTCTGAAAGCAAGCACAATGGAAGCACGTATACCTGTCAATTAATAATTTAAAAATGCTTGAGCAGTGTAATCACTGATAGTTGTATTTATACATTTCAAATTTTTATCAGTATTTTGATCTTAAAATTGGTCCTCAATGCTCAATAAAAAAAGCCAACATACGCTATTAACTTACTTTTCAGCAGTGTTATAGAACGTATATATGGGGAAGAAGAGAGCAAGCACAGCATTTTGTACTGTTGCTGTGTATTATGCAGATAAAGGTGTCACAGTAACTGTTGTGCAAGAAGGAAAATTTATATTTATTTCTTAAATTTGGCCTGAACATTTAGGAGCCACAGGGGTTGGTAGCATTTTATTGGGGGTGGTTTGTTTTTCTTCTTCCTTTTATCTTGATTGTTGTAAAAATACCTTCAACTCTGTTAGCCTATAACCTGTAACCAGTTTCTGAGTATGAACGCCTTCATGATGGCACTATCTAGTATGCACAATGCTTGCTCTTTCTTGTTCTTTTCATTTTGCTAATCCCTTCTGTTGTTTAGCTAGTCCAGTAGTTCAAGTAAAGCTAGAAAAACTACGTGCTGCTGGTCAGCTTGACTTTGCCCCAGTGCATCCAGGAACAGGATTTGTTTTCATGCATACACGTGTAATGATATGGATCCATTGGCCATGAAATAAATGGAATTTGATATTCCCATTTCTGAACTCAGTTCGGTCAGCACATTATCAATTTACAGACTTAAGGTTTTAATGACTCGTCATCCTCTGTTCAAAAATAACTGTTTCCCTCATCCATCAGTTCTGGAAACATCAAGAATAAGTACCGACAAAACTTCTGCAATATGATAGTTTCTATTGTGCATCATGCATAAGTTGTTGAAGTAGTACTATATTTTGTATAAAACTAGCTTTTTGAGCGTTACCGCTGGAGAAAACAAAGTGATAGGACACAAAACAAATCCAGTCTTTATTCCTCAGATCTGTAACTATTGCACTGTTGATGAGCAAAAGCTTGGACTCCTGCTTCCTTAATGAAGAGCTCTAGCATTAAGCCATAATTACTGTATTGTCAGACTAGTTGCTGAAGGGAGAATCACCATACTTCTTACCAAACAAGTAGGTAACTATTAGCTTAACAGGTAATATATGTATAAAGTATCTATCTTCATTTGCTGCTGACTAGAATGCTTCATCAAGGAGAGCATGCTGTATGCGACAGCCAGGCACAAAGTGCATTCCCACAAAATCAGGGCTAACGCAAAAGCTCAAAATGTGTCTTTGGGAGAGTTTTATCTCATGAAGTTCCTGAGGAATTTCCCTGTGGATAAAAGTGAGCTGTCTCTGCCTGGGAACAGCATCATGACAGCTGTGAGGAACCTGGCGTTTATGCAGTTTATATGTAGAAAACAACTTTTATTTTTCAATTGATGCACAAAAAAACCCCCAACACAAAACCCAAAGCAAAACAACCCTCAAACCCCCAAAAAACTTATATCCATGGCTTAAGAAATATTCCTTTAAGAGTTTTCAAAATGTTGAAGGCAAATCCCTTTCATACAAGTTTTAGAGATTGGAAAGCTGACTTTGTGGAGTCTAGAATGTAATTTCAGGAAAACTAGAAAAAGTAGAATATTGCTAGTGAAACAGAACTGTTTGCATAGGCTTCCCCCCCCCCCCCCCCTCCCTTTTGCTACAAATACTGAAGGAAAGCTTGTAAATATTCAAGTCAGTTTAGAAATTACTGTTACGTATTTCAAAACAATGCTGTACCCTATCTGAATCCCCAAGGTTTTCAACTTGAGATAACCAAGTAGTTGTGTTCCATTTTGGCAATCCTGTGTTTTTGAGAAAAAATGGGGGACTAAGACATTAAGTGACAGGCAATTCTTCTTCCTTTTAGTTTAGCTTTCTTTTCAGCATGTAGATCCTGTTCCTCATCTTCCTCTTTCATTGCAGTTTTTTTAAAAAAAATACAAAAGAAATCTAAATTTCTATTCTTATTAATAGCTTCTATTGATAGCAGTTTTCATCTGTTTATTTTTTCTTCAGTCCAAATCCCAGTTCCAATAAGTCCTATTCCACATTAATTTATGTCTAAACCCTGAAGACTGTAGTAAAGTCTTTAATCTTCTTTAGCACATTGAGGAGGAAAACAATTGAATTGGCAGTCATTAATGAAACATCTGTATGAAGTGCTGTATCTTGCTCCCCCGCCCTTGCTTCAGTCCTTTGATATTTGTAGATTTTCTCATTTCTTTGGCAAAAGCCATCCTTTCCTCCTTCCTTTTTCAGGGCTATTTCACTAATGCCACTGCTGATTAGTCAACTAGGTTTTCAAATTATACCATTCAAGAGCATATCAAAACTTAAATTTAAGTCACCCTGTGCCTGAAATGAAGTCTCCTCTGAAGAGCTGCAGGATGTGGAGGTATTCAGTCAGTCTTACATGTATATTTTCTTTTGGGGCTTTCTGAAGCATTACAATTTATCAACACGTTGTATGAAGGTACTGCTGTTGATGCACTTTGTGGCTTCAGTGGCCATTTCCATATTAGCATTTACACACCCCAATAAAGTTCTGATCTGTCACTTTCAAATTTTAGACATAAAAACTAAGAACATTTTGTGGTGTTCCTTCCCTCAGTAAACAATCTGCATTTTTTAAAAATGTATTAATATAGGTTTTACCTGTGTATGTTATGCCTTTTCAAATATGAGGCAGAGAAATGAAATGAAATCTTGACAGCAAAAACCTGGGGGAGGCTTTTTAAAAAAAAAAAAAAACAAAAAAACAACAAAACCCACAAACCAAACAAAAACAAAACTTGACTTGAGCTTGGCATGTAAAATTCATAAGGAAATGACAAGTTAAGAGTATGTTAGTGGTCTGCCCTAATAGCTCTAGCTATTGATTCTCTGTAGTTGCAAATACATTGACCGTGCCTCTTTCCTCCTCTGACCGCCTTTTCAAGTTAGCCTAGCAAAAGGCTAAATATCATGAAGTGATGTTCCTTAAAAAAAACATAACTTCTGGTTAAGTAACCCTGCCTATGCTCTGCTACCTCATATATCTCAAGCAGCCGAATTTCCAGTCAGTTATACGTTTAAAAGCTGCCTGTGCTCATAAGCTAAGACTTAGAGTCTCTGCCAGTTGATGAGACTTTTTGCTAGAGCTTCCGAAGTATTAAACCCTGAATGACAAAAGGTTAGAAATATCTCAGCTATGCTACTATATGATGCAGTTGTGTTCTGGTCTCAGACAACTAGTTATTACTTCCCTTACACCAATTTTTGTGACTACACTAAATATTTGGAGGGATTATTCTTCCCATCTACAGGAAAAAACTATGAAATCCTCAAGGAGTCATTTCCGTCTTGGATTTGGTCTCATGAATATCAGCCTTGATCAGTGGACACTGTAATGTTGTGTGGAGTCTCCCGTGAGAGTCCAGTATGCTTAACAGAACAGATTTCAAATGTTTGACCTGTCAGGCTGAGCAATCAAAACTAGATGAACTGTAATGGCTTCTAAATTTTGGACAATATGCACTCCTGATGTATTTCCTATACCTTGTCTCTTTCTGCATAAACTTCATTCTTAATCGACTCCCTCATGCTCCACAACATCATAATATTACTTCTTATACTAAAACCAACCCAATAACTGTAGCAAAGCAATTCTTCCAATAATGGCAGGGTAGGGACAGATAACCTCCTCCTCCTTCTCTGAATAGCTGGATACTCAAGGCTTCATTTTCTACAACACCATTACACTGTATATGTTTCAGTGTAGCAAGGTGGTAAATAAATCAGTGTGTTCTGAAATAGATGCGCCTTTTTTTTTTCTTCTCCCCCATTACTGAGAGAACTGGTACTTTATTTACAAGTGGTGTTCATTTTTCATGTCATTGTTCCCACGGGAATTAACATAAATCAGATGAGCTCAAATGTTCTAATTTCAGTGTGGGACCAGCAGCTGTTTCCCAGAAGTTCAGACATGCAGGACTGGGTAAGTCACCAGTCAGACAGGCAAAGTCAGCTATATCCAGTTTCACGCCGTGATATATTCACGCTACATATGCCCATTAGAGATTATGATAACAAAAGGATTGTGTAGGGCTTCCAAGAAATTATGAGTTTAAGTAAACAGTTATGTAATTGTTCCCCTTGCACTCCGTAAATCATAGCGGCATAAAAATGCAATCTGCCAGTGACTAGGTCTTTGGAGGTATGCAGTAGTGAACTGGCATAAACATGAGTCACTAAGTAGTAGCAAGAGCTAAACCCACTTTTTTCAGTGTTAAGCATGTCTATAGAAGCAGCTAAATGAATTCTATGTGTGGTTTTCAATCTATAGTATCTAAACCCCCTAAATTCTTAGAGCAGCTAGGAAGAGGTAATCAACTACTGCATTATTCTTTTGGTCTGATCTTTATTCTTGGACTGATCTGATGGCATAATCCATGGAAAGGAGAAAAGCCTGCTACAGGGGTTTCAAGAGAAAGATGCGTAGATTCTTCTTTGTCCCTTCTGGACACAGATTTTCCTGGGTGGACTTTTCTCCACATTAGCTCTGACTTACTGGCCAGCATGTGGAAAGAAAGGAAAGGCAAAGGAAGGAACCTTTGTTACCTTTTTTACTGATCAAAGGTATTGAGGTGATTTTGTTTGATTATTTACTGTGTGTAGTATGTGGGAATGTGCTGTGTTTTGCAGAACTATGGAGAACAGTAAGTTAAGAAGGATCAGCCGTGTCTTGAGTTGAACCTCTCAGTTTAAGAGTCAGTGCCCAGACCTGGGGTTGAAGTCTCCATTCTTATGAAGTCTGTAATATTTTCTCTCTGGTACGGGTAAATCTATGATATTTTTGTGCTACGTATATGGGAGTGGAGAAGGAGTAGGTGAGAGAGTGCGGTATTCATCTCTGTCTTCCAGTTTCACCATCACTTTGCTATAGATGAGATCAGATCCTTGGTTCATATATGGTAAAGTGTATTTGTGGTAGCATTTGTCAAAAATCTACAACATTTACCTACCGTAATGTAAGCATCACCTGGTCTTGAATTTTGATATTTGTTTAGGAAAATTCAATATTAGCTTAATATGATGCACACATTTGTTCTGCACAAAGTATTTTTGTAAAACTCCTCGATCTCTGTTGAGATCATTTTGGTTTACTTACATGCTGTTTCACAAAGTGCTAGTACCACGCAGCTGTGGATTTCTGTTTCTTTATTTTATCTTGTTGAAGGCTTCCATTTTCAACAGTGAGACTTTGGCTCTCGGATACAGAATGTTTTGTGGCAGTTGGCCAGTGGATGGGACTGCCAGCTCGAAAGTGGCCATGAGAAGGCACAATTCTGTTGAAGGGCGGCGTTATGGTTCTGATTTGCTGACGTGGGTTTTGGTTTAGTTTTGTTTTTTAAGACCTGTATCTTGAAAACTATGTATCAATTAATTATATACTACATATTAATGATGCATTTACCTATCTAGTGATCTGGTCCTTGATGGCATCCAAGTTATTATCAATCTTTTTCTTTAAGTATAGACATTACTTATATGAAGAAAAATCATTTCCAGACTTATTACTTCAGTACTAATTGGAATTTGCTGGAGACTTACTACATTAGGCCTGAAGGTTCCATTTGGCTATTTCATTAGTATGACTGATTTTTCTTTTACAGAAAGAAAGCATTATCTTACTTTATTTTGTTGAATATTTTTCAACAGTCTAGCTACAGTGGATTTATCTCCTTGAAGTGTATGTTTGTGTAATCATCTCTTCCTCCCCCACCCACCCTTATTTCTCTTATTTCCTATTCCAAAAGCAAAATGAAGCAGGATGAGATTGATTAATGCAGGAATAAGGAGGTTCGGCAGCCTGCACTTCTGCTGACTTTTGACTTTGGCCTAATAGAGATATATTGGGATATTTTAGAATGGCATGTTGTGTTTAAAGATTCATTCCCTTGTACGGTTGCTGAAGTTTCTTCCTTCTCCTGGTCACAGAGCACTAGTATAAAACATTCAATAAACAGGTTTGAATTATGCATTCATGGAAAGTGGAAATTTAAGTAGTTGTTTTCATATAGGGAAAATTATGCTTTAAAGCACATACTGGGATATGCAGGGATAATTATTATATTACAAACAAAATTAGAATGTGTCACACTCAGAATGGGAAAAAATATTTATAGTTCATAACCAGATTATGTTACCAATCAGTTTAAATAAACAGAATCATAGATACATTTATGCAAGAATAGAAAGGTTATTTATTCACTTCTTTCTCTTTGATACATACTTAAATTATTACTAATGATATTTAACATGTACTTAGTAGTACTAGCTTTATGAAACCATAAAGATGACTTTGTAATAGCAGGAAAGGGGGTCTTTCCTCGTTAGGCAGTGCTGTGAGCCTCTCCAGCTTTGTCAGGTAAAACAGACACTAAAAAAAAGTTTGTAATTGAAACATGATCAGATATGAGATGGGATCAGGTAGGTTTTGAAACCTGCCCAGAGTGTTTGGGAGCAGTAATTGCAAGATTCACTGATCTGTCCCAAATTATATTTCTCTGTCAACGTGAAGGCCAACGAAGGAGGGCAGACAGTATGCTGTTGTTTCCTACGCATTCATTTTCCCTCATGGAGGGGGTTTATCAGTCTGTTCTGGATATCCCTTTATTAATTAAAATAAATTAAGAACTATGCACCTCGGATTAGGAAGAGGATCGATCTATTTTATTCTGTTGCATCTGCACATCTTGTTCTTGGTGCCTATAGGAATAGGCTTCCTCTAATCAGTAACAGGCTGTTCTCACTGCACTTAGTCTGATCAATGATATAAGAAAGTACCAAGTACCAGTACCCCTAGCTGTGGCGCATGAGTGGCGCAGCAGTATTTGGTTGAATATTTATAAGTATCTCACATCCCTATATGTTCAACAGCTATGCTCCTGCCTGAAAGAGGAAAAAACTTAAAAAAAAAAAAAAAAAAAAAAAAAAAGTTCATAATACTCGCAACACCGAGTCAGGCAGAAGGTTGAAGGTCAGGCTCGGGGGCAGCTGTGAACTTCTAAGGGAGACAGTTCAATAAAGAAAACCACAGTGCTGGGGGGCAGAGGAGATTTATTGCCAGACCAGTGGATTCTGCATCTGCTCTCTGGTTTCATATGGATCCAAAATCGGAGTTTTGGATTGCTTATCAGCTCCCATCTGAGCTTGTTTCATTCAGTCTTATGTAGGTAGATAATTTATCTTTTTCAAGGCACAGGCACAGAAAGCACTGTGGGGCTGTGATTTCATCAGTCCAGATAGTGTGTTTGCAGCAGAAATCTTGATTTCTGTGAAAGTAGCTGATACCATATTGGGAAATAACTCCTGATGTAGCTGTAGCTGGATTGAGGGAACGGAGCTAATACCACTGAGGAGCTTCCTGCATGTGTTGTGCACGTGCCCTAGCAGCTACTGAGAAATAAAGGAAGACCTGCTTCTCTCTTCTTTTGCTAGCAATGGCCTGTAAATAGTTTGCAACCGAGTCCCATTTGTGAAATTTTGGGGCTCCTAGCATATTTAGGTGGTTCTTCCTTGCTGATTTTGAATGTAGGTACCTTTTAATTAAAAGTTTCCCCAGAATAAATAAATATATATAATTTCTAAACATAATGGTAGGTAAAAGGTTACACATTTTGTGAATTACAGATGTAGAAATTATTGTATGTTTTAAGAAGTAATTTTAAACAGAAGAACAACATTCAGAGTGCGCTACAGACAATCAGAATCACATTAATGCTAACACGCACATTTGTTAACAAGATTAGATCTGGTGTTTAAAAAAAACCCACTTATTTCTCTTGTAACCACTTAAAATAAAAAAGAAACTTGTTTTTCTATTGCATTTTTTTAATAGAGTACATTTCAGTGGCACTGCTCAACTTTGTGATAGAAGCAAGAGCTACTACAGTGGAGCACATCCGATACTTGAAAATATGCTTTGAATTAACTTGCCTTGTTTGTTGCTGTGGTTTTTGCTTCCTTTTCTTTTCAAAGGCAAGTGCTTCTTGAAGATTTCTACAATTTCTGGGGAATGTGCTCTAAGGATTTTTGGGGTTTTTTTTAGCATTCCCAGAAGATTGTTCTAAAGATATTTCCCTCCAGGGTTAGCAGGTGTGAGGATGAAATATCCATGCCTTTCTGCAATATCGGGTTTAGAATTTCTTAAGGGAATGAGACTGCAACCAAGATGGTTAATAGTTTGTTAAACCCTTTAAAGCCCGGAAGTTAACAGGGAAAACAGAGCGGCATTGGTGTGAGATGAAGCCCGTTTCGACTTCAGCTTCTCTTTTCTAATTGTCAGCTTTGGAAAAGCTTGGGTCACAGCATGTTGGGCAGACTTGGTGTTTGGGAAAGGCTGTTCAGTGAAATAGTCCAACATTTGCTCTTCAGCCACTGTTCCTTTGTTGAGATATGTTTCTGTAAAGCCAGCTGAGGTCTGTCTCCTAGCATTGTGATGGCATTTGATCACTTGGTTGCAAGGACAGCAGCATGCAGTGGGTTTCCACCAGCCCCTGGAGGCTGACCTTCTGCCTTACGGGGTGTTGCAAGTGTTATTGCGTTGTATCTTTTAGCACGTATCAGCAGTTCCTGTACAATTAGATGGACTGTCACTCAAACAGGCAGCTGAAAATAATACTGTTGATTTGTGTTTCTGCTGTAAATGAAGTAAAAACATGTCATGTTTGACCTAATGTTCACTTGTAAATTAAAGCTCTGTCTTCTTTTTAACTCTTCTCACTATCAGAAAAATGACTACAACATCCAAAAGTACACAACAATCTGAATTCATGTATGTAGGACTGACATGATCTATTAGTGTACTATACTGAATTCTTACAATGATGGGATTACCTGACTTGAACAGAGCCATGTTATGGAAAGCTCACTAAATTCAAGAAAAACTCCACGTAATATTTCACCTTTTGAGCAAGCATTTCAAGCAATTATCAGGGTTTTTTTCCATACAAAACCAAAATCCTGCTTATAATTTTTGGAAGACTGTTTTTCTGAAATACTTCAAAACACGCTGTTCTAAATTCTGCTTGGCTTTCAAACCAGAGAGCTAGCTAATGATTATATTAATCATCCCAGTAAACAAACTCCTTTTTACACTTCTGGTATCTCAGGGTTGATAGTGTGGCCAGCTGCCACTACATGTGGGGATAGTTTCTGTGATTTGGACACCTGTCAGCGAGAAACTGAAAACCACACAGAACACAAACCAGCTGCCATGTGTAATGATTTAATATTAACATACAACAAGGAGTTGGGGCATGTTTCTCTCTTTGTATTGCAATACAAAATAAGCGGTATAGGTAAATCTCATGTAATATGCACTGTCAAGTGTTTAATTGATAAAAGGAAGGCTATTTTATGATCTCCTTTTTATATTAGATTTTAAACTGTCTGGCATGCTTCAGAAGGTAGTTTTTCCTTTAGTCCTGCAAACTCAAACCCAACTGTCTCTTTTCCAGAACATGCTGGAAATGCATGCCCATGTGTGTCAGACTGGAACTGAGCCAGTGTCTTATCCATCAGTATTAAGAGCGTGACAGGGAGCTGTTCTGTGTGTGCGTGTATCCGTAGATCAGCACGTTATTGCACAGTATTTCAATCTGCTTATTTTTACATAATTCTGTTGCAAATGTTCATAGAGTTGTTAAAACCAGTATTTCTAGTTTGATAGTAAATCTTTACTAACCCTCCTTGTTTGCATTAATTTCATACACAACTGTTATGGGTTTTCCAAGCCTTAGAGAGCTGTATCCTAAAAGAAGCTGCTCTCACCTGTTTTCTTTACTGGTTGACACTCAGAAATGCAATGTGATGTGATAATCATTAAAATATAATGTTGAATTAAAAATAAGAAACAGTAATGCTGTTATCTCACAACAGATTATTCTGAGGGTAGTAGAGAAGTGCCACGTTTCTTACATTTTCTATATAGAGGGCAGTGCTTTGCAAAATTGTAAGAAAGAAATTTTATGACTTGTCATCAGTGATGCTGTGCTCTCTTCCCTGTCTGCTTGTCTTACAAATTTTTGGCCATATCCTTAGAGGGTTAAGTCAAGGGTGGAGCATGCCAAGGTAATTCACTTCTTGTTTTAAAGCTAGCTTCATCAGTTTGACTTTGGGAACATTCCAAAATACATCCATTTGTACAGGTTGCCACAGATGATTTAGTCGTTAGGGAGGGTCATGCTTTATTTTGCTTTCTGTTTAACTTAATTTCTGGTTTTATAATTTATAGTGAAGAAATCTAAGAGGTCTGGTTAAAACCCTTTTATTTTCTTCTGTGCAAATATTGACTAAAATAATTTTAACAATAAATCTGGTATTTGGACTTGGCAGAATAAGCTGTGCATTTCTAATCCGCTCAGTAAGGGAAGGTCTAACACTGGAGTGAGAGAGTGGGAGAAAGGAAAGCAGCAATGTCCTATAAACGTGGAAGTACACCAGTTCTGACCTCACAGGAATGTGAAGTCCCATGAACCTGGTGGTATCTTTCACTGATGCCTGTGCCGTTTTATGGAAATGTAGTAAGTAATGTATGCTCCAATAGTCCATGATTTATTTATTTATTTAGTTTATTCAGCTGCTTTGGATGGTGTAAGGCAGCCCCATAAAATGCATCCAACTACACATTTCATTGCTTTACTTCATCAAGTACACAATTTAAAAAGGAATTGTTTATGGATTGTTAGTCTTCCTTTCGGTGTTCACTAGCTGGAAACAAGGTATCAGAAATATTCAACAGTGTATTATTTTTAGTAAACTGCTTCAGTTCAAAAAGCTATGCTGGAGCACTAGCTTTTAAAAGCCCTTGAGATGTTGATTTCTTTACTGCTGGGATTGGCTCAAAAACAGAGCATGGGCTGTATGTTTTGCTAAAATAATGTGGGCAATTTAAGTGATTGTGTCCATAAACTGTGCAGGCTCATTCATAAAGAGAGCTTCTATTTATCTGGTTTTAGGAATGTTGCTTGTATTCCCAGGCATGGCTCCTTAGGGAAGGGAAAGTGTTGGCTCCTCAGTGATGCCGTATTTCACATTGAAGGGTTACACATTTTCAGGAGGATAATAAATGTGCCCAAAGTGACAGAGCTGACATGTAGAAATCTGGAAGTGTTTTTGAATAAGCTATTCACAGGGTACAGCCAGGTTTTCATCTGAATCTGTAATATGTTAGTTTTAGACTGAGTCAGTTCTAATTCATTTTTATACAGATTATACCTTCCTAAGCTTAATTACCATTCTTACTCTAATATGTCCCTGAGGAGCAGCTGTTTTACTACAATTACTGAAGAAGAAAAGAATGAAATTCTGTGACAGTAAACTAGGTTCCTCAACCATACTATATGCATTTTGGGGATCTGTTTTTTGCTGGCTTTCTTTTTCCTCTGGTGAATGAAAGATAGTTCCCATGTCATTATGAATTTAACAATCAAGCTCTTAGGAGTCAGAACCAAATTCTTTTCTGTTAATTTTATTGATATAATTAAGTGAGGGATACTCTTGAATTCAACTCATTCATTTTTTCTTACAGTAGGCTTAGGATACTTTTCAAATACTAAACATTAAACGGTGTTTTCAGCGTAGATGCCATCATTGGTTGTATCTTCTAAGGGTTGTCTTTGTTGGTTTGGTTGTTTTTTTTTTTTGTTTTTTGGGTTTTTTTAAAAATATCTGGAGTAGAATTATTAAGTGAAATGGTGCATTCATTAAAGTAATTATTTTAAATATCTTCAATTAGTGGTAAGTATCTGTGTGGAACGTACATCTGGAATGTAATTAGTAAATTAAATTGGGGCTGTACTGCGTGACTACAGATTTTAATCCAAATATTTACATGATATTATCCAAGCGCCCAAAGCAAAATCAAAGCTGTAAGATCTGAGTTCCTGAACACAGGTAATGAGAAAGATGATGAACTTCCAGAAAAAAATGATCTTAACCTTAAAGTTAGGTCAGGCTTGAGATAGCAGTAAAACATAGGTGGTCCTTTAGATTGCAAATGAAAAATAGAAAACTTTTTTTTTTTTTAATTTATGTGTACATATATAATTTCAAATAGCTGTAGCAGGGAAGTGATCCTCTATTCAGGCTCTAGCCTTATTCTTTTTCCGTCCGTGATTGACAGTAAGCAGGATTTCTGGATGAGCTACACCTCTACTGTAAAGAGTGGAGAAGAAGGTAAAAAAAAAATAAATAAAAATCATACACAATGGTGCAAAATGACCCCTTCCCTTTCAGTTCTGCAACTTCTGTCTCTTGATGCCAAACTTAAAAATAGCTGGTTATGAATTTTTATTTCCTGATAAGAAATAACACTTTTGTATGGTGCATATCTCTATTAGCCCTGTGAGTGGGAAGGAGCCACAGCCATTTCAGACTCTGCCTAGCAGGCCTTCTTATTTGTAGATTTTTGCGTTCCCGATGTTTTCATTCATTTCATTCATACTGTCCTCAAAGGTACTTGAAGGTGGTGATTAGGAGAGAACTGCTAGAATATCTTCCAGTGAAGGTTCCACTTGTAATAGGAAAATGCTCAGATAGGAGAAATCGTTTGGTACAATTTACTGTACAAAACAGTTTTCAAAGGAAGACATTACTTCTTTTATTCAAAAATATTCTCTACCAGAGTATGAGATGCCCAAGTCTAATTCCCAGCAAAATTATTAACTGCATTAGTCTAGGTGATTCTGTAATTGCTTAAATGATAGAAATAGCTGATAGAATACATCTAGTCAGGCAATTCAGCATTTTTGAAAGTCCGTACCTTTTTTTTTCTTGTGAGATTTTATTATTAGCCTAGAAACACTGGATAATTCATGTGGAGTAAAATTGGGAGTGTCATGCCATGAAGTTTAGATTGGTCGCTACCCTGGGACACAGCTCTCTTAGTGATCGGTGGAGTCTTGAATATTTGAGTCTTGATGGAAGCTAAAAGGCCGGTGTGCTGAGCCTGAGCAAGGGGACAGCGAGTGCTTCCCTTGTCCAGAGACAAGGCTTGTCTCCTGGCATGTAAAGGAGTGGGACCCAAGCCTGGCTGTTTACGGGATGTGGAGATAGCTGAGCGTGTGTTGGGGGAGAGGAAGAGGGCAGACCTGCTCACCCAGGCCAGCGAGACACGCTCTGTCCCTCAGGGTTTTCCCTCAGGGTTTTCAGTCCGGTGCAGGTGCAGAGCAGAGAGAGAAAACAGTTGCAAAGGTGCCAAGATCATATTCCCTGTTCACCCCAAATCAGATCAGATTTGAGACATTTAAGGTAATTTCATAGTATTATTATTTCTCAGCTTTACGACATTGCATGCAATGAAACAGCATTTTGTTTAGATTTGGGATGACTATGTTCCCTCACTCATAAATGTTCTTCTAGGTTCTCAAATCCAATTTCTAAAGGCACGTATATTGCTTGTGCTTAGGATCCAGAGTTCAAAGCTGTAATTGAGAAGTCCCAGCTATTTGAGAATCATTGGGGAGGAGGCACTGCAAAGCACTTTGCATGAGAATTGGTCATTCACTGATGTCTTCTCCTCCTTGCTGTCTCCTCATGGGCTACCTTACCAGCCCATTCGCCTGTGAAAATCATCTTCCCTAGCTGCACTCTGATAATGCTCTCAAGGGTAGAATTAGTATCAGAATAGTATATGCTTTGTAACTTCTCATCCCATCTCACTTTTGGTTTCTGCCTCACAAAGGCAACCCTACAGTATTACATTTTTAAGGTGTTCAAGAGACTAGCATCTACTAATTTGATGTGGTTTAAATGCCAAAGGTATTTATGTCTTTTCAAAAATGTTGCCCTATTTCACGCTTACCACAACATAGTTGTGGCATTAATGGCAGAATTCAGGTCATCGTGTCTTGGTGTCTGCTGAAAGTAGGACTTGAGCTTTGCATTCTCTGGGGCACAGCCTTTCACTGGCTCCCCAGATTTTAGGATAGTCTAAAGTCATAATTATACAGAATGCGTGCCATGCAAACAGCAGCTGCCCAGACCATAAAGGAGCCTTTTTTGCTAGATAACCATAGAGGTCACTGAGAGAAACTTCGAGAGAAGTTACCCTTTTAGTCAAGTAAGTTGATTTTTTTTTTGTGGATCCTGTTCCTATGAAGCTACTTGGTGTCTATACGTGGCTAGCTTCAACATTATATTATTAAGTATCTCAATGGAATATTTAAGCAGTAAAAAAGAATACAGTTTGAAATTATTTACATTTATATAAAGGCACTTATAATTTAACTTACATTGTTTTTTAACTAACCTGAATGTTGTATCAAACCACTATTTTCATATGTTAGAAGCTAAGTATAATTTATTGACTTAGACTGCCTCCAGCTATGACAGATGAATTCATGTGACATAAGTACCTTAAAAAGGAAAATAAAAAAGATGAAAACAATTGTATAGCTAATAGAAATAAAAATCAATATATAATAAAGGAAGAGGTATGTAGTATAAAAAGCACAAAGTCAGCACAAATCAAGGACATTGATGAAAACCTACGGATAGCTTCAGCATGTGGAATCAGCAATTCTGTGACAGATAAGTAGCTCATACAACTCTTACAAGGCATTAAAAAGACACATTTGCAAAGGGCTGTGTAAATCTGTAATATTTTATTAATAAGTTCTAATATTAGACAAACAATAAATGTCTTGGCAGAAATTTCTCCATATTATATCAGTGGATTTAAGCTTAGTTTTCCTTTTAGGAAAACTAAAATTAGGTTAGCAGTGAAAAAGGTTACTGTTACGTGTGGTCACAGATGAGGCTCCTGACTTGCACATGCTGATGAGACCTAGATGCATGACAGAAGCATTACTAGCTGCGTTTTCCACGGAGACTAGGCAGGTATGAGTCACCACAGGTATGGTGACATGAGGTCTGACATGAACTCAAAACGATTGAATCCAAAGGGATAATACCCATTACCTCAGGGCAACGTGGCCACCAGGCACCACACGTGAAAACCAAATAAAGAAAAAAAGATATAATACTTTATTGTAAACATTTCTCAAAACTGAGGCCCATTAAAAAGATCTGTCAGAATTTAATGAACAGGAATTATTTCTGCAATTTGGAAAAAAAGAAATCTGCATTTTTCTATAATCTATTTGCATTTCTCATTACACTTTCCTTTTCTTATTACTTGTTTATTATCCCCTATGGCACATCTAGACCTAAAACATACACTTTAAATTACACCTGAGTAATAGTAGTTGTCACACTTAACTATATTTCGTCTGAAGTTTACATCAAAACCTGAATTGTGCTCATAGAAATAAAATGGGAGTAAGAATTTATAAATAATTGATATTTGAGAACTTACTCAGTTTGGAACTTTATCTGAAATTAATTTCATGAACACTACATACTTCATTCTTTCCACTTCCATTTTGGGACACATGACTTCTACTTGCATCTTGAGTTATAATGGGGAGGCATATCTTTAAAGTTTTCCAGAAACTGGCATTCTGATGCAGTGTTGAATTTGGGATTATAACCTTATTCTCTGCTGGTTTGGGGAAATGGGTGCATCCATTTTAATACAGAAATAAAAAAAAGTTTTCTGTACATATTGAGCATCTTTTCCCCGTACTGTCTCGGAAATGCAAGGGAAGCTGTTGCTAATTTGAAGACACTTTCAGCACTGTTTCCACCCAGCTTTTGCAATATGATTAGTCCCACTAGCTGTGCTGATCAGACCTGTGTACAGCTGAGAGGAAACCACACGTATGTGCTGTGGTAATGGGAGGGAAACCATGAAGACGAAGTCCCATTCCACTCCCAACCCTTGACTAGTCCCTGAAGAATCAAAAAGGAAGCCACAGCTCTGGGTCAGGTTTTCTAATGTAGTTTATGTCAAGGCAACCCAGCAGCTGTATAGCTGTAGGGAGAGAGATACGTAGCGTATGAAAGTAATGTGCAGTGCACAGCAAGTTTGTGACCTTTCAACCACACAGCTTTAAGTGTTCTCTACATAGTCCGTCACCAAACACGCAGGTAGAATTCTATGTGACGTGCTCACAGTATCTTTTTCATTATTTTTCAGCTTAGATTTTATATCGTGAATCCTCATAATGAACAGCAATGTGTTTAAACAGAAAATAAAATTTAAAGGTGATGTCTCTCTCCTGCCTGGGACTAGGTGGTTTGCATGGCTCTTTCCTCTTAGAGCAGAATTTGTTTTCAGGAGGACCAAGTTCCATTTGTGCCTTTACAGGCTAAAAGCCATAAGGGAAAGGAATGCACATCAGATGTTTGTATCAAGGTGGTTTTGTTGGTTTTGTTTTTTTTTTTTTTATGTCAGTACTCAGCAATTAATAGTGAAGCATTTAAGTAGTTAGGAAGCATAGCAGTTTCCGGAGCAAGCATGTCCTTAAAAATAAATGAGCTGTGGCAAGTCAGCCAGAGAGAGATTCTAAAGGGAATCATGAATAGAGGTCCATAAAGAAGACTTCTAAATGATGGAAATAATTATTGCACTTAAATTACTAAGACTACTTATTTTGCAAGCATGAAATAAAATCTTCCTCCAAAACTGGTGGATTTGTTTTAATTAAGACAAGTATAAACCTAGTAGTATTTTAGTGTATTAAGATTAAGACAGATTAATACACGTATCTGAAAGTAAGCTGGGTTTTTTCTGGTTTGTTTTGCTTTTTGTTTTTACTGGCCTAAAATATTGTGTACAGGCTTTTCCTTACTATGGTAAAAGCTTTGCAACTTTTAAAAGTTTTTTTTAATCAAAAGCATTTAAATAGAAATTTCAGCAACCCTTTGACTAGCATAATAATATTATCTTTTACTGAATTATTGAAATATAGAGGAAGATTGATATTGCAGTAATAGAAAAAATAATACACAAGGAGTAGAACTCATTCTGACATGGGATGATAAGAGTCTGCTCTGTCCTGGAATTGTGAATGTCATTAAGAAATGCTGAGAATGGAATTTCAAAAGTGCAGTTGAAGTAATACAATATTTATGATGATAAAGAATGTACCATTGGCTTCCCACATAATCCCTTGAGGCTCGTTGGCTGCATAATTAACGTAGATATAAATTAGATTTCAGTAAAATCGGATGGAAATTTCATTTTTTTTTAACAAAAAGACAAAGACTATCAAAAGACAAGTACCAGAAAACTTAGTAACATATGACTACCTTTTTTTTGCCTATATATAAATGGCACACTATCATGTGTTGAAGGGGCAAAAGTGGTAGTGGACTAAAGCTGCTTTTGTGTGGCTGATGGCTAAAAGCAGGAGACTGCTGACTGTGTGATAAAGAGTGATTGCTGCAGTCACTGGTGAAGAGGTTTGAATATTGCACTGATTGATTGTTTGCCCCCGTGAACATGTGGCATCCCATTAGAAAGCTTAATCATCAAAGTCAAAAGTCACTAACTTAAATGGAATATAACTTTAAAAAGTGGACTTACCAGTTAAAGTTAACAGTGCAGTAAGCTTTGTGTGCAGCCTATATATGGCCTTAAAAATTCCTTTTAGGACTGGAATTATTGGAACCAAACCATCAATATGTCAAGTCATTATGTATTGCCTCCTCATCTGCCTGAGCTGTTCTCATTAAACATGTCCGTTAACTGGTGTGGGCCAGAAGTGACATTGGTAAAGCAGGCACGGGTTTTAGAGGCAAAAGTAGGATATTTTGAAATGAAATACAGTTACTAAATATTGACTATTTTAGGCTTTTGGCTGCTTTCCCAGTATTATTGACAGTTGCCTTCGTTTCCCTAAGGAAAGACCTCGTCCCGGTTGAAATCAATGGGAAATTTGGCACTGCCTTAAGTATAGCCAGGAGCTCCTTTTCGATGCCTGACACATAAGTGAATGCAAGGGAGTGAAATCTTAAATCGAAATGTTTAGCCTAAAAGTTTAAGAATGCTGTTCATTTGTGAGGTCTAAGTCTACTAAATAGTTTCTCCACGAGAAGCTGTTTGGGATATGTGTCCATCGATTGCCCATATGGAATAATCTCCTTGCAACATAATAGATATTAAATGAGGTGGTACTTTGTGGCTTATTGAGAAAAACCTCAGATTTTCTGTGGTGTTCAAATCAACCATGGCTGCCTGGAAAGTTAGTTGTTTTTACCTGGTGGAGCCTGAGACAGATGCCTTTATACGCTTTAACGCAGGCTGGTAATTTGTCTATGTGAAAAGAATTAAAATGCAAGATTGTATTTTCATTTCTCACTATAATAAGCAATTATTGACTCCCGTTTCCTTGGCATAGTGTAAAGATTTATTAGCATCCAAAATTAATATTGATCAAAACTAAGACGGTGGGTCAATGAATATTAAATAAAGGTATTTTCATCTTCCCAAGGTTAAACTAAGATTTCACTCTGTGAATTCTGTCATCAAGATTTTGCCTCAGGTTTCAGATATGCTGAAAATGTAATTGCAGGTGCAGGACTCTAATTCTAGATGTGTTTTCGTATGCAACATCATGTTTCAAGCAGTTTTAAGACAGATGGAAATGATTATTGAAATCATGCAAGCTGTTAAAAAAAAAAAAAGGGGGTGGGGTGGGGGCGGGGGTGTGGAGACTGAAATTTTACTGTACATAACAGGTTTGCCTACAGTGCTATATCGTATCCTGGCCCTGACTGACATGATGGCAGATGCCCTTATGGTGGATTATCTAATCACGATATTTGTATACCATGGCCCTATAGAGCCTATCATGTCTGCAACACCTTGAGGAGACAAGGAAGTCTGCTGAACTGGGAAGCTCTACATTGCCATTGCCTCCACAGATCGTTTCTCCTATTTATCTATTCTTAAGACTGCCTCTACCCAATTTTTTTTTTTTATTCTTTGGTTCTAGCGTTTTCCCCTGCAAATTATAAGCATGGCTTCTATTAATGGTCATGGTCCCTGACCTAAATCCTTCACTTTAGTGTAGATTAACAAAGCATCTTTCTGAAATACACATTTTTTTCTTTATTTTTTGAAGTTAATTTGAGTTTTAATTTGAAAGATGTGGCTTGAAGTTTTTACTGGTATAAAATACCTTCACTGGGATGCACATAAGGATCTGTTTGGCCTGATGTTTTGAAGTGTTAGTTATGCACTTTGGCAAATGTTGTCAAGACTTGCCTCTTATAACCATTTGTTTACAGCTTCTCTACTGAATTTAGTAACTAAAGAAGAGAATATGGACATTTTCTTGAGTGTCAAAAAACCCCCACAAAAGTCTGCTGCTTAAAATGGTCATCTTCAATGAAAATTGAACTCGGTGCTTAGACCTAAAGAATGTCTTTAAAGTGTCTTTGTGTTGCCATTATGTGAACAAAGAACTATTTTAATTTCTGATTTCCACACTAAGTTTTTTTGGCCTTATGATTGACTACAAAGCTAGACCATTGGTGATGTGCAGCCAGTCCATGGACTAAGATAGCTGTTTAAATATTTCCTGCATACAATGTGATGGGGGCAAAATAAAATTGTAAGGTTGGTCAAGATACAACCCTAAAAAAGATAGAATTGTGCTGGCAGTTAAGACGCAGGATTTGTCTCCCACTTCTGCTGTTAACAGAAGGATGAGCAGGTTTTGGTTTTATTCTTACCTTTTCCTGTCTCTTTTTCCTGTATTTCTTTGTCTTAACTGTCTAGATGTAGAGATCTCTTTCAGAGTCCTCAGTACTGAGGAATGTATAATACTACAAGCAAAGGAAAATTAAGTCTGTATTTAGATGAGTATATTCATTAGAGCAGATAGCTTCAGACCAATGCCTTCTTGTTTAAAGATGATCTCCAAAGGCCGAGTAATGAGGCTGCTGCCCTACATACCACATTGCAGTGTGTGCTGAATACACATAAAGGACAAGGCCCAGAAGTTGTCATGAAAGTTCCATGGTGGGAATGAGAAACAATGTATTAGATGCAGGCATATAACAGAGAGAGCTACAGAGTTTTGTATTACCAGTAATGCCAGGTCCCATTCCAGTTTCCTGGGATCTGTTGTAGCCCATGTGAGGCCTGGGATTTTAAGAGTGGGGTGAGAGGAAAGGAGCATGGAGTCTGTCCTTCCCCCCTACTTCTCCAGTGCTCTTATGGCCCTTCTTCAGACCTCCAGTACCTGCAATAGAACCAGCCCATTAAGAAGAGGTAAGGTTGGGAGAAGATGATGTCCAATGACCAGGAAGTTTATTCCACCTCCTCCTGGTTATGTTACATCATCTTATTCACAGCACTCTCCTGATCTATGCCAAAGCTGTCTCCTCTGAGCAAAGAGAAACGTCACTGACTCCACAAAGCTGTCTTTCTGCGGTCCCTTTTTTAGCATCCCCTGAAGTTAGGAAAGGGAGTAGGCTTGCCCTGGCAGACACACCTCACCTATTTTTCCTGGTGTTCAGGAAGTTATTGAAGAAAACTGGGGACAATAAGCAACACATTTATTCTGCCCCATTGCAGGCTGAGGCTGTTCCTCCAAAATGAAATGCAAAGCAAAAATTATTTTTTAAAATAGCCGATGGTAATGGCTTGCCCTATGTGCCAACTAGAAAATAGGAAGGGCTTATATGGCTGAGCCACCCTCCTGTTCTTGGACTGATTTTTTGAAGCAAAGCAATTACATGCTCTCACATGTATTAGGTTAATTTAAAACACAATTTTGCCCTTGTAACATGATGACTTAAGAGATGTATTTTGCTCAAAGTTACTAATTCAATGAGAATTCTCTATTTCAATGTCATGTCTGAAAATTCAAGTACCAAAACTGAGTGCAAACACATGGGTTTGAGATGACAGATTTGCCTTTAATGCTCAACTTCTGTCAAGAAAAGTCCCTGATTTGTATTCATTTCCTGTTTCCTTTCTTCATTCTGCATTTGGGTAAAAGCTTGAAAAGTCCCTTATTCTCACTGACTTTCTTATCTTAATTTCTCTTTGATCCTTTTTTTTTTTAGTTCCTTTTCCCTTTTAACCTTTCTTTAGCTGTACATGTTGTCTAAAGCTGTTATTCTCTCCAAAAATCCCTTCTCTTTCCTCAAGATAATTTCTGTCCTTGAATAAAACTTTCAAAGTAGCTTGAGTCCCATATTCAGAAGCTATAATTACTTAGAAGCCTTTTCTCTTTGAGAATCATTGAACTAAATATTAATTTAATAATTTCAAATGATTTATGTTCTAAACTCACTTTTGTAATCTTTAAAATTTTGGCACCTTTTAATTTTTCCCAGTTGTATCTAGTTCTTTCCCTCTTTCCCTTCCTCACTCCCCCCCCCCCCCGCCTTTTTTTTTTTCTTTACGATGAAGTCTTCTGTTTTTTTATGTCCATTTTCTTAATTTGTCAATTTGTCTGTCACGTTAATTCCCAGTTTTTTCGTATCTGTGTCCTCTATGTTTTGGGGTTATTTTTTTATCCAGTGGCATATTCAGCTTGCTTCCCCAACTCCCCACCCCCATCCCCCTTTTACAATCCCATCACACTTCCTACATCACTTTTTTGTAACTTTCATCTGGTCTTTCCTTTCAAGTGTGTGCAAGAGCAATGGTGGTATCTCAACAAAGGGAAGAAAAAACTCTGTATGTCAGCCAAATATAGCATTCTATTAAGCTTCTCTTATTCTTTTCATAAGACAACCTCTTCATATCAGTTTTCCAGCTCGTATTTTTTAAATGCATGCTATACAAATGTCTCTTAAGGGAGAATTTTTGAACCTCTGCAAGGTAAGTTGACAGCCTCAGAAGGGAAAATTTTAATACCTTCATTAAGCATGGCTACAAGGCAAAGATACTCTTCCATCTCCAGCCAATTCCCCAAGCACTTTCTTTCCTAAGTTATTCTTTCTACAAAATGGTATGAAGTTATGAGTCTTTTTTGCATTTATGGTAGCCTGCTACACTATAAATTACAGTCTGAGATTTTTAACCTGTTGGTTCCTTCTACAGATACTTTCTTTAACAACTTTTATAACTGAAAAAACTTCCTGAGAATTATGCAGTAAAATTTGACATCCCTAAAACTGCACCAGTGTACAAAATTCATGATGTGTGTGTTTCCTATGGAAAGAAAACGTTGGATCTATTTAAACCGAAGCATTATAGGGAAGTAGTATAAATACAAATTAGGTTAAGAGATTATTCATCCTAAATCAACTAATGCCTTTAACTTCCAAAAGAATTGAATATTAAGCCTACAAATGTTTTTTCTTTGTATGACTATACAGTACGTTATATTAATATGTTAGCATGAGATAATGATTTAAATTTTTAAAAGAGGTTACACCTCTTCTAGTATTTTACATGTTTATTGGTTCCGCCTTCCGTTTCTAATAGGCACCAATATTTCTTAAATTAGGCCAAGACAGTAGTTTTGTTAGAAATGTGATAAAATTGACCTGATTAAGTTATGAATTGTGAATTATTTGTGGGTGAAAGATCTGAGTATGAGGGAGACTTTGAACATAAAAGATAAAGTGTATTCTAGCAAAGGTATGCTCCAATGGAACAAGTTCTTCAGATGAAGGTTGGGTAGGGCTGGATCTCAGCTGTGAGTCTTTGATCATCTGTTATATTAGATGGTTAGATGGATAAAGCAAGAATGAAGCTTCTTAGAAATTAACTAAAATGCAAGTAGATGTAAGGATTGTTTCCTTATGTGCATATGCTTTTGTATATACCTGCTCATACTTGATGTTTTAGGAGTAATGAATAGATTGCTTAATTACTTTTACTTTAACATGACTTGGGTGTCAAGAGGAGTTTCAGATTATCTGACAAGCTAGAGGTATGATATGACAAGTCTTAAAATCAAGGACCTGGAAAATTCTTCTATTCTGGTATTAGCAGCTTAAGATACAAGCCTACAATGGGAGCAAGCCTCCTTCTCACATGGTTCTAAAAGAGGTTTAAGCTGGTAAAGCAAACCACTGGTGTGGAAGAGGACTTTTTTTCTAGCTCATCAGTTGACTCTTCAACACATAACTGCAAAAAACAAGGACAGCCTCCAGAACCTCTTTCAAGGATGTAGCTACAAATTGGTATGCATTACTCCTGAGTTACTAATATTATTGAGAAGTTATTTACTTATTTATCATTTAAGATCTCATAAATTACTGAATGGGTAAGATGCATTACTGTATGTCAAAGTTTTATTTCTAAAGTAGTGCAATCAGATAGGATTTTGGTAAGCCTCAATATACAACTTCATGTGCATAAACTTAAAACTTGAGTTTATAACACTTTAATGCAGCTGCAGCTGTTAAAAATCCCATATTTGTCACTATTTTAATTTCCTCTCAGAATTAAAGGAGGTGCTTATATTTTCCATAAAAAGGAAATGATAGAAAAGAGAGTTAAAAGATGTTACTCATTTTTATTTTTAAAATACCATTTTACTCTATGCATGTAAAATTTTATTTCTTTATGTATCAATACATGATAGTAACAGCACACTTTCATTGCTTTTGTGTCAAAATATTACAAAATGTTATCTATTTTTATTTTAGTACATTTTTTTTAATTGTTGTGGACAGCTACTGCTAACTAAAATATTCCTCCTTTTTTCTTCAAAATGTCTCTTGGTCTGAAAACAACTTCACGTAACTTTCTTATGTATATACAATTCAAGTGTAAACATACAGAGCATGATCAGAAATAAACATACGGTAATACTTTTTTTTAATGGTAAAAAAGGTAAAATGCAGTACAAAATTATGAAATCCTTAATTTTCTAAAGGAAAACTTTAAAATTAAGTCACATTTCCCCATGGGAATTTTCTTGAAAAGTAAGCTGCTTTCCGACAAGTCTTGTTTTAAACAAAATAAATTCTAAATTCTATCCCTCTTCCTTCCTTCCTCTTTCTCCCTTCACCTCCCACAAAAGTGAAGAACTTTGCAGTAGCTCAGCACATAAATAAGCTCTAAATCAAAGATCCCAGATGGTAGTTATAAACCCATCTCCTTATGAAAAACAAAATAGGATGATGTGGAACTGCATCAAGATGCAGCTACAGCATTATACTCTATGGTATAATAGGACCGGCGATTCTGAACTAGAGAAGAGCACTGAACATAGTTTATGTGTGTTACAGCTTTATTTCAAGTTCTACTTAAAATTCAGAGTTACTTCTCAGGTGTTACATATCACAGCCTCTGCTCTATGAGCACTTGCATTTCTGTACACGTTACACCCATGCTCCCAGGTTCTCTGGGTGCTGCAGCTGTACAGTCAACACAGAGCACTACAATTACAATCAGGTTTATTTCTCTTGTACTTAGTTTCTAGAAAAAAAATCATCATGTACTGTCCTTCCTTGCTTCCTCAGAGAACATGTGCACTTTGAAGAAGTGGTTTTTTTAACATCACATTTTTCTCATTTCTTCTGTGCTGAGTTCGTGGCTGTTGGGCATGTACCTTTTTTATACCTTCCAGGCTCTTCTGACTATTTAGAAATTATTATCCTAGACCCCTTTTTCATATGATCAGAATATTATTAACTTCCCTTCATCTATATTTGCAAAACATTTGTTTGGTATGCAAGTTAGGAATAAACATTTCCAGACATTCAGTATACAGCTTTTAATTTCCGTGAAAATTAAGCTGACAGAAGTTTCCTTCGCCCTGTTCTGGTTCTTCCTCAGAGCATGGAATGCCGTCGGTAATCAGTGATGTGTTTAAGTATTATGAGTGATTTGAGGGAAAGTTTTAGGTTGCTGATCTGGCTTTTAAGGAAAGAAACTGAAAACAAAATCCAGACATCTTAAATCCCAGGGTGTGGAATCACATTGACACTCTTAGAGGTTATTATGAACCTGCAAAGCTTTCAGTCTGCAGCTATATCCAGTGTGAAAATCTTTTGCCCAAATCATAAAAGGTATAAGCAATTGCTAGCTGGGCCTTAGGGAAAGAATCAGCTGCAGCAACACCCAGCATTAGCAATGGATGTGGTAATCTTCACCAACAATTAGAAAAAAAAATAGAAAAAAATCTGAGTCTCCTAAGTGTGCTCTCAGTTGTGCCTTTTAGCAGAGGTTTACATGGTCTCTTTGCATGGTGAGGTAAGTTCTTCTCTTTCAACTGTTTCCAGCTTCCTACTTCTTCAGAACTTTGATTGTTCTCTTGATCCTGTATTGTGAGGTATGGTGAACTGAAAAGCCTGAATTTTTTTTTTTGCTTGTACAATGTTTTTCATTGTGGTGTTGTATGACTCCTATTATTCATCTCTTCTGAAGGCAAGCCCACATCCTTGGCCCTACTTTTTACTCTAATTTCTTTGCTGGACAGGTTTTAAAGTACAAGTTTTACCTACATTTTCTACATGCTTATCTGACATCTTGCAAGTGAAACTGGTTTCACTATACTTAAAAGCTTAACAGTTGAAAACCAAAATATGCTGCAGTAGTATGTGTCTTCTAGTATGAAACTGTTGTTCCAGATCACAGAAACAGATGCTGTTGAGTTTGTTATTCAGTTGTAGCAACAAGAGGACAAACTTGTGTGTACCATGGTGCTATAGCTCAGTTGGGTAGTCCAGCTGGTTCTGCTGTCTTGTGTGTGTGATGCCTCCAAAGAGAACTCAGCAGATGAAGAAAGTGGTTTTCTGTATGGTGCCCACTTCTTGTAGGGATGGAAATATGATTTCATCTAATTTCCTATAAAGCAATTGGGAAAAGACAATTTTGTTTAAAACAGGTATTTTGGAATTCTCCTTTTCTGGTGACTTAGTAAAATGCCAAATTATTGTAATATCTTCTAAAAAGAAAGACTGCTGAAGGAGAAAAAGTCAGGGTTTTGTTTGGATGTGGGTTTTTTTGTTTTGTTTGGGGATTTTGTTTCTGTTTGGTTTGGGTTTTTTATTATAATTTTTTTAAATTATTATTCCAAAGACACTATATACATTATTTGTCTGGCACTAGTAGCAGCTTAAAATCAAAACAGTATCATAACTCTTTACTATCAGAGGAAAATTTGGGGTTTCATTGTGTAAGTCCCACTGGGGTAAAAGGATCTGATCATGTAAAGATTTCCGGGAGTGCAGTACATTCCCAAATTCACTGTGTACACTTGACTCTATGTATGTGTTGCTAAGAGAAGTGTATTTGTTCAATGAACACAGCTTTCCAGTCTTTATGCCCCATTACTGGGTTTACTTGCATCTGGTGTACAAATTGTGTTCTTTTTTTACTGATTTCGTGTTTTTACCTTTTGCTTGAGGAGCATCATAAGGCTTACAGAAAATCCAGGGTGGCTTGTGAGCATTGTAGTACAAAGGACTGAAAGCTTTTTCTTTCTTTCCTTTTGGAATTCAGTGTTGAAACTGAAGCATTTAAGTACAGTTGTTGAAAAGCTTCTGTTGTGAGCAGAACTTGAAAAGAAAACAATACCATAGCAAGTCACTTGTTCTTTTATTGCTTCTCCCTGTGCAACCTGCTTTTAGCTGTTTATTTAATGCTGATTAAACAGACTCCTTTCATTAACTGCACTTCCTTAGATATTGTTTCTTCTGCAAACATGGCAAGTGCCAAAAATAAAGTCATCTTTTGAGCTTTGTTCAACCTGAACTTTTGCTAAGCCATTCCCATGTACTCTGTAAATAATATTGTGATTTTATTAGCCTAATCATCCTAGCACAAAAGGAGGATATTTGACCAAGTCAAAAGCACATTTGATAATACAACCTGGAGAACTACAAGCAGCTGGTTAGTGTAAGAGAGAAAAATAAAAAATACTAAATTAAAAAATAAAAAGGTGTAAAATTTTCAGGCCACTCTTTACTTTTTGTGCTTTGCATTACCTTCCACCCTTTACTGAAGTTTAGAAAGTATTTCTAGGTTTTGGGTTTGTTTTCTTCAGGAGAGTGTTTTCTGTCATTCAAGGTAATGTTATTTGTATGTTCTATTATTCAGGATAATAGAACACTATGGCATGTGCTATGTAGTGCTGGGCAGGAGCCCAGTCACCCCCAATGGGAGTTATTTCAGTTCTGACAGGGAAACTTAATTAGTTAGCTATGAGCTCTGTCTTTCAGAGCGTCTCAGGTGCTTTTCTGCTATGCTTCTCCTTTTGACAGGTTTACTCACAGTGGCACGATGCTTCCCTGGCTCTGCCTGATGCAATACAGGACCACAGTGCCAGGCATCCCCTTGTCCCTACAGTGCGAACGTGCCCTTGTGCCGAGACTGGCCAAGCCAGGCTCTGACCACCCAGCACCAGGGGCCGAGATGACTCCTGGATAAATTCAAGGCATTTTGGTACTGGCGCTGCACTGCTGCCACAGGGTGTTCCATGAGTTTGTCTTAGTGTACCAGGTGAGGGTGGCTGTCACACACAGCTGGGCTTGGGACATGTAAGGATGACCTGAGGCAGGCATGAGTGTCTGGAACCATGGTATAGTTATCTAAGAAACAATGTGCATCCCCACTGGGTCAGAATCTACCACCATTCTAATGGGTAATGAGTGGTTTATGGCTATTATATATTCATTCTTGTTTAATATTACTTTGCCATGTGTACTCCCACCACTGTGGCTGCAGATTTTAGGAGAGAGTAATTTAGGAAGGAAAACAGTGTTACTTAGCATCTGAATTCCTTTCAGTCCTGGCAAAGGCTGAGCATACTGACCTTGATCCAGCCAGTTGTTTAAATATGTGCTGGTCCAGTGGTTCTCCTTTCCTGCTCATTAGACATTCCCAAGCTCAAAATTAAAGAAAACAATACAGTTCATTATTTCATTGTTTCCTGCCTCACGCTAACTGTTTAATTTTCATCACTGGCAGAAAGAAACCCCACACTTTTACTCTATATATTCTCATTGCTGAAGACCTGCCTTCACATCTTTTTGCAGTGAATCAAAGCATGGAAATTTTTGTTCCACACTGACGCTTGAATACTTATACAAGAATGCATATAAGGTTTTGATCACCTCTTTATTAGATTAGATATGGATCAATTAATACCTACTCAACTCACCTCTAACTATCACTCTGGGATTTTTACAGCAAAAGTAGAGGTTTATATAAGGGCAAATCTAGAGTTTGTGTTAGCATTCATTATTCTTCAGAGCCAAGTTAGTTGTATGTCTTGTTTATATTAACTAGGCCTGCCAGAAGTCAGGTATTAAGTGGTCCAGAAAAACAGTGTAAGGATAGCTCGCCGACCTTAAGCATTTTAAACAAGCATTTGCCACCTTATTGTCCTATTTTATATATTAATAAAATAGAAACTCTTAAACTGTGTTTGGATATAAAATTAGTGTGCACTTCTTGGCATGTTTCTGTTGTTGTTGTAGTCTCACACTTCATCACTAACTATACATATTCCAGATAGCACTATGTATTCTAATATATATAATATTCTGATATATAGATATTTAAATCTAGCAATAGTAATGTACCTCTACTTTCCTATAGCAAATAAAGTATTTCTTAACTAGTCTTCTGGATAAAAGGGCTCTATACTGTGACATCTACAGTTTACAAGATTTATTTCAAAGTGAATGAGATTTATTTCAGGCTTTTCAGGTCTAAATTTTCAAAAAAATCCTATATTTCGGTTTCTTCATTGCTTAAAAAAAATAAGACCAAACTGAGTCAACACATCAGTAATTCAAAGTGAAACTGTCCCTTATAATAGTGTATTTCACGTAAGAGAATTTCTGGGCTTGTGTTAGTTGAGCATACTCAAAATTAGTGTCTATAGGTCAATGTATTCTTGAAGTCATACTGAAATGCATCCAATGGAAACTCAAACATGTCCAAGAATCATTGATCCGTTGTTTTATTTATTGTCCTGGTTCCATACTACAGTAAACAAGAGCTACTCAACTGTTTTGTATTTCTACTAGTTTTTAGAGCAACAAATACTAGATTCTTAAAAACTGTATGCAAGAAACTTCACAGGTAATAGATCTATCAAATAAGGTGGCTGAAATCAGTAGACAGACTGCATAGCTTTACATTTTACTTAGCCATTCAAACAGAGATATAGTTGAGAAGAAATAAGGAAAGGGTTTGAAAAATTAATAAAATGCTTAGTTGGTTTGAATCACCTGTCAAGATCAGTAACAGATTAACTTTTACAAAAACAATGTTTAAGATGATCTGAAATTATTTAAAATTAGCAGTACATTCTGTTATCAAGCTATCTAGGGGAGAATAAATACCTTTATTAAGTCATTAATGGTAATGAATAAAGCAGTTAATAAAAAACTTAACTGCATATGATTTTCTTACAGCCCCTCAATTAATCTATTTTCAAAAATGACCTTAGCAACACAGGTCCTGGCTGAGGGTAAGTTGCATTTTAGAAATGCCTCTTACTTACGTGAATGAGAAAGTTGGCATATAGCTTGCCATCAGTGCATCACTAGTATTTAAAAGCAAACTGCAAGGCTTCTGTCCTTATTTTCACTTTCTTCCCACTCTCTCTTTTTTCCTCATCATAGTTTTGTTTGCCTGCCTCTGTCTCGTTGGAGAAGCTCAAGGCTGTGTGTATGGAACAGTTTGTCCGTGCTGAAATGTCAGTCCAAGTGGTTATTTAGTACTACCATTCTCAAAAGTCATAAAAAAATCCATCAGCAGAGTGAGCTGTGGGAGCAGCAACTGTAGGAATGAGGGTGAACTTGTGAAGGCAGGGATGCTTTAGGAATGGAGCAGGGGATGAGGAGGAGATGTGGTGCCCAGGGCTGGACGTGGCACATTTTAGGTATGAGGAGTGGTAGAGCTCAGCAGAGAGGAGAGTGGGTTTGTGGCTCCCTTGCTGGATTATTTAGGTCCATCTGTTCAGTCTAACTATTGAGTTGCTATGGGACCATGGTAAATCACTTCTGTTCCTCATCTGCAAGGTGAGGAATGACAGCATTTCTGTGATGAGTGAATATATCCCAGATATAAAACACTGTGAAAGAGACAAGCAATATTATTTTGTCTGGGGATTTAAGATGGAAAGAAGGAACTTCTGGAACAGATCTGAGGAAGGTTAGCCACAAAGACCAAAATTAGGAGGGGCCTCACTCATTTGCCAACCTATTAACCCTATGATACTCAAAACGTGTTCCATAGTACAGTACAAAATATCTTCCTACTGTTGAAGAAGTATGCTTGATGGTTGAAATGAAATTCATTGAGAATTGTGCTGATATTCTAGATCAAGGGGAGCACATCTTGCTGGTATTTTCACAAAGCTGGTTGGGAGATGTAGTTTGTCTCAAATTTTAATACTTTAACAAAACTTTAGAAGACATTGAAAAATTGAAAGGAAGTCTTTAGTTTTGTGATTTCATATTTTCCTGTAAATTCTGGAGATCTCTTATTTAATCTGTTCTTAGTGTAAAGTAAAATGTAGTATTTCCATTCTAATTACCATATTTTTCTAGCACTGTACAAAAGTATATAAACAGACATGCTCTTATTCTAAAGAGCTCTGAACAGACTGTTGAATGTTCCCCTCCCATTTTACTTTTCTGATTTATAGCTAGAGTTGGCAGCAATATCTACAGCTAGAGTTTCTTAACACTTGCTGTTACCACGTCTGTTTTCAATTGCTTATACTTTTGCCAGCTTCAGCTGCTTCCCAGTGTTTTTAGCCCTTTTGGCTTGGCCAGTGGTTTTGAGCTTTTATGATACTGGTGAGTTACTTCTGAAGTTTTATGGACCTCATCCTGAGCTGATCTAAATTTGTGTAACTTGAACACTGGGCTTAGCTATACTTTCCTGGATATAATGCTACAAAAAGAAGCCCAGCTGGTTTTATTTATTTTTTATAGAGTTGTGATGTGAATAAGAATGAGACAGACAGTAAGGAAAATAGGAGGAAGTTAGGCTGGAAACTCTACAGTCATGACATGTAGTAACTTCTTTCTATTATTCTGCCTTTTCATGTTGCACAAGCATGTGGATTCCATTTGACTGTAGCCAGCGCTGCCCTTCATCAGGCTCAAATTTCTTACTATTGCAAAAGCAAGCTTGAAGGGGTTATCCTAAAGGAAGAAAACTTCAATAAGTAATGTAGTGCATTTTTCACTGAATTCCTGCACAGAGGAGTTAGTAGAAAGAGTTGCCTCCTTTGTTCAAGCAGTCCTGCATTTGTGACCCCACAAGACTGAGCTCCCATGTTTGCTACAGAAGTGGATGCCCTGGGGTACCTGGTTTTCTGCTGTTTACGTGCCGTAACACAATGTCTGTAGTAGGAGGTTCCCCTTCAGCATGGGTGCCGGGGTGTGCTTACTTGGTGACGGATGCTACAGTCAGAACAAGTCTGATCCAGCAAAGTGGGTTGCTCCGCTTCCAGTGGCTGCAGTAAAACTGCACACATAAAAAGCTTCACATGCATAGTGCCCTAATGGCTATTGTGAGATTTTTCTTAGTTTTATGAATAGAGAATGATAATTTAGTCAGAATTTTGAGTCCTGCAGCAATGTTTTAGCGTAACAAAGTGTACTCAGTCAGCATACTTATTGCTAGTTCCTCTCGGACACAACAATTTTTCTGCCGAGCTGATCCACAGTTTGGGTACCGGACTCAATTTATGCTAAGCTGGCTGTGGTTAAAAATAAGGTCAGGTGTCTTGCACAAAGATAATACCTAGTTTGTTCAAGAGCATGAGACTCTTCTGAGCCAACATCTTCCTTTTCATGCTGGTTTCCATAGTGCCTGTGCCTTTATTACAATTTTTCATCAAGAAATCAAAAACTCTGAGAAATAAAGGATTTTCACTAAAAATTGTATGCTCACCTTCAACATCTTCATTTTTTCTGCCTAGCAATTTTAAGTCTTTTTGAGGGGAGTAAGCCATTTAAATATCTGATAGATGACTGTAGATGAGTGGTATCAGGGAAAAAAGACTTTAACCAAATTGTTTTTGTTAGTGAAAAATTACTTGAAGAATATCTTAATACATTTTTGTGAATTTTAATTTGCAAATTGTTAACTCCTCAGGCTCTGTGCTTGGGCCATATGTTTTGGTTTCTGTGACTCAGTTTCACTATCTAGTCATTTGCTTGATAGTTAAGCATGCCCCTTAATATAAGAATACCTTTAGTATTCAGGTTTTAAACCCTTTATTGCAAATATATGGGTTTTCACTGACTATGACTCAGATTTGTATTTTGTATGGCATTGAAAAGCATTGTACTTTAAAAAAAATAATAATAATGGCCAGCACCTACCTCTGTTCATTTTCTCTTGTGATTTCAGCTTTTGGACTTCATCCTGTTTTCTTATCTTTTTATCTTTTAGTTATCTCAGAACAGCAGTCTTTGTTATTGTGAATCTGTGCTTACTCTATTTCAGGCATATATGGGTTAAAGCAAAGAAAGTCTGTGTAGTATTACTGTATTTATTTTATTTCCAGTACTTCACTGAAGGTGTCAGTATTTTCAAGGAGACTTCAGTGCTGCTGAAAATGTCAGTCTTCTGTAGTCAGCACTATGGCTAAAATACACATGCAACAAGTTAAAGAGGATACTTAATTAAATCCATAATTAAGTTTCAGTTTACTTACCTGAACTGTTAGAAGGACACATATAATTAGTAATGAAACCCAATTGTTGCATTTCTCTTTAAAAGAGGGCTATGGGTAGGGCTTGGGAGGGGGACTGAACCAGCAGCTTTTTATTCATGTGAGAAATACCTGCTTTAGTTTGACCATATTAGAGACATTATGTACTGTTGGATTAAGTAACTTACTAAGAAAATGATCTGAAGAAAGATAAAAGACATCCACAAAACCCTCAAGCAGATTATTTTGAGCCTGTGTCCATTCTTGAGTATGGTTCTCTTCATGGTGTCATCACTAGTGTCTTGGTCTGACGAAGGGATGTGGTGCTAGGAGGAGGAGAGGTGCTTTTTAAGTCCACACTGCTGTTGCTTGGCGAACTGAGGTTTGAACACAGCGATGGGCAGAATTCCTGCTCATGAAACTGTTGCACAAATGGTATTGGCAGCCAGTGAGTTTTAGACCAACAAATCAATACTTTGTTATTATCAGTGCATTCAGCTATTCCACTCTGCTCCACAGGAGAGCCAGTACCAGAGTAATCTTTGCAAGTCATATAACTTCGTCAAGGAAAAACGTTCAAATTACCTGGACAAGTGGCAGAGTTCTTCTCAGGAGACTCACTTCTTACTCAATATAAAACAAGTATGATGCCTAAATCTAAGACCTCCTGGATGTATCTGAGTTTTTACCTAGCTGGATTTTTTGACAGATCATGTCTTCTGTCTGGTCTTTTAGAGACTGTTCTAATTTTTCCAAATCCTTGTCCTGCTTCTCTTGCCCTTCACCATTCAGGATTATGATTCTTTTTTCCCCTTCCCTTGCATCCTGACAAATTCCTTGTGAATGCATCTTTCAGTAATATAATCAATGCTTACTTCTTACTATGGGTGGATGCAGAACTCTACGCTTTTGGGTTTATACAATTTGAGCTAGTAGGATGCAACTTGGAGCATCTTTATCATCCCCTCATCTCTAGGTGTTGAGGCCTACTTTCAGACTAAATGTCAAAGTTCTGAATGCTGTTCTAAATTATCTTTTTCTGAGGATTAGTTTAAAAGGAACATTGAAAGCAGCCCTGAGAGAAAGACTTGGGGGTGTAGGTGGATGAGAAGCTCGACACAGCCTAGCAGTGTGTGCTTGCAGACCAAAAATCCAACCATGTCATGGGCTGCATCAAAAGAAGCATGACCAGCGGGTTGAGGGAGGTGATTCTCCCACTCTGCTCTCATGGGATCCCACATAGAGGACTCCTATGAAAACAGGCTGAGAGGGTTGGGGTTGTTCAGCCTGGAAAAGAGAATGCTCCAGGCACACCTAATAGCAACCTTCCAATACCCAAAGGAGGCCTATAAGAAAACTGGAGAGGGACTTTTTACGAGGGTATGTAGTGACAGGACAAGAGGGAATGGCTTTAAGCTGAAAGCAGATGGATTTAGATTGGATATTAGGAAGAAATTCTTTGCCGTGGGGGTGGTGAGACACTGGAACAGGTTGCCCAGAGAGGCTGTGGATGGCCCCTCTCTGGAAATGTTGAAGGCCAGGTCGGATGGAGCTTTGAACAACCTGGTCTAGTGGAATGTGTCCTTGCCCATGGCAGGGGGGTTGGAGCTAGATGACCTTTAAATTTCCAACCCAAACCATTCTATGATTCTACCATCAGAGCACAGTAATGCCCTGACTGCACCCAGCAATGTGCCCTAGATAGCCGAGTGGTACGCAGGCTCCTGTTGCCTATCTATTCCATTTGCTGGTTTTCATCTATTAAAAGTAGGTGAATGAGGGTGCAACTGGAAAACAGGGGCATAGCTGATCACAGGGTTCACTGCCACTGAAAGGGATGATCACATGTTCTCCCTCTGCTCCTGATGCTCAGTTGACCCTTTATTTAACAAGCAGAAAAGTAGTAAAAGGGGTAGAGGGAGGGAACTAGACTTTCTGCTACTGTGGTGAACCACATCAGCTTGCTGTTAAGTCAGATTAGTACCAAAGTCGGTGCAAGAAGCACAAGAGTATGAGTCTGGGAGCAAAACAGAGAAGAGGTAGAACCAGGAGACAGTGAAAGAATAGGTGAACTGCCACTTACAGTAGCCTTTTAGGTCAGCTGAGCTGTCTTGCCTGCCATCACTGAATTTTATAGTGGTTTTATGCCAACGCAGACAGGCAATGTGGATAGATTGTGACCCACAATCTGGCCCTTCGTATTCTTGAGAAGTCTCCCAGAAGGAATAATATTTGAAGGAGAATGCAAGACGACTTTCTTAATGGACCATGAAGTGCTGACAGGCTGCTTTTAAAACAAATAAAAGCCCAAACCATCCAAAAATCCTCACTTGTTTTTGTATGTTTTTTGTTGTCAACTCCTCCAACATGTGTAGATGTCATACATAATATTACACTTTGAGAATGTTTTAGGTCATCAGTCTGTTACTTGCAGGATTAAAAATCTGTCTTAAAAGACATTATGATCTGTCTGGAAGGCCGGTGAAAATGTATCTTTCTCATAGTTGTTAATCTCCACATCTGCCCCTCAAGAATGCTTTCATGTGATCTGCCCCTGTTGTTTTTCAAGCTTATGTGACTGATGCTAGATAAAGATTATATAGATCAAATGGGAAAGAAGTATTATTTTACATACAATATAAAATTCAAAAAGCATGCTTTCATCTACCCACTCAGGAAAAAAAAAAAGGGGGGGGGGGGGGGGGCGGAGAAAGGTGTCAGACCTTACTCGGGGGATAATTATCTTCTCCTGCACAGTGAGTTAATATAAGAAACATTGAACTCATCAATATGAGAATATCCCCCCAAGTTATAAAGTGAAAAAAAGAGGGTTGAAACTAAGAACAAAGGCTTGTCAGACTAAAATGGATACAGCTGTGTGTACTATTTTAATACTGTTCATAAGGAATTATGCTAAGACTTCTACAAAAGGAATCATGTGATCATCAAAGTGGACATTTCTGGAATTTAGAAATATAGCAATAGTGGTGAGGGTTTTGTTCAGTGAATTTGAACACATCATCCTGGTTTAGGTATGTTACGCTACTACTGCTATTTGCATTTTGAACACCAACACTCAGTTGGCCAGGGCTTTTTGTAATATCTAATATCTGAGAGCTGTAGCAGCTGTTGGGATGTCAGAGGGTGGACAGTCACTGTAAGCAGCCCTGCCCTAAAACCTCAGAGGAGCATGGTAGCTATTATTTGATGTAACCAAGGTTTTAAAAGAAAAACTTCTTCATCTCCTACTGTTTTTCCTGTGTTTTGATAATATTAAGTGATTTCCTGAGCTACTTCTATGGTAAGAATACTTAGCAATTCAACACATGCAAAGCGTAGAAGGGATTCTGCTTGAGAAAATCACTTGCAAATTGTTAATTTTGCACGCAATTAACATGGTGTTGCCCTTTCTTAGTACTAGTCAATATGATTGATGGCTTTTTTTCAGGGCAGTCAATTTAGTTTATTGAGGACTTTTAAACAGTGACTGATAGCTCTGTAAGTCAAATAAAGAGTAGTTTAAAGGACTGCCAGAAAAAGTACTGAATATAAAATAACATTTTTTTGAGATGAGAAGTTGTACTAAAAAGTTTCATGAAAACAGTAAATCATTGTACCTTTCTGAGAGAGACTGTATAGCCAGAAAGTTTTAAATCCAGAAAGTTTTAAGTCTTACAGAAAACCCATTGAGGGCTTTTTAAGTATATGTACCTGTTAAGATATCAATAGTATAAATAGCTTTCTTTTTTTTTTAATTTTAATCTATCAGTTAACATGTTGTGCCAGTATTCAGAATAGAGTCAAGATGTTATCATTTGAAATACAGTGATACATTTACCTGTCTGAAAACAAAATACATACTTTGTGAGAATTATTCTAAAAGCGTTTCTTTTTATGTGGGGGCAGAAGGTATTTTTAAAAGTGAAAGTGATAGGAAAAGCCAAACTTCTGTGGTCATGGGGTGTGAATTTCCAACCCACAATCAGCTTCCTAAAGGTGTCTCAGTGGCATGAATTTCACTGACAGTCACAAACTAGTCAAGGCAGGAACGCATCTTTGGAGATTGCCTGGTCCGACCCTGCTTAGAGCAGCAGGGTCAGCTAGAGCAGGTTCTTCAGGGCCATGTCCAGTAGGGTTTTGATTATCTCCAGGGATGGAGGTAACTTCTTCACTATTTCCTATTACTTAAAATATGCTCTGCTCTTGCTACTGGTTGTTGTAAATGTTATTGTAAGGAGCTTAGCTCTCCCCAGGTATTGTAGATTGAATTCAGGTGGCAAACTAGAACAGTTCTGCCTGAGCATTACATACACACACAGATTCGCAAGATTTATTTTCCTTTGTACCTTTTCAAAATTGTACCTGGAATCTGATTTCACAGGCAGCTGAGGCCTCTTTAAAGGCAGAATGGACCACTAGAGGAAATGATCCAACTCTTCTTTCTTTCCAGTTTGGTTCACAAACTTGGTTCTTACCAAATACCCAGTACCAGACTTAGTACTGTGTGTGGTATACCTTCATCCCAATAAAGGATCTGATCTAGCTAAAAACAAATTTCTGGGTTTTTTGTTTGGTTTTTTTGTGGGGTTTTATGTTTGGGTTTGGGAGTTTTGCTTGGGTTTTTTTTGTCTTTTTTTTTTTTTAAGGGACTGAGATTAGTTTTCAGCTGGATATGTTGAAAGACTGAATAAAAACAGCCAAGCTGCCTTTGGTGGGCTGAAACTTCTCAAGAAAATTTAGCCTAAAAACAAGTTAGTAGGCATTTCATTCCTATGTCCTGAGCTTTTTTCAAATTATAAATTTTTGCCTTTTTTACTTACCGGTCTTGGTGTCTTTACAGTAATCTCCCCTGTGAAATAAATATGTAGCTGGATGAGACTATTTCCTTAAACTTTAGATCTCTTAGGTTTCAATTTCACTTTGTTTGAAATACTAGGGATATTGTGTGTTCATCGTGGTAGCTCTTTGCGCTGGAAATGGAGATACACTTCCCCGCCCCCCGATAAATTCTATATTAGTACAGACTATGTCTGGGAGACCATTTCAGTAATAGAAGTCAGCAGTAGGTTGGATGATCTTGGCGAAGTCATCTGTTATAATCCCCTCCCTCATATAGCTGGTGGTGGTGTGGCAAATGTACTTATACTTCCTTCATGGTCTGCATGTGATGAAAGGGGTTTGGTACTATTACTGTTGAACTTGATGGTTTCTTTAGGTGACGTTAGTAAGAATAAGGAGGACTTGACAGTGTTTGTAAAATTATCTTCCTATCTTCAATGAAATTATTTCATAAATGTTGGTAATATGGTGTTATCATGCAGTAGTAGAAGTAGCTGTTGTAAAGATGTCAACAGTAGTTGCTGCTTCCCTCAGGAAGTTAAACATTTTAAGGCATTTTATCATTTCAATTTGACTGCTTGCGGCTCAGGAGTCAGACTTAGAATATGTGTGTTCAAATTTTGCTGCAATGGAAATAATCTGTGATGTTGAGTCAAGCAATCTGTAAGCGTTAATTCTCTGGAAATAAATTAGGGATGACAAGATGGTTCTTACCTTATGGGATATTAAAATTTTACTAAATAAGTAGCTGGAATGCTGCAGTGTCGAGGATCATACAAGATCTTGGGTCTGGACAGATATGCTGTTCATTGGAAGCATCATCTGGAGAAAAAGTGTGGTGGGTTAACCTTGACTGAGGGATAAATGCCCACCCAGCTGCTGACACACTACCCCTCCTCAGCAGGACAGGGGTAGTAAATAGGGTGGAAAAATTTCATGGGTTGAGATGAAGACAGTGAGATCATTTACCGATTACTGTCACAGACAAAACAGCCTTGACTTGCAGAAAACTAAATTATTTCAGATTAATATAGTGAGAAACAAAGCGGTTGAGTTAGTGAGAAACAAAAAAACCCCAAAATTAAAACACCAGTTCCTCCCCACACTTTCCCAGGCTCAACTTCATTCCTGACTCCTCTGCCTGCTTCCTCGTGAGCAGCACAGGGGAATGGGGGCTGTGGTCACAATACTGCAGCTCCTCTCTGCTGTTCCGTCCTTCGTGTGCCTTTCCCCTGCTCCAGTGTGGATCCTTCCCACAGCCTGCAGGCCTCCAGGGTAAACCTGCCGCAGCGGGGCTCTCCATGGGTCCTTGGGCAGCAGCTTCCTTCAGGGAACACCCACCTGCGGCGGCCTGGGGCCTGCAGCAGAGTCCCTGCCTCAGCACTTGTAGCACCTCCTCTCCCTCCTCCTCCTTCTTTCACCTTAGTGCTCACACTTTTTTTTTTTTTTTTTTTTTTTTTTCTTCCTTTCTTTTTGGCATTTTCTACCCATTCTTACACATGCTTTACCAGAGGTCCCCTCATCATGCCCTGCGCTGGGGCCACTGGAGCCGGCTGGAAACGGCTGTGCCAGCCCGGGCCGTGCCTCATGGGGGCTGCCCCCAGCCCCTGAGAGACCCGCCGCACCCACTCTGAGCACAAAATCTCAGTAATTCCATTGAAAATTTTAAAGCTTAAAAGATCGCATACAATGGGCGCGTTTACTTTTCCCCAGATTTTGGGGGGATCAAAATCTGGAGGTCTACTACCAGTTCTGTGAAAACATAGCAAGCATTGCATACAGACAGGTAAGTTTGCACTGTTTTGGAAACTTCCTAAGCCTCAACTGACTAAATGCCTCGATCATTTTTCTATTTTTTTTTTTCCAAGAGTAATGTGAAAATGTTGGGGTTTGTATCAAAAGACACCTAGCATGGATGCAACAAATGAAAATATTTTCCCTTATTTTGTTTCATTAGTAAAGAAACAAACACTTTTTTGCTTTGTTCAAAGTGGGCCACATCATTCCCTGTGGCCTTTCTTCGCCTGTGCTTCTGTGACTGGTGGGATGGCGACCGGGATGGACTTGGCGGTTATTTTGCAGCAGGCATTTTACTTATCTGCCTTAGGGCACGTAAAAAGCCTACAGCAGCAGTCATATGGTATTTCATATGCACATAGGATTTCCAAATTTTTTTTTCATCTTATTTGTACCTATTTGAAGTGAACATACAAATCTGATAGTAAACAGAATAAATGTCAATTATGTTGGCATTTTTACCTAGCAATGTTTTCAAAGACAGGGGGAAGACACTACTTTGATAGGTAGACATTAGGACACGTTGTTATTCCCTTTTCTACAATTTCAGCAGAATGTATGGCTCATTTTTCAGAGCTCCCGCTTGTCCTTCTTTGTGTGACATTCCAGTTCTAAAACAGTTGATCAGTGACCTGTACAAATCAATGGGCTATCTTTTCAATATCTGAGAGATAGGTATGGATGAGTTGCAGGCAAACAGATTAACGTCATGCATTACTAACATGTTCTTGGCCAAAAGACACCAAAGATCAGAGAACAGGAGGCAGCCCAGGGCTGCTTTTCTGTCTTTTGCCCTTTTTGTGGCTATCTCAAATCCATCAGGCTTGCATGCTAAAGCGAGTGGGAGTGGCAGTCTGCTAATTTCTCGTCAACTCTGGCATCAGTAGGTACTGTGGTTAGGTATATGTGAACAAAGAGATGTGGAGGAGGAAAGAAATTCTCAGAAAAAGACTTTGTGTTTGGACGTATTACTTCTCTTGCCTCCTATGAATGTACTTATTTATACAGAAAACTGCTTTCTTACACAGGAACCTTCCTGCCTTTTGCTGCACTGTATTGTTTACATGTTGCTGGTACAGTTCTCTGGGATCTTGATGTGTCTGTGTTTCCATGAAAATTTAATTATGGAATGGCTGCTCTTCCAGATAATTAATCTGCTAGTTCCAAAGCATCAGAGTGTGTTAAGGGTTCCACTTTCAGAAATAATGTATATTCATAAATCAGTTTGAATTGGGTGAGAGTTTTGGCTCAGGGGACAAGGCTGTTGGGGATTCTTACATTACTTTATTAGATGAGGTGACACAGTTGGAAAATACAGATTCCTTGGCTCTCAGGCACCAAGGTCAGAAACAGCAAACTTCAAGCTAATCACAGAAGAGAAGAGTTGCTTCAAGCTTAACTTAATTATATTAGGGAATTAAAGATAAAACTCTTGTTGGTACTTTTTAGAGCAGAGGTGAATGAGCAAGTAGAGACTTGGTAAGTTCATACAAAATCTTTAACACTTTGTAAATGAAAAATACTGAGAAGAGTGAAATGCTTTTCTTGGGAAATCTCTTGCTGTCAGGAAGAATAGTTCTGAGACCAGAAGAGGTGCAAAGACTCACTTCCTTCACCTCTAAAGACTTATATGCTCCCATTCATCCCAGCAGCCTAACTCCCTGCCCAATTTCTTCTATATTTCTGTTTAAAGTCACTATGTTACTTGCCCTAGTCTCGTACATTCCTTGGTGAACTCTTAAACCATCCTGAAAACTTCTTATACTTTGACCAAGTGTTAAAAGCAACAGGTTCTGCAGCACATTGATGCTGTTTGATCAACGAGAAATCATATAGAATAAAAAGTTAGTGTTAGAAGAAGTTATTATTACTAGAGGCTTCTTGTGAGTGTTCTATTATTTATACTTTTCTGTAAGTATACACATTGCAAAGAAAGGAAAAAACTATTTAATCAGTTACCTTCTAAATTATACAAAGATGTGGTTATTTAAAAAAAAAGGGGGGGGGGGCAGGGCGGAACTGTAGCCTGTTCTAAATGACTAAATCAAACCAAATACAGATGGGTCTCTGCTTTGCCTTTTGGGAGAATTAGGGAAGGGAACTCAAGCAGCCATAATTTTTTATTTGCTTAGCTTGGTCATGTAAAGACAGTGTTTAAACACCTAAGAAAACCAATATTTCACTTATATTTGCAATGGGCTTCACATAGGTGTTATGAACGAATAATAATATGTTGATTGATTGGGGGTGGGGAGAAAGAGCGGCAATACAGCAGTATAGTCCAAGAAGAACTACAAAAAACGCTGGAGATTAAAAAGCAGTTGTTGGTGACTCTACCCCATTTTTAAAAATAAATTCAACTGAAAACCTACATACAATTAAAATGAAATCTGGCAGAGTTAATATGAATACTATAAGGTTGCCTAGAACTTTTGACATAACTATAGAGACCCCAAGACAATATTTTCATTATTAAAAGCTTTAGCTTCTTAATAGCACAGAACCATCTCCCTAGACCTTCCTAGTTAATTGAGTAAATCCTATTTTCAGAATTATTTTCCTTAAGTCATAGCATCGTAGAATAGTTTGGGTTGGAAGGAACCTTTAAAGGTCATCTAGTCCAGGTCCCTCTGCAATGAGCAGGGCCATCTTCAACTAGATCAAGCTGCTCCGAGCCCTGTCCAACCTGACCTTGAATTTTTCCAGGGATGGGGCATCTTCCACTTCTCTGGGCAACGTGTTCCAGTGTTTCTCCACCCTCACTGTAAAAAAATTCTTCCTTGTTTCTATTTCTTCTCTTTTCTCTGTCTATATTCTTCCTTAATCTAAATCTACCCTCTTTAGGTTTAAAACCATTACCACTTGTCCTGTTGCTACAGGCCCTACTAAAAAGTCTGTCCCACCTCTCATATAAGTCCCTTTTAAGTATTGAAAGGCCACAATAAGATCTCCCTTGTGCCTTCTGTTCTCCAGGCTGAACAACTCCCAACTGTTTCAGCCTGTCTTCATAGCAGAGGTGCTCCATCCCTCTGATCATCTGTGGCCCTCCTCTGGACCCGCTCCAACAGGTCCGTGTCTGCCCTGTGATGAGGACTCCAAAGGTGGATGCAGTAGTTCAGGTGGGAGTTCTCACCAGAGCAGAGCAGAGGGGCAAAGTCCTCTAAGAATTAATTATACAATACACTGATAAAATACATACCAGCTTTGTTGCCAAAATTAAAATTGTAAGAGCTCAGTAAAGCTGGTCTTGTTTGTGGACACACTGCATGAAGGAACAGTTATAGACAAGGCACTGTTGTTTTCCATACACAGAAGGTTTTTTCTTACATGCTGTGGCCATCATTTTAAAAGTTACTATTTTAAAATATTAAATTATACGTGCTTCCTTGTGTGTACTATAAGTTAACAGATTTTCAAATGAGTTTTTTGCCACTAATCCAAAGAAAGAATGTTTTTACTTCTAAACAGATACTAGCTTAAAGGAATAATTAGACATTTATGTGTATCTATAGAAAGAAAATACAAAATGCCATCCATTTATTGAAATGGGAGGGGGGAGAATTGGTTCTTATTCTGACTTGCAGGTTCCAGACTACACAGATGTTAGCACAGAGTACATTTGATGTAGTCCAGAAGCGACAGAAACTATTTTTACAACAGTTAATTAGATATTTCACCTCACTTAATAAAGGATTTAAAAATATCTTTACTTTTTTTTGTTGTTTTGTTTTGTTTTTACCATATTATCAAGGAAACAAAAAATATATGGAACCTCTGTAAGAATAAGAACTACTTCTAGTAGTGTTAGTGTTGCTTTCTCTTTATCGAATATTAAGTTGCATAAATATACATACATCACATCAGCAGAATTGATGGGAGAGATTGAGGGCAATGTGAAATGCAGTCCTGATTCATCACCAGGTGATTTAATGTATCATTTCTTTGATAGTCTCCATAAAAACTGGTAGCAGTATATTATCATACACTTAAGAGAAAAATGAGCAGCATGGCTCAAAAAGGCTTGGCAATTAATTAAATGATATGCTTGTTCATCTTGCAGGTCAAGCAGTTAATTGTGCCAAGAATTGCTTTGAAATCATGCATGCCTCAACTTAGACCTTTTGCCTCCCGAGAGAATTCCTCAGGTCTTACTGTGTATCATGCTTCCTGTGGATGCCAGTCTAATGCTAGTTAATCCTGTTAGCATGTATAATAGATACAGTGATATTTCGAAATCTGAATCTATTTGGCAGGCCTACACACCAGTGTAGGAGAAAATTGAAATCTTTGTGGCTTCTTGAACTTGAGAGTAAAATATGATTCATGGTTAAAATTAGCGTCATGTGTTTTGATAAGTCATACTTCACAGGGCAAAGGAATAACTGCAAGGATTAAAGATTTTTCAGCTACTTTTTTATATTGTTCCTGTACAGTGAAATTGTGTTTGAATGAGTTCTGCACTTCTCAGCTTCCCATGTTCCCATGTGTGTAGAAGTCTACTTTTCTTGTGCAATTTTCCTTCTGGTATTGATGTTTTCATACAAAACACTATCAGAATGTATACCTGGTAAGGAATGTTTTTAATTTTTCATTTGTTTTATAAGGTGGGAAAAAGATTCCTTCAGTTTAAGAATGCTGAATCTGGAATCTTCAGAAAATGTCCAGACAGTGCAAAAGCAATCTAAAATGAATGGTATCTGATCATTTATAGTCTTTCCTTCCCTGCAATAGCGAGTATAAATTCCAGTCATCTTTAGTGTAGCAGTAAAGTAACGCAAAGATCAGGTCCATTGAGTTGTCAGGTTCATTTTTGAGAGGTCCATAGTTGTAGTGATTATTCAGAAAGATTCAAATGGAATTGTAACAGAAGTACTGTGTTGCAAATATATTAATATTGCTTATTACTTATAGTCCAGCATATTGCACTTCAAACAGATTTTATTAATGTCTATACATGTTTTTTTCCTGAAGAACTTGAAGTTGGTTAACATACATCATTTTGAGCGGTTTAAAAATATTGCTATTAAAAAAAGGTTGTCTTTTCTTCAGAATCTGTGAAGTTTTTTAATAGAAGTACTCTAACCAGAAGGTGAAGCTGATTAAAAATGGCTGTATCTATAGATATGTATTTGCTGAGACAATTGAGCAAAATCAGGAATTTACAGTTTTGTAAATGTTTGTGAGTGATGTCAGAGTTTCCTCAGCTGCAAGTACACCAATTAGTAAGTATGTGAACCATTAAGAATCCCCAAAACAATGGCAAATGGACTTGTGCCTGTAACAACAAAACAACTATGTATTAGATTAAGAATGTACAGGGTAAAGTACATTCCTGGCTACATCCCAGCTATTGCAAAGAGTTTTCCTCTCTCTCTTCAAAGCAAGAAAAAGATGTTTTTCAATTTCCTGTTAGTGTTCCTCCTAGAAACTGAGATCTTTCCTTCTTTGCAGGTTCAATATCTTTTCAGAGATGAAAACAATGATCATACACAAAGATATCCAGCAGGATCAGACCTGCTACAATAACTTCAATTAATACAATAATATATATTACTATATAAAAATAATTTTTAGAAGCATAGGCAGCTTTCTTCCCTTTTAAGCCTGCTGTGAGAGACAAAAATTCCCATGCTTTAAAACAAAATTAACCTCATTTAAATAGAATCAATTTTGTTCAATCTGGAGGGAGGACTATGTCACATTGTTAAAGCAATAGTTTTTAAATAGTGTGAAGGCTTAAAAATAGTATATATAGAAGCAGAAAAGTCTATCCCATAAATGAGTGTTACACAGGGTTAATTTTACCATCCCTGTAAAAGTGAAAAATATTTTCTCTGTCTTTTTAATGCTTTTCTACCTCCACATTCAGCAGATAGGGAAAGTGGATTGGTGTTACAAGGATGTTCTGTAGAAAGACATTCTTTCTTGGCATCATGTCTCACTAATTATTAGTACAATACCACAAAATTCTCCAGGGCTTTGTAAGCCATGTGGTACAGGCTGTGCATGTAGAAACCATTTCTGTACGAAGCCTTCATATATAAAGGCATAAAGAAATGGAAGGAATGGAAAAGGAAGCAACTTAAAAGGCAAAAAAAAATAAATCCATTTGTAAATCACTGACATTTATGGACAATGTTATTTGTTGAAGGTCTTCCATGATAATATTTTAATGACAAAGTCTGTTTATTTCAAAACTAGCCTTGTGTAACCTGTCAGTGAGAACTTTCAGTATTCTTTTGTATCTTCCAGAAGAAAACTTGGAATTTACAGTTTCATTTTTTTCATTACCAGGTCATGTTGTATAAGACAACACAATCCTAATAAGGATCCCCATTTCATATAAGAAGGTGGCAATGAAGATCAGTGGGAATTTACCCCAGGTGCTTGTCAGAGAAGATCCCATACCCAACTCTTTTTAGACTTGATATTCACTGACACACCAGTCTTCAGGATCTCTCTGGCCACCGACCCATTCCTCATAGCTTCTGTGAATGGACATGAATCCAGTCAAAATTTCATTGTCTTTGTACAGTTTCTGGCTTTTAGCAATTCTCTTCTCAGTTTTGGTGTGGTTTGTTTTTTTTTTTTCTTTCAATCTGTCTCATTAGGTCAGAGAATGTTTATAGGTACCTTGAAATACGTGAATATTTCTAAGATCACCTGACATAAGTGATGCTTATGTATTCCTCAGGAAACACTGATGTATCCTTCATAAAAAAAAAAAAAAAAAACAAACAGAATAGCGTCCTCACACCAACGTTCTTTGTTGTTCTTTGTTCTTTGTGTTCAATATTTTCAGTAGGGTTGGTTGCTGAAAAGATAGAAGGGGGAAGTAATCATTAAAAACTGATCTGCTCATTCAGATCTCAAGGTATTACAGGCCATCCTTCTACAGCATGTCTTGGGAACACAAAATTCGCTGTTTTGGCTCACTGATCTATTATTGATTCAATGAATTCACATTGCCTGTCTGCAAGCTTCATCCCTTTCTGACCTCTGTGCTTCTAGACATTCAGTAAGAACAATTGTAAGTCTGAACCATGAAAAAGATGTGCTTGATAGCTGCAGTGGTGAATGATACTGTAGTGGGTCTTTTTGTTCTCTGATAAAGTCTATCCTATGCGTATATCAAGGAATTTGTTTGAGAGGAATCCCAAGCTTCAAGTCAAGAAATTATTTTAAAGTATTTTTAAAGTTGCGTTGAAAGCACTGCTGCTTAGGATGAAAATAAGTACGTGTTTAAGGAGTTAGCTTTACAGGGATGCTTGCCTGGATTGGGACCTCTATAGAATCACAGTCCTATTTAGTCTACATTTTTAAATTCTTGGTCATTTCTCTTGTGAATACTTTTGCTGTCTTAGTTGTTATGAATGGAGTTCTTTGTTTTCTGTATCTGGAATTTAGTCTAAATAATGACCTCCAATGAAGTACTTCTGTAAGGTCACAAATGTCTCTCAGAGCCAAGCTAAAGTAAACATCCTAAATAATGATATTTTATTTTTTATGGTCCTAGTATATCACTGACAAATATTGAAAGTTCTCCAGTAAGGGAACAGCAACTCACCACCTAAGTTTCATTGACATGCTGTCACGTAGGCTGCTTTTTCTTCTGAAAAGTTGGTTTAATTGGAAAGGACTGAACCCTTGACTACTCATGTAAGCACATATGGCTAACTTAAAGCCACTAAGTTTGGTTCAGAAGAAGATGGTTAAAATGGGCTGATTCTGTATTGGCGAAATTCCCTCAGCCAGGCAGTGTAGAGATGTTTAATTTTGAAGCACTCGCTTCATCCAGAGTATGATGGTCCTTACGTACTCTCACACTGGGATGCCTGAACAGATGACCTGCTTTTTCCTTTAAAGAAAAATGATAAACCCAGATCCTGAACAATGTGTTATTTGATCCCATTATTAGGGAAGCCTGCAGCTGTTCATATTTTCTCTCTGCAGCACGTGTCACTGTGGCAAATGGAAAATATTTTCATCCTCTAGGATTACAGAGCTGCTGAAAAGCCATAAACAAAACATAACTAGAATTGTGCATGTAAGTGACAGTTTATGTGATGTCTCAGAAGAAGGTAAGGTAGAGAGGAAATGAAATACAGGAAAGAATTCATACTCTTATTTGCAGCAATACACTTCAGAGTTTCAGAAGAAACTATTACACTTATCAGTGGATAAGTTTTGCTTCCATTGTTCTCAAACTAAACACATAAACCTGTTTTCATATAAAAGAGATGTATGTGTGTACATATGTATGTACCTGAAAGGAAGGCCCCGCTGTTTCAAGTGGAGATCCATTTCAAGTCATCCATATCAGGAAAGTCGCACCGATGTTAGTGCACTTTAATGCTTTCTGTTCCCAGGGTATCTCTCAGGCTTGCAGCCCTTATTGATAATGAAGGAGAATGTGTCAATACTCCCACTTTAAGATCTGATTTAGAAGGAAAGTGATTTTTTCAAGGTCAGACAAAAAGTCTACATCTTAGTTCTTGATTTCATCAGGCTAAGGCCCTAATCCTGGCACTCTTACTCCTTTCCTGTGAGAAGGTGGCCTTAGCATATTTTTTTTTTCAGTGTTGCTGATCCTTTCCACATTCTATCTCGAATTTATCCCAGCAGTACAGATGTGCTCAATGAAGAAAACAATTACTAACAAAATAATTTGGAAACTTTTGGTTTATGTGTTGTGGCTGGTTAAAGTGTCTTGAAATAGGATTGGCAGTTCACACCAGAGCAAAAGAAGAAGAGTAGGGAGGTGCTGTTTATTCAGACTCAGAGGAGAAGACACAGCACATCCTCTGCTTTTCGTACTAAAGATGCAGGCAGTGATTATTTTATTTTATCCAGCTGCCTCCCATGTATCTAGAGGTCTCCCATCTCTCTCCTTTCCCCACAGTCATGGATTTTACTGGAGTTACATGGCAAAGCAAAAGCGCATTACCAGTGTTTCCCAAACCTCACCTTTTTGCCTTCCTGCTTTCTATCACACACCTGCTGAGCAGGGCTGCTGGCCCATCCCAATGTTACAGGCATCCTTTCATGGGGTGTCATTTTGACACTCCAGCACAACTGTGACACAGGTATTCCTGAGTGAACTGCACCTCACACTGCTTGAGTGGGTGCTGTTCCTGCTGGAAAAAGAAATTCTTCATAACTTGAATAGAAAAGTGGTAGTTGCAGCAAGTGTGTAGATGTATCAATTCACTGGGGTGGTGTCCTAAATGTAAAAAAAAAAAGATGAAGCAATGCCAGAAACCACTCATATAGCTAATTAAGGGTGACCTGATAATCCATTTTCTTCATTTGCAAAGCCTTTGAGCAGAGAAAAAGAGAGGCATTTCAAAAAAGGGGAGAGAGAAGCAGGGCTTAAGAAACTGGGGTTTTTTCAGCCTTGGCACCTATAGCTACTCAGCTGCAGAGGGCAGTTGCCTGCAGGCCAGCCTGGCAGGGCTCTGCTGCCAGCCGGCCCTTCTCAAGGCAGAAGGAGCCATAGCAAAGTTCCCAGTCCTGCCACCATACGTGAAAGTACATGTGATGGTTTATTGCAAGTACGAATGGACCAAACCTCAAAATGACATGACCTTATGTCTGTTTAAAGTTATGGTAAGGCTGTTGGCTATGGGTAGGCTGGAAATAGAAAGATCTTAGAAGGCATTACTTCGTGGCTAAATATGGTCTGCTAATTCACTTCTGTTGCTTTTTCAAGTGTTCAGGCTAGTGTCTACAATTAAACCCAGACATCTAGGCACTAAAACAAGAACAGTATTTTTAGGGTTTAAAATGTTAATTCTGAAGTAACTGTCTACTGTTTATTAATTAAAAAAAAAAAGTGACATTGTTACTACTTTAAAAATAATCTGATTAATGTGTTTTGGTAACCAGCTGGGACTCAGTGTTCACCTCCTTACTGAAAGCACAGAATAAAAACAACACAAGTGAAAAAAGGTTTTAAAATGCTCTTTTCCTGTTCAGGTGACAGGAAGGCTACAGCCAGCAGTGTTGGAAATGCATATTTCACATCACAGACATGAATAAACATATGATATATTTCTAGTATCAAATCTGTCCATTGCATCAGATCACGTTTTCAGGCTGTACCATTGAATTCAGAACTTCATCTGCTAAGGGTGTTTTGGTGAACAAAAGCTATGAAATTGTTTTTTCCTTTCCATCTTTTGTAATTCCACCACTTAGAAAGCAATGTTGTACAAGTAGAAAATACCTGGGCATTCTTTGTGAGGCGAGCTTTACTCTCTTGTTATCCCTTTTTTGGGGGATCAGCTCCTGGGAACATACTCCAAGGTGAACAGTGATTTTTACAATGTTAATTCTATGGCATCAAGACCGTATACATGTGCAGAAACCGGGTAAAAAGGGTCATTCATATCTCTGATAGTGTGGATGAAGTGAGAGAAGAGTTTTGTATTTACAGTTGGACCTTGGTTAAGGTTTTGTTTTATTGGGTTTGGCTAAAACGTGAATATGAATTTCACTTTCATTTAACTGGTGACAAAAAGTCATGGTCTTTCTTCACGTGCTGGCACTAAAGTGCTGTTGGCACATCCACAGCGCCGAGAGCAAGTCCAAGAACTCAGCACCCTCAGGCCCAGCAATGTTGCCAGCTCCTGTGGTGCTTTTGGGACTGGCTGGAATTTCTAGATTTCACTTTTGGCCCACAGACCCCTGAAGGATCCTGCAGCAGACAAAGATTGCTATTGTAGATATGGCCTATGCCTTATCATGCTAGTTTGTTTTTCATACTTCCCCTACCGTAATGTAGATGTGTACTACATGCTAACTGTAGTATGTAGTCAGAAAAATCCCGCTTGAAATTCCCAGATTTTCTGACATCTATTAGCTATCCAGAAAGGGGCAGAATTCAAGGTATAACTTGTGCAATCAACCTGTTTCAAGTGGGTTCTTCGTCTCCAGTTTGGAATACAACTTTGGCACTATGAGGAGAGCCATAGCGATGCTGTTCAGCATGGAGGCAGCTGAAGTCTGCATCCAAAGTGACATCACAATGTCTGGTGGAAACAACTGGTTCTGTCTTAAGGTGGTTGGATGATGTCATTCCCTAGGGGAAAAGATGTCAAGCTTTTTACTTAGCTTTGTTGATATGACTGGAACAGATAGCACAAAAGGGTGGAACTTCGTGACTGTTACGGCTGCTAGATATTGCCACAGCTACAAAGTGACCTTTGTAGATACCATGACCATGTAGATTGGACATGGGCTACTGTATGATGTGTAGTTTAAAAAAATGTGAACAATTACAAAATCTGTCTTTATAATACCCTTTTATCTTGCATACTTCTTTCTTGCAGTTTTGAGTGTTTTAATTGCACCATCTAAGAGGGATGACATCTGGATGACATGTTATCACCTAGTATTTTGAAGTATAGGAACATATGCAATTTTTGTGATGGAATAGCTGTGTGAATGGTTGTCTAGCTTAATGAATTTCTCATTCACAAGTTAGTATGGAGCTAACATCCATTTTACAAATGGAACAAATGGCTCGTAGGAGCAGGTGGCTGTTCACAGGAATTACTCCAGCAAGTCTGAGTTTATAAGGGAAGAGTATCTTGTGCTCCATTTTAGTTATGCCTATACAGTTTCACTACAGATAGCAGTAGCAGTTTCTCCAGCAAGGTCTTCTAAAGACCTCATTGACTGACCATAAAGCAATTGTTTCATGTCTTCCCCAAGGCACAAAAATCAGAACTGTGTCTAAGGAATTCTGGAATTCCTTTATAGTTGCAAGAACACTGAGGCTGCACCATAACATGTCAAAAATACTGCTTTCCTGTAACTCAAGCTTAATTGGAAATTATCATCTGACAGTATATATAGCACATAATGTTTTGGTGCTAAATCCACTAAAATATGATCTTTAAATTTATTTCAGTTTAGTCGTAATCTTTATGATTGTAACAATTATTTCTGTGGCTCAGTTTAGAAAGCTATTGTGCCTCTTGTCTAGCGGCACCAAGAATTTAAAAAAATATTTTCTGTTGTGGTGGTTAGTAAGGAAAGATTACAGAAAGAGCATCTTAAAAAGGAGCTGCTAATTAAAATGCCTTTGTAATAAGTTTTTGAAACAAACATTTGTTGCTTGACTTTTTAAATATTCAAGCTGATTTTTATATATTTAATGATTGTTTCAGAAGTTTAAATTTTGTCATTTAGTTTTTAAAATGACGGCCATATGCTTTTGTAATTCTTGAATGCCTTGGTATAGTTTTATACCATGGACAAAATAAGGAGAAACTGAGCAAGGAAGACATTTAAAAATCACTCTGGAATGATCAATAAATGCCCATTAAGGAATCATTTTTTTGCAGTACTTGGTAGAACCTCATTGTCTTTGTGAGATTTCCCTCTGTTCACTTACCTCAGACTGCACAGCAAGATTGCTGTTGTTGGTATAATTTGGGGGGGGATTGAGACTATTTCATGGAAATACATGTACATATATAATTCTTCAGATAATTAATCACATCTATTCTGTGTCATATCTGGCACACTTACAAAACCATGACAGATGTGGCCAGATTTTGGCTCTCCCTTTGGGAAAATACTACTACTGTATTTCAAATCTTGCCAAATTACTGCATGTAAAATCCCTACTCTTGCTACAGGGGTAATAATTCATATTCAGATTCTTTTTTCTACCGTTTTACTATGAATATTTTGTTAATAAACTAGTTACTTTGTTATTTTAGATTGGATAGTGCCTGTCAAGATCAACATTAAATTACTAAAAGAAAGAAAAAAGAATAAACTGATTATTTTCTTTAAAATTCAGGTTTATCTTACTTTTGTGACGTACAAAGAAAAAAATGCTTTGTAGTTCAGTGACATCTTGATTGTTTGCAAACTATAGCCCATCATCCATAGTAGTTCCAGCTTTGGAAGACAAATCCCTGTACATGGGAAGGGATACATAGCCTTGCATCCCTCTGATACTTTCCAGAACTGAAAACTGTAGCCAACATTAAAGGCATTCTGTGGTGATTTTCTTGTAAATTTGACACCAGTGATAAAAAGCAGCCCTGCAGCACCCACAGTTAACCGCTAAATTTCAGGCGCCAGTGGCATGATGTTGTTCCCTGTCCATGAAATTACCCATGGCATGCATTTCCCCTTCTGAAAATCCTTGTGTTCAGGACTACCTGTAGGAAAGTGGCTGCTCCCTGTCAGTATCCCAGAAAAATGACATTAATTGGAGGTGGATGCAATGGTTAAGAACGAAACGCTATGTGAGAGTAGCATAGCACGCAGAAAACATAGATGCTTATTGCAAAATGAAAAAGAGATGCCACTCTAACAACCATTAGTGAAGAGAGCTGATAGGTTTAAAGTTTGTGGGGGATGCTTTATTCCAAGTTCTTGGAATCTTTATTCTGAAATAACATATGTAGGCAGTATGTCATTTCCCTCTATATCTACCACCTCATTAATACAGGCTGGCAGCAGGAAAAGAAAAAAGAAGAGGAATGTGCAAGACTTGCTACACATAGTAAAAGGGCTTTTGCATACTGTAAAAACAGGTTTCCTTTAGGTGTCTATCCTGTGTTATCACTACTGATTGGTGAAAATAATGCTTTCCTAACACGTGCCATTAGATTGCAACACCTATCTGAGCTGCCGCAAAAACTACCAAGTGACCTGTGAAAGCCTGGGCTTCATGTAAATACCAAATCTAGTTTCAAAACACTAGTGAAGTGAAAATCAAAGGGTCTTGTCTCTGGTTTAGGAAGGAAGTGCCTAGTGTATACACATACTCTGATTTAGCGTACAGATTCATAATTTGGGTAGAGGGTATAACAGCAGGTGGTTATTGAGGGCAGGGGGTGAAGATTTAATAATATTGTGCTCACACCTAATATTTCCACAGTAACAGCTGTTCAGCAAAGGTTTGCTGCTTTGGGCTTCATCCCCCTGAAATGTGTAGAGAACTTTGAGGACCGGGGGTTGTCAAATGTGGACTATGGGGAGCTCATTTGAACAGGCTCCATAACTTCTAGCTGGAGACCTGGGAATTTTGGTCTGTCAGGACAACTGCAGCAGGTTTACTTTTCATTTGCCAAGTAGCTGGCTTGGTTCACAGCTAGGGTTAGAAGTCTCTCAGGGGCTGCAAGGCTCACAAGGCCACAAAGGTTGTGAAGATTCGTCTTTTGCATTGTCATTGTTTTGGAGCTGTTAAACTCCAGTGTGATTAATTTTTTTTTTTTTTTTCTCACTTGTACCTCCATGGGTGAAACACATGAATTCTCCTGAATTCAGAGCATGACTGAATTCATTGTTCATCTTCTGCTTTGGTACTGACCCTGTGTTTTATCTAGTATGGGTCAAAATAGGAATTCTCAGAAGTGAGTAAATGGTGGCACATTTCTTGCCAAGTGGTGGTAAGATGAATCAAGAAGGTTACAGGAATATTGCAGAATGTCATATAGGAAAGGAAGTACCTCTCTTACACCTTTGCATTAATTATTTTTACGTGTCAGTTGCAACTGACTTACCCACTTGATTTGTAAGGTGTATGCCAATGGAATATAACTTCTTAGTTTTTCATGAGTCTCTCTTTGGAGCTTGTATATGGAAATATTTGTAATACTCCCTATTTGATCAAAGACTTTGGAATTCCTTTGCATCATCCATTTGTATAAAGTATGGACTTGTGTTTTTAAGCACATTAGAGTGACTGTAACTTGTAAGTTAATTTCATAAGTTTGGAGAGAAGGAAAAGTGTTACAAGTTTCTATTTCTTTTAGGTCTTTTATGACCTAAACTGTTTTTCATCATGGAACCTATTACTAAAACAGTTTTCTGAAAAGAAAATAGTGTTTACAAAGTAAACATTTTTTCTGGCTGCAAGATTGTTTGCTGTCCAGGAAGCAAACACATTCTAGTTCATTAGATATATTTTGAGTGTATGAAAGGAAAATAAGTTTATACATTTTAAACGTGCAGCTTACAGACTTTCCGGCTGGAACCCACTTGGGAGTCATAACACAGTTCCAGGACCTCCCCTAGTGAGACTCCTCAGATATCAGAGTAGTAGTGACTCATCGACCGCAGGAGAGGCAATTGAATTAAAACTTAAATATTTATGTGTCTGACTCACTCAAATTGCAAAACAAATACAGCCCGATTTCTGGGTGAGATATCTGTGTTTCTCAAGAAAAGCTGGAGCTGGTGTTTCAAGAGCTGCAAAGGCCTGAATTTGGCTATTAGTCCCTGTTTTCACACCACTTTTTTTTTTTTTTTTTTTCCTCCCCAAGTAGTTTTCACAGCTTTAGAACTATAGAAGTAGGGCTACGATAGCTTAGTTGTTAAATATGTCTGGACTACTTGATAGTATGACAGAAATGGAATTTCTATCAGATGGTTCAGCATGGTCTGTTGCACTCGTAATTATTGCATTTGGATCTACTGAGGGTCCAAGGTAAAGGTGGCTGTAAACGTTACTGTATTAGAAAAGGGTCATCCTCCCATCACTTTCCACATACATAAATGGCTGGCTGAGAGGAATTACAATGAAAAACTGAGCAAAGAAAGAGATGCTGTAACTACTGCTGCCAAGCTGTGTTTTTGCCAGGTTCAGAGATTGACAGTAACAGCCACCAGGTCAAATGTCTTGCTCTCCCCAGCACAGCATCAAGATCTTTGCAAAAAAGGTTGAGCTTGATCCTCTGAATTTGTTTCTGAAGTTGGTCTTGCTAACAGCGTACAGCACAGATGTTGCTACCCTCACTCCACCGCCCCTTCCCCCACAGTCAGGTGCTGGGTCTGAGGCCATTTCATTCTTCCAGGTCAGTCTGTCTGGAGAAGGCTATAATGTATACCTAATTACCTTACAGCTAAGAAAGCCTTAGCAGATCCTACATATTGAAAACTGAGCATGTGCTTGATATAGTCATAATTTGAACCTAACTATTTCATTACACATTTTCTGGTCCAAAATCCTGATTTCCAGCTTGCCTTTGAACAAGAAGCGCAGGCACTTGTCTGTCATCAGCAACATATAAGGTATTTCATGAGACCACAAATAAAGCTGTTGCTTGGCAAACCCAAGCACAGCAAGTGGCTGCTTTTCTTAAGATAGCTTTCTGAAAAACACCAAAGTGTGATCTGAAAATACAGCTGAATGTCCTATACAATGTTCTTCATTTAAAGAATGTCTGATGTCCTACTGCCAGTAATTATCAGCTCTTCATGGCCCATGGGAAAATTATATGACTTGTTGCATTTTTTTGGTTGGTTGGTTGGTTTTTTAATGTTCTTATTTAGCTTCAGATCAGAAATATCTTCTGCCACTCCTGTTTCCAGGTCTTAAACAAATTTATAGATTTGGTTTGAAAGATGGCATCAATATGTTAATGTTTAAATTCTACATGTATAGATGAATTATCCAGATGTATATCATAATACTGTCTCATTAGGCTCTTTTTGTGATGCTGAATAGCTCTGCTATGCAATGTGTGTTGTTTATCCTTTTTCTTCTGGTTGCAGTAGGGACAATTCCACATACTAGATAAAATCAAATTAAGCTGGATTTTTGGTGAATCTTCTTAGATAGACTTCAGCTTCACAAACACTTGAAATTAAATTTGGATGATTGGTCCCATCCCTAGTTGTAGCGGTAACTGCACCTTGGAATGGCACAGTTGCTTAGCAAAAAATAACATTCACGTTTCAATATGATTTTGTGATTACAGGTGTGTGTTTTTTATGATTAAAAAAATGTTAGGATAGCATGGTGTTAATTTTTTTCATCACAAAAGTATATGGTTAACGTTGAGACAGCTGTTTTTTAATACACTGGGTACTTTTTTTTCTTAAATTCTGTTGTGCTTGTTGCGGGGGGAGGGGGTGGCACAGCGCAGCTGTAAGTCTTTGGCTATAACAGAAGCTAGGAAGAGTTCATCCAGTGTAAAACAAAACAAATATACCTTGCTGCTGCCATCTCTGAAGGTCATAAAAATATTACAGATTTGAGGGAGCTTGATCAGTTTACATAAGGGATTACAAAATGTGGTTGCTTGTAATACCATACGACTGTACTTGATGACCTAAGATTTTTCTTCCAGTATTTCATTATAAAAATCTAGTCATAAGAGAGAAAACAAAACCATAATCACTGATGTATTATATTAGATGCTCGGTACATAGTCTGCTACTCAGCCAATAAATGCTGTGTTGCTGAAGTCTGCCAGCTGAATGGCATGAAATGGAGTGAATGACACAGCTGAGCATCGGATGCTGCCCAAGTTAAGAATGGTACAGACCAACATTTCATGGATTTCCACTTGCATATTTGCACATTGTAAACAGTACATAACAGGTTATGCCAAGAGGACCTAAACTCTAATCCATGTAAGAAGGTGAAAAAATGGCAAATTTCCCTTTGGGGCATCTGACATCAATAACCTGAAAGAGCGTTCTGTTTGGTTTGCTAAAATTCTCAGGCGAATCAACAGCATGTTTTAGTCATAGTATCTGAAGCTGCTTATGATGCTAATAAAAAAATCACTTGAGGGCAGCCTTTCCTGGCCGTTATGTAGGTATGGTTTTAGTTCCATTTCCACGTTATTTCAGCCTCTTAAGAATAAATACCAAATATTATGGCATCCAGTTGTTCCTGAAGCTGCCTCATTACCACACCCTTAATAACTCTTTACAGTCTGTCTGGCAGCTATTTCACTATTTAGGTTAACAATACTGACAAATATTATTGTTTTCAGTAAAAAATCTACCCAAATTTTCCTGCGAGTGTCCTCTCAAAGGAAAGTATTAACAAGTATTGCCAACTGCCTGATATTTCTGTATCAGCTTTATATTTGTATCAGTTCCATGTATAACTGATGAAAGCTACATTTGTTGAAAGTAAAATAAAACAGCAGAAATTGGGGATTTTTTTTTACAGGTTTTATTTAAAAGAAAAAAAAGAATATACTTTTAGTGTGCTTTTCAGGAATGTATTTGTGGCTTGCATGCTTTCAAATTGCTTTAGTGAAGCTTCTAAAGATTGCTTAAAAGGATTAATTATATTGTTTTACAGCCGTTTTAATCACATCGTTATTATTCTTTAGGAGAACTAGGAACCTCAGATGTGTGCTGTGAATTACTATATTCAGAATTAATCTGAGGAAATCTCTTAATAAGGAAGAATACACGCAATGCATCACATTTTAAAAGTACTAAAATTTATACAGTCAGTGAAGAAAAAGGTAAACTGTAAGTCTTGTATTTTCTGGGATGGCTTATGGCTGTAATAACTTTAATCCTTTTGGATGACTTGGCACTTTGAAAAGGTAAGAATTCATTCTTTGCTGAATATAGGCAGACAAAGTAAGCAAAATCTTTTGAAGTGTCCTACTGACTCTTGGTAGTGAAAAACAAAATACCCTGGCTTCACCCATCTAGATCTCTAGTAGTCACCTAGTTTTAGATGTCTAAATGTGGTGAGATTCTTGTCTCCTGTAAAACTGTTTTAAGAAGTTATAATACAAAATAAAATACTGTGTGTTGCTAGTGTTATCCCCACAAATATGTTATGCATAATCCACTCTTGGCAAAACTGAAGCTTGTGGAGTCTCACTTAGCGTGATCATCTAACTGTCTTTCATTCTTTAGTTCCTCTTATTTTTTCAGTTGACTTTCAAAACACCTCGTGTGAAACCTCTTCTAGGATTTCAACTGAAACAAGTATTTTCTCAGAGAATATTTCATGTTTCAGCAATACAACAAAAATTATTTGGGTTTTTTTGACAGTGTTATTCTCTAAAAGAAACAGTGCTATAAATGTGGGTAAATTGCAGGAAAAGGAAAAGCACATAGTCACAGCAAAGATACAACTCAGAGGTCATGTAAAAAAAAATAATAAATCAGTTACAGCTAGTGGTGGGAACAGAAATAACCTCGCAGGCATCACTGCAGACCAGTCAGAGTTGCTCTAATCAAGAAGTCTCTCAGTAACTGAAACAAAGGGCTAAGGCAAATATGCCAACACAGAGAGAGCTGTGGCAATTCTCTGTAACTTTTTACATTACTTTTCTGTCTTTTGTGTACATGGAGTTTTCGCTTTTAGAAGCTCAGTATTGAAGGTTTTATTTGGATAAAATCAGGGTTTTTGATCCTCTGGTCCACTTTTGCTACTCGGCCTAAGAGAAGAGTGTAGGCATATCCACCCTAAAGATCTGGCCCATTCAGCAATCCCTGCAAGAAGTGGAAAAAAGCCCAAGTGATAGAACACCACAGCTTCAAGTTTATTGGTTTTTCATCTTTCCACAAAATGAAGTTGTTTGAGTTTCTGTAAGACAGCCTGGCATGTCTACTCAGCAGGGATATTACAGCAGGTGTCCAGTATTACTTGTTTCATGTACAGAATTGAGTTAATTTTTATTATTTATATTTATGTTGTGACTTTGTTCAAGTCGCTAGGGGATTGCAGTGAATTATATGAGTGTTTGATTACCTTGGAGTGTCACAAGTGATAACACAGCACTGAATGATACTTTGGAGAAGAAATACTTTTAGCTTGGTTTGCTACTTTTCTTTGTCTGTTGTTTGATCGAGATGTTTGTATTATTTCAAGACAGACACAAAGGCTCTGAATTTGACACTGGATTTCAGTATTCAGCTCACAAACTGATCTAACATGCTGTGGGGAGCAGGCTAATGCTTAGGTACTCGGGTGAAAGGACTGGAGTTTCTGAGGAGGAAAGAACTTTAGTGTGCAAGGATCCAGAAAATCATCAGCCTTTCCCCAGGCACAGCAGGGGCAGATCCACAGCCAGCTCTTCGAGGCATTGAACAACTCCTAAGCCAGCCAGCTGCCACGAGACTCGCCACAACACAGGCTGTCATTTACTGTCAGCAGTCACTGCTGTTGTACGTATTTTAGCTCATTTTTATTTTAAATAAGCCAAATCCAAGATGAATATGGCGTTCCAAAACCCAGCTGGAATCAGCTAGGTTCCAAACTCACTGATTTTTGCAACCAGGATCCGCTCTTTGAAGAAGCCCAGTGGAAAATCACTGGCAGAGGTTTCCATCAGAGATGTAATCAGCCACATTGGTGAGAAGGCCAGGCAACAGGAAAAGGGACACACTGAAGTGTTTTATGGGAATATTGTAGTTAACCTACGCAGGGTAACTTGGAATGGATCCTAGAGTGCAGTAATCAGACATCGCTTCTTAAACATGCCTCATGGACACTACAGATGTGAGACAGAGATGTTCCCTACAAAGAAAAAATATTTTACGTGTACCCTTCTCAGCCTCAGTTTATTGCAATATTTAATACCAGGTGCAAATCTTGCTTCCAAGATTTCTTCACACTGAAAGCATGGAGAGTCGCAGGTGCCTGGGTAGTGAGGAACAGGCATGCTGTGGCTGGCTCTGCTTGTGCTGGAGCCCCTGTGTCTCAGCTCAGCTTGTTCTGCTAAGCTAGGCTCTTCAGGAGGTGAAAGCTGGATACATGATACCTGTGCACGTATAAATATTTTTGGTATAAATAATGGAAGCCAGGGCATTTAGTGGTCCCTCCAGAAATACCGACCCCCACTGTTGTGATCCTAATCATCGTGTAACTTTCACCTGTGAACAGGCTATTGTGTTTGACATCTGTGAAAGTCTGCTTCCTACTTGGGCATACTGCCCTCTCAGTGAAGTGTACTAAATCTTCTTAGCAGGGAAAAAAAACCCTAAACTGATAGAGATAACATAGCCTTGAGTACATAGAGATTTATGAACATCAGTGCAACTAAACATTGAAGTTGTATCATGAATTAGCTCCGGCATGCATGTTGTTCTGCTTCTGGCAGCCTGTGACCAGATCCTGTAGAAGTTCAAAAGTAGGAAACGTATGCATGCAAACATACAAGGAATTAAACAGCATACAGAAATGGATGTTAAAATGTCAGTTGTGTTGTGAGCACTGAGTAAGAGAAGTACACCACAGTTTTGAGAATGTACTTGGAATCAGTACAGTTGCAGAATTACACCCAGTCCCCAGGTGCAGCAATTCCCACTGCTTGCAGAGGAGCCACCCCAGAGCTACAGCACTCAGTAAGCCCCAGAGCTGCTGATCTGTGCGTTGCAGGCTGGGACAGCTTTCCTTGATTGCTATCATCAAGCATCCTCTAGAGCAATCACTCTTGAAGTTGGAGATAGAAATCCTCTACTGTCTTACACTTGCACTCTGGGCACAAAAGGTTTGCTTGTTACTTGGCAATGTAACTGCTACAGGTTATTTTTGCTTTTTGACTTAGCCCATCTGAATTCAAAACCAAGATTGTTTGTAGTCAGTGAAGATGCTCAAACCATCTTGCCTTTTTTTTTTTTCCCAAGATGATCTTCCTTTAGTGACTCTTGCTCCATTTTGCAGCAGCGCAGTCCTAAGAGATGGAAAGATCTGAGACTCACTTTATCTGAGAAAATAGTCCTTAAAGGAAAATAGTAAACAGATTGTACCCAGTGCCAGCAAATTATTTCAGGTGAAAAGTACTTTGTAAACGTTTTAATTTTGAAATCAATATTTTATAGACTTGCTTCTCACTGTCAAGATTCACTTAGTTAATGACATATGAACCTATTCTTGTAAATGAAATTTTTCATCTAAATATTACAGGAAATGTGCTTGTAAAGGACTTTAAACTGTCTCAGAGGGTACTGTAACGCTTTCCCCTATGCGCTGCTCCGATGTATAATCCCTAATCTTGTTATCAAAGCAGTCCTGTAACAGAAAGCATAACTCAAGCATAATTACCTCCTGATTAATCAGCTCATTTGCATGTTTGCCACTCCAGTGCCTGTGGCGATATTACGCTAAACACAGATGGGTTCTCTGGTTCTCCTCACATTTAGGTTTTGGTGCAGCTGCATGTGAAACTGGTGGTGGGAATAGCAACACATACGTGGCCACAGCTAGTCTGGAGAAACCTGAGCAGTTTCACCTTTATTGTGTAGAATTGGAATTCCTTAGGGGTTATCTCCTTCCCTGCACATATTTGGAATTTTTTTACTAATCTTGCCCTTCTGTATCACAACCTAAATACATTTAACATGTGGCAGTGATTTCCACTCCAAGTGTTGTTTGGGCCTCCTATTAGCAACAGTTCCTGAAATGTTCAGTGCATCTCTCTGATGTGCAGTATATTTAGTTTCTATAGAACTACTTGTTTTAGTCTTTTCTCTTGAAAAAACTAATTTCATTCCTCTAAGCATAAATGGATTATAAGTACTCTTCCTCCATATCTAAGACTGTCTAATAGGTTAGGTGTATTTTAGTTCTCTGAACATCCAGCACGGACAGAAATCTGGGCTTGATAGAACCAGTTATCAGATATAATATGTCTGGTTCTGCATTTCATCAGTCTCTAGCCACATTATAAAAAGATGCCAGGAAATAACATTGTGCTCCATGATTTACCACTTGCTTACACGTGAACAGACATTTGTATCCTTTTCAACTCTCTCCACCTCTTCTATCCCTCCCTAGCTTACCTTGGTTTGTAATTTGATGGTTTAGTTCCAGTACTTGTCTGTCAAAATCGGCCATATTCATTCAGTAGGCTGTAAGAGCAGGTGTTTAATATTATTGTCCAATATTGGAGAATAGTAGCCAGCCTTGATACAGATGCCTGCAATTTTGTGTGGCTTGAAAAGAGGTTTTGCTAAGTGTCTGCGTGTTGAATTCACAGGGTATTACAAATTATGTTGTCCTTTTCCACAAAACAAAGTGTTCTTGGGGTGGGGGTGGGGGGGTCTTGGGTGTTGTTTGATTTTATTTGGAGGGTTTTCTTAAATATTTCATGTATTTTGCATTATTTTTTAAAATGCATTGCAAATACTCCTCAGCTCCTTGAAAACATTCTTCCTACACTGTAACCAGGATAAAGCTACTCTTTGTAGTACAGAAAGTTGTATGGGTAAAACTGCAGCTCAGCCACAGTGGAACAAGTTATCTGCGACAAAAGTATAGCAGAGATTTGTTTCCAGATGCGTCTTCAAACTAGTGAAAAATAAAGATTGTGGAAGAGGTAGGCCCTTCTAGATCAACGGAAAATGTATTGAGTAACTTAGAGTTAAATCCAAGGATTTTCACTGTGTAGCTGTCTGAGGTTATTTTAAAAATGCACAGATTAAAAGTTGTTACCTTAAGTAAAGTTAGCGGAAAGCTGTGTCATATTAGCCATATGATTGAAGTTCTGAAATAGACAGCATTTTATAAAAATCTGAGAGAAATTAAAAGTGAAAATATGCAATGAAGTGGACAATGTGTGCAGTATGAATAAAACCATTGATAATAGCAGTCTAATATTTTCTAGATTTTTTTAATTGTTATGTACCCTAATCAATTTAATTGAATTTCATTTGGGTGTCACTTAAATTTATTCCAAAGACATGTCCTTTAAATTCTGATGATAAATAATTAATTTTTTAACTGTGCTGCCAGACGTAATTAGCAGGATCCTTTGCATTGTCTACAGTGTAGGTGGTAAAAAGCTATTTCTGTTTTCTCAAAAATTCTGACCAGTGTGTTAAATTAAATTTAGAAAGCAGCTTGATTTGCTGCAGCACTGAATTTGCTTCCTGAACATATTCCCCACAGCTCTGGCTCCACTAGCACCAAAAAGTTGTGCTTCAGGGTTCCTGGGAGTTAAACTAACTTGTAACATAGAAATATACTGGAAATGAACTTCTAGAATTAAAAAAATTAAAATCATTAAATTGCTGCTAATAATTAGCTTTTCTTAAAAAAAGTCAGAATGTCAGGTAGCATCTTCCTGCCTTTTCTTCACTCTCTTTTTCTAAATGTCTTAAAAAAAAAAAAACAAAAACCAAAAACACCTTAAAAACTGAACTTTTTTTGCGTTTTAAACCCCCATATTAATACCATAGAATAAAAACTCTTAATAGTACTATCTTTTTTATTATTATTTATACTATGTAATATAATAATACTCAGTCATCTAACACCAATATAGTCTTTTGGAAATTATCATTTTCATTTAATTGCTTTGCAAGAAAGAGTATTGGTGAATACCTTTTATTCAAGTGCAAGTTTTATGAAGTGAATGCATTTCCCTTGGCAGCAAACTCAATCTCTGAAGAGACATTTCTCCAGAATTCTGGAATATGGTGCCTAGTGACATTGATTTTGTGTATGTGCTTATGCCCCATTAACAACATTCGAAGAAAAATGGATCTTTTGTATCTACAGCACAAATTATGTGCAGCCTATGCTTTCAAATGCATAGTTTCATAATATAAGTCTTCATTAGAGAGGAGTTCAGTTTGGCTGTTTTGCTACAACTACCAGCTGTTACTCATCGGGAATTTTACTGTACCAGGATCTGCTCTTGGATTACTTAACCTGATTCACATGTAGCTCATGAAGTAGCCATTGCCTTGTATTGACTTTCTGTCAGTATTCATCTGACTGAATTTGAACCAGTAACCTACAGGTGACAGGCAATATATTTCTTAATTCTCTGAGTATTTGTATCCTGCCACTATTTTGTTCATATTTCAAGTTTCAGAATAAATGAAATTTCAGCATATTTATAGTCCACAGTTCAATATAAAGACATGTTCTTTTCCAAACTCTACAGGTCAGCCTGGCTGTATTTCCCAAATTTCTCCCTCTGAAGATCATTACAGATATTTTTTAGATCGTGTCTACACATTTTTCATTCTAAAGGTTCAATGTGACTTGAGTGACTTTTTTCCTAATCTATACCTGGAAATACTTTAAAAATAAGAAAGTTTTTTAAAACTTGTGTGTCTGTGCTTTACTGTGCTGACAGATTAACATCCAAGTGTGCGATTCTATAGTATGCTTCTCAGAAGAATTCCAGAGTCTCATCAGCATCAACTGATAAAATTACCACATTCCTTCTAGGCCGGCACAAGAATGAGAGTTTTGAAGAAAAGCATCTCTTGGGTTCTTTTAACCCCCTGAAGGGTCGGGGTTGGTTCTTCAATGTCTCTATTCCTAACACCACAGCAAGGCTTGAAGATTTTAGCCCACTGTTGCAGAACAGGAATATATGCAAAGAAAACTTAAGAAGAACCTGAGTGATGTTAGAAATAATGTACATATTCTAAACTGTAATTAAAGCTATTCTCAAGTAATAATATACCGATTTCTGAAGTTCCTTATTGTTTTGTTAAGCTGGTGAAACATCAGTGGTTTAGGACTCTACCTTGTTTGTATTTTTTTGTTTGATTTTTGTTTTTTTAACTTCACAGTCTCTACAAAACATTTACATACAACTTTTAATTCTTTCTAGAAATGCAAAATATAGAACAATTATTCGGATGAAAGGATATTAATAATGTACTTTTGATTATACACAAAGCATATTATACTTCTTACTAATTTTAAACAATCTGAAGACATTTATTTTCTGCACGTAATAAATGACAGAGCTGGAGCTTTTCTTTTTTGTGCCCCTTCCCAAGATTTTAGATTGGATTGAGATATTTTAAATGATTCTGTTAGTTTGTTTAAACAAGAAACTAAAAACAAACAGGAAAATGAAAGGGAACAGACTCTGAAATCCTGAATCATTAACTGAACTGAGTCAATCAAAACCCAAATATTTGGAATTTATCTTTCTTGCTTTTATCTGATGGATAAACAATAGGGAGTACCAACAGTAGGGCATCTTGCATAGCATGGGCACCTTACACAATTGTACTTGACCTGCTTTAGGTTACGGTTATTCTTGCTGGAAAGCTTCTAAATATTAAGTAATATGTGTTTTAAGAGCTTGTTGACAAACCTATGAATTAAAAGATTTTTCCTTGTCCTTAAATTGAGGGCAAGGAAAAATTTTCTGAAAAAGCACAGAGATTGTTTTATTAAGCAGTACGTTACCGATATGAAGTTCATTCTAGCCACAAGTACTCAAGGAATGGTCCATCAAACAGCAGATCAGGTGAAACATGGACATCTGAAGTGCCGGCATTTTTCTCTCAAGGTGTTGAACTGTGAATGGTGAATTTGAGTTGAATCAGCAAGTGTCTTACTGTAGGAATAATTAAATAATACGGGGGTTTTTGCCTTTAGATGCCACTTAACCTCTTTATTCCACTGTGGAAAAAACTCTCATGCCAGCTGAACACTTTAAAGCCAGGCTTGGACATTTCAGTGGTTTGTCGCTGCCTGTGCAGTTTCTGGCTATAGAGCTTTCCATTGGGGATGGGACTGTGGAGAAAAAAGAAAACGGAGTCTGTCATGACAGGTCGATATGAAAAGAATCTGACATAGTCACATTAGGACAGTTAATAATGCAGCATTTTCTATTGCTGTTTCATCCAGTAACAGCTGCATGCGTTTCCAGAATAGCTCAATGCAAGAAAAGGATCTTGAAACAAGGTAAAAAGAGACAGGATTTTTTATGTGTTAATAATGAATGTGTGTTTTCCTTTTTTAATGGTGAGCATAAGGAAGAGCGATAGTGGTGCAAGTCTGGGATTGTCTTCTTCCTTTACTACTTGAATCTCTACTATATCTGATGGACTCATTTCCAACTTATATGAGGAGACTGATATACTTTCATACACAAAATTAGTAACAGACGAAATTGCTCACATACATGCACACATATTCAGGATAATCGCTTGTGTATCCCAGTCTGAGAAATTCCTCGTGACGAAAGGGTTTCCAAAATTTATATTTCTTTCTTCTGCCACCACACAAAGTCACACAGGCTAAATTTTGGGCATGTGAAGTAAATGCCTTCTGATTTTTTTGGAATTCAGAGTAGTGTTTCTGCCAGAATGGTTAGTTTGCATAGTGGGGAATTTCAGCTGATGGCCGTCTCCGAGTTGGTTGTATTAGCAGCCATATAAAAAAGGGAAAGGCATGGTATGCATAGATCGAAGATTTTTATAAAAGTACCCATGATCTGGTGGTTTATTATAATTTCTGTTGATTCCTCAAGGAGTAAATGCCATAGTGCTTTCTGTGTCTTTATTCGATATGTGAGATGAGACTTTCAGTGAAGCCAATGTATGTGGTTTGTATAAATGAGATGAGCAATATCACATTTAAAATTTGATTCAGTCTTGATGGATGCAAATACTGGACTAGAAATAGCTGGTAGTTTCTTCTCTCTTACATGCTTTCATATGAACACGTTCTTTCATAATGTTAGTGAATCTTTAATAAAGATGTGCTCCAGAAAATCCAGGTGGTACCTAAAAGCACCTATGCTGATAGATAAATGTCACTACATTCTTCTCCCTCTTCTTGTGTGTCACATATCTCACTTCTAGTTGTCTGCATTTTGAAGTTGTTCCTGGTTTTTCTTTGCAGAGTTCTGTTCTGATGGGCTCATGATTCTTCTAAAATCATGTTTTAAACATGAAGACCTTTTTATTTTTGACTGGTTTTCTTTCATACACTTAACCTATTTTATTTTTACAAGTATTTACAGCATACTCATAATGGTAGATCTATTTTAACTGTCCAGAGTTCTACAGGGAATGAAATGAAGGTCTGTTTAGGAGGTTTTTATCCATTTAGGGCTTGCTTTCTAGAAATTAGCCTGCATATACATTTTTGGGGAACCATTTTGTTCAAGAAATTCTGTAAAGACACCTGAAAATGTATAGACATCATTACAGAAGCAAAGTTAGGTAAATGCAACAAAACTGTGGTAACTGATGGGCAAAAAGTCAGTCACAAGGTATGTGGGAGGATTAATACTTCCCAAGTATCTCGGTGTTCTCCTTTGCATCATGTCTCTGTGTATGCATGGTATCATACATATGTGACTTAAAAGCCTAGGTAAGCTTAAGGAAGATGTTCATGTGGTTTCGTCCTAAACTGGGATAGGAAAGGAAATACAGTAAGCCATTTTTTTGTATCCCATAATAAAGTTTTCACAGCTGTGCTTTTATTGTTCACAGACTAAGCATTCCCTAAGGAAAAGATCCAAATCCCATTTGAGATTAGTGGGAAGTATTTGGATGCAGCTCAAAGTCATAGAATAGCATGTAATCTTTATCTTAAAGTGTGGTAGCTGTTATCTCACCCTTCGAGATAACTTCTTTGCATCGGCATGAGAAGGCAAATAGCAGACATGTATAGCAGCAGGAGAGTCCAGCAGATCAAACGCTACTCGGAGTCCTCCCCAGGAAACTGATAAAGTATAGTTACAGGAATTATGTGTGGCTTCAGGTTATAAAAGACACGTGGCTTTACATTACCCCCTGAAACAGATTTCATATTTGAAAAATAGAACATATTTTACTGTACTGGTTTGTAGGGGAGGGTTCACAGCAAATTCCAAAAGCAGATCCCTAAACCATTGATTTTTTTCTGATTTTCACACAAAAGTGTTTCTCTGCTGTTACTCTCTTTTTTTCACAACTGCTTTTGAAACAACACTTAGAGGCAAAAATAAAAAAGGGGGGGGGGTGGGGGGGTGTTGGAAGAAAAGGCCAAACCATCTGATGTACTTTGCCTTCTTTGTTGAAGTTCCACTGAGTCATTCTGAGATAAATGGAATTTTCTTCTTCAATCCAAAGCTTAATTATGGTAATTAGCCTGTGCAATTTGTAAAGTTTGGCAGTCAATTCAGCTCCTAATATGCATAAGCCTTTCTGTTACAAATTGAGTAGGTTTAATCAGTTTTAAAAAGACAGTGTCTCACTATGTCTGCATGGCACACTCTTAGATTTTCAGATTGGTTGTTATTCCAAACTCTGCTAAACCATTAGCAGTTTTGTTATTTTTAATATTCATGAAGCTTTTATTTTAGTATTACTCCCCAGCATCTGTGATTATGATGGGTACTTTTGGGATCTGTCTATTGTGTGTCTGCTGAGAATGAAAAGCCCAGCAGTTCCTGGCAGTAAATTAACCCTCACAATGCCAGTTGGTGCTGAAGTCCTTTTGAAATGCTGCCTTCTGCTATGTTCTTTTCTATTCAGATTTCACACTAAGGTCTGATTCCCTTAGCAGACACAAGCTCCATTTCATCCTGACAGCCATCTGTGACACTAAAAATTTTTCCTTTTTTCATTCAAAGAATGTATCTTTCATTGTGTGCTTCCCCACCCCCCCACCCCCTGAGTCAGTATGGTAATCAAATGGGAAAAAATGGAGTTCAGAATACAGATTTATATCTTAATTGAGAAGATGAAGGCATTAAAGAATTTTACGTTTTTCCTGATTCAAGGAAGTGAGAAGGATTTTTTTTCCTTTTTTCTAGTATTCATGGTAGAATTTTCTTTAGTGGGAGATTTTTCGCTTAAATTCTGTATGTGGTCATACAAACTTCTTTGGCGGTGCCCATGAAACCTAGTGAATGGAGAACAGACCTTAGGTACTGTTTCCCCTTCTGCTGCTAACTTGTGGCATATAGCAAATGAAGCCTCTGCCCGTTTTCTTTCTGTTCTTATTTAGAGCTGTAAGCATTTTGAGGCAGAAACCACCTAGCAGTATTTACAGTGCAGTGTCATATCACCAACTTTAGGCGTGCAGTTTTAGCTGCTTGTCTCTAGTTGACAAGTATTTAATGAATGAGAAGAGATTCTTCCAGCCACAGTTGTAGTTCAGGTGCTTTAAATCACTGGAGAGGAGCTTCCCACCATGGAGGGATCCTCAGGTGTGTAGATTGCATCCAAATTATGTTGGCAAGTAGAGATAGTGTAAAATATGTACACTCTTCCTTTTTCTTCTGTGCAAAGCACAAAGATGTCGCCATCAGCAGGGTATGAAAGTCCAATCAAAACTAACATAATATAAATAATAATGTTTTTATGCACTGCCATGATTATATTAAGAGTGGCCACAGCTTGTCATACTTTGCGCCAGTTGTAGGGCTGAGTCCATATCCTGAGTAAGTTCTGAGCAGTGGTAAGTTAGGGCAGCTTTGGATTCCTCTGTAGGCTGTGTCAAAGCCCTTCTAACAGGAATTGCCTAAAGATTGAAGTCTCTCTTGGCAAGTGTCACCTGCTCTTAATTGCCTTACCAGGCTCCCCTCCTGGGCTCAGCTACCTGATCATAAGCACGAGGTTGTCAGGGTTTGCTGTTTCATCCATTGTTCCAACCCCCCTTTGTCTCAGGCTGCTTAAAGGCTCTGCCAGCCTGCTCAGATTGAAATTAAATTTCTGTCTTAAAAATATATACAAGTAGGTGGCTTTTAGCACATTGTCGATAAAGGTGGAGGATTCTTTTGTCTCTATTCATCAAGGTTTTTCTCCAAGACTGCTTTGTTATTTACTGAAGCCATATGGGTTTAATTACGTAGTTTTGGAGAAATACAATTGTAGGTAAGTTGCTACCCTCAAAGATAATTGGCCTGTCATTAGAAGCCATGGTCTGCCGTACCTACTAAAGCACTGTACTTACTGTAGTGGGACTTGCCAGCCCATAGTTCCAGCAATACAGGGAGCACCGAGAGAGTGCATCAGCAGTAAATGCAGCGAGAAAGTTAGGCATGTAGTGTAGAATTAATGTCACAGGCCAGAAATGAGCTGCAGAGAAAGAAGATTGAGGCTGTGGTGTCTCAATGATGACAAGCTTTTCTGATGTCCTAATGGGACAGTCCTGAATGCCCAATACGGCCTGAGGCTGGGCACACACTGGTATGTTTAGTGCCAGATTGTGTGGCACGACTTCAAAGCTAGTCCAGGCATCCGGAGAGCTTTAAAAAATTACAGTGTCACCAAATTTTCCATACTTACTCTTCCAAAGTTCCTAGTATTTTTGACAGCAGGAGGATGCTGACATTTGAGTGGAAGAGTGTGCATCAGCAGGCATGCAGCAGATGATACATCTATAGTCATCTTCTTGTGTCACAGGGTTTAGATTCCATCTTCTCCACTGTTGCATCACAGAAGTGCAGAAGGCAGACTTTCCCTTGGCACTACTTATTATATTCCTCTCAGTTGTACAGCCTTTTCAGGGCAAAGATCATCTCAGGTTTTTAAGCCTGACATATTTACCTAGGTTTCTCAGTTATTGTACTGTTTGTAATATCCAGGGAACAGTTTATAGGAAGATGCAAGTGCAAGAAAGCCCCAAACCTTGTCTCTTTTCCTCAGCTTACTAGGTGCATTGTACGTGTTGTGTGTATACAGTTTCTCTAGCGCTGTCTGGGAAATACTGGATATTCTGCTCAGATTTACGGGCATGCCCAGGCTCCCAGGAGTCTGGGAATACAGGGGAAGTGGAAAAAAAATCTTTGATTACTGCCTGGATGATGTTTTGAGAAAGAAAAAGTGAACGTGCTAGGAAAGCTGCAGAGTTTTCTTAAGCCCTGTTTACCCAGCTCCATGCCTTATCAAGGAGTTGTTCGGCATAGTAGCATTATCTGTCCAGATGGTGAGAGCCAAACTGGCCTCCGTCAAGCCATACGCACCTCCCAGCCCAGGTACTCCCTTCTGCCGTGCCAGTGGCTGCTCTGTGCTTCCACTGCTGTGGTCTGCATGGGGAGGCTTGTAGCCCGTCACTTACAAGTAAGAATGTTCCGCTACTCCCTGCCTCTTCACAAATTGTGGCACCTTTTTCAGTCCTTTGGTAGGATACCCATCATGGACTGTGTTCTCCCAGTGCACTCAGATTCTGTAGTTACCTGATCCTGAGTACAGCAATCATTAATATCTTCAAGTACTAAGGATGGAATTGTAACAGAGGTTCAGTTTTTATTATGAAAGGAACAAGAGCATTGCAGTTTAACAAATGAAAGAAAGGTGACGGCTGGAATTTGATTTAAGGAAGCAGGACTCTAAAACATAATTCCTTCTGTGTAATTTAATAGCCATTGAGGAAGTACTGGAATCTACAGTATGTGGTCTGTTAATCTAATTAATCTACCCTAAAGGTTAAGTCACACAAGCAACAAGTATAAGTGGATCTTGATCAAGTTTTACTGGGCCTATAAAATATAGGATATATGAGGATGTCCAGATTTACTTGTGTTTGCATTGGAAATAGCTCAAGTTTGTAAAGTCACATGCTGATATACATGCACACATAGAGAGGCATTTTTATTTTACTTTCTATTTCCAAACATAACATGCTGTGGATTTAAGAATTGCTTTTTATTAATCTGAATGTCATCGAAAAAGTATGGCAAAAAAGGAAGGAGAAAACTGCTGTTTTTTGCCAGTAAGGGAGTGTGTGTAAAATAAGCATTGAATTCTAAAGCCTATCATTTTTAAGGATGTAAAAGGGATCCCCATTTAGTTCTGTGTTGCACTTAGTGCTCTGCAGATCAATGTCCCTGTTTGCATGGACCCTGTCATCCTGAGAAGCACTGAAAACAAAGATCAATTTTTCTGTTCTTAATTTCTCTTCAGCTGCAACCAGATTCTTGTGACAATGACTTTTCATGAGAAAGATCGGGCAAAATTAACTTCCAGGATTTCAGATGAGACTAGCTCACCATAGCTCGCAGTAATCTAAATCCCAATCTGACCTAACAGAAAACTAGTCAAGTTTTTAACAATATGAGCTCCAGCAGCTCAGGTGAACCTGAATGTACGCAAATCTGTAGATTTATTTGGTTGGCAGAGACTTTACCATTTGGTTACTTTCAATCTGTGTTCTCTGTTCTATCAAACCCCAAATTCTGCTTCTCTCTCCATGGTTTTCAATAGATCTTCTGCATTCCTGGCAACAACATAAATATACAATATAAATGTATGTATCAATACACTTTTAATTGAAGTTCTTATTCATTTCACAGTACATCTGCTATAGTTACTGTTATCATAGTGAACAGCTCTCAAAGAAACCTCCACATGAAAGAGAAGTCCCAACAAAGGGGCAGATTCCTACCTGCTTTTGGGGATCTCCAAGAGGTTTTGTTGCTTTGTTGCCCCAAAGGTTTTTGTTATCTGTATTTAATTCAAAAAGGCTTTTCTCAGATTGAATTTGAGCTCCCTCAAATCAGCACACCTTGTTACAGGTATGCCAGGCCAGATCTCTTCAGTGTGGTAGACAGCAGTGGTGAGGAAGCAGGAGGAGCTGCTGGTGAGGCCAGTGCTCAGATTTGTTACATGGGTCAGTTGTGAGTGTGGGTTCATCAGCAGACACACTCTCCAGGAACCTCTTATATGTATCATCATAGTTGTAGTCATTTCAAAATACAAATTAATTGCTTAGTATAGGAGTAAATTATGTAATGAGGCTCTAGAGAACATAAATATTTAAACGTGTTTTTAAATACATTCGAATATGTGTGTATGGAGAGGGGAGGGGTTAGCGGAGGTAATGGATTCAAATAAACGTGTTCGATACTCTATTGTATAATGTATCAACCCAGCAAATTCACACTAATTAGTATTTTGAGCTCTCATGGTGTTGCTAAATCATTGGCATCAGATGAATAAAATGTTTAGAAAACTTTTTTATGATCTTATTGGTGCATTCACCCATATCAATGACCAAAATTTATCTTGCTTTAGCAAATCAACAGATTTCTTTCTTCTGCTAAATGTTTTTGGCAACACAGATGGAGAACGCAGCAGTCAGGGCCCTGCTCAAAGGCGCCAGATAACTGAATGGGTTACTTCCTACATTAAAACCAGCTTGTTGACTTGGCAAAGAGCCCTGGTCAAGTAATACAACCAGTGCTGCTGCCATTTGTTAATTCTGCATAATTAAACACCAATTATACATAGTATTGTTTTCTAGCAGGCTCCTCAGCTGGCTTTTCTTTATTATGATTCAGTGCCAGTTTCCTTCCTTATTACTAAAAAGGACTTTTTATTTGTTATTGTAATTAGGAGGTTTTTAAATATATAATTTTTTTCTAAAGACAGAATAGCAAATAATTATGGAAGTTGGCATATCGTTTTACAGGAAAGACCTTGCGTATAATAGTCATTTTGATTTTATTTTTTTTTTGTATAATCTGAAGAATCTGCACTGTACTATTATGGGACTCCAACACAAGTCTGTTAGTGAATATATAATAATAAATGAACATGTTTACAAACCACTTCCAGAATCTGTCTTTAAAAGACACCGGGAAATTTAAATGTAGAACCAATATTAATTTCATAGCACTTTTATCCTCATTACACAAGGCATATAACTGCTGCTAACCATATGCTTAAATCCTATTAAAATGAATGTAGCTTAAATATGCCTAAGTGGAGTATATGCTTAACTGCTTTTTAAGGGATAAAGCTAAATACCTGTTTGGTGTTCTGCTGAAGCTGGAACATGTTATGCATCCTATCGTATTGCTAAGAATTTGGAAACTGTAACAAGAGGACATTGACTTCTTGGTGTTCTAAACCGCATTGTTGTTGTCGTCAGTGATGCAGCTCTATTAGTAATGACGATGGAGAAATTTCAAGAAAGGTTTTGCCTGTGTTGCTGTTTTAAATGGAAACTGTGGAATAAGAGGAGCAGAAAGTCAGAGCCAGGTTTTGTGCTTTCTTAGAGTTTATATCTTCCCCGCAGTACTGATGATCATATTTGTTATGTAGACTCAGTATTTATTTTTCAGCTACTTAAGTTTACAAAAATAGTCTGGAAAATATTTTTTCCCTTTCTTTATGATTGATTATTTAGTAATATCACCAAAGGGTACTGTACCGCCGAGATCACTATGGGAACTCTCTAGAGACTGTTAAGTGTGTATTATACAACCTATAAACTTTATTGGAGGGGAAAAAAAAGAGAAACTTTCAGGCTTGATTAGTCATTAGAATTGAAAAGCTCAGGATGGATGTTAACTGTGTCTATGGCTCTTAATCCATGGACTGTTCAGCAGTCACACACGCGCATACTGAATCCATATGCAACATCCTCATGAACTTTGTTGAGAAATGTTGCTGTGAGTCAGCAGCTGGAGCTCATTTCTCAACCAAACATTTCTCTTCCCTTTTCCATCCTTGTGACTCTACTCTTATCTATCATTCCCTTTCTTTGAGTCCGTATAATTATTGGCCCCTCACATAAAAATGCTTAGTTTTAAGCTTGGCACTTCTTCGTTCTTAATTTGCTAGATCACAAGCCAACTAAACTATAAAGAGGAGAAGATGCAGTTGCCTACTTCACCTTCAAAGCCGTGATATCAATGGGACTTCCCACAGCACATAAAAGCACAAAAATCTTTGCAAGATGAAGCTTCTGTTCATGTTGCAGTCGTGTCAATGGAGCTATGTTGCATTGTAATTGTCAGTAATTTTTTTACTCTTTGTAAGGAAAGGTCAGCTGCTTTGAATCATGTTGCATTATGTATGAAACATATATATTCAAAATTCCATAAACTCAGTAAAACAATACTGCTTTGTCTTATTTGCTTCAAGGAACACGTTATTTTGGCATCTTCTTTAGACCTTCTGTTGTCATAGCCCTTATTCTTCCTGTCTCAGGCATACACTTTAATTTTAATTATGATTTAAGAATAAAATAAAAAAAATAGAAGAATGATCTAAAGATCGTTTTCAAATATTGTATCTAGATACAAAATTACTAAATCAGGTATCCCTTTGTTTTACAACTTCATCAAACGCTGCAGATTTTAACTAGTGATACGTTTTCATGATAGAAAGCTTCCTTTTAGTCTTTTATCCTGAAAGAAATATTTTAGAGGACACCAGTGAGGAACACAACAGACTGTCTTGAAGAGAGGGAGTGGTGGGAATTACAAGGGAAAAGAGGGAGAAAAAGAAGTTTTACTCCTCACTGGCAATTCTTCTAAACACGTCCAAGGGATATTATTTAATATAGATATTACAGTAAGGGCCCAAGCATGGCGGATGTTGAATTGTTTACCTGATGTACTCAAACCTGTCCCAAGTTTTGAAATGTTAGTTTGTAGTCTAAAGAGCTGGGATTAGATCCCAGTTCAACAAAAGCTGCTGAAAATGCATAGTTAATTTCTCTAGTAGTTTGTCGTTGATTCCATAGCTTTGTTTAAAGAACACTCCCCAGTCATGACGCTAAGATTTTGCTTGAAGCAATGTAACTGCATAAATCCTATCTTGGATTAGGAGAAGCAGGGAATACATGCATAAAAGTGGGTCACAGCAGCATAAGGGATGCAGCTTGCCTTACCTCCACTGAATGCCCATTTTAAAATGCATGCAGATATATCTATTTATAATATATATTTTATATATGTATTCTGATTGTATGGTGATATCCCATTGATTCATTGCAGAATGATGTGATAAGCTGCATTTATAATGCACCTGGGAATGCTCCCATACAGCCGTGCTATTGAGGCAAATCTCCTGGAGTCACCACTAATAGTCTTTCCAGGATCAAAGGTTGAAGGTCACCTGGCTAACAAACCATGACGGTTAAAAACAGGAGCATCAAGCCATGAGAAAGGATGGATCCTCAGCTTTGCTTGGGGAGGGCATTAGCCTCAAGCCATGGAAAGTCCCACAACAGTAGGTCTTAATAACGTGCAGTTTTTATGCCTGGAAAAGCCATTTCAGACTATAGCTGGAGTCTTTAAAGCTAATTATTTTTCTCTGCTTCTGGAATCAAAAAAAAATTAACTCTCCTCCTCCCAGATCTGGAAGAAAAAGAACTGGCAGAAATGTCAACATGTAATAAATAACTTGGGGAAAAAAAAATAAAATTGGGAGATAATTTTGTCATACAACAATGGCACATGGAAGCTCCATATGGCATTTGTAGATGCCAAGAATATTTTTTTTTGCCTGGACTTCTTTGTATTGAGAACAACCTGGGCATGCTGCAGCTAGCACAGCTTCATGAAGCAAAAATATTTAGACCACGTTGTTATTTAAACCCCTTTCCAAAATAGATTTTTGGGTATACTTAAAATGCCAGTAATTCCTTAAAGTACAAAAGAGCAAGCTGTTGTGGTTTCTTCACCTAGACGTGATCCCGGAAATCAGTTTGGTGACAAGAGCTGTTTCTACATAATAGAAAATAAAAACCACACTCATTTTGCAGTTCATTTCATAATAAAAAAATAACAGAACCTGAGTTAACAGTCTTAGAAGCTGTTAATTAGGTTTATGCAAATGTGGGGTTTGCATTCAGCAAGACATTTGGAAGAAGGGAAGTATTTCCAGCTTGTGTCATTTCAAGATTGCACTGAGTTGTACTGCAAAATGTGATGCTTAAATACTGCTAGGGGCTTCTGCAGTATCACAGAAATACCAGAAACAATTTTGACATTAGTTTAGAGTAATGACAAAACCTAATCTGTTAAGACTTGGTGCTCATATTTGGTAGACATAGTTAGATTTTATAGCTTAGGAGTCTCATACTAAGACAGTTTTTTGTAAGACTAAGTTGTCACTTGAGCATTTTAAGAGACTTGCAGAAAGAACATTTTTAATACTTAACATATTAGTATTTCTCTTTATTTAGAAGAAAATCCCTGGGTTTTGCCTCTAAAACATGAATGGTGAGATAAATTAGTATTTTACAGAATACTGAAGACCTAGACATGCTCAGCAAAGTGCCCAGCTGTCAGTAGTGCCAAACTTAGGCTTAATAAAACTACTTTTTTTACAGGGTGCAGCAGTTGACGTTTCTGAAGATGTAATTATAATGCAAATACAATGTCCTCTTCAAAGTATAGGATTAGTATAGATAAGAGTTGTACTTACACTTTCTTAAACTTTCAGTGATTAAGAAGGTTACATGATTAAGAAACGTGTTAGATAAATTTATGCCTCATAGCTTGTAAGACACTGAGATTATTACTGAAACATATTTGATAGTGTAACTTATAGTAGTAACAAAGACATTAAGACACATTTCACTTTGATATGGACATACATATTTTATAGTTCAGGAATCTTTTATTCCCGTTTCATAAACTGGATAAAGAAGGGCTCGGGAATAGATCCACAGAGGTGTCTGGCATCTTAGTACCTGGTTGGTTTTGAGTATTATTGATCCAATTGTGAAAACCCAGTAAGAAAGTGACAAATTAAGACACTTGCTTTCAGAAGTTAGCAGTTGAGATGTTTTCCAGGCTAGCAGTCTTTCTTTCAAAACATCTATCTCTCCTTAAGGTTTTCTTTCCTTTAAACTGTCTTGCTTCCGGGAGCCAAAATATTCTCTAAGATAACTTTTGTTTTCTTCATAAGCAATCAGTCACAAACTGTTTTCTTTATTTAAAGCGAACCTTTGTCAGCATGACCCTGTTTTCTGCAGCACATAGAGAACCTTGCCTTGGCAATCATTTTCCACATGCATACTTAAAAATGGCAATAGGACTTATTTGCTTTGTTGGGAGAGGACTGGGAAGAAGGAGACAAAATAGAAAAAAAACAATCAAAGTTGATTTCATATTAGCCATGCAAACATAAAACCAGATTTTAAAAGATTGAACATAACATTAAAATGTATTTTTCAAAATTAAACATTAAATATGAATCCTATTTGGAATACTACAGATTAACGATTATATCATTTAAACACATTTGGTGGAAGTGAAAGATATATTTCATGCCCACTAATCCTTTCCTAAGAATTGGAAATGCTCCTTTGTAGGTTAAGCAACTAATTATTCATTGGTCTAGTAATGTTCATGAAGGCAGGAGGTGTCCCCATTTTTGGGCTTTGTAGCATTTTTGGCTTGCTGGGTCCCTCAGGTTAGCTAGGCTAAAACTTTGAAGCTAGTCAACCTTGTTCTATCAGACAGCAGACTAAAAGCTCCAAAACAGAGATCACCAGGGTATTGGGACATCATTGGGTGTCCTTTTCTCCCTGTCTAGCTCCAGCATTACAGACTTTTAAACATGGAGCTGGGAGCGTTGATGATGGAAGTCTGAAGAAAGCAACTTTCTTCAGAGAACTTGACTCTAACCACAATGGCATCTCAGATGTCCAGCTTTAAAATGGATATGATAACAGTACCTCCTCCACCTTGCAGGGTTTTGGGGAAAATGCGTTAGTTTACATTTGCAGAACATTGAGCAGTGATGTCTGCCAGTTTGTTAGTTTTGAAGAAGTCTGATTCCTAATCAGAGTTCACTGTCTACACACCTCACACACTTTGGGCTTCAGTTACTATGGGCCAGAGTCACTTAGCAAAACGACACTATGGTTTCAATGATGTTTTGAATATGTATTAACAGTAAGGACAAATCAAACGTTGCATAGTTGCTTGTATATTGAATATTATCTGTTCTCTGCACTGGGAGAATACTTTGATATGGTCACAGAATTAATGACAAAGACGTGCCTGGGGAAGCTGTAGTAAGATCAGTCGTGCAGCTTCACTTTTACAATTCCCTAAGTTTCAAGTTTGTGTCTTTGTGACCATAAGACTGTAAAAAGTATTTTTACTTACAGGTATTTTTGGTTGGGAGAGTGTGTGTGTTATCCTATAACTGCCTATAATTTGATGTTATTGATTAAAAAAACTGGTCACAATGTTTGAAGGAACGTCTATCTGCCTGTGCTCATTTCGTTGGGATTCAGGCAACAGTTTGTGGGGTTTTCAATGCTTGTTCATTTTCACTTTATTTCTACTGTCTGTAGATGCCTGCAAAACATAAAGACAGAGAAATCATACTTTCAAGGGAAGTCTTTCACCCCCCCTAAAGCAATTCCTGAGAATATTAGAGGGATGAAAGTAAAACTGTGTTTTCATCCCTTCAGACATTCTGTTGTTCTCCCCTCCCTGCCTCCCCGCTCTACGTTATAATTCCTCCTCCTCCCCTTCCAGCAGCAGCAGCAGCTGTAGGGCAGCCCTGTCAGCCCCGAGGAAGCTCTCCCCGGAGGGGCCACTGCACCTCCCTGACCTCCGCGGGGCTCCAGCCCCAGCTGCAGTGCTTGGCGGCTCTTCCCAAGCCCAGCTTTTCCCTGTGGTTCAGCACTCCATCAGACACCAGCCAGATTTTACGGAGTGTCCTTGCAAATGGGAGATCTGGTTCCTTTTTCTTCAGATATCTGTTTTCAGTTTTTTCCAGTAATAAAAATCCTAAAGAAATCAATTGATTCCTTAAAAGGAGTCACAGACTGGTCCAACTGTGTGCGCTCCCTCCTCTCTCTTTTTCTTTTCTCCAAAAAGCTTAAATAAACTGGTAAGATAGACTTACCTGCCACCTTGCACCTTCCCGTAGCACAGTGACCTTTCAGCAGCTAATGGAAGCTCCTGTGAACACAGTTTTCACAAAGATGCGTCTTCAACGTTGTTTTGCTTTCTGCTACCTAAACCTGAAATACTGAACAATGAGAAGCATTGGAAAAAATGGCAGGAGACTTTAGGCTAGATTGGGGAAAAGTTTGCCGCTGAGAAAGAGGTTTTTAAATAAAGAAAGTACCAAAAAGATCTTTGCAAAGATTAAACTTTCTAAATATGCAAATAATACAGTAGTGACTGATTGAATTGGTCCAGGAATCGAGGACTGGTCATTAGTTGAGCTGTTTAGTTGGAAAATGAAAACCAGTTGTACAAGAAAGGTAGAACAGTAGTTACATTTGGTGAAAGGGAAGTCAAAGAAAAAACTGACACTGCTTCCAGTATTTTTTGAAGACGTATTGTGTTGATAAGCAATATTACATGTCTTGTGCTGTGGTTCAGTCACACAGTAGTTCAGTGTGCTCTATACCTTTCTTCACAGATTGAAGCCAATTGCACAAAGAGCAGAGCATCCTTTCTCCCTGTGGAAGACAGATAATTTTCATTTCTGTCATTGATCAACATTTCTTCAAAACAGAAAAACGTTAGAGTGGGAGTCATCTGCTCTGCTCTTTACATTTCAGTGAGAGCAAAAAACCAAACTCTATAGGATGCCTGTGAAATCAGATGTGGGTAGAAATTGGATATTTTTCCTTCTTCTCATCTTTATAGACACTTGTAGGCTAGAGAAACCCTGGTCTCAGGTACCTATTTCACATTGTTCTCTGAATGATCACAGGTTTCCAAGCAATGCAGTACTCATGAATTTAGGCTAAAAGTGACACTTAACATGTATCACATCCTCAACTGAAACAATTCTGTTGAAATCCATTGTAGTTACTCACAATACACTAAATCCAGGGATCTCCTAGTGCATATTATGTGATATTTCCCCCTGAGATTAATGTGTCCTGTAATTTCAGTACAGCAAACCCATTGTATAATAATCACTCTTAACTGCAACTTCAAACATTTATCATTGCAATATATTTCTCTAAAATTAATATCTTACGGTTACTTTCACCTTGGTTGGATGGTGTGTATAAGAATGAACATAAAACAGAATCAATATAGTCATTAACTGACTCACTCACAGGATATGATAAATGAGGGGTCAGCTTAAATTCAACTAAATTTTCTTTGATACTATATCATCACAAAAATCTTCATGTCCCTATAGCATTTTTCATCAAGTGAATTTTCTTCTTATGAATGGCTTTTATTTTCAATTGTAATAATCTTTGTTCAAAGTGTGAAATTGGAGTCAGTCATTCAGATTTATGGAATACATCATTTGTATTAATGTTATTAATTCAGATTATGAAATAAGGGTTGATAAATTGAACTGAGGGGGTGGGGGAGGGCTTGGAAGTGGTTTACTTTAGTCTGATTTTCTACAGAATAGGGTTTCTGTTACTACATAGTCTACATCTGTTGGGCATACTCCTCTAGTGTCTTCTGAATTCAACTGCTAATCTTAACCAAAATCTTAAATGAAGATGTCAGGAGTCTCAAAGCTATGTCCGAACCAGTGGACGCAAGATGTAGTTACATTTTGTCTGCATATTAGGACAAGATTTCACTATACATCAGTTTCTGCCTTTTGGTTGTCTTGAGAAAGATACCTATGGTGAGAAGCTGCAAGGCAACCGGGAAGGTTTTGTCTAGGACTCTGACCGGGATTCCTGCAGGGACAGGACCCTGAGACACACTTAGCCTGAATCTAGTCAAACATAATTATGTTCAAGTTTCAAGCTGATTAGAAAAGCTTTAAATAGGAGTTTACCTAGCAAGCCTTCTTAGGCATGAGTGTCAATCAGTGTAAAACTGTCAGTCAGTACTTATGGAAGATTTTATTGATTTATTTCATTTTTTTTACCTAGTTTACCTTTCATCACTGAGCATGACTTTATTTTGTATGTGTCAGTGCATTCTTTTCTGAGGCAAAATGCATTTTCAAATACACAGCCATTTGTTATAGCCATTTAAAAGAATAAAAGCTATAGTGAAAACATCTTGGATTATTTTAAATTATATTATTTCTAGTGACAAATGTTGCTGTTTTCATTGTTCAGCCTTTTGTAGCTAAGAAAAATTTCTAAAATGTTTAACAGTTTTAGAAGCTTTTTGCTTAAGTGGGCTTGAAACAGTCCATCTCAGATGTAAGCTCTTTTTCTCTGACTTGCTTAATGCTTCAGTTGTCCTCAGTTTTGAACAAACATGCTTACATATCTTCAGAGATAAACTTTCAAGACTGTATCACATCATCTTGGTTACTCTCCAGCTGCAGAACAACAACACACGTTTCATTAGAGTTAGATAAACTGTAAAACTTGAGTAATGGGAATGATGTGGTAAACTCATTACTGTTTCTTTTGTTTTAAAGTTTAAATTTTCTCAGTAGCTCTTCCGGTAATTTTTTTAAAGTGGAAATATTAAAATAGTGTAATAAAACAATACTATTCTGCTTTGTGTTGTTTTCTTTCAAACTAGTGTTCAATGTCAGATCAGTCTCTAGCTGGATATGATGATATTTGATCCAATCTGTTACTCTCTTTTTTTCTTGTAACTAGCACCTTCTGAAATTACATTGTTTTTCCAGGAATTTTATGTAGTCTGGCCTGCTAAAATGAAAGATGATTAATTGACTTTAATATGCTAAATATGCTTTTCTTTCTCTAGGTTCTTACGTATCTGTTTTGTTCTCTTGTCTCCTTCTTCCATAAACTTTCATACCTATATTCTCACCAAGATCAATAAAGTAAATTTGAAGTCTGTAAAAATATTAAATGTTTTTCCATTGTGGTCTGTTGTGTGGTAGAAGTTTAGTACACTATTTGAAATAATCTTGATCATACCTAGATATATTTAATAACATAATATGGTGAAGTTCCAGAGTAGCAATCTTTAGACACAGCATGTTATCTTTTAAATTCAGTAGTAGTAGTGATGTATCTCTGAATTGTGGGGCACCTCTTGTTTCCAGCTGGGAGTTACGGGTACAGATCTGGTTCAACCTCTCTGTGTTTGTCAGTGGCTTAATCTTCTGATTAGACTCCGTTATGTGGTATGCTCTTATTCTGCTCCATGTATTTAGTTTTAAAGGTTCATAGCAGTAAGTCAGTTTTCAGCTTGAGACTTAACCTGATTATCAGCTTCTCCGTTGACTAGGTAGTAAAAATGTTGCTGAAGGACATTCGTCTGGTCTACTGACACACCTACTGTGCTCCAAAAGCCTGTTGCCCACCTGCAGCATGCAGCAAGGGCTAGGTGCTGCTGGCCCCACTGCCACAGAGCTGGGGCACCCCTGGGCTGTGGTCTCAGCCGTGGACGGTTGGAGAAGAACCCTGAGGGCACCAGGGCATGGAGCAGTGTGGAGGTGGCTGCTGTGGCCATCTCAGGGCTCAGGCCAGGTACTCTTACTGGCAGTTTGTGGGAGCATTCGGTGCTCAGATTGAAACCAGGCCATCATCTTCCTTGTTGGAGTTGCTGTGCTGGATAGCAGTTATCCTAGCCTGTAGGGATAAAGCATCTACTTGTGACTTTTATCCAGTTTGACATGTTAAAATTTGCAGAGGAACTCTGCTAGAGGCACTTGAGGGCCCCAACAATATGGAACCAATCATGCTAGAAACATATGATATGTATCATGTTGCTTCAGAAGTATTTTTTATTTCCTGCCCAAAGCAGCTGCACCAACACATTTAATGAAGTTAGGACAAACAAACAATTGGGTTTTGCTTAAGAAATTTTTCTTTTTTTGAGCTGTCACTCTCACAGTGTTGTACTTTAGAAATATTAAAGCTGTGACCTAGTCAGCAATGGTAGACTTGGGAAACTTTCTACAAGTAAATCTGACACAATGCATTCTTAGTCATCTGTGCTTTCATTTTCTGTTCATTGCTGTGATGATAAATGAGTCCCTTACTATGAGAAGCCTAATTTCCTGATCTCTAGCGCTATGGATTTTCTGGTTTTGCTTTTTAAGGGTGGCATAACTGTTTCCTTCCATTCGCTATTTAGTTGTTGTTCTGTATCTACCAACACACAAACTGAAGTTTCTGACAAGTTTATGTCTTACTGGGTAGTTTATCTGAAAGGCCTGGTTGTTTTTTGAACATAGAAACGTAATTTGGTCTGTCTTTGCCATCTTGATAGTCTTATCCATCAAAATTTTGATGTGGTTCTTTTTTTATTTACACTGGTATTGTCCTCATCATATTTGTGTCATTTAAAACCCATCATTTTTTCAGTGTTCATATGTTATTGGTTTGGGCTCTGCGCTTCTAGCTACAGCTCTAATTATTTCAGGAGTTCCCATGGACCTACTGAAGGTCCTATTTTGTCTCAAAATTACTGCCTTTAGCTAGTAATTCCCATGCTCAATGTACTCAGTATTACAAATTGACAATATCTAGAGAAATCTGTAGATCCTTGTAAACTCAAGTATCCCATGCTGTGTTGTGCGATTTCTTATCTGGTATTAATTTTGCAGAGCTGAAATCTGACAAGAATGAAGAGTTATTGATTGTTCTCCTCCTTGGCTATTTCATTTTATCATTGTTCTATTTTGTCTGGAGTTTGACTTCATAAACTTGGAGTAATTTTTGACCCCGTGCTTTCTTTTGAGGCTGACATTAATCACACAGAGAAATGAGATTCCCAGCTGGAAGATGCTAAAGAACCACTAGGAACTAATAAATTAACTTACCACTATTTTATGAATTTTGCGGTTTAGACTGAGAATTATTAAGTTGATTGGGACATATGTGTATGTTCATTATGAGCTAGATAGTAATTGCTAATTCTTTATTTGTGGCTCTTTCTCCCATTTCCCTGAAGTATTCACAGCTGTGCTAACAGAACCCTGCATACAGTCAATGGAAGCATTTTGCTGCTTTAACAAGAAAGGGCTTTAGCCTAATATCAAATTTTCCAGGCAAATGCTTACATGCTCCATCATTTGTTTTCTTAAGGATATGATTTTGAGCAGCGAGCAGTCAGCTCAGGTAAACAAAGAAAGGAGGAACACCTGTTGTACAGCTTCTCTCCAAGGGACAAACTTAAAAACCTTCTTTGTAGAATGCACTTCACTATGCTGCACAAAAGAAGTAGCTTTTAAAAAGAGCTTTACAGAAAGAATCCCTGTGATCCAATAACAAAAGACAAAAACTTCCCTGATGTACTTACCTCTATTTAGTATGAATAAAAGCAAACACTCTCTGGATTAAAAAGAAGAAAAAAAAAAACCAAACAAAAAACCAAGTGTTGCAAGTGAGTATTGTTTGAGATCTGCAGCTAATTCACTGTCTTGGAAGGTGAATAGGAAAGGGAATTCTGGACAGACTTGACTTGCTACTACTTTACATGGATATGTATTTGTGATTTGATGACGCTTGTAGCTTGCTGTAAATTTGTTCTTGTAGAGCTGTGCTGATTGACATGGTATGTTTTTCAACTCCATGCCTTTTTTACAAGTCAGCGTGAATATTTGTTAACCATGCAATTCACCTTTTCATTTCACTTCAAAATCATCCCTGTGTATCACTTACTAAATTACTTTCCTGTTAGGTCACAAAGATTTTCATTGTAAACTACGTCAGGGTTAAAACCTCATTTTTTTAATCTGTGAATCACCCCATAGGAAATAGCATCATCAGTTTCTCGTTTTGTGCAGGAGGCAGGTTAAGTAGAATGTGAGTGGCTTGAAGTATGGAGGCCTGTCCTGTCTGCTGGCTTCTCCGTCATAGCCAAAGGGATGGGACTGTGGAAGGCAAAAAGGAAGGGAGAGCACAGCAGAACAACTGGACACATTTCCTCTGAGAAATCCATATGCTGAGCATATCAGTAATCACAAGGTGGCTGAAGTCACTGTTGGGAGGTAAAGAACGTGTGTTCACAACAGCAAAAAGGGTCAAAATGCAGTTCTTCTAAAAGGGGGGGGTGGGGGGTGCTAGGGGATCAAAACCAGGACAGGTAGAAATGTAGGTAGGAGTATCTCCTGAAAAAAAGGACCAGGGATTCTTGTGGTATCAGACTTTCTTGCTTATATAGCTGTTTTAATAGGCTTGCTTAATGTGCCAGTGTATTCCCTTGCTTGACAGTGTATTAGTGCAAGTATACCCATTATTTCTGTAAACAAGCATTGACATACATTGATTTAATATTATTCTTCATGCTGAGCTCTGCAGATAGATTAGTAAAATGTAAATGGCACAGCTGTGTTGCAGATATATCTGACAGCTTAGAAGATGACTTTGCACATACAGAAAAGCAAAGGAATGAGAAAGAGCTTTCTCAGCCCTTGAATTGTGTACATCCTCTTCAGTGTTCATTTTTATGGTAGTTGTAATTTCAAACCATGTGACTGCAAGGCTGTTGGCATTGGCATGTTCAATGAGTTTCTGCATTTTTGTTGTTTATTATAGTCATTAATGGAAATTCACCACCTTTCCTAAGTTCAACACTCGGCTGAATAACATAAGAGGTAATTAAGTACGGTGGGTTTCTTGCTGTGTTCCAGTTCTGTAGTAAAGAGAAATTGAACCCAGTTCTCTGCTCGTATTTTGGGGGCAGCTACTCATAAAGCAGCTGCATATTTGAGCCTCAAAACAACCTTACAGGGCTAAAGTCATAGAAGCAGCAGCCCCAGGGGTTAATGCCTGGAGGGGGTGGGTGTAGTCTCCTAGAGTTGCTTAAAATGCTTAGGGGGTTATTGGAAGGAGTGGAGCTGCAGGATTGCACGGGAAGCTTGCATAACCAGTTCTTAAACTGTATGTGGTGCTGGTGCTAATTGCTATTATTTAGTGCCCTGATGTTGGTTCCCACAGTAATCAGAACTCCTTTGAGTAACAGGTAAGTTTACTTGGAAGAAAACAAAATAAGAGAGCTTCTAAAGGAGAGGAAATTTCCTAAAGTAACTTCAAATTCAGAGCTTGTAGTAAAAAGAAAATAAAAAATATTGCTGTGAAGAAACCTGTGCCAAATTGCTTATGCCATATTGAATATAGTCAAGATGACTAGTGAGCACTTCTGAATAGGTAATTCATTTCTGTACATTCTGGAGAAAGTTTGTGTGTTGCCTTAGAGAAGAAAAATCTGTTATAAATCTGGTTGTCCCTCCTTAGAAAATGGATTCTTGCCCTAATTAATCATAGTTCCTCATACAGGCTACTGATGGGTCTCTTATCTACCCCTGCAACTAAAGCAGCTGAGGCCACCACCTGTTACCTCACTTCCAGCACCATTTAATTAGCCTGAATGGCTGTTACCTTTGGGTTTATCTGGCAGGGAAAGATATGGGAGCAGATGCAGAACAGGAGAGAGATACAAGGCACAGCTAAAGAAGTATAAAGAAGAGCTAGGGTAAGTCAAGGTGTGTAGGGAAGTGAGGACTATAGACAGGATTTGGGGCATCAAAGCCATACTACTCATGTTTACTTGCTGTCTGCTGAACTCCAAATTTTGAGAATTTAAGTGTTAAATCAGAAATGTTGCTATGGAATTATATTGGTAAAGTCTCCGGCATGACTGGTTCCACATAAGATTTCAGCTTCATAATCTGAAAGGAAATTATGCAGATTAAAACCCAATAAATAATAAAACAACAAAAACCCAACAACAAACCCAACAATCATAGTTATACTACTCTGTAAAATACGTTTGCTGGATCTGTTTTGAAGTTGGTAACACCTATGTTTACTACTTACTTCCTAAATAAAAAAAAAAAATAATATGCAAAGAGGTTGTTTACCTGTAACAAAGATGCAAAGAGGTAGTTTGCTGCTTTTGCATAACTAGAAGTCTTCATTTCCTTTTTACTATGTTAAAGGCTATTTCAGAATGAATCATGAAAACGAAGGGAAGGAAAGGTGTTTAAATAACATTCACTACCTAGATTTTGTCAGGATTTCAGTCATATGCACAGTTGCCTGAAAACAACCAAAAGAAAGGTACTCAAATCATTAAATAAAAGCTAAATTCTTCTTTGTATTAGAAAACTGTTTCTAAGGGATTTTTTTTACACCACAAGGTATTCTGTTCTCATGTGAAAATTGTCTCCTGTGTGTAATGAGTAACATTTCTGTACCTGCCTATAAGTGCACATTTTATTTTTAGAACCATATATTGAGTTGCTACAACATACTTGTACAGTTTATTAATAAAAGCCTCCTTATGGATTCATTCGTAATTTATTTGTGCCATATCCTCAGATTAAAGCCAATATGTGTGAACAAATTCTTGCCTTTTCCGCTTAGCTTAAACCTTTCTTAATTTTTAAGACAAGGCAGCTGAGCAATATAAACTTTCAATGAAGAACTGAATAACTTGTGAAGACTCTTAGCTGATGAAAATGGTCATAACTCCCTAAAGTTATCCAGTTTAAACAAGTTAGCTGGCTGAATGTGAATGTCTCTAGAAAATTGCTCTTGAAGCGATATGAAAAATAATAGAATATTTTCCTTCAGCTAATATGAAACATCAGTAAGGATATTCTCCAGGTCAATCAGCCATATGCTATATAGGCTTCTGATACAGACCTGTAAGTGTTTAACAAGCGGTGATAGTCCAAGGGTAGTCTAATTATTCCCAGTTCTACGCATCATAGCTTGAAGCTTTTCCTTTTTGCTCTGGATCTGAAGCATAGGTCTACAATCTTGAAACCTTGTCTATGTGTTTCTAAATACAACCCCCAAATTACTTCTCACAGCTATATTAACAGTAGTTTTTTCCCTAAAGTATTAGCCTTACTTACCTGTACTCTGATAGCATGAAATCTTTTGTTATTATGAATAACCAAATGAAGAAACAGAATTAAATCAAATATTCCTTAAGACATATTATGGTGTATTTCTACTGTAATTGCAATAAAAACCTACAATCAATACTGGGAGAAAACAAAAAAAAGGCTACTAATTTAATTCCTCATCTTAGATTGTGGTTTGATGTAGTCACAGCTGTTTGGTTTTTTTTCTGATGTCTCTTCGTGAATTCCTCTAGATCACTAGAAGGGAATCAATGGGAATTGATCCAATTTGTAGAACACAATTCTAATATTGATAGTAGTTTATATTAATTTGCTTCACCCTAATCTTTTATTAATGTTCATTTGCAAAATGCTGTTCGTGCTGTTTCCTCCCAATTTTGTACCCCCAAGCTGATGATGATAATGAAATTTAGAGAAATGTAACAAGAAATAATGAAGTTTTATATCTTGAAATTAAATATGGTAACAGTTACTATTTTTGTAATCAGACATTGTTCAATAGATGGCGCTAATTTCAGATAAACAATGACCAGGGCAGATACATGAGATTCCTACAGTAGTAAGTTGTTTCCTAGGTATTTTCCATTTTTCTTTATTTCCTCCAGGAGGATGGGTCAGGGCATCAATACTGATTAATTTGGGGACTTTTTGAGGATGCATTGCCAATAAAATGTGTCACACAGACATATCTCCCTGGTACAAAAGACACAATAACTGATGGCATCACTTTCTCCTACCAGTGGGGAAAACCAAAATCACTGGTGAATTTTCAATGAATAGAAGAGCCATGGTTAAAAATATATTTAATATAATTTTTGAGGTTAGAATTGCACAAAGCACTTGAATGCAAGTATCCATGAAAATAAATGTGGCTGTGTGGTTTGAGGTGTTGTAGGAGCCAAGAGAATGAATAACAATAGTAAATATTTAGTATTTTGATTTTCTGATCATTTTGAAGACTTAGAAGATAGGTAATTTAAAGCATGATTGGTGTTTAGTAGTTCCTGCTGCAGTCCAATAAAATGGAATAACTTAGAGATTTCAGTGGAAATTTCATTGGAAAAAGTTCCCTGCATTCACATAAATCTTCGGTGCTATCAAACTGCCATTGGACCACTTAAACTTGTTATGAACTTGTGTGATTAAGCTAAATCCTCTTGCTGCTTTGAAGATATTGTCTGTGCTTGGGCTGCAGTGACTAAACCTGAAACCATTCCACCAAAAAGTTAGACGGCTCAGTGTTGATAAACTTAGCACTCTCCTATCAAGTCAAAATAGATGCTTGTTGGGGTTTTTTTGTTGTTTTTGGTTGGTTGGGGGGGTTATGCTAGAAGATACTTGCCCAAATTACTGAATGGTTGCTTTGTAAATGGTTGTAGAGAGGGAATGAGATTTTTTTATCATGATGAGGCGCTTCCTCCTCTCAAAGGCAGCCTTTTTCAAATCTTCCTATGAAAGAAAACTGTAGTAGCAATCAATAAGGGGCAGCTTGCACCTTTTTTTCTCTTTGGTAGTCAAGTCTCTGCTTTTCATCTTCCTTTTCCAAAATAAACCCATTTGGTACTACAAAAAAAAGAGGGAGGGGGTACACAGAAAAAATCCTTTTACCATCTTCCTGAAGTATTGGGTATTTACAGGGAGAAATAATATTCTGTTGAATTAAATATTGGGTTTTGTTCTGGTTTTTTTGGTGGTTGGTTGGGGGTTTTTGTTGTTGTTGTTGTTGATTTTTTTAACTTCATGAATCAACCAATTTCTGCCTAGGTTTTTTTAAAGTGTAAGTTTTATTTCACTGAAAATGGTCTTCTCTTGGCAGCTAGAATATCAAAGACATTGGTTTAAATTCCTCCTGTCTAATACACAAATTCAGCCAAGATGTTCAGCCTTACTGGAGAGCTGTTTTGAGGGACATCTCTCTGTCAGTTCTGTGGAACCTGTTATAAAGTGATTATGCTATTTCTCTGAAGGATGAGGCATCAAGTTCAGCCTCCACTTTGACTTGGACCGAGCTGTAAATTTTTTCATATATCAGGTGAATCTTTCAGGTTTTATAATTCATTCTCTACACCTTTTTTGGCATGGTGACTGTTCAAGAAGTGTAGTGATGTAAAATTTTTCGTTATGTTTAACAAAGGCAAGTCAAAAATTGCCTGATCCTACAGCACACTAGTCATAAGAAATACGTCACTTCTTAACATTCAGGCACTTTACCACCCATTCAGCAGTGTGCCTTCACAGCAGTCTCATGGTGAAATGCACTCTTTTAAGTCAATAGCACTTATTTCTGTTAAGTTTTAAGAGGGAGTCCCAAGGAAAGGCAAAGCTGGATCTTGTGACAGAGCTAAAATTACATTCAGCCAAGTGCAAGGGGCCACAGCCCAAAATGTAGGACTTGGGCGCAGACTTACCATTGAGTGAAATGGGTAGAATTAAACCACAGCAAGAGCTGAACATCAGTGAGCATCATTACTGAAAGTAGTTTTCAGCCAGAGACCATAAGTTAACATTAGTTGACTATCATGTTTGATATCAGGTAGAAAAGCCATGTTTCTCAAAGAATGAGTGAATATATCTGTGTATTTTGGACTGTAAAGAACAAGTACGTTGTCAGTAACAGATATCATGTAAGTATCATTACTGTTAAAAAGAGACTAATCCCCTCATTTCCATCAGTGGAGGATTTGAAACCAAGATTTTCAGGTCTAAATGGCTGCAAGTAGTTGCAGCCTAGTTTCTAAAGCTGCTGCTCTCGTGTCCTGTTGGCTGTATTGAATGCACAGCATTTCTGAAACGCAGACTGCTCCTATTTAAACTCCAAAGTGAGCCTTGCTAAGGGCATTAGCATTGGTGGGTTTGGGAGGTATTACGAGGAGGGTGGCCTGCTGGTGGGAGTGCCATGTCTGAGGTCGTATCTTGGGTAAAAAAGATCAATTCATTATGCAATTATATTTTGTACATGACACCAGACAATACACCAAGACATAGAACACTCCAGTAGCTTTCAGTGCGTCTTCTTCCTTCTTCATCATTTTGAGCAGTGTGTGGTTAAATCTCCTAAAAGGCAATCAGTCTTACAAAATGATCATCAGCATGTTTGTTGCTTGAAATCTCCGTCTGAGCTTTCTGTAGTTGATTATAAACGTTTGCCCTAAAATAAGTAGGCACAGCCTCTGCCACTTGATGTAATAAAAAGTCTTGTCCTTCTGTCCTTTACTGCTGTAATTTAAAACTCTGACCCGGTCCACCCTTGAATGCAAATAAGTGAGCAATCTGGAGAAGCAGAATGTTGATCCAGTCACTCTAAAGCCATTTTCAGAGCAGATTTTAAAGATGTACGTGACATTGGCCATTAGTGAGGCAAAAAAGATGAATGGACCAATAAACGAACATATTTCACTTCTTTCATCTGCCAAGATGAAGCACCATCTTGGTGTTTAGTTGGTTTTTGGGTTTTGGTCTCTTATTATATGTGCAGCAGTACTTTAAAAGACGTTATCAATTCTTTAATTGACTTTTAAAAATAATTGTTTCTTCCATTAAGTCCCCTTAAGTGGATTGGTCTTGAAGATTTAGGTTTTATTTTTGTTTTTCTTTTGTAATTCTGTAAAAAGATTTCTATTTGTAAGGATGCTGTCTCTCTAAGATTTAAAAAACAAAACAAAACATGGAGAATATGAATGTTTGGCTTCACATTTTTAAAAATTAGATTGACAGAGCTAGTAAAATTAAGCATCCAGGGGGAAAAAAAATCCTCTTTAGTTTTGTTTTTTTTTTCTAGTTTGCTTTAAATGTTTTGTGGAACTTCAGAATACTTTTTTAGCAATATGTGTGTTTTATTGAAAAGGAACAGTAACTTTCAGTGATTATAGAAGTCCAGAATAAGTCTGTGTGGGAGAAAGCATAACATATCTTTCCTATTCAGGGTCTTTACAATAATTAATAAATAATTTGACACCTGTCAACAGGAAAAAGAAATAAGCAGCTTATTGTTGTGTAGTGATATTCCTGCAAAGAGATTTGCTTCTTGCAGTTTTTCCTAAACAAAATATGAATGTTTCTTTTTAGGTGTTTTCTGTTGAACAGTGCACTATCAAAAGTAAATTAAAAATAGAATTTAAGTTTAACAAACAGTTTTACATTAAGCTGCATAGACGAGTAAAAAGATCTAGTGATATTGACTACAAATTCCTTTGGGTTGTGCTGTTTTATTTTCAGAGCCACTGGGATTTTAATTTTATTTTTTTCTTTGAATTATTTAGTTCATTATTATGAGTTATCCTCACAGTGCTTTGTGGTGCTTTGATCAGCAATTTATCTTGGGGTCTTAAAACACATGTTCATTTATGCGTTTAGCTGACCAGCTGCCTTTCCATTTTTTCCTTTTATTTTTTTTTTTATGTGACATTGAAATCGAGTGTTTCTGTGCAAGCATCTTTGAACTCAGAAAATGCATCTTACTCCTTATGCTGCTGAACTGCTGCCTTTTCATAAAGGGGCTCTAGCCCTTTCCTCTGCCCCATCTTCCAGAAGAGGTAGAGCAGCCCCCCCGCCCCCGTGCTTGCCAAGACACAGTCGTCCAGTCCCCCCCCTCTGTCCCCCCCCGCCTCCTCCCCACAAAGAGGTGAAGTCCCCTGAGTCTGTAATTGCCAGGAGATGAAGCGATGATGGGGAGTGATCACAGTCAATAGCTTTGATTAACAATAAGGTGGAAAATTAGCAATGCTAGCATTCAGCTCCCCTGCCTTCCCGTCCCCATATGCTCACCACAGCCTGTGCTGGCTGGTTGGCAGGGTGGCCACCACGCCTGGCGGGCTGCAGAGCGAGACCTGGAGTGGGCAGAGAGGGACAGCGAGCAGCATTTAGGGGACCTGGGGTGATGCTCCCCGCCACCTTTTGCTGGGCACCACCATGTCGGCAGGGGAAGGACAAAGTGTGCCGTGCACTGGCACTGTGGCTTTTGCTGTCATGTGTGGATTTAATCGTGTCTGGACGTGTTGTGATCAAAATGGCAACTACTGTTACTCCTGTGACCCCATCAGCAGCTCTGGTGTTGTTTCCGACAGACTCCGGCGACCTAGAGAGGGGAAACGACAGCGGGACACCACTCCCCACCTCTGATAATGGCGACAATTCGCTGGGCTACACAGGTAGAGTGCATCTTTCCAAAATATTCCTGACTGCCTCCTTCTGACACTTTCAAAATACATCTGCCATTACCACCTGTACACGTTTTTTTAATCATCTTTGCTAGCTGACTATCTTTCACCATCACCCTAGAAGTTCAACTTTGTTAGTGCTGTTGGAAGATATTCTTGTGCCTTTTAACTAACCAAGATGACTGTCTTTTTGTTGTGTGTTAGTACATTTCAATTATTTAAATGTTTAAAGTAATTTTCTGTTCTTGAAACAATGCACCCATTATTCTCCTTCAAACTGTGTATGTTAGTGCATGAGGCAATGTATCATCCAAGAGAAATTTTTCCAAAGACCAAAGACAGGGATTTTTCAATGTGTTTATTTGGGATTGTTTTTTGCTTTGTTTCTGTTCTAAACAAACCCAAAATATATTGCAGCAGGGAAAAAAGTCCAAGTCAAACTAAAACGTGATTGGAGAAGAATCTATTTCACTGACCTCTGCATTGCATAAACTAGAGAAACATGTCTCTAGGCCAAATAAGAAAACCCACAGATAAGCAGCACCATACGATATGTAGCAGCAGGGATCTCTGAGGAGCCCATTTCTGTAACTCCTCTGCGTGCTGAGACGATACCCAGCTCCAGGAGTCACTCCAGACACGCTACTGACCGCAGCCCGGGCTCAGCTTCAGAGTTCCCGAGTTCAGGGGTTTCATGAACTACGGGTGGTCCAGGACAGTGGCAGACTCTTAGATCTAAATTACTTTAGGTTGTGAAGGTAAGTAATAATTCTTCTGGTGGTAGCAACTTTTGGGAAGGGAAGGAGTGAGGAGTTGGGCATTTAACTGGAAGATGTTCTTTGAACACTGTATTGGTGGGTTACTAGTGCTACTACTGCTCACACTGTGTAAAATTGCTTATAGTCAAGTTCCTAACAAAAGCGTATGAATCAGACATTCATAACTAAAACAGTCTTATAGGACAGAAGAAGAGGATAGGCAGGTATAACAAAGAGGGCATAATTTCTTGTCCATTCATAAAACTTCAAGTCTGTTATACACCACTGACAATGATTATGGCTTTCATTGCCTACGCCTCACAAAACATCCCTGCATGTGGTTAAAAACCTTGACACAAAATTTTATTCCATTTTAAAAGTCTTTTTTTCTAAAAAGGTAAAAAAGCAAGGCAATACAAATTTCCCCTCAGTCAAGAAGATAGATGCCTTCTCAGAAAGCCATGGCATGAACTTTACTGCATGTGGTTATTAACTTTTCTATATTCTGATTATTCCTATTTTTTTTTCTAAATGCACCCCCCCCCCCCCCCCCCCCACCTCCCCCATGCCCCGAGTTTGGCGCATCTGTGCTCTCTGATGCATATGGGGTCATCATATTGAAAAAAAGAAAATTAATATAGCTTAAATAATGCTTTCTTTTTGAGTTACTGGAAGTTAGATTTGGGCTTTCAGAAAATGGGGCTGGAAACGGTGATCCCTGGGTTTTGTGTTTAAGCAGCCACTAATTTACGTGGGACCACGAGTGAGACTCTATTAATAATAAAGTTGCTTGCTTTTACCTAGAGAGGAGCAATCAGTTCCCCTCCAGCTTCTCACCCCTCCCTGGCCTGGGGCTGGTGCTCAGCAGGTGGATTTCTGTGCCCAGAGCCTCACATCTCCCTATGGAGGTGGGAGAGGGGGCCCTGCATGTGCTCTCCATAAGCTCCCTTAGCCACAGGAGTAGCAGGGATAGGAATTCAGGGGGATACACCATCACTTTTCCTACTGGTATATTTCAAAGAGGGGCTGGAGACTTGCATGGCAAGCGTGCCAGGTGGGTGATGGCAGGCAGAGGGTGCGAGGGCTGCAGGTGGTGCTGCACTTTGTCGCCCTCCTGCAGGGCAGTATTTAAGGCATACACGGTGGTGTTTAAAAGAGTAGGTCCCCTCTGAGTGTGGGGACATGGGATTGCTTCCTGAGCAGAGCACAGACCCTTCTGCACCTGCCCATCCACAGGGATCCTTCGCCCAAACCAAGGTGTGCACATGCACCTGGGTGCCATGTCTCTGCAGGGCATTGCAGCGGTTTAACCTGCCTCTCAGAGACTAATGGGGTCATGGGGAAGGCTGACAACATCAAACCCTGGTCTAGTAGTTCCCCCGAGGCTCCGGATCTTAACTCTAGGCCATGTTTTAATAGGCATTTTCCAAACAAGCACAAGAGTCAGGATCAAGTTAGAAGCAAACACAAGCTGACCAAATATGAAACCCGAGAGGATGGCCAGTTTTGTTTAATTGGAGTTTTTATGCCTCTTATTTGAAAGAGCACTGAATAAAGAACAAGGTTTTTCATGTTTAAAGATTTAATGATCCAGTATTTCTTCACCACAATGTAATAGTAATGAGTAGCACTATGTGTGTATACCTTGATTTCTATAGAGAAGCCCTAAGGTATTTAATAAAATTACTCCAAGAGGTTTCTGTAATAATCAGTAAAGATTATTAAGAACAACATTAACTGTAATACGATCTTATACGTAAAGTTACAGGGGTTTTTTTTCTAATTTATGGGCTCATTTATGTGAGCCTAATATGGAGTTCCTGGATTTTACAAAAGTATTCTTAGATCATTTTTTGTTCTCTCTTACCTATGGAATTCCATTCTCCAAAAGGAAAACCATTCCAGAAGCTTGCTTGTGCTGATAATTCTCTGTTTCGTTCCCAAAATCATTCAGCTAAGTCCAGGATGTCTGGACCCATGGGCAAAAAACCTCAGCAATTTATTCTCTAATCCTGTATTTATCTTCAGGTGGTGTCTGAATGGACAAAACCCAAACAAGCTAATAACTGCTGGCATACAGTAGGATCGTACATTTTTACTCATACTAAGAGCAGTGATAGATCTGTAGGGCACGTCTTCCTAGTTGCATGTAAGTTTAGCTGCGAGGTAAATAAGCAAAGCATTTGCTACTGTGGGACGTTTCAGGGTTAAAGATTATGATTTCTTCCTACATCTTTTTCTTTCTGTATATGTTTTTCAGGATGAATATATGCAGCTGTTTCATACTGTTCTTAAGTGGAGGTGCCTGACTCCTAGAGAGTGTTTCAGTGTGTTCTCCTAAAGTCTGCTTTAAATTAGGAGATTTTTGGCTATCGCGTTAGGTTCTGGCTCCGCTGTGGATGTGAGCACTTGCCTTGAGAAGTAACCTCGTACCAAACAGGAAGCACGTCGCTTTCAGGCAGGGAAGAGGAGTTGCTGACCCAAGTTCTTTCAGATAATGATTAAAGTTCTTGGTAAATTTCAAGACCGATGATGAACTTGTATTTGACTTTTCCTGATTCTTAGTATGTTACAGGACCAAACCCTAGGCTTTTTATTTCCCTAATCAATGTAGCAATGTGGTATCCAATAGATTTTTGCACTTTTTATAGATCACCAGGTTTTTTAATTAGTAGTTTTTAACTGTAGACTCAAATGGAGAGACTGTATACACATCTATATTAGAGACGATCACTTTTGGAAAACATTTGTAATGTAAATAAATAGGGGTTGAATAATAACAAATCAGGATAAGAATTTCAGTCACTGAGGATTGTTCCATATGCACGACAATGATGTTAGAGTGAAGGAGTTTATAGGTTTTTCTTTTGCATATTTGATATGAGAAAAATGCTAAGAATTAAAAAACATCTAAAAGCTGATGTGACCAAATAGGAATCGTATTAAAGATGCCAGACATACCTGGCTTGATTCAGCAGAGGATTTAGGGTAAAAAAATAACAAAAAATTTTACTTGTAACTGTCAGTTTAAAGAAATGAGCCAACAAGATTACCTTGTCACCTTGTCTGCATCTTCACAAAAGACCAATTCTACTCTGTCAAGACCAGATTGGAAAATAATTGCATAGTTAAGACGTGTAATAGTAAAAATCTAAATTACTATTTTAACTATGTGCATAAAGAACAGGCCAGATCACAGTGACATTCAAGAGGGTAAAAGCATATGATTTAGATGCTTTGTGTTTTATTTAATTTGCCCTAAGGAAGACATCGAAAGTAGTTTTCTGAAATGCTTTATAACTCTGCCTGTTTCTCTTCCTACAGACTTTAAAGGAACTTCAGGTGACTAGCAGTGATGTAGATACCCAAAACCAATTGCCAGTAATTCCACCGCTCCAACAGTTTTGATCTAGGTTTTGAAAGGAGAAGCAGGTGATAGGAGTGTGCACCGGAGAATATAATGAAATCTTTTCTGGTCATCAGAGGAAGGCAGGGGAATGGAAGGTGCAAGTAGGAATCCAGATCTTGATCAGGTTTAGACTGCAGACATGTCTGGCAAAGACTATTGTATGAACAGTTATTTTACAGTGGAAAGAAACCCTTAAGTTGCCCATTGTTTTTTGGGGATTTTTTTTGTGTTTTTTTCATTGAAGTCCTGGACATAAGTACAGGGACAAACAGAAAAGAAAGGAAGCAAGGAAAGTGATCAAGGAGAGTTCCCACTGTGTATCAGAGGAGAAATATGGAAAATCATCCAAATAAGATACTGGAGGAACTCAAGAGATGGAGAATTTGGAATAAAAACTCATAGAAGGAAGGGCCTTAAATAACATCAGGATTTCCAAGAGAAGAGCTTGTGATTAATGGTCAGATGGGGTGTGTGATGTGCTGAATGATGTCCTTCGGTTCCTGAGGAGCTTTGAGAGCCAGAACCCTGCAACAGGGAGCAGGGAGTGAGGAAACCTGAATAAGAGCATAGGATAAAGCTGTCCTGACTAAAATGACTAAACATATTTTTCTGTTTAATTCTTCCTTGTTAGAGCTGATTTTCAAGAAAAGAGTAAAGCAGTATTTCCAAATCAGATTTCCCATGTAGTTTGCCAGCCTAATTAGTAAAGTACCCATTCACTCTTAGCTCATGAGCTTCTATTTTCCTCCCCAAAATAGTGCAAGGGCAGTAAGCACCAGGTATGAGCCTCAGTTATTTTCCGCATAATCAATGGCTGCAGAGTAATCTCTGAGATTGCATTGTGCTGTGCTATCGAAGTGTTGCGCGCTGAATGATATTCCAGGAAGTAGCACATTTCCTGTTAAATCAACTGTGACACAAATATCGGGGATCATTTAACAGATCACAGCGTATTGCTTGTGTTACGGAGACCAGAATGATGGCTTGTTAAATTAACGCTATATAGTCAAACATTTGCAGACAAGGATCACCACTCCTCATTAAGTAGATTCATGACTTTTGAAAGGAATCTTTCCAAATAAACTTTTTTATTCACAGTTTTCTCTAAAGACTCTTCCAGTATGCAGAGAAATCTGGTGGTTCCCATGTGTGACCCAAAGTTAGTGTTTTATTTTTCCCTCCCTGATTTTAATCACAAAAACATTGTGATAGTGTTCTGTGGTAAGACAAAGGATCTCATCCCTTCTTCTCACACTACCTTTATTTTTCATTACTATATTGTTATGTGATTAGAGGAGTTGTTTGTAGTGGATCGCTGCTTGTCCAGTGTCAAACAGGACGGATTGCCCTTGGTGAGCATTTCAAGGGGGAAATCTCTCTTCATTGCACGACCACCTCTAAGATATTTCTTTTTCTATTCCAGTAACTTTACACTAGTTATCCATTCAAGAAACACTTCTAAGACTTCTATGACATCAAAGGTGGAAATTTACAGTAATACTTAATGAGAAATGGAGTATTTTTCAGCCATTTCTATTGTAACAGATTAGTAGAGGTAGTAAATGCATATACAGATTTTGTGACTGAGAGAAAGGGGTGAGAGAAGAAAAAGCTACGATACGCAACACAATGACAAGTAAGAATGTTGTAAAGAGATAGTTGCTATTTGATTTGAAATTCCTTCTAGATTATCATCTTTAAAGTTTAGTTGAAAGAATAAGTAATATTGGGGAAAAAAAAAAAAAAACAAACAAACCACCCCACGCTAAAAAGTAAGCAGTGTTTGGCTAATGGGGTGGAAAAATTGGTGCATGAACATGTATGTTGCAGAGTTTGGGTATTTTGGGCTGGGAGGCAGCTGTAATTTCAGGTGTGAGGCAGGTAGGTAGCACTGTCTGAACAAAGCAAAGGTCTTGTTTCTGTACAAGTATTCCAAGTAAGCTATTGGCATTTCTCATATTGCACTGAGTTCATCATGGCAGAAACCTGAAGAGAAAAACAAACACTCGTTTGCACTGCAGAACCAATAGACATCTGACAGAGTCGAATGAATCACTAGATTAAACCGCAGCAATGTTAATTTAATTGCAGTTAGTGAACCCTTATTGCTAGCAGTAATGCACAGTAGACTTCTGCTTGACTTTTACACCGCAGGATGTATGCAAAGCTAGCAGTTAAGACCTTTTTCATAGTCTTTCTCTTTTTTAAAACTTGCCAACTGAGCAAGTGTGCTCTTGAGTCACTGGGAGAATGAACACAGAGCCCCATGATACCGATTTTACAAAGTTACTTCTCAGAGTACATCTGCACTCTAAATCCAGGAACAGATGGATACTGTTATGGTTATTTAAAAAAGAAGAAAGAAAGGAAGAAAAAAAAAAATCCCCTGCTCTTGTCCATCAGCAATCTCTCTGTTCCCTATGTCAATCTAAACTGCCAGAGAGGTCTTTTCAGTTTTGTGCTTCTCTTTGCAAGCATTCTTCTGAAACAGATACTGAGGCTTTTTTTTTTTTTTTTAATATGTATTAAAATATAGATTTAAATATAACACCAATCGATAGACTTCTCTGTCAATGATAGTGATGTTTGGGCAATAATAATTTTATTAAAACATATATTAGCAATATTGGAGCACAAATACTCCCACTGATATAAATCATGCTTTGCCAGTTTTTATGAAAAATTTTAAAGAAAATCTCCTCCTCCAGTTATTTCAGGGCAGAGCTTTGATTAAAATGGGAAGCAACGGCAACATCCCATGCTTCTCAACCTGTTAGTGAGTTTTCTGGTAGCCATCAGACCAATTTTAAATGACAGCCGCTCCCCACCCCCCAGCCACCCCCAAAGAAACCCCAAAACATTGTGTGAAGAATTTGTCTAATAGTGACATTAATATCAGTATATGACCCTATATAGCTGAGATACTAAGGATTGTTCTAAATACCCATATCTCAGGAAGATAAATTTGAGCTAGAGAAGGTGCATGAAAGGGCTATTTAAATAATCAGGGAATAGAAAGTTTATTTTGACAGAGGCCTTAGTGAAAGGGGGATGCGATTGGCATTTCTTGCCAGCATTATGTTCTTAAGAGAAAAAAATAGCTACAGAGCATATAAACTCTACAACCTGAAGAAATCCGGTTATTGGTAAATAGCCTATCTTCAAACAGTGCTCAAAATGTGAACTCTTACCTTGGGTGATTCTAAGCTTTCACTTACACATTTCTACTTGACAAAAGAAGAAGCAGGCATAAAATGGAGTCCAGTTAATTTAGGATAGAAAATTAAGATGTTTTAAAGCAGCAGATTCTAGAGCAGTTTTCAGACAGAAGTTTGAAATCTCCTTTCCAAATATTTTAATTTTGCGATAAGCTGTGCATGCTAGATTTGATTCCCCAGGATAAGCATTTTAATCTTGAGTTTGTGTGTTCCTAATTAATCATAAGGCAAGTGAAATCAAAACAAAAGGCATCCACAGAGTATTATACTTTCTCTTTTCTGTTTGGACTGTCACAGACAGGAACCCCTGGAGTTTGACGAGGGGCTTTCTGCTGAGGGCCTCCTAGCAAGAGTAAAGACAGAGAAAATTACGCTTAGACACTGCTGTCAGTTCAGTGAATTAAGGATACGAAGCAATTTGTGAAGATGTTCAGAAGTGCAAATTTCTGCCGGTAGGTCAAAAGAGTATGAGCTATCACAGGGTGAGAAATGCAAGAGGAGATCACTCCTAATCATGCAAGTTAGTCTTTTGTTTTAGCCAGGAAATTTGTTTTATTTAAAGAAGTAGGAAGTAAATAATGCACATCTCATTAAATGCATAGCAGTGCAATGCACTGTATAGATGACAACATATTTTTTTTGGTCTAAAATAATGCACTTTCTAAAGTGTTACAGGAAAATAAAAATGTTGAAAGGTAATTTCTTGTAATTCAGATATTAGCATTTTTGGTATTTTGTCATAAGGACTATATAGGATCATGGATTTACAGGATAATTCAGGATCACAGATTTACAGGACAATTCAGGTTGGAAGCAACCATTGGAGGTCTCTACTCCAACCTCCTGTGCAGGCAGGGTCGGCTCTGAGGTCAGACCAGGCTGCCCAGGGCTTGATCCAGTCAGGTCTTGAAAACTTCCAAGGATGGAGCTGGCACAGCCTCGCTGGGCAGCCCACTCCACTGCCCATAGGGAAAAAACTTCTCCATATTTTCGGTCTGAACCCCTTTTGTTTTGACTTAGGCATGTTGTGTCTCACCCTGCTTGGACCACTGCGAAGGTGGTCCCACAGCAGGACTTGCATTTGCCTTTGTTAAATTCCTTGCAGGTTCCTGTGGCCCTCCCCACCAGCCTGACTCTTTCCAAGTGGCAACCCTGCTGTTGGGCACGTGGGCTGGTTCCCCCATTTGCTTTTTCCTGCAAACGTGAGGAGCGTGCCCTCCCTCACTGCCTCCAGGGCACTGCCAAAGATCTTAAGCAGGCCAGGTCCCAGGACAGACCTGGTGGTCCCTCTTGTTACTGTCCTCAAGGTAGGCTGCAGCCCAACAACCATTATCTTCTGAGATGATGAATCATCGAGTTTTGACTCATCGGATGGCTCACCCACTCAGACCATAATGTCACTGCTTGGATACATTAATATTATGGGAGACAGTGTTGAACCCAATACATGGGGAGCTGAAAAATCTAAAGAATCTACCAAATTAGGATTTCCCATTAAAATTGATCTCTCCTTTTAGCATTGTTTATAATCACAACTCTTGTCCTAGCATCACCGCTTGATACATCAACACTGAATAAGAAAATAAAAATCAACATCTCTCGGAAGGCGCGGAGTTATTTTTGTCAGATCCTTCTGGAAGTATGACCAGTACTTTCATTCCAGTGCTTTGGATGTGTTGTGAGTGTGTGATTCTTTTATGTTCCTTATCCGTAAACCGGAACAAGTTGAACCATCACCTACAAGCGTTAAAACATTGTGGAGTGCTTTTTAGAAGGAAATGTATTGATTTTCACTGACCCTTGTTGAAGAAAGGAGACATTTTTCTGTGGCAACATTTACAATTTACTGGACAATACTTTATTTATAGTGTTTCTAAGTCTGATACTTCCTAAAAGGCAGTGAAAAATTACTACTAAAATTTACTGTTGGTTTCTTTATTGAGAAAATCCTAAATTATTTTGGACTTCTAAGTACAGGCAGAACCTTCCCCCCCCCCCAAACAATGAATATTATGAAATAATCCCTTCCAAACCGGCACTACCTTTGTGACTAGATTCTCTGCCTCTTCTTAGACTCTTCCTTTTATTCCCATTAGATGGTTCTTGTGAGGTAATAAACTCCGGTTGCTTCATTCTCCTGATTGGTTTTGGTTGGTTGGTTGTTGGTTTTTTGTTTTTTTGTTTTGTTTTGTTTGTTTGCTTGTTTGGTGTTAATTTCGTGTTTAATTTCTGAATATACAACAGGAAAAGAAGGGTGGCAGTTTGGCTAAACTCAGAATGGAGTAACCAGCCCACTCCAACACTCATAACTCACCTGTTCAAAAACCACTGAAAAACTAAGTTCTGTATTTATTTCTATCTAATCTTTAGCAGAATACGGTTCTCTATCTTGTTTCTAGATTAGTGCAAACCCAAACAGAAGATTTTGCTCTTTCTGTTAGGAGTAAGTATTGTGTGAGAGAAACCAAATTGCCTTTCTGTAGATTTAAACTTTTGGAGAGCAAAGTTTGTTTACTTGTACTCCGATGTGTACTGACGCCTTTCATCATTTCATATGTAGATTATTTTTCTTTATTTTTTTGCTTAAATAAATGGATAATATTGTAGTCTTCGCACCAATAGAAATGGTAAACTTTGACAGAAAGCACAAGAGAAAGGAAAAAGAATGCGAAAGGATCATGAACTTCCTGAACTAGTCACTACAAAGTTAGTGTTCTGGATTTCTTACAAAACCTCAAATGACAAATTTAGCATAATAGTATGGTGGGCGAGGAAGGTGCTTGTTTCTCTGGAAAAAATAACTGTGCGATGTTCAAGTATTATATAGAGGTTAGAGACCATTTTTATTGAACATTAAGCACATCACAGGAGGCTGAAAATGGCTTAGGGGTGATCTTTTCCTCCAAAATTGTAGCTGTTAAATTATACCTTCCAGACCATTATTAAATAGATAAAATAGAAAGAAAACTTATTTGAAAAAGATAGGTAGGAATTTGTGGGAATAGTGTGAATATTGTTCTATAATATGCACACAATTGTTGACAGCATGATTTTCAGATCTTGAGCATACAGTATCACCCAAGGCATAACTGGATTTTTGTGCAAAATTTATATGCATAAACATAACTACTTCTACTTCTGGGTTTATTAAGAATTTAAAAAAAATGCATCCATAACATAACTAAAACAATCAGATAGTATGCAACGAGAAATTAAATAAACTTTCTCTAAAGAAAATAATAGTAATTTTGAAATAGAAACTGCAATCAACATTTGACTTCCCCTCCTACGTTTTGGGGACTTGCAAGAATGTTTTGAAGATTTGGAGGAAAAAAATAAAATTCTGCATAAGGACAATGTTTTGATTCCAGAGAGCCCCTGATGGAAATTCTTCAAAATTCAAGATCTTATAAGGGAATACAAGCCAGGTAAACAGCATAATCATCCCAAAGGAAAGATTTCATAATGAAGGGAAGGACTTGCAGAGGGAATGTTTGTTTAGGTAAAGTAGGTGTGCATTTTTCCTACAAGTGAGATTAGTTTTAACACACAGCTAACAGTTGGGCAGCCATAATCTAGCTTTATCTCAAGCGCATCAGCACAGTATGCCGTTTTTAGCTTATTAAGAATAGACATTGAGCTAACAGTGCACTCAATTTTGTAGTAACATGTGGAGATCTTATCAATGTGTATAAATACCTGGATGCAAAGAGGATGGAGCCAGGCTCTTTTCAGTGGCACCCAGTGGCAATGGGCACAAACTGAAACACAGGAGGTTCCCTCTGAACATCAGGAAACACTGTATCACTGTGGGGATGGCTGAGCACTGGCACAGGTTGCCCAGAGAAGTCACGGAGTCTCCATTCTTGGAGATATTCAAAAGACACCTGGACACAGTCCTGGGCACCAGGCTCTAGGTGGCCCTGCTTGAGCAGGGGGACTGGACAAGATGACCTCCAGAGGTCCCTTCCAATCTCAACCAGTCTGTGATTCTGTAAAGTAAGAACTTTGACAAAAAAACCCACCCACATTTGTTGATCTTAACCTACCTGTAGCTAACTATTTTCTTGGCTTAAAAATGATGCTTGAAAAATGAATACTTATAAGATGTGATGAACAGCAAGATTATTTGGCTGCCCTTAAACTCCAGAATGCAGAGGTTTTATCTTTCCAGAAAAACAAAACTCCACAGAGGTTAGGAGTTGTTTGCTCTTCCTTCCAGGAGCACAGCCTAGAGTTGTAGAGCCCTGTTTTTATGGACAGGAATGTGCTTTTGCCATACAAATATGTTAGAATATACTTCTATAGTTTAAGGGCTTTATGAACTAATTAATTTATACATAGATTCAATATAAGTTTATTATAAGCTTATTCATGTGTATACATGCAAATATGTCGGTCTAGCTTCTCTCTGTGTTTCTGTACTTGCCGACATACTGAATATCAATCCAAAGCAAAACAGCTACAAATATCAAGAAAGTAGGGACTCACAGGAGAACAGAATAGAAAGGATAAGTGTTTTTTATTTTTTTTTAACCCACGTGACTGTGAACATAATACCTAGAAAGAATATACTTGGTGAGATCTCTTTCTTAATAGGTCTATAAAAGTTCTCTGAAGAGTGGATGCAGCAAGTTTTAAAATCTGAATAATTAATTCCTTTGTAATACCCAGATGGCACCTTTATGAGTTTTCAACTACTTTGGTTGGCAAATGTCCTTGTATTAAGGTTAAGGTCTTTTTGTAGCTGCAGATGCTCTTAAATTCTACTGTTCAGAAGCTGAAGTGAGGTAAAGAAAAAGCATCATGACACATTTATTTTGGCAGCCTGATCAAAGCAGGACGGCTGTATTTAGGCAGACAAGTGTATCAAAGTGATGCAGTTTGAAAAGGCTGAGTTAGCATTCCTAAAACTGTGTCCCTGCGATAGGATCTGCACTGGCGCTGGCAGGGTAGAACAGTGTTAGAAAGTGCGTGTCCATCAGGACACAGCTTGAACTGAATATAGTGAGAAATTACGATTCACTGCGACCTTTTGCTGCCTGTATTAATTTCCCTCTAGCCATAACACATCTGTTCATGGTAAGACTGATCCAATGTCCATCCAACTACAGTCCATTTACTTCAGCAAGCCATGGAGCCTATTCATGGGAAGATTTCAAAAAATGACTAAAAACTGAGTTAAGGGTATGAATCTAAGTAGAACAACATAGGAAGCCAAGTCCTCTAGCAGTATTTGAAATGTGGTTTCCTTCTTTCTTCTGCCAAGAGAGCAAAGTCCAGTCTTGTGAGGTATGGAGCATTTCTTAATTATATTTTTTGCTTGCTTATTTGTTTCTCTTTTCCAATAGGGGTAAAGAACATACTTTCAGGACAATGTTAGGGCATGCAAATAATAGAAAAAGTGGATTTAAAATCTGTCATTTATCAGTATGGTTGAAGTTAAGTTTGAAGTCTTTCTCTTGAAAGAATTTTTTTTTAAGTAAATAGATAAAAGCCTCTTCTGAATTTGCTTTTCATTATCTCAGAATCAGTGGGGTTTGTTTATCGTTTTCACTAGATGAGATCCGTGGAATAAAAATATTCTGGATTCTTCTTAAACCAGCTGATTCCAACATATGCACACAGAGTATATAGTCAGGTCTGGGACTTGGATTACAATGAGCCTCTCTTGTGAAATAACCTGCAATTTGGAATAAAGTGGAGTATGCCATATGAGTGGATTGTTTTTCCGTAAGTGTTACGTAGAAGTCAGTGGGTAAAGCACTGCAAATACCCACTGGCCTCTTGTTTCTTCTATTCTAATGGAGCAACAGTGGAGATTTACAAGGGCCTAAGTGGTTAGTCTGCCTTTTCCCTGCAAAAGGACTCCTTAGAAATTATTTAAACAGTATTTCCTGCTGAGTCAGTGAGCTTGGCTTCTTAGTGCCACTACAAGCAGGCAAGGAAGAAAACAGTATGGAGAGAAGGAAAGTGAGAGTCTGGGGAAGAAAATGAGGAGGACTGGAACAGTCTGAATGTTTCCTGTACCTTTCTGTACTCAAGTAGAAGTTCAGTTAAAGAGTTAGTTATGAGCTACTGAGAGTCATGACACGTATTGTATGCAGTTTTCTGATTTACAGGTATTGATGTGTGTTTCTTTAAAAATAGCACTGCAGTTATATGTAAATAATAACATTATTTAAAAAATACTTTTAACTGCAGTTAAAAATAACACTTTAAAAACAACACAGAACACCTTTCTTGGTTAAAGAATTTCTTAGCCAATAGGCTAGATTACTGCCTATCCTCAACTTTCGCCCTGAGGCATAAAGGGACATAATTTTCATATTCTCCTGTGCCCCCAAACTATGTGTACTACTCTGGTCATAGAAGAATTCTTCTCTACATGTCCTTCTGTACATAGAGCAGAAGAGCTGGGAAGGAGTAATGGGCTGATACAGCACTAGGCTTGTTTCCTTCTCCTCCATCACCTGCTAACACATATGCCACACCAGAGGCACTAAGATGAGAGACTCTGTGTTTTGGGGTAGAGACCCAGAAATGCTGCAGATAAGTCCATAAGTCCTGGGCCTGTACTCTTGCTCTCAATAAAGGGTCTTTGTCCAATGTAAAGTAATGCAGGAGGACTAGCATGCCGCACTTACCCTCTTGCTTTTCCTGCCATTGGGCTGTATGGCACCCACTTCTTCTGGCCTTCCCCCAAGGTCCCCACCATCTCTCATCCCCATTCTTCAGTTTTCCCTTCTGCACTTTCCCTGGCTTTACTCATCAAACCCAGATTCAGAAGCAATTCTGTTGGGAGCAGGTACAACAGAGCGAAGAGGACGTGCAGACAATATACTGCAGCAGATAAAGGGAGCAGCTGGTCTCAGCTGAAGTGAGAGCTCCTAGACAGTGGCTGCCACTGAGTCACTATTTGTTTTAGTATTAAGAACTTAGTATTTAGAATTTTAGTATTAAGAACTTTAGTATTTAGAATTAGGCCCTGTAACAAACAGGTTGCCCAGGGAAGCTGTGGATGCCCCCTCCCTGGCAGTGTTCCAGGCCAGGCTGGATGGGGCTTTGAGCAACCTGGTCTGGTGGAAGGTGTCCCTGCCCATGCCAGGGGGATTGGAACTAGGTGGTCTTTAAGTCCCCTTCCAACCCAAGCTATTGATTCTACAGTTCTATAAATTGGACTGATAGACAAGCCACAGCTTGAGCTGCATGATTTGTAAGGTTCAGTGCACAGTGCTCAAAACAAAGGCCCGAGGAACTTTTTTTTTTTTTTAGTCAGAGATGACCAGTTCTTTACAATATACAGAAAAACTACCGAAACTCAAATATTTTAATAGTATGCGAGCATCTTCTATTCCAAACAGTTAGATAACTACACTTGAAAAAGTACTGACAATTACAACTCCTCGTGTCCTTCCTTTGCACCATTATTATAACATCCAACTCTGCCTCCATTCTTTTCTTGAAAATTTATTTTATTGATAAAGTTCAATATTTTTTAGGGAAGCCTGTAAAAGAGTTAAATAGGAAAGCAGTCTTATTTACAAGGTATATTAAATGCTCCCAGGGTTGTCCTGACTCTTGATTTCATCTGAAGAGATACCAAGTGTGTGAGTTTCCATATCAATGGTTTCTTGCCTTTTCAAGCTCTAAATAGCTTAAGGCTCACTAATTATACTGGTTCAGAAACCACCTCACCAGCAGTACGCATCTGAACATATTTCAGGTGGTCAGCACAGAAGAACTAGGTCAGAGACCTCTAGGGATTTAATCAAAAGGTTAGCAAGCCTAGCAGTGCACCTTAAGCACCAACCACTGAGGCTAAGGCTAATGAGACCTCATTTAAATAGTTTTTCAGAGAAGCAGAAAAAACTACCTTCTTTTGAGAAATGATATCTTACTCTGATGTTTCTATCACACATCTAGTAGTAGATTCTTGTTTTATTTTCTTCACAAATTTTCTTCTTTATTTGGCAGGATATTAGATTAATAAACTTACCTAAAATATGCTGCCATTAGCACAGCAAACACTACTTTCCTGGGACATTAATTAAAAAAAAAATTTCTTCCACAGCTCATACTTTTTCTTTAAAATGGAGTCTTTTAGATCTATCACATTAATATTAGCTACTAAAGAAAACAATAACATACCGTCTTTTCTTTTCCAAAACAATGTATTCCTTGATTAAGAGCATGCAAAGAATAATCTGAGTAAAGACTGAATAAAGTATATTATCTATGATGTTAAAACAATAACATTTTATACATTTCATTATTGAGATTGTTAAGTGAAAGGACTAATTGCTGTTTATCAAAATTAATAACGTACATGGAACAACAGTAAATGTATTGAATTAACATAATTTTGTATATAAAATGTTAAGTATTGATTGGTCTTCATTTTAAATATCACAAGCAGACCTACCGCATAACTGTTCTTTAAAATAATCCCACTGAAGCTAGTCCTTCAGTGCTTTAGTGCTGAGAGGTCTTTCATCAAAACCTAGAGGTGCAAAAATATCAGCCCAGCATGCCTTCAGTACTTACATCACCTGAAAATTATTTCCTGTGTGTGTTCTTTCTAATTCAAAGTGCCTATGTTCAACTCACATTCCAATTTTAAATGTACTTTGATTTAATTTCCTTTGGCATAAGAAAGAATCAGCAGAGAAACTAAACAGTTAAATCCACAGTATTCAAATAAGAACCCCCCCCAAAAAAACCCTAAAAAAAACCCAACCCCACAACACAAAAGTAGTAAGCTGTACCTTCCTGCACAGACTTTGTGTCATTCTGAATTTGTTTTGATTTGCATTGTGTCCTTTCATGTACAAGAAGGCAAGAATGAGAAGGGATGTGAAACAATGAAATTTCCTTTAAAGAGTGATCATTTAATAAAAGCCTGGGAATATAATATTAAAATAGTAAAATTAACTGCACCACTACACTTGAACTACATTTAACAGCATTATGTTCCCCAAAGGTACGTGGTGTATGTGTTGTGCTCAGTCAGTTTCTGATTTATAGACAGAAAATCCTCTTGACTACCAAATCAGGCATAATACTTTTTTGTTTCACATTGTATTACTCTCAGTGTGATATGATGGAAAATTCTAATTCACTAAAGAGATTTTACTGTAACACCCTACATATATCAAAAAGCTCTTTCAAAAAAACCCCCAAAAACAAACCACATTCAAGATACTCTGAATTTTATGTGGTAGCTTTATATCATTCATTTTCTTAAATGACCTCCCTAGAGATTTTCATTGTATTCCAGTAAGTGGAGTATTGAAGGGATTGTATTATTAGCTGTCACTTAAAAATAAGAATACAAGGATTTCTCAAGAAAATTATTGTGACTTTCTCTTCTTTTTCAAGAAGCTTAAAAACTAGAAGCAGAATACAGGGATATAATGTATTATATCTCTAGGAAAACACTATGATTTGTATGAAATGCCAGGAGATGCAGCATTATTTTGGCAAAGTTGATTACACGGGAAACAAATCTCATCAAAGACCCCCTTTGGCATGGGTAAATTTAGTTAGATCGGGCCCGTTGATCTTTGCCAAGTGCTGTCTTGAATTATTCCATACTAAAATGCTGTATGCACATTACTAAAAGCCATGGTCCCTTTTATATTGATTATTCTAACCCATAGAGTTACAAATGAATTCTCAATTTTTATGAAGACATGGTTCAGTTCACAGTGGCCAGCAATTCAGGGGCTATTGCGTTTGATTACTAGTCCTTTACTCAGTACTGCTCAAAGCAAGGATTAAGCTTTATAAAGATCTATACGGATCCATGCCTAGAATTCCATCTATCTGAGGATCCGACCTCTGTCTAACTCAGTCCTTCTCTTCTGTAGGGTAACTAATGGAAATAGGTCTAACTGGAGTTCGATCAGTAGGAATTCTACCAAGATAGGTGTGCAAATACAAGACTAATTATTTGTCTGATTCAAGCAGCGAACACCTCATTTACTCTGCAGCTACCCCTACAACTCTAGCAACCTCTAAGTGCAGAGAGGAACAAATGCCCAGCATTTAACTGTTTTAACTGGTATAGAAAACTGTAACATTTTTGTGTTAGATTATATAAGGTTTCTCCCTCCTAAAATACAGGCTTTTGTGAGGACAAAGAGTAAAAATAAGGAAGACATTATAAACACCTAGATGAATTACCTCTGTGCAAGATGAACAAGATTTTAGAGTAAATTTTCACACATCCTCTTTATTACAAGACAGGCACACACATACATTGTCCAAAACACTAAAAAAAATGAAGTTGTGGATTAAAAAGTGTTGAATTTCACAATGACTGTGTTACATAAATACATTTCCATTGATGAACTGTAAACATGAGCAGAAATCAATGATGAAGCAAATACTATTTCTTCATATGTCAGAAGGAATGGATTTACATTTTGGTTCAGCATTTAAACTGTTACAGTGGATGGAGAATGCCTGGCAATTTATATTAAAAATATGAGACATGTTTTTCATAGATAATCACATCGAATGGTAAGACAAATATATACAGATTCTCAAATAACCTTTGTTTGGAACTCAGAGACTAGAACATTTCATGATATTGCTGCCATACATCAGAATGAATCAATACAAACCAAGAATAAGTTTCTCAGGTGAAACAAACATCAGAAAACACGTTCTGTCCTTATCGATTCCAACAATCTACCAGCAATCTAATGATGTTATAAGTTTTATACAATATCATGTTCCACAGCAAGGCATACGGTAAGGAGCTTTTCATTCTGTCTCTAGAATACTGTCTCCTGGGTTCTAGTTAAATAAGACTGAGCTCTGCAAGCAATGAATTCCAAGGGTTCATAAGAAGGTTGTGTTTCACAATTTAATTCGATCACAGTTGTTTCCATTTTTTCTTTAATTTATGATCTATATAATTTCAACTGAATAGCAAAAAGCCTCTCATATTCATAATCCTGAAGGAAAGCCCCTTTTGAAATGATGGTTGCAAATATTGCATATTGGAGCAAATATAATCAAAATGAAAGGATAATATTTATTAAAGGTACATTACTTTGATAAATGACAGATAGTCATTTTGGGAAGTACAGTTAAGTAATGAAAACAGAACAAACGCTCAGAAGCATGATATACTGGAATCACGAGGCCTCCCTAACATTGTTATGCACTTCAGCCTTTACTAGTAAATCTCTGCTGAAAAGCGAAGGAAGAGGGTCAGGGGTTGCTTCTGTAAAGAACATAAAGCATAATAATCAGACACTTTGGAGTCAATAAAATGTTAACATGACATGTTAAGTAGCAAAGAAAAAATAAGTGAATAAAGTACTTGCTTCAAAGGTAGGATAATACATAAAAATAGTCTGAGTATTTTAGATATAAGGGCAAAAGCAGGTTTTATTTGTCGGAACTTCTGTGTGAACAAAATACCTCTGATCTTAGCCCTACTTTTAGCGTTTGAATGGCAACTAAGTTTGATAGAGGAGGAAGACTATATTTTGTCCAAAAGGCAGGTCCCATTCCGTTTGGACTGGCTGACAAATTAACAGATACTAGCTGCAGGCTGCCTACAAGCACGGACTGACTCCTGGGCAGCCAACATCTTCAAAATGGTAAATAGAAAACACAGGGGAGAGCTGAAATACTACAGTGTGCAAGGAAGATTGTGGGAAAACTGATGATGGTGCATTACACTGCGGACAGTACAGAGATCACAAGAAGTGAGAGCACCAAGACGTGGCAACGTGAGCGCTGGGAGAGAAGGCCAGGAACAGCTCCTTAGGAAACCAGGCTTCGCTGATCTGGCTGGTCAGGAAACTAGTTGTTCTCATGCCACGCGCTGTACTAGTCATATATTATTCATCGCTGATGACACTGCACAATTTGAAAGAAAGCTACATTTGTTATTGTTGTATAGAAAATAACTTTCCCATTCTCAATTTTAGGGACATATATATAACCAGAGGCATTATGTTACTCTCTCCTGTGATGCAGGTAAATAGACAAAATATCAAGAATTGACCTCATGATGAAACTGTTGGTTTCCTGTCATTTGAGAAATGCTTTCAGTAAAGTAGTTTCTTACTGGGAAATAAGTACATTTTCCTAAAATACCTCCAGTATATAAAACTGCTTTGCCACAGGACAGCAGCAGTTACGCAGAAAGCTCTCTCACTTGAATGCACTAGAGATTCAGGTGTCCCCACACGTGCTTTTCATTCAAGCACGTGGACTATCACTGAGTTTCTTCCCCTTGTTGATGTATTTACAGACCTTGGCAGGCCTACCAAAAAATTTCTGGCTCATACCACCGTATTCTTCTAGCTGAAGGATGAAAGGTGGTGATGGGATTGTCACTACTGTTACCCTTCTTACCTCTCAAGCTCGCTGCAAAGTCCAGGAATACTGAAAATCTCTGTGTGAGCAGGTTTTTAAAACACACTGACTGCAGAACTGAGTCAGTAATGGCAGTGCGGAAAATCAAGGTAAGGCAGACACTCCAGTTGGCCTAAGTGAGCATCGCTGCCCTAGCATATTGCATACAACGTATACGCTCTACCCACAACAGAAGCCATCTGTCGGGATGGCTTAGTGCCTACACACAGCCGATACGATCTTTGTCCCTGCAGTATGGGTGCCAACAACAATAGACTTGCTTCAGGAACCACTGCAACCCTGTGAATAACCCCTCATCATGCAGGAAGCCCTTCTCTCTGTTGGCAATGAAGTATTAGTACCACATGTATCTTTTCAGTTGTTAACACCTGCTAATTAGCAGTAGTCATATTCTGAGCCTCATTTGTCAGATTGCATCTTGGCTAAGCGCTCAGCACAGTCAGAAATAGAACTGTTAGAAATAATATAAAATCATAGGGCCTCTGGAGCAGAAATTGTCTTTTTAAGAGCATCGTATTGCAGTTGGCTCAAAGTAAGCTTTTGGGTGTTAATGTAATGGAAACTAAACATGATTTTCTTTTCCTGTGAGAAGAAACCTTTGAATATGAAGTTCAAACCCCATGAAAAACATACTAGTAATGAAAAATTGTCAGTTTCATTTATATTGCCTTAGTCTGAAAGGGGGCAAGAGCCAGTAAAGGAAATAAGCCCTGACAGTAGGACCCTAGGCTTTGAAGCTTCAGTTGCAGACAAAAGTCCGATGCAAAAAAAAGTAGAAAAACAAAAAAAGTCAGTGGCATAGTAAAGAAGCTGCATCCTTTACATGAAGAAAATCCTACTATTGAGCATTCTTCTTCAAATGGATGTGGAGAATTATCAATTAACTACCTCTGCTAAGCAATGGACAACCTACTTGATTGCCTTGAGTGCCCGCCTGTCTTGATGAGTAGCAGTAATGTTGGATTTCTGTGGTAGATTTGCTTTTAGGCTCTCTCTGAAAGTCCCAGCAACACATGCGCATACATGATCCTCATTTGCAGTCCTGTTTGCATTTCAGCACCTTGCTTCTCACTTCATGCATCACAGATGAGGACTAGATGGGCAAGGTCAAAGAAGAGGCAGCTGCAACTTAACTTTAGTAAAAGAGGTTTTTTTACACAAAGTATTTGAAGGAAATTTTCTGTCTTCTTTCAGTACAGAGCTCAGTCATGTTCCCTGTTGGTCAGTGTTCACATTTTCTTTTCCATTTCTGTTTTAATGGTCATGCTTGGGTCCTACTCTCCTTTCTGCTGGGGTAAAGCTTATATTTTAAGGGTCTAAAATTCTTCCCAAACCCTCTCTTGTCGGTACATATTCGTCTTTTTGTGTTAATTACCAGTAGAGTAGTGATGTCTTCTAAACTGTATTTCATGGCACTTTAAAAACTAGTTCTGATCACTAAGATGTCATAATGAGATGTATTTTACTTGCCCTTACTTATCACTATTCATTTAGATGCAAAAATCCACTCTAACTGCCCAAGTAATACTGGAGACCTGACTTGAAGAATGCATTTGAACAATGCAGGAGGTTCTAGGTCATGTCTATAGCTCTTCCTTGCTCGTATAAACATCAGATGCAGTAGCAAAGTCAGATTTTAGCTGGTCAATTAACCTTGTTCCCAAATGCAACAGTGGGAAGAAATTAAACATCACTTCTTGAAACAGTTCTACATATTCTTAATATAAACTGGTATGACAGTGTCTCTCTCCCTGTCTATTTGATTTTTCCACTTTGCGCAAGAGACCAAAGGATACAGAGGGAAAAGTAACAGATGCCAGAGGGACAGTGAGCAAGACTGTGCTGGGATGATGATCTTGAACCAGTTCTTTCCTGTGCTGACATCTAGCATCTCTGCTCCTAGCTGAGACAGCCAGCACACTTTTGGGCCAGGAAAATTTTAGAATTTATAATGAAGCAGGTAACTATGAGGAGAAGTATGTTGCACCGTGATCAGTTTATAGCATTCTGGAATATCATTATGTGATGAAGTACCTGTTCAAGTCTGACTCCCATGGGATAAAGGAACTGGAAGTCTGGCTTTCGTACAAAATGCATTAGGTAATGTTATCTATAGTGAGTGGGGAAAATAGAGCTTATGTAGGTGTTTATTAAACTCTGGAATGTATATATCAAAATCTCTTCTTCCATACGCATGGATCAATTTTAGCAAAGTGGCTAATCATCCCTTGCTGACTTACGTCTCCTTCTGTTCAATATTGTTGATAATATGAATCAAATAGAAACTTCCTAGTTCATGTCTGTCACATGGAGAGACTTTCATTCTTGCAATTAAATCAGCCGCATATTCATGACACACTTTTACTTCAAAATAGATGTGGATTTGAAAACTGGGACTAAAATCCTAGCATATTCTAGAAACTCGGGGCTCTGGATGTGCAGTATAGGGATTAGAGTTCAAGTGAAACATTCCATTTGCTACACAGAAGGTAAGAGTTGCATAATAAGTACATTTAGGGCCATTTGAAAAGAAGGAATGAAATCAGATTCCTATTTAACAGTAGACTCTCCCAAGAGCTCTAAGCAGTACTCCATTACTCATTTAGAGAAGCAATGAAAACATTAATTGACCTCTTGATTAGTATTTAAATAATAAATTCCACAGTGGATTAATGCACTGGCCTTTTACCTCAAAGACATAGTTTAAAAATGACTTGACAAAAAAATCAATTTAATTACATGATACTAAAATTGCAAGTGCCAATAGGTGAGAGTTTCCATGCACAAAAGGCCACACATCACATAATCATGCCAAATTGGAATTTATTCAGTGCTTTCTCTTTTTTTTTTTTTTTTTTTTATTTTTTAATGAATGCATGCATGGTGTGTGTTGAAAGAAAGCAGGCTGCCACCTGCCACAGAAATATCCCACAGAGCAGCTCCCATCCTTGTGAACTAAAATATTTGGTTTAAATGCTGGAAACCTGAAAACTGACACAGTTCCATTATCACATTCAGCTAATTAAAATAGATGCATTCTGGAAAGAAATGTGAAATGTTTGCTGTAAAGGGTATATTTAGTAGAATCATTGCACACATAGATTTGTGGAGAATAAATTCAGATTTTGTTTTTATAGAAGATCTTTAAATGCAAACTTGGTGTTGGCCAAGTTATTGGAGTCTGGAGGTACTTGTTTCTATTATATTAAATCAGTTAATGCGAGGCTTTTCTTATGACTTTGACAGCTGGGAAATATCATAAAGTCCTCTTAGTAGGCTTCTACTCTAAGGAGTGAAAGTCTCATGAGGTCATCTATTCCTTTGAGTTTTATCTTACTTAGTCTGAAACTCCGTGAAAACAGCTGGCCAAAACAGATCAGGAGAAGAGTCTGAGTCCACATTTGGGCAGGTCCCAGAAGAAAACTCCTTAGGGCAGGCTCTGACATTTAACATTTCTGATTAATACATCTAGATGCATGCTATGTTTTGGGGAAATTAGTTGTGAACCCTCATACTGTGACTGTGATCCTGTTTTTGACTTACAACATCCTTAAAAGTAGCATTCATTAGATAAGCGGGATAAATCTTCAGCATTAGGCATCCTGAGGCATCAGCTGGAATTGAAGCGTTACTGGCAGGTTGCAGGAAAACGGAGATATATTCAAAAGGCAAATGCAAAAACTTGTTTTATTTTTATTTTTTCCAACTTTTCAACAACTGAGTGTTCCGTGGTGCCAACTAAAGGTCACTCCCATTGAGAAAATCTATGCAGAAGAAACAAGCATTTTGTTTAAAAAACCGATTCAAATGGCTGGCTCATTTCTATTCCAGAACAACTGTGCAAAGCTTGCATTTGCAGGAATTTCTCTAGCACATATTTTGGTGGGGTTTTTTTGTTTGTCTCTGCATATGTTCTCGACTTTTGGATCATATAAAAAGGGCAGTGAGATTCTGTTAAAATTCAAGAGCTATCTAGCTGTAATAGGAAAAAAATGAGATTACATCAATTTGATCAGTCTTTTCTAAGTTGTTTTGCTTTACCAGCTTTGTGTGATGAATGTACAAATTTTGCCTCCTACTAAAAACCCTGTTGAAAAATATAATTGTTATAGATTTTCACATATTAAAAAAAATTGGTTCAGGCAGCTGGATACATATTGTGGCAGAGAGACTACATGGTATTTCTCTTTGTAATCTTAATTTTCTCTTCCCCTCTTGCTATTCATAATTAGTTGTCTCAAATATTAGAAAATCTGTAGGTCCAGAATCATAAATTTTTCCACTTTGTAAAACATCTAAGGGAGCTTTATTATGGTACCATTTCACTACACTTGCAGCACCATTTTATATCTTCTTCACACTTTGAAAGTCTTGCTAAGAACCTTGGACAACTTTGGACTACTGAGAAACTATGCACTTTTTCTATGCTGTTTCATCCTATAAAATGTGCATTTCAGAAAAAGCTTTCATAAGGCCATGGAAGCAAGGCATTTATGTAAGTTATTTTTTTTTAAATGTATTTCAAAGTAAACAAGAGAAGGTCTGTTTTGAAAAAACGGATCTCATTTTTTCACAATGTTGCCTGTTTTGCATAAAGTGCTTTTAGATGGAAAAGCTTAATACTGAATTGTTTATTAAGTTTTGTAACTAACCTATTTTTGTGCTTCATCACAAATCCTTCCTAGGGCTCTGTATGTCATAGCAGTTTGTTCACTGACATATTCTTTGCGTTGACCCACAAGACATAATATAGCCATGAAAGCTACACCTGCTTTATAATAAGAGTCACTTTACTCATGAGAATGACTTACAGCTACAATGTAGGAATTAGTGTTGAAGTGCTGTATTTTAATTCTATTCAATTGACGCTTCTTGACATTAAGTATTTATTCAAGTGGCAGGTGTCCTGTAATTTAGGAGGGTGATGGGTGGATTCCACTCGAACAAGTTCAAAAAATCATAGGCAAACTGTAATTGCAAGTTATGTAGGTGCACGGCTATGAATGTCTTGAAAAAAATCTTAATAGGTAAAAGGATTTTGTACTGGAGTTTTGAAAACATGGCTAGTCAGAAAATGTGACAGCTGAAGGCCCAGTCAGCAAAAGACCAATTCCCATATACAACTTCATCATCTAAATAGAATGGATCCATTCACACAGATAAGCATCTTGCTCGTTTGGAAAGGGTTTTCTGGGCTTGACTGGAAATGCACTGATAAATTATCTGTTGATGTCAGTCATAATTGTCTCAGACCCACAGTCTTTTAGAAAACTAGAAAATTACATCATCAACACCTGCCTAGGTGCTATTTATGTTAGGCTTACTAGATCTTATATCAACAAAAAATACCACTTAAATAATTTTAGTGATAATTTTTACAAACTTGCTAAGTCCCTTCATGTGTTTCAGAACCTGTGAGAGAGATTATTCACAATGCAAGTGTTCATTTTTGACAGAGGCAACAAAACAGAGCTCATCACCTGTAGAAACGCAATCGGCTTTGGAAGCAGTAATCATCACGACACATTTGAAAAGCAGTGTAATGTGTTTTGGCAGCACATAAATGAATAGCAATCAAAACCAATGCTGTTCTGTTTGATCTCTTACCAAATGATTCAGCGTTGTGGCTTAAAAGTCATACAGGTGTTCTGAGATTAAAACAGGACTACACTTTTCTTAAAGGAAAAGAAAATATTTGGGTCGTTTGGCTTATGGGATAAAAATTGACTGGAAAAAATTCTAATGTATTTCTGGACCTTGGTTCAGAATCAAAGGCAACAATTATAACTAGCCTTTATGGCTCAGCTAATTCATTTTGGAAATTAGTATGTATTATCAAATCACTTTACATGGGATAATCTGGTAGGAAATACAGTCTCCATTTTAAAGAGCTAAGAAGAGAAATGCTATGCTGAATTCATTTGGTCATAAATAAAAGCAGAGGTTGTAACAGGATAAATTACACAAAATTCTCAGTGCTGCAGCTTGCATAGCACCTCTGCAGCAAAACCAGTATTCTATAATAGTAATGTATATAATTTCAAATTGTCTACAAAAGGTCTGCAGGTAAAATGATAGGGGTTTATATGTGTATGGTGCCTTTCCTTCATCGGTATTCGATGTCTATCTTTTTTGACAGATCTTTGAACATTCTTACATTCTTCTGTAGCACAGTAACACCAAAACATCTTGAAAAAATGATTTATTTTGCTGTTAAGCCTTCTCTGGGAAATTACAAATGCTAAGTATTCAGTCCACTGATGTCAACAGGATTTTTCCATTGATTTCAATGAGCCTAGCATCCCAGCTGTCATTCTGAACAGCTCTTCTGTGTTCGAATTGCAAAGCGAATCATCCCATATGCTTAATGATTATAATTTTATAATAAAAATATAATTATAGTTCCATTAAATGCTTATCTCTATAGCTTATATATGACCCAGTCTCCCAGTTGTAGCTTTAGAAGGTAGACGAGTGGAAAAAATGTCTCCAGTTTAAAAGCTTATTTTAGAACCTGAAACAGATAGAAATCCTGATAAACTGTCCTTTTGTGGCCATTCACTCTGCCTCTTATAGCTTCTATAGTTTGAGATTTTAGATGCAAACCTAGAGGATGGAAGGAGTCCTATATTTTTCTTTTTTAATGTTTATTAATATCAGAAGATATTGAAAAAATGGATTCAGGAGAGTGTCAAACAGGTGGTTCTGTGTTTGTCACTGGAAGACTACTGACAAGCTTAGTTTGTTTTAGCTGAATTATTAATTATTAATTAAATCAAGGAGAAATTTGATCACAGTGTGTTACGATGCTCATGAAACAGCCTTTGGTGCAGAATGTGGCTGCACGTCACAGAACAATGAATGGCAGTTAAACCCAGGTATTTCATTGCCAAAGTAGCAACATATTTTAACATAATGGCCAAATCAGCACTGAATTCTAGATCATTCCGTGTCTTCAAATGCTTGAAACACTAGGCCATGACAGTGCAGTTCATTCAGCAATGCAGGTTATTAAGCACATATGGCATAAAAAGGCATAAAATTGTATGGCTGTTTTAGGTAACAGATGATTTCATGGTCTTCAGGCTTAAAATCTAGTCGGTGTTCCCATGCTCATGTTAAGTCTTAGTGACCTAGACCGTGCCAGGATAATCCACAGCCAGCTTCCACCTGCCTTGTACTTTCCTGCAGAATGCCATGCAGTCTGCTAAAGGGGCAGGGATACTCAGGGAGGTACCTATTCCTAAAGCTTTACGTTAGTCTCATAGTTTGCTGGTGGTGACAACTGAACCTGCCTGAACTGGCTGGACTTCCTCATCCATCTTCAGCTAGCGCCTTTGGTCTTCCCTCTCTTTTCCTTGCATCACCTTGCAGGCGGGTACGAAGGGTATGGCCCCAGCGAGCTGCTGGCTCAGCTGCTCCTGCAGATGCTCCCGAGTCAATGAGTGATGGAGATGTGCAAGTCACTGCTTCCGCTCACATCATGCATTTTCACTGAGCAGGTTAGAGAGCACCTGTATAGAACCTGACTTCCAGCAGGGAGGTGTTAGGCAGTGACTCGTGGATAAATCTTCTTCAGTTGACACAGCTTCAGCTGAAAGAAGATCTGTGAATAACGCAAGCTGGATGAAAACCACTATGTCAGTTAAACTAATTTACCACCCCTCCCAAAGCAAATTATTTACGTTTTTACTTTATCCTCCTGTATCGTACAGTGGCCTGATGTATGTAGACGTTTTGTGCACTCTGAAATATGTAAAGTACAGTATAGTACCACATCCAATAATCAAAATTAATGAGACACTTCTGCGAGTGTACAGTAAGATCAATACACTGTATTTGTGAATAAATATGTTCAGGAATCAACCAAGTGAAGAACATCCACGTTTCATGCTTATAAAGGCAGCAGTTCCCAAGGGACAGAAAAAATTATCTGTTCATCATCATAGCCAGGCAGCACAAAAACTACACCTTTTTTCAGCTGTACTTTGGTTATTTTCTTCTCAACTTTCCCAGCATACTTGACAGAATGAAAACGCTTCATGAATCATCTCTCTGAATGTAAATGTAAATGCATGTGACCATAAATAGATGTGAAAATGAATTTGCACTGTATATATGCATGCTAATTTTTCCAAGCTACAAATTTGCCATCTTTTAGATAGATAAATGATTTAATTTCTCTCCTCGGCATTCTTTTTAAAGATTGCCTTTTGTACCCTTGAAAACAGTTTTTCATACGGTATAACAAATTGTCTTTAAGATTTATTTTTTGTTTAAACTTACAGCCAGCTTAGTATTTCTGAATTTTAAGGAAATTCTAATTTTCTAATTCTGAACCCATAATACTAAATTTGTAACTGAAAATACATGAAATATTTTGATATATATATATTTTAAATAAGATCTATTAAGGAAGAAGAGCTTGTACTTTTTAAAAATCAACATCTAGGATATGACTTGAATATAAACTTTCTCAGGTCTAAGTAATATAAGCATCAGCAAAAGCTAGCCAAATGTGTGTTACTGCTTGATTGAGACAAGACAGCCAGAGATGTCAATTTTTGAAAAATACATCTGTTTTCCAGTCTGTGAACCCGTAGCTTTGTTTAACCAGACTTTATCCATTTGCCGCCCAGAATGCATTGCCCCTGATGATAAAACTCCAGTACACTGCAATATAAATTGTGAATTTTCTTGAGTTAACTAAGTTGCTGTGCTCTTCTGAAAAATTTGCAACATACTGCGTTGCCCTTCATGCAGCCATAGCTGCTCTGAGGCGCAGGAGGAGGGGTGAGCCCTCTGACTGTGGCATCACCAGCGCCCTGATGTTAGCAGCACTGATGGACGTTTGATGGCTAGGACATTTGATGGCTAGGACATTTGATGGCTAGGACAGGCTGGAGTCACTGCCTCGCACGGGAGCATGTCAGACTCTTGTACCTCTGAGAGACAAGGGCAGCCCCTGGGTTCCAAAGTCATTTTGAGGGGGAAGCCGCTATCACCATGGACACAAAGTGCCATTATTCACCTAACTCAGTACTGGAGGCAGTGTGCCTGCCAAGTTTGGAATTTTACATCCTCACATGACAAACTATTTTTTTCCTTTTTTTTTTTTTCCCCCCCCCTCGTTACTATATTACTTGTTAGAAAAAGAATGGTGCCTTTACTAAGCATCTTGGCAGGAGAGTAAAAAGGATTTGGAGATGTTGGGAGAGGTGTAGCTCAGAGCGCAGGGCAGTGAGTCCCTAATCTCTAGTGGAACTTGAAGTGCGAGGAACAAAACAGTTTCCTGGTGATGGCTAACTGGGAGGTGCTGTTGATTCTCTTGAGGGACAAGAATCCTTCCAGAGGGATCTGGATAGACAGGAGCATTGAGCAACGATTAATGGGATGAAATTCAACAAGTCCAAATGTATTTTTCACGTATGACAGGGTATGCTGGGCACAAGTATAAATTGGGAGAGGAGTAGCTGGAGAGCAGCCCTGCAGAAAGGGATCTGAGGGTGCTGGCTGCCAGCAGGTTCCATACGAGTCAGCAGTGTGCTCTGGCAGCCCAGAAGGCAAACTGCATCCTGGGGTGCAGCAAACACAGCGTAACCAGCGGTCAAAGGAGGTGATCATCTCGCTGTGTTCAGTGTTGGTGTGGCCTCACCTCAAGCACTGGGTGCAGTTCTGAGCCCCACAATTTAAGAAGGATGTGAAGGTCCCCTTGGTTATGTCCAGAGGAGGGCAACAAAGGTGGTGCAAGGGCTAGAAGGAATGTCCTATGAGGAGCAACAGAGGACTTCAGGCTTCGCTAGTTGGGAGCAAAGGAGGCCGAGGTGTGACCTCTTGCTCCCTACAGCTTTCTGCAGAGGGGAAGGGGGGAGGGAGGTGCTGACCTCTTCTCCCTGGGATCCAGTGACAGGACATGTGGGAATGGTTCAAAGCTGCACCAGGGGAGGTTCAGACTGGGCATTAGGAAGCATTTCTTTGCAGAGAGGGTGGTCAAACACTGGACAGCCTTCCTGGAGAGGTGGCTGATGCCTCAAGCCTGTCAGTGTTTAAGAGGCATTTGGACAATTCCTGTAATAACGTGCTGTAACTTTTGGTCAGCCCTGAAGTAGTCAGGCAGTGGGACTAGATGGTCACTGTAGGTCCCTTCCAACTGAAATACTCTATTCTGCTTTATTCTTACAGGAAGTCAAGTAAAGATAGATCGATCTGCTAGATATTACTTCTATTTGTGTGATAATATACATATTTCAAATAGAACAGATGCAAGCATTAAGACATTAGAATTTAATAATTAAAAATATGGTGTTATTTCAGTTCTGGTAAAACCATTCAGACTGGATGAAATAAAGATTAAACAAGCATGAGACTATATAAAAATTGCTTATTTTAAGGTGGAATGTAACAATACACAAGTATTTCTAGATAACAGATTTAGAAGGAATAGTTGCTTGAAAATATTAGACCATGGTTCCCAAGCTGCCCTAGCTGCCTAAATATATATACACCTGTAGCTCAGAATAAAAGGAAATAGTGACTTAAAAAAAAAAGAATTTAAAAAAATTGTTTACTACAAAGTCACTTTTATAATCTCTGATCAGTCCTAGAGGCCTGATCTTGGACTAGGCAGGCTGTGTTTGATAAGAATACAGAAGCTCTTATATTTTTGAAACATTAGAAATTATTTAGGCTTGGTGTGCAAAGGGGCTAGGAAAGAATTCTTACTTTTTCCAGTTATGGAATTTTATCTTAAAAATTATAGCTGCTCTGGGTTGCAAGCTGGGCAAGATTTAGACTATTACCTAAAGAATTCAGATGTAACAGGCAAATGAATATGGAAAATTAACTTTTTAAGTGCTCCTGCAAAAATGTTTGTAAAATCTATGAAATAGAAAGAACTTATAGATTTTAGAAATTGTCACGGACTAAACTGCTTTTGTGGTGACCCATTTGGGGCATTTGCAAAAGAAGCATCCACACAGTGCTAGAAAATATTTTATACTACGTGCACATTATCATGAAAACCATTTCAGTTGTATGTATTAAATATGTGTGGTTTTATATAGATATGCATTGTGTGACGTGTATATATATGTAAATATATAAATATATATATACACACACACTGTTTTTGCGCATTTTGTCTAAACTGGCTAAATATCCCAGTTCTTTTCATTAGTGTTTCACTCAGTTTCCAGTTCTAAGGCATAGAAGAACCCAATTTGTTGTAACACCATGAACCAACAGAGTCATCATAATGAAACCTGTACTACTGGTTTTGAGAGTGAAAGTTATTCATGCTTGGACATTAGAAAAACATACAAATACATACAGATTCTAGGGAGGTGTTCTGCTTTTAAAAGGCTGTGTACCAACAGCATGGTTATAACTAAATGGTAACAAGAAGTGAAAATTGCGAATTCTGGGACATGACTTTATAAAGGATTCTCTCATTTCTGTATTGTGTTGGTTTCTATCAACTGTAAAATACTGAGTTAGTAAGACATGATTTCAAATTTATTTTACTGTTTTTATTTTCTAAATGCTAAAACAATTTAACTTCTTTCTTCTCCTTCAGAGAATTATCTTCTTTTCATGAGGGAGATAATTGAAAATCCAAATTACACGCTTAAGTACTTCCTGAGATACTAAATTACAGTATATGCAATAAAATGTAGAGGTCAGACACAAGCAAAACATCAGTGTGATCATGTCCCTGTATTTCCTGAGTATTTACGTATGCTTTTCAATTATAAGACATACTAACCAAAACTGCAGAATAAAAAGGTAAACATGAGGATTTGATGAGATCTCCAACTCCAATGTAGAAATTTCATGTTTCATAAAGACGACAACTTTAAAGTAACTGAAATCCATAAATTCTGGCATAAACATGCAAACAACTTGAAAGCATATGTAGGTGGATCCTGGTTACTTAAGAATGCCTAAACAGCAACATAACTAAAAAGGCCAGTTTAGGGAAAACCAGGATCACGCTGGTATCATCCTTTCTGGATACAGAATGTTTGTTCTGCTTTCTGCTGACCTCCCTCTAGTGGGGGCATGTAAGTCTGCATGCAATGAAGCTTCAACGTCTCTCCACAATTTTTCATGCACCAGAGCTGTAACGCATGATGCATATGTTACAAACATCTGTTTTCAGTAATCAAGACAAATTCTGTCAGTTCCTTTAGGGAAAAGCAGTTTATGTAGTATACACAGAGACTGGAATTACAAAGCCTTGGAATTCAAAGGCCCATCAGAGAATGGCCAGGAATGTCATTTGATTGCTCGCTAAACCCATTCCTTATTGATTGCAATTTTAATTTTTTTAAAAAATAGAATTAATATACTGGCTAGATTCTTCCTAGATGTGACACCGGTGCAGAAGGAGAAAGGAAAAATAGAGAAACAGGTGTTTACAGAGACTTCTTTATCCCTCATCCTTATGGGGTGAGCAGGCTCTCAAGGGGATAGGAAATAAAGTCTGGCCTCACCTCCCCTAATCTCCACACCAGCCTGCACTCTGTGTTTGGTATGCAGGAGGAGTATATTGCACCCCATAAATCAATGTAGTGCCAAATCTGCTCTTTCCCTCACACCCACGTTTTGTGCCTTCAGACAAGTGGAGCTCTGATGCAGAATGTCTTCCAGTTCCTGCCGCAGAGCGCTGTGCCTCAGCTGCCCTCGGCTTTCCTTGGGTCGCAGTGAATGGTATGACGAGCTCCTCTAAAACCATGCACTGGTGATTCACAAATGTATACAACAAGATTACTTGTGCACGTATGACACGTGGCAGCCTTATACACAGAGAAGCAAACCTCTTACAGATACAGTGGGTAAATAGATAAAAGCCAGGAATACACACACATGTGCATACCTTCACTCCTGTATACCCTCAAATGCAACTTGTCAGTCATTTTAAGGAAGACAAAGTAGTTGCAAGATCACAGAAGGTTGTTCTTCTCATATCAATAGCATTAATCATATATTTCACTGTGAATATAACAGTAAAACACAACTTTGATTAATGATAGTGTCGCTGTATTTAATTAAGTGCATGCAACACAGCACCGGTTGGTTGTGATTATTTCTCCCCTTGACCTCGTCTAGCTGAGGAAGAATGTGAGTGAAATCAGGGGTGTTCCACTGATGCAAACCTGGCATGGGAGGGGACTTCTGGGGCCATCTTTGCCCAGATGACTTCTCAAAACTCAAGAGAAGGAAAAAGACGATCAAGTCTGAATGTTTGAACTCACATCAAACATTACAGTAATCAGTTATAGGCAGTTAAATCACACCTGTGGATCCCAACTCAAAGCAGCGTCTTCTTGTCCTAAACTTTGCACTCATGTATACTGGGGAACTATTCCAAAGAGTTTCCAGTTGTTGGAAACAAAGGTTAGGGAATGCTTACAGGTGCAAAAAAGTTACTGATAGATCTGGACATTGACTTCAGATAGCCCTCTGGTACGCAGCCGTGTGCTAGATCGGTATGGTTGGGCTCTGGCTCTTGCTTTGGCAGGGGTTTGAGCTCTCTTTCACAATTGCCTTTTTTGTCAATACAATGGAGCCTCACAGTTCTCAGAGGGTGTGTTGCTACTAGCTGCATGCAACCCCTAGTGAACTGACACGAGCAGCAGAACAAAACCAAATGGAATGGCTTTGCCAGTGAAAAAGAGTAAACTCCAAGTAGCAAATCTCACAGAAGGGTAGAGGAAAAGAGAAGAAAGGTCAGAAAGAAATGATGGGAAGAGGGAAAAAAGATGGAGAAGGACAGGTCAACTGCAGCATTCATTGCTGCATATAAAGGAAATGGAGGTGAAAATCCTGCATGGATCTATCTGAAAGAAGAGGGAGAGGTCTTTACATAAAGACCTTGCAAACCATTGCAGTAGCCCCCAAACCACATTTCCTTCCACCGCACGCTATTTGATCCTGCTGCTGTATTGACTTTTGTGTGCTTTTAGTAGTTACTTCTTTGGCAATGGGAACGGGAAACGTTCTGCAGAGTTGTGGGCATGGCATTATGTCAGTGAGCAGGAAGGAACTGGAAGGGTTTTACCTGCCTGTGGCAAAGATAACTAAAATGCCTCCTAGGGCGTCTTGCCAGCAGCCTTCAAAAGCGCCACTTTGATTGCACCTTTAAACTGGGCAGCTTGTGCTGTTCACTGTGCCAAATAAAAATTCTCTTGGTTTCTTTTTAGACAGCTTTTGAATCATGGTGAAGCCAAAAAAGAAATGTCTCTAATAAGTGCTATTTTTTCCACTCACCACTAACACAAAAATGCTGAACAGATTGAAGGCAGGGGGATGGGAAGGCAAGAGGGATGAGTGAGGAGGAGTTCCATTGTGCTGAGACCAATTATAGAGGTCTCAGCCCAAAAAAAGACTCTTTCAGAAAGTCACAAACAAATGAAAACAGAAGACTGTGATAAATCGTGGCACAGCTTTAACAGCCATGCATCTCTTGTTCCCCCCAAAGCTATAATAATAAGCAAATTTGAATGGGTCATATCCCTCTGAGGACTGTAAATTCTATCAGTATTTGAATACTTTGCGTCTTCACTGTGTTAGATTATTTCACTAGTAATTAATTATATTTTTTTATTTAAAAAACCTGCAAAAACATACCACTTTAAAAAATTTATTCATCTTTCTGATACCCTAATATAGTATTGACAAAAAAAGCTTTCAGCTTGGTGTTGGAAACAAAACAAAGCATCAGCTGGAATTAAGGCTTGTTCTGTTGAATATGAATTCATCCACCTCCTTCAATTTTGAAATCTTAACAGCCTCACACCACATTCAGGTTGTTCCCTTGTACTTCTCTGCCTATTCATGCATCTTTATGCTCACAGAGCATTACATCTCTTTTGCCTCCCTGAACTTGTTTGTCCAATATGTTTTTCACATAGCATATCCTTCCAGAGTGTGTTTTCAGAAAGCAACACATGGGAAATGCTGTAGAACCTCCACTTTTTCAAGCTCAAGAGGGAAAATAACCAGCTGATAATCATTAGATTGTGGGAGCTGAAGGCATATATGACATAAGTACGTAAGCATAGCTTTCATTGAAAAGTGTATAAATGGCTAACCGGAGTGGGTAAATCTGTCCTGAAAATTATTTGGTGATACCTATCAGACGCGATCACAACATACAAGTTACACTGTGGTGTTTTCCTGACTATATCTTAAGGCAGTTTGGAAGACAGATTATGTCACCACTCCGTTTCTGGTTGCCATTATTCATGCTTCTATTGAATTCCATCTATTTCTGTTCTCATCATTGTTCAAAAACACTGGATTGTGCCACCACAGTTGGGAATCAGTAAGGAGGACCATGTCAGTTCTAAAAAAGGAAAGCTTTATGCTTTCACAAAAAAGGCTTTGTTAATTAGTGCTGCACAAGGAGGGAAATGACAAAACTCCATACTTTTCCATTTAAATGTTTGTAAAAGTGACTTTGTTTAAATTTCACTGAGTGTAGCAGGAAATGTTAAAGCTGAAAGAGACCAGACAGAACATACTAATGTCCTTTGGGGTGGGAGTGAGAGGGAAAGGGACTTAGGATTATATTTTCTTTATTTATACTCTTTCCTTTCCACTAGAAAACTGTGAACTTTTAAAGCTTGTAAAAAAAACCCTATTGATTTGACAGCCCTGAAGATAGAACGCTTCTTTTTATATAGACAGCCAGCACAACATGAGCAACCACAGTACCAAACCCCTGTGTTCACTGCTGATCTGTGGACAAAGGGAACAATTACAGAGCCAGGGCAACAGCTGTGCGAGATGCCTCCTTGCACACATTTGGCTGGCTGTTTCAGAACACCCTTATACCAGGACACATCTCACCTATCCTTAGGTATTTAAATTCAGGCAACCTATTTACTTACTCTATGCAGATAATAGCTAAAGAGAGCTGCTTCTAGAGCATAAGCGAAATCTCAAATGGATTCTTCCATTTGAAAAAGTGCAGGACGCTTACACTCCTAACTTGGAGTCTTCAGTTACATGCCCAAAATTAGGTGGATGAATCTAGATCTTAGCATATCCATACAAGGAATTGATGTTGAGTAGCAAGTATACTTTTAATACACATGCTAGTGCACACTGCATTCATTTCCTCATATAGACAAGATATAACTCACAAATGGGACTGTTGTTTATTAGACAAATTAGTAAGATTCTGCTGCAGCTGTACAAGATAATTTCTGGAAACCGTATTGCTCCACTATCAAATAACTCATGCTCTGTACACAAAAATAATGTGCCTAAAGTACAAAACTTTAGCTTTTTTTTTCTATAGAAGCAAGGTTGCCTGTGGCAGTAAAATTTTGTATTTGGCTAGTCCTAAGAATACTGTTTATTTATTAGTGGAAATGATAATACTTATTTTGGCAACCAAAATTGACCTAATAAAACACAGATGTGTGAATGTAGCTATATTTGCATTCATGCAGAGATCTGCAATTTATAGTCACCTAGGGGCTCCCTGTGTCCGCAGTGAGCCACAGGCATTGGCTCCACACTCAGCAAAGCCACGGAAGCCTTTCTGTTTGGACTTCAGCTTCAGAGAGAGAAATGTGGATGTAGGTTTCATATAATTAATTTCCCGTTCTCTGCCTCTTCACTTTTTTGCTTGATTCATGAGAATCCAAAGCCAATCTCTTGTGGCCAGCTAACTTTTATTTTTAGGTCAGAAATTAAGCTGCTAATATAAAGATTATTTTTCTCGCTAAAGCCAGGAAAATAGATTTCTCCTTTATCCTCTCCTGTCCAAACTGATCTCTCCTCCACAAGGTAATCAAACATTATTTCATGTTTCAATTCACCAGCTTTCTGAAGCTGATGAAGATGACCTTGCTTCAGCCACGTTCATCCTCCTCTCACCAAAATTTGACTTCTGCTCCACTACACCAGGGTCTGCGAGTAAAACTGACATAAAACCTGCCTTTATAAATTGCATGCCAGTCGACGATTTGTACACCTATCACATTTTTTGGTGTTGGTTTGCTCCAGACAAATATCAGCCAACCTGGTGCCTTCTTGCAACACTTCAAAGCAAAATTGATTTGGTTTGTATTTCTTTGGGACTTTTTATCCTGCGTGGTAGCTAAACAATAGTTGTTTCCCACCTGTTCTGCAGGTTCATCCTACAGCTTTTGCATGGATGGGAATACCTACACTTGCCTGCAAAATTTTAGAATAACTTCCATGCTTTCCACTAGTAGTTTACTGCATTAGATCTTGTTTACGTGTTTCTTCTGGTCTTCAAAAAACAACATACTCCACATCTCTGTTTTGGTTTGTTCTGCTTTGTTTGAAGTTGTGGCTAAATAATGCTGGCATCCCTATCTTAGCTAGGTATTCTGCAGCATCCATGGTCCATCCATGAAAGTCAGTTACGTTCCATAAGAACAGTTTTGGTTCAAGGTACCATTGGGAAAAAGTAAATAAGAGCGATTGGCTTGGACTTGAATTGAGGCCACAATTTCTAGGGAAAGCTAATCTATCAGCCTAGCTGCATAAAGAAATCTTTGAATATTGACCCTGCAGAACTTGGTTTCATTCCCTAGCAAATCTTGAGCAAAATTGTTTATCTGATTTTCTAGAGCAGGACTGAGTTACTGGCTTTGTATGAATTTTTGGTTCTCAGCGTATGCTGGTTGCCAAGCAAAACTCCATTGCCTGTAAAATGCCATACGTAGTTTATCTTTTTGCTAAATACCTAAATCAGTATCCCATGATTCTATTATAACTTAGAATGAAACTTACTACAGCTGTTTATTCCTCGGGGTTTTTTTTCTCCATAAATCATGTTATTTAATTTACTTCATTGATCATCTTGTGCCATCACATGCAAACTGCAGCAATTTACTAAAATAGGTCATGAATTTGGCTCCTGACATATAGGTGTAAAGCTGGTATCTCAGCATGAGTTCTTACCTCGCTGGCTAATCTGGGGAGGCATCGGTGTGTGTTAAAGCAGGTTTGCTTCATAGCCAAGCTTGCCACATAAAAAGTTAGTAGTGCACAAATGATTTTAGAAAGGGAAAGCCCCAAAGTACTAAAAATAAAGTTAATTTGATGCTTCCAGATTAACTACAATATGCATTTCTCCTGGATTCAATCTGATCAGCCTGGTTTTCATTTCGTTATAGGAGTAAATATCTGTGATTTCTCATGAGACCATAAAGTACAATCATTCACAAAGAGATAACAGCACGCCAGTGTGCTTTGAAACATGCAGCTGCATTTTGGGTTTGCGTGTGCACGAGTCCATTACTTAGGCTCCATTTATTATTTGATATAAAGTACTGATGTACCTACGAAGAACAACTGTGCTGCTTTGTCCTACACTACTGCAGTAAAAAGCAACTGACTGCAGCTTTTGAACATGTCCTTTGCCCTGAGTATCTCATTAACACTTCAGCCTTCGTTGCGCTGTATCTTTTTAATTTTTAATGCAAAACCTCAGATTGAAGTTGAAAGGAAAAGGAAAGTAAATAAGAATAAATAGGAAACGAAGATATTCTGATACAAATATGGATGTATGCACATGCAGATTTTATACGGTATCTAGACACCTAGAGGGAAGGAAGTAACAGTGAAATACAAATGTTCGATGAGCCTGTGTGAGTGCATTGAGAAGTGCAGTCATTAGATTGACACAAACATTCACAAAGACTAAACTGAAAATTATTTATGCTTTTTATGTCCACATATAGGTAATGTGGTGTGTAGCTAATAAAGAAAACATTTTGGGTTGGACAATGGTGGAAAGCCCTTGAGTTCATATGCTTATATGTAGGACTCCTTTAATTTCTTAAAGTCATTCATTTGTCTGAAAGGTATCTCTGATATTGTTCTATTTTTTTAGGGTATATGTCTTTGTGCTTGGACTGTGCATAATTTTTACGATTTTGTTTTTCTCAGTTACAGCCCAGTTTCATTCATAATATATAATAAACTGCAAAAGGGCCAAATTACACAAAATAAAACATTAACTTTTTCTAAAAATACAAAAAGCAGAACATTCCTGAAGTCATGATTATTGGTTTATTCTACTCTCGCTTCAGGAATTTCACTGACTTCAGGAGTTAATCCCTAAATGTTAATGTATATATAGATTATTTTGATTTGCATTTGCTACTCATCCTTAGACAAATCAATAATAATGTTAATATTTTTTGTAACAGTGAGTACATACGCACTGTGTATCTACACCGTAGAGTAAGAAGGGGGAAAGAAAGCCCCACAGTTCATTAAAGATGCATCAGGCTTTATTATTATTCAAAAAAGAGGAAAGAAAAAAGAAAAATGGGTGAAGAGGCCATCCTCTGCAGCGTGATAGAAGCTAGGCTCATATAAAACAAGCCAAAGAATTAGTTCCTTCACCAAGGAATGACATGAAACCCTAGCCATGGTAGCTGTAAAAACAGTTAAAGGTCTTCTTTGTGCTCATTAGCACTGCTGTGCTGGTATTCTGTGTTGGCAGCTTTTGGTTCTGCTGAGGCAGTCCTAAAGAAAGTTGTTACCAGCCTATATTCTACAGTTCACAGGCTCTCAAAAAGGACACATTAAAACAGCTAGAATCCCCAGGGCAAGTGGGGAGATTAAGTAGCCCTCTCCCTCGACAGAAGCCCCCACAGACAAAGCTTGGCATTGTGCATTCAGTACACTATCTCTTTCCAGTACTGAACTTTACTATTGTCCTCCCGGATCCTAGTTTACAAAGTGTTTGGGGGACTTTGCGTAACGGTTCACTGGCATCACCATTGACAGCCATCTGAGTGTGGGAACTTTTTTAAAGGACGTGATGCCCCCGAAATCATTGGCCTGCTCCATCAGTCCTTAAGCAGACGCCAGTGGCAGCGTTTTAGCGTGTGTGTGTGTTGGGGGAGTTGTTCCTCTGCAGTTTTCTTGGAGTCTTATCTTTCACAAGAATACAAATTCAGGCAGGCAAAGCAAACATGGATTAGTTGTTTCCCAAAGGATCAGGCTTCTTCACAACTTGTCAGTTACAAGTTGTGCTGCAGAGACTGCCATCACAAACACCACAAGGTGCCTTGGAATACTTGTAGAGTTTGGGGGGGGGGGGGGTAGTAAACTACTGGGGGGAAATAACGGTACAGCATAAAAGTGCTGCTGTTCCAGTTATAGCAGCCATGGCAAGGATTCACTACCTACCCTGTTTAGTTCCATGTGCTTCGATGCTGAATTTTTTTCAAAATTTTTTTTAGTTAATTTAAATAAAGAGTAACAAAAAGATCTGATCTGATGCTAAGCCCCATCCCTTTTGATATGCTGGTTTTGACTGAAGGCTCAAAGAAGACCTGGTATGAGAGAAGCAGCCTTCCAGGAAACCCAAATTTGGAAAGAATACTGCAGCTGAATCTAGTATGTATCGTTCTCAGCTTGTTTCATGTTCTAAACAGATTTACCAGAGATTCTTTTTCTGATTCCACAAATGTTAGCATTGATGACTGGAAAACAGAAGAGGATCATTCTGGGCAAAAGCATGTTTAGAAGCAGAGTAAGTTCTGATGAGGAGCACAAGCTTCCCCCTTCCCACACAGTTTTCCTGTTTGTCCCTTAGCTGATCTGAGGAGCTCCACCAGTACCTGAGGATACAGAAAGAGTCAAGGTAACAAAATGCCGAAGGTGTGGAGCATGGTTTCTGTGAGGAGAGGCGTGCAGCAGAAGTGCTGGTGGAGCAGAAGGGAATGGACATTGGTTTGTGTTCTCTGGGGGAAGCTGAAAATACAGTAGAAAGCTGGTGGTGGTAGAAGACCAGGGGCAGCGTGGTAGGGTTTGGTAGGAAGCTGGATGTCAATGTTACAAACCCAGGGCGTGAGATGCGCCGCTCTTCAGTTACCCACACTTGCCTGACATTCACAGCTGTGCGCTGGTAGTATAAGGTGTAAACTGAAGAGAAACTGTGGGTTTGCATGGTTTGTATTTACAGTATGGTGGGTGGAGAAAGGCTGTGTGTTGACAGGCACATTGATCTTTACATTGGAAAATACTGTGATCACAGTGGAGTTAAATGAGATTCATATTTATGACTGAGAAAGGGAGGAGGAAAAAGGAAAATGGAGTAAGATTTTCTGCACTTGATGACCATGAAGACAAATCACGGGATCTCAGATTTATCTTTGATAACTGATTCCTGGAGATGAGACAAAAGCAGATATTAGATAAACCTGGACTTGGGTATGTATCTTTTCTGTTCTACAAAAGCAAAAATTAAAGTACGCTGCAGAAGATTGTAACTATTATGAAATCAGTAAATTGAGTAAGCAACTCACAGGGTGATGCTGTCAAGAGAACTACAGAAATACTGAAGCTGAAGTAAACAGTGGAATCTTTCAAATATTTGTCTTTAGTCTGCCCTAGATTACTCATTTTCCTAACCATCCTTGTATGAGAACATGATGTATGGTAGGATTTGGAGATACCATAAATACAGAAGAAAATCAGACATCATTTAGGGAAAACTGTATTGACTATAAGGACTAGCAAAACTGAACTGGGACTGAGTATGTGAACAACAAGGTCATAAACTAGGGGACTTAGATTATCTACAACAAATTTGAGAATTCTTGATTGTGAAATGATAAAGGAAAACCACCTGAGTGTACACATCAATCACAAAATGACAACTGGTAAACAGTGATGCAGAAACAAAGCTGAGGGAGAAGGTTTGCTCCCAAAAGCAGTCATTAGGAGATACTCATCAGGGAAAGAGAAGGTAATGGTGAAACACAAAGGTGGTGTTCACACAATGCTAAGAAAAGGCATGAAGTGGCCATCAATAAACCCACCGATTAGAAACGGGCATCTGTGCATCAGAGAAGTAAAATTCTGGCACAACCTTAGGGATAATTGGTGCAAAATCAAATGTAAAACATAATTCCTTTGCAGAAAAGTTAATGAGTGAATTAGGAGTTAATGTTTAGCAAAACAGTATTTCCTCTGAAATGATGATTTATCAAAATCGAAACATCAGATGAATGAAAAAAATCAGTTAAAAAGAGAAAATTAAAAAAAATAAAGTTCTAATAAGACAGGATTGAGTGAGGCAATAAAATTTTCCTTTTTAAAACACTTCATGTAGAACTTAATATGTACTTTAGTAGTAAAGACAAAATTAGAGAATGTCCTCTTCAGCAACCACATACTTCAGACTTTGTAGATTTTTTTTATTTGGCTCCTGAATAGGAGAAAAACACAGAGTTGCAACATTCCTTATGAAGCCCCGAGTACAATTTCCACACTGCCCTAGCAATTCTGCTAGGAGCAGCAGGTTTGTGGATGGCAATTCTGCCAGCAGCAGTCAGAACCGGGGGGACTACTCTCTGGCCTTGGTCCAGCTTGCTGCAGATTCCCAACTGAATAGATGGCTGTGGTATTTGGGAAAAAATAGTGCATTGCTTTTAAGAGCATGCAGTGCAGTGGAGAGCACTAGCTGGCTGGCTGCTCGGGGGGAGAGCTGACTCAAAGCAGCCATTTGAAGGCAGGTGGTGTTATTGTGGGCACGAGGAGAACCACCAAATGAATGCTTCCTCGAGGACATTCTGAATCAAAGGGTCTGTTATAAGACTCCCCAGGCATCTAGCCATTATGTCCATGGTCTCTGCAAATTTTTAGTCTGCAAGTCCTGTGTAAACTCATGACTACAGGATAATAATAGGAATTCTGTAATTTCAAAATAAATTGTTCTTCAGAGGTTCTTGTTTATTAATATATTAGTGGTATGGAAAATTAACTTGGTCCTCTTCTGTAGATACTTTATCTTCTTTCGTACATGTTCTTGTGAGGGTATACTTATTTATAGGCTCATAAATAAAAGCTTAAACTGGTATTAGTTAGAAAATATGTCACCCCTGATCTTGAAACTAATTGGTTTATATGGACTCTGTTTAATTTGCATAATTTCCTCAGCATGATGTCTTTACTCTTCTTTCATTTTAAAGGGGGAAAAAGTCTTTTTTTCAATACTGAATGGAGAATTTTAAAAAATAAGCCTTCCAGTGATTAAAGGTTAGGTGTAATGTTTCATCTTGTACTAAATGGATCTATTTCTGTCACATACTTTGAGACTCAGATTTTAGTCAGAAGCCAAAAATATTATTCATAGACATGGATCCTTGTTAAAGAAGCGTTAACCTTGCTTTACCCTTTCCGCACCAGGGTTGTACAGCAAAATGTACATTCTAGTGGGTCCTTACTTCCCTGTGGCAATTACTGGAGAAAAATACACTAACTGGTGGGTCACTAACACCTGGCTGGGTTCCCCCACACCAGATGAGAGGTTATCTCATCTCCCTCCTTACAGCTGCCTAAATCTTTCTAAATACTCAGCATTTAAGAGTATAACTCCAACCACATTTCTCTAATGAAATAAGCCACTTGTTGCATTTGCCGTGTTTCTCAGTAGGCTATAGCTGGTGCCAAAGCAGTTCTTTTAAGTAATCAATAATTTCAGACCTCCTATTTTTGGCTAGCAGTAGAACTTGGTTCTACTTAGCAGTGGCACTTTTCATTTAAATTACCTTTAGAAGAACTAAATCTCCAAAATCTGAGGTTTAGAAAGGAAAATGTATGTAGCCCCGAATTCTCTGATGCTTTTCATTGCTTTACTTTAAAGTGTATTGACATGTTCTAGCACTAATAAAAGGGTGTATATTTTATTTCCAGGACTTGCCACAAAATGGTAGTACAAATAACGAGTGAGTGTGGTTCTGTTCCCATGGAAGTGAAGTTATGCAATAGCACACCCATTTCTTTTATAAGGAAGCAGAATGACAAGAGTGGCACTGCTTGTTAGCTAACTGATACTTTGCTTTTTGCTCTGTTTTTAATATTAGCTACTATTAAGTCCATGATGACCACAGTGTATATACACAAGAAAAAAAAAAGGCCAAGAGTTGTTGAACAACTCTCCTGTGTCTTGTTAGCTCAAATGTGAAATATTGCTCTCATTCATTGTTGGAATATAAACCATATGACCTGTTGTCATGCGGTCCTAATATGAACATTCCTTGGTTTACCTGAAGGAATAAAACACGTATTAAACATGTAGTTTTGTAAGTGGGCTCTTAGGCCTGTATGCAAATGGCAATTCAATGTGATATATATAGATCATGATGTAAAATTCGATTGGTGTTTAAGAAGGTAAACTGTGATCTCTTAGGTCTTATCCCAGTCCTGAAACAATCCTTTTTATTACTGTCCTAAGCAATGTACTAGGCTGCTGGGCAAAAGTCTTTCTCTTTATACAACCTGCCTGCCTCACTGACATTGTTAGAAAAGCAGATTAGGAAATGGCAGAAAATAATGAAGTAAATGAGAAGTATTACCACTGTAATTTTGGAATATGAGTTGAAAGTGTAAAAGACCAGTGTAGCAGAAGAGACAAAAGTGACTGATTCCTCCTTTAGTTAATCACCTCTTGTTAGGTGGAGGGAAAAATGCAAACTTGCGCTATAGGCAGTGCAAAGAAATGCTCACCCAGACACCACTGCTTCAAGGGAAAATCTTTGAAAGGGCTAGGTTAAAAACAGCCAATATGCCATGAATTGGGGATTAAATTACATTGATATCAATTGAAATCAGTACACTCAAGGTGAGAAGATTATGCAGGAATACAGCCAAACAGAAAGTGGATGGACATATATAGAAGTACACGTGGTCTGAATGTCTGGTTCTCGCTAATAGGTGAATAGTATTGCTCAGAATGTAGGGATCTATGGCAAATCCTGACTTCAGGATAGTGTGTGGAAATCTGTTTTGCAGTTTGGTACAAAGGCAGTTTAGTTGGCCAAGTTTCATGCAGTTTGACCAGCGTGTTGAAATTCAACAAAGCAGCCGCAAGTCTCAGCATAAAGAAACTGAGAGTGAACAAATTAAATACTCATTTTTCTCATGCATCTCCTCATGTTGCTGTCCAATTAGAAGTCAGGTTTGGCACTGATTTCTGGGGTTTTGTCCTAGAAAGGTAACAATGAAATCCAAATACCTTGATTTTTGTTCTGCTATTGCAAAACACAAATCATGTAACGTATATTAATCTGAAAGTAGTATTGCATAAACATACAAAAGCTGAAAAGTAGCTCTGTGACATATTTGTCACTGTGCTAGGACACATGCATGATGCTGTGATAAACACTCTACAAAGCACTTGTTAAGACAGCCCTTACCCCGCAGGAATTTGCAGCCTGGGAGACAGAGAGAGATAAGATAAGATGCACCTGGTAACCAAGAAGTGATGCTATTTACATTTTTCTTTTCTGTTTGCTTTCTTTTCCCAGTGTTTCACCCCCTGTTTTATAATGAAGTGCTGGATTGGTTGATGTGACACTTTTGAGTCTCTAGGAAGAATCTGATTGAAGAAGAATGGTGGCTGGCACTGGGCTTGGGAAATCATACTTTACAACTTAGGCAGCAGCGAGGAAAATAGAAAGACAGTGATGACTGGAGATGATTCTTAAGGCCCAGTCCCTGTCAAACACTCAGCATTTTGACTCCTGTCAAAGATAATAAGGAAGGGAGTATTATTCAGAAAGGGATAGGAAGTCCTGTGTGCTCAGAGGGTATTTTTTTTTTTTCTATTTAGATATTTAATGCATAGCCCACTCCTTCTCTCAACAGTGCAGTCTTTTGATGAACAGCAAGTAACTGTCATAACACAGGAATAAGAACTCAAGTGGTGCTGTTGCTAAGGATTTTCATTTACCTTGATAGCTTCCAGACTAGATATGAGGCTTTGTTTGAGTTCCCAAATGTCATTAGGTTTCTCAGGGTTATTGCTATGCTACAAGACTTGCCAAAGCTATTCTAATCCTTTCCACTTCTCATTAGAAGTTGCTGTCACTTTTCCCCAGCTTCTGTATCTGCCTGTTCCCTGGTTTCCTTCAAAATATTCCATCTGAACTGTCTTCAGCATTATTTCCTGCATTTCCTCTCCTTCACTTTTCCCCTTATCTCCTTCTAGTAGCATAGTATCATCATGTGAAACTCACAGCCAAGTTTTCAGGTTCATTTTGCCCACTCCTATCCTACTCCTTTCTCTTAGTGAGCACTTTGTATGGCTATACCTTGCAGCATCTGCCACGTCACACTGTACATTTTCCAATGTGTTCTTTGTCACCTGCAAAGGTTTTTAGTAGTCTCAGTTATCTTCCCATACTTCAATTAATTTTGTTGGTGATACTGAAAAATAACAGGCTTACCTCACCTGAACCTCTGTGTTTTGTTTCGTTGTTTCAAAAAAGGTTTGCTTTTGTTATCTGAATAGATTTGGTTCCTGTTCTCCTCCGCCAGTTTGAAACTGTCCTTCCCAATGAGAAACGAAAATAATATCTTTGGTTCTTCTGCCTCCCCTGCTAACAGCCCACTCCTGTAAGAAAGTGGAATAGGCTCGAATATATAGCGCGGGCTACAGCATTGCAATAAATTCTTAACAACTGTAATATAAGAATATGCAGTGATACTCAAACAGGTAAGGCTGTGATACCCACCTCACAAATACTTACTGTATAGTTCGAGTGTAGTCTGCACAGACTAATAACAACATGCTTTTATGCTTGGTTATTGTAGCACAGTAGATGGCAAATGATTATGAATCAGGTTGAATGTTATCCAGATGCACTATATCTGTTCAAGTACAATATTTATGATCGTTTTGAAATGGTATAATATCTATAGCCAATCTAAAAACTCTTAAACATGCATTCAAACATGATTAGCAGTAATTTATCTGAACAGAACATGAACAGATAAGCACCTCAATTGACAAAGTTATACTCAAAGCAAAAAAGAATTTGATTAATATAAAGCACCTGTACTCTTTAAATCATTTTAAAGGTGGCATGTGTTTTCTTATGAGATTAAATCTATGTAGTATCAGTGTTTTATCTCTGCTCTGTGTGTCTGATAATCTCAAAAGTAGTATAAAAGACACATACAAAGGAATGGATTTGAAAGAAGACACAGAAAGTTAGCAACACATATGTTTTCACAACAGCATTTTAACCATTTATCTTAAGAGCTTTGGAAGAATTTGTCCTTGGCTTTGAAAACAAACAGTAAGAATTAAACACTTACTTGGGTGTTAAAACTCAAAAGATGTGAAAACAGTAAAGCACGAGGCAACTTCTTATCATCATCACACTTCATATGTACTATACAGAACACAGGAGAACACAAGGAACTCTGTTGGTTTCCATTTAGAATAGCCGGATTTATTATTCTTTTCTTCCCCTGCTTAGTGTCTAATGTGTAGCATGTTTGGAGAATAAGACTTGATTTTGATGCTCATATTTCACATAGATTCATTACAATTTCTCTGTCATCTTCTCTAATTTCAAAGAAAAATGCATGTTCCAAAATGGGGCACAAGAAGCAACGTTGCCCCTGATAAAGGATCTCCTGCAGTTCCACAGTCATGAAAATAAAAAGCCCATCTTAGAAATTTTTACTGGAAGAATTAATAGTACCATCATGTGCCCTGCTTGCTTAATTAGACTATTGATGCAACTTCTGCACATTGACAATATAATTTCTATAAGCCAAGAAGTAATGCAAGTTCATAGGAAAACATTAAAAGATTTTTTTCTGTTGATAGACTGTTATGATACTCAACACCAAGAAGCCAGCCACCTTAAAGCAAGAGGGATTCAAGACCTCTAATAGAGACACTGGCGCAAGATCTTAATTGCACAGACAGTTCATTACGGTTTCTTTCTGAAATACAATAAAGGGTAAATGACAAATGGGACAAAGAGAAAAAGCACACACATTGTGTACATGTCAGACTCAACAGAAGTCCTGCACTATGGCTTGACCGATTTCCTCTTGTACTGCAAAACTGCTGGCCAAGTGTTTGTCTGTTTGTCTTTGCATAATATTATAAGTAATGTAATGGTGGCAAAGGAAACTGCAGAGTAATTAGTCCATCCCTTTCTTGCTGCCACTTCAGTTTTTAGTTCATTTATGTATGCAAACAGATGATATATAATTTTATGTGGAAAAAACCAAGGATTCAGATGATTCAGTTGGCTGATGATTCAGCCAAACTACTCAGATCCAGATCTCTTAGAAGTGTCACAGCTTCTTCACAGACCGTGTCTACAGCAAAGGCTCCTAACTCAAAGACCTCGTTAAATATATCTAAAGCTAGATATTGAAAACGCCTTTGTGTGAACATCTTTTCCAAACAGAAGAAGGTTCACTCAAGTGGACCTCTAGTATTACCTGTAAAGATTGGATTTATCTTGCCTCACTTCAGGTGTACGAAAATTTGTTAGGCCAAGTCTAAACCAATCATGTAGTAAGATGGTAAAAACAGGCGCTTCCAGAAGATGCTTCATCGGTTCTATGATCAGTGTTAAGATCCACCCATTAAAAAGCCTCTGGAGTTGCCCACTTTTCTGTGTTGGCTGTAGATGGAATAAGGACAGAACTCGCTTTCAGACAGCTGACCTTTGAAACACTATTCCCAACCAGGTACATAGAAGTAGTTAGTGCAAAAAAGAAAGTGCTCTACAAATTTCCACTTTGGCTTTAAGAAAAAGATTTGAAAAACACACAAATAAAACAAATGATCTTTGAATTTTCTGATGGAGATGATGGCTGATATTTATGTTCATAGAAAAGAAATCTGGGTTCAACAGAACAGGTTCTCTTTGGAGCCCTGGGCTCCACAGAACTGTACTCTATGTGATGTTGCAGACATCGATAAACTCTGGTTGGGACCCAGTGCTATACTTTCAATCACTGGATAAGGTTGTGAGTTTGAAGAGTATACATAATACTGTAAATACAGAGTTTTTTTCTGAAGTTTCTTCTGCTAGATTCTATACTATTTGCAGTCACTAATACAGCATTTCTACCTTCCTGTTTCCAATGCATGGAAGGGGGGTGGGGGGGTGGGGGGTGGGGAAGAGAGGAAAAAAAAAAAACCAACAAATTGGGGAAATCACCTTACTGAGAAAAGCGCTTATTCTCTATATATTCTGCTAATTCTTGAGACTAGTGATAACATTTGAAGAAATGTGGCAACTTCTCTATTTTTTATTTTAGGAAGCAAAAAGAAAAATATTCTAATTTTAAGAATATAATCCATTTAAGGGGAGTTCTCCTTTGGTTTTAGTAGAAGCGGTGTTGTAAAACTAGCACCACTGAAATTTTTGGTAGTGTTCAATTTAGGTAATATGGTATAGTTTCATTTCTGACAAACATTTTCCTACTCAATGTGCTGATTCCACAAGAACACATTCTATCCTTGTTTTACTCTCTTCCCCCTGACACCAAGTCCCACATGAAAGCATTCCAACTTTATTGCAGATTATCAAATTGAAATAAACGGGATCTCTCATTCTAAAATGGGAGAAGATGAGAAACATTCTCTGGCATATGTCTGTTGCCTTGATTTAACTTACAAATTCATAGCCTACTGACAAACGCTTCTTTGTCTGATGGTGTGGGTTTAAGTTTTTTAGTAAGTTGGAGAGTGTATGCATTTTTACATATGAAGTTTGCTATCAACACTACTCAACAGTGTAAAACTAAGATAATAACATAGAAATACAAACCTTTCTTAATGGTGTACCTTCCAAGAAAATGATTCTTTGTATCCCAGTCTTAAAAATGCTGCAGCAGAAAGATTATACAATCTGACCATCATCAAACATTATCTGATGTCACTTTATACTTCAAATAGTTCAACTTGACACTCTGTTTGGTTTACTCTTTGCTAAGATGGAGGTTTTACCCTGAAATGACCTCTTTGGCTTTGCAGTGAATTGTTTTAGTAAACAGATGGATCATTTGACTCAAAGAAAAAACCCTAAAATATTCATTTAGGTCTGCAAATCATTTCTCTGAATGGGAACAGTAAATTCTAAGTGCCTGAGGCTTCAAACCTTTCAGGAGTTGGAATTCTGCATGAAATTGGGCTGTTAGTGTCTTGCCTTTATTTTATGTGATTTATTCTTTGTACTCCATGAAGCTGCATACTATAAAACCTTTAATTACTTATTTCATGGAAACATTTGAGGAGTTGTATTTGTTTCACTTTATTGGCAGCTTTGCTGAGCAGCGTGTGATTGTATTTAGTACAACTGTGTCACATATTTCATTAAAGAATTTGTTTTCCAATCTTACTTGTAATCAACTGAAGACATTACTTCATTGAAAGGTATGAAAATCTCCTTAACTTTCATAATTAGGAACATAAGTGTAATCAGCTTGTGTTGTAGTCTATAAACCACAAACTGAAGAGGTGTCAAAGGAGTAACCCATTCCCATTTTGTGGGTATGAACTATCACGTTTTGGATCTATGTTCATTTTTGTCAACAGAATAGAAAAGAATTTTTACAAGCTGTAGTATGGTTATAGCTGCAGACACAACTAGAACCCTTTCAATTAGTTGGCATATATAAAATCTTTAAAATGTTGATGTTGATTTCCTAGATAATTTAGTTTAGTATCAGTTACATGACTTGTAACATTTAAGATAGAAAAGACCACCTGATTAACAAATATAATCTTATAAAAGCCATTTAAATGTCACACATTTAACCCCTGTACTGGGCTCCATATGACATGCTTGTATTTGCTTAGGCTTCCAGAAAAGCACTTTTTCTTAATTTGCAGGGATCAAGAAACTTCTTACCTTGACTCTTCAGTACTATGTTATTTTAGGTGGTTTGTAATAATAATAACAAAAAATTATTTGTAAATATTGGTTCTAGAAGCTGTATCTGATTTCAAAAGGAGAGCTGTATTTTGTATGTTTTATTAAACTTGTTAACAGTTAGGCATAAATGCACCCAAAAAGCTGTTTTTATCTTGTTGGTTTTTTTCTGTGAGTACAAAATACAATGTTCCTAGTTTTTCCAGGATTTGACAGAAACCAGACTTTATATTGCTCCAGAAGTCATGACCTCAAGCCTCACGAGGCAGAATTGTTCTGCTCTTATTTAGACCTGGCAGTTGAATGAGTGGGCAGAATGTAAGTATTTTGTTGTGGTTTTCTGTATAGACCTCGATCCAGCTTTATGGAATCTCAGTCTGACTTCGGGATTGACACCTGTGCAGCAAAAGAGCATTGAAGAGACAAGGGCTGTCAGTTTTCCTTTCTGCCTGCTGCTGTTAGTGTGTGCTTGGTTATGAGATGCAGGGAAGATTGCTATGCCACGGCAATGGCTGCCAGCGCGGGAACAGCTTAAGTTTACACTTTACCAAGACAGCTTTTTTTCCCTAGGACTGAGACCTTTGCTCTATTTAAAGTATCATGGCAAGCGTGGGAGCATTTGGGCGAGGATATTACATGATTGCTACACTTTAATTACAATGTTAAAGTGCCGCAAATGTGTATTTTTGTGGGCCAAGATTCTAGTAATTAGTTCTCTCCTCTCTGTAAGAGGGGTTTTTCACTGTATGCTTACTTCAGCCTCTTCACTGTTCACGTGAGAAATCAATGTAAAATCAATAGATAATCCTGAATCCAATAGGTAACAAAAGAATATGCTATTTCTTCAAGATGTCTTGTTTTAGCCGCTGGAGTCAATGCTAACCTCTTTAGAAAGAAATCGTTACGTATACTTGGGACTAACATTACCTTTAATACTGTATTTAATAGAGAAGAGCAGAGAAAAGAGACAATTCAAGAATGTTACTTTTAGTAGACGACGTTGGACAATGTTTTCTAGAAAACCAATAAAGCAAGTGTCACAAAGGCTAGGCATCACATTATTTCACCGACAGGAACTCCGATCACTGATCAAACTGTTTCCTGTAGTGATTATGTTAAGTTTAAAACCCAAACAAAATAAAACCAACTACAATCCACATCAGAGCAAAGCAGATTTCAGAGAACCACATTATGCTCTTTAACATTTATCTCCCCCGTTGTCTTCACTGTGGCTTAAATGACGTGGACAATCAGAGATACAGCAAATATTAAAATGTTGGGGAAGAAAACAAATGGACTTCAGCTTTTCATATGTATCTGAAAAGTAGCAGTCATGCCTCCCACACCTGCTCTCAGGCAGTGGGTTGTCACCTCAAGCCACTGCCAGCTTAGGATGCAGCAGATCCATGAAACTAAACCCCTCTAAGGATTACCCTAAATCCACACAACAGTCTTGAGTGCTAATTTTTGCCTTTAATGTGTTTATTACCCCATCTACGTGTATTCACCATTTGGATCCAACACCATTGTGTCACATAGAAGCAGAATGGTTTTGCCTTCTGAAACGATGTTGTCTCAAAACAATATGGTATCACCTATTGTGTAACGATTTGTCTCATGAAAGCATTTTAGACTATGCAAACCCATATTTCTGTTGCACTAAAATTGTCTGGGTTTCGATTGTGAAACATACTGTGAGCTCAAACATGGAGAAGACAGGCTGGTTTTGAACAAAGGCAGCTCTCCGGAGAAATGCATGTCCAAACTGTAATCAAGGAAATCCTTCATGTCTCCTGTTAATTGGTGATTTGCCCTGCATATCTGATGGGAAGATTTCTGGCTTCAAGCAAAAATCTCTTTCAAGGGATTCTTAATAAAGGTTTAAGGCTGGGATTTTCAAGAATACCAAAGGGATTCAATGGCAGTTGAACATCCCCCTCTGCAACACACTTTTGAAACTCTCACTCACATTTCCAAGGTACCACATTCAGGACAGGTTTATAATTTTTATTCTGTGCTCACACAGAACTGAAAGACATATCCAAGAACATCCTAGACCTTCTTTTTATCAGGACTTCTATCAAATTAAGGCAATTTTAACCAAGCCACTACGAAATACAGACTTCAAGTGATATAGCACTTTAAAAATAATTACTTGATTAATCTTGCTGCACAGAATGTGTTTGGTATTTATTCATGGAAAGTATTAACTCCTTGGGAATGGGTAGCATCTCACTAAGCTTTCTGTAAGATAGTAGTAAGTTGGGAAGGAAAAAAACTTAGTTGATTTTCTGTATTTTCTTCTTCCCGTGTATTCATGCCATAAAGGTATTGGAGCAGGATTCTTCAGTACATGTATATTTAACTGTCAAAATTGTCATTCCCATTTTCTTAAAAGCTATTCAAAATATTGACCAAGAGCATCATGTAAGTCCTAGTGCCTATATTCAGTTCCTTGCTTGAACAGTGGCTTCAGTCTGTGGTTATTGTCATGGGTTGGCTGGGTAAAATATAAGCCAAAACCTTTGAAATTCCATTTGAAATACTGAACTCTAACATGACCATTCTGATAAGACTTTCAGTCTTGATATGCTAATGCAGAATTAACTTTTAGAAGTTAAATGGACATCAGTTGATGCTCTTAATTTTAATTTTTTCTTTCTTTAGCCCTAGAATTTTCCACAGGATTTTGAGAATTTAGCAAATATTCTTTCATAAGAAATACCAAAAGGTCTTGACAACTTTGTAAAAAGTTTATATCCAATTTGGTATCGTTTAAGATCAATTTGGCTGTTTTTACTTAAAAGCCTCTGTAGAGTCTCACCAGCCTAGGGTACTGGTAGAAGTTCATAGTAGTGTGAACTCTCAATCTTTAAACCACTTTATACCTCTTTAAAAATCACCTAAAATGGGTATCTAAAGTGCTTTTACCAGGTTAACACCAGCAGAGGGCATTACAGCATAGTTCACTAAGACATAAAAACTTGCTGGAAACAATCCAGACGGGAACAAAGTACGTTGGAGGTTTGATAAGTAATTTACTGAAAGACATGTAGACTCTTTAATGATCACATTGAACTGATTGAGAGGATTTCCCCATTATAATGATAAAAATCAGGTTTCTAAAACCTCATTCGCTTCTTTAAATCAAAATGTCAACGTTGCAACACGAGTAGTATTGCGTACCAAAATGTGTTGCAAAATGAAAGCATGTATTTTTTCTTAAAAATTGGGGTGCAAGTTTAGAATTTTACAATTAAAAATAAAATTGTTCCTAATGAGAACCAACTGAATATGTTTGAATGAAATCTCTCCAACTTCTATTCAGCTGAACAGCTTCCCCTACCAGTTAAGAAGAGGTCCCTTGGCAATGTCATATTTTCAAGGCAATATGCAAAGTTTCAATATTGCAAACCCTCGCAATGCCACAGCAATCTCCCCTGGCCTGAGGTTGTTGTCTCTATGTGAGACTATTAATTTTGAATACAGAATACAGAAAAGCGAGTTTCCCAGCTCCATTATTAGGAAGCAACATTTAAAAATGTCCATGAAAGCTAAAACCAAAAATAATTTATTAAATAATGCAAAATTATCATGAATACTTTTCTGCGTGCATATGTGTTTATAGGTGTAGATTTAGAATTAGATTTTTGGCACATAACGTTTAGTGTCCTGCTGTTGCTTTTCTACTTAAATGTACATGTACAAATTAGAACTACAAGGATCCTATGTGGAAGGAGTAGATCCTGGGTAGTATCTTCCACTGTTGTGGTCTAGAAAAACTTCACTTGAGACTTTCTTTGGTCTGAGTATTTATGTAGTCTGATATTACTATCTGAAATGCCATACTGGCGTGGTGTCCTTCCAGCATTAAGACTTAAAGAGCAAGTTTTTTGTTCTTGTTGCATTCTTTCAGGTTGGCTACGAGTCCACGCAGATCTGACTGTGCCCTCCAGCTAAAAGTAGGACGTTTCTTCATAAGTATAGTTGAGGGAAAATGCAGGTAAACTGTGTCTACTCAGTAACAACTGGGGAAACACAAAACTCGTCCTTTTATATAAGGGAGAAGGGCAAGTTCTTGACTTTTTATTTGAAAACAGATTGCTGTATGTTTTAGGCATTCTCCAGCACTCAGTGTGTAATTTACTCTTGCATCTTCTCTGTTAAGAGGTGATAGGAGAGAAAACTGCAGTTGTATACCTATGTGATCCTTGCTCAAGGTCGTGCTTTCTACTTGTGAAAACACCATTACGGTGTAACACAAGTGATCCTCTGACCTGCTAGAGGCAATGAGCACTTCACAACCTTTCACAAGCATACTATTTTTCAAATGTTCTTCTTTTATGCCAGTACAGTTTTTTCGAGAGGAGCAGCTGCTAGCTTTAAATTAAATGACAAAATCCCCGGGAAGAAGAGGAGGAACACGCTGACGGCATGTCTACACAGTCAGGAGCAGATACTTAAGTGCCTGCTCCTCGCACACAGCAAGCCAGGCACACAGAGCCAGCTGCAGTGCAGCAGCCATATAGCCATGTTATTATAGTAATGAGCCTGAGCTAATAAGGCCTGTTGAGACACAACCTGTGTTAGCTCAGGCTTGGCACTATGATAGCATATTTACTCAGCTTCTGGATTGGAGTTGGCTTGTGTCAGGCCGTCTCAGAGAGTGGGAGGAATAGCTGTGTTACTGGATGCTCCTAACTATGTAGACATACCCTGACAGATTTGTCCTTTGGGAGGTTTTAAGGAGAACACATGCAAGACCAGTTTTCTTTTTAATGAAATATTTAGCTGAGGCCCAAGGCCTTCCCTCTAGTTTGTTCTTCGGTTTGGCTTTGTTGTTTTTGTCTTTTTATTCTAAAGGCAGCCTGACCTTCAGTGAGAAACGAGGTGTATGCTGTATGGGAGCCTGGCACTGCTGTTTCCTGCACAAAGCTGGAAGGAATTATATTAAAATAAAATAGCCTGCTGGATGAATGGGTATACAAGGCTCATCGACAGCATCCTCTCCCTCAGCAGCAATCCTTACTTGCCCTGCAGGTTTTGTACTTTTATCAGTGTCTACTACAAAACTTCACAATATACAACACCTGGGCACTTCTCACCAGAATCCATTAGGACCTAGACCAAAAGTTTTGAGGGGGAAAAAAAAAAAAAAAAAAGCAAAAAGAAAACCCCAAAATAAATGTTTCTAAGGTCCAGAAAACATTTAGTATCTAGCAGACTAAGATGCTTTTGATCAACAGAACTCTATTCTCTGTTTTGAGGGTGAGGTATTTAACTAATATATTTTCCATTTTTTTCCTTCATTTCCTATCTCAAAAAGTAGCAGTACTTTGGCTTTACTTGAACACTTGAAATACATTTATACAAAATTTTGATTTGGTAATTAAATTAACTAATATACATTTTTACAGTTCTCTTGAAGTGTTGGCTTTGAGAGCTTTTACTATGGATAAGGATTGCTGGGGTCTTTATACCTTTTCACCTAGGGTATTTTGCAAGAAATTTTACATTGTATGTATTCCGTATATGCAGAAAAGGCTAAGCTGGGCTAGCCCTTACACACAGAGGAAGGCAGTTTTACTTGTTCATTAAAACAGATATATTACCACTTCAAGAAGGATACTGCCAGCAAACCGTACCGCTAGTGTAAGATTTTGGCTGCTGGTTCCAGTAGTATGCTGTGTCTGCTGACAGCTAGTGCTTCTGACACCAGCAAATAAGCATACCGTCATGGGGCAAAGACTTCCTCCCCTTCCAATGCTGGTCAGACACTGAAAAATTTGAGGGGGTGCAATAAAATGTATGCTCTAGGCACTAAAACAGGGTGTCTCTATCATTTATAGTTCCATGTATTTTTCGCTTCTTCTACTCAAGGGCAGAAAGCAATATTAAAAACATAGTGAGCATTTTTTTAATTAAAAGAGGTTAAATATATGGGAACAGATAGGCTTTCATTATGCAATTATAAATTGTATGCTGGTTATTTTAAATTTCAACATGCAATTGAAATTGTACTGGGTGAGCTAGCCTGGGTGTCTGCTTCACATTTGACTGAGTTAATTCACTGCAGGTATTCAGTTCTTAAGTGGTGTCTGCTTTAAATATGTGCAGTAATTCAATCAAAGAAATAAGATGGATAGTTTATGTAATCCTTTTCATCTCCAGATTGCTAAGGTTAACCTTAACTATTCATGAATTATAAATGCATACAGCAATCTCAAACTAATACATGTAAAAAACCCTTTTTTGATGGCCTGTTGAAAACCATGGAACAGTTCCTTCTTTTAAAATATAATTGGTGGAACTTACAGGCACTGTATATCATTTCTTCCACTTATTTGTAATCTTAAACAAAAGTTTTGTGCAACTCATTTAAAACAGTCATCTGTGGTAATATTAAACCTCTCCTCTGAGCCAGGAACATAGGTAATTTTCCTTTCAAAATTTTGGATGCATCATTCTTACAGCCTTTTGCAGTGCCAATAGATTCTGTGACATGAATGGGAACCCAAAGGCTGATATTACAGAACAATAACGCTCTGTTGTAAGCCTTCACAATTCCTGGAGTAATTAAATAAAGAAAAAAGAATCCTTTTTCTTTCGTTTTGTTAGTTCATTCAATGCCATTTGGATGTTTTTGCTTGTTAGTTCTCTTACAGGCAGTCCAAACAATCCACTAGGTGACACCCTCATACTCTCCCTATACTCTGTATAGAAACAAGGAGATAGCATGGCTCATTTGTTAAATATTTGAGGCAAATACTGAGATTTCAGGGACAGGTCTCTCTTTGTTTAGTAGTATCAGAGATAACACTGTTATTTGTAATAAATACTGTGCTGTTTGTATATAAATAACATATTAAGCAGATTAGCATTCTGTCATTAACAGGAACAAAACCGCAGAGCAGAAGTTGTATGCAATATTTCCTACAAACATTGTTAAAAAGCGCTTGAGCTAGTCTGCTGAGTAGACTGAATAGAAAATAATGCCCTTAGCATTTTTTACTGGGGGAACAGAAGGAATATAGCTTCAGTGATGTTTTGGTTGGTTTTTTGTTATTGGTGTTTGGGGTTTTGGGGGGTTTTTTTTGTTTTGTTTTTGTTTTGTTTTTTTTCCGGTGGGGATGTGCTATAGCATCTCTGAAACAGAAATGAAAAACCACATTCACTGCGAATGTAAAGGAGTCTTAAAAGACAAACTTCAATGAAATTTTGCATGTTTATGCCAGTGGTGAATTTTTCTTGTAATTCTTTATGTTGATAATGATGCTTTATAAATCCTGTGAAGAAAGCATCTTTTGTCATGTTATTTTTATACGCCTAGCATAATGAAGCTTGAGCTTGTTTACTGTCTCTGTCTATGAGTTCAACATAGCAAATAAAACCTTATATTTTATTGATAGTATTCCTTACTCTGCAATGACTATAAGTACTATTCTAAACATTGTACATTGCAAAAGGCGCTAGAAGTCTGAATTCACTAGTGGTGTAATTCAGAGTAACATCAAAGAAATATGAGTTACATCCCAAAATTAAGGTAAATAAAAGCAAAATCATGTTAAGGCCCTAACAGTCAAATACAAGAAAATAATTCATTTGAACTACATGTTTAAACAGTAACCGGCCAGGTCAAGAAAGGCACAGAAATTGACTTATATGGCCATGGAAATCATAATATTTTTTGTGTAGTCATAATTATCCCAATTAATTATATGGCAACTGTAGGTTTTCAAGTTTTTGCTATCCATGCACTTTTTATATTCAGATACACTTCACAGTGCTCCTTCTAACAACTTCACTCTCTATTTACCTCTAATGTAGAAAAATCCATTTTTTTTACCACTGAAACCTGCAAAAAACCTACTGAAATTATATTCTTCTGCTGTCATGTATGTTTATTGACTTCAGTTAGGATTGCTACCATGGGTTAGGCCCATAATGCACTTAGAGACACGTGTAAAGAGAGAGATGTATCGCTCCTTCCATTTTTCCATTTCAGTGCAGTTTTTAATGCTTACACTTAGAAATAAGACTTTTCATTGTTTTTTTTTTAAGACAGTTTGCTGAATTATCAAACAGGTCACTTCTGTGGTGTCCTAAATATTCTGGGAAGAACTGGTTTTCGAAACTTAGCTATATCTGATAGAACAATGGCAGGAGTACAGTGGACTCGTTAAGTGGGTACCTTTTTAAAACAAGTATTACATTATGAGGGTGGCATAATGTGATACAGTAATTTAAACATATTTTAGATTATAGCAGGTAAATAACTAACATTAAAGTGATTAAGAGATTAACTGGGGGGAAAAAAAAAACCCAAACACCAAGGACACAACACATGGAATTGCATGAGTTACTACGAGCGAACGTGTAAGTGCATGGGCTACTTTTGTAGGAATCGAATCTATATGGCTGATCACATGAAAGCAGACCTAAACCTGGGAGGGATGTCATGCACATCTTGACAAAAACCTGTGAAAATAGTTCTAGTTTGAATAAATTGTACATACAGACATCCTCATAGTACTCTAATTGGTAATACTAACATTGCAGCCTTATCTGAACTAATTCTCTGTGATGTCAATGGAAGCTTAATTTTAGCATATAGAATAATGTTATTTAGTCATCCTCCCTGCCAGCCTCAGAATGCTCAGAATCGTAAACTCTGTGCACTTATGCAGACATGTGCACGTGTGTTCATATAATATTATACACACACATGCTCATAGCTATTTCTGGCAGCCAGCTCCTGGAGATAACCAGAAGGCTACATGGTAGTTTTAAGATCAGGAAGGTAAGAGTCATTTGAAGTTTAAAAAGGTTTGTGGGGAGAGAGTGCAGTTGCCACCGTGACACATCCAAGACTTCAGAGAGAAGTACCCTGGGATCTTTAGTACTTGCAGAAATTCAGGTTCTTCAGGGTAACATGAAAAAACTAATCTCTAAAAGCACATTGTCCCTTCTATTCACCAGCAGCACTGATTTCAGTCACTTCGAGGGAAGAGTGCCATCTGCTGAATCACAACTATCAGTTCTGTAGAACCTTCTCTTTTTTTCCTGGAGGTTTCCCAACCAGAATCCCATGCCTCAAACACAGGCAGCATGTGTAATTGTGTGCATAGGAGTAGTCCTATTCTCTTGGAAATTAATTACATGTTTGTAAGTCTTAGAAATGACAGGCAGCAGGGGGTGTGTGGGGTGTGTGGGGATGTGTGTGTGAGGTTTACAGGAAGATAAATACCAGATTAAAAATTCAGCCCTACAACTGTTGTGCATTCAGTACTGTATGAAATTTAAATAAAAAGATAAATACTGGGAATTAGAGCTAATGTTTCACTTTGATGAATGCAGTAGATATATGTTATTGTACAATCAAATGCATACATTACTGTATTTTCTGTAGTTTTAAACTCACTTAAAAACATGACTTTATGCCACTGAAAGTGGGCTATTTTTTCCTAAGCGTTTTGGAGTTAGAACAATCCATTGATATAATTTAGAGTGGAATGTAATTTTATGGCATTTTTGCCTTCGCCTTTTCAGATGCCACCAAATTTAACTTCTCCGATTATTTTTCAGGCATTCACATTTCACATATTACAGAATTAACACAGCAAGCACACCTGCATTTTAATACACATAGAAGAAGTGTTCCTCAGTTCTGAAGAGGTTAAAGCCATATTTCTTTTCCTAGAAACATTTTCTGTCAGATACATGTATGTGTCTCATATAGATATATATATATATGTCTCAATATCAAGGATGATAAGGATGCTTGAATGGCACACATTTTGTAAGAACATCTGCAGTTAAAGATGATGTCAATTACTTATAAGATATTCTGATGGATTTCTGTAGGCTTACAATTTCAGAAGATTCACTCAGCTGTGCAGCTGTTATATATTATTACAATCTAAGTGGGGTTTTTTTAAGAAAAAGATAATTAGAGCAGTATATATACACTCCTAGTAATTTTTTTTTTTCTGAAGCAAGAAAACACTGACAGCTAAACATGTTATGAAGTACCCAACACAGTATAAATTGAACAAGTCTTTGAAGCTCTAGTGTACTTTCACTATAGGTACCTAAAGTAGAATGAATCTGCACTTCTGAAAGGATGAAGATTTCTTTACAGTGATAGAAACAGTCTCCAATGTCTGTAAAAGATGGAGTAACTGTGGGACAAAAGCTTTAAACTGTTTTACTTACACTCAACTCATGATCATATGGTAAGGTCATTCAAGCTTCAAAGCTTTAATCCACTGCTGTATTTAGAATATATCTGTATCTGAAATGGGAAATTAGAAAATTAACATCCAGCGTGCATCAGACTTCAACACAGCATAAAATTTCACTGGGCATTTTTTTGAAAGACCTAAGCAAAAGATTATGTGAATCTAGAAGCCTACTATTTCACTAATGTGCAGGAAACAAATTTATCTTGAGTAGAGGAAACACTCTGAGAATTAGCTAAATGCTTTATTTACTATCTCTGGACATCATATATACTTACTGCAGTTAAAAGGTAAATGGATTAATTTATGTTGCTAGAGGATACATATGTCATAGAAATACATTAAACCTGACATTTTTACAATTAAAGATTACAGGGAATATTGACAGCTTCATATAAAACCAGGGATACATAAAAATTACATTTTACAAGTAAATAAATACTTGTATATATAAAATCTATGTGTGTAAGTACATTCACAGAATATGTAAACCCATTTATTCCCTATAGAGTGACCTACTTGTAGATTTGTGGGTTTGCTCTTTCAACAGAAGCTATCAATTAAAATATGTAATTCAGTACAATGTGAGTCTGCCAATACTACAGAAGGAATAAAAAACACGCCTTCAAAATGTTATCGGTGGTGGTGCTGGTGTGTTTTCTTTTCTCCCTGGATACTATTTAGTCTAGGCTTTAAAATAATAAAAAGTCTGACTATATAGTTACTGGAACAGGTTACCTAAAGACAGTATGAAATTCAAGTCATTAGAAATGTATAGTAATCGGATTAAAAAATACTGGCTGGTGGGAGTCTACTTATATTTGACCCTCTATCAGAACAGTGAGGTGAAATAAATGAACTCTTGAGGCTCATTTTCAGCCCTGCATGTGACTCCTGTTTATTTAATTAAAAATGAAAAACCTCAAACCTAATTTATTGAAATCTCAAACTTCTCACAAGGGATTATCTAGGACCTCTTCACTGTTTCTGCGGTCTGTTTTAACTCTGGAGGTGCCAATGCATTTTTGCTTCATAAAATGCAGAATGATGCATGAGGTCACTGAACAGACAGAGAAATTTTTGACTAGGTACAGCCTGAAGAAATCTGGTCATCTCCAAATGCATTCACTGTTGTTGATTCCACCGTTATGATTGTTTTCTAAATGCATTTGAAGTAAGAGCTAATTCCTTTTTCTCTCTGAAAATTAATGTGCAGTTGGTGTCAAAACACTAGATTATTTTCCTAAACTTTTGAGTGGTTTAATGTCTGGTCTGTCCTCATCACTTTTAGTGGAAAATCTTGCCAGGGTCATTGCCGATGATACATAAAAAACCTGGATATACATAACCAGGGACTTCCTTTTGCAATGTAAAAGTTTTGTTTTAGATTATTGAAAAGTTGTCTTTACTACAGATCTCGTGTAAAAATGGACTGAAATAGATTAAGTGCAACCCACAGGACCTTTCTGTTGTTGGACTTCTAGTCAGAGTTTGCCCTGCGCCACCCTGAGGGAGACAAAATGGGGCAAATGCAGTGGGAGGCCAGCAAATGAGCGGTTCAGTTGGTGGTGGCTGAGAGCATCCAAACCTGTTTGGCTGACAACAGCGTGGGCTGCGTATGAATCCTGTGACAGGGAGCTACAGGAAGGTTCTTCCCCTGGTGTTTTATTATCCCACTGCAAGAAAAGCTTGCTTGCAATGGGGTTAATATATTCAACATGCTTCTTGGAAATTTAAATTTCCTTTCGCATCTCAGTCAATCTTCCTAACTTAATGAATCAAACCTAGGAAGAGCTGGAGCTTTGCTGTGAGGTGATAGTGCTGCTCGATGTCCGCCTTCCCTTTCCCCCAACAGCGTTAAGCCTTCCAGCCCCACCACTACTTCTGGTGGTGCCAGATAAAGCCCACACAACCATGTGGAGCTGTTCTGAGCTGCTCACGTGGCTCTGCACAGCACCTGTCCCTGTGCCCAGGCACTGGAGCAAGGGGTGGAGGACACTTGTCCCAGAGGGCTGGTCCATGCCTGGAGCTCGGCTGGGGATGGGGATCACCCACCAAACCATAGTCACCTCACTCCACCTGAAATGCCAGACAGTGCTGTTACCTGCCCACAGTGCTGCCTACTAGTGCCATTGATCATTATAGGAGAAGAAAGGAAAATAAACAGCCGGGTAAACCGTGAGGGGGAAGGCTGTGGCGGCGGTGAAGGGTGCGCGGGGCTGAGCGCGCCCCGCGGTCGGTAACGCGTGGGGCGGCCTCAGCGCGCCTCACGCCATGTTCCGCCTGGGCCTGGGGCTGCGGGGAGGCGAGCTGGGGCTGCTTCTTCGGGGGGGGGGGGGGGGGGATCTGGGAGGGCCTGTGACCGATGCGACCCTTGGCTCGGACCGGAGTCGGGGGGTGGGTGGGGTGTACGCTGTGCCCCGGGGCACGGCCGGGGGCGGAGGGGGCTGCAGCCGCTTTACCGGCGGGGTCTGCCGGGGCGGGGAGGCGGGAGGCGGCGCCACGGCTCCGCGCGGGGCGGGATCCGCCGGGCCGGGCCGCGGCGCTCCGGGCGCGCGGGGGCCGTGTAGGTGCGGCTCCTTTAAGGTGTCCTGAGGCGGCACCAGACCTGCCGCGGCGGCGGCGGCAGCGCGGGGAGGAGGCGGGGGCGGCCGGCAGGGGAAGGGGAAACCCGCGGCTGCCGCGAGCGGCTCGACGTGACACCAGAAAGTTCAGGCGCGGCGGGCTCGGCCCCGCCTGACTCGTGCACCCCTGCCCCGGCAGCGGGGAAAGGCGAGGGGCCGCTCCTCCCTCCTCCTCCTCTCCTCCTCCTCCCGCTGCCGCCGCACCGAGGGCGGGCGGGGTGGGTGGCTGGGGGCGTTGGCCCGGGGAAGTTTTGCTCGCCCTCTCTCTCTTTCCTTTCTTCCTTCCTTCGCCCCTCTTGTGCCCTCCTCCGGCGCTGGGGAGGGGGCGAGCTCGGGATTCCCGCGTGCAGGGGGCGGCGGCGATGCTGGGCAGGGCGAGGGGCTGCCGCCGGGGCTCCCCTGCCCGCCGCCGCGCCTGACTGCGGCCGGGCTGCGGCCCCCGACGCGCCCGCCTCCTTCCCCCGTCATGGGAGCGGGGGCTGCCGCCGCTCCGCCGCCACCGCGCTCTGCCCGCCGTTCGCCCCGCGCCGCCGCCCGCCCCTCGCCGGGTGCCCAGTGACTTGGCGGGGACTTCGCGGAGCGCGCTCCCCTCCCGCCTCTCGCCTTCGCCGAGGGCGGCGGCGGCCGGTCCCTGCGCGTCCCGGCTGCGTCCCGTTACTGGCTCGTCCCGAGCACCCACAGCCAAGTCTCGGGCCGGAGCAGCAACTTGTGATCGGCCGGCGGTGGACCTCGGCTGCGGGAACTCGAGGATCTTTTGTTTTCTCCTGTCGCTTTGGATGGTCCTGGGAAGTGTCAAGGCGCCGCTTAGGAGAGCCCGGGCCAGGAGTGGGGAGGCCGGCCGGAGCTGCCGGAGCCCCGCGGGTCTGACGGCCCCTGCCCAGAGGGGGCTCGCCCCGGCCGTCCGGCGGGATTAGGGAGCCTCGCTTACGTTAAGCTTCTGTGGAATTACAACTGGGGGCTCCTCGTTTCTCCCCCCGCTCTTCTGGCATGAGACTGCTTGCAGGCGCCACCCGAGGACAATGATCGCGGAGTTTGCTCACTTTTACCTCTTTGGATTCATATGTCTCACCTCAGGTAACCACCACGCGTAGGCGACTCGGATGTGAGGCCGCGGCGGGGCCGCGCTCCCGCCGCCCGCGCCGGTGTGGCGGGGGGATGCGCTGGCTGCCCCCTCCGCGCCTCCCGCCCCCCTCCCTTCCTCGGAAACGGAGCCTGCCTCCCACCCGGGGGGCGCCCAGACCGCGCTTCCCCGGGGCGCGGTGCCGGGAGCCGCCGGCGGGCGGGGGGCTGCCGGGGGACCGGCGTGGGGAGGGGTGCGCGGCGCCGGGTGCGGCCCCAGCGCTGCCGGCGGCCGCCGCGCCCCCTCCCCCCGCCCCGCCGGCAGCTCCTGAGGGCCGTTTGATGTGACCGCGGCCGGGGACGAGCCCCGGCCGGGAGGGGACGGCGGGAAGTGACCCCGTCCTCCCGCGGGAGCGGGGCTGCGCCTCCGCACGGAGGGGGCTCCCCACGGGTAACACGCCGGGGGAGAGGCCGCAGGTACCGCGCACCCTGCCCCGGGGGGGACCTGGAACGGCCGGGCCCCTTCCCAGCGAAGGGGTTCAGCCTGCGCACCCGCCGCGGGTGGGGAGTACGGCGGGGTCGGTGTGTGGGGTTTGGGGACAGGTTTCGCATCACCTTGGCGGTTAAAGTTTACCCACGTGTGTGAGGTGAAGCGCCAGCGTGATAAATGGGAGCGGGAGAGATCGCCGAGGAGATAGGGGGGATTAGTGGTCATTAGTCACTGTTTGCGCGGGGCTTATGCGTGTTGGGGCATTTTATCGTGCCTGTAGATTAAAGACAGGGTCGTACTAATAGCGTGTGGCTGGTGGCAGGTTTTGCTCCGTGTAAGCACCCTAGCAAGTGCCGGTGTCGAGGGATGCGCGGAAGGGCCGCGTATAGCGCCCTGAGCGGGGTGCGCATCCCTCCGCCGGCCCTGGCAGCGCGCACCCCCGGGCGGCAGCGGGGCCGGAGGGGTCCCGAGGGTGCTCGGGGGGTTTGTGTTTTGTGTGTCTTTTTTTTTTTTTTTTTTTTTTTTTTTTTCTTTTTCCCCTGCCTAAGCTTCCTGTTGCTTTTAGGAGGCCGGATTTGTCTGCCTGCAGTATTCCTTCCCGTTCTCAACAACGCCTTTTGTCATACGTTAAGCTATGGGTAAATGCAGTAAAACTTTGTGTTATAGTTAAGGTTAGTTTTGGGCGCGAACTTTTATGCCTTAATTGATTTTTATAAGTTCGCTGAGGACCTCTTCTGAGTCATTAAAGTTACAGTAGCGTGAGACACCTGGTCAGTAAATAAGTGAATGAAGTTTTTGAAAGACTTAAGTACACTGCCTGAAGCTTTAAGTCTTAATTATGTCACCAAATGCAATAACTTACGTCTGTTTCTAGATTATATCATAAATTCAACTTAAATTTTTGCTGTTAGGTACTAGGTTTGCTTCTTGTGGCTTTGAATATGGAAAGCTTTGCATCTTCCTCTTTTAAAAAAGAGAGTAACTCTAACCCTGTTCACTTTTGACTGTGTCAGTTGTGCAGTCTTCAATTTGCTTTTCTCTGTATTGCCTTCTTTATCTAATAGAGGGAACAATTGGAATGGGGAAGAGCCTCTTCACCAGTTTTGTTTTTTGTAAATCTTCCATGTCAATCCTCCCCACCTTGGAAAAGCAGACCTCATAGATTATGTACTCCGTAACTTAGTTCTGTGCTAGGGTATCTTAAACTCCCAAGTTAGGAAACAGTTTGGTAGGTTGTTTTTTGTTGTGTGGTTTTGGATTATTTTTTTTTATTATTATTCTCTTACCTTTCTCAGAGAAATGCTCAATAGAGTAAGACAGATGTAAGGGTTTTTTTATTATTTAGACACACCCTCCACACCCCACGGATGAGGAAGATCTCTTTAATAATGTTGATTCCAGCTGAGTTGTTGGAAAGGAGAAAAAAAAAAAAAAGCCATGAATTTTTATGGAGGTTTTTAATTTTGCCATGTAAGCAAAGTCAGTAACAAAGAGACAAACACCAGAGAGTAACTTTGCACCCATTCCCTCACCAGAGGGTGGGGTTTTTTTTCCTCCCCCTTAGCTAGAGTGTGATCGAATAGTGGGTCTTGTGTCTAGAACAATGGAGATGCCAGAAACCTTTTGCAGGATGAAGTTTGAGGGCAGATGGCTGCAGTACAGGAGGAACAACAGGAGTCATCTACAGCAGATTCCACACCAAAATCCTTTGAGTTCTACTGACAGCTGATATGCTTGCAAGTTGATTGATCCTTTCCTCCCTTTTCCACTGAAGGCTTTTACTTCCCTCACACCCAATACTGAATCAACGGGTTTTGTGGCCACGCTCTAAATAGAATGTTAGAAACTTCTACAGAGAGGTGGGAAATAATTGGGGGATGGGGAGGAGGAAAATTTTAGTAATAAACAGGTAAGTGGGTTAGTGTTTGTTAAAACAGTAACTGGTAAACCACTTAGAATTTTAAACCCCTAATTTTTACCCTGGCGTTGCTTCTCTGCAATCCTGTGAAGTACCTTCTTTCATCTAAGCCTGTGGTTTATAAATGTTGAATACATTTAAATTTGAATAATTTTGAACATTGGAATATAGCTGCTTTCCTTCCTTAATGTTCCAGTGCGATTTCAATACTTCTTTGCATAAAGATAAGAATAAAAATTGCTTTAAGGGGTACTTCTTTGGTATCCTTGTTTTCTTGAATATTTACCTGCGGTCTGCCTTTTTTCCTCTGTTTTGTGGCAGCCTTTCCTTTGTAATCCATAGAGTTCCCATCTCTCTACCCCCCAAGAAACAGGAGCATCAAGTTAATATTTTTGGAAAATAAAAGCTTTCAGTTGTCTGGAGAGTTACAAGCAGAATGCTTTTACTGTGAGTAAGACTGTCAGGGTTCTGGTTTTCCATGTGTGTTCGCGGCTCTGACTACTTTCAAGGCTATTTATAAATATGCTACTTTTTGTTTTTTCTGATCCTTCCACAGAAATCTTTGTATTTCTATGAAGTATTTCATTGCATTGGTGATTTCCACCTGCTCAATATGTTTTCCCCATTTCCTGTCCATGATATCCCATACTAATTACTGTACTTCAAACGGGATAGGTAGACTTGCTCAAGAGGGCTTTCCATGGTGTGTGAAATAGGCAGCTCTGACAGCAGTGAGGCAGGCATGGTTTCCAGCGATCGTTCTAGCCAGTGGAGGGCAAAATTGTCTCTTGTATTCCTTCATGGGAGAGTAGTTTATAGTTTGAGGGTGTTCGTGGAGTGTCCCCAAAGTCCTTTCCAGTTCCCTAGTCTGCCTGTTGGAGTAAGTCAGCTGTTTCTTTGATGCATGTTGTTTGCCTCACAAGTTTGTACTCAGAGGGAACCTTTCGCTCAAGAAGTGGTAGAGTATTTCAGGAAATGTTTCAGCTCTTTTACCATGTTCTCTGTCTAATAGTAATAAAAAAAGAGAGATTTTTTTTTTTTTTTAAAAACACAGTAATTCAACGGATTATGAACGGCTAAGTGCATAATCTGTAAAGCAAATGCTACCCAAGAAAATGTAAAACCCAGCTGTTTTTTCTTCTACCCTTAATGCATTGTATGCTGTTGTAAGTGATTTTACTGCAAGAACATTTAAGAAAGATTGAGCCAGCTGCTTACAGTTGAAGAAACTGGCCACACTTGCATTGTGTTTGAGAACTTTAAACTAGAAAAGAAATAACCACATCCTATGAAACTGACAGTTCCTTACTTGTGATGGAACATTTTCCAGGTAAGTATCCAGGTGTTTGACTGATTCAAAACCACTTACCCTTCTGAGTAGTGATAGCATCTGTGGAGGTCAAACTTATTTTCTTCAATTTGCATTAGTATGGGTTTTGTTGCCTTTCAACTAGAAAGACACTTCTGGTAAAACTTAGCAATTAATTTTGATACCCGTTTAAAACAGAGGAACACTCAGGCTGCGCATTGGTCACTGCAGTCAGTGTTGGTTGTAAAATGCTCTCTTGCTGCTGTGTCATACAGTCTCACATCATTGTCCTGAAGCAAGACAGTATTTTCATTATCAGGGATAATCTGTAATATTCAGGGTGCTGAATTTTGGACGATTTCTCTGTACTGTCCATAAGATTTTACTAGAAAACAAATTTATTTTAAGAATACTCCTGAATCTCCTGTCCAAAGTCTACAGGCTCAAAGTTATGATTGGACATACAAAGATAGATAGACCATTACGAATATTTTTAGAAACTAGTGACACTAAGGTAACAAAATTGTTTAATGTCAAATATTAACATGTGATATCCATGGCAAATTATGCTTTAGTATAAAATGTTTTGGAAGTGATAGCCAAAGAGGTCCAGTGGGGGATCAACAAATCATCTTTTGTAAGAAGTAGAGAGAAAAAATATTTAGACATTTGAGACTGAGAAATCTACTGCTGTACTTTACTAATCTGAGAACGTATTCCCACACTCTCAAATAATACTGGTTTTGCTTTGACGCTTAATTTTCTAAATAACTGGAAGAGTTTTGTTTCACAATCCTAAACAAATGTAATACCATGTCTCATTCTAGGTTAGCTTTGTCTAATTATTTTAATAATATGCTGGGGCTAGCAAGTCCAGTCAGTTGCTCATCTTCTACAACTTATTATTTTTGTCATCGTTAAATGTGTTGTGTGAATAACGGTCACTTGGCTTGGTGTCATGGTAGACGTTCTACATTCTTCTTCAAAATATTTCTCTTTCATAGTGAAGACTGGCATTGTTAATGTGTAAGTTGTAGATTTGTTGGGGGTTTTGTGTGCTTGAATGGTTGGGAATGAGGCTTTTTGTTGTCAATAGTTGCTAATGTTTTGAGGTTATTTTTGCGGTCAGGAAGCTAGCAGGAACCTTGCTATTTCCAAGCAAACTGAAAAGCACCTAAGAATTTTATATGCTGAGGTCCTGACATGTTTTATTTGTGTGTTCTGCTATATAATCTCATTCTGTAGTGATAACCTTCCTTAACTTTTCACCTGAGTGCCTCTTCATAAAACTGTAAAGCAAATAGTGAAATAACTGAAGTAGTGACTGAGGTGTATTTTGAGTCCAATAAATGGTGTAAACAGAGGAGATTCGAGCGTTTTCCTTTTAGTGACTAGAAGCTTGACCAAAAGGTGAGACTAGAGATACAAAGAAGTACTCTTGATAATGAGAGCTGCTTTTAAGGGCAGATAAATTTACTAGTTTATACTTTTTCTTCATACCTTCTTTAGGATTACCTACGTATAGGTCCTCATAGCACTGTTTGACTATAATAGCATGTTACACCCATTGACTGATGTCCCTTAGCTGATTATTGCATCAGCCTTAAATCAGCACTGAATTGGTGTGGGTAGAAGGGTATTTTGTGCAAAGAAGGAAGTTGTCTTATGAGAACAAGTATCTTGTTCTGCAGAGATGGGCTGTAGGTGGCAGCCAGCTGTGCTGAATTCATACAGTTGAGAGCTGGTACTATGGAAAAAATCTCAACAGGTGAAAAAGCAGAGCAGCTGGGAAGCTGCTAATGACTTCGGTTTTCAGTCAATGAGCAGAGTTCTGTTACACTGTTGTTTTATTGTGTTTGGGGGTTTTGTTTTCTTAAAGAGCTAAGTTAATGGTCAGAGTATGGAAAGACTTAGGTCAGATGCTGAAAGCTACCTTTCCCTGAAGATGATGGTAAGTGATTTTGAAATAAGATGGTGGTAAATTTAATTCTGGATGCCAGAGTGTCTCTGTTAGTTGACACAATGAATTTATTGGAATAATTGTGCATTTACCCACAAAAATTCTAAGATACGGTTCTGGAACATCTGCTAGGAGGTACAAGGTAGGCCTCACACCAGGAGTATTTTAATTGGTGTTACAACGGCAGCACAAAGTCAGCCTGTGGCAGAGGTAGGCAAGTATTTATTTTCATTTAACTTCCCTGAAGTACTCACTTCAGGTGTAAGTAGTAGGAGCAATGTCCTATGCTTCCATAAAACAATGAAGAGAGGCTTAAGGAAAGTGTATACTATTTCTTTTCATGTCTCTTGAAAATAAAGTGGGGAAACTATTTTTCCTGGGAAAGTGAAGGAGTGGGTGAACAACTAATGGGGTTAAATACTGTCAAATGTTTAGAACTGTTCTAGGGTTCTCTGAGATTTGTAGAAATTTTCCATGCCTGTCTTGTTCTGAGTCTTGGGAAAGTTTCTGACCAAGACTGTGTGTATGCATGTGTCTACCATTTTTGTTTTAATCATACACAAATTGGCAATAATAAGATCTGTGAATGGTGTCAGGCCAGTCTTTTAATTTAGAGCCTGCCTGTTACCTGAGCAGCTGCAGTTAAGGGGAAGGTGCGGAATGCTCTGTTCACACCCATGATCAGAGAAGTTGTTCCCCCATGGCTGAAGACGGAACTGTTTATTGAATGGTACATCCTTAAGGTGGCTTTACCAAAAGAAGAACTCTGCTGAGAAGGGGAATAGAAAACCTTTAGTCTTCACTTTTTTTAGTGGGAAGTAATGTTAACTGTGTTTCCCAGAAACAGAAAATTAGGAAGGAGGATCAACAGTTAATCAGCAGAGGATAAATCTGTAGATCTAAATAAAGGATCAGCATGTTTTAAAAGCTTAAAAAGCAGTTTTGCATCTTTGTGAAAATTGTTTTTCTGGTCCTCAGGCTTACTCATAGTTACTTTCTGTGCCGCTATCCAAAGAACTGCACAGAACTGGAGCACTTTTCCAACTAGCTTTTAGTGAAGTGATGTCGACATGTTTCTGCAGGAGTGAAGGCCTTGATGGTGTAATTTGGGAATATTCTTTACCTTCTGATACAGATGTTGAATACATGGATTTTGATAACAGCAATAGCATTTTTTAATGTCATCTTCAACCTCATTGGTAGCACATTTGGCTTTTATCTTAAGAGATTTTTCTTCTATATAAACTATATACAGCTAGTATGTAAAAACATCAGTGTTTGGTATTGGTTTTTTTTTTACACCTCTAAGGTGTTAATTTTCTCAGTCATAATGCTGACATATATAGAATACCTGTATTAGCATATATACTTTCACAAAGTAGTCAATATGTTTCTGAAGATTTCCTTCTTAGTTGGCTTTCAAAGAAATTCCAAAACAAACAATTCAGTTGGCTGACTGGTGGTAGAGGTAAATTCAACAATGTCCTCCCATTCAGCTCTTGTTTTCTTCCACTAGACTTGACACTGTTAGAGGGGCATAGGACTTTGTATGATACTAAATGCTTATATTTACTGAAATTTAAGTAAATCCCTGTAAGTTAAATAAAGCATTTAAGTATAATTTACTATAAATTCAACTTAGACCAAAATGGCTAGTTGAATATAATATTATTGAAATGTATGAATGTGTTTTTTTTTAATCAGGAAACAAGCATGTTTTCTGGACTGCTGCAGTCCTGAAATACATATACTTTATTTGATGAGATGCATAGTCAGATAAGCAAAATTCTTCAAGCTGCCCTTTTCTGTTGGCAAGTATTTGCTCAGTACGGTGTTGCATTACCTTAAGTCTAATGCTAATATAGTGAATGATTAAAATAATATGAACACCCTTTACTGTAGATTGAAGATCTGTAAAGCTGACAAGCCTGTGCTGAGCTCTGGGATTTTAAAATCTTAAAGTTAATATTTTATTTTTTTTCGCCTTGCCTAGTGAATTAGCAGTTAGATAAGCTCAATTTCGGAACAACCTGTCTTCTGGGGTGTGCAGGGCAGGGTATAGCGAGGGTCAGTCTCCAACCAAGGAAACCTGAAGCCATCCCTGGCAGCCATGTGAGAGAACTGTACGGTCTATACACTTTTGTTATTACTCTTGTTAAGTAGTCTTTGTCTTCCGCTTCTTTAAGTGTCTTGTACATAAATCAGAATTGTGATTTCTTTAGTACTGTTAAACTGTTTCATGCTAGTAATGCATTAAAACTTGCTTGGCTGGCATTTTTGTGTGTTCTGAAATTTGCATATCCCCGGGGAAGATATTTATTTTTCTTTCTGGGTTAGCTATATTGCATCTTATCTAATTGCTTAACTGCCTTTACATTGAAGATTAGACATATAAAGCGGTTCATGGTTTTAAATTCATGTATAGAAGACTTTAGTTTTACTGTTTGCTTTGACACTACCATAATAGATATTAACAGTTTCTCATTTTGGAAATTAGGATTATAATATATGGCCAAGGATATAATGTAGGCCTAAAGCTATGCACAAGATGAACTTACCTTTCTTTTGGAAGTAGGTAAAGGGGAAAAGAAATGGTGTTTTGATAGTCATCAGATGGATATGGTTGAAAGAGTGGTTTGATTTTCAGTAAGCAGTAAAACTCAGATTTTTTTTTTTGTAATTCAGGGTGTTGTGAGTTCAATTCCCAATTGAATTTGGGAAACTACAGCTAAATCGCAGGAAGTGTTTGACTTTATCTTCAGTTGTGGATGTTTATGGGTCACTGTCAGTACTTGGCCCATCTGAAAATTGAGATTGTGGTGAACATTTCCTTCAGAGCCAATTAACTGAAAAAAGCTGTATACCTTTGAATTTGCATGTGAATCTATAGCTCTGTGTAAGGTGATAAGCCAATAAAAGATGTGCTTCAGTATGTATTCTTTTAGAATCTTCTCAGCTTGTCCCTTTTGTAGCGTGTTTTACTAACATCGCTTTTCAACCTAGACATCTCCTGTTGGTCAAATAAACCCAAGGTAAGGATAGCAGCCTCCAAATCAAAAAATAGGTTGTGCCTGTATAATACAGGGTCATAAAATACAGATTCTGGATCAAATGTTCAGCAGTGTCACTAATCCTTTTCTTCTTTTTCTTCTTTTTCTTCTATCAGAATTTCTTGGTACCTGATATTAAACTTGGCACTTGGTCTAGCTTTGTGCTGGGAGATGTCTTGGATGCTAGGCAGGTTCAGAACTGAGATTTGCAAATTCTGAATGTTTCCCCACCCGCCTCCTACTTGCAGAACAACTCTGTCAGTACAACTTTCTAATATTGGAATATAGCTGTTGCCCTAGGTACAACAGTTGATGGATACTCCACAGTCAAGTGTTTAATGGTAGGTGGTGATAAAGGGAAAAAAAAATATTGCGAAATAGTGTAAGGAAATAAGGAAAAAAGAAAACAAGATAAGGGCAGTAACAAATTATTTTACCTTTTGCTACCCAAACTAGGAGCTCTCACTGGAGAGGGTGGAGTTCGGGACTGTGATGCTGTTGCAGCAGAATATAGGAGAGTGGATGTTTATAATGAACAGGCTTAATGAAAAGGGGTCTGATGTAACTGTGGAATGGAACTGTGCTACTGCTCAGGCATAAAAGTGATTGGCAGGAGGCCCCATGCAAGGAGTAAAATCCTGTCTCCACCAATGTGGAAAATTATGGTTTCAACTGCAAAAGGAGGTAAAGCTTGGAAGGAATTAGCATATCTCTAGCACTGAGTGGCATCTGGAACTGAATGGCTGGGTTAAATCATTCAGTAGTGATTAATGAGACTGATTGCTTAGGTTATACAGCCCTTAAAAATTAAAAGGAATAATTTCAAACTAGATGCAAAGCAGAAAGAGGGAACCATTACTACTATTGACCTCTTCAATACAGTAGGTGAAGGAAAGTTTTACCTGCTTTGATACAAAGAGAAATCTGTTATGTGCACTGTTAAGTTTAGAAACTAAGAATTTAACTTTTGACAATTGTTCTGAGGAATACTTGGTGACTTTAAATGTGTATGCAGCAGTCGGAGCCTTGACATGGGAAGGAGTGTGCAGGATGGAGAATTTTGCTGCTGGTAGGTACTTTGCTTCTTGGGAAACTTCAGAACAATTATTTCTATTTTCACTCTCACTCAGGAGTGTTAATCTGTATTGCCTGTAAGGAAAGCAAAATATTGAAACATATAAAGTGAAACAAAATTAAGAGACATGCAGAGTACTTTTAACTTTTCTTGAGCACGGTTCTGGAAGTTACTTAGCTGAATGGTAATGCCATTTGGTATCACATCAGGAGTAATGCTCAAAATGTTCAAAGGCTGTCATTCCATAGGAAGATTATAGTACTGATACATACACGCATCTGTTTACTTCCAGGTTTTTAGTGGAGGGAATAGAGAAACCAGTGAAGTGTGTGTTCAGGTGTTGAATTTTCCAGAAATGTAAAAAGAAGCAAACAGTTGTATCATAAATGATGCCAGTGATTAAAATGGTTGACCTTTCTGCAGCAAATTAATGGGGGTAGAAAATGAAGGGCCTAACTCCCTTTTTAGAATAAGATATTATCCCACTGGGGCTTATTGCTGCAAATATTAAAATAGAATTCAGCTTTAATCTCTACCAGCTAGGGGCTGAGGTTCCCTGAACTGCATTGATGAGAAATCTCTGCTCACAATATTTTTGGCTTCTGGATTGCCAGTTTTCCTGCTTGTTTAATGTCCGTCTCAATTTTCTTTAATTTTAGGGTTTTTTGTCCCCTGAGGAGTGTCCAGCAGAAAGCGAGCAAGTAGGACTTCTTAAAGCTAAATGATTGCTTCTTTCCCATCCATACATCTATGTGGTAGCTGCCACCATAATGTGGAACAAGACTATTTAATTCCCTCCCGCTACCCCCCCACCTCCCTAATACTCCAGGTCACATGGAGGTTTTTTTTCCCCTGCCTTTGCTGGGATAGCCCAGCTAAGAAGTTTGGCAGATTTAGGTTGACCCAGTGTTTAATGTTGTGACCAGAAGGAGTACATGATATTTATACAGTTGGCTTTTGGTGGTGGTTTTTTTTTTTTTTTTTCTCTGACTATAGGATTATTGATATTGTTGATGTTTGGTTTTGACTGTTAAATGTGGTTGTGTGGTTGTGTGGGGTTTTTTTTTTGTTTTTGTTTTTTTTTTGTGGTGCTGAATTACTATTTAAATGTCAATGAAGTCAATTGTTACTATTCCAAAAAGACTGGCTTAATATCTGCACTCAGATTATTTTGTGTTCGGGAATGATATTTCTGTCTTTGAAGGATTTTACATTTTATTTTACATCAGTTTACAGAAAGACACTTACATTTTGTTTGTCTGTTACCTTATTGCAGGAAGGAAAGCAACAACCTCACAGCTAAAAATTTGTGGTGACCTACAGTCCAGTAATAATTAGAATTAAACAGAGTTAGTCATTTAACTTGGTCGTTTCATCACAGTTCCTTTAGGCTTGCAGCTGATCATTTTGAATCTCATAAAAAGAAATTTTATTTTACTCACTTTACCCAGGTCAAGTAAAAAGCCACATCAAGTTAATGAATCCTTTTCTTTGCAATGAACTGAACGTGGCATTTGTTTTTGTTCTGGCAGTCATGAAATCACAGGGTGTTGGCGACAAGTCCATTATTGGCTCTGTGCACTGTTTCTGAGGGCTTTTACTCCACCCAACGCATTATGTGTGCAGACTGCAATGTACTTGTTAAAACTTGTTTTAAAATGAGGATTCCTTTTTTTTTTAAAAAAAAGCAGTAATAAAGAGAAAATAAAAATAGCTACCTGTTCATTAGCATAAATTAAAAGAGAAACAGCAGCTCATTCATTTTGTGGCCTGAGGAAGAAAAAACCTGGATGAATTCTTGGCCCTTGAAAGGCAAAGGAGGTTTAACTATTGATTTCATTTTTTACCTTGTCTTGCAAATACTCAAGTTGTGCGCCGTTCTTCGTCATGTGATATTACATAGAAAAACCTAATAGTGGGGAAAAAGAGATGATAGTGTCACTTCTAAATTTTAAAAGTGAGGAAATTTTGAAGACTAATAAAATTCTGCAATTTAGCTTCCATGTTTGTCATTGATTGCAAGGCTGGATTTATTGCAGAGTTGTGCTATTGGTATCTTTCCTGTGGTGGTCGTTAATTCCCCTGCTTCCTCAAAACCCAAACTGGTTTTGTTTTAGCTCCTCATTTTTATCTGCTTTGTTTGATTTTTGTTTGTTTGTGTCCCTAATAACTTATTTCAAAGCACTTCTGGCTTTTAAATTTTCATGTGCTGTATAATATTCTCTTTTTCTGTGGTGTTTAGCTGGAATTGTGAGAGTAAAATCTAGAGTTTCTTCTACACAGTACTGATTTTTTCTATTCTTTTTTTAGATAGCAAAAATACTCAAGTATTGGTGTTGCTCAGCTTTGAAAATTAATACAGTCTGCTTCCTACTAGCACAGTGTTTGAAGGGAGCGTAATATAGTATAAGCGAAGTGTTAAGCACTGATGACTTATTTAAAGAAAAAAAAAGGCCATTTAAAATAATAATGTGCTCATCAACTTTTAGAACATGCTGTTTACAAATTTCTAGATATTTTTTTTCCCCCTGGAGTTTTAAATTACAGGAAAAATAAAGCCAAACTGTGACTAGTCTTTTTTTCCTAAAAGTACCAGGTGTCTGATCAATAGCATGTGCTGGGAAGCATGAATTTAATCTCTGAGGAGAATTAAAATGCACTCATTTTCAACTTTGGTAAGCTACACATTCTGTATCTTGTTTTGTTTTCCTTTTCAGCTGGGTAATGCTAGGTAGAATTTTGTTATTTTGCTACTGATTTAAGACACAGATATGTACATATTTTTCTTCAGGCTTTTAAGGGCTCAGGTTTAAGTGGTAGATCATTATTCTACGCATCAAAAGTGAAGGGTGATTAACTCCGTCTGGGTGCATGCAGTGTAATTTTAGAGGCTACAAATGTTGTTACAAGTCAGGTTAAGGTTTAAAGGTGAAAGTTTGCCTGAATGAGTTTTACAGCGTTAAGTTAATGTATACAAACAAAGAAACTCTTGTTTTCTGCCCGTTTATGTCTAGTGAGCAAGCAGCTCATGTGGTACAGAAAAGAAAATGTGAAGATTGTGTAGTTTGCCATAAAGTTCAAACTACATATTTCTTATTTCAATTTAGAAATCCCATTAAATAAACTGAATCTAATACAGCTTTTATTTAGGCTGTTCATCTTCTAAATGTAAAATGAAAGGATAATGGCTTTAAACTATGTGATAATGATAAACTAAATGATAATGGCTTTAAAGTCTTACAGCTTAACTTTTAACATTAATGTATTTTTGTAGATTTCCTCATCTGCCATTAAATAATTTTAAGAACCTTTTGAGATAAAACCCTAATACCCCCTCAAGTGTGTTTAAGCTTTTCTTCTAGATAGTTCTAAAGTTGCATTCGTAACTTTGCTTTTCACTCAATTCTCTAATTTACTAATGAAAATTCAAGTTCAACAGTGTGTGAGAAGAGAATGAGTGTTCTTTGAGTGACAGGGAAGTTATGAAGAAAGGCTGGATTTTATTTTTTTTTTTAAGATATCTACCTGGTTCGTGATGTTATAATTGTGAGTAATGAGACAGGTAGGACCTGTCCCTCTCTGTGTGCTCCCCCTGCATCCTTAAGAGCCAAGCAATTTGGTAGCTTCTTTGAATTTCTGTGATGGATTCCATTTACATCAGATAAAAGCTAAATGGTGTGGATTTTTATAGGGCTGTATACTAGTGAAGGAAGCTGTTCATCTGCATCTGAAGAAGTGATCCAGTCTGACAGCAATTCCGATTGCAAAAGCCAGGGTGTATAAATGGAATAAAACAAAATGGAAGTGATTAACAGGAATAAAAATAAACAGTTTTTGGTCTTGGTAAATGATACCTTTAAAGCACGGCAGCCTTGTTGAACATAATTAAAGTTGTAAGAACTGGGGTAGGGTGAGTGGGCTCTATTCTCTGAGGTCATGATGGCGATACAGAGGTCAGGATTTTGCACTTAGTCTTATGTAAACAGTGTCATGCCCTGGTAAGTATAAGAATTGATTTAAAAAAGTTAAGCTAATTTAAAAAAAAAACCCACACCAAAACAAAGGTGCACTCATTTGATATCAAAATTTGACTGCAGCCTCTGTATCCTCATTTAACCAGGTAATGAGGAAAAGTAGGAAATACAGGCTTTTATTCACGCTTGCTGGGGGATGCCCGTTGCTACTGAGTGAGTCTTGTGGTGCCAGGCTTTGCACAGTAACATTGCTGTAGCTTTCCCAGAGCCTGCTCCTTACAATCTGCAGGTAGGCAGTTGTTCGTTTTTGCCTCCAGTTCAAAATGAGACTTCTTCTTAGAACTTTTATTTCTAGTTTTGTCTATTTAGCATTACTTTGCTGTGGAGCTTGTGTGTTTATCAGCCTTGCACTCATGAATGGTGCTGTGTATCTCCCGAGGTATATTGACTCTTTATTTAGTTCCAGTGGTTGTGGAGTTTGGTTGCTTTTTCACCCTTTATTAGTGGTTTGGATTATGTATTCAGATACACATTTGTGTATGGTAGAAAAGAAATTCAAGGGTGTGGAAGTATCCTAGCAGGTGTCCCTTCTGAATTACACGAATTTTACTTCTTTTTCCCTGCCTCATCTCTGACTCCTTTGTGTAGAGCCTCCTTTCATTACTGTACATGACCAGTCAGAAGGAACCACCAGCTCCAGACAGAACATGTCTCTGACTGTTAAAAGAAGGATAGCTGGCAAAAGCCGTAAGAATTCAGTTGAAAATGGGGTTCTGTAACTTAAGTCTGGCAAGCACAGGCACCACTCCCTCCCAGAACTTTTTAAGGGCAGTTGCTCAGGCTTTCACACGCTTCGTCTAGTCATCCACCAGCTGTGAGCTGGCAGGGGCTGACCAGTTCAGAAGTTGCTGTTTGTATAAGCTGTCACTTTGTTATCACTGCAATGTAAGGAGGGCTGCAAGCCCTCAGAGAAGAGGAAGATGGGTGTTTAGCATGAGGATTAAGTATACCGAAGAAATACACTACAGTTCCTGGCTCCAGCTGTCTTGAGGCAGCTCTTCCCTGGTGTGAAATGCTGCCTTAATGTAGGTCAGCTTTAACTGTTGTAAATGAGTGTAGTTCTAGTGAAGTCAATGAGCCGGTGTTAATTTACTTCACTTGAGAATCTGTCCAAGTAGATGAGCAACTGGCAAACTCTAAGGCAAGCACTTATCCCACGAGAGGTTCAAATCAGTTAGGTGTTTTGTATTTGTTTTCTTCTCTTCTGAGGAAGAAGTTAACATTCCTACATCCTGATTGTGTTTATTGCAAGTAGAATTGTGTTCACAAACAAACGTTTATAAACTGTTGCTGTTTTGGAAATAAAGAGATAATAAGTACTTCAGCATTTCATTCCAGATCCTCTCCTTACTAATAAAATGAGTGGGTGATCTGAACTCAGTTGAAAAATAGTTGAAATCACAAAACTGTCAATCATCACTCTGCATGACTGACATAATTAGCAGCTTCTGTGTGGAAAAGGCTGAAGATTGCTTTTAGCGGAGACTGCTAGCACTTGACCTGTCCTATTCACAGAACAGAGGCATCACTTACCCAGGAGTTTTGAAATGCTGTGTTTTGCCCCCAAAGAGCTGTATTATAGTGGTGTTTACCTGACACTTATATAGCAGAAGGGAGAGGATATAGACTAGTTAAGCCTTTGGTGAGGCTCATGAGAATGAGTTCTGTCTGTTCAGAACTACTTCACAAAAGACAGACTTGGATCAGCCTAGTCGCTGTAGATACAAATACACATTAGAGAAAGTTGCAAGACATTAACATTTAACATTTTCAGTTGTTTAAAAAAAAAAAAAATGGCCTTACAGGTCAAATGAAAATTATGGCCCTTTTGGCAAGCTGAATGAAAAAGCTGGTGACTTCAAAAACCACATCAGACTAACTAAGCCATTAAGAGTTTCCTAATCTAGTGTTATCAAGTGATGATCTCTGTAAGTCTCAGAGAGCAGTCAGATGCTTTTAGTACTGGATTTAAAGATGTGCAAAAAGGAGAAACACCCCCCCCCCCCCCCCCCTTATTTCTATAGCCTACTACATATCTACCTGTTGGAAGAATGTGCAGTGCGTTAGGAAAGAAAATTCCAACTGACTCTTGGTTTTGTTGTTGTCCTGAACAATTCAGCGCTACCCAGAGACTCTAGGTCTAGACGCTTCCAACTGATGGGATGATTTTGTTATCTAGATTTCTTGATGTTCTTAGTGTTTGCAGGACTGGAGAGGTTTATTTGGTTCAGCTTCAATTGCAGCTCTTTACTGCCCAGTATTTTGGTTCCTCCTGCAAGCAGATTTATTGAAGTTTTTTACTTAAGGTGCTTTGCATACCAATTGCTGTGCATTTACACTAGGTGCAACCATGTAAAATATTTACTCTTTAACGTGTACTTCCTATTTTTTGTGATCAATTAGTACCAGGAATAAGGCAGTGTACTTCTTAAGTGTTCATAAACATATACTCAAGGAAGACTTGTAATAATCAAAAGAATTGCTGTATGCAGAATGCCACATCTTGTATAAGACTGAAAGTATGTGGAGATTTGCTCCTTTACCCCATCCACTGGCACTTAAAATGAAATGTTTATCCTAGAGCATGTTCCGGATATTTCCAAATGTATCGAGTATCATCACGTTGGGTTTTTTTGTGAGTGGTTGATACTCCTAGGTGGAAAGCTTGGTTGTATCCTGGTTCACTGTTTAAGACTAGTTGCCATTTGTAGCTAGGACTTCTTGTAAGAGGATCTTTGATTCATCAGACATTTCATCTGTCAGCTGTATAACTTAAGGCGATGTAAAGAAGAACAAAGCCAAATGCAAAGATAGATTCCTCAGTACTTCTTTATACCAGATCTGTAATGTGCTTTGTATATGTAAGAAAACTGAGTATCATGGTTTTGTGTTTAGGGTAACCTAAGCATGGTTTTTCCTCTTAAATTCTCAAGGGTTGCAGAGATAAGTCAGGTGTCAGTCACATTTGTCTGTGATGAGAAAGCATACTGCAGGCACAGGGTACCTGTGGTTTTGTGGGTTTTTTTGGCATCACCTTCACAGCATGTGAATTCTCTTGCCTTCTGTACATCAGCTGGACAGCAGATGCAGTGGTCCAGAGGTCTGCTCTGAGCTACGTGCCTGCTGATTAGGAAGTCACTTTCTAGGTCCAAGTCAGTTGGAATTTGAAGGCATTTGTATGTCAGCAGTTTGAGAAACAGCGTTTACACAGCAAGCATGATTGTCAAGAGTAATGAAGATGGAGAATTAGAGACCTGTAGGTCCTCAGTGACATGTGATCTCTACTAATTATTCAGAAAAGCCTTGTATACTGGACTTCCTCAGCAGTTCTTTCCTACCTGATTTGAGATTCCTTAACATGGGCAGTGTTGTGAGAGACTGCAACAGAAAATCTCTTGGTTTGACTTAGTTGTGTGGTTGCTCTGTCATTTAATGATTTGCGTAGTTTTTTCTTTCTGTTTTTTTTTTTTAAACTGTCTATACAGACGTTTTGCTTGCCCTGCCCTGCTTATAGGGTTTTATTTTAATTACAGCTTGTGTTAACTTTTCTTTGAACATGTTAAGGTATGTTTCTGTAATACATATGTATTTTTTAAGTCAGATATTATATAATGTATCTGGTATGTTTTGGAACCTGCATAGTTCCCTGGCAACTGTTAGGCAAAATAATGCCTTTATGTATATTGTATGTAGTGTAGGAAATTATTATTTTACTCTTAAGTTACATATGAGTTAATTTTTTTAAAAAAAATGAAGTAATACCCTTGGGGATAAAGTAGAATCAGAAGCCATTTCTGTGTAAGAGGTTGGTTTAAGTATTATCAGTGTTAATACTGCAATTTTGCTAACGTTTGTACCCAGTGAAATGACTTGGCAGTCCTAAGGGCTAAAGCCCAGTTTTGGGGCTGGTGTCAGACAGGACTCTTTCTTAAAGTTTGTTATTTTATGCTATTGCAGACCAAGTCAGTATAGTAGAGGCCTATTTGTATCTGAGTAGGAATTAAGCTAAAGGAAACAATGTTTCCACAATTTGATTGTGAAAAAGTGTCAGAAAGCATGCTAGTGTGGGCTCCTGCTGGAAAGGTTACATGTAAAACTTGGCAGTTTTCATGGATAAGGGTCAGTTCCAGAGATTATGTGGTTATAAACTGGATGTATTAGACTTAAAAATATTAAGTGAGCAAAAATTCTGGGAAAAATATGAAAAGTGAATTGGAGTTTTTTTCTGAATTGAAACCTAACTAGAGCATCAAACTGCATCAAACTCTTTAATTAGTTTGTTTGTTTTTTTTTTTAACTCTACCTGTCAACAGCCATTCAGTTCATGTATTCACCCCTTCTTCCTAGTGCATTATATCAGCAGATATGTAATGTTAGGACTCTGTATGTTTTAATTAGCTGGAATCTAGAAAGATTAGGTAGGGGTTTTTGTCGCTTCTGTTTCACATTGACTAAGGATGCTTTATGGGCTCATTTGGTTTGACCTAGTACAAATAGCTGCCTGTTTATGCAACAACAAAGGCTAACTTAAGGTTCAGGTTGGTTTTGTGTTTTTTTTTTTTTGTGTGGTTGTGTTGTGTTATGGTTTGGGTTGTGTTTCTTCGGGTTTTTGTTTGTTTTTTGGTGTGTTTTTTAATTTTTTTTTTGGTTTTTTTTTTTTTGTTTTTTAATGGGATTAAGTAATCACTAATTAGAACCCCATGAAAGTCATGGAAGAGGATCACAGTACCAAACCTTCAGAAGCAATAGTAGTCTGGGAAGTATTCAGCAGTTTAGGTAATTAATGCCTTAACTGCATTAAGCTGTTGATATATTGGCCAGCTTTAATTATGTGCATTCAATAAAAAGTAGATGTTGCTCAAGCTGTGTTTGTTTCTTTAGGAAGTGTTTCTACCATAAAGAGAATTGATAGAGAATTTGAAGAACAAGATTTATTAAAATAGCTATGTATTGGCTGTTGAAATCATATTTTCCCTTTTTTGGTGTAGCCTTGGAGCAAGACCACATTCGACATCTTGAAACTAACAGAGTGTATCCAATACTATCTTGCCATCATAAGAAAGTGGTTTTAGTCTCACAGTTGAAGGAATGTTGTGTTAGGGATAAATATTTTGTATATCCTTTAACAATGAAGCACTGTTCTGTTTGTTGTGTTTGTGTGTATGTATGTACATTTAGACATGTGACTCATTATTGTACAATAGAGAAATATTTGATGGAATTCTTTATCTATCCACAATGCATTTATCTGCTCTCATAGATTATTAAGAAGGATTGGATACTCACTTCAGTTCATCTTCCCTGCTGATGTGTATTATATGGAACTCTAATGACATTTGATTGTTAAAATGTTACAAGTACTCTTCCTGTGAAGGTTTGGTTACTTCAAGCTGTAGTTGCAAGTATGAGTTGGATTTCCTTGTCTGTGGTAGGAATGCTAGCATGATGTTGAGTTTACAATAGGCAGAAATGTTACTAACAAAAAAAAGCAAGCAATAATTTTTTATCTGTAATTTTTGTTACTACCTTATTATTTTGGAATTGTACATGAAGTTTCACACCAGCATGAAATTTGAGTGTTAATCATACCACTTTTAGTATAATATTTGTGGTTGAAATCTACGATGTTATACATTTTCTCAACATAATTAAAAGAAAAAAGTGCATGTGTTAATTATTCTCTTCCTGCTGCTCCTAAAATTATCTAGATAATACTTAGTAATACTTTTTCTGTCACTGGATTAAGTATACCTACCACAGTAGTAAAATCTTAAGTATTTTGATTGTATTTTTAATTCTTTTTTCACTTTGAACAGTCTTAAGGAGTAAACCTTGTAAGCAGAATTTATATTAGTTTCTAAAGATAAGCTCTCTGTCTCTTTCCTTGCTTTTTAGGAAATGAAAACAATTTGTCATGGGAATAGACTTCAAAGTTCAGTCTGTAAATTTGATTAAAAAAATCATGCAAAAATCATTAACTACTTGTTAGAATAATCAAGTCAGAGGCTCCATATGGTAAATGGTTTTGGTACACTGATATTTCAGTGTCAGAATTGAGAGACAACTAGATTTAGGAATAGGTAATGTGTGTAAAATAGTATATTATGAGTTTTCAGTTCCAGCAAAATTCAGGGTAGACAAATGAAGTTTATAGTAATTTTAAACAGGCACGTAAATAGCCTGTTATTGGATGATTGTCCTTTTCAAGTTCTTTGTAAGTTTTAGCTTTCTCTGTGCTGTATTGCTTTTTTTTAATTTATTTTTTTTAGTTGAATACAGTTGCTCCTGACTGTATTGGACAGCTTTCTTCACTTGCATTGTCTTTTACTTTCTCCAAAGGAAATAAATCCTGCTGAATTCAGTGTATCCTGAATATAAATAAATTGCTCTTTATACATTTAACTAGCAGTTATTTATCTGCTAGACAATAAGGAATATTTTTTGAAGATAATATGTGATTATGTTGCTTGCTACTTTGATGTAATTCTGTTGTAGCTATGGAAGACTGACTTATTGGATCATTAAATCCCAAACTCATTGACAATTCATTGTCCTAGGTAAGGTTGAAGTGTTTAGTTTTTTTTTTTTTTTTTCCAAAATCTCTGGTTTACTTTAAATTCTGTCTCTGAGATAGGTGAAAGGATTAACCTGTTCTTCCAGATCACAAAATGCCATATTTTATATCCAGGATACCTAGTTGTTTAGTTTGAAATAGAGTAATCCTTGCATAACATTCAAATATTAGTCTGTTGTTACTATTTTTTATAAGAACTTTCATCCTTCCCGTGAATACTTTTGACAATTTTCAACAACTCCTTTTAGACAGGTCTTTAATCCTCTGCTACTGCCTGTCTCCATCTTTATAAATACAAGTTTAGGCATGCTAGAGAAGGGGGAGAACGTTTTCTCTGAGAAAATATTAATCTTTAAACAAAAAATGAAGTGTCTTAGAAATTTATTAAAATAAGGAAGCTTATATGTAATTATAAGGAATAAAATAAGGAAGCTTTTATATAATTAGAAAAAAGCTATAATCTTTCATGTGCATATTTAAGCAGCTTGTTTTAATTTGGGAAGCTGCAGAGTGGAAAAATTTATTTATAAAATGTATTTTCTGTTCCATTCGAATAGACAATACCATTTAAAAAATACATAATGAGGAGTACTTCGTTGCCCCTCCCCATCCATGTTTCTAAAAATTTTTTGATTCCTTCTACATCTGTTGTTTAAGCAGTAATTGAAACACCGCTATAGGAATGCCACAGTTTCCTTAGGAAGAGCCACTCTTCCCTCTGCATGCACGCCCTCTTCTCTCGCTTCCCTACCTTGCTTGAGTGTGCTGTGTGAACACAAGGCCACACTGCTGCTATTCCTTCTCTAACCGTAAAGGAAATGCCGGTCCACAGCATAAAATTCCAAGGGAATTTAAATTTTGCTTAACATACTGGTTACAGAGTTCTATTGCTCTATTGTTTTATATAAACAGCATAAAATGCCAGGAGCTGCCTCTTTTTTATTTTTATTTTTTTTTTCCCCCTCTGACAGGTTGTGGTACTACAGTAGAAAGCATTTTATTTTTCAAGTAAAGATAATTGACTCCAAAAATAACCAAACAGAAAAAGTCTGGAATTAAGTTTTATAAGATTAACTGTCACAGTGTAGTAGCTTACAATTTTTTTTTTACAGCACTACTCTTAAATACGGTTTGATAAACTGTTTCCACCTTCTTTGGATTAAGGTACTATGTAAATGCAGAAAAATTCTTTTATATTACTATTATACACCATTAAAATTAAATCTAATGGAAAATACTGTGAGGGTGATTTTGACTCCATGTTATCAGTACCATTCCATCATATCGAACTATGAATCTCTTAAAACAGTCTCATGTGGGTGATAGTGGCTTGCAGCTTACAGTTTAGGAACCACCTTCAAGGAAAGACCAAAGATGGTCATCTTTTATAATGGCAGGTAGTAGTTGAAAGGACTTTTGGAGTTTTGTGTAAGTGACACTTTACATCCTGTATTTTCTCCATATGTATGTATTGTTTGGTCAGACTTAGATATCGCAAGTAGGCTGAGGTGTTGCTGGCTTCCTTAATCTGAATATGAGCGTGTAGTTGCATCCAAGAGTTATTGCCTGTCTTCAGCTGCATCCTATGGATTCTTTCAGAAATGGTTTCCCTTCTACCACAGTAAAAAAGGGAGGGAAAAAATTTTGAAGTTTGCCGTGCCAGTGGAGACATAGTTAAAATCAATGAATCTTTTATAATTAAAATAGCAACTGTATGACTCAGATTTTTGTGGTAGGCAGGTGGAATGCTTTGTAGTGGCTAATTAAATTATGATTCTTCTGCTCTTAGTTCTTGAGCATTTTCCAAGGAGTTTTCCTACCATATGCATTGCCTGTGATAAGACCAACCTTTTCTTTGTTTGGCTTATGCATTCCTTTCTGTGTGGGTAACAACCAAAATTATTGGAACTACATGTCTGTCCTCTCTGAGGGTTGATGTTCAGTGTTAAGCATCTGCCTCCACCTTAAAAGAAGAGGAATCAACTATTGCTTCTTTCAGTGAAGTTTCTTATTGGTGAAATAAAGTAGGGCAGTGGGAGAGACTCTGACTTTCTGAATGTTCTAAATATTTCTGAGAATTAAAATTGAACCTTTGAGCTCCTTGCCACAATATGTGCTGTTTAATGTTATTGCTACAGCTTATTTTAATCAGTAAACCAACAATGAGGAAGACAGTAATCCTAGGAATATCTATTTCTAAAATATGTTTAATTTGTAATAATGATATTATTTTACGTATACTAGTTGAGCTTAGCCAGATGGATGCCATTTAATCACTGGTGCTTACTTCTGCATAAATACAAAGCTGACTTTGTTCCTACTGTATTCAGCTATTCTATCAGATTCTAGAAATCCTTAAGTTATCAGGTCCTATGAAAATACACTGCGTTACAATGGTAATATTTTAATTCAGAAATCTCCTTTGTATTTTTGGTGGTTTTTTCCACCTGCAAGACTTTCTGTCACTGGAAGCTAACCAAGTTGATTTCAATGTTTGTGAAGGATTTTAAATTCATGTTTGTTCATTGAAGAGCGCCGTAAGAATGCCTCACATTTGCTGGCATCAAACATTTCTGGAATGTAAATTCAGATAATTAAACCAGATACATTTTAAACTAAAACATTTAGGAGTTATTAATCAATTAATTAAAATTTAATGAATTCTGAACATGAGCCAGCAGTGTGTCCAGGTGGCCTAGAAGGCCAAGGGCATCCCGGCTTCTATCAGGAATAGTGTGGCCAGCAGGACCAGGGCAGGGACCGTCCCCCTGTGCTGGGCACTGGTGAGGCCACACCTGGGATCCTGTGTTCAGCCTTGGGCCCCTCACTGCAGGAGGCACGTTGAGGCGCTGGAGCGTGTCCAGAGACGGGCAACGGAGCTGGGGAGGGGTCTGGAGCACAAGGCTGATGAGGAGCGGCTGAGGGAGCTGGGGGTGCTCAGCCTGGAGAGGAGCAGGCTCGGGGGGGACCTTATCGCTCTCTGCAGCTGCCTGACAGGGGCTGTAGGCGGGGGGGGTCGGTCTCTTCTCCCAGGTAACAAGTGACAGGACAAGAGTAAAAGGTCTCAAGTTGTGCCAGGGGAGGCTTAAATTGAATAGCAGGAAAAAAAACTCCTTACGGAAACGGTTGCTAAGCATTGGAATAGGCTGCCCGGGGAAGGACTGGAATCACCATCTCTGGAGATGTTTAAAGGATGTATAGATATGGTGCTTAGGGACTTGATTTAGTGGAAGACCTGACAGTATTAGGTTAGTGGTTGGACTCAATCTTAAAAGTCTTTTCCAACCTAAATGATTCTATGATCACATTAGTAGGAAGTAGAAACCCTGCAACAGGGGAAGGAGGAGCACAAACAGCCATGACTTCCAATTTTAAATGTATCAGTGAGAAAATAGCATTACATGTCATCAGTTCCTACAAGAAGACAAAAGCAAAAATGTAGGACTTTGACCGGAAAGTCATAGGATCTGAGTGTTTCACCTGTTCAGACCAGCTGTCTCACGTTGGGTATTACTTTTGGTTTAAGACCGCAAAGTCTCAGACACTAGCAATAGTTAGTTTTATGTGATATGTGGGAAAAAGTGTCATGTATTGGAAGGTTGAGTTAACTTCTTAATGTACTTCCCTGGTGTTTATATTGAGTGTTTAAGTGGCATTTTACAAACCCCATCACCATGCTGCTGCTGAAGTGACTAATAGGCAGATCTATTGACACCATCTGTCTAAGGAATCCACAGCAGCTTTTTCGAAGTCTGGTTTAGTTTTCAACTGAAAAGCGTTCTTTATAGGAGGATTTATTTGTGCGCTCCTTTCTTTTTATTTTTTTTCTTCTTCTTTTTTTCTCTTCTGTTCCCTTTCCCTTCCCAAGGATCCTCAGGGTGATTCATGCTGGAATTTCCCGCAACTTCCCCTAACTTCCTTTTGCACATCCAGTAAATACCTCTGTTCATTCTCCAGTACTATAAGATATGTTGGCACTTTTTACCATAGTATAGAAGCTGTAGGGCAATCTGGGCAGAAATAAAACATGAATAGCTTATTTTGCAGATAATTCTCTTAAAACTATTCAGTGTGTATAGATACTGTTCTTAGAATTGAGGTGATGTCTTCTGAATTCTTCTGTTTGCTGGCAGAAATACTTATTTCTGCAAGAGGGTGTTAAATCCTACTTAATACTTAGAATATCTGTTTATTTAAAAATTATTCTAGTTGAGTACTGTGAGGGTGTTTGGGAGTTGGAAAGCACAGACTGATGCGCACTGCTCCAGTAGTAACTAATGCTGCTCAGTCTTACCATTGGCAGAAGCAGCGTGATGCTCTAAGGAAATGTTGTTGCTAATGTGACGATTAATGGAGGGACAATTGTATACATTTATATTAAAATGTAGACTTTTCTAAACAAGGTGTTCTGAAGCATGGTGAAGCTTCAGCTTGTGGCTCACTGAGCCATTTACCAATATCCATGAAGTGAAAATACTGTGGTCAGTCTCCAGAGCGATAGTGATTGCTTGGGCTTGCTGAAAATCCTGGTATGTCAAAACAAAATTTGTAGTTTGTAAATGAAGACCTAGTCAAGATGCGAGAGTAGCTTTATCACAAGTTGATATGAGGAGTTTTATTTAAAAAGGGGTAAAAATAGCAAAAAACCCCCACGCCAACAAACAAAAAAGCAAGCTAGGTAAAGATGCTAGTTGAGTCAACAGTGAGCACTGAAAGTGAGCTGATGATGCCATTGCAAGTGCTAGAGATTCTGGGAAGTGGAGCTAACTTCTCTCAGGTAATGACTTAAAGTTTAATTTTTCCTACTAAACTAACTTTCTTTTGTTCAGCTGATGTGTTTCTAATTTGGTAATGTTTAATGTGGGTTAGTATTAAACAATCTCAGTCTCTAACACCAGTACTGATGTTGTAGGTACTTTCTTGATTGAACTGAGCAACCTGACCCATGTAATTTAGTGGTATTTAGAAATTTAAGTTAATCTGGTCACAGGTTCTGCAAAACTATACTTTTATGTTAACAAAAAAGTACAAATATAACAAGAATTTAGAAGAGCTGTGCCCAAACCTATTCAACAAGTATGTTCTAACCTTATGAACATTATCTGCAGTAACTTCATAACTAACTTTCACCTTAAAAATACCTGCTGTTTATGTCCATTGGGTTTTTTTCAGGGATCACACAGGAGGAACCAAACTACAAATCCTGTCTAGGTTTCCTGCACTGGTCTTCCTCTTGAAGGCTCTGTAGCATCCTGAGATTCTTGTTCTCCTGTCCCAGAGAATCAGTGGACCTGGTACTTCTGTAGGAGTTCATGGGCTATGTTCTTGTTAGTTTGAAGGACAGGGGAAAATAAATAGTACTCTGCTAAATTTACTCATTCATAGCACTAAAATTAGCTATTGGTCACAAAGATGGGAGCAATATTAAAGACGTAATAGATGTCTTATTTAGTCTTTCATCTTTTCCAACTGGTTCTGTAAGCAGACATTTTATTTCAGACATCTTATGAAAAATGTATGAGTCACACCTCTCAGGCACTGCATTTGTTTATGCAGTCCTGGGCACGTCCTGTAACAGTTACATTGTGAGCATTTTGAGGAGGACAATTTTTTTTTTAAAAAAAACAAAAGATATATAATGAATAAAAATTATTTCACACATAACTTAGAAATCTGTAGCATAAAGGAGCTGATGCTTTGTGAGGAAAAATACCTGATTTTGGTTTATAGAAGGGTGTAGTTTTTATTTAGTCTCATGTTGTTTAGAAGTAGTTACAAAAATATTCCTGCTTTTTACAAATGGCTTTGTGGTATTCAGTCATCGCTTTTGCTGAGACCTAATCACAAACAAAAGTGATCCAAATGTGGCTGCAACAAAGATACTGGAAAGCCTACAATCTCAAACCCGTACTAAGAAATGAAAGGAAAGTTTGACAATTTAATGAATTCTAAGTGTAATAATAAGTAACTATCATGAACATCACACTGTGTTAATTTGGATGCAATATAACTTTGAACTATATGTTTAAAATAGAACTTAAACAGGCTTCTGTCAGTATTCTGTAGATTTTTATAAAGTATGCATAGTAACTTGTCAAGTTAAACCACATTTTCTTTCAAACTTTGTATCTGCAATTATTTCTTTTTCATGAAGTACCATGAACATATCTTTATATGCAAGACAGAAAAATCTGTCATCTGTATGCAGCAATTTGGCCTTGAAAATAGGAAAGGAGCATGTACAAACAGTGTTGTTTTGTTTTTTTTTTTTAAAGGACTCCCCGTTGTGAATATGTATCTGTTCTCTTAGCTGTATGAAGTAATCTTTCATTTTGAGAATAGTACCTCATTTTGTAAAGTCGTAATGTCATCCTATCACATTTTGATTGAAAGATCAACTTAAAAGCATATTTACTTGGAGGAAATGGACAAGCCAGCTGTACTGTTTTAAGTTATGGTGTATATTGATAATGTTTACTTTTAATGATTTATAGAATTTTTAAGTTGTATGGATTAATATTTGATTCAGAGTAGTTTCTGGTGAACATGTACAGTCATATTATGCATAGAATTTATTAATGAAGTCTTTTTGGGGGTTGGGTTTTTTGTGTGTGTGGTTGTTCTTTTTTTGTTTGTGGTGTGTGTGTGTTTTTTTACAGATCAGTTTCAGGAAGGATACCAATCATTTCAAATCTTTAATGATTCCTATTTTTAGTTGCTGAAATTTGCATTTCCCTTCTTCCTCCTTCCCCTCCTTGATGAAATAATCCTTAGGATTAGATTCCTTTTTCCAGGATTGAAACTTCAGTTCCTCTGGTTTATTATCCCTTGTCGTGTACAGTCTTACCTACATTGGAAGCAATGCACTGTTAGTAATGTACTATTTATCACTACAATTTTGTCTACCCCTGCAGATTATTTTTCACCAAAAGTTATTAAATAGAGTTCTGTCTCGGTGGAGAGCCAGCTGCTGTAGACTGAATGATGGGTATTCATAGGGAAGGGAGTCTTCTTAATGGAAGGGGAAAAAAAAAAAAAAAAAGTACATTAGTGAAGGAGAACAGGTAAATTGTTGTGTGGAGAGGGGACTACAATGAGCAATACTAATAAGCATGCAAGGCTTTAGCACTTGCATTCACAGCAGTGTTCTGTGGAGATGGCCTCTTTAGCATCATTTGTCTTTTTACTTCCTGTCCCAGGCTAATTCATTCTTGTCATTGTGAGAGCTTTTAACGTAAAAAGTAACGATTTTTAGTAATTCTTTCTGAGCTTTATGACAGCATTAACGGGAAAATGGGGATTTTTTTTCTCCTGAAGTATATCAAGAAAGGCTTTTTTCAAGGTCAGGGATGATCTCTACTATGGCTTGATTCTACATGTTTATATTAGTACTACTTTTGCAGTTAATCATTGAGGATATTTACTTAAACTAGGTTGGAAGGAATTTTTGAGATCTGTTGTTTTGCTTAAGAACAAAGGTTAAGTATGTGTTTCATTGTAGAGTTGGATTTATGGGGATATAAGAGAGAGACTAGTCTGTGTTGTCTGACCAAACTCCTGTGACTTCTCATGGAAGAAGATAGTGAAAGACGGTAATTAAGGGAAGGTGAAGAACTGTATTCTGTATTTTTTTCTTTGTTACAGGTGAAATTTCAAAGAATTGTAAAGCTGGTATTTTGTCAAGGTCAAGGAAAGAGATTTGTGTTTCATAAACAAGGAATAGAAAATTTTGTTTCATGTTTCAGTTTCCTTTAGCCAATCTTGTTTGAAGATGGGTGCTATTAGGCTACAAGAAGGATGGAATGAGATACAGAGTTTACTTCAATTATTTTATTTTTTTTAAGTAAAGTTTACTGAGTGCAGCACACTCAGTGTACAGCTTCCTGTTTAATCATTGACTTTATTGCTTCTAGTCATCATCACACAGTATTGCGTTCTTATAGCTTGGCTAGTGAAACCAGTATGAATGTTGGTAAACACCTGCTGAAGTAACCTATTTGATTTGACCTGTTTGTAGGCATACTCTAACAGGGGTAGGGTTCTATGATCAAGGGATCTAAAACCCAAACAAATAAAAACATTCTACATTCTTTTCTCAGTACTATATTAAGGTTTCCAGTTTATACGTCAGCTTTAAGGATTTAGAGACTTGAATCCCATTGAAATGCACTGGGACTTAGTGGTTCGTAGAATCTTTTTGTCTAAAGTCATAAATTGATTTCAGTCTAGGTCTATGAGTACTTTTAATATGATTACAGAGGCACAGACAATGATGACAATTACTTTAATTGGCAAGAACAGACATATCGAGGGTCTGTTGCGTTTTTAATATTAAGCACATTTTGCGACCTTTAAAGAAGGCTGCCTGCTACATGAAACACTCTCTGCAGTGTGTATAAAGGGTATAGAATGACAGCTTGAAAGTATGTTATTTAGTATATTCAGCTTCTGTCATTAGAAGAAAAGACTTAAAATATTTTTATTTTTTTTTTTGTAGTTTGAGTGCTCTGGTCTTGCATGTGGAAAAAAGCCTTTGTTTTGATTTTGTAAAATTATTTTTTTAGGCCTGATTGAAACCCAGTTCACTCTCTGATGTGTTTTTCAAAGTAAATTAGGAACTGTGGTTTGATTCAACATTTCATCCTATGGTATCAATTTAATTCCAAGTAAGACGTTCTTCCATTTACAGGTTTTTAGTAAAGTGTTTGTATAAAAGTTGATCTCTGTTCATATAAATAACACAAATTGAGTTAAAGCTACTGGAGCTTTCAATCCCCTGTTAATTTCGTTACCAGTTAACAGATGACTGTCTGGAGAATTACAAGTACAAACAGTGAACTTACTTGTCTCATGGATAATGCTGCATAGTCCATTAAGAACTAATCCAGCAACTAGTTGAAAAATGGTCCTCTTTAAAGAAGAGAAAGGCAGAGATTTTATTTTCATTATAAAAGCTATGTATCCTGACTTATAGTTAAGAAGTTTTCAGCTTTGGCTCAGATTTCTCTGTCTTTTAAAATAGAAGTCTGTCTTGAAGAGACTTCTGTAACATTGCTCCTAATTAATTTTTTTTTTATAATCAAATACCATCTTATTATTTTTTTTAAAAGTGGTGTGGTGTCTTGTTATTTTGGAGAAGCCTGTTTCATATGCCAAATATCTTTGCAGAGGGAATGAAACTAAATAACAAAGCAGTTGTGAAATCTTAAGGTTGACCTGTAAAGAAGAGTTGTTTGCACAGATTACAGCTATATTGTTTGATTATTTTTTAACCAATATTTAAACACAAATATTAAAAAGGAAAAAAAAAAACCCTAAAAAACATGCTTACTGTTCAGCAGCTAGGCCCTGTGAATCTGTTTTGTTATCTCGCTGTTTCTGCTGGGACTTGGGATTTCTGGATGTTCTGAAAATCGCTTCTCAATCTTTTTAATGCTGTAGCATTGACTAAATAGCACTAAAACCAGCATGGAACCAGCGTTTGAGATAAGAAAAATCTATTTTTTTCTCCTTCCCTTTAATTATTATTATTTTGTTTAGATTCTGCACCTAACATACTATTTTCAGTTTTCTGGTTTAGTTCTTCATTATTTATGGTAGTATTTAAATAGGGCTATGCCTAAGTGTTAGTAGATTGGAGTGCTAGCAGATTCCATGAATGGGTGGATAAATATCTTGTCTCTCTTCTGGACTTGAAATAATCACCCAGGTTAGTTGGGATCCAAAAAGGAGTTGGATACTTGAAGTGAACCAGTGACTAAAACTGCCGTTCTGAAACATGTATCATCTATTTCACAACCACAGGGAAGCCTGAATGCTGCCAGAGAAATTCCCCCTCTTTCCTCCCCAACTTTCTGTGCCCTTCTTCATGCCTGCTACTCTTCCTATGGTTTTCAGGGCATTCAGCCCACTAACAGCTTACGTCTGTCTTAGACCTATCGGGTTGCGTTTGTTGAACAAGTCGCAATTGCTTTCTTGTAAACCTGGTGTTTTAATTGGTTTGTGTAAAATTGATCCATAGCCCTTGGAGTGGAGACTTCTCTATTTGCCGATAGAAGTGGTCCCCTTCATCACCTTCCTCACTACTTCTCTGAGAAAATATTCTTGTGTGGTTTTAAAAGAAAGGGCATAAACACCAGGAAAGCATCCAAAGTCTGTGGACTGCTTGTTCCATGTGGAAGGAGATGACTAATTTACCATTACTGAAGTGGCAAGACACAAAGAAACAAGAGGTTTGACTTTGGCTTGGTTAGGCAGTTTCACACCAAGTAGGCTCATTCTACATTTTCTGCTTAGAATGTAAAAAAAAAAAAAAAAAACCAAACACACACACACAAAAAACCCACCCCAAAACCAAACAAACAACAAAACCTATTATTTTGTATTGAATTCATCTGTCTTTCCCCTGCACTCGGGGGGGTGTGTGTGTATGTGTGTTCCATGTACCTAATAGAAAAATCTTGATTTATTTATTTATTCTAACTGCAAAGACCAAGCACTTGGTGTTTAGAAATAGTGTTTTCTCTTAGGGGTTATATCCAGAGAGGACCTTGAGTAGCTTCTCATCACATCACTCTTAAGCTTAAAGAAGAACATATGGTTGAGTGGCACACCATTTTGCTGAGAGCTTTGAGCTCTCCTTCAAACCCAGTTCATTTTTTCCTCATGCTAAAACTCAGGGTTTTGACCGGAGTATTTTAGAGACCTTTTTCTTCCTTTCTTTGAAGTCTTATGCACCAGTTTCTTCATTTATTTTTCATTGGATTATAATTTTTAAAGTTGATGAATTAACTCAATTGCTCTTTTGATGGTAATCTTTATCAATGATGATGGTGTGCTCTGTTGAAAGTTTTAAGCAGATAATGTGGATAAAGACTTCCTAGTCTTTCCCCAGTTTCCTTCCTAACAGTCTTGGAAGTGAGCTGTTTACTACAGTCCTTATGAAGAATCAAATGGTGTTGAATCTGCCCTAAGGAGCTTGACTTCTTACAGTACACTTCTGCTTATAAAGTCCTGTAGCTATTCCAGTGTGGTGTTCCTGCTGCAGTTATGCCAGTTCATAAGTACTTGCAGCAATCATGAAATTACAGAACAAATTAAGAGTAGAATTCCTGTGTAACGCATAGAGGACTGACAATTTGCAGTACAATCTCTCAAGAAAAGACCCGTTCATTTTTAATGGATTTTTTTTTTTTTTTAGCACTACTTAGCTTCTGCCTGTATTCAAAACACTGAGGGGAAATTTCCTGTTTATTTAAAGTGAGAATTTAAAACAAGGACTGATAATTGTCATTCAGATTTCTTTAAACTGATATGTGCCATAATGTCTACTGATTGGTCATGTGGTATATTAAAAAATAATAATAATAAAAAAAAGAGATTAGGGCTCTACCTGTAGAGAAAGGACAACTGATACCTGTTAATCACTTTAAACCCCTAACCAGGCATTTAATACTGAGCTTTTGCATAGGGTACTGGTGAGCAGCTGTGAGCCTCAAGGCCTAGTGGTTCTGTCTAATTAGTCCCACTGAAGGCTCTCAGCCTATTCAGGAAGCCTTAATTTATGTTGAGGGGTTTTGTTTCAAATGGCTGTTTACATAAAGCGGAAAAGTCCATATGCTGATTGCCTTTTAGTGTTTAGAAACTACGCCGTACTTGCATGCATGATGCAAAAAGGTAGTTTAGCCTTGAAAACCTTATTGCAAAAAAAGCCTGCTTAAAACTTTGCATAGTCCTTTGCAAGGATGAAAACAAATAAAACCTGTAGTTCCTTCTGTCTACCTCTCAAGTCACGTTTGATAGCCTACCTGCGTTGCAACAGAGGTGGATGTAGCTAGTTGAACAGTCTGAATTTCTAGTGAGATTAATGTTACACATTGACAGTAAAGGACCCAGCCTACTTTGATCTCTCAGGAGCAGTTGAGCAAGTTCTGCATCGAGTAGTCATGGGAGAAGAGAGAGAGGGAGGCAGGGGATAGAGGTGGTAATTAAAACTAATCCACTTTGTAATGAATGACTGGAACATGCAAACTTAGTGAACAGGTAGCTTCCATGCATAATAGGAAGTATTACCCTGATGCTGGTAGTAGAAGATGAGATGCTTGTACTTCAGATTAATTTTTTCTTTGAGTATGTGGCTTTTTTCCCCAGCAGTTCTACATCCTTATAAAATGCAATTTAATTTGTTGGAAGGAAAACTCTAATAATATAATCATACCTTAGAGTCTTACAGACTGGAGAAAAGTAGCTTTCCTTTTCTGAAGGAACATACTTAGTGGAATTCTTTGCATCTAGCTGCCCATTTTTATTATAGGTTTTTCCTGTTGTTTTTCTACTTACCTCTCTGTACAGAGCTATCTTAACTTACAAAACAAGCCTTCTGCAGAGGGGTAATATCTTTTGTTAGATCTACTGATAAAGTTGCAAAAAAGAGGTCTAATATTTTCAGGCACAGACTCCCCTAAGGCTTATTAATTTTTGGTGTAACCACTTTTTCCTTGCTGTTGAAACCCTCCCCTGTCACTTTATTACTTCCAGCATCAATGGCTAATAATATTAATACTAATGATAATGGTGATTCCTTTCCCTTGTTTTCAAACAGCATTCTTAATAATTTTGAGGCTTTGTCGTCATTTGCCTTTGTGTGAAACACACAAACCTCTGCCTGCTCGCCTGTGGTGGTGGTGTATTATACATTGTATTCTTCTCAAATCATACAGCTCCCTTCCTCTTAAGTTCAATTGCTGTTTTGTTTATATTTCTTGGGCACCTCTACAGAACTCTTGAGATCTGTTTCTCTTCCCTTGTGTCTTGCTACTTGTGACTTGGCCTCATGGTTATGTAGCACTGTGTCTTTCTCATACCTCTCCGCTTTTGTTCCTATTTCTGTTTTTGACCTCTGAATATTGACCTCCCTGTTTCTTTGTCAGTACTCTCATCCCTACACCAGAACCACTTACAATACTAATACAAAAGGTAGTTGTTAAAAAAGCTATTAAAATAACTGTAAAATAATTAAAAATGTACAAATTAAAAAGTCCTGACTTTTTTCTTTTGATCAATTAATTTGTCTAACTTTTTCTCAGACTGTTTGTTAGTAATGTTCTTCGCTCCCTTAAAACTCATCCTCAACAACTACAAGCTACTGCCCTTCTTGAACCTTTTTATTTTTACTCTAAGCTTCAGTGAGCAGAGTCAACAGCATTTTTGTTTATCTGTGAAATGCTTACATTTAGCATGCTATGTAAGTATAAACATGATGTTCATTAATGTTCTGGATACGTCAGAATTTGCTTTTAAGATTGAAAATTGACTGAGGTGGGCTGCATTCCTCTAGGGATTTGTTACTAATCCTTTAAAAGGCCATTTCAAATATTTTGTTTTCTTAAAGCATAAATGACTCCAGACAATTATCCTTAAAATTGTGGTTCAGTACTCTGTTTCTTGATGAAGTTAATAACTTGCCCAAAACCAGTGCTATGTAAGTACCTTCCTTGAGTGTGCCTATTATATGGGACATCTCAAAATCTTTTGTTTTAAATGTTTAAAGGTATTTCAGGCTGCTGAGCACTTAGGTGATTAGTCACAGGTTTCCTGAAGAATTCACTATGCACACGCAGGAAAATAGTCTGTGAACATTTCTTTTCGCTATTTCTTTTACCAGTAATGTCTTGATAAAGTATGCTTTTTCTTTTTCTGCTCTTAATTTTGTATAGAGATAAGTTAAATATAATTTTCATGCTTGAAGACTGAAGTTAGCGTCTACAAAGTGCTTTGAGACTTAAAGTTGTCCTGAAACTACTTCCTTTGAGGTTTTTTCTTTATTCACAGATTGTGTTGTAGTGTAAAACAAGACACACCAAAAAGCCATGTTGCTAACTGTATTTTATATGTTTATATCTATGAAACTGTGTAAATACTGTACAATCTTCTTTTACGGAGAAGGAATGCTGTTACGTTGGGACAATTGAGAGGATAGTTCAGCAATTATCTAGAGATGGTAAAGTAAAAATGAAAGTCCTTTGTGCTTTTCTCGGCTCTGTTGATACCTGTATGTTTCACTTGGCAGTGTCAAACTGCTGGCTGTGGGAGTGCCTCTCGTAGCAGGTACCATGGGCTGATGTTCTGTCACTCTTCGTACAGGTAACATTCACCTGGTTGGCTGAAGCATCTCCCTGTGCTCAGCAATGAGAACATGGAGAAGTTTCACTGAGCTCCTTGTTTTTGTGCTTCTCCACTGTATGAAGTCTCATGTTTTCTACCACAGTCACTTTAACAAAATACTCTTCTCTACAGGTCTTACTTTAGTATTTGAATAATGGGGAAATTTTGTAGTGTGCATTGGTAGAGGAGTGTATAGAGCTGAGCGATTCGCTGTGTGGCTTTGTTTCTTGGCATCTTCCAGAGGGCTTTTCTCATAATGTGATTCAGAGCTCAAAGGGTGAGAGCTCTGCATGCAAATGTGTAGGTGATCAAGATGACTTACGGTTTACGTAAGAGTAAATACACAAGCTGGATTAATGGAACTTCTCCAGGCCTTGTGTTTTCGAAGCTGTGTGGTAGCCACTGAATGATACTGAAGTCTTCACTGTGGTTGTAATCCAGTTGTACCGTTTTTACTACAATCAGAATTAAAATCCAGATGAGAAGATACAGGAGTGGCAGAGGTGTTGGTTGAAATTTTTGGTGATTTTTCACTAGATTTTCAGCAGTCATGCTCTGGGATGGAGAATCAGAGCACAGATAATGGCAGCATTAATTCTTCATCCCTGAGAGGAGAAAACTCACTGTGTTGATAGCCTTTTGTGTCCATGCTGTGGTACATTCAAGCTCATCCTGGGATATGGCTTTTTGCATGTATTACCATACATCTGCAGTGGATGCCATGTTAGTGTTGTAAAGCTATGCTTTATGCAAACGATCAAGTAGAAACATTTCTAAAAGAAATGGGTGTGTGGATCTCTCATTTTCCTTGTTTGGAACCAAAGAAACTTTTGAAGCAACAAAAAAACCCAAACCCAGTGGACTTCCTAGCCTGCTGAGGGTTAGGAAATTCAAACACATTCAAAGGGAATTGCACAGTTGCTCAGAAAAAATTATGTTGATGGCATTGATAGGTGGAAGTTTATTTTAGGTGAAAGTTTGTTTACTGTTTTGACGTATCTTTACATTGGTGAAAAATAGCAGTAAAAAGGTATCTTTGCTTATCATGTAGTGAATGTTGTGTTGATTGCTATGCCAAGTAACTCATGGCTTTTTAGTACAGAAATGAGCTGAAATATGTTTTGAGGAGTATGGGATTAATCTGCGTTTATATGGGAAAGTGAACTATTTCATAAGTTCTCTGAAAATGCTGTATTGATTCTGGCTTATTGCTACAAGCAGTAATTTCTCACTGAGTCACTGATGTGTCAGTGTCCAGCAGTATGGTCAGATGTGACTAGCAGTTCTTACAAGTTCAACAGATGTTTAATACCTAAACCAATGTGATCATATTTCCTTTTTCTCTTCCTCTCAGGAAGAGATTATTTATTGCTTTCCCCTGAGAGCATGTTATCTTTTATATTTTTCATACTGATTTACTTAGCATTATATTTGGATAGAAGTATGTTTTGGAAAGAGGGCATGGATAGATGGCTTTTAAGTAAGTGATTATTTGATTTTATTTTTTGAAAAAGTATTATAAAATATTTTGATTGACACAGATATGTACATTTTATGTAATTGTAAACAACTCATTGAAAATAGTTTTCCATTTGGATTTAAATTTCCATTCTTCCTTATGCAACTAAAACATGACAGTATTGTGTTACTCTAGTAACAACTTGTAATTGAAACTGCCCGGCCTTTTTGTAATTGTCCAAACTTGATGTACAAAAAGCCAAATTGTTTTAAACAAAGTGAGAGAAAGCTGTTTTAATCCAAATTTTTAACACATTAACAACAACAGAGATAAAGAAACTGAACTGCTTAATAGTGATCCTTTTTATTCCATTGTATATTTTTTTCTGAATAGTGAGCACTGAATAGTTAAATTCAAACTTATTCCTGAGCTGACATAACCCTCCTATTAATACCTAATATTTGGATTCATGAGGGCAGTTTTATTATTGCATTCACCCTTGCATCTGAAACAAATCTGTAATCGTCTAAGGGAGTAGGATTTTGGATGGGTGTTTTGAATCCTGGTATTTCTTTTTAAATCTATTTTGGGAACAAGAATAAATGGCAGTATCATTTGTATGCAATGTACCAAAATTAGCACAGGCATAAGCCTAGGAATGCTATTGACTGTGGTGGTGTAATATCGGGCTTCTGTTGTCGCAGAATTCAGGAGTGTTGCCTGATACTCAGAAGAAAGCCTTTGGTCCTATCGGGAATTGCTGTTTTTCTGCTTTCCTGATAGCCCTGCGGAAATGAGGATCCATTTTCCCTTCTCTCAGCGTCTCAGGGAGATTTGAACATGCAGTTGATCAATATCAGATTCAGTCTCACACTGAATCAGGAATTGGAAATGTATTAGAGGCTGGCATTCCTAAGCATGGTAGGAAGTGGCCTTGAGAAGTCTGGAGGTACATGGGGTAAACCATCTGAAACAGTACGAAGAGAAGGCGTTAAATTTGTTTTTACGACTAAATGATTTTTAAAAAGAGCAACCCAAAAATATATCTTTAGATGTATTGTTTTTTATGAATGAGTATAATCATCCAGATGGATGTTTTGTGGTTTATTTGTTTGTCCATATAGATAAAATTTTGGAGTAAAACAGCCTAGTGTGCTCTAATCACACCACACACAGGTGAAATCTTTTACACAGACCACAGACACATCTCAAGGTGAAGTACCATTTTTCTGCATCAGTATGTCTGACATCTGAATTATCAACATAGAATATATATTAAAATATATAACATGTCATTAATATAATAATACTTTATATAAATATGTGTATATGTATATGAATTTGAGTCCTAGGAATCTTCACTACATTGATGGTGCATTTGGTTTCTTCCGTGCAGCTAAAAAAAACTCTTTGCTTTTGGTGCACTGTCATTTTTCTCCCAAGTTCTGTTTTCCTGTCTCAAATAGCAAATCAGTGGTTCACAGCCAATGAGATATTCTTTCTGTCTGGTATAAAACATGATTGAGGACAATGCTAAGAGATGGAGAGGAGGGCAGAGCCTGACTGTCTTGTTTCCTAATCCTCTCTCCCTCCCTCCCTGCTCAGCAGAAAAGCAAGCCCTCGAAATGGCAATTCTCGTGTGACTCACATCAGCCCCTGTCCCCACACTTTCCCACTTACTGTGCCTGGTTTTCCTTCCCAGGTGTGCCAGTGAAACTACTGACAATGGACAGAGCTGGGAGCCCTTCTTTTCTAGGGAACATGATACTTCAGGGAAGAAAAGGGTAACGGTGGTTGCTCAGAGCTGTCCCAGATCTTTCTAACACGTCCTAATTCCTCTGTTTAACCAGTGATCATTTCCAATGTCTTCAGCTCTGTTATCCACAGAATTATCCAGTTATCATCAAATCCTATCACTTTAATATAGCTCAAGTATCTGGTTCCCTAGTCATCTTCCAGTCACTCTTTACTTCAGCTCTACCTAATACTTCCAGCGTTTCACTAATTCTTTGCTACCTCTGTCCCCCAGCCATCTTTTTACACTCTTGACTCATTCCAGGGTCTGTACAGCTCTCAATGTCATGGTGGTCTTTGTGTTTACCCTGTACTGGCCTGACCCCACTGCTTCACTCACCTTGCAGTTCGGTATGATCATCACCAACAGTCTGTCATTGCCAGGTTGTCACATCCGATTGTCCAAAGACAAGCTTGCCTTCAGAACCATTCCCATTCTTCTTGTTGTGCACTTCTTCTCATTTTCATCCCAGTGTGGAAGGTATCTCCAGCCATTTCAAAGACAAAATGAGTAATGAAGTAGCCTTTATTACCTTTGTGTTTGTTTTTGAATATAGTGTGGTTGTTTACTGACTGGGTCATAGTTCATTTTACATTATTAATTAAAACATGCCTGTAATTTCATTACTGTGTTCTTTAAGGGAAAATACTATTCCCAACTTAACATTTTGGTGTATATATTGTAATTTTTACTGCGTAAGGTTTGGTTTCAAAAGTCAGTGCACCTGGTACTGCTGTCTCAGACTATTGCAGTATCCGCTAAAGTTGAATGTGATAAATATCTTACCAGAAAGCAGAATTAAGAGAGAGAAAAAATACATCTGAACACTTTCTTAAACAGGGAACATTACCTACTGCCTGAGGTTTTATGTAAATGTCAGCCTCTTGCATAGCTTAATATAAATATTGCTATTTAAAATTTATATTCCAGCTAATTTAAGGAATAACCAGGTCAGGAATTATGCTAACTGCTGGACAAACCAGTAGTGTGTGTTCATGTAACAAAAATTGTTCTTGAAAAAAACATCTCTTTTTCAAGAGAGACGGTTTTAGAGTCAATCTTTAAGTGTTGTTTTTAATTTTAGATGAAGAAACTAAAACATGACTCCTGGTGTTGACACTTTCAGCTTCTTTGTTAAAAGTGATTATTTCAGAGAGCTGGTCTCTCTTAGCAGCTCCTGGGAAATGTGTCTTTGGGTATTATAACAAAAACTCAGTGTTAACATCTGTATAATATTAACTCAGTTTTAATATCTGTACAGATTTTTTTGTTTTACCTACCAATATTTTTCTTTTTCATTTCCACCAGGCAGAAAATTTAAATAACTATAAGATACTCTACACCTTTCCAGAAGTCTTTTTGACTAAAAATGTATGACTTTTTTTTTTTAATCTTAATAATATATGTCCAGAATTACTGCAGAATAAGGAACAGAAACCATTTAAATTAACGTGATGTATAAATGTTTGGTTTTTATTATTTTTTCTCCGTTATTTAGCTTATTGCTATAATACTTCAGCTAACTTCTGTTCAGTTGACCAGGACATGATTATTATGTAAATGGAATGTCTATAGCTTCCAATGTTCGGGTTACATCTTCCTTCAGTATAAGAGCCAGGCACAAGATCAGTCTGGATTTGAGGCATTTTTAGTACAGCTCCCATTTAAGCTCCCGTTTCAGAGAGACCAACAGACGTGGCTTTAAACTTCAGGCTCTGTCATTATTCTAGGGTTTTTTCCCAGCTGTAAGTGTACAGTAAATTATTGGTTTCTGACATCTCCTGATAGTGTGTTAGCCATGACAGAAATGTATTTGTAATTCATGGTGTGGTAGCAACAAAAAAATACTTTTAAGGTTATCTTTTTAAGTGGGGAAGAATGTTTTGTGGGTGCCTGTAACTCTGAAGTTTAAAAGCCGTGGTCCACACTATTTCTTTTTATATTTTATAACCAGACTTTGTATTTAAAATAAAACTTGCTTTACCCCAAAAGATCCCTTCTTAACAGAAACAATGAAAAAAACCCACCCATTCATTAATTTAATTTCATTAGGAACAGGAACTCAAATAGCAATTAAAGGAGGGGAACAACTGCAGTCCTTGACATGTTCTTTTTTCAGTTTACACGATTAACTTCTCATGCAGGAAACGCTGCAGTGGTTTCTTAGTAGGAATCGTCAGTTAGTGTTCAGTGTCTGTCTTTGCAGTTACATCTTGCTCACCTGCTTTCCATTGTGTGCCTAGGAAAAGACATGGGAGATTTTGATCTTTTTTTGGAAATACGTAGGAGAATTGCAGGTTCTACTGATCCAAACCGAGAGCCTTGCTTGTTACATTTTATGTTATCCAAGTTATTGGAAAGAACTGGACCTATTCCCAGATCGGTATTTGGAACCATTAAACACATCTTAAAGTGCAGTGCAATAAACCTGTAGTCCTGGGTGGCCATTAATCAGCTGATGTACCAGAACTGTTAAATTCCAACTATTCATTTTTGTCTTTTGTGTACAGATACTGGCTCACTTGCAGGACTGTAACATCTGCCACCTGACATTTTTGTTAATAAAGGTGACATCCTTTTTAAGTAGGTATGGATATGGTCACGGTTATGACTGTGCGAAGTAATGGGAAGATTTAGGTTAAAAACATGACTTCCTTTTTTTCTAGACTATATGTTCAGTACTCAGTTGTTTGAGATGAACAGCTGGTGTAAATAAAACTCTGTGCAAAGATCTACTTACTGACTCCAAAGTGACACATCAACCAATGCTATTCTCAAATCAGTATTCCAGAAATATCAGTTCGGTGCAGTTTTGGCTCTTGTGCTTTATAGCGAAGTAGAATAAAAAATGAAATTTCTTTTCTTACAGTTAACTATTTTGGGAAAATCTAAATAGGTGCAGCATTATTGACTTTGGTAATTCCTTCTTGTCTTTGGTTACTGAGGGAAGGCTGCAACACCTGTAAAAAAAATTTCAGAATAGTTGCATTTAAATATACACTGCTCTTGCAGGCTTCAAAGCTCAGAAAATAAGATGTTTTATTCAGGCTGAACAAGTGTAGTATCCAAAGAGTAAGAATATTGAAAAATTGAACTTGAGAGAAAGAAAGTAAATGGGACTGAGATCTCTGTGGATTTTCCTTGTTCTGTTGTTTTTCCTTGAAAATTATTGACTGTGAGAACAGGTAAACCCAATAGGTTGTTAGCTGCATGTCTTGGGGCAGAAAGTCCACTTTCAGAAAAATGCTTTTTGTTGCCTGTAGTTGATTTTCCCCTGTAACATGATGTGACATTGCCTTGCGCTGTGTGTTTGAAATAGCATTCGAAGTCTGCTTTGCCTCAATCTAGAATTTAAGACAGGGAAAAGGTGAGTGAATCTTATGAGGGGAAAACCAGATGAGATTAGTTTGCTGGCTTCTAACAGCAACAAGATCAAAAAATCCAAGAGGATGGTAAAGAAGGAAAAGATGGCAATCTGCGTGTCAAAGGGATAAAATCCCAAGAAGCCGTGGAGAGTTCTGAGTTAAAGGGCAACTCAAGCACAGGAAGAATGAGATATTTATTACTCAGGGATATGTTTAACCTGAGGATTAGAAAAAGGTTTCTAACCACTAGAGCAAGAGAGTTACGGTATATTTTTCCAGTCAATGTAAATAAAACCATAATAAAATTCCGCCCACTTTCTGAAAAGTTTCTGAAAGAGGTTAAGTTTATGTGTAGTGGAAACACCAGGGAATTGGGAACACTCATATGTTCTGGTGAAGTATAATTGTTTGAGAGAATCACCTAATGCTGGTTTTAAACCAGTGGTCTTGTTTGTTAGCATTTTACTAATAACTTTTATAGCAATTAGGCCAGTTACTCCAATCTTATGTTATGACGTAAAGCATTTCAATAAAAGAAAAGAACAGAGATGTGGTGCTCTGAAAATCAGTGTGAAATGCTATACATCTGAAATGGAAAAGAAATGGGGCCAAGAGTGTACTGGCTTTTTGGCCGTTGGCCAAAGACATGGTCTGTCATGTATCATTGTTATAAGACCTAGGATAAATTACTATTTAGATATATAGAGCTTGGGAATTCAGGTTTTCCGTATGTACCTGAGCTGAAATTTAGATCAACTGTAGATACAATCTTGATTTTTAGCTGTCTTGGGCTGCAGTAGTTCGAGTTTGAGGCACTTTGTTCCAGTAGCACATAAGTTGGATTTTTTGTCCTGCTAAAGGAGAACAGCACACTGTTTTGTACTGATATCATCAGCTTTCCCGTTGAAAGACATTCCCAACTATTTTTCAATAATTAGGTTTATATATACTACGAACAGCAAGATTTAAGGTGGGAATAAAGGCAAATCTTGCCGCTGAGTTTAGCATTCATCTAATACTGGTCTTCTCTGAACCTTCACATCTTTTCATTCCAGTGTTCAAGTTCTTGTAAAAATAGTTGTGGCACAGTCCAAGAAACTGGAAACATGATTTCATATAATTGTTCTTTTAAGTAGCAGCATGAAATTGTTAGTATGGCATACTTTAATTGGTGGTATACAGTTGACTTTTTATGAAGAACTTGACTTATAATAAAAGCAGAGAACACAAGTTGGTTAGTTTCTATAACCCAGTGCTGTCATCTTGGGGGAAAGAAAAAGTAGCTCTGCTGTACATTTAATGGCAGATCCAGCATGTAATAGGTGTTCTGCCTCTTTGTTTTTTTTAAAAAAAAAAACAAAAAAAACCAAGTATCCTGTTCGGAAGGATTTTTGACAGGAAAATTACAGGATTGGTGCCCACTATAAGATTTATGTTGATAATTGAAGCTGCTTCTTCTCAATAAAATGTAAATGCAGCTTAAATAGCTAGGCTAAAAGGAAAGAAATATTCTAAAAAGAAAAGAAAGAAAAAGAAAAAAAGTAGATATGTAGAAAGATTACAACTTGTTTTTCAAGGCCATTATACCCCTCAGGCAGTTGTCACTACATCCATGGTTAATGCTTACTACTCATGCAACTTTGGTCACTTTCTGTTTTAAGCAGTTTTATGAAATTTCCTAGAGAAGTGTTACGTTATAAAATGCTATGATAAAAAAAAAAAAAGTACATTTCTTTCATTTTAACTCCTCTAATTTTACCCAGTAAGGAAATTTAAAGAGTATATGAGCATTTCTGGAGTTTCCTGAGGACCTTTTTTCCCCGACAGTTTTGAGTCTAAGTTTTCAAGAAAGTTCAGAGGTCATTCTTTAAACTTTAATTCCATACAGTACTTGAAGTGCAGTGTACAGTCGCTTTAATGTCAGTATGGGAAGCGTGCATACAGTGTATGTGAAAATGGTACTTCATTTATTTGTGGTCTGGGCCAGGCTGACAGAAACAATGGGAGGCTTGTACTATATTGTGTGCTGGCTAGCTAGCATTATCTGTGAAAATAAAATGTGATATGTACTAGTATATGTGCAAACTTTGAGTTTTAAACAAATTTTTCTTAACTATCTTTAAACATTTCACATCAAATTTGGCTTTTTATATTTTCAGAGTGACTTATAACAGCTGTTTTTTAGTGCTCTAATTCATTGTTTCTGTGCCTCTCCTTATGAAGTACATAAGTGAGTGGGATTGTAAAACAAAAAAAAAAACCAAACAAAAAAAAAACCAAACCAAATTATCCCTGTATAGGCATTTTTACCTTGGAAAGAGAGTTCTAAAATTGGTCACCCCATTTATGAGGGCAGCATTGTCACATGAGGGGCTTTTCACAAAAGGTCTGTAAAAGTTCAGGATGAGTAGGCACAAACACAGTTTGCAAGGACTGAGATGTGCTCTCAGGGAAAACAGAAGTCCGTTAGAGGCTGCAAAAGACCTGTGCTGGTTGGCACAATTTTCTTTTCTTGTACTTTTACCTCTCCTCTCACTGGGTCTGACCTGTTTGTTACCTCTAGGAGGTGCAGCTCAGTCTTGTGTTAGTGGCGTACAGGGCTGGGCTGCACAGGGACGTGTAGCCCCCAAAAGGGTTTGGGAGCTTCCTGACTTGCGTTCTGTCTACCCATACTTTACTTTTCATGTCTCAGGCAGTTGTTGCAGGTAAAAGTAAGTGTAAAATATAATTACTTGTTTGCTTTAGGTACTATGAGATCTTGCAGTATTGTGAATATCCGAACAAAAATTGGCAAAGTAGGTACTACATATATTATCTTTCCTCAAAGGACTAAAGAGTAGGTTTATTGCTTTTGGAATTATTTTTTAGTCAATGATCAGTAACGGTCATGTACAAGTGTATTCTTTTACTGCATACAGAATGCATACATATTTCAGTGTAGCCAAGCCATGCTACCAGAGATTGGGAAATGCGTGACTAGCGCTAGCTGATTAATGTAACATAATTTGCATTGATTATCTGGAAGGGGAATGTGTGAAATAAACTTTACAGGAAAATTCTACATTATAGAATATTGTTATTTATATATAAAGACATATTTATGGTATGCACACATATAGTATATATTGAAAGCAGAGCTCTCTGGGACTCTGCTCTCCTTGTCTCCTTCCCTTTTGCCCTACAAATTTACGGTCTATTAACCTGCAGTAAATAGGTCTTGTATTTCTTTCTGCTGCTTCACAGGTGTTCAAAGCCCACATTATAATGTTAAAGAATCTTGGCATCTGAACTTTTAATAATCAGCAATTAGTGACCCAAGAGACTATTTTTATCCATGGCAAAGTTGTATATCAAGAAAGAGAGAAATAAGGAAAATAGTTTTAAATTGAGTCAGGAATTTAAAACCCTCAAAGCTTTGGTAGCTGCTTATTCTTGATTTGGAATTCTTGGCACCCGGTTGGCTGCCACATTCTTCTGGTATGTATCTATGCAGACAGTTGCAGGTGTTTTTTTTTATGCCAGTTATCAGCTTGCAGTTTGAATGAGTTTGAAATTAAATTCTTTTTTAGAAGAGTATTTTGTTGACTTGTAACTTTTCTTTTATCCCTGATACTGTTGTCTCATGTTGTATCAGAATTCTAGATTCCATGCATTTGTACCTCGTACAAGTAAAATAAAGCAACTTTGTGTGTGCTGGTGATGTTAGTCTTACTCTGCAGACATCGCATGAATTAATGGACTTTCCAAGAGGTTAAATGAGGTTGACTATGACTTTGTGCTATGAATTAGAGCAGTACTAGTTTTGCTGGTAGAGATGGTCTGATGTTTATAGAGTATCTGTAGAACTAGTATTTCATAATCTACGTATACATATGGATGTGTGTATAAACTTACAGACATGAATAAACAAACAAATACATGTTTAGGAACATGGCAGTTAAGTTCACTAACATAGGTTGCCTGTCAAAAAATGCTTTTGAATGTATTCACTTGGGAGAGCCTTACAATCAAAGAAGTGCATTAAGGTTGAATGTTTGGGTGTTTTTGTTTTTTTTTTTTGGGGGGGGGGTTGTTTGGTTTTGTTTTTTTTTTACTTTAAGATTATGTCAATAGTTGCTCTTATTAAATCCTGTACTACGAGGTAATGGTTAAATAGTTGTACTGCAAAACACAGTGACTATACCTGGCAGTGATCTCCTAAGAAAACTGCTGTTTTTTTTATCTTGCAGGTTCCCGTCTTCGTCAAGAAGATTTCCCACCTCGAATTGTTGAACACCCTTCTGATCTAATTGTTTCCAAAGGAGAACCAGCAACTTTAAACTGTAAAGCAGAAGGAAGGCCAACCCCCACCATTGAGTGGTACAAGGGGGGAGAAAGAGTAGAAACGGACAAGGATGATCCACGCTCCCACCGCATGCTGCTGCCCAGTGGATCTTTATTTTTCTTACGCATAGTCCACGGGCGCAAGAGTAGGCCAGATGAAGGGGTCTATGTCTGTGTGGCAAGGAATTACCTTGGGGAAGCTGTAAGTCATAATGCATCGCTGGAGGTGGCAAGTAAGTGCTTTTTTTTCTTTTCTTTTTTCTTCACTCTTCGGTAACAGCCGCTTGCTTTGATGTTATTTGAAGATTAAAAAAATTGTGAGCTGCCTCTGAGGCATTGACTTAAAACCAAAGAAGGAATGATATGCTCAAATATTATTAATACAGAGAGAGGAAAAAAGAAAAACAGTCAGGAAAGGTATCGTATCACTACAGAAATTCAGACATTTTTGTGCTTTCTCACTACTTTTGTGCTTCCATGCAATTATAATTACTTAATGTTTTTCAGATTTTGTATATTTAATTTCAGTTTATAGATGTTTTTCCTCTCCAGATAACCATGCAAAATGCCATATGGAGGCAGGAGGGCCAGGGTATGTTTGCAATTGTTGTTGCACCAATAAAACATTAGAAACAAAAATTGGCAGATTTAGAAATTTTTTTGTTCTTTTCTTTTTCTCTCCAAAAGAAATGACTTACAAATTATGTCTCTAGTTCTAAGTATTTGGGCAACGGAAGAAGCAGTCAAGTACGTTCACGTTAGTTTGTACTGCTTATCTCTTCCTGTATACCCTTTAAATTCTACAGGAAGAGAGAGTGTACATGAAAGTGTTTTAATGTTTCATATGGAGGGCCAAGTATAGGTCAAAAAATACCAGTTTTGGGGTATGAAGTATGAGAGGAAAACTTGGATTCAAAAGTTAGGTGTCTATTTTAAGTTGCTTTTATAGGCTTCTTCTGTAATCTCTAGCCATCAGTCTGGTGTAATGTTGAAGAGCTAGCACAGAACTGGGTGAGTCATTCTCTGAAAACACCTATCCCTGTCTAAATGATTCATGTTGTCAAATAGCTCTGACAAGGCTCCTAACTTTTAGAGAAGTTAAATGCTCCTGTATAACTATAGAAGAAGGGATAGATTTTCCTAACTCTCACAGAAGGTAAAGGAAATAGACTTTATATTTGTGCGTTTACTTGAGCCCTTTGCCTGGTCTCACTCACATTCACAGGCAGTCCCAAGGTCATTCATAATGCTCGTACCAGAAGGATCTTGAGCATCACATGTAATATGGTAAATACACATGAGTAACATCTATTACCATGCAGTTTCCTTGTTGCCACTTCCAGTGATGAAAGAAATCGGTGTCTGGCTAGCTGGAAGTATGCTTATCCAGTAAACGTATAACCTGTTTAAAGCATCTGTTGATTGGTTACTCACAAATGTTATCTTCAGTATCTTACAGGTGTAATTTTGAGGGGGGTGTTAATGTTCAAGAGATTTTGATTTTTATCTGATTGCTGTTGTTTACTTCATAGCACTACTCACTGACTCTTCCAATGAGTTTTAATGTTCTGTCCATGCAGCAAAGCAGTGTGGACAGTGTGCTTATTTCACATTCTTTTGGTTTGCGACGTACCTTGAAGTAATATTTGAAATACATGTGGTTTTGTGTCTTCCACAATTTCTCATCAGAACCCAGAAACGTGAGAAAATTTCAGTGGTTGGTACACTGTGGCGTGCATCAATTCAAGTGGTGATAGTTGCTAAATGTGTTTGTCACTCCTGCCTGAAGTCATCTGCATGTGGTTACAGTAGAGAGCCTAACTGACAGGGTCTGAATGCAAAATATTGATATTGCTACAATTTTTTTCTAAGACCATCTGTCAACACTCAAGACAATAATAATAATAAAACAAAATTAGTATTTTCTTAAAGGGATTCAAATGCACACCACCTAACAATAGTATAGCATTAATTTGTTAATCCAGCTCAAAATTACCCTCATATTGAAGGCTAGTGTCAGGAAAAATACCTATCAACAATGCTGAAGGGAAGCTCTGCCCTCCCCCCAATCTATATTTAGACATAAAATTTGTAAGTATAACTGTATACAGTTTTAACTGTATACCAGGAGATTATAGACAAAGAATTTTAACAGAAGAAGTTAGTGTTTTAATATAAAAGGTAGTGATGTGACAGTGCAAAAGCACAAAACCACTTTAAATAGTACAGAAGAGGTAAGGAACACTGAAAGAGTTGAAGGCTGTTGGAATAAATATTCATCAAATTTAAAAGTTATGTATTATAGCTGTAATGCTGTTGTCATTATAAAGTGCAGTTACATTCACAGTGGATTGCTGCAAATCAGTAAACTGTTTTGATTAGCTTCTCAGTACGCCTGTTCTGAGCACCGCAGCATTTATATTTTGTATACAGTCATATGCAACTGCTGGTTTCGAAATCCTTATGTTATAGTTTAATTTTTGTATGTTTATAGAGTAAAATTGGCTTTATTTAGTTTCCATTTGCAAAATACGGATGACCATTTAGAGTACTCATTTGGTTATATGCTTTGGTACTGTAATTTTGACCAAAAAGCTTCCATGAAACATAAGACACAGAAGCATGTTTGGCACTGTACTTTTTTTTCCAGCTTTTGCTGGAAGAAGCAGCTTGTGTCCACATCAGTTTTTGTGATGGGGAGTTTATCACATTTTCTTCTACCAACTCATACAGTAATGGCTTTAATTGGATGATGTTCTTTCACTGTTCAATGGATGTGTAGATTTGACTTCAGATTCAGGTTAATACTAAAAATATTTTTTTCCTGTTGCTCCTTTGTGCATATCAAAATTTTTTTAAGCAGTTCCAATACTAATGTTTTAAATAGTCCACAAGGAGAGTTTGTTGCCTGTGTAATAAGGTGGACATCTGCCGTAAGTATACTGTGCATACGTTTTGCAGTTTAAAAGAAGGAAATGTGGAAGGATTTCAAGACTATAAAAATTTCAGAAGTGCACTATGTTAGAAGTTGGTTTATCTTCTTAAATACCTGTGTATTTTAAGAACTTTAAAAATAGCTTTAAATGTGATTGCCGCAATGGGGGAGAGATTAAAATCATAAATCATAAAGTTATTTTCCCTCTTCTTTGTCCCTTTCTATTCATCAACCTTTCTTTGGTGACTTGACTGAGGTGTACATGTCATTTAATCTAAAGGATGCTTCATTTTCTTCCACTGATATGTATCTCGGTCATGATAGTGTTAGTCCTCAAATAATACCATTGAACGTGATCTAAATACCATTTATTATCAGGAAACTGAATTCAGTCAGTCTCTTATGCAATCTCTGCAACTTATGGCCCTTCCAAAATGTTTGTAGATCCTATGTGTCTGCTTATAGTGTTGGGGATTTTTTATATCTTGTTCATAATGTTATTTTATATATGTATATCTATACACACCGTTTGTAGCTGTATTTCTTGCAGTTTCTGTTGCTATTTCTTTGAAACCGTGCCCCATCCTTGTCCCCAAAATAGCCTTAAAAACAAGATGGTCCTTCTGGCTGGTGAAGAGCAGTGCTGTTCTTAAATCTATGAAACAAGTGCTTGAACCCCCACTGACTTTATTGTGTTTGATTATGTTGCAGGGACTGTAACTTTCCCAAATCAAATGGGTAGCCACTTGATATTTCAATAATTAAATCTCAGACACTTTAGAGACTAGTAAAACTGTTCTAAGATACACAGCCCTGTGCAAAGTAGCTTTGTAACTTAGTATTATGTGACATTTTCTATGTAATTTAGATCTATAAGATTTTCATAAAGGGGAAGAATAAGAATCTGCCTAAATAGGAACTCAGCAGAAAGCAGAATTCAGAGTAAGTTAAGTAAGAGATGTAACTCCTGTTTAATTGGGGGATTCTGGTTTTGGTAGTTGACTGACTTCATTTGCATATGAAAAATTATTCCCACAAAATTTCTGAAATGGGGAGTCACTGTATGCGTTCAAACTTAATTTGTAGTAGAACAGTTTCAGTAGGGTGGCCTAGAAAGGGTGTGCAACGGGATACTCAGGTAACAGGCTGCAGTCATTCTTCAGACTTGGGCTGCTACAAGTACATTTACCTTGCTCTTCTTGAATTCCTGAACTCAGCCTTTCAATCACTGGAGTCCTACGTAAATTAGCTCCATATTTTGGATTTGAGGAATGTAACTGGTTATGGATTACTGCCTACCAGTCACATGTTCTCCAGTGGTGAAAGATGCTAAGGAACATGAAAAAGGACATACCCCTGTCAAAACGAAACTGAGTAATTCTCTCTATAAACGTCAGCTTTTACGGGTGGGAGCACAAAATGAAACCATGCTTGATCCTCAGAGTAAGGGCTTTTATCACATAAACCCTTGGGAAACAAAAGTCAATTTTCACGGTAGAGAAATAAAAGCAGTTTTGGAAAACTGGAAAGTTACCCATTAGCAGACTGGAAAGCGGCTGCAGCTGCTTCATATGCCTGAATCTCTCTGGACTGTCTGGTGAACAGTGCACCTGTTTAAGACCAGATTCAGTTATTGGTGTGTGTGGTAAGTCTGATTCAGGGTTTAATTTTTTTCTTTTGTTTTCCTCCAGTTCTTCCTTTTTGAGGAAAAAATTATCTCTGGTTCTCACAGGTGTCTGTTACGTAGCATTATGTAGACACCTACCCATGTCAAGAGTGGCAACAATGGCTGCAGTAGTATATTCATTTTATTTCTCCACTCTAATGTTTTTAGGGATGTTAAGAAAAATCAAATATGAATGAAGTTGTTTTCTTGTCAGTGGCTTTGTGTGTCTTTATTTCAAATTGCTTTTCTCTGAGACACATTTATTTCACTTTTGCCATGAAAGTTCTAGGTTAAAAATTGACATAGCATTCCTATTTCCCACTGATAATACGGATTTGCTTCTGAAGAGCAATGCTTTTGCAAAAGTATTTGTAAAGTATGTACACATGTATGTTACCTCTAACCTCAATAACAGGATATTTTATGCTAAGTAAGCTGCTGTGTATAGAGGTTTGCATGCATTTGTTTTCAATTTATGATCAATAATACTCCAAATACTTTCTACATCAGATCCCAGGAACATCCCAGTTACAGACTTGCTATGCTGTGATTTTAAAAAGAAACGTAACCTCTTACATAGCAAAGGATTGATACAAAAGAGAAGTTAACAGCTCTGTCTGCTTAGTGGTTTTAAAACAATAGTACCCTTCTCACAATGAAAGTTGCATTTTTCGTGTGTATTGCTTTCATCACATTTGGCCTGTGTGGTTTTAGGCTACATGAGTAAACTTGCCCTACTGCCTGCCATTGTACAGCATCAATGTTTCAAACCAAGCTGAAATCAATGAACAAATCTGCAGATCTTGTTACTTGAGCTGTTAATGTCTTACTGATAAACAAGTGACTTAATGCAAATACTTAAATATATATAACAAAGATGAATCTCATTAAGTTGCTATGTATATATAAAAAAAAATTACTGAAACTATGCCATTCCTTACCACAAGCAACGGCATTAACAACAGTCGCTTGAGGCATAGAAGGTTTTAATAATAGTGCTGTTGCTAATGCCTCTTAAAACCTACTATTTGTCAATGGCAGGTTTACCTTGAACCTGACTCTTTCAATGCTTGTCGCAGTGGTATGCTAAGCCTGGATTACTATAAACTGCCTCTGAAGCATATTTTACCAAAAATGTAACATCATTTAGAAGACATTTATTTGCAGTGAGGTCAAAGTTGCATGCAGATGTGCTGGCTTTATAATGTAGTTAACTGTGTTTGAGGAAGGCAAGAACAATTATTTTAGCTACTTTTACAAGTTTGCTTATATTAATTTCTTCTGCTTTTACAACTCATTGAGAGTTTAAATGTCATTGTAGTTCTGGAAGTCCAGCACCTGGATTTTGAAGATGCATAGAGCCTTATCTTTAGTGTTCATATATATTGTTTCCTTTAGTAACCAACTCCCTGGTAACTGTAGAACTGAAGTATTTTATTAGTACTATTATGAAATCCCACTAAATGCTACTTCTAGGAAATCTAATTGTCCCAATGAGACTTCAGAATGAACGAGAACATGCGAAGAAACTAAAAAAATAATGTCTTTGAAATATGCCGTTGTATTTCTAGATGCTAGTGTGTGTGTGTGTTTCCATGCACATGCTTTTTCTCTCTTAAGCATAATAATATTGCATCCTTGAAAGTTTGGGAAGTGAAACTTGTACTTTTTTCCTTTCTATTTTTTTTTCATTAGATGAAAATGATGTTGTCACATATTGAGGTGGACCTAATGAGAACAGCAGATGCTTAACAAACCTTCCATATTTTAAAGAATGCTTATCCAGTTGTGTTTACTTTTACCTATAAAAAGGGTAAAAGTAGAGTGAAATAAGGAATTTTTGTCCCATTAAACCTCTATAACAAAATAGGGAGGTTTTATGTTCATATTTGATGTAAATATTTCTGCTTTGTAGACCTTCTTTAAATTATAACATGAATCAGCCAAACACGAAAGCAGATAGAGAAGTGAAGCTGCACAGAAATCCAGCAGTGCAGCAAATGGAAATGCTTAAAAATCGTTGTTCCTACTGTACTCAGGTTTAATCATGTTGTTATAGCTATTATATTCCTATTTCAGGTTTAGAAAAAATGGTCTTCCATGAGCCTTCCATGGCTGTCCTGACAGCCCTCTATGAAAGTCCTATAGCATGGTTTAAAAATGAAATATTGACACATATGAAGAATTTCAGTTGAACTCATAGCATGGTGTAATTAGGAAAAAAAAAATTAATTTCAAAGGATTCCAAATGAGAACAGAAATCGCTAGGGTGATCTCTACTGGGTGGAAATAAGCTATAATTTTAGATTGTCTTCAAATTGGACTGTCCTGACACGTGGAGGCAATATGTTGAGTTTCTTATGTTCATGCTCTTTATGAACAGAAGTTGCCTTCATGCAACCAATCGACACAGACCCTGTGTCAAGTTTCAGAGAAAGTGGCTGAATTATTTTAAGATCATTTTGTTTGATGAAATCAAGATCTGAAAGCTCATGTTTTGTACTGAATTAGTACAAAATTTCTTTTCTCTCACCCCTTGCTATGTCATTACGATTTTTTGTAGAGAAGTAGTATATTTAAGACCAGGGAATTTGGCACGATTCTTTCATGCGTAGCTTTGTCATAGTTGTAACATGGTCTTCAGTACATATTAGGTGACTGTTCTAGTTATAAAAATGCTTTGTTCAGTTTTGAAATTGCAGAAAAGGAATAAAAATGACGTACAGTCAGTGTAGGTGTCTTACAGTTAAAAACACTTCAAGATCTTTGAATTACAAGAAACAGAGTTAACCATTCTCAGGAGGGGATAATTTCATCGGTAGCCTTGTTAATTATCATTGATAAAATGAAATGTCCCCTGTTCTGAAATTCCTTTGACAGATGAAGGAAAGGTTTCTCCATAATCTAAGGATCAGTGATGACTTCATTGTGTTATACAGAATATGAGCTGTTTGATTAACTGCAAAATTCCTTGTCATTTTGCATGAATTTTAGGTGATAGAAGTTCTCCCTGAGTTGTTGTTTGTATCATTAGCTTCCTGTTATGCGATACTGTCAAAATTCAAACCAATTAATTTTTATAAATGTTCTGTGTTTTAAATTATACTTTATGTGCAATAACTGGTGTGGTAGAGGAATCAGGCAAACAGGTTACTACCTTCTTCAGTTGCGTGATAATGAATATAACCTTGGGTATGTATCAGAATCTCCAACATTCGAGGCACCTGTGGTCTCAGAGAAAAAAAAAGTCCTTTTTAACAAAACATTTAGTTTTTTTCCTCATTGAAGAAAGGAACTTAATATATTGCTGGCAGTATATTATCCTACTAGGCCATATGATTTTAGCACTGGGCAAACCTCAGAAGAACAGTTCTGTTTATTTGCTGTCACGATCCACAGATCTATATATGCAACTATGCTCAACAGTGGTATGTATCGGCTAATGCTGTTACATTTTCTGTGCTTCCAGCAGCTATCTCATTTACTATATTTTCACATTTCTTACTGAAAAAACTTTTAAGGATTTTTTTCATTAAAAGCTGGGTTAAAAAAATTTTAATGACGTTTTTCATTAGCAATGTTTTACTGTCATACCTCATCAGATCAGGAAAAAACCACCAACCCTCAACTTCTGTTGACCACCTCTCAGTGTTAGAGTATTTGTTTTTAGGTTTCTCTTTGTCTTGGGGAGGGCAGCCCCCTTCACCTGTTGGTGGAACGTTGCTACTAGAGCCATGATCTGTACTACCACTTCATTAAAAGTTTAGCTCAATTTTAAATCATGATTATTTTGTTTGCTCTGCATGCTCTTTGCAGTGGGCCAGTAGACAATGTTATGGTGCATGCTACAGTTTCCATTTAGTGCTTGATAAATACATGAGAAGTCATACTTGTTTATCAATACTTTGATAAACAGTAACTCAAACTACATTTCTTCAAGTATTAATGTCTTTTAATTTTTTTCTATTCCATTCATGATAGAAATAATTTCTGTGTACAAAATGCACGTAAATTATGACTCCTTTGGCTTTAAAGTTGTTGCCCGCATGTTGATAATTTGAGATAAAATCTCATATTGGATCTGAAGCAAACACTCCTGTAGTGAAGACAGCTAAGATTTAGTTGTTCGCCTTGGGATTTATTTGGTAGAGTAGGCTACAGGCTTAGGGAAGAGTGGCTGGGAAGCTGCCTGGCGGAAAAGGAGCTGGGGGTGCTGGTTGACAGCCGGCTGGGCATGAGCCAGCAGTGTGCCCAGGGGGCCAAGGAGGCCAACAGCAGCCTGGCTGGTATCCAAAACAATGTGGCCAGCAGGACTAGAGAAGTGATTGTCCCCCTGTACTTGGCACTTAGTGAGGCCGCACCTCAAATCCTGGGTTCAGCTTTGGGCCCCTCACTGCAGGAGGCACGTTGAGGTGCTGGAGCGTGTCCAGAGACGGGCAACGGAGCTGGGGAGGGGTCTGGAGCACAAGGCTGATGAGGAGCGGCTGAGGGAGCTGGGGGTGCTCAGCCTGGAGAGGAGCAGGCTCAGGGGGGACCTTATCGCTCTCTGCAGCTGCCTGACAGGGGCTGTAGGCAGGGGGGGTCGGTCTCTTCTCACAGGTAACAAGTGACAGGACAAGAAGAAATGGCCTCAAGTTGTGCCGGGGGAGGTTTAGATTGAGTATTACGAAAAATTTCTTTATGGGAAGGGTTGTCAAGTGTTGGAAGAGGCTGTCCAGTGATATGGAATCACCATCTCTGGATGTTGTTAAAAGTGTGTAGATGTGCTTAGGGACACGGTTTAGTGGTGGACTTAATGATCTTAAAGGTCTTTTCCTACCTAATTTATTCTATGAAAACATATTCATGCCAAGTCAAAAGCAGGTCTTATTTTATATTTTTATTGCTTTTTTACTTCACCATAGGTTCTGGAGATTCTTTCGAAACTTTGTCAGCAGCAATGACAATGCCACAGTAAATTTTTTGGGAAGAGAGTCTCCCATCCATTTGTAGGCTGCTTAGGATGGTTGATAGGTTTTGAAGTACGTTGGTACAGAAGTTCCTACTGGAAAGAACTGATTTGCTGCACTCACAGGCTGTATACAGTACTTGGCAGCAAGGTATAATAAAATGAAAGCCTTGTATGGCAAGCATGTGCCGTTTATGTTGGTTACAATTTTTTTGGCAAAGACTTATGAAAGTTTTGGATGGTTTTTGTTTCAAGTATGCAGTTAGTTTTATAGTATCAGAAAAGGCCTTTCTTTTTTGAGTTTTTCATTTATCTTGTTCAAAGACTAGGTTTCTTCAGGCAAATATCTACGCTTGCAGGGGCAGTGGAGGAGACAAAAAGAAGGGTTGCTTTTATTTATTTATTTGATGGTGATTTGGGGATTCAGTCTTCCCTGTACTTATGAAAGAAATGTATAAAATTAGGAATGTGCCTTACCAGAGTTACTGCATGTTCATACTGTAAAGAGGGTTACAGGGTTATTGTATGAATTGAGGAATAAGATGTACAGGTTTAAAACACAATAAACAACAGAAAACCAAAACATGACTGGAAATGCCATAGCTTAAATGTGTTTCCTAACTGATACAGTTTGATATGGTAAAACTTCATCTATAGCTATGTCTAAGTCTGTTCTTAAAGTATTGTATGTGTGTTATCTAAAATACAACAAGTATGTATTTGGGAATATATAAAAGTAATTTTTAAAGGTTAGAAGGTTTTATAGTCTACAGTTGTAAGAATAGTGTTTTAGGATTTTGGTTGTTCTGTGGAGATGTTTGAAAGCCCATATTGTTGATACTTCATGCTAGATCTGAAGTGCCAAGGTTCAATATATTTTGGAAGCGGACTAAGAGGACTTCATTGAGGATGTGTGTCAACATATTTAGAGCATTATAGCTAATTCTGTACTCAGAGCAGTTCACAGGTCAGTGTTATTGCTGGTGGGTAACAATGAAACCGATACAACAAATGAAAGCTTTTTCTAAATGCTGATATACGAGAACTACATGATACACATTACAACTACTGTGAAAACAAAGCCTGTAAATAAGATTGCTATTCAATGCAGTTATCTACTCCTGTCAAAGTCAGGGCAAAATAATATTGGTCCAGCCCAAGAAAGCTGTTCTTACATATTTGTGTCTTTCCAGAAACTATGCAGAGCAGAGGAATTTAGGTTGCCTTTAGCCAACAGAGTTCTTCATTGGTTATGATTCTGTGACTACGCAGATTAAGCTGATGAGTAATTTAGGATGCTATAGTGGCCATGCTGGGATGGATGATCAAGCAAATTAAGTATTTAGTAGTCTTGCCAGAAATTGCTGTGCAGCTTGGCACATTCATAAATCACAAAATGTGATGGCAGTCTTTCTATGAAATGGCCACTTTGATGGGTAAAAGATTATCTGAAACCTTGAACCAGAACTGGAGAAGTTGGTTCTTAGAAGAAGGTGGAAGCTATTTATTTATTTACTGCAGATTTAGACTCCTCAGTCATTAGTGTCAGAGGAAATAAAATAACTGAATTAAAAATTTTCAGGCTTAAAAGACCCTACTTTTCCAAGCGTGAGCCTGAGACAGATATGCAAGTAATTTCTTTGAATCCAGCTGCATTGTGAATTGATAACAAAGCTCTCCTTAATTTGCTGTTGCTGTTCAGAAGCTTCTGACGTTTCAGACTGATAACATCTAGTATAAATACCAATAAAGGCAGGCATCCTAATTATATGAAGAAGGAAATGGAGGTTTTGATAGCACAGTCTGTTTTCAGCCTCTGCTGCATACTCCCCTTCGTGTGATGCTCGGTGATGTGCTGTTTGATAGGTCTCAAGCCGGTATGCCCTGTGGGCTGTGAAAGGTAGAACCTCAAGCAGAGTTCAGGGGGAGCTCCTTGGTGGAAGTTATCAAATGAAATGGGACCATTGGCTGTCTCCTCTTTTTTTTTTTTTTTTTTTTTTTTTTTATTTTTCTGGTCGGTGAGCTTCCTCTGGTCCAAGGGAGTTTTTATATGCCGTTTTCAGCTAATAGATGTCTAGTGCATTTTTTTCCTAGTTTCTGCTTTAAACTCTTGATCTTCACCACCCGCCCCAGACATCTTGGTAGAACTAGATGAAGTGAAGGAGATTCTTCCTATTTTTATAAGCGTTTACATTTCTTAAGTGATATAGGGCGTAGGCCTGTAGGCAAAATAATAAAGTCAGACAAATAAGTGCTGACTAGTAATCCTCATGCATTGGTTCTTCTGCTGTTATTTTCCCCCCAATACTACATTTTAAAACATGTTTTCCTGACGTACTGAAAGACTTGCTTCTGAGATAAATTTGGAGATAAATTTGCATGTGCCAGTACCATTTTGTGTATGAATTTAGAACCGTTGGCAAATACTTCATATTGATGAGATATTTTGTTGTTATTTTGAGTCATCGTTCCCCAGAAAACAAAAGTATCAGCTGTGTTTAAAACTGTGAAGAAATGGATTTTTTTACTGTCATCACATTAAAAGCGTTCTTTAAAAATCATACTGCTGACAAAGACACATTTGCATCTTTGTGTCTGTGAGATGTTTTGATGAGAGCTGTCTGACTTAACTTGCATCCTCTATGTAAATTGATTTCAGCTGATTGCTTTGAATTTGAAAGAAATTTAATTTGAAAACTGCCCTGTTTCACTCCCTGTGGTAGTAGATGCTTCTCTACGTCATCTGTTAAGCAGTGCATAGTCAGCATATGTCTGTTCCTCTCCTATTTAAACTGTTTTCTCCAGAGAAAGAGAAACTCCCTTTAGACCAGACAGACATCTGCTGACTCTCTCCTACTAGGAAAGCAACTGAACAGATATCTTTCCCGTGATTAAAAGAAATATGTCTGGAAGAGCTTGGTTTTTGTTCAATTAATCGAAGATTAAACACATGTGGACACTCTAAGCTGGGCTTCTTTGTGTTTCTGTGCTAGCAAAAGTGATTGGAGGGAGCTGTGTGCTTGAGCTGGCTTGACTGAAATGTAATATTTTACCTATATGCATGCTATAATTTCAGTTCCAAAAGTTCATAATGAAGTGCAAAAAAGCCACCAGAAATGAGCTTTTTTATTAGCTTACAACTTTGAAATATTTCAATTAAAAAAAAAAAAAAAGAGGAAAAAGTGTCAAATACTTTTTCTAACCCTTGTTTAAAAAAAAAAAAAAGTCAGGGTTGTGTGACTGTGCTACTTTATACACAGTTACCATTTTGGTTTCTGTAACCATTTCCAGATGCAAAGGCATTCTTGGTTCCTTTTGTTCCTCAGTTGCTATTAGTAAATGCTTTACTGGCAGAAGCGTAGTGCTAAAATCTGGTATTCAGCTCAATGCTTTATTCTTACTCACATTATACTACAGATTGACTATTTATTAAAAACCTGCAGGTTTTTCTCTGATGTCAAAAAAATGAATACTTTTTTTCACCCTCAAGTATAGAGAATATATAGACTAAAAATGCTACAAGAGTAAGATGGCAATAATTAAGCAGATTCCTTGAATACCATGCTGTACTTAAATTTTTCATCAGACACTAGCAAGTCTCTGTCGTAGACAGCTTTATCTGAAGATAATTTGTTTGGCTCCAGCTTTATTAGTGGAATTAGTTCTTTGGTAGTAGTCTGTGGTGAGGTTTTAAAACAGGAAAGGCTCTGCTGATAACTGACTTCACTAAAATATTTTATAAAATTGTCTTCTTCTGGACTGTTCTTTCTATTAGATATGGCTCTGGTTTATTAACTGATCAAATTTTCTTCAAAATATATGAATACTTACCTATGTATGACTTTCTGAATAAACATAAATTAAAATGCAGTGCAGAGGTCTGCCCTTTCATAAATAGGCATCAAGCAATTTTTTTGGCAAGATACTTGATATGATAGAAAAGTTTCCTTATAAAGTAAGATGTACTAGAGTTTAGTAATTACGGAAGAAGCAGACAATGAAATATGCAAAACAGCAATCATGGAATTAGCTAGTAAAATAAAAACAATAAAAATCTCCTCAGTATGTAGCTTTTTCACTATTAATGTGCTGAACTGGTCCTTTGATGTTAATAAAAGGTGTAATGGTGGGAATTGCAAATTGTTTCTTTTTAAAATGCTAACTTGAAATAATTAGGTTTTTAAACCAAAAACAGTCACAGTATTTTCCAAATATGAAAAAAAAAAAATCATAAAGGCCAGCTAATTTTAGTAAATATTGTCCCTGTATAGAGTAAAGAGAATCAGTGCATATACTTCAACTTCGGTATCTTGGCATTCCTTTGTGATATGTTTCCTTTTGCAAGAGTACCCTGAAAATCCATTCTTCTCTGTGTATCTGTAGGTGTTTCAAATGAAGTTTTCAAAAGCAATTTATAAATGTTAAAATATGCCCATTATTGAGGGGAAAAAAAAAAGAAAAAAAGGTGGTTTTACTGTTGCTGTTCTCTAGACAGAAAAACTGAGGCAGGAAGAAATTAAATCTTGGTCTCAGAGGGTCACAAAGACGGCTGTCAGCCGTGGAGCAACTGGGGAGTCACTCACTGTTACATTTGTTCTTCACAAAACTGCTCTTCATTGCTCTGTTTTAAGAATGGTTTGAAATGTTTTCTAGCTATTTTTAGCACTAGTTGCAAATAACTTTCAAAGTCCTTTGAAATGTTCCAAAAATTATCCCTTTTGGGTGGTGCTGGGATATAATTTGAGTTCTTAACTTGTAATTTTCTATTTTCCTTCTATGGATTTGTTTCTCTAGAGCCTGGATTGCTAATTCCCTATGGATGTGGGTCACCTTTTTTTTTTTTATTTCTCCCTGCCAGCTGCTCATGGATCAGATGAATATATCAAGGTGATTGTGTATTTAACCCTCCGTTGTTCAGAGAGAGAAGTCTACAAAAGAGAAATCCTAATAATATGTAGGTGAGCATGGTACAGGGACACTTCTTTTTCTGAATTCAGTTTAGTGTGTTCCTGCCAGACTTGGGACCAGTCCTACAGGAACAGAATGAGTGTCACTGATTTTAATTTCACCCATGCTCAGGGAAAGCCTATAAAGTCAAATTAATCCCCTTTGCTTTAATACACAGTGGCTGCAAAGAAAAGAGGGCCTTGTGCCCAGGCCAGGAACATCCAAGCTATCTCTCTGCTCCAAGAGTGCAACCTCCTGTTGAAAAGATTGTAGTTCCCATGCAGGAATGGTACTGCCTTCCCCTCTCTTTGCAGGGTCCTTGGGGCACTGGTTCACTTCTGGTCTACCCTAATTGTCTGGTAGATCTAGCAAAGCTACCCCTTAAAAGCCCATCACAAAAGGCATGTGGGCTGGAGAGCCTGGCGTGGTTGCCTCAGTCACTGCAGCGGAATCAGTCCAGACCCAGTGAGGGACCCAGCCTGCTCCAGCTCTGCTCCATGTTAGCTGCTTTCCACAGAGGCGACTCAGGAAAGTGCTGGAATGGTTACACTCCCATTTTCAGCTCATCAGCCATTCACCCACGCTCTTTCATTCCTCCCACCACCTATGTCTCCTCCTTCCCTTTTTTTTCCTGCTCTCCTGTGAGCTGAGCAGATTGTTCAGCCCAGTACATGAAGTGCAGTCTTGCTGTAGGCCACTGTGGGAGCCCAGCAAAACAGTCCTGCGGAGCTGAATTCAGCCTTCAGGCTGCCAATTAGTTTTCCCTGTTCTGGAGGGAGAATCGCAACTCATGCATATTTGTGCTCTGTCATGGAATAGATTTAGAGCTTCAAAGTTAAGAGGGTAGGAAATGGGAGCAGTAATTAGCAGTCACAGTCCCTGGTTTTGCTCCTTCAATATGCTGTCACCATTTAAATATTTTGTTACTGAAAAGAAGAAAGTAAGTTTAATCTTTTCCTGACTTCAGTTATGACAAAAAAGAAACTTGATCTAAACCAGTCTTCATAGAGGATTAGATGAGTGTGAGGAGATTTTGTCTATAAAGAACAGTGTAATGGTGAAAAAACTGATTTACTTTTCTTCAAATTAACTTATGATTTTATAGAAAGAATCAAGCAGTGACTGTTTCCTTTAAACACACACAAAACTGCTGAATTAATAGATAATATGTAGAAAGAGCCACCGAAGTAGAGGTACCTAGCTCAAAATGAATTTACCTGATAATAGTTAGTCACAACTTGAAGGGTTTGCACACAAAACAAATGTTATCAGCTAAACAAGTAGTGATAAAGCTAAGTCCGCCCCCCATATTTGAACTGAACGGCTTGGCAGGTATATATGCTTGCATTCAAATGTTGCATCGTATATCTAAGTACGAAAGGTGTATTTTCAGTTTAGCATTATGGGACCATAGTCTGTCAGGGAGCGGTGCTGTAAAGGACTGGAATTGCATTATATAGCCTTCTAGGATTTTCCAAGTTGTGTTGGCAAATACGAATAGAGAGGTACAGTACAGGTGAATCATTGATGAGACCGTTATTGGAATGCTGAGTCCAAGCACACGCATGAAAAAGGACACAGGAAAGTTGGAACAGACTCTGAAAATGTTTGCACAAATGATTCCAAATTTGACAAGCTTGGTATATGTGACGCTTCTGCTCAACCTAGTATAGTTTTTTAAAGCAAGTGTTAAGAGGCAACTTGAGGCCAGAAATCTACTCATACTATATAAAAATTCCAATTAGTATTATATTAACATGAAAATAGATGCAGGGATTCTGTCTCTAAGATGATATATATATATATATATGCATACCACCCTGACCACAGTTAAGGCATTGAAGAAAGTAAACAATTCTGTGCCTACAAAGTAAATCAGTAGGTGAAACATTGTTAATTCTTTGGTTTTCATGCGGCTCTGGCAACTTCAATGAGAACTGGAGTTTATTTCATTACTGTCATTTATTCATCAATTAAGAACACAGTAAGGGAGGCTACAGGATAAGAAAGTGTGATTTGCTGTTCAGACTGTTTTGACTTCCTAAGGAACATTAGTGTTTTGAAGAAATACATAGTTATTCATATAGTACGCAAATTAGTGAACCCAGGAGAAGTGGAAGGGACAGAACAGAATTGTGGATGAAACTTCAGAAGCACAGCGTGTCAGAAAACAATAGTAGCTTTTACTCTGCCTTTCTTCATGGGAAATGTAGACTCCTTGGGACGTATTTAACTGAAATATGATGTGCATTTTTAGGTTTTGTGGCGTTTTGTGTTTTCTTTTTTGTTTGGCTGGGGTTTTTTAACACTTGAAATATTCTTGTGTTGAAGTGAGCTGCTGGTATGCAAGACTGCAGAGGATCTGTGCAGTATCTTTATACTTGAAGAGGAGAGTAGAAAGTTTGAATTGACCTGTGGTCTGCATCTGAAGACATTAACTATTAACCAGATCTCACATACTGTCTCTGCCTGTGATTCATCTTGATGGCATCTTGTAAATCCATAGACCACCAGAAGAGCAGGGAACAGTTGAAAGTAGCTGGTTACACACTGGTCTTTCTCAGCAGATTTCATTTAAAGGTAGCTTGATGTGTGCACGTTACATAGAAAAGGGTATTTTATATCCTCGGCCACCTCTGCTGGCAGGCACTCAATTGCATCAGGTCTGCCAGCTGGCCTTGTGTGAGCAAACGGAGCGCTGTGCCCAGTGGCAGAAGGTGCCAGGCCCTCGGGGCTCTGTTCCCTCCCCTCATTCCTCTTTCTGGGGGCTCTTAAAAGTATGTAAGTTTTCTGAATATGCTGTCGGCTGTACCTGCAGTTTTAGTCCTTGCTCAGCTGTCCTTTGTCTTCTCTGCTGGATCTAAGGCTTTTGATGCTCTGCAGCGTGTATAACGGGGCTTTGGCAGCTCTGCAGGGGCTCGACCCCTGGGCACAGGCTGCCTGGGCTGGTGCTGCCAGAGGGTGGGAGAGGGAAGCCCCCAGGGCTGGTGCTGGCTTGGGGACAGCAAGCCAAGGAAGCTGTGGTCATGTGTCTCTCCAAGCTAGGTAGAGCATTGTCCATCTAGTAGTTCCAGAAATTTGTATTTTATTAAACTCTGTTGGTGGACCCTGAGGAACTCAGTGAGCTGTTCCCTTGTGAGAGCGAAAGGGGGATGGCTCCCAGCAAAAAAATTGAGTGGTGGTGGCCCCAGGTTCAGCGCTGTGTTGTGGCTAGGACCTGAAACATGGGAAGGTAAATTAAGAGTAGTGATCTCTTTATTCCTGACCTTAATAATTCAAATTTTTGTCTTTCTCTTTAAATGATTTGGAGAAATAATATCCTCCCAGGGAAGTAATTTTTACTTTGGCTAAGATGATTTGTTGAGACATATGGCTTAGTGTGTCTAATGCCTGATGATTAGTTGTGTCTGATTGTTCCTGCTATAGAAGTATTGGAAACTCTTCTGGCTGATAAGTAAAAATCATGTCTGAAACATGTGTGCATAGTGGGAATAATCATAGGTAGGCTCTTCTGTAAGTGTAGTAGTGTGTCAGACTTTGGAAGAAGTTACATTGCTTTTTTTTTTTTTTATTGTAAGGGAAATGAGTCAATTGAACGGAATGTTAAGGCATGTCAGTGTTCATATAGATTCAACTGTTTTAAGTAATAAACACATTAACTTTGGACTTTAACTTAATTCCTCGTGATGATCTAAATAAAATGTACGCTAGCATTTGTTTTAAAAATGTTTAATTAAGCATACACGTGTGTATTATAGGTTGCATATATCTCACTTGAAATAAAAATTCTGCGCAAATTTATTCAGAGATCTTGTTCAAGACTCTATTATTTTAATACACGGAGAAAGTCTACCTTAAAAAATAAAATAAAAAATATATTTTCAATTATTGTATGTAATAAAGATCTTTTATGAGCCTGCGCATTTTATTTTTGTATCTCAGATTTACTGTATCATCCCTAAAGGCAGTAATATGGGCACTATTAAAAGTTATGGCAAGCTTTGCAGATGTACTTTTTAAGGCACTGATTGGGAAATAGTACAGATCTCACCTTTTTGAGGATGTTTTAAGAAGTTTAAGGTGTGCTTGGAAATGAGAGTGTTTCTACAACAAGAATCACGAAGGAGTAGAGCTATGCTAGAGCTAATTAGAGGGAGGCAAGTGCTTTTTATGAAAGAGGATTTTATCCAAAATACATTGGAAAATACTGTCTGAAGGCCCTCACCCTTTTTATGGATAGAAATAAAGTTAATGCTGGCAGATGCTGTGTTTTGTTACACTGGGGAGAAGTAAGCTTTATGGTGATGGGAAGGTAATTGTTTCTTTCTAACAGCAATAAAATATAAGGTAGGGTGATTTCTTTTGGTAAGGTAGTAAACATCTTTCTGAATATTTTAAGCGTGCAAATGCGGTGATGATGAAGATGGTCAAAATACACAGACGCCTTCTGAGCATGCTTTACCATTTTGTTTAGAAAAGTAGCAGTCACAATAAATTTCAGGTAATTCACAGTAAGCGGTTCATAGTAGAGCATTATTGTTTCTTGCAGCTTTGTTCTGTGTTAAGGATTACTGGTGATGTGAAATGAGACTTGTTAGCCTATAGAAATCTCTGCAACACAGTTTATAATTAAAACTGGTGATAAATACGATGGTAGCATGTGGAGATAGTAAGAGCCTTTCATTCCAGTGAAGGTTAAAGGGATTTTGTTTACAAGGGATTTTATTAATTAGAATTTTTTTTCATAATTATTTGACGTCTGGTGAGTGGGAGATTTATTTCAGGTTTCTGTTCTTTTCTAGGATTTGCACATTATTTTGGAAATACTTATTGTGTTAACTCTCTGGCCATTTATGAACAAGTACCGGCATCTGTCTGTGTCCTGGGGCAAGCTGGCCTTCTGGTGATTGTAGGCACCTGAACGTGTTCATTAGCAGGGCCAAATCCCTGCAGTTCTACGTAGATTGTTGGTAATGCATAGGAAGATTTTGAAGGGAGTGTAATGCAAAGAGTCTCCTTTGTCATTTAACCGTTATAGTTTATGAAAATTTTAAGGAGGCAGGGAAACTTGCTGTTAAATGTGTCTGAATTCTATTTAAGATTAAGTACAAAAAAGATTGTAGTTGAGGACAAAAACGATTTGTGAGCACCTTTTGGCGATACAGACATGCTCTTCTGGTTTTGAGTGGTGGAAAAGTTATTTTTAAATCCAGTAATGTTTTTATTGTTTGCTTACTTTCTGGTAGACAGGAATCAGAAATACACTGGATTTTTTTTCTCCCCTCTGTAGTTAAGAATGGCAAGCCCTGATGTGAAAGATTTTCATTTATTTTAATGATAGAGTATTCGCCTTTTACCCATTGAATCTTCCACCCAGCTTTTCCTTCAGCCTTGGGTATGCTTCCAGTAAAAGAGCTGTTAATCTGTATTTCTAGTGCTATTTTTCATTTGTCTTCTGAAGGCCTAGTTATCTTGAGAAACTCGTCTGTCCTTAAAGTCCCTTTTATGTGCTGTTTTTCTTTCTTTACAGATTTTTCTTTCCTAAAGCGGGGTTTATCTCTACATGAAGTGATCTGTATTGAATAGTTCTGTGTAAATAGACTGGTACAAAGGCTACAAACTAGGACTTAGGTTATATCTGGAATACTTGCAAAAGAAATAAAAAGAAATGAACTAAGAATGGAGGCTGTGCCTACACAAGATTTCAATCAAACTGCTGCACATTTGTTCATAGCACACGTCATTAGGATAATAGTAATTACAGAGGTAGTATTGTAGCAAATCTGTGGGCTGTTTGTTAGTCTGGGTGGGCCATAGCCATCTCTAATACCTGTCATGTTGGCAGACAGTGTCCTTAAGCTGTAAATACACCTGCTGGAAGTGTATTGCTCCGTTAGTTAGATTGCTAACTTGACTTTGTCAGATTCAGTAGGCATTTGACAAGCTAAGTAATGGAGACATTTCTTCTTTTAGATGGTTAGCAAAACCATCCTAGTTACTGTCTGTTCTGTGTTTTCAGGGTGGTCAGCACTGGGCTGTTGATTTCTGAACCACTGGTACAAATATGAATTTGTATAAATAAATTTATACCCCAATATTTACACTACCTATCACACATCTTTGAGGTATTGGTTTTTTCCTCATTGAAGAACTGTATGTGTGTGTGCCGCCTTAACATTTAGCACGCCAAACATTTGCACATATGAGGGTGTTGCAGAAGTTACGGTATTTAAAACCTTGGACCTTCTTTTAAGAATTTTCTATAAAGCAATCAATACGGTAAAATATATTATTTATATATATATATTTAAAAATTCCCATTGTGTCCTTGCTGCCTTAAAAAGTGATAAATTCATTAGTATTTAAAAATAATACAAAATACACGTAAGAGTATATTATTACCTATTTTAAAAATATAACACAGCTTCCTCTTAGCTTTCAGGACTGTCTGTATTATGTCTTCAGGTTTTATAATAGACTGTAGTGCAAGGGTAGAACTGGCCTAAAAGAAAAAGAAAATGGGTTTTTAAAGGAGTTATGTCAGAGAGTACTGAGGCCAGGAAGCCACACTGTATTCCAGACTTTAATTAATGTGTTTTGTGGCCCTGAACTAGTATAGCTTTTTAACCCTGGCGTCAGTAGAATATGTATCTATAGAGACCTATGGCTATATAGAAATGCCTTGTATAGGAGCTCTATACAACAAAGGTAGCACTTTATTGACTACTTTGAGGAAGAAGTGCCAGCTGAGTCTTTATTGCTGACTATTTAAAGGAGGCTGGCCCTTCTGCTAGGACAGCTTTACTGAGATGGGCAGATCAACATTGTAATTTGCTTATTGTCAGATTTTAGGAAAAAATCAGTAAAATACTTTGCAGTGACTTTTCAGGCTTCATTCCAAGTAAAATATTTTCAAAAATTGGTAGAAACAAAACCTATGTTTAAGAATTAAAAAAATAATAGCTGTTTATGTGATTCATATGCATAGTTTGTTTGGTTTTTTTTTTTTTTGGAGAGATCTGCTGTGTTTTCCACACTGGAATCGGTAACAACTGTAGAAGATAGAAAACCATTTTAGTTCACAGAGCGATTCCTGGTTTAGATGAGCTGTGCAGAAACCCAGGTAACAGGAAGAGTTCAGCCAAACCTGTGGTACTCTTGTTGTGGGTAAAGATTTGCCTTTTGAGTGTTTCCCTCTGTCATTTATTGTTTAATGTTCCCTCTTAGATCAGAGTTATAGTTCCAATAAGGACAAGGTAGCAACACAAAAATGAGCCAGAAGTAGGAAATGGACTTAGTTTGGAAATATTTGGATGGGGAGATTGTAAAAATTAATGCAAACAATATGTTGTTTGCTGCAAAAGTACAGTAAGTCTGATTAATATGCAAAACCACAGTAGTTGTTAAAAATTAAGCAATGCATTATTTTCCTGTAGATATTTTTTGATAAATTCTACAGAAAAAATACAAAAATGATAGGTATTTTTTTTATCATGAGTGCATATAACTACTTGCAAATATTATAATTGTCCAGTAAATTACATCCCTGCAAAATTTCTGTCTGAATTGCAACCCAGTAAGTGCTGATAAAGCAGATTTCTAGAAATGGTACTATTTACTAATGTTTTCCTCTCTTGTAATCTGGATGCTTGCAATTTTGAAAGTAAATGAAGAAGTCTCTTGGATTACAAAGTAAGATTTGTAGTTGCCTTTACTTCCTCACTGTAAAGACACTGAATCATACTAAAATATACATTTTTTTACAGTGAATTTATGCAGATACTAGATGTTAGGGTCCTAAACTTGAAAGGTCCAGTAGAGTTTTATATTAATTTATTCAAGATTGTTTGATATTAGGGCTTATGAGTTTGAACAGAGATTTCACGTTAAGAAACAGAATGTTTTAAAGCAATATTTCTCTTTTCTCTTGACTTGCAATCGTTACTTTTCCAATTCATTTCAGGTAAAGATTAACTTAAAGAGGAAACCAAAACTCAGCAACACCTGACTTTTCCCGTGTTTTTCAGTTGCCTAATATTCTCAGAAGCAAAGTAAGGTCTCTTGTGGAAGATGGTCTTCCTTGATCATACCATTTCAGACTTTTAAGTTCAAAGATGCTCCTTGAGGGCATGCCAGTTTTTTTTATACAGCCAGCAACGTGTTAGTCTCTTTTAAAAACACAGAGCCTACAATATAAATGAAATTAATCATAAATTTAAAGAGTATTTAATTTTTGTTTGTTTTATATTTGAAGTACACAAATGCTGTCACTGAGGCTTTTACAGAGGTCGTTGTACAGCTAGCTAGAGATGATTTGTTAGAGGCTGTGTGAAGTGGCCTTGCATGTTTATTGCCTTTGTGAACGTAGTTGAATATTCTGTGTAGTGTGCATGAAGGAGGTCTTCTGCTGCAGGGTTCATTTAATAAGAATAGTGATTGAATTATTGAAGTTGTAACAGAAAATACACCTAGAAATACTTTATTAATCTGAGTGTTTTAACATGTATATTTAGCAGGGTGTTGTTTATATAATAGCCTCAGAATTACGGTGGTAGGAAGGTTCCTCTAGAGGATGTAAAGTCCAACCCCCCTTCTCAAAGCCTCTCAGCTTTTACTCATATGGGAAGAGTTCAAAATAATGTCAATGCCAAACTATGTTTGAGTTTATAAGGGAAAGTAATAGATTTCAGGTTGTCATAAATCTGATGCAATAAAGTATCTCTCTTAGCTGTTGTTTAGAGCTTACTTCACTGCTTTCTTACTCGGGAGGGAAATCAAGAGATACACTGAGGAAGGCTAATATCAATCCAGCACAGGTCTTTTTAAAGTTGTACTCTCAGACTTTCCATTGTGGATCTTTTTGTGCACACATTTGTATGGGAGAAAATGAAAATTCTGGTAAATGCAATGTGAGATTATTTTACCTTTTCTGTTAATAAAATAAATGTCTTTATGAATATGTTCATTTTTGATCAAGAGCTTATAATGAATATTTCAGAGCAATAAAATAGAGGCAAGTATAAACCAGTTAGGAATACATTTTTGTTCTGGCTATGTTATTCTGGGCAACAGAGAAAAAGATGTAATCAATTTCCTATATGAAGTTTTGCAAAAAAAGACTTATAATCTTTCCCAGAGTTCCAAAGATCACATATTACAAGGAGAAAAATAATTACTTTATCCTGGTTATAAAATCTTTGGTTGGCTTATTTTTGTTGCTCTGTTCTTTTCATATAATGATATCTGACATATGTCTGTTACTACTTTCCTTGTAAGGAAATTCTTCAGTATGAAAATATAGATCATTGTGTGGCTAACTTTTAATGTATTAATAGTTTGGGGTTTCTTTGGGGGGGTGGTTGTTGTTGTTGTTGTTTTCTCCTCTAAATAGTATTTTGTTAACATGTCCTTCTAAGAAATCGGTATTCATCGTCATAGATCCTGAGCAAGTCAGGAACTTGTTAAGAAAATTTGCTTAGTTTTCACCCTTTTTAATACTGACTATAGAGTGAAATCCAGCATTCACAGGATCAGAAGAGCTTACAACCTAGCCTAAGAGTAAACATCCTGAAAGTGGATCGGAAGAGATGAAAGCTGCAGGGAGCAGATGTGTTTTACTTTTAAAAAGTGCTGTTGTAGACACCTTCCTAGGCAGAGGCAGCAAGTGCTGTTAGGTGAGTCTCTTTGGATAGTGAACTCGGGCTTTGCCCCTAAACTTCTTCCCGCTGTGTCTTCTTGCAGCTTAGAAGAACAGCCTTGCAGATTAAGTTCTCCAACAGGTCATTAGAAACAATTTTTTCTAAAGTTTGCAGAAGTTTGCAGTGAGTCACAGACAAGGTCCAAAGATGTTCACAGATTGCTTTGAGTATCCTGGATTTTTCAGTTCAGGTGCAGGGTAAACCACCCTACTGTTGCAGGTCTTGTGATGCTGTGCCACTGCTCATCTTGTGCATGGCGAGATAAGCAGTTTTTTGTGAAATTTCACAGGGGAAATGGTGCCCCACAACCACGAAGTTTACTGCTTTACTAAGCCCATCGGCAGACATAGTTATGAATGAGAAGACGCAGGAGATGCTAATATGAATGAGTTTGTCTCCCATTTAAAATCAGTAACCTGAATAAAGTTTGGAAGGGTTTGTGTTAGTATTAATTTTATGTGAGAGTTTTATGTGAGATAGCTCAGCCTAGAAGTCTGTTCACTGACCTAAGACTGCAGAGAAAACCTACCAATAAGTGGCTGGTTCTAGCCTGCTGCTGGTCTGGCTTGCTGTATCTCAGTCACAATACTGGAGGAAATCAGGCCTGGTATAATCTATATAATAGTTGCATAATATAACAGGTGATTAAATACTTGAGAGGTTATATAGGCCCAAAAAAGAACCACAGCAGAAACGGAGGAGGTGCTTACTCATTCTTCGTAAATCTTCTGGGGGGGTGAGGGAAAAAAAGATATTTGTTACATTTAGAAATGCAGAATTACAGCAAGCACAGGCTGGTTTGGGTGCATGGGGAAAGAAATTCCAGTACTGTGGAGCTGACCTCCAGATGGCAGCTGTTGAAGTACCAGACTGTGGTGTCCTGGGCAAATTGCTTTTATTACTGCATGGCTGAGAAAGTGGGGACTAGGAGAATAACCTCATCTCTTTGTGGGTGAGACCCCACAGAGGTGGGGGGTTGGCTGGGTGTGACACTAACTGCTCTTCTGTCAAGTTAGGTCAGATGTGCTCTTCTGGCTACTGTTAGGCCAGGTTATGAGTTTAGTCGGGTTTGCTTTAGTCCTCCCCTACAGTTAGTACAGCCCCACTCAGATGCAGCAGAACTGCATGTGTAGCCACTGCCAAGACAATCTGTTTTAAGAAAAACTGAATTAAGTTATGCTATTTGAAGTCTACAGAATTATTTTGACAAAACTATGGTAGGGAAAGGCTATGTGCTAGCTGTTACTTAGCCTTTATTTAAGCTAACACATTTAAACAGATCTTTATCGGTGAGGGTAGCTTTTGGTAAAGGGGTGTGAATAAGCAGCCAAAGGTGATAATCTCTTCTTGCCATCAGGGTAGCATGCAGGGCTATGGCATATTGCTACCAGACTATAATTAAGTATTTGGCAAAGGTACGAAAAGATCATGTTCTTCCAGATTGTTACTTTTTTGTGACTTCTGTATACTGTATTTGTGCCTGTAATTGTGTGTTGGGGTTTTGTTTTGGTTTTTTTGTTTGACTTTAACCTAAGGATCAACTGAGCTCTTAAAATTTCACCTATTGAAGTTCCTTATTTTCACCTGATTTGTAAGCCTTAAGTAATGACATCTGGTAGGGACCGCTGTTTCTTGCCTGGATTACAGAACTGTGTTTGGTTACATAGAACAAAGGTCTGATTAGACTGAAGCAATAAAATTTTGACTGCATAGAAGATTTATTCTTTCAAAGTGCCTAAACTATAAACAATTTATTTATTTATAAGACCGTGTTCTAGAGTTTGTGTGAGCTGACTGTTAAAAAAACCTATGCATTTAATATAGTAGCTAACAGAATAAATTTGTGTTTACAGTATTTACTGCTTACTATAATATAGACAAATCATAATGTAGGGTTTTAGGTAAAATATTAGACTACTCTACAGGGAATAAACTTATGAAAGCGATGAAATAACATTTTTAATGGTTAACTTAATTTTTCTGCTCTTGAAAGAAAAAGAGCTCAAGGCATTCCTTAATTTCTGTAAAAATTGCTGTAAAAAGTAATTTATTTTTATCTCTTGGTTGCATGTTTTGGGGTTTTGTCCATTTATAATAATCCAAGACGAATCATTCAGTGTAATTCAGTATTATAACCATTGTTTAATGGGCTGTTGTGGTTAGACTTAGTTGGAGTGGCAAAATCTGTCATTTTGAGGCTGAAGCAAAGCTGTGTCATTGACGCTCGGGTATTACCTCTGGCACAGGTGGTGGGAGCACACTGCCGGGGCTGAGAAGTTAATGCTTGGTCAGACTTAGAGTACTGATAGCTATATCATTAACTTGTATGTGATACTTTTAACAAGCAGTTGAATATGCTCAGAGCAAACCTGTGTTAATTAAGTTACATAATTCTGCATGTATCTGGAGATAGAGTACAAATGAATAATGTATCTGCAGTTCAGATATAAAAGCTATTTTGTGTTTCAGTAGATTTACAAGTGTTGTTTTAAAATCTGATTGAAGGAATGTATATTTCCTTACAAAACAGGGAAATAATTTTAAGAAGGCAAATGCCTTCATGTTTATCTTCAGAGCATTTTAAGCTTTATTAAAAGCAACATGTGAATCTCAGTTCCTGTGTAGATCAGCATAAGAAAAGCCTTGACTTCCTTCAGCTGAGGATAAAATTTTATCAGCATCAGTGAAGTGGAAGCTAATTAAATGACGTGAAATTTTAAGGTGATTTGTCAATAAATTGTGAATGTCTTGCATGTTGAACGACAATATAACATGTTTTAAAATTGAAAGTTACCTTGGTTTAATTTTATAACAGTAAGTTGTATGTCACTGTTGAAAATCATGTTCTGTGGATTTGGGGTTTTCTGGGTGGGAATTCTTGTACTTATTTTTTATTTTATTTTGATAACTCGGCAACTTGATACCAAGTGCAGACAAGGAAGGAATTAAAATATATATTATGACTAAACATGTGGTAACATTTTATTGTTTGAAATACTGAAAAGTCTAGTGGTGGATTTATGATTTGTGTCATTATTTTGGCAAAAACAACATGTAGGGATGGATATGGTGGTGTTTCTGCTTAGCTATCATGAATTTCACACCTGATGTAATAGTGAGTTGTATGAGTGACTGACTAGAGCTTTCACATGGAATTTGTGATCCTTCTTTTCCATTCAAATCTTTCACAGCTCTGAGTCTTTTAATTTTTTCTAAAACTGAAAGCAGCATAAGTGAATACTTGATTCTGGGTCAAAACCACAGTGCATTGTCTCAGAGCCCTGCAGTAACTAGCAGTTTAGACCATGATGCAACAGCTTCATACAGAATAATCATTTCATCATTTTTTACAAACATCTGTTTGAACATCTGAACAGCTGCTAGGGCAAAGTATTTGCAGGGATTGAGCAAGGCTAGAGAGCACTCCAAATCTCTGAAGTTTCAGAGACAGTCAAAATTTGAGATCCTTCATCTCACTCCTCATTGATGTATTCCTGACTCCTATTCAGACATCCTTGCTATTCCTTGTAAATGGGTGCAGCTTTTAGCCACTAACATCTGGCTGACAGACAGCAGTCAGCTGTATTCTATGCCAGTGCTTCCCAAGTGCCTTTTTTCCTCTGGGATTTTTTTTTTTTTTTTTTTGGTCTTCAACACAGAGAATGGCAGAAAAATAATAATAAGAGGAGCCAGAATATTCTAATAACGTTTGCAGCTCATGTGTGATCTGAAGATTCAGGTTGAGAGTGTTTTTTTTGGTAGAGCTATGGTTGTGAAGGTGGCAGAGTTACACCGTAGATGATTATCTTGCATATTTCTTTATAAAACTCAGACTGTGTTATAAAACTAATAATGCGGAGCCATATTTCAAAGATAAAAACACTCAGTTCACTTGTGAGAACCAATGTCTAAATCAATAGGAAGTTGTTGCTGAGACTTTAGTTATTTGCTCTTAAACAAAGTGCCGATCATGTTATTTGTATCCTAAATGGCATGTTCTACTAACTTTGTAAAACTTACTGGAACAGATTTTATTTATTTATTTTCTTGCCGTATAGCATGTGGGAAGATTATTTTTTTCTTGTTCATGTTGGTTTGAAAGCTACAGCAATATTTATGATCTTACAACTATTTGGAGCATTGCTTAAAATGTAAGCAGAACTTCTCACAGTATATAAAACAAAGCTCTTTAACCAGCCTGTGATTTAAAACAATTTTTCTCTAAAAAATTTTGAAAATTTTAGTATATTTTAAAATTCTTTTCCTCCCCGTGTGCATGTGTGCAAATGCATGTGCATATGTTTGTCTTCCGTTGTTTGCCTAAAGTAAGGATGTTAACATAACACACTGTAGATTAAGGCTTCTGAGAGCTAAAGTAGGCGTGAAGTTCAGCCTCTAGCTAAACATCACCACTGGGCTAATCTATGTTTTAGAATGATCCATCACGACTATTTACAAGTAGGCAGAGTGCAGCACAAAATTAAACAGCATATGGGTACAGTTATCCCTGTTAAAATGACCAACGTGCTTTGTATTGTGTATGGAAGATAACAGGACAGGTGGTAATCTGTCTTCTCTGAGCAGAGACAGCTGGTATTTTCCTTGGGCTTCAGCAGTGCTTTTCTGTATGGTCTTACCTACCAGCTGATACCTTGTTTGTTACAAAAATACCAAGTATATATTAACCCTTTTATCTATTCCTATGTGATGTCCAAAGGGGGAAATATCAGGCTACCTGTCCATAAGCACGGTGATTTTGTTTCTAGTAATGTAAGATCCATGCAGCTTGTCTTACTGACCTCTTTACATGCATTACTGTGATTATATTTATCAGAAGATAGTAGATAAAAATCTTAGAGTTCACAATTTCTATAGATTTTTTTTTAAAAAAAAAATTGTCTGATGAAGTTTCACACTCAAGGAACGTTTGAGAATCAACCCCCTTTAGGAGACTCTGAGGAGTCATATAGGGAAGAAATAAAATTGTTTTGTAACTGCACTTGTATTTACTTCTAGCCACATTGCTAAACATTCGTGCATTTGTAACTTTTCCTTTCTGAACACACTAATTTGGCTCTCCAGCCTAAGCATAATGGGTTAGGAACAACTGCTGTATTATTCATAGATAATTTTAATCTTAAATATTGACTTATTGTCTAGATTGTTTGGAAACGGGGTAGTGATGTTGCATGAAAGGCAGCACGCACTGGTTCAGCGGGACTTGGCCTTCTGTGCCTGGCAAGCGGGAGCCAAACTCTCCTATCTCTACATGTGGCTGTTTTCAGTTAATTGATAAAAATTAAGCAACAGTTAGGTTGTTCTGTCACAACTGATGTTGTGGTTAGAGCCCCGGACGAGCTCTGGTAACGTTGAGCTACTGCAAGGGACAGCAGTGTTACAGGACACAGCGTGGATGGGTCAGGAGTGGGGAGGAAGCTCCAGGAATTATCATCACAGAAGTGGTCTTTAAAGCCGTATCAGTGAGATCAGCTAACACCAATCCTGGAGGAAGGAGGAGAAAGAGGTACATCTGCAGAAGGATGAGACGGGGATGCAGGGACTGCAAAGCCTGAGAGAAGCCAATGTTCAGACACTTTATTTTTAGTAGGGCGTAACATAACAGAGAATTTCATGTATTTATCAGAATAGAATGGTGGTGGTTGTTAAGTCGTTGCTGTTTTAGAAAACATATTTATGCTTGGACTTTTCTTTTTTTGCTTAGTAATAAAAATGAATGTTGGAGGAAACTTGGAGGAAAAAACCCACCCTAGATCTAAAAGCTACAGCAGAAGGGTTCTGTCCAGAGGAAGAGCATGCAGTTTGTGAAATTGGAACTCGGTGAGCCCAAGCAGAGTGCTTGTCAAGGCTTTAATTTGTGATGAAGATTGGACAGATAAAACCAGAAATTCTTCAGAAATTCTGATGAATTAAATTTGGGGCTAGAAACTTCAATGTTAATCAAGAGAACAGCCTCAACTTTGAAGTCTTCATTAACAGCCAAATGTAGTATCTTACAAAAAAGTAGGAAAAATTGGTTTAATGGCCTTACTAGAATGAAAAGGTTAACTAGAGAGTCTGTAATAGAGGAGATGAAACAGAATTGCTTTGGAAAATCAACAGTTTTACCAACACTGTGTGTGGTTAATTGCCATTTGGTAAAGTGGTTTGGTGTGGTTTTGGTTGGTTTTTTTGTTTGTTTTCTGTTCTTTTAAATTAAAGGTAGAAGACACATCAGATTAAGAACTATTGAACATAACCTTCATTGTAAAAGACTATTGTAGGTATTGTTTTCTCCTAAGCAAGTTAAGACAGAAAATGTCAACATTGTTTTCAAGTTGAGGTATGGATCGCAGATTTTTTCGAATTAATCTTTTAAAGATATTACCAAAGAAAGAAAGATTTTTTTTTTAATCTCTCTATATGCCTAATATGAATCAGCCAGGAATAAAAATAATATTAAAAATATTATCTGTTTAAATAATTAAAAAGGCATGGGTTTTGGTTTGGTTTTTTTTATATAACAAAAGAGGGATTTTTTTTTTTATGCTCAAAATGAAGTTCCAGCATAGTGTGTTATTTGGGATTGTTTTATAGTATTATTTTTTTTGACGACCAACTGTTTAAAGCCTAAATAGATTTGATGGCCAAAGAGAGATTTTTGGCTTAGTTAGTAAACATACTTTAGTGATGGCACTGCATTAAGTATTGTATTTAAGCTTTTAGAAAAAAATGTTACACGATCTCTTCTGCAATGTGACAGTGCCAATATAACTTTTTACTCCTGGTTGCCCTGTCCTGTGTTGCACGTGCATATTTAGGCAGCGCATAGCCACCCAGGGAGGCATCACCAGGACTTTGAGGATCTTCTGATCTAATGGATTTCACTTGACTTTAATTGGTTCCAGCTTGTTAATCATATGTGTCCTTGGAGAATATATTTTTTTTTTTTCCTGTCTGATTACTGCTCACAGACCCACATTTAGCAAGTATTTCCTAAGCCGGAAAATGTCTGTACTGCCTATCCACACATGTTTTTCACTCATACAGTGATGATCAGCTACAAAGATGAAAATTCTTCTCCATTTTTATATTGAAAACTTACATTAGAGACATCTCATTTTCTGTCTAGGCTCCTGGGATAAACACTGATTGATTTTAATGTCCAATATTTCATGAGCCAGTGCACTTAGATGCTAATAACATTCAGTGCTGCTCGAAGGCTGGGTTTTGGCCTCGGAAGGGAGAGTATAATGAAAGTAGTGGTTCATAGATTTAGTTTTTTATGCTTTGTTAGTTGCAAGAAGTCAAGCTTGGAATTTATCTAATGAATCACAGCAAACTAGTAAAAAAATAAAATAGGTACGATTTTAAGGCCCCAGACCTGTCAGTTCTAGTGTGAGGAATTATAAGACATTAGAAATAGAATTCTGAAGTTGGCTCGATATATTGCTTTATTTTCCATCTCTGATTTAAAATATACCCTATATTTTGTCTTGTTTTTCTTTGTCATTTAAACTAGCAGCCTTCATCAGAACCCTGAGTCTTGGACCATTATAGCTTTATTTTCATTATATAAAATTCACTGCACCTCAGAATTCAAGTGGCATGAAAAGTTATACTTGGAAGAAAATACTGAAATCTGCAGTCTGACATTCTGGGCTTTTCTCCACAGTGTTTTTTTGTAATAGAATTGGTTGGAAATAATACTGTGAGAACATGCAAAGTCACTACCATTTTCATTTGAATTCATACACTTCAGTTGGTCAGTATGAAAAAACATGTATCCACTTAAAGCACAGTCAGTGAAAATTTAGTTTGTTGTTAGTCACTAAGGAACAGGGCTGTAACTAGAATGACAGTCTTGTCCAGGAGTCACAGAAATATCAATGTTTAGTTTCATAAACATAAAAAATATGAACAGTTTTATCCTAGAAATGAGTCAGGTGGAGGAGAGTTCAAATGTGGCAAAAGCAGGTTCACTGAAAGGGAGCAAAGTAAATGTGAAATATATTTTGAGCTGATCAGGAGTTAACTGATGATGATGATGATGATTGTTTATTTTTAAATAAACAAAATAATCTTATAACTGACCTTACTTCAAAACAGTCCAGATGGCGAGGGAGATGGTCCCTGAGGATATGATGATAAATGGACAAGGACTTTGACCACTGAATTACTGAATGTAGAGAAAGTACACTTCCAAATGTTTATACTTGGATTGAATCACTCCCTCTTTCTTTTAAAAGAGAGATCTTTATCACCTCAATCTAGAGGGCTACGGCTTATGAATTCATTGATGAAACATATGCCAAAGTCTCTATAAAGGATGACATTTCATGTGCTCCCTGTTCAGCATTTAATAGTTCCAGCAAAATTCTTCTGCCTGGAAGTTTTAGTGAATGTGTAGTTCAGGTTTATATAAGTGCATCAGTGTTTAAAGGAAAGTGTAAGAATTTATATACTGAGTCCAGGAGCACAATTATCAAAACCCCTTTGTGTAAATTTGGTTCTGAGCTGTCTCTTTCTCTTCTGCAGTGGAATAGGAAGGAACTAAGGTGCAGGGCAGTAAAGTCCAATGTGGAATTCTGGTTTTTAAAAACAAGTAGTCGTTTTATAAATCAAATCTTTAATTTTGTATGAGGGAATGACTGCACGGTAATACTTCTGAATCATTTAACCGTTCTCCTGTCTGGGCATCCTGATGAAAGAGGGTTATATTCTCAAGTAAATAAAATTTGTGATTTGCCTGCATAACAAAGCTATAGACTATTCCAAATAATTTTTATACATGGACTCATAATTTTTGATACCTGGCAAGTCATTAAGTCTTTCATGAAGTGTCTGCTTCTGGGAAATGAAGCCACAGTCAGTGACAAGCTTTATGCTTCTATCCATAACGAGTTACTTTATGTATTCCATTCTAATTGTTACCTTGGAGTCAATCGTGATCTCACACCGCACCTACTGACAGGAATCATCAGTTATGTGCATGGTGTTTTGCAAAATTGCAGATTCACAATACATCTCTCTTCAATGGCAGCAGTGTTTAGCAGCTCATTAGCTTTTGGGGTATGCCTTCTGGTCAGTAGGTACTGGGAGAGACAGCCAGCCTAGTTGATTTACAGACATGCATTAGTCAAGATGAGCACTGCAGTATAACTGAAAGGAAATACAACAGAATAAAATAGCATTTAGAGTAGACTTCCATTAGCCAAGAGATTAAAAAGATAATTAGAATGGGATTAAAAAAGAAATAAAGTTGATTTTTTTTTTTTTTTTGGCTTAGCAGTCTCTCTCACAAAATATCCTTTGCTGTCAAGTTTGATTTTTTTGATTATAAATTTAAAAATGCTCCATTTTGTCTATTTATATTTGAGGAAAAGTAAGCATACAGCTAGAAACCGTGCTGCATGCTTTTGTCTAAATGGTGGAGTTCTTGAAGTAAAATGTAGTATCAGAAATAGGTCCCATGTGTAATATACTGGATATACCATGTAATACATTGTCCATGGTTACAGTTTCAGAGGTTTTGTTCAGATTTGATGACTTAATATTACTTCAGTGAATAACATGGACTGGAATCGGATTGTGTAGTACCGGAGAGCCACTGTAGACAATTTTCAGTATTTAACAGCAGAATGAGTGAGTAGAAGCTTTGGTAATTGAGACAAACGATAGGATTAGTAGGAATTGCTACCAGGGAACAACAGGAGAGCGTAGTTGGAATGTTATTAATAAAAATGTGTGAAAGCTATGTTAGTTCAGAAGAGACTAGGACTGGAGGTATTTCTTACCAAGTGTCTATTGATAATAAAGAGGACGAATGTGAAAGGAGCTCTTGACAAGAAGAACTTGGTTTTTTTCCCTTTTTTAAACTTCCTTTCTTTCTCCTTTATCATATCTTTACTGCTAACTTATGGAATGTGAAAGGGTTATGTTGATCAGGCTGAAAGTTCAAGTAGCCTGTGTTAAATGTTAAGAGGGAAAAAGTTTTAATAAACACCAGGTGTGCTTGGAATGCTTCCCCAGATTCTGGTGGTGAACAGAAGCTTGTAGCTAGGTATTTTTTTTTTTTTTTAAATGCACTTACAGTTTGGCTATTCATATTACTTTGAGGCAATAGAAATGGACAAAAAGAAACCTCATACAGTTCAACAGTGGGAAGTGCAAAATCCTGCACCTGGGGAAGAGTAACCTCATATACCAGTTTCAGGCTGGGAGCTGATGGACTGGGAAGCAACTCTGTGGAGAAGGAACCGGAGGTCCTGGTGGACAGCAACTTGACATAACCCAGTAGTGCACCCATTTGGCTGAGAAGGCTACCAGCCTTCTGGGCTGTGTTAGCAAGAGTGTTGCCAGCAGGACAAGTGAGAGGATCCTTCCCCTCTGCTCAGTCCTGGTGAGACACAGCTGGAGTCCTGGGTCTAGTGCTGGGCTCCCCAGTACAGGAAAACTGTAAATCTTACTGGAGTGAGTCCAGCGCAGAGCTACAATGATGCTCTAAGGGTCTTGAGCATCTGTTGTATGAAGAAAGACTGAGAGAGCTGGGACTGTTCAGTGTGGAGCAGAGAGGGCTCAGGGGAATCTTGGCCATGTCTGTAGATACTAGGTGGAAAGGAATGCGTAAGGGGGAGCCAAACTCTTCTCAGTAGTGCCCAGTGACAGCAGAAGAGACAGTGGGCATAAATTAAAACACAGAAAATTCAGTCTGAACGCAAGAAAAAAAAATACTGTCATGGTGGATCAGGTTGCCTGGAAGAGGTCATGACGTCTCCATCTGTGGAGATACTCAAAGCCTGACTGGACATAGTTGACCCAAGCAACCTGGTCTAACTGACCATGCTTGAGCAGGAAGGTTGGAATAGAACAATTCAAGAGTTCCCTTCTACCTTCAGTGATTATTAGCATTGTGGAGCTATTTACAGAACGTACTGTGTTTAGAAGCAAAACAATTACAGAAAACTGTTTTTAAAAAAGGCATGAGCATATATGCTGCCTGGTATTTTTGTTGGTGTACCCAGTCATTCTGTTAAAAGTGACAAAAAGTGATGAATCTCTCACGTGATCTTCAAATAGTTCTATGTCAGCTGGAAGAATATTATCTTTTTAAGTTCTTTTCTGATACTCTTCTTTTTAAAAAAAATATTTCTGTAGTTCAACTTTTAATTCTAGCTCGTTATTTCCCCTTTTGGATGTTAATTGTTGTGTCTTATAGTCACTGTACTAAGTAGTTCTTTGTTAGTGACGATCTTGTATTTGAGACCAAGTTAACAGTTGTTTCTTCATGTTTTTTTAGACCACCACCACTTTTTTCAAGGATTCTGAGCCTAATATCAACTGTGCTTGACTGTTTTTACAAAAAAAATCTTAATTTGGCTAACCAGTTGTTAACTTGTTGCAATGTATTATATATCTGACTTAGAATGGGTGAGCTTAAAAAGTCCTTCATGTTTTTTTTTATGTTTTTGTAAAACGTAGAAGCCCATCTGGTCCTAAATCTACCCCAAAGCCTATCCAATCATTCCTGTATCATTCCTGACAGATGGTCACCTAGTCTGATCTTGGAGACCTCCAGTGAGAAGTCTGTAAACTTCCCAGGCAGTCAATAATGCTTTGCAGTCTTCAGCATTGCAAATATTTTCACAGTCTTTGACCTGGCTGTGACATTTATGTTGAAATACAAGACTTTATACTTTGTCCAGCATTTTGTGGTGATGGAGAGCACAAGTGTCTTTTTTGCAAGGTTGTTTTTTTTTTTTGCCTACTTGAAGACCATTATTACTTCTTGCACCTAAGTTTTGCTTCCTTTGTCAAAGCAGTCTGAACTCTCTCGATTTTTCCTCTGATGTCAAGTTTTTCATACCTTCTGGTCATTCGTATTGCATTCCCACAGACTATTTCTAAATGTCTGACTCGATTTTATTTTTTGTATTTTTTTATTTTCTTGGAGAATGATGCCCAAAATTGGACGCAATATTGCAGCAGAAGCTTGACTGATGCAAACTGTGTTTGTAGTCTCACAACAGCGCTGTATTATTGGCTCATCCTCTTACCCCTACAGGTTGAGACTCTTTGAAGATTCCGAATTATACTAAGTGTTAGGGCACTGTGGGAAATAATGCATCTCATAGATCTGTGGTTGTACAAAAAGGTCTTTTTTAGTCTGTGGACTGAAAGCTTCCTTATTGATGTGTGTCACTAGATAAGGACCGTAGAAGTAGTTTTCATCAACGGAGATTGAATTAGTTCACATTCATTATAGCTGTTCTGTCTGTTCAGTGAAAAAGCTGAGTTTACTTGCATAGTGTGATCATTAATGTAGAATAGTTTTTTGAGCTGGGCCTTATTTTTCCAATGCATTCCCTGCAGATTGCCTGGCAGGAGCTGGTAGCTGTAGCTCCCATCACTGCTGCTGTTGCTAATGAAGGACTAGGTTTGGCACTTCAGCAGTAGAGTATCTATATACCTAATTATATATAATATATATAAAAAAATACTGTATTAATTCTTTCTTCCTGATATATGATTTTTGGGGATTTTGGGTGGGTGATTTCGTTGGGGTTTGGAATCTTTTTTTTGTTTTGTTTTGGTTTTTTTGTTGTGTGTGCATTGGAAAGTAGGGTAAAAGCATTAGCCAAGTTATTGAGACAACAATCCCCAAATATTACCTAATGCATGGCTTTTGCTAGAGCAGCATATGAAGCTCTGATCAAAGGGACTACAGGGAAATATATAACATTTAAAATACATGCTTGATAATTTTTTTGCATGTGTTATTTTTGTTTGTATATGATAAAAATATTTTTTATAAGTAATTGGCTATTCAGTTGTTTAGTTCAGAAAAATAAGGGGACACTGTCCCTCTAACATCTTCTGTGGCTTTCTGTGATGTTACAGCATTCCTTTTGGCTGGATATTCATGGTGTATTTCCAGTAGAGACTACTAAAGGTTCTAAAAAGCTGCATTTATTTATAGGCAAGTTAAATATTCTTTTGTTCTATTCAATTTGTTCATTTTGGGTAAGAAGCTGCATTCTAGCCATTAGGCCTGATTTATTGCTCAGTCGCCTATGTGAAGTGAATAAATGAATATTCACTTAATTTCTGGTGCCCAGGTGTTAAAGTTGTATATTAAGTGCTGTAGTAATTTGCATTAATTGGCAAGCTGTCACCCAAGAAACACCAAATATTTAAGCAATAATTTTGCAAAATGTTGAAGCTTATTCTTATGTCACTTTGAAATCAAAAAGTTTTAAGTATGTGAAACTTATTACTAAGCATGTATCCAATTCTTTTGCTTAAAAGGATCAAATTGCTGAATTAGAGCATGAAAATCAGCACAGAACCATTTTGCTGAGAAATCCCCCCTTTACAATTATGGTTTAGATAGATTTAATTTTTAATTACACAGAAAAAGAAATTTTGTTCTTTGCTGGCATTGTTCTGGCTCTGTTATGGATAAATAGAATGTAAGATATACAAGATTTCATTCTGAGTCCCTTCATATTTATTTAAAAGTAATTTTCAGTGATTTCAATCACCTAGTGTAGTCAGTGATAGTCACCAGCAACTCTTACATGCTTTTAGAAATAGGTTGTAGGTATTGAAAATAGTATCAGTGACATTGTGTGAAATGCAACAAAATCTTGAAACCCTTGATTTACAAATGCTATTAGGAATTTGTATCAATGACTGCCACAGCATGTTAAAATGCTCCCCCCCCCCCTTTTTTTTTTTCCAGAAGGGCTACCTCTAGCTAACCAATTCATTCCATTTTTTTATTATTGTTGTGGTTTTTAATGGATTATGAAATTGTATTTGCAATATACAAAATTATGGCTAGATATAGTGACTTAACACTGGTATTAATCAAGAACTAAACAAAAAAGTAAACCATAATAAAGCCTTAGTATCATTCTACAGATTTCAGAGATAATTAAGGCCACTGTTTACCTTCTTAATTCTTTCTGCATTCACTCTCTTGTTAAATTAATTCTTAATATCAGTGCTTATACAGCGGAAATTTCTTCCCATCTTTTGTCTTCTGAATATTTGTGAATATTTTACACAGATGAGTGAAATCATAAAACTTATTGTTTGAAAACTCAGCTTTTCATAATGTGAATTTTAGGACAGTATGAGAAAATATATGCAGATAGCTTTCCTTTTTAAAATATGATTTTGATTCTGTCCAAGCCTAATTATAAATATGCAGATTTCTTAGAAAAAGTGATGTAAAATCTCAATAAAAATGTTTTGCTCCAGACTGGGTGGAGGTTTAAGGTTATCCAATGTGTACTGAAGCCAACAGAGGATAAGGAAAAGGAAACCAATTATTTGTACTAGTTTTTTAAATCTCTCTTTATTGCCTAACCTTTTCAAACAAGAAATGGATTTATCCTCTGTGGAGACAGTAGTATAAATAATGTCATTCTCTGACTAGAAATGGCTCTAAAATCCTTTGATCTGAAATAGGGTTGCTTAATTTTAAGAACATCCTGTTCTAGTCTATGCACTCTGAGTAGATTTTTAAAAAAATCCATCTCTAAAAATTTTTATCAATAAATGTTTTCTTTAGACCAATTAAATCCTATAACGTGTACAGTTATTTGTGTATTTAATTTCTAATGATTGCTTTTTATGCTTTGGACTTTTTCTGAAAAGAAGGGTAACATTTTATTCTTGAACTTGTTAAAAATAATACAGAAAATCTCTAAGTGAAAGGTTAATGAAGCGGAAAACTATTCAGTCTATAAAGGTTGGACTATAGTGACTCTAGAAAAAAAGTAATTTTTTTGTATTTGATTTTAAATTGTGTATAAAGATATCAAAGAGCATGTTCACCTTTCCTTGGACATGGCCATCAACTACTGTATTTTTTTGTCCTGTTTTATTGAATTGGTATTGGGGGAGGAGCAGAGAAGGGGAAAACTGACATAATCGGAGAAAGAAAACAAGCATGGAAATGGCAAATGCAGAGGGAAAACTGGACTATCACAGTACTTATTAGAGGAGACACTTGATGTGGTCTAATTTATCAAAGGTATAGGTGTGAAGAAATGATAGATAATATGTTGTCTTCTAAATTTTGGAAGACAGGAGCCAGTTCATGCCTGTCAGGGTAACATTTTATAGGTGTAAATCATTTCTGTTCAAGATTGTGTTCCCCCACTTTAACAAGAAATTTTGTCCAATGTCAGTTTTATGGTGTTTTGCCCACCTACTTAAAAAAGAAAAAAAAGTTGATTGGAAGTGGCACATTTTTTGCAATAAATGTTACCGCTTTAAAATCACCAGTATTGTGCTACTGTGCTGAATTTTGATTAGTTCCTAGATGATGTTGTTTCATCATAGATTTGAAAAATCCATTCAAACTTCAGTCCTTCAAATGAAATGTTTCTGTCTTTAAATTTTGAGAAGATCACAATATTCCTTTTCAGAATTCTGTGTTTAACATTAGTCACAACTTCTTTTCTGTTCTGATATTGTATGCCACTGCAAGATTATTCTTTAATGAAACGGAGCTGGTTGATCAACTCTCCATGACGCGCAGAGGTGGTTGTCGCTTCTTGTGGCTGTCAAGTCATCGTGAAACTCTGGATACGAACTCTTGTCAGAGGGAACTTGTGAGTTTCCATGCTGACTTCCACAGAGATGATGGCCTCTGTGTTCCTGGAGATCTTGCTGCAGTATGTGCACTGCATATTAGTTTATTCTAGCAAGAATAAACCTAAGATATATCTATGAAATGACAGTTTCTAGGTATTTATTTATATATTAAGCAATTTCCACTCTAAAAATAGAACAGCAATTAGAGGGGAGAATATTGCCGAAGAAAGAAAAAATATAAGACAATAAAGCAGATATTTATGAAGGTCCCAATTGTATTTGTCATCTTTTTTCTTAGATTACATAGAAAATGCAAACAGTTGTTCTGAATTTTCAGATTATAGATTTGTACTTTGGTTTTAATTAGTTAATATAAATCACTTCTCATAGATTTGCATAATCTAAAAAAATCCTCTGCAAATATGAAAACCGAACAATAATGAAAGTTTTTCTCTTCATTATGTAGGGTGAGTGGAATTCTCCCTTGGCCAGTCAGTCCTGGAGTTTGGGTTTGGTTGGTATAGCAAGTCACAGCTTTAAAGTTGGTAGCTGTCTGTATAAAGCAAGAAAATGTGACTAATTGGTCTCGTTTTCTCTCAGTGTGGGGGTTTTTTTGTTTGTTTGTTTGTAATTATTTTTGTTTGTGTTTTGTTTTTTTTTTTTTTAAATAAAAAGATGCTAAGAGGAGAAAACATTGTCTATCTTCCCTGTTAAAAAAGCCCAGATGACTGTATGTAAAGTCAGGAGAGATTATGATAAGTGTTTACAAATAACATGGATGATTAAGGGGAATATTCAATAAAGCAGAGCACTGTTCAGGACATGCAGGAGCCAAATGTTATCACTTTCAGTAATTCTTTGTCATGTTTTTTTAAGAACAATCCTTTGCCAAAGGCTTGTTAGAGCAACTATTTTGAAGATAAACTTGAAATTGATGTTATTTTTTAGTCTTATGACAGCAAATTAGAGAAACATGGATGCCACATGTCTGTGTTTTGCCTTTCCATTTAAATTCTTTTGAAAAACATTCAAACAAAACCCAAGAACCCCTTCTCACTTCTTTTGCAGAAGCTGTACCCTAGCTGGGGTTTTGGCACATTTAGGACTCAGGTTCATGGCAGTGTTTATAAGTGCTATATATTCACATGTATGCACTTGCTATGCTTTGTTTACTTTTTTAAAGTAGGTTTTGAAGCTGACTTAACTGAATAAGTTTAGTGTCCCAACTGAGTATTTGTACTGGTTTCAAACTGCTTATGTCAGCATGGCTTATTTCTGTATATTTACTGACACGTGTTAAAATATACAAGTCAGTGGTGGAGCCATTAAAGTGTGTCAGCATGTGAAGTTCTACTGATTTATTAAAACAGTCCAACTCTGTATGTGGACCAGACTTGTTTCCTTAAGGATATTCTTTGGATAACTCCCCCTGTCCCACTTTTCTCTCTCCCCACCCCTCAAGTCTGTGCTGGTAGTATCAGAACTGAGAATGAAATCATGACGTCAAATATGTACTTGTCGAGATGTTTTTGTCCTGAAGTTCAGTTAGGAAAATAAAAAAACCATCCAACCAGCAAATGGATATTTATTTTTTTTTTTTGGTGGGGGGAGGATAAATACCTGAATTAATTTTGTACATGTTGGAGAATAGGTTGCCTTGTCAAAAGGACCTTGCTTGGAATAAAATTAAATATTAATTTAACTGTTTTATGAAGGCTTATGTGGCAATACTGATAAAATTTCAAGAGCCGCAGCTATGCATAACTGCACTTTCAAAGTTCCTGTGGTTAAAACTGAAATTGCTGTGTCTTCTGGTTTCTGCATTTTCCTGAAGCTCTGATCACGTTTCTGTCTATGAAAGCCTAGAAATAACAGCCTTACACTTTTCAAATTCCCACAGGCCTCTGTTTGCTTTCAACATGGACTGTTTTTCTTGCAAGCAGGAATTCTTTGCGCTGGCAGGATATGAAGAAAGGCCAGTAGCTACTTTTGTTCTGTTTTTGAAAGATTAATTTTTATGACTTAATTTATTTCTGTGTTTCTTACACATAGAAATGTTATGGTAGTCTTGATTTACAGGCAGGGTTAGCAGTCTTCCTATAACTCTTACTTCTCTGAGTAGTATCAGTAAAATAATCTGGATTGTTTTGTGACCAAAGTGTATGCCTGTGGTGAGTGCTTTTGCAATGCTTCTCCCATGACAGCCCAGGTAATAAAGAGTAAGTTGCTGCTTTTATGAATTACTGACATTGATTCAAGAACGAATAACAGTTCTGAAATTGAGAGGCTGCATCACTGTTCTTCAAAGTTTGAGCATGGTAAACAGACTCCCATTTAAAAAAAAAAAAAAAAGTTGGTGCTGTTTAGGAGAACTTAGATTTTTATTTTTTTTTGTCCATCCAGTGAGCTAAAACTATGCCTATATATGTAAAATATATATATATATATATATATATATATGTCTTGTAGAGCTCCCCCACATGACAAACAGTTGTGGTACAAGAAAAAAAAATCTCATGCTTTTTTCTTGCTAAAGTGTTTCATCAGGTCTTATTTAAAGGTTTTATAATCCTGAGTACCTTCAGAAAACTGACAAATCAATGTCTCCCCTTCAAACAATGGATTTCTTCCACAAAAATTGCATCAGCCCAAATAGAAAATAGGTAAGCCAAATAGACAACATCAGTATCTGATTTTAAAGTGACTGCCCCTGTGTGTCCCCCCACACATTTTCAAGTAAGACTTAATAACTCTGGAAAAACCAGGACAGACATTGAGAGCCATGTCGAAGTTACTTTGGGGAAGGTTGTGCTGGTCGCTTGTCCTTGTGGGCCCTTTAACTTCTGCATCAGTAAATGAAACATTAAGAGTGATGGCCAATAATGAATGAGTCATCCCGATTTCACAAGGCCCAAAGCGGATACTGATAATTTAAGTTTTTATTTAAAACCATTGTTAAAGAGAACATGAGCCAGCTGCAGACCTGTAGCTGGATGGGCTGTGCAGCCTGGGAACCGCCTCACTACCCTGTTTGTCATTTGGGTCCGTGCAGTGGGAATGCTCTGCCTGATCTGAAACTGAACCAGGTCAGGCTGCAAGGCACCAGGGGAATCCCTTAAAACAAGAGGAAAAAATAGTCACTTATATCTGTGTAAAATAAATTGGTTAAAACCAGTTCAATGCAAGGTACAGCGACAGAAACAGAAGCATCATGTTTGAATTTAAAGGTCTTATGGCATATGTGTGAGATATACCTCAAGTAAAAGCACAGTGTCCTCTTTATCATCACTTACGCTAGAGGCCTGAATCCTCCAGTTTTTAACCTTGATGTGTAATCTTTACAAATTTAAGTACATTGACTAAAGCTAGTGTGTAAACAAATGCTTTGTGGAGATCTCTTTCTTTGTCCCAAAGAGTTAATGATATTTGATTTTATATGTTTAAATTTATTCTCCTGAGCGTTCATTTGCTTGACTAGCGTTATTCTGCGTATGGGTTCTTGTAGCTTAAATAAAATATGGGTGATTAAGAGATGGCCGTTGATTGGATTTTAGCACAGTGTTGTGATTAAGTCAAAATCCTTCAATTAAAATGTATTGTAAGAACATCAGATGACCCATGAAACATCTTTACCAAGCATGATCTAAATGTATGGATGGTTCAGTTTCACTTTTAAAGGACAATTTACTTGGAGAATTGCAAGGTTTGGAAGAGATCTTTTGTATCATTCAGTAATAACAAATCTCCTGTCTTCAAAGATTCCTCTAGGGCATCAACCCTGTTAACCAGACAACTCCACAAATGAACGGGACTTAGGGTATGAAGAGATAGGATTAAATTAAAGGAGTTTAAGTTGAAATATATACTTAAGCTCATTTAGGAACTATAACTAATTTATATTGAGTATTGTCTTTGAGACTGTTGTTTGTAATGCATATATATTTTTATCTCAAAAATTAAGGTAAAAATTTCACTTTCAAGGTTGGGAGTTTTTTAGCAGTTCTTTAGCAAATGTCATCTGAGAAGGTTCTTTTTGCATTTCAATAAAATTATTCAAGGAGAATATTCTTAGGAGATGTAATTGCATAACTAATACTTGAGGGATGAAAATATAATTTTTGTTTCATAGCATATTGACATTTTTATTTCTACATATAAACTTCTTCGACAGCTTTCTGATGAAGGGTATTTCAGAGTTCTCTTAACAAATTGTTTTGTCATTTTCAAGTATCTCTCAAACATTGATGTGCATCTAGCTGTAAACAAGAAAAAAAAAAAATAGGAGGCATTGCAGTACTTTACCTCTCTGGATGACAGATTACATTTTAACTACTTTTTTGTGAGGAAAAAACCCAAAACAAAACACCAAGGAAACCAACTCAAAACAAAACCAACCAAACCCCCATGTCTGTGTGTTTTGCTAGTCTTTTTCCTTCTGGTGCTGGCATGAGCCAACTATTCTAGTGGAAATGTATATCATGAAAGTCATCTGACAATACCTCTCAGGTGTAGAGAAGGTCTTTTCAGAACTTCAACTTGGAGAGTCTTGGGCCTTTAGCCCCCCAGTTAGCATTTCAGGTTTGAGTGGTGGTATTCAGAAATTTTACAGCAGTCCTGCTGCTTGAGTGACAAGAGGTCTTTGATTTGGACACTTCCTCATCTGCATTATAAAATAATTGTCATTACAACAAATGCTTTTCTCAGTAGACTCGGTGAAGGCCAAGGAGCACCTCAGAGTGTATTACTCTTGCAATTATAATTGCAACCCTCAAGTTGAGGATTTACTTCAGCGGGCAATCACAGGGTGTGTTTGCATGGGTACACAGTATTTACCTATTGCATTCTTGGTTATGGCATGCTAGTTACAAAAAAAATATTTACCTGAATTTGTTAATCACTGTCAAAACCCATGTTGTAACTGTGAGGCAGACACTAGCTTCTGTAGGGTTAGTGCGAGCTGTGTGTCATCTAGCGGTGGCCATTTGAATGGTGTTAGTGAATATGAGGTTTTTTTAGACCCTTCCTGTAATAAATCAGTAAACAGTGTGTGCATCCAAAGCTTCAGCCTTCAGTTGCCAGTCCTGGTCCTCTAATTTCAACAGGGAGCTATGTAACCAGCTAAGGCTAGTAGACTAACTTGACTAGTCAAGTGAGGTAAACATATTTTTATTTGAAGAACTTAGATTGAATTAGCTTGATTTCTTGTACATGGAGCTTTGATTTCTAAGTATTACAAGAGATGTAATAAACTTTATCCTCTGTTGTCCTATTTCATCCTGTAACCTGGTTTTGAAAAGGACACTTCTTTTTAAAATTTTCTATAGCTAGCTAAATACTGGATTCTTGGCTCTGTAATCCTCTTCATTCTTGCTTTTTCCCCAAGACTGCTGTCACTGGAGAAACTAATAAATTCCTTATGGCTGATTTCAAAGTCTGTGTACTTCATACGTGGTAGGCCTCAGACTTGCTCTGGTTTTCTTCCCTTTGTATTGCCATCATTCAAATTATTTTAAAATAAGTAAATACCAACTTTGCATCAGAGTAATGCTGTAATTGTAGCAGTTTCATCTATTAGACTTCCAATGCAAGGAAAAAAACTGTGTATGGTGTTTTATGTATAGTTTTGTGTACTTGCAATGTTTTTGCAAGTGAATCTTAGAAATAAAATGAATAGTGAAGTTTGGTTGGGTGGTTTTTTGTTGTTTTTTTTTTTTTTGTAAAATATTTTCAAAGAGAATTTTCAGATGAGAATACATGGATTAGAAATGTTTATTTAGGCTCTGAAATTTGAAGCTGATGCTTTAGAAGAAGGTTTTGGATTTTTCTAAGAAATCCTTGTTTAGAATATATAATAAAATGTTCCCTTAGAGCTTTGTGAAAGTAAAGGTATTGTGAGGATGAAACCCAGAAGCTTGGAGCGCTTTACTTGGATGAGAATTTGGGCTCAGATGATGTAGAAGTTGGGAAGAAGAGTATTTTTTTAATTTTAATTCTATTTTAAGGACACCCAGTAGACACTGAGGCAAATCCAGTTAGTATAATGTTAATAGGTGTAATGCTGTACAGCCAAATGGTACATCTGGTTTTGCAGCTAACGAAGGCACTGAAGACTGTACATGTTGTATTTAAAGTAGGATTATCAGAGGGATTGTATTCTTTACAGGGAAATAGCAGATTATTCAAGTAAATGTGAATACTCACTCCTTGAATGGAGAACACAAACCTAAATTTCCTGGAAATAGCAGACAAACTGTAATTGTCCACAGGCTGTCATTATATTTCCTTTGAGTTTTCACACAGATCACAAAAAACATTTACATTTACATACATTGCACAGATGGCACTTTGCAACGTATCTATTTTGGGCTGGTGTCAGAGTTTATTTGGTACATTTTTAAACTTGTGACCTCTGGCTATTATCATGGTCTTTGTATTTCGAGTTGCCGTGATTTCCTTTTTCTTCCTGAAACAATTTCTTACTGTTTCTTCGTTGTGAAATGCATATGTGTTAAGAATTCTACCATGTAATCTATGGATTTTGTCCACGTTACAGTATTTTGTATCTTAGACAAGAAAAAACCCTGAAGTTGAGATGTGCTATAGTAGTATTTTTGCTTTAAAAATAATCTGTATATCTCAAGATAAAATTTACATATTAACTGCCCTGTAATAATAGAAATGTGTAATTATTTTTTCTAGCATTTGTCACGAGGAACAATATGAAATTAGAATTATACATATGTGCATCTTTTTTGCTCAGAGAGCTTTTTGTCCTTCCTCTCTTCTTGAGTAATATTTAAGAGGACTGGACTTACTGAGAAGATACTACATTATCATATGTACTCTGGGACATAAGTATGTAACAGAAAGAGGTGATTTCTGAGATAAGTTTTCTTTAAAGTTTTAAATACAATTTCCCTAGACATAAAAAGTGAGAGATACTTTTGAAGCTTCCATCTCAGGGTTAAGTTAAAAGGGCTTATACAAGAATTCTGGAAGTACAGGAACATGGAAACTGGTTTTATTTTTCACTGTTAAGGGCACACAACTTTAAAACTTCCATAGCCTTCTGAGGGAGGTGTAGATATCTTAATTTATAACCTCAGTTCCAGGCACTTCTAATTGACATTTAAGACATTATGTATGTATAATGGCAGTATTCATGACTCTGTGAGCTCTAATTTTCTGGAGTCTCAGCAATTATACAATACTGCTAATCAAAATGAGGCATTCATTCCCTTGGGATGCGTTGTGGACGTTGGCTGAGGTGATTGCCGACATCACATTTCCCTCACGTGGCAGTTAAATGGAGCCGGTTTGACTGTGCCTCCGTACGCCCACTGCCACGTCCCCCTTCTTCTGTCTGTTGGTGGCAGCTTCCAAAGTACCAACTTGTTTTGTGTCTGCTGCGTGTTGGGCCGGGTAATAAATCACCCGTGAATAGCCAGCTCTGTACTTCTGTATTTAAAGCCCTCCTGAACATTGATTAATGTGGCTCCTCAGAGGCAGAACAATGCTCAAGGCACACAGGCGCATGAAGAGCTCTTCTAGTACTGGAGGTACCTTTGTCCTGCATGCTCCCCACCCATCCCTTTAAATGATTCCCCTCCTGGGCTGGCCTGGACCTTGGCTAATAGATTACCAGAACTTCAGGCGGGCTGAGTTTGGCCTCAACCTGAGGGGGTAATGAGAGCCTTTGGAAAGTCTGGCACTCGGCTCTGGAGAGGCCAGTGGCACATGTCCCAGCCGTGGTCCTCAGCCATGAGGCCACTTACTCTTTGGGGGACCCTTGGCTGTGTTTAATAGATAACCTAAAGGACTTCTCTTTTCTCAAAATGGTTAATGAGCTTCAGTTGGCACATGACTAAATGAGTAAGACTAAATTTAGAGGAAGGTGTTGAGTTCTGGATTGTGTGTTGGGTTGGTTTTTTTTGTTTTGGATTTTTTGTTTGTTTCTTTTGAAATTTTTGCTCAGGTTTTGTTTTAGGCTTGGAAAAGTCTGTACGGGTAAGTAATGGATTATTTGAGTTCAGTAGCTCCCTCACCTTGTGACAAGGTACCATTCCTAACTTGCAGTGGTTTGTATACTCCTGCTTCTTTGAAACAACCCTCGGTGACAAGCCTTGGAGAGTAGAGCCTCTCCTGGCATTGGAAGGCACCTTGGGTCCTTAGCATCAATAAATCTTCTGAGCAATCCTGCACAATTCAGCCAATTAATGGAGAAAAGCCAACACACAACAAGGAGAATATTGTTATTTTTTAAAAAAAACTCTTCCGTGTTTCCCACTACCTTGTTTTGAACTGTTTTCATATAAAATCTAAATATATGTAAAAATAGCAGTAAAATGGCAGTTCTTGGTGGAATATAAAATGGCTGCTACAATGTAGCAACTATGTAGTATGATCAACTCACTCTAACTTTTCAGTTGACACTATAAAACTCTTCTTCAGATTGCTGAGAATGTGGAATAAAAATTGTTCACCTTACCAGTTAGCAGCTTAAATCCTTCCTTTTGCTAGTCCATTGTGAATTTTTTTGATATGACAGAAGAATAAATAAGGAAATTGTACCTTTTTAAACCCACCATATGTTAATTAGAAATGGCTGCAATCTGAAAAGTAATTTCTCTGTGATCGATAAAGTTCATGCTTGTTTGTACTGTGGATGTACTTATAACGTACCTCATGCTGGATTTGTACAGAACTCAGAATGTGTGTATGTTTGATTTCCATCACATTTATAGATGAATCTATTACTGTTGGAACTGGTAACTATAATTATAGTTATAGATTAATTAAACTATATAATTATAGTTTAAATATAGATTTAAACATTGTGAGCTTTTTTACTATTTAGTGACAATAGTCATTTATTTTTATCATTGTCTCGAGTATACACAAATATTTTTTTTAATCTCTACCACCAGAAGAATTAGCAATATCAAGGTGGTTGCACTAGAACCTGAAGGTTTCACTGGATCCCAGGGTTCTCATAATTTCAGGGATGTGCTTTTGCTCTTGAATTAATTTTTGCTTCCTTCACGTTCTTCTAATGTTAATTTTGAATACAGAAAAATACAGCAGATTCTTCCCTCTGTTCATCTTTTCCCCAAATCCAGGAGTCTTCCATAATGTCTTGTTTGACTATTCAGTACAAGAAAGAATTCTTTGTATTTCTTTGCGAGAGTTTATCAGAGAGAAGTATTTTTGTCACAAACAAGACACAGTAAAAAATAACGAATTTCAATATAGCTTGTAACTCTAAATTCTTTGCCTTCTCTGGTCTTTAGTTCTGATCTATTGGTGACTTTTTTTTTTTCCTTTTGGAAACATCTATGGTTTGTATGACTGTCTGAATTTCCCCTTGTGGGTAGTGTTTTGGGGATTTTTTTGCTTGTGATAGCTTGGCTGTGTCTTTAAATCTTCTTCAAAGTAGAGAAAAAGAAAAGCTAAGATCAGACATGCCAGTATTTGATTGATGTGCCCATTATAAAAATTAATCTTTTGTATTTATCTATCAAAATGTTAATGTTCTGATTATGTTTTAATGTGAAATTGACATGATGTGATGGAATGCTGTAATTAAGAAGTTTTTAAATAACCTGGTGGTTCTGTCTGAACTTGTATCTAGGTTAAAAGTGTAAGTCCTGTTTTGTACTTGTAAGTGTACAGGTGGTGTTTGATGCAAGAGGTAGCAACATGCTGAATAGACTTTTGCTTCGGGAGGATGGGGCTAAACCTAAAATCCCCTCACTTTTGGTATTTTGCATTCTTTGTCATTTGGAATCAGCCTTCTGAAGAATGGGGATGCTGTTCTGGAGAACTCTTGAGGGAGAAACTGTCAGAAAAAGGTTCACTTTATGAGATGGTCTCTTGGGGATGTGATGAGCTCATGTCACTTCCTGAAGTACTTTGAACAGAAATTTAAATCAGTGTTGGAAGAGGCAAATAGCATTTTCCAAAAAAAAGCCATTATAATAGTTCTTCACTTTCAGAGAAGAGAAAGAAGGGACTGACTTGGAATATCTTAAACCTCCTCCTGTTGTTAGCATCTGAACTCTTGTTACTCCATTCTCCCAGATATCCTCTTACACCTAGATAATGTTGTCTCCTTGATGTCTGGCAGCTGTGTGGGATATGAAAATCAATTTTCCTTTGGTTAAACTCTGCCAGCATAAGCTAAAGGACTTAGGAAGACTGCCATTGTATTGGTGTTGGCAAATACTACAGTGCAGTAGAAGTGAAAATGTTTGGGGTAGGGCCCCAGTATCAGCTGTTTATGGCTGTTGGAGCTTCTGCTTTAAAGGTCTGATCCAGATGCCTGGCCTGAGTGACGTTTGCTCCCCTTCAGGGCCTTGTCTTCTGTCTTACCTTCATCTGAAGGGAATTCAGTTCACAGTGCAGGACTGCTATGCAATGCAAACTAAAATGCAGTAAGTGAGGATGTTTGGAAGTATTTTCAAAAACAGACTTACCTAAATCAAAAAGCTAATGTATGCACATGATTTGAGGCACAGCAGGGGTAACAAATACCTTGGTATGTAACTGAGCGGTCCTTTTACTGCAGAAGATGATCTAGACAAGGAAATCCATTCTTAGTTGGCAAAAGAAAGAAAACTAAAGGAGTTTTAATTTCATCTTGCCCTAGATTACTTTTTTTGTTTGGTTGGTTTTTTTGGTGTGTTCTTTTTTTTTTTTAACGCATCCTCTTAATAAATCCCTGATCTATTATCGTATGAGGAATGAAATCTATTACTAGAGAAGACTGGTAGGAAGATTTTCCTATCTACTTATCTTTTATCATATTCCTTTGCTTTCACTGCAGGCTTGTTACATAATAAAAATAGACAGGGCCTTGATAAAATCCACTTACCCAAAGTAATACTCTTATTCTCCCCGCCCCCCCCCCCCCCCCCCCCCCCCATGTGGACTGTAGTGATGCAGATGCAGGACTCTTGTAAAACATGCAGGAAGATTCCCTTTTATGTGGATATTCTTGTAAGGTGTTTATGCTTTGCTGCCCAAGTTTGGTTTGGCATTCTGTGAATAAAATGTCCAGTTTCATTCTGGTTGAAAATGGACTGTTTATAAAGGAATCCCAAGGCTGTGTCTGAAACTGGATTTTCTGTATATTAGTATATTATAATACCTCCCCGAGCTCTACATAATTAGCTCTTCCTGTTTTCATATGTTCATCAATTTGCATTCATTGAAGGATTTAGAAAATTGGATAAGATACAAAGTTAAAGCTTAAACCAATACTTAACAGTGACAGCATTTTGAAAAAAAATGTGTAGTCAGTGGCAGTTACTGGCTCAATCCAAAAAAGGGATAATTTTGCTCCATTGCTGATTTCTGCACCCAGCCATAAGCTTCATGCCTCTCCTAATTAACTTCATGCTGGTGAGCAGATTGAGAATGGCTCTAGTCAGCGCTAAAAATGCCTGGAAACATGCTGTTTTACAGCCGTATGCAAAGTTGCTGCTTTTTTTTTTTTTTTTTTTTTTTTTTTTTTAAATCACTGCCAAAAGCCACAAGGCATAGATGCATATGTTTCATGCTAATCACAAAATAATAAGGTAATTGATATTCAACAATTTAAAACAACAAACAGAGCACATACTCTAAATCTGGCTGGCTGCTTTTAATTAATGCTGTTGCCCACTGTTTGAGTGGAACCACAAAGGAAGTGGTGGGAACTTGGTTTTGAAAGAGAGGTCTTTTCCAATATGTTGATAAAGCATTTAAATAACTCTTTATGTGTCCAGGAATGCAGCTGATGAACTGTCCTTTCTCTGTTACTCACAATAAATTTGAAAAGCAAAAGCAAGGTTCTAGGGAGATTAAATCCTGAGAAGGTCTGGGAAGGGTTTTGTTTCTTTCAAGATTAGCTAGTGCTTCCTAAGAAACTTACTGTAGGATTTGTCCAGATTCATCCAGATCGTTTTAAAATTAATCATACCTGTTCTAAAGGAATATAGAGCACTTTCAGTTTTTGAGACTGCTGCTCATCTACATCAGAAAGAAGCTGAGGATAGAAACAGTTTGTCTTGGTTTTGGCTGGTATTCTTGGTGGAAAATTAATAAGAAAAAATATATCATTTACTAGAATGGAACAGAAAAAAGGTCCTGGCATTGATAGAGTAGCCACAATGAGCTCAAGAGCTGATTCTGAATACTAAGGGGATTTTGTTGGAGGGGCTTTGGTTGTAGTAATTCTGTCAGCTCCAGCAGTCAAAATTCTAGGCTACCATGAGATGTTGGAGGTTCCAGTGAGTGTATAAAATTTGAATGACACATCTTCAACAAAAAAATCACATTTCGATCAGTTATTCAATTTTAACTTTTCTGTGCTGGATAGTAACTGTTGATAAAATTTGATTCCTTTTCTCTTCTGGAAGACCACTAAGAATATCTGGAATGACTCTGCTGTGTGAAGCATTAGACCATTGCCCTTGTTAGCTTAGCTAGTTTAATTTGGTTATTTATCTGTTTTGTTTGTGTGTGGGTGTTTTGTCATTTTTTATGTGTTTGTTTTTAAAGAAAGTGGGAGAGGAAAGCAGTAGAACTATGATAAAGAACCTTTCTGTTGTCTTCATAGTCTACCCATCTTCCCCTGTGTTAGTTATTGCCTCATAAAACCTACAGTTCTCATATATGAAATTCTTGTTGCAAAGCCGTGTGATGAATGATGCATTAACTGGCTAATTCTGTGTAAACTGATTAGCTGCTTTTTCATTGGAATAACAACCATGATATAATTTTTTTAAAGTACTGTTCAAGGAGAAGCTTGGGTAATTTTCCTCCTGGAAATGCTTTGGAAAGGACAATTTTTCCTCCTGGAAGTGCTTTGGAAAGGACAGTTTTGTTCGTTTGGCCAGATTAGGCAGTTATCAGAGGCAAATGGCCTAAGGATCCAGTATGAGCATGGAAAGTACATTCTCTAAAGCATTTATTGTGTTTTGACAACCTGCATGTGACAATCTGGAAAAATTCCATCACTCCTTTTTAGTTGTCCTTCCTAATTACTATGTAATTTTTAAAGATGACATGGGTTGTGAGATGACTGTCAGAAGATGATTTCTGCGTCTCTTCTCTCGCACCCATGAAACGGAGAATGATGTATCATTTTGTTTAATGGAGGTGCTGTTCTGGTGAAACTCTGAAGAAAATTACCAACCTACCGAACTGGAAAATCTCAGCCTGGGTTTTTTTTTTTCCTTCTAGCATGATGAAATGGCTTCATTGGTGCAATATACTAGTACGAACTGCTTTCTAAAGGAAATAAGTAACTATGAAGAGTAGATCTGTCAGTGGCTACTAAATATGTAAGTCCAGGTGCAAAGTCTTTAAAACTACTGTTTCTGGCTTCCAGAAGCTGAACTCTGTGTATTAGGAAAACAATAATTCTGTTAGATCTGTTACTTAAGAATTTGCAGCTTGCCGCTAATGGGAATGTAATACTGGGCAGAGCAGTCCTTGAGCCTGCTTTTTTGCAAGGAGACATTTTGTGTTCTTATATTTTATAGGTAGAGGTGTTTTTGTGTAGAGACTAATGGAGAAACAACGAAGAAAATTATTGTATACGACATATTTTTAAAATGCAAAAGACTTCAAAAAGGGACATGAAAAATATAGCCTGGAGTCATACTGAAGTGGCTTTGCATGGTCTCTGAGCCTTTCAGACCTTCTGTTGCCTTGGGCTCCATTTCATTACTTAGGTAGCCTGCTGCGTCCATTGCCTGCGCCAGTTTTCCCAAGGGTGCAGAATCTCAGGAACCTCAATACAGCACTGTCAGTTACTGAAGTAAGCAGAGTAGCTTTTAAAAAAAAATTAAGAGTAGTATTTTAGAAACATGATTAAAAAGAGATGGAGTAGCTTATCAAAGTTAAGGCACTGATGACTTACTGAAGGTGATTTACAGGGAGAAGTGCTGAAATTCTCTCTGTTCTCTTATGTTGTTGCTCATAAATTTGATTTCCTCTGGCTTTTTTAGTAAATCCTTGATAAATGAAGCCAAACTCTTCTTTCTCATACCAGTTTGCCTTTGGGAGAAGGGAAGAGAAGGTTACAGTATTTTGCTCCTTGTATATCCTTCCATCAAATCTATGGCTATGGTAAATAACCCAGCTCTGGTGTTTGCCATTCTGCAGCCGACTTCTTGTGTCTGTATCTTCTGGGCATGCTTGTAGCAATAACAGAATGAAGCAAACCTTTGCTCACTCTTGCTGTTCCTGCAGCAAGGCTTGCCATTAGGTCCTGCCAAGGCCCACTGTGACAAGGTCGGGAATGTGGGACTCTTTAACAAACAGCATTGGTAGAGGATGGAGAATCTGGCAGATTTGTTCCAGTTGTAAACAGTTCATTTATCTAGCCAGAGATATTTTTCTTTAATGCTGTATTTCTGACAAAATAATAATATGAAGTTGTAAGTATCAGGAAACCCGAACTGGCAAAGATTGCGTTGAGCAGTTCAGTGAGGATGAATGTAAAGCCAAAAGTGTCAGATGAAATGTATGCTTGGAGAATCAGGCAAAAGAAAGAATTCGGTTCCAGCTCACCTTAGGAGTATTTTATTTTTTTTTCTGTAGAAACATTAGGAGTTAAAAATAATGACTTCCAACAGGTTTCTGGATCATGTGCTGGTTTGAGTTACTGGATATTTCGTGGCCAGTAAAGATATTTTTTTATACATATAAAAAGTCCAGAAACCACTGGCTTTAACAATACTTTTTTTACCAGTAAACATGACATTATTTTTCTATCTGCACCACGAAGATTACTATTTGCCTTTCAGTTATGTTGCAGACAGATTCCCATTTCCTGCTGTAATCTCTCAGAGTGTCCTTCAGAGATTTTTGCTCAATGATTTCAATTTTTGTAAATCTCCATGGAAAAGCTAACAATGCAGGTCAAAGTTGAACAACAACAACAAAAAAATACTGAAGAGGCTGAAAATTTACTGGAATGCAAAATATTGTACAAGTTCTATATTGCACTGTTAGATATTGTACAAATACATGCTTTGTGTAGGAACTGTGTAACTTGGGTATAGAAAATCCATGCCTACATGAAGAAAATAAAAGTGAGTATAGAACTTTTGGTATTTCTTCCTCTGCTGAACCCAAAGCAAACTTTATATTGCATAGATTACAATTTAGCACTTGAATACTCCTATTGGCAGTAATGCTTTTATCAGCATAGGAGCAATGACTGCTGCTGGAGATAAGTTTGTTGTCACATGCAGTACATACATTTTGAAAGATCAGTTTGCAGCTTCCTTAATGCATGCGTTATTCTTGACTATTTAAAACTAGATACATAGTTTGCATTAGTTCTTAATATTTCTTTGCTGTGTTGCTGACTCTGGCTGTCCAACTAAAATCATATTTAAAATCAGTTGTATTAGGTTAAAAAAAAAACAACAAAACAAAACAAAAAACCAACATTGCTGCACTGTTTCTTTTCAAGCAGCTCTTACAATTTTGTTGCGGTGTAATAAGTAGGTATTTTAACTTACGTAATACGGTAGGCAAAAGACAGAGAGGGAAGTAGTAGCAGTTCTTTGACTCTCCAGGCAAGCAAAGGGGAAAAAAATAAATTCATTACCACTTTGGCTTAGTAGCATTGAGTTGGCTTCCAGAACAGCAAGGAAAACTTCACTTCCCAATATAAAACATGACGTTTCATCTAGGTGAGGTATTGAAAATGGAAGCAAAGTTGGTCTGCCTTTGTTATTTTAGATTTACTTTGTGATCATAAAATTTAAAACAAAATCAACCATGCAGAAATTGAATTTCTAGGAATAACAGTCATTTTGAAAGAATTTCTGCTGAAAAAAAAGTCTTGCTTCTAGTTTAGAGCTTTGGGAAAAAGGCTCTATACCTTGCAGTTTGATTTGATTTTATTACCCTCACTGGCTAACTTTGTGTCCTTGACTTTAAATGCATATATACACTGTTACTAACAGTTTTCTCTGTGTAAACATTTGAAGAGCAAACAGCAGTATCTTGTAAAGGGTAAGTGGAGTTTCTGAGGTCAATACCCTATAGGTAATGTGGACTTGAAAGAGCGTTCCAGTAGAGCTCTGGCTTTTCCAAGGCTATCTCCAGTGCTCAGTTGTCCTTAGCCTTGCTGAGAATTGTTCCGTCAGTATTTTCTTCAAACTGTTGGAGAAGCAAATAAACCCTGCTTTTACTGGGATTAATTTACTGCAGCCTGAAGCAACAAATCTCTTCTGGCAACCATTCATAAGCTGAGTAAGCAGCACCCTCACATCTGTTGACAATGTGAGTTCATTGTGGAAGCCAGTATCTGAAAAGACATTAGAGTGTCCAGAATGGGAGAGGGAATATTAGTTGCTAACAGTGAGAGCTCTGAATTGGAGCACTCTGAGTCAACTGCTCACATGGTAGAATATGGATGTGGTATTTGTTTTCTTCTGTTTCTCTACTATTTATGTAGTTCAGCTGGAAAACCAAAGGTCATTATGCTGGGAGAAGCCTGTCTGTTCTGGCTAGACCAATTACTGAATATTTACTTGATTAAAGTAATATTTTTTATTTTAGTGAATTTACTGAAATTTTAATTAAAGCAATTTTTTGCAGTAAAGTTAGCAGAGACGTGCTTTTTCAGAGCTGCTTTATAATCCATCTTAAGTAATTAAATTATGTTTGGGGATTTGCTTTTTTTCTGAATGGCCAGCTGTATTTTACCAAATCACTTTAAAATATTATTCCTTGTAATCAGTCTTTGGTCCTCCACAGCAGTGCTAGACTAAACAAGGGATAACACTGAAAGTCAAAATTAGGTTCAATGATGTAATCATGCTGGATACCTCAACACTTACTGACTTGAGTCATTTCCTTCTCCGGCTTAATTACTGCACAACACGGATCATCTTTATTGTTACACAGTGCTTTTAAAAGCTACTTGTGCTTTATCTGGGCACTGGTAAAGACTTTATCTGATTTTAATAATGCTAATACAAGGTCCTGGAGACCTGCCGTTGCCTCCCAGCTCAGTTATCTTGCACAACGTTGGTATAATGTTTTCACTTTTTATATAGCATTTTCCTAGCTACAGGATCAGGATAGTGACGGGCGTTACATTTCATATTTCCATAGTCTGACAATATGTACTACTCCTACAAAGGTATTCTGACTTAGCTTCAAACTGAAAAATGTTTTCAGAATACAGATTTTAGTTAGTGATAGATAAGATATACATGTATATTCAGACAAGAAGCAGGCTAGTTGCATAATTGTGATTCATTACCAGTCTCGCATGCTGATTTTTCTTTAGTCAAAGTGAACTATGAGCAGCAACTACAGAAAGGGTAAAAAAATAAAATAAATATTGAATGTTAAACAAATAGAACCCACCCATCTGTTTGTGAGCATTCGGTGAGTCAAAGAGAAGAAAATGTTTTGAACATGTATTTCTGAGCGAATTCATTGCTTACCTCTACAAATTTCTGTCAAATGGTTGAATATGATATAAGCTGTTGAAACTTGTCAGAATATGTGTCCAAAATAAAAAGATCTAATTTTCCTGTAAGGGTTTTGGTTGCATGTTGTAACTAGCATTCATAAATTATCCTGTGATTAAGAAAAACGATGTGGGAAACAGAAACACTTTTAAATTGCTGGTGAAGCACGTTAGTGACTTTTAATAGAATATTGCTTTGTACGTTTATCACTTTTGTTTCTAAATTTAGGTGGTTCCAAATGGGTCTTTGGTTTGGTGTGTAGTCAAACTCTTTTTTTATATATTCAGTATAGCCTTTACTTATGTTGATACCTCATTTATTTTGTTTAAGAACTACTTATGTGCTTTTATCATTTAGTTTTCTATTGTTGGTGCCAAATCATGAAAAATTGGTCCCTGTAGTGTGCTGCAGCCATTAAATACCAGTTGGTTGCAGAATATCATTTGAACTTATTAAAATGTGATTCATCTGGTGCCAAGTTTATTCACAAGCCTTGTGCTGGGCCAGGCATTATACATCAAGGGAAAAAAATGCAAACTCCCGTGGGTAGAGCTGGACAACTAAATTCTTTGAGGGTAGTTAACTTCTGTCTACATTTGATCGGGGAGGGTGCTGCTGTCCCTTTTCAATTCTTCTTCACTTAGGTTTTTTCTGAAGTGGCCAAGGGAGCAGGCGCTTGAACACGTGAGTGAGCAGAACTTCTGTGGTCCTAATCCCCTAATTAAAGTACCTTGCACAGATGGTATTTAGATTCCTTTTTCTGTGTGAAGAAAGCATGTGGTAACAATATTCATGAATTTTATAAGATCAAACATGCTACGTAGGTTTTGCTTGCATATTTCTTAACCTTGTACTTGGGCCAGACCACTGGGTGGAAACAAATGTGAAATTGAACCTAAATACACAGTGAAATTCTTAGCAAATCACTTTACAGCATGTGATAAATAAGTAAATGCATTGCACCACGCTAGTGGTATTTGTGACGAGGCAACAATTTTTTTTCATTTTCTTGGTTGTTGACCCTAAAAGTAAAATTCAGTAAAGTTTGCATTATTGCAGTCATTCCAATGTTATATCCATTACTGTATTACAAACGAGCTATGCTTTGCTTTTGTTTTGAATAATAAATGCTGACAAAGACATACAGAATGTTCAGGTTCAAAATATATAGTAAGTTAATTTTCTGTAGAATGATATAAGCATTTTGGACAAAAGGATTATATAATATAGACGTGAGAGGGAGACACATTATAAAGACCTTGTATTGGAAAGTGGTTTGCTAACAATTTTTTTAATCTATCACATAAATAAACCCAATATTATATATGAGAAAAAAAATCATACTTTAAAAATTACTCCAATGATGACAGTGTTTTGCATTTTCTTTTGCACCACCAATGGAACCAACAAATAACATATAAATGAGCCATCATAAAAGCTGAGACGTGCTGTATTTAAATCTTATCTTGAACTTGCCAATTACAGTGACAGTTTCTCATTCTGTTTGGCATTTATATAGTGCAATTGGAATCAATTTGAAGCTTTTAAATTGTCCAAGGTGGACTTTCAGTAAATGAAATGGGAATTTTCCACACTGTTTTGATAAAACACTGATTTATCGCATTTTATTACTATTACTGAACATATTTAAAGTGTTGGAAAGATTCTCGTAAGAACTTCAAAGGAACAAATGAAAGAAAAGACATGGAGGTAACATCCAGAGTGCAGAACCAGGAGATCAGATGAGGTAGAGAACAGTCAAGAAATAATGGTTATAACAAAACATTGTGAGTCCAGTGCTAGTGGAATTAGAGAGAATTATGTAAGGTCTAGCATTTATTTTAATACTAAAGAGTGGAGATTCGAGGTGAACATGGGAGATGATGTAGATGGAGGAAAGGTGTAACGCTGACATATTTCCTGTTGTAGGTGAGAAAGATGGGTATTATCTCGCGTAACAGTGAGGCAGAAAGAACAGTCACATTGTAGGGGACAGGAAAAAAAGGGATGTGGACACCAGTCTGAGCCCCACCCCTCATTCAACAACAAAAAGTTAAGATACTGTGCTAAAAATTGCATAATGTTGAAGGCTGGGAAGGGACTTCATGAGAGTCTGTAACACAATGATGTTCTAAATTTTTTTTAACTCTGTGTAGAACTCAAATAATTACAATGAGAATATATTACCTGGATCATTTCAGTGCCTGAGAAGTAATGGGTGAATTAGCATGTATTAAAGAGAAATAACATGCAATTTAAATTACCAGATTCACAGATAGAGTGTTTGTGGGTGCCATTAAATTCCTTGCAATCATAACAATATATTTTGGAACAATAGAATTATTTAGGTTGGAAAACACTGTTAAGATTGTTGAGTCCGACCATAAGCCTAACACTGCCAAGTCCACCACTAACCCATGCCCCTAAGTGCCAGGTCTACACGTCTCCAGAGATGGTGACTCAACCGCTTACACAGGAAGCCTGTTCCAGTGCTTGGTAACACTTTTGGTGAAGAAGTCTTTCCTAATATCTAATCTAAGCTTTCCCTTGTGGAACTTGAGGCTGTTTCCTCTTGTCCTGTTGCTTGTTACCTGGGCGAAGAGACTGACCCCCACCTGCCTACAGCCCCTGTCAGGTACCTGGAAAGAGCAACAAGGTCTCCCCTGAGCCTCCTCCAGGCTGAACAAGCCTGATTTCCTCAGTGGCTGCTCATAAGACTTGAGCTCTAGATCTTTCATCAGCTTCGTTGCCCTTCTCTGGACATTCTCCAGCACTTCTACATCTTTCTTGTAGTGGGGGGCCCAAAACTGAACACAGTATTAGAGATGTAACCTCACCAGGGCTGAGTACAAGGGGATGATCGCTTCCCTAGTCCTGCTGGCCACACTATTTCAGATACAAGCCAGGATGTTGTTGGCCTTCTTGGCCACCTGGGCACAATGATGGCTCATATGTAGCCGGCTACTGACCAATACCCCCAGGTACTTGTCTACCAGGCAGCTTTCCAGCCACTCTTCCCCGAAGTTGTAATGTTGCGGGGGACTGTTACAATCCAAATGCAGGACCCGGCACTTCTCCTTGTTGAACCTCATACAACTGGCCTTGGCCTTTGATCCAGCCTCTCCAGATCCCTTTGCAGAGCCTCCTGCCCTCCAGCAGATGAACGTTCCTACCCAACTTGGTGTCGTCTGCAAACTTACTGAGGGTGCACTTGATCCTCTCATCCAGATTGTTGATAAAGGCATTAAATATTTTAGTGGAAAGGGGTGAGTGGCTAAAATATTGTTCTGTATTTGAATTTTTTTGTGTGCAGAAGGAACTCGATGATTCCTTCTGTGCCCTCTTGAGGAGGCAGGCTGCCCATGTATTACTAGAAATAGGTAGCTGGTGTTTTCCATCTGAAAGATGGTAAGTTACATGTAATGAAGTTCAAAATTCAAGTGGTGATGTGTGCTGCGGTGCCATATTTGAGAATATTTGATTTTGTTTCCATGTTACTGGCTCTCCAGTAGGAGAAGGAAAAGGACAGCATTTGTTTTGTGTTGAGAACTATAAATTCTTTGAAGAAGTGACTCTATACTCTCCTTACCATGAGGTTTATTAAGATATTTTGCATTTACTTTGTTTTGTTAAGCGTCATGGGTATTCAAAAAGAAGTACATAGGAGGTTGAAGGAAGTTATTTTTGTTACATATATAAACTGTGTCCTTCCATATGTTTTTTCTAAAATGCCTAAGAAAGTCTTGGTGGTCTTCACACCCTGAAGCAGAGGTGTGTATACCTTGTTTAACATGGATATTAACACACGGCTGTTGTGACTATATTGTAAAGTAAGTTGCAATTGTCATTGAATAACTGATGGCATTGCCTGCCTTTTGTTACCTCGCTGCATACTACTACAGTCTTTCTCTTGATTGTAAGAAGCAAGCCTTGCACAAAACTTGGCTTTCAAATTATCTTGTCTCCCATGGAAGTGAGAATGGACAGCGTTAGAAAGCTACACGTTCGTTATGAGTGTACATATCACTCTACACGTTCGTTATGAGTGTACATATCACTGCCTTGTATTTCAGCTAGTTGAAAGGTAAACCTGGGAGAAAGTGCCAACAGGAGGCATTCTCCACTACTGTTCAGGAAGAATTGCAAAGAAGATCTCTTGAATCAGCCTCCAGTATCAATCCTGGTAAATGTCTTGCCTAAGCCATTTTTAAAGATCTGCAACATTGGAGACTCCACTATTTCCCAAGTGTTATCCATTCTGCTGTTTCAAGATGTCATTCCCTAACATCTAACCTGATTTATCCTTGCTATAATGTAAATGTATTACTCCTTGTCCAGTCTACTGGGGACACAGAGAATCGTTACATTTCTCTTTGCAGGAACTATTTTCAAATATTTGAAAACTGTTAGCATGGCCCCATATCACTTTTCTCCCAGCTAAAGGTATGGATTTTGAGAGATTAATATGATTTGCATAAATCTTATGTTCATAAGTCTTGTGCAGTGCTTACAATAGTAAAAGCCAGAATACATTTTCATGTAACTAAAATAAGTAAGCTTTTGAAAGAACAACTCTGGTTTGTAGTTGTGGTAATCTTGGCAAGATATGAGCAACAGTGAACTTTTGGTGAGGGGAAAAATGGCCCTGCAGCTCTGTTGGCAGCAAGGCCTTTGCTATTTGCCCTGCCCATTAGTCCGGTTTTGTTACTATCTTAATTCTCCATGCTGAGAAAACAGTGATTATCTCATGGTGCCCTTTCGTCATACACATCGCATACGAAGCATGTCCACATTGTTAGAGCTGCTGTATTTGTGCCATGGGAGGGGCGTGCTGGAGTGGGATACAGGACACATCTCACTGTTCGTTCCAGCTGCCAAGAAGGGAGGTAAAAGAATGAAAGGATGAGTCGGATACTAGATGGAGTTGTGAAGAGAGATTTGGGGGGAGTATGTATCGCAACACAGCTGCAAGCATTCTCCCTGGGCTGATGCTGAATGGCAATGTGTGCTGATCCCCAGTATCACCGAACTAGGTACGGAATGTAGCACTCTCTCTTAGAGTAGGATCATTCCATATCCCTCCAGAATATTCTTCTTGAGTAATACACCAGCACTAAAAATAATCCAGATGAAACTATTTTGTTAAAAAGAAGTTCGTGGTATAGTGAGTTGAGGAGCAAAACCGCTAAGATTTTCTTAACTCACAAGTGCTTTCAAGCAGTGCAAGTGAAAAAGTAGCAAAACCTTTGCTACAGGAGAAGCCATGTGACTCTCCCACAGTTGTAGAATTGTTCACTGAGGGGACAAATACTTGTTTTGTGTATCAGGCGCATTGCATGAAGGTGAATTCAACTCATTTAGATGTAGTCGCACTGGGCAAGAGGAAGATCTCTTCTTCAGTGTGTTGGGAGATCAGATTTTGCTGATTCAGAAGGTTGTTGGCAAGGCTTCTGCTATTTGGGTGTCTGATTTTTAATCTAAATGGGGAGCTATCAGGGCTGAATATAAGCACGAAAGGAACCTTGAAACTGATGAACTTTTCAAGCAATTGTTTAGACATCCCAGTGGTATTGAGATGTTTATCCAGTAGCCTGGGAAAGGAAGGAGACCTGGTGCAGGCATACTGCTGCAGACAGAGCTTCAGTCGATGGACAAAGGAATACGGTCAACCCAGAAATAAGATCTAACAGTTTAGCTAGCCCATCTATTTCTCTTTTGGCAGAAGAGAGACAGCAAAATCTGATCTCTCCAGAGGGAGATAATAGTGCAAACGAAACAATAAATCCTTCTGAAAGTCACAGTTACCTCTGTTCTCTTGAAAAGGTGAATAAAATAAATCAGACGAGTAAGAATAGCACTCTTTGTCAGGCGGTTTCTCTTTTGTAAAGGAAGGAGAACTTTCGGATTGAAGAAAATGAGAAAAGGGAAAAAATTAATTGAGTCTGATAGCTTAGTGCAATAGTTTTATGAGTAGTGTAATGTTTAAAGAATTTTTGAAGACAGATGAAGTGAGAAAAGGCTAAATACTTTTCTTTAGTTCTGTGTCCTTCTTCCTCCAATGCTGAAAGATATTATGGGAAAACTGAAAGTTCAAAGTAAAATTAGATTTCTAAATTATTAAAGCATCTACGCAAAAAGGAAACCATATTGGCTGCTCAATACAGTGTAAAACCAGTGTGAGGAGAAAAGTATTTTCAACCCTGTGCAACAGCAAGGAAATCAACAAAGAAGCTGGTTTTAAAAAATAGTTTGAAAAGTGTACAGCAGTAGCAGAAATACTGCTTGGTTTTTGGTGGAAAAACTTTGAAATTCACTTTCATTGTGAGGAGGAATAGTTATCTCGTACACAATTCCTGTAATTCTTTCAGCGTCCCTGATACTGAAAATATTTGAGTTGCAACAGCAGAAGTTGGGACATAATTCAACAAGTGGAAAGGCCAAGTTTTAAAACCACTAAGTAGGTCAGAATTTTATGGAAAATACTGTGTCTTGGGATTGTATCTTGTAAAGAACTGATGTTATATACAAATCTTCCTCTGCTCTACAGCAGCGATAGCATGAAAAATGAGAGTTTTTATGTTCTTGAGAGTGAAGCAAACCCCAAAAGACCAGTCTGTCTTTAAATTAGTCTGTGGTTTATGGTAATGATCCATTATTCTGAATTTGCATCTTTATAAGCTGCTGGCTGGGTTCTCCCTTATAAAAGGAGAATCCAAGGTGCTTGCTGTAGTGGTGGGGTTTAAGATTGTATTCTCAGCGTTTCTCTTACATAATGACAGGGAGCTTTCTTCAGAACATGCTGACTTAATTTTTTTTGTTCAGCATTATGGGTGTTCAGCATCCTGCTCTGAATATGTTTTTTACCCTGTCAGTAATGTCTGGTGAAAAATGCTGCATTTTGGTGTGAGGACAGAGAGATTAACCCAGCATTGCAAATGTGTGACTCTCTATAATCCTTACATTTGGGATTTTATTTCAATAATGAATAGGATAGTGGGACCGTCAAATAGTATAGAAGAAAAGTGGGAGGAAGAGCGGATGTGTAAGGTAATTTGGTTTCAGTTTTGGAAATTGTTTGGGATTGTGAGGGTTTTTTTAATTTAACAGGTGAATATTTGATTCTCACCTGTAATTCTCTCACCTTTTCAATGATAGTATATTTTAAGGAAAAGACACATTAGTTTGTCATTAAATGGTATTTTTTTCCCCTAATTTTAACTTCAAAACATCGTCACCTTTGGTCTTGTTTGTTAGCATGAGTCTACAGATAGTAGTATTAGGATTTAGTACTAGCAAAGATAATAAAATAATTTTAAATTCAGGATTGGCTGAAGCTCATAACCCTGTACTAGAATGATGAACAGAATGTCCTGTATTTAAGGCAACTAACAGAATTATGAAATATAAGCAATGATCTTAGGCAACAAAAGTGACTGAAAATGAAAAGGTTTATGAGGGTATCAGAATATGACTGATCATCTCATGAGATTCAGCTTTAAGATGTTAGATAAGGAAGCATCTGTACCACTGTAGAAAGACTAGATGAGACCTCACCTCATCTGAAATATGATATAGAACATCTATCTCACATGTTCCAGAGACATGAATTGAGACTAGAAGTGATTCTAAGGGGAGCTACAAGAATAACTGAAAGAATGATGAATCCGGACTGTAAGAAGAGACTGTAAGAGCAGCTTTGCTTTACTTAGCAAAATTGAGAGCTAAAAAAAATCTATACTGTATGAATGATGTAGGAGGGCATGGTATTTCCTTACTGTTAAAAGACCAGACTTTACCCAAGAATAAATGAGTAGAAAATGATCTTAAATAGAGCCTGACCAGAAGTTTTAGAAGGGGGGTTAATTATAAGAGATGCGAGGTTTTGAAGCAGTATTTTGGTTGGGGTATTGGGGTCAAAAGTATCACTTTATGAGACAAATCTCAATAAATGTATTAGAAAGCTTTTATAGATTTTTTTTTTTTAAATAATATGTTTAAAAATAATAGATTAAAAAACAATATCAGTTTTCACTTGCATTTAATTAAAAAATCCACAATGTAAAGCAAAATGTTGTTTCCTGCAAGTAGGATACTTGGTGTTTTTCCATTGGAAATGGACATCACATGTTGGAAGGAGTACTACACAGTTGCCTTGTAACATACAGTTAACTCTTGTTCCTTGTGTGTCTTTTGTTCCTAGTGTGGTCTGAACTTGGATAATTACAGGTAATGGAAGACAGCTGTGATGCGCCAAACATATTTTTTCCCTTTTGTGTTAGTGGGTAATGTCTATGACTGTCCCTATCCCTGACTGTGAAAGCTGTAGTTAAAGTTTCAACTCAAACTCTGTTGTAAATCTCTGGTTTGATGCATTTATGGATTTCTTCCGTGGAGCTTAAGCCAGATATTTTTTTATTTCTTCTCCCGCTTTTGACAAGGTTGCTCTTTTTTTCTTTGTCTTTTAACAGCATACTTTAAAATTTAGTTGTAGTGTGCATCAAGGACACTGAATTCCCACGTTATTTTACTTTTTTTAAAAAAAAATAGAAATGTTGCATCATGAAAAAAGAGGAATTTCTGTGGTACTGTTATAGTCCTTATATGCCTGTTTTGTTGAGTAGCTTTCAAATGTTTATGATGCATTTGGTCAACTAAATAAAAGCAGCAGTTATTTTCTGTTTATACTGGAGATAATAGTTGAATCATTTGTTTCTGATTTCTGTGTATTAATCTACTGTGTATGTACAGTCAGGCTTTGGTGTCCCTCCTTTAAAAAAAACAACAAACCAACAACAACAAAAAAAAAAACAAAAACCCAAAAAGATTTCAGGGGCCAGGAATTTCTTTTGTTTCATGCTAATGGACGTCTGGATAATGGAGTAACCTTGTCACCTCAGTCAGAAAGTTTAGTCACCTTTATCAATTACAGTGCAAGATAAATTATTTTTGCATTGGTAGAACTTGTACTATAACTCCTTATGTACAGAGCCATCCTGCAGATTCCAGGTGCTTTTAATTTTCTGCAAGATTGTAAGAAGAAAATGATCCATTAATCAAAATAGTCACTTATTCTTTATTACGTAACTTTAAATTTACCATGGATTTTTGACAGTTCTATCCTACTATATCGCAGATGCACTTGAGCCTTAGTTAATTTATTAACTAACTTAATGGGTAAAATTAACAGTTTCTCTGGTGGGAGAGGATTTACTAAAAAGGATACAATCCAACTTATACATATTCTAGACATTAAAACCTCAAAGAAAATTGTTATATACACTTAAAATTTGAGCTGATTGTTCCTATTCATCTCTGAATCTTAAGTATAATTAGTTTAGTATGGTTGCCTAGTTTCTCTTTAATCACCATTCTATAAAGCTTAATTTAAAAGGCTCCTTCTGAGTCACGTTTTTTTTCTTTTCTTGAGGTGTTTTAATGTTTTTTTTCTGTAAGTGTACATATATACCTCCTGTGTAATATTTTATAATTTGAAATGCATCTGCAGCTAGTTGTATGCTGATTGCTTTCCTACATGCAGCATTTTCTAGCTGAGAGGGTGTGACTCTTAAACAAGTCATTCTGAGTCTTCTGAAACTTTCAGTTCATGCAGAAAGAGCAAAATTGATAAAGTACGTGAGTATTCCCAACCTGTTTCCTCCAAAGTGTTGGAAGTCGACTGCTAAATTCATGTTTGCACTCAGTTGTTCATGTCCTAAAATACAGTTCTGTTGCAAAAATTACCTTATTGTCTTTAGAAAGAAAAGGTAACGATTTTTTATGATGTGGGGGAAGAGTGAATTTAAGACAGGAATAGGTTTGGTACTTGGGTTTTGTTTGGCTGTTTTCAGTGGAAAAACTTTCCTTCTCAGAAAGACTCACCTGCATCAGGTTTTTTGTTTGGTGGGTTTCGTGGTGTTTTATTTAAGGGCTCCCTTTTACACATTCAGCTAAAGCTTTAGGTTAAATATAGGGAAGCTTTTACTTTGTCTGAGTATCAGGATAGTTTAGTATGAAACGGTGGTAATGAAAAATAGCTTCATTTAGTGCCAAGACTGTCCAACTCAAAAGTAGTACAGCCTAATTGCAGTATTCTTTACTGGTTTCCCTTATGTTTGTATTCTCACTTTTCACCTCATGAGTGCCATTGACTCATGTGTGCCTTTGCTTGGTTATTTATATGTTAAAATTGAAACTTCAGAAGGAGAAACGAATGGAAGAGAACACATCTCAGTGGAGAACTTCCTTCAAAAAGCTGTCCATTTATTCCATTGAGTGTTTTCCAAGCTATAATAGGGAATTTTTAATGCAATTGTTAAATTAAAATTAATTTAAATTTTTAATTAAACTATTAGATCTTTTTCCTTATTTCTGATTCTACTCCTTTGACTTGGCCTGGAGATACTACCTGTTGATGTGGTGGTTTCTCTGAGGCGACCTGAATTTCTTATGCCTATATCCTGATGCTTTGTCTCTTCAGGTTAAAGACCATCTTGTATGAAGCCACCCAGTGTAGTAATTGTTCATTTCTGAAGAGGAACAGCTTATATTGCTGATTATTTAATGAGATTTTCACAGTGCCAGGGTGACACCCAGCTACCAGAATATCTTTGACCTATAGAGATGGAAGTCTAAAAAAGACAAATCTTATAGAAAAGGAAAAAAAAACCCAACAACAACATAAAAACAAACAAAAAACCCCATAAAACCAAACAAAAAAACCCATAAAAACAAACAACCAACAACAAAATCCCCCAAAAAACAACTGAGGTTGAATTTCTTAATTAAGTTTTCAAATAACTGCTTTTTTTTTTTTTCCTCTGCTACAGTTGTGGAGCGTATTGCCTAGGAATTAACCTTACTGAATGCCATGAAGCAATTGTTTATTTTAGTAAAGACATTAAATGAACAGAGACAGTTGACCTTAACGGGCTGAAGCCTTGTGATCTCGTTTATTGAGAGCAACATAGAAAGAAACATGCAGAGGTGGAGAGGACAGCTGATGGGTGCCATGAGCAAGAATTGGAACAGTTACTGAAACTGTATAAAGGAGCATAATAAAACATCATCTCAGAGCTGATGCCTTTTGTAGTAACACAGTGATGTGTTTAACCGAAGCTGAAAAAGCAGCTTACTTGGGTTTTGTCTTGGACATGAGAGGAAAGCAAAGCCAGAGAAAGAAGCACACTTTGTCAGCTGTCTTACAAAATAGAACAGAGTTTAAGGACAGAAAAAATGAAGCGCTATATTTTGATCACTTGAACTGAGCTTTTAAAGTCTTCTGGAAAGAGCAAACCTAGTACATGGAATTAAAGAAGAAACTTACATGCAAGATACTTCCCATCGGATTGATAAATCGTGTTTAGACTTATGCATAAATAAATCTGGTTTTCAGCCTGCAGTTTGTTCTAATTGCACAGCTTAATAGGGTCATTCTCAGAACAGCTGCATTGTCTGGTGGCGCAGCGTGGACTTGGGTGATATAACAAAAAAAAAAAACCAAACCAAACCAAACAAACCACCAAAAAACTTGGTTCTGTGCACAACAGCAAGACTAAGTCAGATATCTGTTCCCATTCCTGTCTGCTGGAACCAATTTTTTGCAGACTTATTTTTACATTTTAGTAGCAACTTCCGAAGGACCTGTATCTGATGTGGTGGCTAGCAGGGTGGTCTGGTTTAGTAGCTGCCTGATGCAGTATCTAACTTCCTGAACTGGTATCTTTGAAAAAGGAAGGGAGAATTGCTTTGTTGGATAGCTCACTGCCGGGAGAATTATGCCATGAGAATTAAGGAAAGAGGAGGACTCATCTTCATGGGATCCAGGCCTTTTGTTAGGGCTAGTGAGATGTATGCTAAAATCAGTGGGAAATACTTGTGAGTGATAACTTTAATAGAGGACACCTGTGAACATTAAATGCTTACCTAGGGATCTGGGTGTATGCTTGTTGTTACATAAAACAGATATGTCAAGGCACATGTAATTACACTACAGACTCTGTAATTTTTTCTTGGCTGTTGTTTTCTCTCTCTCTTAACGTTCACTCCCCCCCCCCCCCTTTTTTTTTTAACTGATAGGAGTAATATAGGTATTTGGCATAAAGAAGATTAAAGCTTTAAGACAGAGAACATAGGAAGAAGTAGCTTTCAAAACTTTTTTCTTACAATATTTGTAATTTTTTAAGAAAAACTTATTTTCACTACAGAATTCCATACTTTTTGTTCAAAATGGATTGTAAACGCTTTTCTGTGTTCTTTTCAGAATACCGGCGCGTTTATTAACAGAAGTAAGGATTTGCACAATAAGATAATCTAAAATACACTTAGAACTTGTGTTTTCATTGTTAATAATTACTTATGTATTTTAATGCATGCAGATTACATTTACGGATTGTAGTCTTAACTCTTCCAAGTAGTTAATAACTCATTTCACACTTAAATAATTTGAATATACATAGTACTTCCATAGACAGTAAGGTACCATTGATCTTTTCGGTAGACCTATTCATGTTTTGAAGTCTTCCTAAATTTTAGTGTTACACTCTGCAGGGTTTTTTTTAGTTTTTGTTTGTTTGTATGTGTGTGTGTTTGGGGTTTTTTAGGGTTTTGGTTTTTTTAATAGTTTTTAACACTAAGTAGCCTTTCCTATATACTGCTTTTATGAACCTCTCCAAATTTTGATTCTGAGCACATCACAGAATGTTCATAGATCCTTACTCCCAGAAAAATGGACTTGTCTTTTCAAATCTACTTTTGTTGAGATTGTGGAGCTGATATGTCAAGAGTTACGTAGGCTTTAGCCAGCAAGATCAACATGAATTTTATTTCGTTAAAATCACTGTTTTCAAGGTTGCTATTCGCAGCATCACAAGGGCAAGCCTTTTTGGATGGTAAGAGTTGTATGTACAGTTAGCACTGAGGAGAAAGAAGAAACAAAAACAAAAAGAAAAAAAGTTGTAAAACTTCAATTAGTCTGTGCGAGGGTGAGAATCTAGAGCTTGAATGCTGGATTCCAGTTTGATTTTGTAGCTCCAGTAATTACATTGGTTGGTTAGTTTGTGTTTATCCCTGTAAATAGAGTGTTTTTGATAAGTAGATTTCTGAAAGAATAATCATGGAATTTCACAAATGCTTTACAAACAAAGTTGAAGTTAAAGGTAGAAGGTTGGTGTATTTAAAGACACTTAGGATCCTCCTGCTATACATGGTTAGATGTCTTGTGTAGCTTCAAAAATGCCTTAGTGGACATTTATATGTTTGGGTAATTATTCAGTTGGACAAATACACTTTTAAAAGTGTATTGCCAACCGATCAGTAGCATTCATGCCTATATATTTTGGGTTCTTGTAGTTCTGTTCATAGGGTGCTTAGTACCTGGCTAGCACTCATCTTGGAGCTCATTACGGGTATTTATCATCAGGTAGTCTGTTTCTCATTATTGAACTGTAAAAACTTGTCTAGCAAGGAATTGGATAACGTTTGAAAGGTGCTGCGCTATGAAATAATCCCATGAGAATCTAGCGTCTCCTTTTCCTGGCTAATGCTTTGCATTCAAATAGTAGATTCTAGTTCATAGGAGCACATGTATGTTTTTATCCATCTCCATGTCTCCCATGCTTTCCTCAAATTAATTACTTTTTTTTTTTTTGTCAAAAACCCACAAATAAACAGTGTCAAAACCCCAAATCCAATATTTATGTAAAGTAATGCAGGGAAGATACAGCTGAATGTGCCCATTTTCCAGCATGTTCAGTATTTTTTGTCTGCTCACTGAGCGTGAGATAGAATTTTCAACTAGCAATTTCAGATAGACTTTCATTTTGCAGAAACCATTTTCTGGTAATTCAGAGTGTATGCAATATTTGGTTGGGCAAGCTAGAGACATATCTTGATGTGATGGCTTGTCACCGTTAGCGACATCCCTTGTTTGAGGCTGGAGAAAAAAGCATGAGCCTAATAAAGAAAAGATTTTGCGTGTGTCTGTGTGCCCATACATCTGTGCATATACTTTCCACTCGAGAATAAACATTCTTCACCTCTGTTAAATTTGTCCTTTTAAACTTCCTTGCCAGTTTTTAATTTGGCTCAGCTTGGTCTTTCTGGATTTGTTAGTCTCATCCAAGAGATAAATAAATACCTTTGTCTTTTGGAAGGGGATAGAAGTTACCTCAAGATTTGATTATGTTTTTGCTGCTTACATCTGTTATAAAAATACACAGGCTACCACAAAGTATTGTTGTTTGGGTTGAGTAGCGCTCATGAATGAAGAACCCCAATATTGTGTTTTGATTTTTCAAAATGATATTATAGTAATAGAAAATTGGTGGTATGGTGTAAACGCTGCAGGCCCTGAAGTACCATAAAGCTGATCTTGGTTGCGATTACAGCATGTGTCCAACTTACTGCAATTGGTTTCTGCCTGACTTACCATCACCTACTGAAATGAAGAGGAAAATCTTAACAGTATCGATTTATATCTGAAGGGTTTCATTTATGCTGAATTTCAGATGAAGGCATTTCATGTTTATTTTACAGGGGGTGGTGTGGGGGTGGGGGTCAGAGAAAATCATACTGTGTGTTTTGGTGGGTTTTTTTTTCCCCAAGAAAGCTGGGACCAGATGATCCTTGAGGTACCTTCAAACCTGGTATTTTATTTTATGATTCTATGAAGATTAAAAAAATATATGAAAGACAAAGCACATAATAGTTTAGAACACTTTTCCAGACTCCAATAATTATCATGAAATATAGGAGATTTTTACTTTTTACTAAAATAACAAAGAATAATTTTATTGTTTGCTGCAAAACAGGGGTACAGGATGCTGAAGCTATCCAAGTACCTTGGGCCTTTCATGAAAGTACCTTGGGCCTTTCATGAGAGATGTGTCTAAAATGTTGAATTAGAAGTCTGTAATTTCATTTAATAGTTAATTAATTTTCATTTATTAAAGATAAATCTTGTTTAGAGTCATAGATAGGGTATTTTTTTTTTTTTTTTTTGCTTCTTTCCCCCCTGTTTTCTATGGTATTTAAATTTAACGGCTATTCAAAAGTGCTTCTACTTGGAGGCCAATACAAGTAGTATTTGCCTTCCATCTTTTATAACTTATTTCAGAGTCCTAATTCATGCAAATTTGGTTTTCAGTGAATTAATACCATTTACTACACAGAAGGATCCAAGTTTGTTACCTAAAGGTTAAATGCTGGTAGTATCTGAATGTATTGTTGGAAGAAACTGATAGTAGCACAGAAGCACTGAGAATTCATGCTCCTCTTTTCACACTATGGGAAGTAATGAACAACACAAAAGAAACATGATTATCATGTAGTTACTGCTGATGATATTTTATACTTTTGCATAAAAAGTATTCTTTTCACATACAGTGTTAACAATCTTTTTGTGATGCATCTTATTTCAATATCATTCTTCATATTAAGGTAGCAGTCAAAAGTCTTTACTGAGGTGGTAAAACCGATAGGTATTCTTTGGGGTTTCTGCTTTTAAGTACATTAACATCAGTTTGGATATTGGATGAGATTTAATACATAGAAAAAAAACCTGAAGGTTTTTGTATTGTCCTCTGGAATTCTGTCATACCACTTTCTGGCACTTGCTATAAGATGTTTGACTAAGATCACAGTTTCAGCCACTTTTTTGTGATGCTAACAGTCACCAGCCTGTTCCACCCTAGCAATACTTCAGGAAACATCTGCCAGTTAGACAGAGAAGCCAAATATTTCATGTCTATTACTCTATTCTAAGCTTCGCCCCTTTCATCTAGAAGAAAAGCCATTTTTTCCAGGATTTGGAAAGTGCATTCTTTCAAGTCCAAAAAACATTTCCTAAATTAAAATATTTGAAGGGACATCAGTTTAGTCTTCTGCCAGCTGCTCATCTCGAATGAGCCAGAACAAAACTTGCTTTTAGTCAGAACTTCACAAGTTTGCCTTGTTTTTGAAATGGACAGTGTCATTCCCCTCCACCACCACCCCACCCCCGCCTTTTTTTTTCTTGTTGTGTGTGGTTTGGTGTTTTTTTTTTTTTTTTTTCCGTAAACGGCTTCATTTCTGCATGTGAACATTGCCAAGATGTAATTGCTACCTAATATGGCAAGAGAGAGTTTTTTCACAAATGTATTTTAGTTTTTATCTTGCTTTACACCCTGCCCTTTGTCCTTGGCTTGCTTGAAACTGTCTTGGTTTCTCCTCCTTTTCCTTTCTTTGTCTCTTTGTAGTTCTTGATGTACATACCTACTGAGAAGGCAGTCTAGAAGGGAATTTTTTTACTGCCTCCCATCCAGTAAATCTAAACCCATTTCAACACCTGTAATAACTAGAATAACGCCATATGTGATGCATTGCTGGTTTCAGTTCTTACTGTTCTTGGTGTCTAGCTAAGCACATAGTTGATAAAAGAACAGCCTAGGAAACTGGCTATTTAATAAGACATTTTTGTGTGCTCTTTACTTCCATTTGGCTTTTATTCTTCCACCTCTATTTTATATAAATCCAAAACATCTTGGAAGCCTACAGACAGCGATGGCAACTCTGGTGAGTGAGAGGCATCGCAGCCCTGCAGCAATCTCCCCCTGCCATTCACCAGGCAGAGGGGTTGTCCTCAGTGGAGTGTGGCATGCTGCTCTTCAAAGCAAGCCCTTCAGCCCTGGAGGAGAACAATTAGAGTGCCTGGACTTAATAGCCATTATACTTTTCCTGTGACAAGTCTACTCCAGTAGACATCCTTTCGGTTAGTATGAAAATAATTGTGTTTGCAGCATTAGTGAAATGCTTAATTTCTCTTCTTCACAGCAGTGAACAAAAATGTTCAGAAGTATTTCACGTTTTATTTTTATCAGGGCTTTACTGGGGTGATACTTTCTAAATGCACAAGTAGAGGCTGCACTTACCTGCCTGCTGGTTTCAATAAAAGGTCCCTTTTTGCCAATGAAAGTCTTCTCATGCAACTGGCTACATTTAGTTGGAAAAACTATTAGATGCTCAAAATTAAAAATAAGTTATTTTGAATATTGACAGTGTGACATGTTCAGTAGATAGCTGTAGAACTCACTGTTGTCTTTACAGGCTATTTTTCACATTGCTAATTTTCTGAACACGAACTGTGAACATTATAGTGAAATGTGAATGTCTAACTGTTCAAAGGACTCAAAAGGATCTCAAAGGATTTTACTTCTTAGTGCTTCCTGCTATTTTCTCACTCCATATAAAGCCTAGAAGTGCAGGAGATGCTGCCGTCATAGAAAGTAGAGAGTACTGCTTCCTCTAATATAAATTGGGACAACTTTATTGGTTGGAAAATACTTATAAATCCAGGTTTCAGAGAGAGGATTCTTCACTGAAGGATCAAAACTCAGGTTTCCTTTCTGGCTTCCAAGCAGTGCTTATTCCATACGTTAGAGAGGATATGGCTACCACTATCTGCTTCTTTTTTTCTGGGACCCTGTTTCTATACTTGCGAGGTTCAGTGGAGCCTGCAAGCCTGTTCAGTGCAAGTCACAATGTGAGGTCTGTAGTGGCAAGTCATGAGTTGAAGGCTTTCTTCTGTAACAGCTTTCCTTTTAGACAGCTGCTGTGGGTGAATGTGGGCAGTAGGTTTTGTTTCAGCAAGATGAGACTTAAGTATAAGCCAGGTTGTGAGTTTTTCGTAATCGTCCCAGCATGTGTGGAAAGGAAACAAATCCCAAAGTTCACTCTCAGTTTTCAATTGTAAGTTGGAATATTAAAATTTTCTTGGACAAAGCTTAACTTAATAAAATGTTGTTCAAAAGGTAATGCATTTTCCATTATGAGAGAACAGTAATGCATGTTTTAAGGAGTATTGATTATTTATCACACTCAGCTTAGTGATATTGTGTAATTGTTTCATTCAAATATGCACTTGCTTGTTCTTCAGTTGTTGCATTTCATAAGATACTAGAGTTTGTTTTCCCTCTGGCAAGCTTCTGAAGTACAAGCAATTTTTGGCTTGAAAAACCAACAAAATAATCATCAAATCTGAGTTCATGAGAAGGTGAGCTACTTACTGGCATATACTGCAAATTATGTTTGCCTTCTCAATCCCTATTTTGAATACTGTGGATTTATTAACTATGCATGTTTGGAAGGATTTTACTTAGCATAGTAGTTTTGCATTCGCGTAGTAGATTAACTGGAAAATGAGTCATTAAACATTATTAACATTTAATTTTTGCTAGGTAGAGACAAGCTTAAAATAACATTGTACTTCCAATGACAGTAAAAGTGAACCAGGAGCAGGGTGATCCGCTGGGTTATGTTTGGAATATTCTGCTGCGATGAATGGCAGTCTCTCTCTTCAGTACAGATTTTAGTGGCTTCTAATGGACCTTTGTCTTGATCTTTTCTTTGTACTTATACAAAGCCCTTGTAAACCCTTAGTCGTCATATAAAGGAAACCCATAGAACGGAATGCTAATGTGAATAAGTATTGTACAAAACCTAAAAATATTATCATCTTTGGTTAGATTGATCCTGTTAACTTTTGCTTTAGTAACTGAAGACAGTAACCTAAGAAAATAATACCTTTTACAGTCATTAGTTTTTTGTGTTGATTAATCTTTACCATTTATTTTCCCTCTGCTTTTGTTTGATTGCACCACTACATCTTTTTTTAATTATTATTTTAATGCAGTAGAGTAGGTCAATTTATAATTAAATGTCTTTATTTTTGTACAATGATGCCACATCTGGATCTGTGTTCAGAATAGTGTATTTCCTTGCCATTGTGTTAAACGTATGGACATGGAATTACAGTGAAATAAGTTCAACATTTTTACTTCATACTTCCTGTCAGTATAAGCTTCTGAGTGTAATATATCAAGTGTACCTTTCAAGTGTAAAGAAATACTGCTAAGAAATAAATGTGTGTAATGCTGTAGACTAAAAATTTCCATATATTTTTCATCGTGATTTATTATTTAGTATTACTGCCATGCCTAGTCTTACTCTCTCCAATCACTTGATCCTGCCAAATTATAAGAATTTAGGCAACAAAATTAATATATTTGTATGAAGATAATATATTACATATAATCCACAGGAGTTGATACTTTCTGACTCTAACAGTATTTGGCTGAATATTATGAAATATTCATTGCTGGAGAATTTGAGAGTCAGCATGTGATTAGAAGGACTCAAATCTGAAAATATATTAGAAGCTGTTGAGTGTTTGATCTGTTAGCACTTAGTAGGTCAAAGACGTTTCGGGGTCAGTGCACTTCCACAGATAAAGACATCAGAGTAACCAGGGGGGTTGCACAAATTATTATTTCTACAGCAGTCGTGCTGGAGGATTAATAGGTTAGCTTTATCAGTTTTGTTTAACAGCTTTTAGGACAGTCAGATGACTGAACTTCTTCCACTGTTTATTTAGGTTTGTTTGTTTTTCTTTTGGTATAAATGTTCTCCCAAGTTACAGTGAGTGAAAGGGATATTGTGTTCTGTAAATCCTGCTATGAACCTTGCCCTTTCAACTTTATCCATTTGGAAACATTTTGTGACATTTAATGAGCTTGAGCACTGGATAGAGGAAGATTTAGACTTCTTGTATATGTGCTGCTGGGCTTTCAACAGCAACACAGAAAAAAATAAGGTATACCATAAAGAAGTAGAGGATTTGCCACAGGTGTTGCCTGAACTTACTCATGGCAGATGGAGGGCATGTGGCCGTTAATGTTTCCTGCCTGGAAGTGGCAGCAAAAAGTCAAGTGTCTGTTTCATCCTAGTTGCATTCAGTCACTTTTTTTTTTTTTTACATGTGTAAAGCTATTGCATAGGAGTTGAATTCAGTACATATTCAGTGGTTTTAGAAATAGCAAGTTGTGCATCTCTCTTTTTGAATTGTGTGTGTCCCCCTCTTTTTCTTCTTCCTTTTCTTTTCTTTCTTTTTTTTTTTTTTTAATGTCTTTTCCAAAAGGAAATACTCTCTATTCAGAACAACAGAAATGGCCTAATGCTATTGGTATGAAATGCCAAATTAAAGAGAGAGAGAAGCTATTAGTAGGCTGGAACTGTTTACTGATATTTATGAGTTCTTAGATGCCATTTGTTATACCAGAGCAATCACAGCTGAAAGATATGTGCAGGATGTACAGTGTGTAGCACGATGTTATGCCAGTTCAGCTTCTGCACGTCTGGCAGAAAAACTGCAATGATCTGTTGCCAAAATGCTAACAAGGGCCTATGTGTGTATCTTTTCCACTGAAATATTTTCTGAATCACCAGTGATCCATGTGGCAGGCGCCGATTTCAGAATGCTTTGTTCATGCAAAATCCACTAAATCACAGTCTAAATTCCAAAGTCATGTACTCCATCATCCCGCACTGCTCTTTCATCATCTCAGCAAATGTAAATATTGCAACATTTCTTTCTAACCAACATCCTGGATGGAGGAGACCTCCAGGCAATCATGGAGTTAGTCTTGAAATTCCTGTGCACGTCCACGATGGCGTGTAATTTGACTTCTGTTATTTTGTGTAAAAATCACTGATCTGTAAATGAGCACAACTTTTTAGTAGTAGCATAAATGACATTTACCTGTTTTGAACCTCAGAGGTCTGTAGGTCTTGCCTGGAGAGCAGGCTCACTTCGTGCTGGTAGGGAAGTCTGCTTTTGTAGCAGTTCCATTGTACTTTTACACAACGTAAAAGCACCTTCAGGTTCAAATATTTACACCATTATAGAAAATTCTTGTGCAAGATTATAATCTTACAAAATCTGCTTTTAGAGAAAATAATTACTAGTAAATCAAGATACAGCCTAATGCTTCGTAGGCATGTGAGGTGCTTTGCATACAAAATAGTTACAAATTATGGCAAAATCTACTCTGTTGTGTCCTGCAGTGGAGGTATTCCTGAAGGACTGGCTGGAGGAGCAGGTTTCTTGACCACTTTTCAGTTTTCTATTTCTTTTTAACTCAAGGAGAGTAGTATTCCAGGGTGTGAAAGTTTTGCCTCGTTAGTCCTTGGCAGAATTCCACAAACCTGTTGTATGATTGAGACTGCCTTCTAGGAAAAATTAGCATGAATGTTAAGGAAAATATATGCACTCCCCTTCCTCCTCTTAGAACATTAACTCTCTTGTATCTTTCCATCTCATCTGCTCTCTCTCATATGTGCACATAAAAGAAAAGTGTGTTGTCAACTGTCATTTGTTTCCTGAAGTATTTTTTGCCTGGTTTATTTTTTGCAAGTATGCTCACTCTGTGCTGCTGTTAGAATGACAGTGTATTAACTCCGAGCTGATGAAATGCAGGACGGCTCTTTGGCAGTTGCTGCTGTTCCGAACTCTAACGTGTTTTCTAGTTGTGGTATCCTTTGATGCTTCAGAAGTCATATCCAGTCTAAATTGACAGATACAGAGAATCAAATGTTATATTTTAATTAGAGATAAGAGTAGTGTTCAAGTCATTTTGGACAATAGCCATGACATGCTTTAATTAAAGTGCTGTAACTTTCAGTTAGTGCTCTTTCCAAATCAGTACAAGCACTTTCTCTCCTACATACAATAAATGTAAGCCATAGTGCTCAACTGCTATTACCCCAAGCTGCAAATTCTAAAAAAAAATTAAAATTTATAGCTCTCATGTAGAAGAGTACTCAAATACCTGACTTATCTAAACTGTTTAATTTGGATTGGTTTTAAAACTTTACAGATTAATCACATTAGTGTGGTATTTAGGATGGAAGAGACATTACTTGTAATTTATGTGTGGTTGTCTCACAGCCAAAGAGAAAATTAGCATTCCATCTTTTGTGAAGAACAGACAGTTCTTCCGCTTTCTTCTGCTAGTCTTCTGTCCCCTGACCACTGGGGGGGAACAGGTGACATTGTAGTCCCATGTTGTCTTTCCATACCTGTTACCTAATTTCTAAACACAAGTCTCGACATTTTCTCTAGGTCTCTTTAGCGGACATCCCATTTTCTTGGCAAGATTTACTTTCCCTCTCACCTTCTCCTTGTGTACCATTGAACCACTCTTCATTTTGCCATGTCTTCCTTCCCATTTTTACCCTTTAAATCTTCACCCCTTTGCCCCACAGTCTACAAACACTTTATACCAAATTTAAAAAAAAAACCCTAAAAAATCTGTTTTACCTTCTCTTTCCCTTGCTATTGTGTTCACAATAGAATAAGTGCTTTGGTCTTTAATTCTTCTGATTATAATTTCTGCTATATAATTACTTATGAATGGTCTATAATTAATAATTACATGATTTTAATGTTAATACTATGCAAAATAATCTTTAAGGTAAAAAATCCCTTAAATTCCTTAAGCTAATGTTACGTACATTATGTTGTGTAATTAAAATAGATGAGTTGGGTTATTTTACAGGTCAGAAGCAAAAAGTATAATAATCTTTGCTAAACCATGCAAGTTCTATCTGCACAACTCAACCAGATAAGAAAGTAATTCTGAGAGATGATCAGACTCGTTTTGCTGAATTGTTCACGTAATGTTTCTCTTGCCTTTCAGTGTTTGCTTTAAGTGGTTATTCCAGTACAGTTATGTTCACCTGTCTGCACCATAGCGTTTCACAGGGCTGAATTTCAGTTGAACTGTGAAATAGTTTAGAAGAAACAGCATGTCCGAATTCAGTTGTGTTTCTGCTCTCTCTTTTTGCTTATTAGCAAAACAGTATTTATGTACCTCAGAGGAGTTCAGTCAGAATTTAACTGTAACTTTTAAATACTTATGATAGTTCTATATGAATGCTTTTTTTTGTTGTTAATTTAAATGAAACATTTATTTTGATAACAAAATCACCGTTCCCTTATGAATGTTTTCATAGACTGTAAACAAGTCCTGGTGGTTTCTATTAGTTGTGCATAATAAATTACTGCTTACCTTAAGGTCAATGTAACTTGTGGATCCATGAGATCCAGGGTCCTTGGATATTGCGAGAGTGTACCTTGATGGAAAAAGAGCCTGCCTTTAAAAAATAAAGGGGTAAACTTTGTTTTTCAAGAGCTGGCTTTCAGTTGATTTCTTCCACAGGTAGGAAGAGATAGCTGCCATAGCCATGTGGGCCAGCTGCTGACACTGATGTATCAGCGACTGTTTTTTTTCAGGATGAGAAATGGCAATGCATATCTGATTTTTAAACTGTTGTTCTTGTTTGAACTTCCAAGATGTATGCACATTCTGTAAATTTCAGAGTCCACATTAAATCATTGATCACCGTTTCTGTATGTAGCCAAAAGCAGCCATAGTCTCCATGTCTATGTTCTAACCATCTGAAACCAAGAAATAATAGATCTCTAAATATTTTAAACTAAAAAAAACCCCACTAAAAACAGCTTACTGAATTTACTTTCATTTCTTCTAAAAAACTAGAATACATTCCATTTTAATTTAATTCTACTTCAGAGTTTTAAGTGCATATTACAAACTTAAAATACAAATTGTGCTTCTTTCTAAGGGAAGTAAAGAGCTGCATTGGAACATGTTTCTAGTGCATAAATCTTTACAGGACTGAGGTCTAAAAATTTATAGAAATGAAGACTGATAAATGCTTTTGAAATTGCAGGCAAGTTATGAAATAAATGTAGGTCTACGTAATTAAAATTCATAGTTGATTGAAAATAATGATAGTTTTATTATCTCTAGTGAAAGCATGCAGTTTATTTATTTAGACAATGATAAACTTTTCGTTGTAGATGACTGAATAGAAAATGCTCATTTGTAGGCCTTCAGTGAATAGCTGCAATCGTTGTCAGAGGATTGTTGAAAAGGCGGCAAATAAAATGAGACATTGGGCACATTTTCCAAGGTTGAAGTCGGGGACCTGAGCCATAATATCGCCATCGGTGACTTTTGGATCACTTATATATATAGGTAGAGAGAGAGAGAGAGATTCTTCTCTCAGAATTAATTTCCTTTGAAAACATACATAGCTTATTCTGTTGTTAGTGTGCTGAAATTATTTACTGTATCATTTACAAACATAACGATATTTTAAAAATATTCTTTATGAAACAAAAATGAAAATAACCAGTTAAAAAGAAAAGGGAACATTCAGAGTGCCAATGAAGGTGATTTTGTTGGAAATGACAGTCAGCCAAATGTATTTTGTGTGGAAAACAGTGTTTTGATAAATGATCTTCTTAACCTTCTTTAAAACATACTAATACACCTATCTTAAATAATAATGTGGTGTACTTTAAAATCAGAACCTGAAATGGCTTCAGGGGTGGCTGCAAATTGGCAGGAAACATTAAAGTGTTTGACTGCCTACCAGAAGTGGTGTTCCATTTGCCAGGTTCTACCAACAAATTAAAAACCTTCACTCATTTGCAGAAAGGCCATCTGAACCATAGGAATAGGCTTTAGACTCATGTTATATATAATACAGAACAGTTGTGAGTTACTTGTAATATTTATAAGGAATGCTTAGTTATGAAAGAAATATACCTGTTTAATCTTGTACGTTTTGGTGTAGAATTTCCTTGGAAACAGAAGTAGTTACAGGTACCAGATGTTAACCAGTAAGATTATCTTGTATTTAGTTCTTCATTTAACTTGCTTTTAGAGATGACATTTTAAAGTGGCTGGTATTGCAGATGGTTTCTATGCAGCCTGGAAATAGAGCTGGGACTCCACATACGTAGAATATCTCAATATTGTAGGCTTTTTGGGGGTGGGGGAAGAAAAAAGTAAGGTGTACTTAATGAAAAGTCTATCTGATGCAATTAGTAGAATTCTAACTTTGTCCTAACATCTGATATGAAGCTTTTTATTTTCCTGTTCTTAATGCATGTTTGGAGTGCAATGGTAAGATCTATGACAAATCAGCTTACCCCAATCCCTGGCTTTTGCGACCTTTTTAGGGTTAGCAGATTTTGAATGAACACAAGCAAAAATACAATGAAGTCAATACCTGTTCCACCTTTACTATTGACTTGAATTCAAGTACTTCTCCATGACTTTGTTAAACTTCAGTATGCATCAGTTTGTTACAGAGACTGTTATCTTAATGAATTCTCTTAGAAAAAAAAAAAAAGTTGAGATCATCTGCTTTGGGAACAGTTTGCTTGGTCTGAATAAAATGTGTAATTTTATAGGGAGATCTTCAAAACATGATAGACAAAAGTCTGGAGGCCATAACCTCATGCAAAGCCTGAGATCCTTGTGATACCAGTTGTCAGGTTTGGCATTTAACATTGGTCAGATCCTCTTTGTTCAGCACTTCATAGATTTGATTTTAGCCAGTATTTATCTTTTGACACTGAGGATGAGATGAGGAGCAGCTTTCAACTACTTTCCCGTGGCAAAGCCTCTTGAGAAATAAAAAATGAAGGCAAAGTGTTGTGTCTGCTGTTCATCTCGCAGTTCGTGACTCGTCCAGCTTCAGTTTTTGGTCATGGTTGCCCACAACAACACCAGATTTTAGGTCATATTTCTCCACAAATAATGGTATTTCCTGAGTTTCTTAAGGCGTGGATTTATTTTCAGGCATTTTGACTCAGCAGTAGTGTGCCATTGGCATAATTATTTACAGTTTTACTGCTGCCCACAAGGTTCTCTGAAAGCAGTAGCAAAACTTGAAGATTTTTTTTTTTAACTTTGTAGAAAGAATGCTCACAAATTATGTGCTGTAGCTGATGGTGATGTTGCAGTTTTAATTAATATCCTGCTTACATTCACCAAAAAAAAGGAAAGAAGTACAAGTATTTTAAAACAATTACTTCAGTTGTGCAGGTGATGTCTTTAAGAGATGGATCTGCAAAATTTCAGCAGAATTTTTGTTCTCAGTCCAAATAAAGATTTCAAAAATACTCTGTCAAGTTTCTAGTAGCCCATGCTTTATCAACTGTCTAACTTTTTATTATCGTGGTGATGTGCAGTTAGCACTGTGCCAGCTAAGGTGAACATCTCGTTCTGAATTCACGTCTACAACTGCTTGGGACCTGCAAACTAAATGCTGCTATGCTGTCTGAAAAGTTTGATTCCCAGGGTTATCTCCTTTATGTGGGATGGGTTCTAAAGCATGGCAACTGTATCAATAGTAACCTTCATTTTAGAAAGACAATGGCTATAATGTCTATAAAAGCCAATTTTCATGGTGCTGTTTTGTTTACGTGGTAGGCTGTTAGACTGCTTGCTCAGGAATCTACACTACAAGATGTAGGAGAAATTAATTTGAATCTCTTGTGAGTCCCAAAGGAATATTGACAGTTTAGACTAACACTTCTTGAGCAAGTGCTTGAATCACATAGACCTTACCTAGTAAAATCAGAAGTAGTTGTGTATTTTAACTGGAAAATTATAAACCCTTTCAAAATAATGCCCTGATTGTTGTCACTTACCAACTGTTAAGTAGAGCTGTGCTTTTGTTTTTAATGTGAGTCGTATGACCTGTTGTCTGTCTTTTTGCTGATAGTGCCTCGTGGGTATATGAACTGAACTAAATATCCAAGAAATGTGTAATTAATAGAAACTTTTTAATTAAAATTGGCTGATTTTAATTTCTGAGTTCTAACTGATACTTGAGTAAAATAAGTAGCACCATTTTAGATGGAAAGATTTAAAGAACTAGTCTAAAGTTTCACAAGTAGTTTTACCAGATTTTGTGAAGTTGTAATTTTTCCAGCATGTTCGACACTCAGAAATATGAAATTCACTGTCATCTAAAACATTGTTTTCAGTTATTTTAAGCTTAAGAAGTTTAGGTGCTTTATTCTGGAAACTTAAACTTTTGTTGAAAATAAATGAACTACTAATAATAGATTAATATAAATAGAACTAAGTAAGGATTAAGAAAGCAAAAGGGTATTTCTTACTGTTTTATTTTATCTACCAATACTTCCCTTGAAGTCGTGGAGGTTTTGTTTTGGTTCTAAATGCTAAGTATTCTTACTACAGTGGTGGCAGTCAACTGCTGGATCTATCCCAGACGTCAGTTCTGAAGAAGGAGGTGATGTAATTATCTTGAAGCATTTCTAAGTGAAAATACCACAGGTAATGTTCAGTAGTCAAATGGAATTACCTGCTGCTGGTACCTATGATTTGCAGAAGGCATATAATGGTTCTTTTCTAAAGTAATGGTTATTTCTGGTGAGGCAGAAGAATTTCAGTGATTTTCTTTCAAACCTACTTCACTGCTGGACATTTTAAGGGGGTGGTATTTTAACATCAGATTTTCAAAGGAAGTATTAAGCTTACAACATGTTAATATTCTAGCCCTTTGAATTAAAAGACATTTTTCAATATTTATTCTTCATCTGGGATCTGGAGCTGTGTCTGGATGTACAACACAATGTATGATGTTGAAAAAAAATGATTGTTTTTTAATTTTCATTAGTATCTGTCACCACAATGATGTATAATGGGATCCCTGCCTAGCCACGAATACGAATAGTGAGAACTGTGGGGGGGTGGGGGAATGTGGAGAGCTATCTTACATATAAAACTAGAGTAGAGTAGCAGTCTTCTGTTTGAAGACTAAAGAGCTGTTGGGTGTGATCTGTGCTTTGCATGGTAGTCTTTTGCCAGGTTTTTTCTGAAGTCTGGATTATCTCCAGGGGACTTAAAACACGAGCAGTGTGAACGGCCATGGATCCTATGGGAAATCAAGCTTTCACGGACTTCCCAGCTTTCTGCCTGTCAGGGCCAGATGTTCTCCAGTCTGTAGGACCTGCTGTGCTCTGGCTTGTGTGACACTCTTGTGCTTCTGGCTGTAGCTAATGCTTAGCGATCTCTGCTTAGGTATTTGCACCATTTGCTATATATAACTGAAATAAATGAAGTGGTACTTCTTCACAGACTGCTGGATGTGATAAATCAATCCACTTCAGTGGAGACTTTGTCTTCTGCACTGAAATACCAGCAGTGCCGCTCCTGTTGATACGGGGAGCTTCTAAAGCTGGAAGTGAGAGAGCCCAAACTATGGGGGCCAATTGCTAGCTTAGAAAGAAGTATACCTTTGAAGAATAGAAAGAAATTCTAGACCTGCAGTAGCCAATTGTTGACTTCATTAGGTCCAGAATCCTACTGTAAATGAATAAATACTTGCCTCCTATGTCCACATTTCTCAGGAAGGTTGTGGGTTTTTGGTTTGGTTTTTTCCTGGCTACCTCTTAAAATTGGAGGATGTGTGTGAAAGCTCTGAAAGCCATTTTTTCTGAAATCCATTTTCCAAATATAGGATAATTAAAACCAGCAACGTTAAAATGAATCACTTCTCACACTGCAGAAACAAAAGCTTCAAGCATTTGCACCTGCTTTTGAAAGTATATAATAATTATTTATCGCTGACTTCTCTGTGAAGCTAATTTCTTGAGCATTTGCAATAAAATGTGCAAAATCCTTTTGTAGACACAAAGATTCTACTTTTTTTTTAAAAAAAAAAAAGGTACATAATTTAGTAACAGAAGAATTCTGTTTATTTTAAAACCTGCTTAATGGAGGAAAACCATGATTGGATTCATTTCAGACAAGACAGATTTCTTCAGGGTTTTGATCAAAATATAAATAAATTTGATCAAAATATGACTTAAGACTTATGTGTATGGTATACGACAAAACATACAACATTTCTTTGTGTTAGAACAGTAGTTTATGCCATATCTGTTGCTTGGTGGTTCATAAAGGAGATTTACTGTGGAGAACGACTTTTCATTTGTTTACTGTTTTAATTAATCATGAACCAAAAATGATGATTTTGTAAAATTCCATTACCCATCCCGAGACATAAACCAAGACTGATCATATTACAATTAACAAGCATGTTGTGAGTAAATAGTTTTGGATTTTTGACTGTTTAAATGTGTGTTTTCATGCATACTGACTTGCAGCTTTTAGTTCGTATTGATTTCCAACTACCTGTATGGTTTAGCTAACTTAATAGAATGATGACTGCTTTGATATAAGTGGTTATTTGCTTTCAGTATTTTCACTGTTGGGAAAGAGGGAGAATTTATGAATGAAGTCTTGAAGAATATCTTTTATCGTAGCCAGTGATGAGTTTATTAAAAGAAAAACAAAAAACATGCAAGCATATAAAACTAGTTGGAGGCAATTTAAGATACAAGAAAATATTGCAAATTTGGCTGATGGCAGACAAGTCATCAGCTTCATAAGCTATATTCTAGATGGCTGAAGAAAGAAAAAATAGGTCTGATGCAATAACATTGTAACATCCTTTATATATAGCTGTTGAATTTCAGTCCTCAAGTTTTCTTCCAGAAAAAAATCTATGACAAAATAATTTCTGATCTCCTTTTTGTATTTTGAAAAAAGCCACATTTGAAATACCTTCTCCTTCATAACATTGGGTACAACACAGTACAAAATAATTCTACCAGTGACAGCAGGTATTTATTTGAAGAGGCCATTGGTGTTATTCCTTTTTTTTTTTTTTTTTTTTCTTCTTTGGAAGAGGTGGTTTATTTTTTAACAAACACTTGTTTGCTGGCTGTTGTGGGTTAACCCCCATAGACACCCAGCCGCTCGCTCAGTCCCCTTAGGGGGATGAGGGAGAGAACTTGAATGGTAAAAGTGAGAAAGCTCCTGGTTGAGATGAAGGCAGTTTAATAGCTAAAGCAAAAGCTGCACGCGCAAGCAAAGCAAAATAAGGAATTCACTGACTGCTTCCCAGCAGCAGCCAGGGATTCACCCTCCACAGGACAGCAGGGCTCCGTCATGCCTAATGATGCCCTGGGAAAACACATGCTGTCACTCCCAATGTCCCTTGTCCTCCTTTCCCCAGTCTTATTGCTGAGCATGATGCCACATGGTGTGGGACATCCTTCCGAGGAGCTGGGGGCAGCTGTCCCGGCTGTGTCCCCCTCCCTTTCCTGTGCACCCCCAGCCCGCGCTGGCGGGGCCGGGTGAGGGGCAGGAGCCCCTGGGGCTGTGCGAGCCCTGCTCCGCAACAGCTGAAACGTCCCCGTGTTATCAACAGCGTTTTCAGCACACATCCAAAACACAGCACTGTACTAGCTACTATGAAGAAAATTAAATCCATCCCAGCCAAAACCAGTATGCTGACTAAGAAAAGAACATTGCAGAAGGCAAATTCACAAAGTTGCTCTGTTCATGTTTAAACACCTAAAGTGAGCTGCTGTCATTTTTGTTGTTATTATGTTCAGTGGTTTGCATTGTTCTCACTTGGGAACTGAAACCTTTTTGTAAACTGAGCCTCAATATTTGAATTTGAGTTTCTGGTTTGGTACTTTCCTCTATGCTTTAAAAAGTTACCCAGATCCTGGAACAGATGATAAATTCAGTTAAAATACTAGGAATTTTCAGGTTGGTTAAATAGACTTGAATACTTTAACAACAGCTGTAGCCGTGCTACCGATTTTATTTTTAAACCAGTACTTGTTTGTAGCTAAGTCTTGAAATTGTCACTGTTACTGAAATTGAATGTATGAAATAGGATGCTCATTTTCTCCAAACGCCATATTTATGTGTTCTTTCTCCCCCACCCCCAGCTTTCAAATAAAGTTCCCAGAGGGGAGGGTACAAGTGTCACAGAATCATTTGTTGAACAGTCACTGTTCAACAGTAATTATCTTAAAGATCTCCAGTCCTTTCCACTTTAGGTTATTACTGGCGGGTTTTTTTTGAAAATGTGCTTCATATCTGCCACGGTCCACATTTAATAGTATTATCTATTACCTAGCATTCTGCAAGAAACTTCTATAACTATTTCGTATATATATGGGTTGCTGTATATCAATTAAAATAAATTGTGGGGTTAACATAAAAAAAATAAATTTAAAAAAAAAAAAAAGGCGAGCACTGACTCACACCACTGGCAGTTTCAGGCGGAGGTGGTAGTTCAGTGTGTAACAGAACCTGGCTTCCTTCAAATCAGCCCACTTCAACCTCCAGAGCTAAAAGCTTAGTGTTTGATTAATTATTTTGGAGGATTTTAATTCTATTTAAGGACTGTTTTTATTAATGCATTCTTCGAGCTGAGGCATAAAACGTTATCGCCTTCTCCATCACTGTAGTAAGTGTTGAGATCTGAGCGGACCAGCTGGAGCAGCTGTGTTCCCCTCAGATCTGGAAGCTAGAAAACTTTCATCTCTTGCTGTCTCAGCTGCCGGTCTTGGGCTGTGGCCTTCCCATAACTCAAACCAATTTCAAAGCACTGTAAGTAACCTCATTGGAATGCTTTTGGAAAACCGCAGGAAGGTGGGGTGTTTTTTTTCTTCTTCTTTTTTAAATAGCGCCTGTCCATTTTAAATGGATGTTTCCATTTTAAGGTGATCTATGCATGATGTCTGTCAGTTCACGACAGACCCATTCTACAGCCAGGTTGGGAGTTTTGTTGCTGTTTTTCAGATGAGGAAGGAAGCACCGTGATTCCAGCAGGGCACAGGGCATGTGGAGAGTTAGCTTAAGAGGATCATTTAAATCTTTTTGATAGTTGCCTATAAGGGTATGACCTTTGAATCAGGTTGCATGCAGAATTGTGTTTCAGGCACAGTTTTACTATAAAGAGAAGATAAAGTTCCTGAAACACATACAGATATAAGTTACATTGATATGATGGGCAGAAATGTGTTAAACAATAGCAAAGCAGTGGGAGGAGAGCTTTTGAGACCTCATGTGAAGACCATGCACTTACATGAGGGTTACTTTCTTCTTGATGTTTCTGACCTCAGAGGGAACCTCAGACATTTTAACCTTTCTTGACTGACTCCAAAGAAGTGTAAAACAGTAATAGTACGGGACTTTCCCGGAAGGGAGGAATTCCTGCTGCTGACCTTCATCAAAACTGAGAGGAAAACATTTGTCTGTTCTTCTGAATTCTAAATCTGTGATTGCCAAGCTGACAAAACGCAGGAGAAGGCCTGCCTCTCCCCTGCGGTGTAGGGACAAAGTGGCTTACAGTCTTGCTAAAAGGAATCTGTGAATAGGGAAGAAGCTGAGTGGTTACTAATCGAAATTCTGTCAGTAGCAAAACCTCGTTGAAACTGATAAAACTTTAATAGATCAGAAGAAATGATCAGACAAGGCAATGCTAGTAAACACTGGAAACCCCAGTTAACAGAGTTTGTACCGATAGGAGAATCAATGATGACTCTCTGAAGGTTATATCATTAAATGTATTATGCTTTAATTTAATAATTTGCAGCAATTTATCTCAAGATAAGATGCGTCTATTCCACAAGATATGTGTGAATTAGCTCTGTCTTTTCAGTGTAGACAATGTACGTGCTTCTGTATCACAAAGGACAGTTGGAGCTACTCTGGATTCATTGAGATGCTTCTGTTTTCAAAATAAATGCTGTCTTCTAGCCTAGCCCTGAACTTTCTCCTGTTTGACCTGGCTCAGATCACGGCTTTGTGACGGGATGACCAGGGAGGCCATGCAATAGAAAACATTCACTCGGTACCAGAAGGGCTTGCCGTGTAAAGACCTCACATCCTTCCATACAGGGTCAGCTACTACTGCTCCAGTCATCGCTTCTCCTCGTGTCATTGCAGCTGCATCCCGTTGCTTGCGGTTCCTTTCAAATGCATAAAATTTCTCTAAGCAGATAGCAAAGCATGCTTGAGTGGCAGACTGTCACTGCCGACTTTCACTTTCTGGCTATTGACCCAATTAGTAGTCTCATGGTGAATTTCAAATTAAGTGGTATTTTACAGCACTAGCACAGCGCTAGTAATCACTTTCTTAGGCCAGCAGGGAAGGCATCATCCTCTTAATTTCAGGTGTCAGGGGAACTTTTGGAGTTTATAGATGATGATTTCTGTCTTTCTCCCATTTCTGACTGGCAACTGAGTGATTTATAGTTTATCATTTCATCTTTCTGTTCAGTAAAAGAATAATACAGGAGAGTAGAAAAACGGAAGAATTTAAGCACAAGGTTTCATTACTATTCTTTGAACCTTCTAAATCATTTGACCTTTCTCCATAAAGTGATCGCCATGGTCAACAAAGGCTAGTATTGATTTACAGCACAGCTAAGCTGTCAATTCTGAGCTCAGCCTTTGACCTTTTGTTTTGTTGCTGGAAAAATTATGGTACATGCCTGAGTCATACTGTTTAATAGGGTTTTTTTCTATATTCAAAAGGGCAAAAGGCTCATTCTGAATAAATCAGCCAGTTTAATAATCTAGGTGGCAGGAGAAACAAATTGTCTATAATTAAGAAGTTCAGAAAACCTGACTGCCAAAAATATTTCTCAGAATTAAACAATCAGTTTTTTCAGGAGACTGTAAATGTGTGTGTTTCACAACGGGTAGCTGCCTCCTGTTATCACATACATTTTTCTTCCTTATTGCTTGTCTTTTAACTCACATCTGTACCAAGTGGGGGGAAAATAAAAAGAAAGAAAAAAAAAAGTGGTAGACAAGATCCTGATTGCTGCATTTTTCATGTTTTAAGCTTCCTCCTTTTTAATCTTGCTCAGAAACAGAACACCACTGAGAGGGCTTGTTTCCTTCCCACTTCTTCTTTATAGATAAAGTCTATGTTTGCCCTCTTCTCTGGAGCAAGATACACCACTTCACAGCAACTTTAACCTCAAACACATGAAAGATGCATTTTTTTTTTTGCCAGGATTTCAGCTCAGGAGATAGTGTTTTCATTGTTCAGTAATGTGGCCTATGTAAGTTAAATGTGCTGACTGACCATTGAATTGTGCAGATGGCTTCTTTTTGGTTTGTCTTTATTTGGTTTATTTGAAATTGTTTGTAAAAAACAGTTAATGGAACTAATCTTAATGAATTATAGGCTTTGCCAATGTGCCCCCTCCCCCCCCCCCCCCCAAAAAAAGAAAAAAAACCCAACCCAAAAAACAAAAAAACAAACACAACTTTATACATTGAATACTAGTTCTTTATTTCTGCAAAGTAGATTACAGTATTATCTTTGGGGGTGTATGGATATATAGCATTATGCATATAATATTCATGACAGTCTCAACTCTAACTGCCTTTTAGTTTATTATTTTAGTCTAACATTCCACATATATTAATGTAAAGTACTTCCACTAAAATGTGAATAAAATTTCCAGGGAATGCAAAACGTTGCTAAATGTCATTTAGAGCAAAATTTAACTTCTCTATTTTGATGGGAAGAATGTAATTGGGTTTTAGGGAAGATAAAAGCCTTAACTGTTAGAGTTCTGAACAAGGCTGTAGTTTCTCCTTCTGAAACAATAGAAAAACAGAACTGTCCCATGTCTCTGCTGGACACCACTTAGAGTCTACACATGCTTTAAGAAAGCAAAAAGATTGACTATGAGGAAAAGCTCAGCAAGTTGCCTTCGTTATTCTGCATGTTTTTACATAGTTTACATGAAAAAAAATGTTCTTTTATTTCTTTCAAGCTGGATGGCAAACGTGTAACGTGTCTCAGGTAACTGCTATTACCTTCAGAAATATTATTTTTGTTGAGCAATGACTCTGTCATAAATGCAATGTTCTGAATATCTGGGCACCCCCCTCACTCCCACCCTGGATTGTGCATCTATAGGTGCAGATACCCTTGTAGCTTCATTTTAATCTATGATGCAGTCTAGGTCTGTATGATAGGGGATTAGATATGCTTGCAGAAACACAGAGCTGTATCAAAAAGTTTGTCAATACTAACCTCCTTTTAATGATCATTCATTTTGAATTCCAAATTCAAATTGATGCTTGGATCTTGTTTCCATGACTACAATTGCACTTCTCCGAGACTGGTATTATTTGATGCCTATTTATGTCAGCAATTCATGTACTAGAAATATGTAGATAGGTGTAAATTAATAACAGTTTAGATTCTCCTTTATGCAAAGACTGGAACAGAATATCATGTAAACCTAATAGATAACTAGCAGGCATGATGCTAGAACACAGCGTTGAGGATATATAGTTCTGTGCAGTATTAATACACTAAAAGGAGTCATATCTAGACTTTGCTGATTTGGTTAGGCAGGCAAACTCCCTTGTTCTACTTACCCCAGGGAAAACAGATGCCAATGCAGAGGAAGAGCTTTAATAATAGCAGTAGATTTGCCATCTGTCACCTTCCTGGACAAATAATCAAGGATTAAAGATTTAACGCCTGAGAGGGATATTTTTTTTTTTTTTTAATTTCTGTTCTGGATTTTGTATGTAAATCCCTATGAACACTATAGTGGAGTTTATTATATTTACATTTTCCTATGGAGACCAACCTTCAACACTCTTCTCCTGAAATCCCACCTTCTGTAAGCAGCTTTAGAACACGTGTAGTTATCAAGGGTTGCAGCACGGAAGAGATCTTTTTTGATTCCTTTCCAACTAGATTTGTTCCTATCGTTATTTTTCTGGAATGGAAAGACGAAAGAAATTGAGTGATCGTTACTATGTATTGCTACAGAACAGGAGATCTGAAAGCAGTATTTCAAGGAGTCCCTTACTCACTGGAATTAAGTGCAGAGGTACACTTAAAAACCAAACACCTCTTCCTGCTCTAGTTTTGTATGACCACTTTGTGTGATACGTTTCAGAAGTTTGAACTTTCTGAGATGTTAGACCATACATTTTGATTGTGGATGTTAAAGTTGGTTCTTGCCTGTGGGAGGGGCACTTGCCCCTCTAATATTTTTAACACTCAATAAACAGTTGCTGTTGTTTAGTCATTTCAGTTGCTGAATAGAGAAGGAAAACAGGAGAGGAAACTGTGTGCTGTATATGATACCACACACAGTGCAGGTAGGTCTCTGATGTGAGATAGTAGATGGGTGAAGAAAAAAAAACAGCCAGAGGGAATAGAAGCTAATAATGAAAGAAGTAAATGGTAACTGATGATGGCAGTCCATCAGCAGCCTAGCAATTTTTGAGTTCTGTGTAAATATTGCAACAGGACAACTTTGACAAAACTGCTTTGTGACTTTGAGACTTTTGTGGGAAGCATGACTGTTACAGGGATGCTATTTAGAAATCATGGAGTTAATAGTCTGGGGGGGGGAATGGAGTGAAGGGAATGTTGATTAAAAGGAAGACAGACAGAGGGGTCAGATGTTAAGGGGTCTCAAAAGTTAAGGTTATCACCAAGACTAGCACTCAAACTGTATTTGTCATAATAAAGCTGTAAAAATGGTCTCACATGCACCCTTCATTGTGTGACTAAATTCACAAGGGGATAAGAGGGCAGAATATTTCAAAATATCTCGTTCCAGCTATGAAAAAGGTTGTGGGACAGGTTCCAGTCTTGAAGAATGACAAGATTGAAATAGTTATTTTGTATTTTTGGTCTCAGTTGAGTACTTTAGTTTTCTGTGTGAGGCATGGTGGTATGCCATTGAGTCTTTTTGACAGCATTTAACTAAACGAGTGCAAAACCCTCAGAAATAATTTTCCTGTCATGTTGTGTGTCTTCATAACATGGAAACCTCCAAGTCACGTGCGTAACTTTTTCACTTTGTTTGGAGACATTTAGCATGGAGAAAATGTCACAGGAGTGTAAGAAAAGTGTGTACAACAGGAGCAGTGTCCTAACTGCAAGACAACATACTGGTTTGCGATGGTTTTCCCAAGAGAGACAGCACCGGGAGTTCCTCACCGGGAACTCCTCTCAGTTCGCTTAGGAGCCCTGGAGAGGACAATGTTGCTTGTGTTGCCCTCAGCCTTCTTGTAGCGCTGACCTTTCAGTCAGTGGCTGTTCTGTCGGGTCATCTGCGTGGTGAGCCAGGAGGTTAGAGTGTTCCCTGATGCACAGCTCGTTAAATGCTTTTTATCTTCTTTTACTTGTTTCCTTCTTTGGCTCTGTAACATCAGAATATCTTTCGAGGGAGGCACTGGGCGGTAAATGAGATGGTACAAACCCCATACTTTCTACAAATGTCCTTGGTGGCTCTAGTCTCATGCTTCAAATGATTGCCACATGTGGAGCAAGGGTTTGCAGACGATGTGGGAAGGGACTTCAGAAAGGGGTTTGCTCTTCCAAACAGTGTGAAACACGTACTGGCCGACTCTGACCACCTTACCTAGTCAGTTCTTTGATGTTTTAGCACCTCACCAGTTTGGTCTCTCCAGTTCTTTGTGGTACAAAGCTCCTTCTAACAAACGGGACTGTTCTGGCATAGCTGAGGCTGGTGGATTTGTCATTGTGCTATCGAATGAAAATTCACAGTACATTCACAGTACACTGTTCACTTGACCTTGTGCACTGCGAATTTAATACCCTTAAAATTTGATACCCTTGCAGAGGATATCATCCCTCTTGCTCATATGGGGAAAAAGTCCATTTCTTTGCTTTCCATGTATTATTTACAGTTTGTTTAGAGAATTCTGAAGATCGAGAGCAAACTAACCAAACCAATATTTTCAGTTGTACAGTTGTATCATGAGATTAATACATTGTAGATACAGTCTTAATTTGACTCAGATGATGATAATATAAAAACTAGCTATCATACCTATTGTTGGCCTCCCCTGATTTTATCAAATAGTTCTGAGACTATTTAGTTCACGAGTGAGCAGGTCACATTATTGCACATATGCATATAATTACACATTACATGAGTCAGCATATTACTACTGCCCTTAGAAAAAGCCAGAATTCTTTTTAATAATGATATGTACTGCTTGTGTGTCTTCGAAAACCGGGATTACAGGACTCAGCTGGGATGTTCATTGAGAGAACAAGAGGACTTCTCTGGAGCCAGTAGCCTCGTTTTGCCTAGAATTTTATTTTGTCCTTTTTGTTTTTTTTAATTACTGGGCTTTAAATTTACTGTGTACAGAAGAATTAAGGAGTGGGATTTTCAAAAGACTTGGCAGTGGCCTAATCTGTACTCAGTGAAGTTAGTGATAAAACACTCAAAGCTGGATTTGATAGGATTAAGCCGATTTACACCATCTGTGAATCTGTCCCCCATTAACTTCAGTGGTAGCAGATTTAACCAACACTGAGAGCTTTTGAAAACCCCATCCTAATTTGGTACTAAATACTCTTGACTGTAAACAGTAGATGTCAAAGAGGAGTTAAGCATAAATTGGGTATTTCCAAAGCATCAGTCTGGGTTTCCCACTGTCCTTTGCGGTTATATCTCCTTTTCTGTCTTACAGGTCTAATATATCATGTACATGATGGTGTGTAGATTTTGGGTTTTTTTTCTTTTTGACTCCTCTCAAATCACGAGTTTACGAACAAGTTTCGTCTGTGCAGACAAGTATACAATGAATAGATGCTTGGATTTTGTGGTGCATGTTTGTACACTTGTTCTTCTGTAGGAGTGAAGGGGGCAAAACCCCAACAAATTTCTCTCTAACTAAACAAGTATAATGCATAGTTACTTTATTCTTATTTTGGCAGTAGGTAGTATCATACGACCACATAAAGCAAACTTGCTTTCTTTGTACATACATATGTCTGCATATTTCTCTGTGTGTGAGCGTATGTATATATTTTTATGTATGTTAGACATAGGTCAGCTGTTCTTAGCTTTTGTGTCGGTTTATCATTACAAAGTCTGAATAAGACAATGTATGTCGTAGTAGTACTTAAAAGATTGGTGGTATGTCATAAATTGTGCAAAAGTTATTTTGCTTTTTGGAATAATCCTAATTTGTTCATCCGAGGACTAAGATAAAACGCCTAATAATTTCGTATTACTGCTGCAGAAATATTTGCTAAACTGATAAGTAGTCATGTACTGTGGTTTCTGCTTGTTTGACCATTTGTACTCAAATATTTAGTGTTTGGGTGGTGTAAAGGACGCACTTTGAGTTATTTTTTTTAACTCATAAATATTCTGTATGTATCCCACATGTTTGGAGTTGACCACTGCTAAAGCTTTCCATTCAAGACAGATGTGCAAAAATGATGTTCCAACTTAGTAATTTGGGAGCCTTTTCATCAAGGCAGTATGGCTTTTACATTTCTGTATGCAGGATTAGAATTTTTCTTGAGGTATTTAGCATTGACTGGAGCGGTTAAAAGCTATCACCAACAGGTTTATGACAAATATTATGCTTATTGTTCTGCTGCCGTTTGAATGCAAGTTACTTGCTCCATAAAGAGGAAACAGCTTTCAGAAGCAGCATAAGCAAAGCCTCCATCAACACTTCAGTTCCCAAAGTGGTAATTGAGAGTTTAGCCACAAGACTCTGCTTGACTGTAACCAAAGTCAAATGACTAAACCTATGTTGAACTCCTTGAACGCTTACTCATTAAGGGACTTGGAACATGAGCTCTGTGTTTGCTCAAATGAGAGATGTAGATCTTTTTTCACCTTGAGCAAATTCACTCTTTTGGCTACTTACTATATTCTGCTTTAATCTTGATTTCTTCAGCCAAGGTGTATCAGCATGGTAAAATTGGGAGTTGCTGAAGCAGGGTTTTTTCAGCTGCTGTAGTACTAAGACATAAAGTGATTTTACTATTTACATCTAAGATCACTGAATTATTTAATAATATAAATTTCCAAGTCATTGCCACGGGAGGGATTCTGCATATTTAAAAGTAATTGTAAAAGTTAACTAAAATATAGCATGACGCCCTGATACAGTTTTTCACATGTGGCTAGAAAGAAAACAGAAAAGTAAGCACTGCTTCGCTAGAGATGTCTTTAAACTGGTAGTTTTTCATGGGCCATAAAGCAGTGTTTTAGTTCAACAGGTGAATCAAACTGTATCTGTAATCTTCAGAGGGTATTAGTATTACAGGTATTAAACTTGACTAAAATAATTTTCTCCTGTTCTTATTTTCTATTATTAATGTAGATTGCTTAATTATGGTTACAATGGTTTACAGTTTAAGAAAAAAAATCCTTGAATAGCACGTTGAATGTCTTGAGTGATAGGGCACAGCGTGCCTAGCAATGATTGCATCGTATGGCCTTAAAATAATCTGTATTCTCATGGAGGTGCTAGAATTATTCTTGTGAGCACAGTAGTGCAGCGATGAAGGATGCTCTTGCTTTCAAGACCCAAACTGGCATCTGTTTGGTGTGTTACCTTGAGGACTTGACAGGACCATTTGCTTCAGGGCTAGTTTATGGGTATCTCCTACATAGTCTTTTGGAAGAACACAGCTTAACGTGCAAAAAAGTAAATAATTATTTTACTTAAATCAGATATTTCATTATTATTCAATCCTTTTATGATAAAATGTAACCATCTCTATTCTGTGATCTCTGTCAGTCCTGTTGCTATACACTGTGAATGTAAGCAAGGTTTTAGTCCACAGGCTTTTGTTAATAGGCTTTGGAATGGATCTGAAATTAGCTTTGTAGCAGAAGATGCCCTTTTGAGGTCCAGTTGTTAATTGACGCTGAAGATGTCAAACTGATAAGTCAAAACATTCTTCTTTGGGAAAGAAAACCCACAACAAAACACAGCAATAAACTGTCCTGATTTATTGCTTTTAATTAGGAGAAATGGAAAACAGGGCTAGGTAAATATAGACTGTTGCATGTATAATTGCGTTGGAAGGTTCACAAATTTTCCTTGTCCGGTCCTTTTCACATTTCGTTTGCTCATTGAAACTTGTTACCATTTACAGCACAAGAGTAACACAAAGTAGTGAGACCATTAAATCCAAAACGTTTTTACTGTTGTATTGGTTTGATGATGGTTTTTGAAATGTCAAGGATATCTTATGTTTATTTAAGTGTACCTTTCATTTGCCATAGACTGACACTGTGCATGGAGCTGAGCTTCTTACAGTCGCCGACGAAGGGGCTGGGGAGAGAGGTGGGTCAGAGGTGTTTTCTGCCGCTCCATGGCAGCTGTAGGGAAGCATCATGGAAAGCTTTCCTAACGTGAGGCTTGCACACCGGAGTGCTCTGTCCTATCTGGAGTTCTTCTGTTAAAACCCCAAGAGTCTACTGGCAAAGGCAAAAATACTGTTCAGAGGGGGAAAACAAATTCTGATGGCTGTTTCTTGATACTTTTTTAATGTATAGATAGGTACACATGTAACCCCACTTGATTCCTGTGTAGTCTGTGATGCTCAGGTGAGCCATGGAGCTGTTGTGGTTGATGTATATTTATGCTGATTTGTAAGCCAGCTACTGCCTAAAAGCTTTGATTGCCTTTTTCTTGCTGGAAACACTGGTTTAGACTCTTCTGGCTCTAGCTGCTCATTTTCACAGAACTTGTAGGAGGTAATTATCTTGAAGACCATAACCTGATGGTTAAATGCGGTTGAAAGCGACTGTATTTGACAGAGTTATTAGAAGGAGACAGGTAAGCGGACAGACAGGCACTCTATCCATATAAAGCTTGCTTCTTTAGGAAAGCTACTTCTATTTAAAAGCATCACTCACACAAAGTTGAATCTTTCAAATCTCATTATGTCCTACAGGTATAACAGGAACTGTGTAGGAACTTGTTTTTGCAGACAGCATCCTGTAGGGTGGAAATACCCCCTGCAGCAATGGCAATATTTTAAGGCTTCATATTGAACAGGCCTGCCTTGTGTACGTTTTTGTAGTGCCTTTACCATTGAAGTGTCTTTGAGTTATGCATTAGGCAAAAGGACAGTTTCTCTTATTCCTTTTACAGAAAGGATGATGTAGCAAATACCATATTTGACTAGGTTGTTCTTATGAATTCCTTTTTATCACATATTAGCAATAAAGAAGAAAATGCCCAATTGAAATGCATGTGTTTGGATGCAGAAGGGCCTCATTGGAATAGCCCTCTGGATCCATGTGGGGAGCTATACTTGTCAAAAGCTTCAGGTAACTTTAACTCTACCATTCACCTAAATGTTGTTCATTAAGGCGTATTTGTCTAGTCCTGTGTTTTTCCATCATACTGCTCTTGTTTTGGGACTGTGTAATCACGCACATGCAGATACATGCACGCGCACACACAAACCTGAGATGGAAAGATTTATTCACTGTTACAGTGACTAGTAATATGAAGAAAGTCTTTGGAATTCTCATCCCTGCTAGTCTGCTACATTACATGTCTCTCTACATAAAACCTCTTAAACCTTTCAATATGGTGATTTTGCAAACTCTTTTGAAACTTCTGAAATTAGCATTTAACATCTGTTAACTTGCTGACATATCTCCACATTGATTCAGAATAAATTAAAAAAAAAGAAACAAAAACCTGAGTGAAAAGGGGGGTGGTGGTGGGGAGTCAGTCTCCTGTCTCCAGATACTATCATGACAGACAAAACCAAGTTTACTTTGAGTCATTGCAAAGAGCTGTGGGATGCAGTTCGTGGATGTTGGAACTGCCTCTTACCAATGACTTGTTTTTTTAAAAAATATGGGTTCAGATTACTTTTTTTTTTTTCCAATTTGTGATTCTAAGTGAAGATATGAAGACCAGTTAAGAAAATAGCACAGAAGTCACAGTTTCTACATTACACAATACCAAAGTTTAATTCATTCCCTGGCAGCATTTTTCGATCAAGATTTGTTAGATCATTCTCCTAATCCATATCTCCAGAAAGAACAAGCCTCAAGGGATCATCCTGTTGTCGTCCTGACAGAAAGTTCAAACTTGAAGAATTAAAATTAAGCAAATCAAAAGCAGAGGTTTTGACACTTGAGGATGTCATCCGTCATAGTTTTGGCAGTACGGTAATTTTGCTCTTCATATTTTGCATGTGAGTGAGAGGAGGCATGTTTTTTAATAGGACGCAGGAGTCCCAAGACAACCTTACTTCAGCCATTTGCATCAAGTAGGCGCCCAAATCTTGCAACATGTAACTATGTCCAAGTAAAATTTCTCAGCAGTGTTGAAGAAACTGAAACATTTCTGTTACATTACTAAGTTAACAGGAAAGGGATTTTTACATAAACAAGGAGTATTATCATTGTCCCCCTTTTAGTCTTATCCATCCTTTAGAGCACTCCTTTTCATCTGAGGACACATCTAGTCTTTTTGGTTATCCTTTTATGGTCCCTTTTGAACTCTAGAGCTAGCTGACATCTTTTGTGAAGTGTGATGGCAAAGCTCAATCTCCAACTAAAACCCTGTCAGATAATTAATAAAGTATTTAAGGAGTTTCAGGAGACAACCAAAGTTTTTGAATTTATGACAAAGTTGGATTAAATATGGATATATTTAATGATTTTTTTAGTTCAGAGAGCGTTATGGGCAGGGATTTGGGGGAGAGGCATGAAAGGGACTATTGTTTTTATAAAGGTGTTGGAAATTTCCTGGTTATGTGGGTCGTCTTTCTGCTGTTCTTTTATGAATTATTACTCTTGCTGTATGTTTGTCGATTAGTAGGTTCCTAAATACCCATGAGTATATCTAAATAACATGAATAATATCATAGCTGATAAGTATTGCTACCTGCTCAAGTCAGAATTTGTGGAGAATTTATGATGAGTGCTATCCCATAAGTCTTCTACATGTGATATTGTTAGAAAAGGATGCCTGACATCCAAGCCCATTTCACACATTGGGACAATAAGGAGAAGTTTTGTTCCTAAACGTACAGAAACACAATCAAATGGCCTTTAATTACACCCATGTTGATGCACATTTTAAGACTGTAAGAACTTCTGGGGAGCAGGGTTTCTTCAGCAGAATGCATCACTTAAACATGGTAGCAAACTAACTAATAAGGAAGCTCATCCTATTGCCTTCTATTGCCTTCTTTAATGGCATCCAAAAAATAGTAAAGTCAAATATGTTTTTTTCTTTTAATTAATCAGTCCTTTCTATTGTACCTGAATTCCTAATGAATACTTAAGCTTTCTTAGCAGGGAATGTCTTTAACACAATGTTAAGATGTATCACTGTGCTGTTCAAAGATGTTGAATTTGACGGGGTAAATTGAAATACTGGAGATTAATACAGCATTAAAAATACAATGAAATGTGCATTTCCCAGTCGGTTAAATACAGGCAACTTAGAATTCTTAAGTGGGTATAATTAATCAGTTAGATATACTGCCTCTGTAATACTCAGGTTATATCATTTCCCAGTAGGATTTTTATGTAAAAAATTATTGCTTTATAATTTAATACTAAGTGCTCCCTGTAGAAAAATTAGAATGCAGTCCTGTAATGTAAACAATGTAGATTACTGTTGTGTATGCTCAGTTCAGTCATCTTTGTATTTCTACCATATTTATAAAAATTATTATGAAGCATATGATACCAGATCACTTTAAAAAAAAGTTGGTGGACAAAATTTTCTAAACAACAGTAATGTTTTCTCAAGGAACTTTGATTTCTATTCACTAGAACCCATCCACACAAAGTCATTGCTTTGTGGCTGCCTTTCTGGAGATCTAATGAATGAAGCTTTCCTTTTTTTTCAGACTACTGGATTAAGGTACATAGATTTTAGTGAAAGAGACGTTGTTTCCAATATCTTACTGTACTTAAAAATTAAGGTAAAGTAGCTTTTCCTAAAAAAAATAGAACATTATAAAGTCTATATAGCTGTTTAGTATTTAGCTACAGCAACAAAAATTGTAACCCAAACTACTGACATTCTCCTTGTTACTGATTTTATTGTATTCTTTTCTAGTCGCATTAATCTGTTTGTATACACAATTTAGTAAATGGTCTACGTAGACACACTGTAAATAGAACTGCAAAGCAGATGAGTGACCTGGTTTTTAATCCTCATTAAATTTTGATTTGTTTTATTGGAGATGATTTTTGACCTTGATTTTTTTTTTTTTATTTTTCTTTTAAACCATATATTTAAAACCTTCTGGTATGGGAAGCATTTAAAATATATATTTTGCTTTATTAATGTATCATAGTGACAAGAAAAAGATCTGTGTATCTTGAACCATTGGGTCAGTATAAAACTATGTTCCTGGAAATGGAGTACTGTAATTAGAATTCCTTGGAGGCAGTGTTTTCTTTTTAACTTGATGTTACAAGAGAATGACTTCAAAGACTTCTGCTACTTCAGCTGATAGCGGAGCAACTCCCTAAGGCAATCTTAGACAGCTCAGGCATGGTCATTCAGTGGCAGATAAAGGAGTCTGTGAAGTTCCTGCCTAATTCTGCCATTCAAAAATGAATTGCATTTTTATTCATTGATGAAAATTACAACTTTGACATCTTAGTTAGAAGTTGAGTAGGACTAGGGAAATGGTGATGGTATTGTGAGAATGACAAGAGCCGACAATGTCACAGCACTGGAAGGTCAGCATTTTAAAATTAAGAGTTTTTCCTTCGAGAGGCTCACAGAGGAAAGAAACTTGTTAGAAGGACTCATCACCAATGCAGTTACTTCCCAAAGGAGAGTGGCTAAGTTAATTACTTAAACATTGGTGCATCTTTCGGGTTCCTGGAGCAGCTTTCCACAAGCTAATTGCACATTATTTGATAGTTTTACTCTTCCACACACCCACCCCTTTTTTTTTTTTTTCCCCTCCTATTTTCTGTGTTTTATTTGATTCTCTTGCTTTTATGTAAATGAACCTGTTTGGAGAATGACCGTATTCCAACACAGCCCTTTTGTGCTGCAAAAAGCAGCGGTGTCAGCAAGACGGAGATGTTCTGTGTGCACAGCCCACAGCCCCGAGCAGGCTGGCTGGTGTGGGTGGGCACCCTGGTGTCAGCGTGGGGTGTCAGCCAGCACAGCCCGGCTGCTGCTGGTGGCACATCCACACGGGCTGGGGACTTCTACACATGGTTAGCCCTAAGCCTTGTCCTTCCTCACTCCGGTTCTTTTGTTCGGAGACTGGGTTCCCTTTCTCCATGCTCTGGGGTATATCAAGAAGTTGATACGCAAAGTATCAATTGGAGCTGGGAAGCAGCAGGGAAAAAGCCCTGGGTGGATAGGATGGAAAAGGAGGGCTTTTGGGCTGCAGTGTCCCAACACGGATGGGCACCTGCCACTGCTACAGAGGCTGGCAAGCAGCATGGGAAGTTAACCTGGGAGAACAGGTTATCCTGAGCTGCTTGTTTCCAGAGTGCTGCTGTTTACATGGGCCAGGACTCCTCTGGAGCAGCCTGTCTTTCCCTGCAAGGCTGGCGTTGCTTATCCTGGCTCCGCATCCTTCTGACAACTGAATAGGGATGAGCTGCCTGCAGCTGCCAGCCTGGTGCCAGCCCACTAATGGCAGGAACAGGAGTGGAGGGGGAGGGAAGGGTTTTGTAACCCTGTGGACTTCAGGGCATCTATTCAGGCAGCATGTAGCGCTGTGTCAGCCCAGCCTGGCCTCGCAGCATCTAGGGGGCTCCGTGCTCCATAGCTGCTGTTTAATAATGAATGCGAGTTCTCAGCTTCGGTTTACAGTTCAAAGCTTAGCGTGACTATTGGTGTAAATAAGGCTAATAATAGACTTGTACAGTCTAAGCAGGCCCTCTCCTTTCTGCCCTTGATACCAAGGAGACAGTTTTCGTGATAGTCCCATTTTATGTCGTCTTTGCAAAGGGCGCAGTTAGTATGCCTGCATACTTCTGCATAACCCATTCCTCTAAGTCTTTGAGTACATTTTTTGTTGCTGTGCCCTTAAATTCTCATCAGTTTGTTGATATACTTCTGAGTTACTGTGTGGAATGTTCTCTCTGTAACACGCTCAGCGCTAAGAGATTATACAATCTTTTTATCATGTCACAGAAATTGTTTTGTAGGCAATTATTAGACATCTAGTTTAATTCCATTTTGTGTTAATGGGAAGGAAAAGGCATACCTGCTAGTATGTATTTAAAGTGGTAAAATCCCTTGATTGTTAAATGGTAGTAATATTACCCGTAGCTGTTCCACAGAACTGTAGAATAGTAAGCTGAGATGGTGGCTGAACAACACAATGACAAATCGGTTAAGTAACATTTATTCCTATTCAAAAAATACTTTATTGAGTTTTTCTAATGCACTGGCATATTTCCTAGAGCCTAGGTTCTACTACAACAGCTAGAAAAGTCTTGTCATAAAAGAAAGGTAAATTAGCCTACTCATTTAGAAAAAAAGGAGGCTGTAGTCTGTGTGCCTGCATCCTTCCTTTCTTTCTGACCATGGAGATCACACATTGACTTCAAAATTTACAGAAATCAAATTACGTGCTGCTTAGTTTTAGCGTGCCTTTCATCTCAGTATAAATGTAGACCAGGAATGGACCTCCTGCGTAACACAAGCCTTTGAATTTCACTCCGTGATTTTGACATCCAACCTACAATTTGTGGTTGAGCTAGAGCATATCTTTTAAGACAGACATCCAGTCTTAATTAGAAGATTTTAAATGAGGGAGAATCTATTCCATTCCTTGGCTGTTGAGAGTTCTCTGTATTTTCTGGACTAAATTTGTCCAGTTACAACTTAGAGCAATTGAACTTTAGCTTTCTGTTTGCCAGATTAAAAGTATTTTTTTTTTTTTTACTAGAAATATTCATCTTTTTAGATACTGAGCTAGGCAATAGTGGTTTAGGTTTGGTATACTGCAAACACAATCAGGACTATGGTCAGCCAGAATAATTTATCAAGTGCAGTACCTAACTGTATTACTTTACATTGTTAGAGGTTTGTGGTGCAGAATCTGTATATTTCCTTATATTTTCTATGCATCATAAATAATATAAAAAATAATCCAAATATATAGATTCATATATATATATGTTCAGCAGAAAAAAACCTGTTAACATGGTGTAAACTCAATTTCAGGGTTTGAAACAGTAAGATTCATCTTAGAACAAAAAAGGTTTTATTTTATGGGCTGTTGTGTGCTATTTCTTAACCTTATTTCTCCCTGAACTTTCATATGGTCTTGCAAATCTATTGTGACAGTATCTTCCTACTGAGTTTCAGGTAAAGGGCAGGTGATACAAATGTAGAAAACACAGTTTAGTTCAATAGAAGGAATTAGATTTAATATATAACAACTTTGACATATAGCATGACAGGAATCCTCCAAGATGCAATGCCCATGCAAAATTGCATTAACCAATCACTTCAGTATCTGAAAATTATTCTTTATCAAGTATTGTATTACTTCCACCCATCTTAGAACTACTGATCAGATTTTTCAACTAACCTAGTTTGGTTTTCATTTTAAAATCTGGTCAAAGATTGCAGGAATTTTCATGTCTGTAGCAGTTATTTTAAAAAGGAAAAACATTTACTCTTTCAGTTAAGATAAGCTCGCAATAAAATCTCATTAGTGGCATTGCTGTGACAAATCCATCCACAGGCTGTCTTGGCAACAAGAGATGGAGGTGGAGAAATACATCTCCTGACACAAATTTCTTAAAGTTTTTTTTTTTTTTTTTTTGGATAAACCAGTAAGTTTTACCTTTGCTTCACATTGTCTAGGAAAAGTGTTGCATTTTAAAATACGCAATTAAAAAGCCCTAGAAATTATTTAAAAATCTCCATTATCATTACTCTGGCTGTAGCATAATCTCTGAGGATTGCCATTTTAATGCTAATTCCAGGAGCAAATGGAGCCAGCTGACATGTGCAGTATCAAGAGAAGAAGGTCAGCGTAGCAGTTAGAGACACAGGAAACAGCAGGAGGCTGCGTTATTACTCATTACATATATTACACTAGACCTTAGGGATTCCTGCTATGACCAGGACATTGTTGTGCTTGATACTGTACAAATGCAGCAAGTTCAGTCCATGGCCTGAGAACAAACTAAATGTCTATGTAAATTGTCTTATTTTTCTTTCTTTTTTTTTTTTTTTTTTATTCTCCTTTATTTGCACATGTTGAACCAAAATGAACTGGCATATATTCAGAGATATGCAAGAACTCTTTTGCTGTCCCTTATGCCTCTGGCTGTGACTCAGATCTTTTACTTTGATGAGTGTCATTAGAGGAAGCATGGGACAATCAGTTGGGTCAATCAGTGGTTTATAAATTCCACCTGATGGTATACATATATGCATATACTCACGTAAGTACACATGCAGTAAAAATCTTTTCAAATTCTGTGATGCATCCGACTGCATGCTCTGCTTAGTCAAATGAAATTAGTTGGAAGTGGAAACTATTTTATATTGCATTGATGTTATTTTTTTTTGTTACCCCCCCCCATGCCCCTGCCCCACCCAGGTCCCACACCCCCACACTCACTCGTCATTATGCACAATTGTTGTTTTCACTTGGGGATTCATGATAATTCAGATCTGTCTGCTATGCACACTAGGTCTGGCTTTCATAATGTTTAAGACTGGGAAGGATCAATAAACCATTTAGTCTCATTGGGACTGTGCATGTCACATCTGCTAAATTTCACCCAGTTATCTGCATGCTAAAACCGGCAAGTATATAAATAATATTATTTTTTAGAACAGCTGAAAACAGCAGAGACTAGAATGTTATCACTTTTTGTGGTCTATGCAAAATGATTAGTTTGCTAAGATGATCTCGGCAGGTGTGTCATTGTGCGTGCTGAAAAGGGAGATGATTTGTTTCCTCCCTCCCTTCCTGTCAGACTGACAGTGTGCATTATACATCTGTCTGACTGTACACGGGGGGATCACCATGAGACTCTGTGGGCAAGAAATGCACACAGGCTGGTATAGGAATAGCAAGTCGTTGGTAGTTGCTGACCAATATGTAAAATTTTAAAGCAATTAAGAGGTTTTTTTTCTTTATTCCTGTTTTCCCTCTCCCAGAAATAGAAAAAGAATAATAAAATGTGAAAATTGAAAGCAGTCAGAGCAGAATGCATATGGTCACTTTTACATAGTCATCTAGATTTGCTGGGAATCAGAGAAAGAACAGGATTTCCTTACCATCCTAAGTTTAACCGGGAAGACTACGTTCTTTCTTAAGACATAGAAGTGACAGCTGCTTGTCTGTGTTGAGCTTTGGGAGCCAAAATTGGTAGGTTGCCTTCTACCACTGTGTAGACGTGTGGCCAGTTCCTCACTTGTACTTGAAGATTCTCTTTGTGTACAACCCGTGATTGTTGTATTGCTGGTGCATTTTTTGTCTTTTTTTTGTCTTTATTTTTTGGCCACTGTATTACATTAGAAACACATGTTATGGCAATTGTCTGCAAGAATTGCTGTATGGCATGTTTTTCTTGATGTGGTTCTGGAAGCACTGTAACTATTTATTGGCTTAAAAGTTGGTCAAAGCCTGCATTGCTGCTGAAGGGAACGGGTTGTTCTTACTTCAGCCACACGTTCCCATTCCTCCCCCTGTGCTGGCTCTTGTACCGCAGTCGTAGCATGGTGAATCGAGTTTGCTCATCTGACTAAACCTACCATGGAAAAAAAACCAAAAAACAAAACCCAAAAAACCCCCAAACAAACAACAACAAAAAAGAAAAACAAAAAACCCCACCACTCTTGTCTCCATTTGTATCGGTGAACTGATCCAAGTCCCCATGAAGAGCACTACAGCTGCCTTTTGGCCAGAAGTAGAGAAATTTGTAACCCTTTTTCAGTGGTAGTGTAATCTTAGATTAGTTTCACTTGCTTGGGACCAGATTCTCCCTCGGAGCGGTGCTGTGCCAAGGTTAGTCGGGCTCTGGCATGGTGCCACACTGCTGCGGCTATACTTCTTCCCCTTCCAACAGTAGCTTTTTTTGGAGTCTTGCAGTCTGTATTGTTTTAGTTGCACTGTAGGAAGGCCTTCCAAACTTTAGGTTTTATTCTTTTATTATGCTAGGTTGTATATTAATCTCAAAGGTGGTATTTTCTATTTGTCAATATAAAACATATTTTGTTGATTTGCAGTTGTTTAACCAGGTAGATTACTCTGTAGCAGTAGCCAAGTTGCTTTAGTTCTTGGATTATTTATGTATTTACTAATCTCTCTGTCATCTGCATGCTTGCAATAGAGATTTTATGTTTAGATCATTGTTTCCAAAAAAAAACCCCAACACAACAAACCAAACCCACAACACAAAACATTTGGAAATAGCAGTGTACTAAGAACAGTTCCCTGAGGACCTTAAAGCACTTCTGCTCATTCTTTGTGAGCCAAAACGTCATAAAAGATAAAACATACAATGCAGGTATTTAGTAAAACCAAGTTCAGCTATTGGAAATGAAAATCTGGGGTATCAACACAGACCACTAACAACATCACAAAAATATAACAGATTGCTTTGCTAGCCCTCCTGGTTGACACTATTAATATATGTAGGCCCTAACTATTTATTGGTAGAACAATGAATTTACTTGTTTATAGTTTCCAAAGTATAGTTCCAAAATACTGGCTAACAGTATTTTCTTGGCTTACTTCGTTTTCTTTTTCCTGCTTTTTTTAAAAAATTATTTTTTTAGTGATGCACTTCTAATAATTTAAACTATTTTTAGATATAAAGATAAAAAATGTAGAAATTAAGATAGACCATTTCAAAATCTTTGTGCAGTAGGAATTCTCTAAAGAGATTTACAAAGAATCCCTATATTTTTTCTCAGCGGTTCCAGCTTTTTCTAGAAGAATCTTACTCATGTCTCAGAAAATCAATTCTTCTACTGAATGTATTACATTCCACATTTTTTCTAATTACTAATATATGTCATAATTAAAACTCAACATCTGTAAATATGAGTCAGTTATTGACAAATACTTATTTCCGCTGTTGCTGTAAACAGAGCAATTCTGACAAGTATACCAGTACATGCTGCTTATTGGAGGTAATTTGAAATTGAGTGCAGTTTTACTCCCAGCCACAGAAGAGTATGAACTTGATTTCGAGCTGTACAGCATCAAGCAGAGCTCAAGTTGTTTCATGTGTCATCGTTTTGGACATATAATCTGAAAGAAACAGGTCTTCAAATAAACCGCTTACAATTGAGAAGTTCTCTTACTTCTATATCAGGTGATGCAGTTACTAGAAAATTTAAGTTAACACCAGCAAATTCTTTAATATATTTCAGCTGACTGACTTTATCAGTGTAAATAGAAAATATGTTCCAGTTTTGTCCTTTTCCTTCAAAATAATCTTACTGGCTTAAAGCCAAGTCAAAGCACTCTGAAGAGCCTTTTTGACAAGCATTGAGTTTTATTGAGTGGATCTGGGGTTCCTGGTATCAGAAACATGAGAAAGAGATAGTGGGAAAAGTTTGGATTTGCTAGCACCAAAACCCAAGTAAAAGAAAGGAAACAGAATGAGATAATTTGTATGAAGTCTAGTACACTGGTCATTGATTCCTTTTTAATGTATCTAGTAAAAGTGTTTTGGCACAATTGAGATGAGGTACTTTGGGGCTTATTGTATATAAATCCTGGGCCATATTCTTAGCTTAAGCAAATAGAGGGAGCTTCACTATTTCAGTTAAGCTGTGTATATGTAAATAAGGTGAGATTTTAGCTTTCTGGATCAAGTTAAGTAAGAAGTCCCTGTCTCTGTCCCTATCTATTAGTATACATTGCCATACACAGATTGCAATGCACAAGGGTGTATTGTACATACATACGATGCCAGGTTGCTGGAAGAGACAAAATGGGGTCTCTTAAACAAATCTGCCTTGAATCTTATCACAGCTGTATATGCTAAAAACTCTGCATGAAGTCTTAGTAGCTTTGGGGTTTGTAGGATTAACAGAACATAGGATTTTTTTTTCTGTGAAGAACTCTGTTCACTGTTCTTCCAAATACAGTGCTTAGTTCAATCTGTAGCAGACTAACAGATCGTTTTTGCAGTCATCAGTTTTGCATCTAGTTTAGTTCCAGGTTACGATAGTACAAAATACCAGTTTACAGTAAGAGGAATTACAATAGCGCACTGAGTACTCTACAGACCTGCTTCCCTGTGAGCGCTGAAGTCCTTTTCCATGTTCTCCAAAGGAAAAGGGTAGGAAGGCTCATCTGATGCTGGTTGTCCTGATTTCCCTATTCACTGAAAATCTGTGTAACTGTGGACGTCTTGGCTCATCTGTGCTTCAGTTCTCTGTCTGTAGCAAGCATATAAAAGTGTTTTCCTAGCCATAGTGTTATTTTGAAGCCTGCAAGTATCATGACAAGCAAGATCAGAACAATAGAATTGCTTGATCGCACATCGTGAGTTATGTATCCCCTGGATGTATATTGTGAAAATCCTGTTTGGCTCAAAATGTACTCAGGCATCCATCTTCTGGGAAACTCTAAGTACTGAATAACACTCGTAGAATAGTATTGCCCTTCCTTTTGTTCAGCGTGAGATGAATTCAATTCCATAGGCTTATTAAGATTTACTTGGAACTTTGGTGCTTTAATTTCTACTAGGGGATTGGAAATGTGAGAATCTATTTAAACATCCCAACAAAAGGTGCTTGGTCTTTTCAAAATATCCCTTTACTTTTTTTTAATAGGAAATAGAGAATCCTGGTATATTCCGTTACAGCCTTCTTAAAGAATGTTGTACAAATTTGGTACCTTTTAATAACTGTCTTCAAGGTTATTGATGCTGGCATTTCAAAAGTTTCTTTCTTCCTCATTCTTAGGATCAGATCTAAGGACAATAACCTGGTTGCAGTATCTCACTTTCATTGCCTTAATTTTTTTACTCTGTTGAGTCATCTTTCTTATATAGCACTGACCTCAGGAGTACTTTTCAGTCCAAGGCAGCTTCCATAGTTTCATATTTCAGTTTTTTTCTTTCCTTTTAAACATATAAAAATGTCTTTAGATAGAAAACTACGTTCTCCAATGTGTCTTTCTCAGTATGAAATTCAACACTGGGAAAAGTGTTTTGTCTTTCTTTGGTGGCTCCCTTCTGTTATTAAATTAACATTCAGCATTCCAGTAGTGTTCTCTTAATGTAAGCCTTTAGCTACTGCCAGCTCAGAGGAAAATGGAACCATTAATTTTTGCTGTTCCAAAACTGCAACTATATAAAAAGGTTAAATGGACAAATAATTACCAATACATAAAAAGGAGTTATGTTTATGAATGAGGATCATAGACCTGATTTTACAATTCAGTGCTAAACCAACCAACTACCATCAGAGGACAAGAATTTTCAGCCACCAAAAATCCAGTCTATATGCAGACCAATGGTTAGGAGGTGTAATTTGTGTGTCCCATTAGGAATCTGAGCAGTTCTCCGTGATGACCTATCTTAAAATGTTTTCAGCTGGGTTCTGTTTTGCTTGACTTCACCTTGGCACAGGGTGAGCATGGCTGAACAGTTTGTGCTACCTAATCTGCTGCAATTTTAAAACCACTTTTTAGCATTTCCTTACTTATATCCCATGAACAAATACTTTGATTTGAACAGATTTTCAGGTTGCTTGGTTAGATAAAAGCCGCAAGAGTTTAGGTAATTTCCAATCAATATGTAGTCCTACCCATTTAAGAGACAAGACTGTGGTTTTGTTTGCTACTGGCTCTGTGAGGTGCTACATCTTTTCATGGCTGAAGAGTCATATTTTTCATGATTTTCCCAATCTGTGACACACTTACATCTTCCATTGGTATTGACAGTGTTGAAGCAAATCTATGCCTAACATCTGTGTCCTTAAAATGGAATGGTATTTTAGGAGGAAGGATGTGTGAGCTAATCCCCCAATTTTAAAGAAGTAGATGTATTTCCTATAGTAAACTTTTTTTTTCCCCCCTATATAATTTCTGTGGTTGCTGTTACTGTAAATTGTCCTTGGTTTCAAAACTTTGCCTTTTAGGGATTAATAAAAGCATAACACTTGAGGCCAGTTTATATGCAGATAGTCATACACAAACATACATAGCACTTTTAAATGCTTGTAGATCTTCAGCATAACTCCTATGTTTATAAACACATCTGAATCAGAACTGCAGTTCATTTCAGTAACCAATTTTGAGCTTAATGTATATATTTTAAAACCAAACATCCGGTTCTTTTGGAGCAGAGTCCTAAAATGTACACAATCCAACAGAAAAGACAATGTTCCTGGTTTTTCATGTTATCTGGAGATCCACTTACACTATTTTCAATTTGTAGTGTAGGCTATCTCTAGATTATATTTCCACACAATATATTCCCCACTTACAGTGGGGTGTTAAGGATTGAACAGAATCTGTACCTGGCAGCAGATCTCTAGAAGTTGAGGTATGTGAAGTCCACAGAAGGGGCTTCAAGTGTCCCGGTGGGTGTTTGTCCTTCTGCAGCTCTTAGTGGGAAGGGGGACCCGAATCGCTCATATGAGCACAGAATTCAGAATGCTTATTCCCCCATGTAAAATGTCTTCACCGAAAGGGTTGTCAAGCATTGGACCAGGCTGCCCAGGGAGGTGGTGGAATCACCGTTCCTGGAGGTGTTTAAAAGCCACATAGATGTGGTGCTTAGGGACATGGTTTGGTGGTGGACTTGGCAGTGCTGGGTTAAGGGTTGGACTTGATAATCTTAAAGGTCTTTTCCAACCTAAATGATTCTATGAATCTGTCTCACAGGTTATATAGCTTATTTGGGTTGTTGTATATTGTTGCTTGATAACAAACCAAAGATTGTTAAAGATTTTTAGAACATTAGTTTTCACAGCATCAGCTGGACCACAGATCCAGAGCAATTTTATTTTTGTTGTGTCTCTTACATACTGGTTGCTGCTGTGTTCTATTTACATTAGTTTCTAGCAGTATATGACATTCCTTTGGAGTATTTTGCTCCTTCGGGACCAAGAGATGTGGCTGATCAAGGATGATGGTTCTTCACAATAAAGCATGTTCTTAGATGAATTAGGCAAGTGTAAGACTTGCCTATTTAGTCTATATCGAACTATATCACAGTCCTGAGATTTACCTTTCTGCAATGTGTGAAAGACAGCTATTTCTTCTAATCAAAGGATTTCCCATTCTTTACTTTTAAAGAGATTCGCCTGTGTAACTGTGACTCCTTTTGTCGCATTGAGTTTGCAGTATGTTGTCCGCAGGACAAAACATGCAAAAACTGCAGTTAGTGAAAAAAGAAAATCCACATGCTAATGATGTTTTTCTCCTCGGTGTGTCAGTAAATGCTGTCCCTTTATTTGTACAGTCTGTCACACGTTGTATTTGTGAGCTTTTCAGGATAGAAAGTATCAGGATCGTGTCAGTTTTGTGATCTTAATCTGAATCCAGCTTCTTTGGACCTTCATCTGTTCAGTTGTCAGAACCCTGATGCAGAATTACAGTTGCAGATGGTTTGAACCAGCTAGGGGATGTTTCTTTGATTTGGAAAGAGACAAAGATATTCCCTCTAATTATTTAAACATTACCTTTTCTTCTTTTCTTTTCTGAGTAACAAGGGTTACCTTTGCATTAACTATAATTCTGATGGCTCATATCCCAGTACGAAGTCACCTGGGTCTTTTAGAAGCACCTGAATACGTGATTATTACAACTTGTAAAAGGTGTTCTTTATTAAAATCCATTAGTTCCTCCCCTCCCCTTCTGTGTGTGAGTGTTCTGTGGTTTTTCAGATGCCTTATCAAGCTTTGCTGTTTCTTATGAGAATAGATGCTTAATGTAGAATCATATCTGACCTGGAAAGAAGTAGTTCTAACAAAGGGTTGAATCTTCATTATTGAAGACATTGAAGTGAAAAGTAGCCTGATTAAAGACAGCGGTATTGAGTTTTTGCCATTAGACTAGAAAGGCTGAATTGTTACTAAAAGCCATGGAGAGGGGGACTCTGGAATTTGTGGTGAAAGGAAATTGAAAAGAAACAGAACATTTGGATTCATGTTTCATGAAATAATGTGTGTGACAAAATAGGAAGGCAGTCTGAGGGAAAATTGACATAATTTTTTCCTACAACTGGGAAAGGCCAGATAAATATGTCCGTGGTAACAAGTGAGCTATTGTATACTTGGAGAAAAAGATTCAGAGCAATTTGTAAATATTAATTTGCATTGGCCTAAGAAGAATATTTTATCATGTACAAAAATGTATATATTCTCTGTAGAAACTTTATAAGCCCATACTAACTACTAATCTTTCTTTGGTGTTCTTTAGTTTTATAGGAGCAGTTCTTTATTCAGCTTCACTTATCTTAATTACGAAGCTATAAAATTAAAGATTTCCCACTGTATTTTGTTACAACCACATGAGTAATAGAGAAATGCTATAGCATTCTTTTTCAGATAGGAAACAACATTAGGGAAAGAAAAAAAGACATTATTAGATCGAGCGTTAAAGAAAAAGACAGGAAACAAAACCAATAAAGTTCACAAAGTAATGGAGCCTATAGGTTACAAAAATAAGCAGGAACAAAATCAAGCTTTAGTAACTGCAGTATGCTGTCCAAGTAAACAAATCACCAGAACATCAAATTATTATGAATAAATGGGTGCAGGATAACCTATATTTAAAAAAAAAAAAAAAAAAAAAAAAGTAATTTGTTTTTAGCAGGAAGCAAAAAATCGGGAAGTGGTCACACAACAGATGTCCTGAAGCTTGCTTATGGAGAGTGGTTGGATCTCAGAACCCATGTATTCCCAGTGGCAGCATCAGGATCTTGAATTCTGTATTTCAGCAGTACAAGTGCAAATTAGTCATTGTTCCAGCCACTCTGTCATTGCTACATGGTGACACCAATACTTCATAATTATTTTGGTGGTAATTATCTGAACTGCTTCTGTCCTTTTTTTGTGATTATTGAACTGCTTAGTTTTGTATATTGTTTTCAGCCATTTATATCAAACTGAGATAATTAATAGTCTCAAAATGAGAGAAAACCAAGCACTTTCTTGGTCTACTTCAGTTCATGGCTTTTATTAACAGTGTTCTAGAGTATTTCTCAAGCATGATGCTGACTGTAGACAGACTGATAGGTGTCTCACATGCTGAAGTTGCACACATCTTAGATGTCTAGAAATTGGATGTGTAAGAATAGGAAGAGTTGAAAAGTGAATATATTTGTGCATTTGACTTATTGCGTAGCCCTTCTTTAACTTAATCCTTTCACTCAAGTGATGCTCAAGACTTTTGACTTTTCTCTAGACCATAGGACATTCTTTTCTCCTTTTCAGCTACTTATTTTCACCTCTGATTAGAGAAAATTCCTGTATTCAGATAAAATGAAAAGCAGAAAGCTGAGTAATTGCCTTAAAATAAACATGTGCAGGTAGGTCGGTAGGTATTGGAGCAAGATTTCTTGTTTGTGTGTTTTCCCTGGCAGCCAATAATAGAGACTCCAATGTACAGAGTGTTCTTTTCCCTGAAGTTAGACCCTTCAAAGCTGCTTGCTCTTCTCTGGCTTCTGCTGCTGTTTGCTCCAGGAAGTCCTATACAAAAGCACTGTAAATATTTAATCCACCAGCCTTGCGGGTGGCATGGTACATTGCTACAGCTTGCATGACATAACATTATTTATGTAGTTAGTTTTATGTTGTTCGCCTGGGTGGCTGTAAAGCACGAGTATAAGCCCCTTGCCCATACACTTATTTTATTTTCAGATCTGATGTCCATTCCTGTGTGACACTTTCCTACTACTGTTTAGGAGAATGGAGATTTGAATGTTGCTCCAGGGAAAGAGTGATAGAGAGGAGAAACAGAGAGGTACAGAAAAGAGAAGTAACAGCAGGGATGTATTGGGGAAAAGTCTTGGTGGCATTTATCAAGCAAATTCCATTGGTCAAGTGGTTTGCAGCCTCCAGTCTGAGGGCATGATGGAGGCAATGCTGCTGTTCTTGATGAAAGAATTTGTGGATACCAGAATCCCTGTCCAGTATGTCCTTGTCATTATGTACAGAGACAATAACGCCTTTTCTCCAGGAGGGAGCAGAGAGGCTTATGTACTTGTTAATGAACCTTGGGAACCCTGTACAGAACGTTAACAAATGCCTGCTCTGTTCATATAAGCGGGATTTGTTTTCTTGTTCTTCCTGTGCTTTAGTCGATAAACTGTTGATATTTCCAACCTCCCAGCCAAATTAATGCTCAAGGGGATACATGTGTCATTAGTCTCCGAAGAGCTAGGTATCACCCAGTTACATCCAGGAATTTCCTTTTTAAAGTGTGTTAAAGTCACTAGGAATGTTTCCTCAGCAAATTGAAAGAAGCCTATGTTGGGCACTGAGTTAACATATGCTAAAGCATATTAGTTTGATTACTTCTGCTCGCACTATCAAATCAACTAAAAATACATAGTTGATAATGTAATTATTAACAACACAGACTTTTTTTCTCAGATTGACGATATCATGATAGATAGGATTCACAATTTCAAGTCACAGAATTATAGCAGGTTGGTACGTACATTGTGAGTGGCCATTGAAGAACCAGAAATATTAACATGAAAAATATCTGAAAACTTTGGGATTTTTTTTCCATTCCTTTCTTTTATTCCTTTTTATCCTGAGGCTGAAGAGAACAGAGTGCAAACTCGTTTAAGAAGGACAGCAAAAAACAGTTGTCAGATTGTCTTTAAATATAGTAGTCCCATTGATTCAGCTTGCTGGACTGCACAACTTGTCAAATCAATTTTGGGCTATCTTTCCACATAAAATAGTCTCTGAGTTCAGTATTCAAATTGAGAATTTTTCTTATATTAATTTGTTATTGGGAAGACTTCTTTACCAAAAATTTTCATGACAGAAGTATCATTGAACTAATGGATCTGTTTGCTGTGGTCAGGTGTTCTCATTTGGAAAGTTCTCCATCACCAAATCTGCATGGTCGTATGTCACATTAAGAATATGCACAAAAGGAAAGTCTCACGTATTTTCAGAGCATTTCATATCCTTGTCTTCATTTGGAACTTACTGGTAAATATTATTTCATTAAATGCAAGGTCCCTAAATTACATTAATTAGACTATAGATTGAAATTAACCTCTTTTATACATTTCAAAAGTGTTGCATGTTAAGTCAGCATTTGCAATATTGTAATTTTTATTTGGCTTTGTGGTTTTTATTTGTTTGGGCCTTTTTTTTTCCTTATATGTTGGTTAGAAGTGGAATGTTGTTTTGAAACCCCAAATCTTGGACAGATTTAATATTATATCATAAAAAAAGATTTAAAGGACATGAATGATATATAATCTCTGCCGCATGTACGTGACAGTCAAACAATGCAATCACAAGAAGAAACCCCACGTGGATAAATGCAGCTTCATCGAGCATTTTTCCTTCGCTCCATACTTAACCATCACATCCATACTTTTATTGAAAATACAAGTGAGGATTTGTTCTGGAGACAGTTCATTCAGATGCCATTTTCTAATGGTTGCTTGCAACCCCCAGATGCATTAGTATTTGAACTGAATTCTTGTGCTTTAGTTACTTATTGCACATCTATCACAGCTGATAAAAATCCAGATCTGTGAATCATAAGGACCAAACAAAGCATTTATATTTATAGATTAACAAGAAAATTTGAGTTAGTAATAACTACCTTCTATAAAACTAGTTGTCAGTGCTTTGTAAAATTTCACCTAGCTATGATCATTTGTTTAGTATTTTTATTTTTAGTTCATTCGCGTGTGCTTGGTGTATTTATTTACTCAGACCTAAGAAATTTAGCTTACACTCAGAATATTTTGTGGTGATGTTTTACTTTTTTTTTGTTGCTGATAATACCCCCATTATCTCTCACACCATCTTTCTTATTCCTTAAATTTTAAAATGCATCTGCCCATGCCCTCTGCTAAACCTTACATTGGCCACAACATTTAGCTTTGCATAGTCGATCTTCCTCTGCTTTCCACTCATAGAAGAAGAATGGTTCACTTGCAGAATTAAACACATTCATAGGTGTGTGGAAGAGCAGAATATGTAACAGCAAATACTCCTCGGTTACTGAAATTCTTAGATGAATTTGTTGAAGAAAAAGGTAATGTTTATTCTGAGGGCATTAAAACCGTACTGTGTCATTGCATATGATTTCTGTAAGTGAAGGTTTACTCTACCTAATGCCCTGAGTTATTATAGCCAAGACTAAGGAATCAAATTAGGAAAATGTTGGTTATATTTTATAGAATTTCAAAGTCTAGTTCTTTTGCTCTGGTTAGTGTTGGAACAGTCAGCTTCAGTGCTGTGCAGTAGCTTGATACCATATTTCATTACCTCATTTAAAAATGATATACTCTATCCCAAATGTATGACTTCAAGAATTAAAGGAAAAAATCAGGCATACATTATTTTTTAAACAAGAGAACTAAAGGGAAAGGAAGGTATTGGACATCGCTGTACGTACAGCTGAATCTTTGTTGGGAGAGGGTTTGTGAGGGAAGTCTTGACTGCACTAAGTGAAAACAGCGATGATTGGGAAGAAGTAGATGGCAGTCGATTGAAAGTGGACAGACTGCAAAAAAAATGTCCCAAGCAAGTTAATAGCCTCAGCCACATCTGTTGCTGCTTTTTTATTGGAAATTTTCACATGAAAACCTGGTTTGCAAGCTGGAGTTTGGAATAACTTTTCTTTACATTGGACCCCGACTTCCCTGCAAAAAGCAATTAAAACCATATGTATCACTTTTTTGGATGCTAACTTCCCTTTGTCCTTCACAGACCTGGGAGCATTACGGGTAACATAAGAGCTGAATTATGAAAGTAGCTACAGAATGAAGTTACTTTTCCAATGCATATTACAGAATAATTTTTTCACCAGATGCATTTGCTGACATAGTTTTTTGGGGGGGGTTCTTTTTTTTTCTTTTTTTTTTTTCTTTTTCTGTTTTAAACAATGTAGAAATCTTGGTAGCATGCTTCCCCTTTGGCATTCCTAGGAGCAGTTATTGACCTTAAATTGATGTAATGTTTTTTTAAATGGCAATCCTAAAACACACATTGGGTTATTTAACACCTACTGAGGGATTATGCAAATGCATACTGATTTGTGTGCCTATGGAAACCACAGGAGTGGAAGCCCATCATATTGATCACTTCAGCCAATTATACTTGTACAACACATGGTTATCCCATTTTATTCACTAATATGCAGTAAAGAAAGCTGGCACCTAAGAGTTGTTATATGATGAAAGCCTCTTTACTTACTAGTCTGATGTCACTACTGTGAAGGACAAGTCCTGTAACATATTTAACAGTCTTCAAGAATGCGACTAAGTTACGGAGACGAGAAAAAAAGATGTTGGCACAATTAGTGTTTGGTTGAGAAGTAGCAGTTCCTGGCCAAATGAAATGTTTTAGATTAAAGTTTGGATTCAGCCATATATTTTGAAATGAAAGCTGTTGACAAGGCTACAAATATTGTGAAGGGCTGTGGTGTGACAGGCTTGATCTGCAGTGGAAGTTCTGTTTATCTCCGAGATTTCTGTTATCTTTGAAACTCCTATGTGTTAATACCTCACCAACTAAAACCAGCCTGTAGTACTGGCTTTAGCCAGACGAAGTGTCAGGGACTTATTTAACAATCTGTGGGTTTCATTTTGTTCAGGTGGAGATGCAAAGCTGGGCCTTTGCTAAACAGAATTGAAAAGGAGTTAAATGAGTATGCAGATGCAAATGCCTTTGGTTTGAGACTTAGCTAAAAGTGAAACCCTGCCTGCAGTCATGGGGATTAAGTCCTTCATCCATTGTCATTTAGGCTCCCTCTTTTCTTCTGCTGTAGGATTCTCCATTTTATAAATCATTCTGTGGGGCTAAGAGCTCCTTTTCAGCTCATTTGAGCTGAGGACAGAGCACCCTCCTCCAAAAGGTCAAAGCTTGTTGTTTATTGTCAGTGAAAAGGGTTGGTGGTTTTTTTGTTGTTTTTTTTTCTTTCCTCCTTTAACTTCTAATTCCATCCTTTTCCATGCCACCAACTAGCTTTGCTTCTCTCTGAAATGACCAGCAAGAGTACTGTGAAAATTTATGTGGTTTAACCTCTTCTCTGTGGAAATGGCCAGCAAACCTAATATCCCAAGGCCCTTTCTGAGCCTGCGTGTTCTACCCTGGTTAAAATAATGTTTTAGTAATGCTTGCCAAAATATGGGTGGGAGAGAGGAAGGGAATCACACGATCTTAATTTAGAAATAGCATCTCTGGAAAAGTTGATATTGAGGCTTGTTTAAAATTGTTAAATCCATGTTTTATGTAGGACTGCAAATACGGGGGGGGGGGGGGGGGCGGGCGGGGGGGGGGAACAAACAAAAAACCAAAAAAACCAATCAAATAGCAACCCCCCAAAAACCAGCTTAAGATTCTCTTTTTGACATATTTTCTTAATGCTTTGTGCATGTGGAATATATGAGGTCTATGTTATCCATCACTTCTCCATTATGAAATCTCAGTTCATTAAGTCTTATCTGCAGCCTTTGAATAGAATGCAGTCTTCCTTTTTTTTCGTAGCAGGGCAGGTTTCTCTTTATCAGCTGTTAGACCTTGCAGATGTTTCCCTTGTAGCCATATATGAAATGGTTGGATATGGCATGAATCTCCGTATGACAAATAACCTTCAAATGCCAGAAACCTACTTTAGATTTCACTTCAACTCCTAATCTCATACGCATCTTTCTGTGATATGACAATTCAGGGTTATAGAAATAATTGACTAATTAAAAATATTTTTATTCAGGAATATTTACAGCGTTTTAGTAAGGAATGCATGAAAGTAAGATTGATAGGATAATGAACTGTTGCGATGTAACGCATAAAAAAGGACAAAGTGGTGTATAGAACTGTAAAGAAAGACTTGTTAAGATCTTCGTGGTGGTGCTAATATCTTTAATATTGTAAAGCATAAGATAGTATGTTGAACCGATAACATGTGCCCGTGCAACCTGTGCTCCACATTAAGAAGAATGAGCTCCGTATATTCTTGAAGTTAGGTGCATGCCAAGTTCCTTGTTATCTCAGGGCTTCAGTAGCAGCTTTGTGACTGTCACTAAATCCCAAAGCTAACAGATACCTGGTGGCACAGGGAAAGGCTAGTGTGAATGCTTTTGATCCTGAATGATATGGAAGAGCTGCCTTTAAGAATCTGGTTCTACTTTTGAGGTCTTTCTGTAATGGCAGCAAGCCAAATTATTGCATATAAATACTGCTGGATTTATTGTCTTTACAACAAATAACTTTCCTTTCCTGACTCCCTTGAAGGTACTCTCCCTCTAGGTTGTATATCCCCATCAGCAGCACAGGTTTCATAGAAGAGTTCCTGGCTTCCTTACATTTCGTTATGGTGAGTAGGTGCAAATCAGAAGAATGAGGCATGGATTAGTCTGTTTTATTGTGCCCATTAGGATCCGAAGTCAGATTAATTTCAGTGTTTCATAGCTGCATTGACTTTTGGAGTTAACAAAAAAAGAGAAAGCATGCACGTGCGAGTGATTTTTTTTTTTTTTTTTTTTGGTAGATGAAATCTAAAGAAAGCTTCCATCTTTCAAGTATGTTGTGCCATTTTTTCTTACCAAACTGCAACCATTTTCTCAGCGGGGTGGGTTTGTCATCTAAGTAGACACCTACATCTGAAAACTTGCTGGAATGTTAAAGAGAATCTATCGGTGTTAGATCACTAGTCGAGAGAAGAAATGAGCCTAGGAGGAATCCTGAATTCCAGACAAAAGGGAACAAAACTGCTGCTGACCTCTACAATTTGTTTTAAAGCTTGGCCTTGTGTGATGCTAAGCAGAGTACTGCTAGTTAAAAGAAGGGAAGGATGAAGGTAGCTGCTGTGCTGAGACTTGCACCACAGATTGACTCATTACTGGAAAGGAACTATGAAAAAACTGGTGCCAGAACCAGCTCCGAAAGCAGAAGAGCATGGAAAAGGCGGGAGTTATGAGAATGCTTATGAGTTTAAGGTTTTGGGAACTTGATCCAAGAAGAACAGCAAAGAAATCTAGAGGACTGCAGGCTAGCCCACGGATGTCTGAGCTGTCCATAGAAAAAGGCATCATGAGCCACAAGTATTGGGAAAGCTTCCAGGAGGGAAAAGGACTTTGCCAGAAGATTTTGATTTTTATTTTTTCTTTCTTTCTTTCTAGTGAACTAAGCAGCCAAGCACTGGCAAGCTGATCCAGGATGTGCCAGATCCTGAGGCAGATTCAAAACAAAAATCAGTTGCATCTGCTTTACTTTAAGGATTCACTGAGGAAACAGAACTTCTCTTTCATTTTAGGTTTTGTTTTACTTTTGCTTTCTTAAACTGGAAAAAAAGTGCAGTTGTTACTACTTTAGGGAGGTTGAAATAACATTTTGATGCATAAAAGCATTTGTGTTTTACTGCAAAGAAATGCATAGTATGAAAATTTCTAATGCTTTCTGTATGTATGACTATGCAATAATGAAACCAACCAGAACCACTGGAGGGTTTCCCACCCACCCACCCCATCCCCCTACCCCCCCCCCCCCCCCCCCCCCCCTCCTTCTCTTTCAAACAAATTGTAGCAAGTATTGCTAAACTTTTCACTGGGATAGAAAACTGTCTTGTAAAGTTAGTGGGCTCCGCCTCGCACTGTGATCTGGCTTTGCGTTCTCTGTTGCACAGGATTGCGTATTCAGTTTGTATTCTGCAGTGCAGATTGTGTTTCATTGATCAGGCAGCAGTCTCAACCTAAAATAAAACCCACACTGATTCTGAAGAGTCCAAAACACATCTGGGAGGACAAACGCTACACGACAATATTTACACATTTCAAGGGGAGGAATATCTTTCGAAGGAATAGTGTGTTTTACAACTGTCAGATCATATTAAGCTTATTATTATTTTACAAGATCATAGACATGAAGAAGTATATTCTAGCAAAGTAAAAGAATAGACATGTACTTGCAGAATTGGAATTGATACAAAAAAAAAAAAAAAACCACAGATGTAATTGGAGCACAGTTCTAATCCCAAACACTAAACAAAATTGGGTGCTAGTAATGTTTCTCAACGGGGAGCACTGATAACATCACTCAAGCCAAACAGGTACACAGGAGACCAACTTCTCAGATCAACTCCTTCTGTGATTACTGGCTTCTAATTGTATTCCCAATGTATCAGATAAGCACTGACAGCAATTAAGCCTTCAGAATTAATCTGGGCACTCTTACTTCTGTCTCTGCAAATTTGGTGACATCAAAAATTATGAGTTTTGCGGGTTGTTGAAAATGCAATTGAAATGTTTGTAGAGTCATCCTAGATGGAGTTAGTTTTTATGCTTATATTTCATATCTTCATTTCCTGGCTTCATTTGATCTTCCTTTTCCCTCCCCTTCCTAAGTAAACAGAACAGTGAGTGCTCAGCTCAGAGGTGGCATGTATTTTACCAGTACCAAAGTACTTGCTGCATTGTCATCTCCATTGAAGTACTTTAAATCTCATATATTGTAAGAAACTTTTATTATGCAAAATCTTAATAAGACTCCAATTGACACTGTGCCCCCAGCATTTGAGAAAGATTAACTGTGGCAGAATGGGAAAAACTGGTAAAACTGAGAATGGTGCTTCAAATGGGGATGAACACAGGTGTTTACAGAGTTGCACTCAGTTTAGGAGGCCTTGCCTCGACAACTGCTTTATTCATTCATTCAAATGTGGAAAAATACTGTCTGTTCAACCAAGCAGAAGTATTACCAGCAAAAGCACATCTCCCATTTTGGACAGAACGAAGCAGTGGACAGAAACTTTGGAATGAGTGGAAAACATTTCAGTTTAGGTAACTAATCCCAGTTACAGCTTCTAGGCTGGTAATCACCAAGTTTTTACTAGACTTATGCTATTTGTTCTCTGAACATCGAGAAGTTGAGATACTGTAGGGTATTGGTGCTTCACAGTACATCCTAATAGCCTTTAGTTTCAGTTCACAGCCTGAGGATATATGACTGCAACTGCACTCAATATCAGATGCATATAGCTCTGAATTTCTTTTAATTTTTACCCAGATCTCCCTTGCAGAGGTGATTAAGTTTTACTTGAGTTTTACTCCATACAAAAAGGAGACTGTTAGATTTAGGAAAGCAGCCTGTAAGTGAGGTAGCTGTTAAAATTTTGATTGTTGAATATTTTTTTAAAAAAGTTGTTATTTCCAAATCCAGTATTTCACTGGGGGCTTTTATTTTAGTCAACAAGGGACCAGCCACACAACTAAAAAATAACAGCTCAAACTCTCTCATCTCCTATGAAGCTGTCCTCCGTTTCAAAGCAGAAGTTACATTAAACCTACTACAAAGCCCAGTGAAATTACGAGTTTAGGAAAATAAAAACCCTCCTATAAAAAAGGGTTGGACTAGATAATCTATAAAGCCCTCTTCTAATCCAAACCATTCTATGATTTTTTTCATGAATGTCTGATGTTGTCCAACATCAGAAGGGAGAGCCACCCTGCGGGAAGACCTGGACAGGCTGGAAGAGTGGGCTAACAAGAACCTTATGAAGTTCAACAAAGACAAATGTAAGGTCTTGCACCTGGGAGAATGTAGTCTAGGAATGTAGCACAGACTGGGATCTGCCTGGCTAGGGAGCAGCTCTGTAGAAAGGGACCTGGGGGGTGTCCTGGTGGACAACGAGCTGAATGTGAGTGAACAGGGTGCTGCTGCAGCAAAGCAAGCCAACAGGGTGCTGGGTTGTGTCAACAAAGGCATCACCAGCAGAGATAGTCATTATCCCACTCTACTCGGTGCTTGTCAGGCCACACCTGGAATACTGTGTTCAGGTTTGGTCCCCACTATACAAAAAAGACACAAACAGTCTGGAGAGAGTCCAGAGAAAGGCCACCAAGATGATCAAAGGACTGGGAAGCCTGCCATGTGAGGAAAGGCTGAGAGAAGTGAGTTTGTTCACCCTTAAGAAAAGAAGTCTTAGGGGAGACCTTATCACCGTGTTCCAGTATTTAAAGGGTGGCTACGAAGAAGACAGAGGCTCGCTTTTTGCAAAGAGTCACATGAAAAAGATGAAGGTTAGTGAGTACAGGTAGTACCTGGGGATATTGTGATGGGACACAAGAGCACAATTTTTCACAATGAGAACAATCAGCTATTGGAATAATCTCCCAGGGAGGTGATGGATCCCCCAGCACTGGACACTTTTTAAGATCTGCCTGGGCAGGGTGCTGGGCCGCCTGTCTAGACCGTGCTTTTGCCATGAAAGGTTAGACCAGATGATTTTTGAGGTCCGTTCCAACCTGGTATTGTGTGATTCTGTGAATATGGTCAGAACACTGTAAAACTGAGCCCTTGTTAGAGTATTTCAAAATGTAGTTGAATTTTTAACCTTTTATTGCATTTGCCATAGAAGCTGTTAAGGTAATGCTTTTTACCTCTGGAAGTGGTATAAACCCGGCAACTAATACTGTCTTTAACTGTCTTTATGCCAGTTTCATACAGGAAGCTTTCCTGGAGGAGTACCTGGAGAGGTGATGTAGCTGCTGTGACGAACTGGAGACTAATAATATCAAGCCACATATATACTAATAATAGATTCTTGAACATGTAATGTCGGGGGGGGGCGGGGGGCGGCATAGGGTGTGTGTGATTAGAGTGCTAGCTTTGGTTTCATCTTGAGCTTTCTGAAATAGATGAGAGAAGAAACGTGGGATGTAAAAGGTAGATATGCTATGGACTTCTTTAGATTAAATGTCTCTTGCATAGTGGAAGAGGGGACGATGGGGCTGGATTCTGTTGCCCCTCAACTTCCCTCACAGTCCTGTGCTTTTACGGTACCAGGATAACACATGACATAGAATAATTTCCAGATGACTTTAGAATTTGTACGGAACAGTGTTTGCTAAATGGCTCTCATATTGGTCTAAGAGAAACCAAACTGCTTTTGAATTGCAGCAGCAGCAAAAAGCTCATCTCTCTAGTTAAGACTATAGGGCTATTTTGCGATGATACTTGTTTCCAAATGTCTCTGGGTTCTAACTCTTTTATTATGAAGATTTTCATACGTATTTTGTCAGTGGTAGATTTTGGAATTTATTAAATATATTCATGCATGGCATGGAGAAGATATAAAAACATTATTATTTATGTAAGTGCAGCCAGAGGAATGGGAGATATGAGCACACCCATATAAAATACATCAGTGTACTCGGAAAGAAATCCTGACTGTAGATTTAAAAGTCAAAGATAAAGCTTCTGTTGCCTTCACTGGGTAAGAATTTGTCCTAGAGAAAACAGGAAACATGCCTTACATGGACTGATATTAAGATGTACGTCCTCTACCCCCCAGAAAGAGGATATTTAAAAAATTTATGTAAATATTTCAAAGGCTTGCCAGTTGAGCTTTGTTAAAGAAACCTGTATGTGTGTTGACCTTATGTTTGTTTGTTTCATGGAAAACTCTTGCAGCTGCTTCTCATAACTGTGTTCACATCTGCTGTTGCTATGTCATTTTTAGCCTGGTTTCCGAAGGAAATGAGGTTTATGTGATTACACTGTGTGTGCCTGGGAGTGCATGCACACGTGCACCCACATGCATGTGAGTGTTTCCCACAACGACAGAATTTTTAGCTTTATGGCCAATTTCAGCCAAATCTGTAGGGGTGAGATAGAGCCCAGTTTCTTAAATATTTCTTTCCTACAAATTTCCTGAAATACAGGCACCTAGCTTTGAAAGCCAGAGAGCTAGAGACCTTGGAGGAGGTACTGTGCATGAGCTCAGCCCTTACAAGACACTAGAGAACAGAGCTGTTGTAAATTACCTAGCTAGTGAAAAGCTACAGTTTAAGTTGCCACCTTGTTAGTTACTAGGAGTAACTGGTTACGAGATACAAATCTGCAAGAAATCAGGCTTCATTCATTACACTGTTCACAAAGTTGTGTTTTCTAATGAATTTTCTTTATTTACAGAAAAAACCAACAAACAACAACTGGTCATTTTTCAGTAGCAATAACTATAGACTTTTATAGGAGAGGAAATTTTAGTTTTAGGAGAGGAAGAAAACATGAACGTTTGGTAGTAATTTTTGTTGGCAAGAGCTTGTGATGGTATTGCATGTGAAAGCCATAAGTTGCTTCTGCAGTTCATCCTAAGGAAAAGCAAATAAAACCTTTATGTTATACCAAAACACCATGAATTCTCGATGTATCACATAACTTGCATGGAAGAAAAATCTAGCTTCATAAAACCCTCTTGAATGATTTCTTGTTTGCATTGATGCTATTTCTCATCTCTTCCTTTGCTGGACTGAATTCCTCTCATAGAACAAATCCACGTGTGTGGAAAGAGAAAGAATTATAAGCAATAAATTGTAGAAACCTCTAAAAAACACCTAATACACATTTCCCATGAATTTCGTGTTGGAAAAATGTGCTTGATGTATATAAAGACATATGTATTAGGCTTAGTGTATACCTATACCTATATGTGTATGTGTATATATATAAGTACACACTTACAGAGAGAGACAGTGAGTAACCCAGAGCAGGATCAGGATCCTGTCTTATTGGAAAGGGAATTTCTAGCTCACTAAATGCTAAAAAGCCTCTCTTTCCAGCCCTAATGGGCTGTGAAATATTATACTTTAAACCTGACAGTGTTCCAGGACTGAATATTGCTTGTCCTATGCCTCAGGGAAGTGTAATTTGGAATGTGTGCATGGGGGTGTTTCGGGGATAAAGAAGTAAATGGAAATTCCACTGATGGAGAAAAAGAAAGGAAATATTTCTTGGGAGTGGGTGGGGCGGGTGTATTTTTATTTTTAAGAAATGTTTGGAAACTCTTGAATGTCTTAATGTTAGAAATGTTAGAAATGGCTTTAGAGAAAATTAATTAGTAGGCACAGATCTATAGGATAGGTGAGTGGTCAACAGGACATGATGAATTAATTTTACCCTACAGTTACAGGCTTCATTACAAGATTTTTAGATTTATTACATGAATTTACAATATGTTTGTCTTTAGAGCACTAAAAATAAAAGCAGACTTTTTGAGGTGGAAGGTGATGCCTTACTGAGAAATACTTTATCTATGACATCATTGGTTCTACCACACAAAATGGTTAAGTGTTTTTTTGTGATTAAATTTACAAAAGTAATCCCACCCCAACAAGAGTAGGTTTTTCTCCCGATGATCGTATAATGCTGAGAGAGAGACAGTTTCTGTGTGTGCATACAAAAGTTTCTTGGAGGAGGATTCCATGCTTGTACTGTGATGTAGAAATATGCTTTTGAGAGCCAAGGGGGAAAGTCACTTTAAAACATGTCGTACTTTAGCTGGAATGCCTCATGATGCAAGCTCAAAATAACTGCGGAGCATCTTTTGAATGTAGTTCAAGAGTAATTGGAAAGAAAGAATACTACTAGTCCTGCATATCTCATTTATCTGAACATCAGCAAATGGACACTTCATTTATACCATGACATTTCTTGGGGTTTATATATTTGGCTGGTATACATCGAGGAAGACACACTGCAGTTTCTTTGAACTTTGTTCCTGAATGTCTGTAAAAGTTTACTTAGCACATGGTAGCAATTTCGGGCTATGTGTATGGCAACGTTGTGTCTATGTCTCTGTACAGAAGTTAAAGTGGTGAATCTACCACATTTGTCTAAAACATTTCATTTATCCAGCTTTTTTAAAAAAGATATATCAAGTTAAAATGTAATATTGAAAAGATCTTTTTGTGCTTAAGTGTACCTTCGAACATTATGCTGAAAGACGACCCTATATTAGCTCTAGTATTTTGGATGAAGACATATATACAAATATGCATATATTTAACTTATTTATGCATATATTTCATTCACCATAGACACTGAGAATCGATTTACTTTTATTTGTAATTGTGATCTGCAACCAAACAGTTTCTGGTATAAATGAGAATGTTTGGATTGCTAGCACGGCATGGAGGACAATGTAAATCCCAATTTTCCTCCAAAATTAAACTTTGGGAGGTTTTTTGTTAATATAGCACAATCATGCTCCTTTTTCCTCCTAGGATCAAATGACAGATGCTTTTCATGAAAATACACAGGTACTTTCTTAAAATCTATTTCCTATTTCTGTTGCTGGAGTAGAAGCTTTTGCTCATGACGGATGTGTGCTTTGGGACTCAGTTGCCATTTCAGGGGACATCACATAAAATCCGTAGACTCTGGGGGGATACAAGGGACTCTTTGTGTGGTAGTCTGTAGATTCGGAACCTTTTTTCCATCACATTTACTTTTTTATTTGATTATTTTAAAATATAATAGGAATACACATTTTCCTTTCTATAGTACTTGAGTAGATAGCGTAGAGGACTGTCAGCTGTGTGCCAGCTGAACTCTCTGGTGGAGCCCAGGGTACCAGTCTCCAGTCACTGCTTGGAGACTGTCTCAGTCTACGGACCAGCAGAAGACACTGGAAATAACTTGGAAGTGGAAAAGGAGGCCTGTGAGAGCAACTGGTAAAAGGGGACACAGAGGTTAGCATGGGCAAGGTCAAGGCGCAGAGCATTGGGAGAGAACATGGATGAAACTCTTTTACTTGGAGGTTGGATTCAGTATTTGGCAGTAAATGTTAATTTGGCTTAGGTTGAAGATTCAGTTTTGAATTTTGTGGCATAAAAATCTTTTGACTTGTTAATTAACAAATCAGTCCTACCCTCTTTAAAGCCAACATTTATTGCCACTCATCAGACATTTCTTTAGAAATGAACTTTTGGTCTTTGATATGTTTTACACATCTATCACTTATTTTGATAGTAACTGCATAGCTAATAGTGTAACACAGCACTTAAATGCTTAGTGCTTACAGAAAGTGACATATCTTAATGGCAGGTCTACGAGTAAATGCAGAGTGTACTGTGTTACGTTTCTGTCGATGTTTACAGAAATAGCTGTATTTTGCAATAATCAATTATGCAGATTCATATTTTACATTGGAAAATCTGCAAGAGCTGTACTGAAAACTTAGATGTTTGCCTTTTTAATTCCATAACAGAATCATCAGAAAATCTTGAGCGTAAACTGAGTGTAAAATGCAACACGTTTTACACTTCTTTCCTGTGGGGGAAAATACAGTGCGGGGTCCTTGATGTCAGTGTTCTGAGAGTCCAGTATTTGCATTAGGAAATGCTTCATGTCTACTGCTGGGAATAATTAAACTGGATTCCTGTGGTGTGAATAGATGCCATAGCTTTTATTGTGCTCCATTTTTTCCATGTGTAATTGAACAGCTTTGTAGGAGAGAATAAAGGGTAGATATGTGCAAGCTTTTCTGGATGCTAGGTTTCAATTAGAAGAACCCACAATTCCTTCTGCTCTATCCAGGTCGTCTGAAGCTTGCATCCAAAGGACATGCTAATTTCCTCCTCCAGTACTACACCAACATTGAATTATTTTTTATTTTTAGCCAGCATTTATTATTTTTTTTTGCCTTAGATCTAGATATCTGGGAAACATACAGGTTAGAAAAGGTGTAGTTAAAAAGAACTTCAGGACCATCTCACAGTGTACTTAGGAGAAAAAAAAAAATCATGGCAGGTAATATTTGCTCTTTTTTATGGTTATTCAAGCTAATATACAGCACAGCTGAAAATGTCCAGGGAGGAAGTGAGCGGTGTCCTTTGCACAAAGCGGTTTAGCAGATGCACTGTAACTTTTAAGGAGATGTTGTTGTTATTATGTTAGGCTGCAATTTTTTTTGTCGTCTCTAAAATAACCTTTGAAGATCTCCAGCTTCCTGTATGGTGATACACTTAGTAGCACAATGTGGTCCAAGCAGTGTTGTGTTCCACATCATCTGTCTCTAATACCCATCCTTATCAAAAAAGTGAGGTTTGGTTTTGAAGACTTTGGGTTTTTTTCAAAAGCTAATGTCATTTGAGCTTGCAATATCTGCAAATGAAAATTAAGACTAAATGTTTGTATATTGATTTGGAAGAGTTTATCTTGCTTTAATTCTGATTTCACACCTAAAAGTTTTTACAGAAGGCCTGATTTCTCTGGCTGTAACGCTCCTTTATAACACAGTACGTGAATTTTCTTTATTGTAAAAGCAACTAAACTATGGAGAAAATTATAGGAGGCCGGTGGCTGTAAATTTTACCAAACCCAGATTAAAGGTAACACAAATGTAAGTGCCCATGGAAAAAGTAAATCCAGTTGTGATTAGGCACAGTAACTGAATGTAAGCGATGCAGTTCTGCGTTTACTGATGTGCAGGGATTATGTGTCTTCCAGGTCTTTCTAGCAGAAGTAGTGCAGGCAGCCTTCATTGCTCTCTCTGAAAGCGTTGGCCCTCTGCATTTCTGTGCCAGGCTGTGGGGCAGGCAGGCATTCCCTCATCCCTGGGGCTGGCCCTGGCCGTAGCCTCCTCGCCACACTGTCAGGGACGCCCTCCCAGCCTGGGTCAGCCCCGAGCTCCCGCAGCCCCGAGCTCCCGCAGCCCAGCCCCATGGCAGGGGAAGGCGCCCCGGGCCCCTTACTGCACTCGCATGCTCTGAATCCAGCGGTCAGAATATCTGGGGAAAAAAGACGTCAGGGCAGCAATACGTTTGCAATTCTGCCGGCTACTTTTGTGATGAAAGGTACATCCAAAAAGATTGGCTTTTCTCTTCTTCCAGCCATACTCGGGTCAAGAGATCAGCACAGCTGCATAGGACACGTGTTACGTTTGGTTCCTGATCTGAGCCACAGGTGACTTCCCATGAAACCAGGGAAGCAAAAATGCTTTTTCATGTTCACACCTCAAGTGAATGAAAAAAAGCAAAACTTTTTTTTAAAAAAAAAAACTTTTAAAATACACAGTATTTTGTGTTTATGTTTCCATTAGGTCAGGATTATTTTTCCTATTTTCATTTCATGACAGTGACAGCGCCAGTGGCATTATAGCAGTGCTTTTGGTAGATGCAATTAGATGTGATAATACTCTGAACCTTTTAGTGGTATTTTGTGCATTTTTTTATAGAGAATACTCATAGAGACAGAATTTTTATTTAGGCTTTCTAGCTGTACCGTTTGAGAGATCGCCATTTCCATTCTGCTTGGGGACTGAGGCAGAGGGATGTGATGTGAGTTGTTCAGGCTGTCGGGAGAAGCTGAATCAAACCCAGCAGCTTCTCTGACCCCCAGTCCAGCCCCCTTGGAGCAGAGCCCCCTGCCACCCCAGAGCTGCTACGCTGGAAACTGGCCGCAAACCCCATTGTTTGACATAGAGCGTGCCAGACCCCGGGGGATTTGCACACTAATCCTTTGTGTGACAACACTCAAATCTAGGCTTACAAACATGGGAGTGATGAGTGTGTTATAAGTGTTTGGATAGATAAAAATAAAATAAACTGTGAAAATGGCTCAATTTTTCAACTCATAAAAAAAAAAGTCTCAACAAGACAAGATATTACCAGTCAGTGCTAAGAACAGCTCTGAAAGGATGTCAAGATAGTGCCACTATCAACATGAGCATTTGTGGTGATCCTTAAAAAGAAAAAAAAAAATAAGCTGAGAAACAATTTTTATTCATCCTGTCCCCTGGGGACACACTGACTAGTGATGACTTGTCTGGCTCAGCTATGTGTCATCTAATTCACTTTGTTTGCCAAGATCAGTCAACACTCCTTAGAAGTAAACTTCAGCACTTAGTTCAGATTCGGTAAATAGGTTTATTAGTTTAGGTGAAATGCTCTTAAGTCCTCAGCCTCACCCAGACGACACAGTGGTCTGGGTGTAACAAGGAGAGAAACTATTCGTAAATCCTTCTATTATTTTGGTGCCACTGAAATGGAGTTCAGTTTTATGAATTAAGGGTTTGGCTCTCTTTTGAGAGATTCTGCTGTTACAGACCCAAGATTCACACATTTTGTCTAGGTGTAAGCTTAATTTAGTTCAGAAAATTATTCAATCAGGTGATTACAACTGTCTAATGCAAACCTAAATGTAGACTAGAGTCTGAGTTGTAAAAAAATCCTTCTATACTAGAATTAATAAAAGGAACTAATTTGGAGGATATAGATAATCTATTAGTGATGACAAAGTACTTCAACATAAAGGTTTATTGATTGTGGTAAAAACACTTCACGCTTACTACACATACAAATGTGTTTGTACTTGAGCTACAAGTTTGTTACAGCAGACAGTTTTTAACCACTGAAAAATCGTAACAGGCTAACACCAAAGAAATCAAAAAGGTGAACATGTCTTTTTTGTGGTGGTGGTTTTATATAATGTTTGGAAATTTGGTACCATCCACCAGTGTATGCAAATATAAAATCACCAGTAGTTATTCAGTGTGATAAATAAAAAATTACACTGCATCTTAAATTTTGTAACTGCTTTATTGGTGTAAGTTTGGTGATTGACATTATTTCAATATTTGTTCTCTTCTCCGTACTTTGCTTTAAAAGAAGCTCCAACGATGTATTGCAATCAGTGAGCTCGTAGCAGTGTTACAGATTCCCAGCCACAGAAGGAGTGTGGTGCTTAGCTGGAAATTGTTCTCAGGTACATTAGATAGGAGCTGGCCTGTATGTCAGGCTTTTAAAATTATTTTTAAAAAATCCCGTAGTGTGCTTGGAAGCAGGCTTCCTTAAAAACAGATTCTGAAGTTAGTGCTAGTGAAGCTGTTACGACCCTGAGACCTCCTCTGAAATTGGAAGGACAAAGCCGCTATCGGGGTCTTGGGAGGTACCAGGACTCCCAGCGGGTCACCTGCTTTTTTGGAACTACTGACAGGCAGGGAACATGAGCATATTTGTTTGCACGTGTATATATAAATACGTGCTGTGAGTTTTAAGCATGCGGAACTGTTGATTCTTAGTTTGGGGATTTTTTTTCTGTGAAAAAAAGGAGGGAAGGCAGTAAGATTTCTTCAGTTCACGGCATGATATGAATCTTTTGTATCAAGATGTGTATTGTGATAAGATTCTGAATGTCTGTCTTGTCACCGAAAATTATTTAGGAAATTCTAAACATTGAAACCTATGGAAGAATATAATGCTTATGTGTAGTCCAGCTCCATGAATGCATGGAACTGTTACCCTCTTTCTTCCTGTCATCTCTTGTAGCTATTCCTGGACTTTTAACAATCTAACTAGAATTCAGCTTAACATGATTCCTTGTAATTTTCAAGCACAGCAATAATTAGAGTACACATAATATTAAGAGAGCTTCGAGGACCTTGTTAAAGAATGTAAATTTAATTTGAGCGTGCATAAAACCGTAGTCTAGACCCAGGTATGGCAGCGGCCTCATTATCCAATAAAAATCAGGGATGTAAAGTCCTCATATATTTTACCCTAGGAATCTGACGGCCGTTTATTCTGCAGGATTTGATAGTGTGAGAGCAAATGAAAAGATGAGATTCCAATTATGGTACATTTCATTTAAATCGACATCTTTTATTAACCTCGTGCTCCCATTAGAACAGGTGAATGGAAATTATCAGATCTGTATGGCATAAATTATTACAGTGCTTTTTATGTTATAAACAGACAATAGAAAATCTCACTTGTACAGTTTCAGGATGATTTAAATCTATTTAATACTGGGTTGCAGGCTTTCATTTCAGCATTCGATGTGGTATAAAAATACAGTGAAGCATCTTGTTAATACCTTCTGAGGTTAACATACTGATAGTGTGGTCAAGGAAAATCTGTCTTTCTGGCAAAAATAGGACCTTAAGCACAGAAAGCTATGAATTAAGTTGAATTTCTTAACATATGTGCATGGACTTTTGGCAATATGGAGAGGATGGAAGGATTTTCATTCACATGAACCCATTTTAGTTTCTGAAGGGCTCAGTGATCTAAATCCTCTCAGTATTTATCTACGTTTCGGTATTTACATCTAGATCTAGGTCACGTTCTACATCTATCCGAGGTTTTCATACAGCCCTCATGTTGCTAGTGTTTTGTGACTACAAGCTTTGTGACTTGTAGCCCTGTATTTTTGCAGATGGGAAACTGGGACTGGAGAAAGTGAAGGCATGTTTGCACTACGGAGGCTGTCAGTGTGGTTCTGTTCACAGATTCGTAAATGCTGAGGAGGAGGTTTGTTACCTCAGGTGCCGGGTTATGTGGCTTTACTGATTTCAGACCTGCAGTGGAATCCCCACATCACTGGCACCACACCGTGGGGATGTACCAACCTGATTGTAGCTACTCTGCAATCTGCTGGAGGAGGCAGATATACCCTGGGTGGCCCACGGATGATGTATAAGATATTTTTGGTGGAACAGGAAAGGCATTTAGATGATGCCGTAGCAGACTAGTGTACTTAGCAGACCATAATCCTGTGTGATCCATTTCTAATTTTGCTGATTTTTTGCAAGCTTTCAGACAAAGTCATGAAACAAGAATAAATTAACCTGAGTGAGTCCTCGTCCGCACGTTTTGGTACTGATAATGATATACTTACTGCTTGAAATCCTTTTGAAGAACTCTCCATTTCTTGGAAGCACCAAGAGATTAGCCCATCTTTGTGTCACTGAAGCATCATGTGAATACTGGTAGACTCCATAGTGTGCACTTCCAGCTCCTTCTGTGTGAACAGGGCATCAAAGATACAGGCCACTCATAGCATGCTGTATTGTAAGCTACAACAACGTGTTTGCTAAAGCCAGAATTTTGACAGTATCACTGTAAAAAATACGATTTTCAACACAAAAGACTTAAATCAGCCTGAAGCCTAAAACTATTGCATGCTAAATTACTCCAGTAATATACCTAACTATTTTGCAGAGTACAAAACTCAGAAATAAGAATAGGATGGAGCTGCCAATGCTAGGTTTTTATTTTTTAGATAAACCAAAAGCTTAGTGTTTGAGACATTATTCAGGAAAAGAACGTTAAAGTTTCTCCGTGAATCACAGCAAGGAAATGTGAACTTAATTGCTGACCTCTTGGGCGAGAGGTAACCTGTGTGCGCCACTGGCATATATGCAATAGGTGTCAGTGCTAATGTCCTTTCCTTCCCGGTTGTGTTTGGGAGGAGATTTAAGTATTGTTAATATGACATTGCTGAAATGTCAATGCATACTTGTTGAAGTTATTCAGTGATTCAAGGCAAATAAAGAAATAGTTCACAAAATTTCTGAAGCTGATACTTTTTGCAGAAAAAGCTATATTTAACTGCTGTCAGAGAACAAATCAATCAGCCAGAGCTGTGGCCAGGGCAAAGCAAAGAAACATGCTATTATTTAGTGCTTAGCTTAACCAGATATAAGTAAGTAAAATCCTGCACCACAGCCTGGTTTTTAGATTGGGGTGTGTGTGTGTGTGTGTGAGATTGTGCCTCAGACTTACTTTTGTGATGGGGCAATTGTGATGAGAAAGTTATTCTCTATTTCGCACTTCTCCCATCCTTTCTCTTGGAAGAAATATTTGAAAGTGTGAGAGGATGACAGATCTTTTAGTCATCAACTAAGTCTGCAGCTGTGAGGTCATTATACAGACATGAAATGGTTCTTCTGACTCATTGTCACTTGCATATTTGAGAGATGATCAGCGTCTCAGGAACCTGCCTTGGATGTGACTGATCCTTGACAGACTGGTTCAGAGAGATACATAGCCCAAAGGGTGCTATATTTTTGTCTTAGTTGCCTGTAGAGCTGAACTAGAAAAGAGACCGTGAGCCTGGCTTGTAGTTACAGGTCTGTGCTCTGCAGAGGAAACAAATGGGGACTGACTCTCCTCCAGACAGGTAACACTACGAGGTGGTGGGAAACAGTGGATTTACTCTTCCCATCTGTGACTCTCAGTAATTATGTATTTGTTATTGTTAAACACCTGTCAGATGTTTTCGATTATTTTATTCTAAATGAAGATAAATAAAACACGTATTTGAGGTTGATACGAAGAACAGTTTCATCCCTCTTCATGCTTAGAGATTATACAGGAATATGCATGCATAACAGTGCATGTATTATTGTAAAATAATTGCATTTAATGTTCTCTATCGGTATTCAGAAACCTTAGGGAAAGGCAGTTCCTCTCGTGCTTCTTCTGTCTGCCCTGACGCTGAGCAGATGTCTTGTGGCATGATTTGTAAAAAGACATCTGAAAAAATATGGTTGATTTTCAGTTGCAGTTTATGCCATACATGGATGTTTATTCCCTTTCTGACACATGTTATTTACAGGGAATAGCAAAGCAGTGCAGAGAGGCAGGAGTCATGGAATCACCTGAAATTATCAGTAACGTTTAGAAACCAGTAACTGTAAATTACTGTTTGTAAATACTTTACAACCAGGAGTTGTAAAGAATGCCAACAGGATTTCATGCAGCATCTACATACACACCTTGCAAGATACTCAGTTGTGAACCATGAAATAGATACTGGATTTCTTGGAAAGTGCTGATAACTTTATTGGTTATTTCCCATGGTTTCTTTTAATACAGGTGCATAAGCATCTGAATTTTGTGAGAAATGAGGCTGAGGGTAGCTAATCCATACCTAGTCCCCAGTCTTCATGTTGACTCATCTTGAGTTGTTCTTCCTTCCCTAATAAGTAGGCTTAGGTGTAATGGAGCCCTTGAGACAGGTGATAGCAGCATGCTGTCTCAGTGTGACATGGATGCCTCTTGGTCTTTTCATTTCCGTGTTGAATGTGTATAATTTGTGTCCAGGCAACTCAGACTAACTCAGAAGTCTGTTTAAGGCAGACAACAGTAAAGCACTGTTGCATAGACCATGGAAGGTGGACAACGCTAGTCTCTGGCCTGTGCTCACTCACCAGAAATTAGCTATTCTTGAGATGCAGATTCTTGCACCTCTCACAAAAGCAAAATTTTACACATATGAGACAGCCATTAACTTTTGTCTTCCTGCTTTGCAAATGCAAATACTTTTGCTGATGAGGGACTGAAATATCGGAAACTAAACACAGTGCAGATCTCAGTTTCTCCTGGCTTGTGAGTACACTGGTGGGAGATCTTCAGCCCAGATATTTCTCAGTGTTGGTAAAGGAAGGCAATTTGGTTTTCACTACTGCCCATAGTATATTCTGTCGGGTCAGCACAAGTTCTGCTGCTCTTCCATACATTACGGTGACTCATTTTGATAGAAATTACTACTTTCGCTTATATGAAAGGGTTCTGTGGTGATCAGATTCCACAGAGCTGCTCTTCTAAGCTCTCCACCAACTTTGCCTGGGTCTGTGTGTCCTTTACTTGTTGCATCTCCTTGTAACATAGGAAAATCTTGATTACCCTCTATTGCCATAACTGAAGACTGGTGCCAGTGTATGTCGGTGCAGAATAACTGCTAGGGGTTGGTTGGTAGGTTTGCTCTGTATTTGAGAATAAGCAGTGCACTTTTGGAAATAACCTAAATGTTAAAAAGCCTCAACTAACAGCAACTATGCTTAATGATGGGGTTTGGATACGATGTAAAATAATTATTTATAAGAAACAAAAATACCCCACACCTTGGTAGAATCTCTCTGAACAAATGTATAATGGATAACAGCTCCCAGAGATACACAGAGCAAAGAGTACCTGTGGGGAGAAAAGAACAAGACGGGAGGAGGGCAGAGGGTTGTGAGATACGGAAAATGGTTTTCTTGAGATGTCCCTTCTGTAGGCATGGTTCTGCAGCAGTCTCTGGTGAATTCATTAGACATTACTTACAATGTCCTACCTTCATCCCCTTAAAGTGCAATTTCTGGTTGTGGTGATGAGGGCCAGTAAATGTAGCAGTGATAACATCTGCAGGCAAATCTATATCCTGTCAGTGCTGAGTTTGCTTGTCTTCCATCTTTGCATACAAAAGAAAAAGGTTTTCTCCAGTCTACACTGCTTTGGAAAGCTCTTCAACAACTTTAACCTAATAAGTATAATAGTGTACATTCTTACAGTTTGAAAACATTGAACATTTTTTTCACATGTTGATGCTTTATTATTACTTTCTCTGCCTTGAAGCCTAATATTTTCCCATAGCGTCAACAGAAGAATGTAATCTTCCATTAGAAAAAAATGTTGGAACTTCCTGTTATATTTGTTCATGTGTGTGCGAATGTGTATAAACCAGTGCTTTTTACATAGAAGTCATTATGAAACAGGAATTCTTTGTTTTCTTTCATTTTGTTTGGTCAACTGAAAAAGAACATCTGTACCGTCATCCTCACTGCAATTTTCCGCCCTGGCAATTACCCACATGAGCAAAGATCATGTGCTGTTTTAGAGAGCTGGATATAATTGTGCAGGGTTTCTGTTGATCTGGGTAATTTAGTGGAAAAACTCTGATTAGACTAAGCTTGCCAAAAGGTAGTAAGGGACACATTAGATGGCTTACCTGTAATTTAGATTTCTTTTAAGCTAGATACAAATTGGTGTTTTTGTGTACATAAGAAGACATTAGAAAAACATGTATTATTCATAGGTTCTGCTTCTTAATGGAAGCTAAAACTTTTTAAATGCATAATGCGTTCTCACTAAGGCAAATATGTCCAGTACTTAAATGTCAAATGTATTTAAATATTAAAAAATTAGCTGAATTTTTGCTTCATTTAGCAATATATTTAAAAAATACATTCAGCGCTGGGAGTTGTTTTGCAAATGCATTATGCAGTTAGCAATTGAATAAAATATTTATCTGACATGCTCACATAAAGATGCAAAATCATTGTAGTATAATTCTTTTTATAGAGGTCATAAATTGAGGTCAAATGCAAATTTCCATTCATTCATAGGCACAGAACAAGGTTACTAGAAGGTCACCTCTTCCGAATCAATAGACAGCAGTTACAGTAGAAAACAATGAAAGCTGCTCAGTTGAATCTTTACATGTTTATTCTTTGTGTAACTGCAGAGAATTGCAGCAGTTGTTGAATCATATTATTTTGTGCATTGCAACCTAAAGATTCTGATGCAAGTATCATTACAGTCTTTGCGAGGATTAGGGCTCGGTAGGGCCAGATCCATCCTGTTAGGTGCTCTGCCTTTCTTTTTCTAAGACCTTTGACACAAATGTGTCTGAACCATCAGTTGCAAAACTTGTTGGTTTTGAAGCTAGAGATGCTTCCGCCATCAAAAGGTCTGAATCCACTTTCAAAAATCTTGTCATTTGCTGAGATGTACGTAACATTCAGCCATTATCAACTGATTGGGGGAGTGTGCCAGTCCTGACTCTGGTGAAACTTTTAAGTGCAAGTATATCAAACCTCTGAAGAGGGTTGGAAAATAAGCCAATAGAAGAAATCAAGCACAGGTGCAATCAGGAGTAATAACTAGGGAGCGAAAGAAGTACAGAAGGAAAGCACGGCACCCAGACCTCTCCCTCCTCTTCGCTGGCTCTCTCCTGCAGGGAGCTGAGGGAAATCTGACTTTCAGGGGCTGTTCCATTTGTCTGTTGGAATTTGCTCTTCCCCCAAACCCCGCTTTACAGATAAGTCAAGCAAAAACGCTTCTCCTAAAGATAAGACAGAGGACAGGAAGGACCTGAAGCGGGCACCATTGGTTGTTGGCTCCCCTTTAGCACGCACCAGGTCGTGTTTTCAGCAGCGCCAAGTTACTCTGCCCATCTGTCTTTCCTTCCCTCAGCCTCTGTGCTGAATGCTACCTGTGCTCGAAAGGTTGGGGGTTTTTTGTTTTATTTTTCTTGGTAATAGTATTTTGAACGACAAGTTTTCCTAGTTTGGACCACATGCTTCTTTTCCCAGTAAATTATATGGTCAGTCATGTTGTACTGTATGACGTTTGACTACTTCAGCATCCTAGTACGTCACCATCCCTACTGCAGACGCTCTATACTGCAATAAAAGACAAGTCACAAGGCAGTCAAAAGTAGCGTGCCATCCTTAGTTAAAGTCATGTCTGAAAATTCTGCTGATATTACCCATTTCATAATTCAATTTAGGAAGCTTGTCTGTTGTGGACTCTGACTTTTGGGTTTGCTTTGTTGTTTTTTTTCTTCCTTGCTTCTCCAGTACAATTGTCTATTGTCATTAAAATGCCCAGGGACCTTATTTTCAGTGATGCTCCTTAGCCAGAGCTTCAGCAGTTCAGTGATGAATAGGTCTGAAAATCAGGCTCCTTGTGTGCATCCCGTTGAGCACTGGCCTTCTGTAAAAGACATGATGATCTCTTCCCCATCCAATCTTGCAGAAGTGCCTAAGAAACAGATTTTGCTGAATTAGTGAACTGTTCAAAATCTAATATGTTTTCTGTAATCTAAAAATATATAGAGATGCTTATGCATCTTGCTGGGGCACTTTATTCCTGCTGTTGTAGAAAATGGTGATAAGCCTTTTGTTTTCCCCCTTTTAAGGAAAGCTTTTATTTTATAGTTGCTGAGTGTGGCACCAGTGTTTCTATTGCACTCTTCCTAATGACATTTAAGTCTTTTCCCTGACTAGCATCATTTAATTTATTACTAGTATGTATGCATGCATGAATAGTTCAGATTTCATTTCCTAGATACTAATTTGCACTTCTGGCATTTAATTTCATTTGCTGTTTTGTTGTATGTTTTACAATTTCTGACTGGCTTTTTCCTCAACAAAACGCTGCCAGCATGAAATAATTGGTATGGGAAAAGTCTGCGCACATGGTTTATCTATAAAGGGACTTAATTGATTTGCTTTGCAAAAGATCCAAGCTTTGTTTGGTGTACGATTGCCCCAGTTCAGTCAATGCTACCAAATTTTTATGGATGGCTCAGCACATCACAAAAGTGACTTCTCTTTTCTCATGAGAATGGATGCTCAGCTGTCCTGAGTACGGACCTGCTAGACTGCACTTTGTAATTCTTGAAATATCTAGCAAAATCTCAAAGTTTTGTGAGTTTTGCTTTTGGGTGGTGTTTAATGTTTGTTTTATACCAAAGGAACTGGTTTTTTTCTGTTCATCTCTGTGCATTATTATTACAAGATGGTTGAATGCCGAATTGAATTAGAACTTTTCTAAGGTTGCATAACAGCATTGCTTTAACTTTTTAATATAGCCTTTTCTATATGGATTTTATTATGTAATTTCCAGCATTCGCTTTGCATTCTATGAAAAATTCAGACAACATAAGATATTGGTAACAAGTAATAAAATTGTCAGTAAAAAATAAAGGAAAGGAAAAAGTGGCTTGTGTGGTTAATAAAATTATCAAGATACTTGTGAGGTAATTGTTTCATAAAACTACTGAAAGAGAAAGTTCTGTAGAACATTTGTGCAGAAGCTTTTTAAATCAAAGGCGTATTTTTTTCATTTAGACTTGTCAAACGATTCACATAGTACCTTTTTTTTTTTCCTTTGTGCTTTGACCTAATGCTTGAGAAGAGAGTTATGAATGTAAATAAATACAAATGAGTAAGAATGCTGTTTTACTATTTCACTGGGAATTTCTGTACAATTTGAGAGCAACTTGCTACAAGTTGAGCAGATGATTAACTTTAACCTTGATCTTAAGCCAGCTAGGTTGGCTTACATTTTATCAGCAAGGGATTTAAATTTACTCGGACACATTTTAATTGGCATTTACGCAACATGTACTCACAGATGCTGAATTCATTGAGAAATCCTGAATGCCATCTGTTTAACTCTGTTTCCTCTCTATTAAAGTATAATAAAATAAGACCAGATCCTTCTGGCTTGCTAATATATTTATATTTCAGAATACAGTATTTTAATTACTACATTGATAATGTGTTATTTTGTGGTAGATATTAATTTCTGTGTTTAATTACAAGTAACCTTATTTTTTTATTGCTCTTTTTCATAGCTGTTTCCTAAAAAATATGTAAATCAAATTTTTCAGACCTAACTCTTACATCTGACATAAAGTATCTTTAAAAATACTAGCTGATTGTTTCAGTGTTTGCTGAACGTGGGCACTACCAATATTGACTCACATGGAAAAATAATTAAAGTTAATAAGTAACATCCAGCCCATTTCTGAATTCGGCTGCCTTTAAAAATGTGATTGTTATTGATTGATTATGTTGCCTAAAGTAAATGTGTGAATTCTAGACACATTTTATGGTAAACTGTACATGAGCATGCTACTACACAACATTTATTTGGAATCATGAGAAACAAAAGTTGATGGAGTATCTGGACAGTACAGGAATATATATATATGAATTTACAAAAGCATTCATTTAACAGCTTCCAGCCTCCTCATAAGCTAAACTTTAAAAAAAAAAAAAAAAAAAAAAAAAGTTTTTTAAAAAAGTAGTAAAATCCTTGAATGTATTTCATAAATGGGCAAAGGTGTTCAAAGATGATTTGCATCCCTGGTACCTCATGTAGAGCTGCATCTTCTTACTGCATACCAGGCCTTAGTGACTTTGGGTTCAGCTTCGGCATTCTGGGTAAGGTTATACACGGTCCCTTGTGCGTAATCACAGGTAGCATAAAGCAGTGCTGAACGTAATTCATGCAGTCTGCCTCCCCACTCTGATGTAAGGAAGTAATAGAGAAGGCAGCTCCCATTTTGTAAAAATGATGGATGTTAGTGTTATTCAAGGTTTTGGGGTTTTTTGTTTTATTTTTGTTTCAGGTGGTTGTTGGTTTTGTTTTTGGTTTTTTTTTCCCCTGAACCCCATATTTGTGCTTTAACAAGATCAAAGACCTTTTTCCTGCTTTCCACATTTATTGGGAGAACTGACAGGACTGTTGCTGGCTGAAGAAAACTTTTAAGCGTATCTTAAAGTCACTGATGCATCAGAAACAGTGGGACATGTTTAAGCACTCTTCTAGCTTGGGTTCCAGTATTTCTCTTTTACTTCTGCATTGATGGAAATCATGAAACTGATGGAGGGTACAAATTTTCATGGTGCGGAGTAGAAAGTTCTTCTTTTTTTTACTTTAAAACTTATAGTTGTCTCCAAATTCATCACCTCATGTATATGTTCTTAAGAGTAGAAGCTGTTTAATGTAGTAAGAGTTCTTCAAATTGCTGTTTAGGTCATACTTCTACTTGCGCACATGCCACTCGCGTCATAAATATTCTAGCACTGTTGCTTGCTGCATGAGAAATACTATTTTTTTTTTAATGACAGAATTTTCTTAGTAGTTTCTCTATTGCATTTTCATATTTTTTCTACCTTATCTTAAACCTACTTGAGTAGTAGTTTGGACCTCTGTTATTGGAAAACATAAAACTTGCAGAGGAGATTTAAATATAAAATAAATTGCGAGTACAGCAAGTTAATGTAATGACAGATACATAGTAACATCTAACCATGAAATCACATACCACCTTCATATCTGCATTCTCCTCACTCTCTCTCTCCCCCCACCCCCCAAGGATTTCTTTGCAAGATAAGCTGGCCGATATTTGAATGTAGTTGTTAAGGTTATAAAGATAATTTTTGAAATTTTCCTGGTTTACCTGTGCAAGATATTTGCCTTTGATGGTGTGTTTGTGGTGCTGTCTTTATGTAAAGCTTGTTACAACAGGGCCTCAGCTTTCATCGTTTCTCTGTGGTGGGTTCTATTGAAATAATAGTAATTTCCTTGCATACTATGCAATTAGCCTTGCTAGATGATATTGGATCTACAGGTTCAGTTTCAAAGGAAAGGTTAAGACACCATAAGTATCTTTTTCCTTTGAAGTATGCTGTTGAGACTTCATATGGGGATGAAAGGGTATGGACTTCTAGGGCAGTGGGGGCTAAAAGAAGAATGCCCATCTCAAATATGGACAAATCAGATTGTTTCCATCTCTCTGCAAATAATGCCCTATAAAACACTGATGCTTCAAAGAGCTGAAGAGTTAATCAGATAGATGTTGACGGATATAGCAGGTTCAGTGTCCAATCACACCATAGGAAAAAAAATCCCAATCCCTTCTGGGAAAAAAAAATCATATAAAATATAGGTGCATGTAATAGGATTGCCTTGATATTTATTTCTTTACTTGTTACCAGCAGTGCTAAGCTAAGTGTATTCCCACTTGGAAAGTATCTTTTTAATTATCCATCTGTTTTTCCCTTACCTTTTATTATTCTGTCTGAATTGGTGGTTCGGTGTGCTTCAAATGGTATGCAGATTAATTTCAGTTCTGGAAGTCTTAAATTATTTATACTGTTTGGGAATAATGGTGCATTTCCATTGTTTACAGCTCTGGTGTTTCTGATTATGTAGCATCAGTCTTGTTTCGCTGAGAGTGTCCTGTGTTGATTAACTCTCTAGATAGTTTGATAATGGCCTATATCCAAATGATGTATGTACAGATCCCAGTTGTTTCTATGAACCTTAACAGAATTTAGTGAGGTATTTGTTACTGTTTGTTTAGATGAATATGTATAGAGTTACCACTTTGCTCTTCAAAAAAATTTCCTGAGAGATCAGATAGTTTCGTCTGTTGTACAGTTTTTCATATTAAAATAACAAAAGCTACCTAGGCATTACTCATATCGACTTAGAGTGAAAACAGACGTTTGGCACAATAAGGGGAATAGATGCTAGTGACACTGCTTACTTCTGTTTACTGGGAAAATCACTCCTTTTTTTTTTTTTTTCTTAAAAAAAAAACAAAAAAAAAACCCCACCAAAAAAACAACAAACAAAACCCCTCCCTGCTCATTGTTACATTCTTAAGGGTTCCCATTTTAGACCAGGTCCATCTATTCAATGGATTTGTACATATGTAATACTGTTATTTCTGTGGCTGTAGTAAGGACACAACAGATATGCTCCTTCCCCCCAATAAATACAAAATATACAAATATGTCATAACGTTTACCTGTAGTGTGCACACATTGCAGTTTTGGTAGTACATAATACCCTCGGTGTATTTCAGTCCTGACACAAGCATCTCGTTGCTGTAAAGCAACCAAGAAAAACAGCAAGGAAAACCAACACCTTACAGTCTGTATGAACATTAGTAGTGTCTACTATTTAAAAGCGTTTCCTACATGAAGTAACTGTAGTCCCTCAGTGTGAAAGTTCAGGAAGGCTTCTGAGCATTCCCTTGTCATGGTAAGCTCCCGAAAGATGCCAATCAATTTTGTTCGAGCACAGGACTAACAACAAAGCAGTTTCTTTAGCAAAGAGATTGTCTCTTTTTGCTTTAGTTTCTCATATGTAAATGAACATGGTGACTTTGAAGATTCTTATTTGATGTTTTGTATTTTCTTGCTTCCTGACAAGAAAAGGCTTGTATCTTCTATCTGTTAGCCCTCTTGCTCCCAGTTGGTTGTGTAATCACTAACCAAAATGTAATAAATAGATACATACACTGAAAGAAAACCTGTAATATGAACTTAAAAAACTTATCTGTCCTTTATAAGATTGTTATAGTGGATCTTAATAAGAAATGTTTATGATGCCGGGTGTTCTTGGTTCTGCTATATATGCAGCAAGTAGTTGCAAGTAGCACAACCCAACAGAAGCGTATTTATGGAGGGAAACAGTTGGCCTGAGAAATGGTGTCTACACTGTGCATGTTTCACGAGAACTCCAGTTTGGTCTGCTGCCTGAACATCCCTTGGAACCCCGTGTTCATCGTCTGCTCTACTTCCGTCCACCCCCCTCCAAAAAATCAGGTTTTGCATTCCAAGCCCCATCCCAAGATATGAATCAAAGCCAGGTTAGTGGAGAAGGTTTGGCACTTTCCTTCACAGTGTATTCCTGATCCAAACTCAAGTACTGACTTAAACACATAAACTTCTGTTTTGCCTTTGAGTTTGGTTTTTGCTCTGTTTGGAAGCAAACTGAAGGTAAGCAATAGAAGCCAAAATTTTTTTATTATTATTGTTATACATTGTGTATTTACTAGAGGCCCATATAAATAGGCAGATCAGAAATGTAACAAATTAATTGAAATTCTGATGTCCGTGGTACAGCTTCTCTGCATTAACTAACTAGGTAAGGGGGGAAAACAGGAGCTGGAATTCTTCCTGACTGAACTGCTGAAGCCAGTGTTGCTTTGCACTAAAGACACTCACAGTAATGAGTAACAATTAATAACCTCAACAGTGCCACTCACCAGTAAGTTTTAAAGTGCCTCAAGGAGGGTAAGCAGTACCAAACCAGCTGGCGTTTTTCTTTACTGGAAGGTCCTATAACAGCAAAAATATATTCTCACTGTATATCAGAAAAACAAGTGTAAGGATTTTGGCAATCCACTAATTTTTTGGTGTTGATGTTTTTGGTTTTGATGTTTTTCGCATCCCTTGACTCAGTTGTTTCTGAGGGAACTATTAGAAGATACCAGTAGCCTTTATCTTGAAAATTCACTGGCTTCTCAGTATCTTGTTTACCAAAATCAGTCATTAATGTATTTGCTTTTTAAAACTGTTGTGAAAATGTATGACTTCCATTTTTCTGCATCTATTGATAATCGAAATCAAGTCTCATAATGTTTTCAAGCTTACTTTTTGTGCTTAAACATACATAAAAGAACCAGTCCACTGAACTGATGTGAAAAATTAATTATCTTCAGAGTTCATAGAGAAATAAAAGAATCCCAGTCTGTCAGTCTGTCACAATACCGCATTTGCTTTTTCTCTCTGAAACAATTCTGAATGGAAGACCGAGTCTTCTGATTTGCCAGGAAATTAACCTATATGGGCTGTTTAGGACTGACAGGAGTTGAATTAACAGTGTTGGTTGCTCTTTAAGAGTGTGTCATGGCACCCCACAGTTCAGTTTGTAAGGGCAAGGGAAATCGAGCATGGGTGCTTCTGCTGATGGTTCCACAACTTGTATGGACTCAAGAAAAAGCGTGGTCTCTTGAATTTTGTCGCAACTTAGGTTTCATCATTAGTAGTTAGAAATAGCTAAGGGGAAATAGGAAAAAATCAGTTAGAAAAAGCAAAGGGAAAATAGCCAGTAGACAAATTACTAAAATAACGTGTTACAATTTCTTTACCACCATTGTTTCCTGGGAAGTTTTGAAGGAGTTGCACTGTCCTGCAGTTTCTCACAGGGTGCAAAACAGAGGTGAAAGCAGCATTTCCACCAAATGCCCTCACCGCCTTGATCCTTTTAGATTTTCACAGCCATTTCAGTTTAGGTTGGTTTGGTTTGTTGTGAAGGCGTTTTTAAGTTTCTAGTTCAAACAGATTAAGCCAATGTTACAGTCATCTACGTTCCTTTTCCTCGGTGGTGAGTGCAGACACGTTGTCTTGTATGCCGTGAAATCCCTACCAGCCCACGGTGCCTCACAGCGTTACAAAGTTGGACAGCAATGGATGCCAGCATCTCTTTTGTAGCTGTTATTAAAGATGCTATCATTAGCCACAACACTGAAGTTACGCAATTTAATGTTCTGTGCGTACTAAAATATTAATGAAAACACAGGGCTGAAAACAGTGAATGTGACCCAATATAAAAGGAAGTGTTTAATCAAAATTAAAATCTTCAGTAATGAAATCTGGCTGCCTTTATGCACATTTGTGTTCATGTGTTCATGCTGAGCATCATCCTCTGTTTCCTTTTGTTAATTCTGAATCAGATTTCTGGCTGCTGTTTTACCACATGGAGCGAACCAAAACTTAATGCACTTCTTCCTGCCAGCAGCAAGGCAGACTCTGCTAAGAGGCAATGTTTCTCTGATTTTTACTCAGTAGCACTTACTGCACACTAAATACTAACATATTGATCAGTTGGCATGTTGCCTTTGAATATCTCGTAGGGATTAAAGCCAGAATAAGAGTCCAAATGCAGAAGTACTTTTCTCATGATTTTTATTGTCTTTTGCCATTTATGATAGTGTATAAATCTCCAAGAGCTGCAATTCAGAGTTTCAGCTTGGTAAATTTGATAATGTCCATTTGCTTACAAAACCTTTTTTTATTGCTGGAGCTATTAACTTTGCTACTTTTTGTAATGGTCTATGTAGAATTTTACATTTGCAGCCTTTGGATGATTGTCTGAATGAAGAGCCATCATTGTAAATCATGAAGACGTCTGTCTAGAGATTTTTCAGATTATGAAGAATAAAAACTGTGAGTGTATGATATTGCGCCATGGTGCTTCATACTGAGAAAGCAGGATGATTCATTTTATAATATGCCTGAAATAGAACAAATGTTTGCCTGTGCTGTTTGGGACCTAACTCAAAGTAGTTAATTGAATTAGATGAAGACTATATTTCTGTATGACCTCTGTACAAAGCTGTCTGCCATTTTTCCCTGAGGTGACTTCCTGAAATGTTTTCTAAAACCAGGAAAGGTAATTTGAAGCGCATATGATATCTGGCATAAATGTAATTTTGAAAAAGTTTACCTGTTTCTACTGTGGTAATCTGTTGTCAGTTTACATCTTGAATGATTAGGAGGCAAAGAAACAAGATAACTTTACCATAAGAAAGTTGTATTCTGCATTTGGTCATGCAGAGTATAATTAGCAAAACATCTACTGTCTAACTCGGGTATATCCTGCTGTATAGCAGTCTTGAGAGGTGAGAAAAAGACGGTGGGGATTAGTGGTCTATAGTTCCTTTCAAGAAAATAAAATCATATATAATAACAATAGAAGAAATAAAAGTGTATATAGTAGTTCAGCAGCATTTTTGGGCAGTGTAGCTTTGCTATGGTGTCTGGCACCAAGAAATGCTCTTCTTAGCTCTGCTGTTATTATAGAATTAGCCACTCAGCCATACCAAGTGCCTGCATCTTGCAACTTCTGACTGATGTTTCAAGCTTGACCTCAGCTGTAACGGGGGAATATCATTCTCTGGAATATTAAAGACGTGACTTTGCTGTTTGAGTGTGATAATGATACTGTATCATCTCTGATGTGAAAATGTCATATTTTTCCACCACTTTAACATCATAATGGCGATTTTTTTCATGGAAATAGAGACCTTTCAAAAAATGTTGATGGTAGTGGTACAGTTATAACATGCTAAAATTTGAATGCTAAGCAGATGGACAGGGCTAAAATTGTTGCCTTGAGGCAGGACCATGGCAAAACAATAGCACAGTCCATATGCAGATTTAGGTTGTGCATTCTGCAGAAATGGTGTTATCGCAGGCGTGTGAATCTTTATGGCTTTGAAAATGTCTCCTCTGATAAGTTTCTGGCTTCTTGAGGGTGAAAGGATGATTACAAGCAATTTTACAAGTATTGGCTCTTTAAGTCTGTTCTGTACTACAGAAACGGTGCTGCCACGGCTTCATTGGCAAGTCTGTGGAACAGTTGTATCTCCGCTATTAACAACACAAGACAAATAAGATTCCTTCAGGTTTCACCTAGTGAGAGATTTTTCCGGCTCGGAAGCTATGGGAAGAGTGTCAGTTTTTCACATCCCAGGCCAGTGTAAGTCATTATTTGGCAGCAACGCCTTCTCCCATCAATTGTAATCTGGCCCCATTTGCCAGTGCTGTATATCCTAGCTTTAAGCCCTCATTGAAAACTGGCTAAACGTTTGCTTCTGTCCTTGCTACCTGTATTCCTTCCTTTATTTTTCTCCCTAGAACCCTGAGTTACAGGGCACTGGCATTATGGTGTTGGTTCATGTCTTCTTAAAGGGAAAACCGTTCTGCTCTTGAAATAAGGTTTAGTATGTAGTTAAGAAAAACACTGGCATTTTGGTGAAGTGTCTTTTCACCTTTTCTCTTTCACTGTTTGGGCCTTCTATCTCCTCTGGCATTTCAGTTACCTCTTTATGCTTTAATTTGGAGGGCCAAAACAATGTCTCCCTACAGCATCTTAATCTGATTCTTTTTCTCTATTATAATCTGCTTTGAAGAAAGCAGCTGACTGTTCATTTCGAACTGGACATCGGAACCTTGATTTGGAGTGTACAGAAAAAAAAAACTTTCTTTAGAGAACACACCCAAATCCTTGGATTTAAAGATGCAAATCCTTCTTTGCCTAAGGAAAACTTAATTTATGATATCCCAGAGACACATTTCTTCTGTGAGCTGTGTCTAAACCCCTTTGGTTTGTGTCCATAAGTTTGGAAATCTGCGGTGTTAGTCACACTAAAAATGCTGTCTGTAATGAAGCGTGATTCAAATAACACCAACACTCTTAAATGAAAGGTACAATAAAATAATAATAGAAATAAATTGGAAATTTAACTGTAAATATTTAAAACGAGTGAAGGACAACTGTCTCTGCAGTCTGCATAAACAAATCTACTCCTCCAGGAGGTAAATTTTGACTTACAGGTAGTAAGTGCCTTTTCCTAGACCATAATATGTGGAAAATGTTGAGAGGGATCAAATTAATAATTAGGTCCCTTCTCCTTATCTATTTTCAATTTTTAATCAGCCTAAGGGGCGCTCTCAGAGTCGTATGCCTGAGGCATCACAGATCCTTCAGGGTTTAATCAGGTTTCCCAGCACTGCAGTGTGCTCTCGTAGGCCTGTCAGTTACCCTTCTCACAGGAGTTAAATTACATGACTTATCAGATTTGGTCATTTAATTGTTTCCCGATTCATCATCTAATTAATTTACACCTTCCTTTCCACACATGGAAATACTGTTACGGGCTGACAGCTCTGTTCCCCAGTAAGATTCCTGGCAATACTTAAAGCACAAATCTTCAACTAGTAAAATAAAATCAGACTGATTGTGAGTAGTTTCCATAAAATTTTGTAATTCTCATCAGTAACTTTCAGCTGGTGTTTTTTACAGTCTTTGTTTGGAGCCTGCTCCTTAAGCATGCCTTTATTTCTATTCACAATTGCAAGTTTCTTAATGACAGTAACGAATGAATATAAGTATATTTATTTTAACATCTTTTATGTGCATTCAGTATGTCTATTGCCAAGTGCCTCAACATTTGATTGCTTTTGCAGTGTAGCATATTGCTTGAATCAAGCGTGTCGCTTGTATTTGACATCAGCACCTATTAAAAGGTATGATCCAGCAGGTGCAGCACTCCTTGATTTCTTTCTACGTTAATGGAATAGAAGCATTGCAGGTCTTGTGTTTGCTAATGTGTATTGCGGAATATAACAGTAAACAACTTTTTCCAGAGAAGGTAACTATTGACTTTCAGTAGATATTGAGTTCCCAGTTTGGTGGTGCTGTATAAAAAGCAATCGATTAAAAATATTACTCTTTGGAGAGAATACATTTTAAAATAACTTATAAGTTACACTAATTGAGGCAGAACATTTTGTTAACATTTTAGAGAGAGATCTAATTTCACTACTGCTATTTCATACGTCTACCACCTATATTTAACTCTATTTCAGTTAGTTGTGGGTTGTGTCTTGGTGCTGTTCATCGCCACCAAAAGTTATGGGGTTTTGTTTCTTTGACCACCAGCAGTCCTTAATGATGCCATCAGCTAGGCAGTACTAATAATGCCAATGCTAAATTACATAGGTTCATAACATGAACTTAATACTCCTCCCTGACACTTTTAATCTGTTAGCATTCTTTATAGCAGAATGTGGTACTAAATGCAGTAAAATATTGCCGGATCTGCGTGTTTGATGAGAAATAGGCAATTTCCCATTGCTAGAAATTCTGCGTTCTTCTGGTGGATCGTAGGATGCAGGTTTTATCAGTGTCTCTTCCTAGAATTGTTTAAAGTGTTCTATGTATACCATTCATTCTTAAACTCATTCATTTTTTTTTTTTCATTCATTCAAGTTAAATAATGCTATTCTTTTTAACTGTTAATTCTTCTAAATTTTAATTGCTGGTAACATTTTTGTATGCCACTTACAGTGTCTACCAAAATCTTAAAAATGTTGTAATTTCAAACTTAAAAATAAATCATAGACAATATGAAAGGTTAGGAAGAGAAAGAGCATAATAATAAAAGGTAGATTTTGAATTGTTTCAACATCAAATTAAAAAGGAAAGGCCTTTTAAAATTTCTTGCATTCGTCAACCTTACAATTTCTCCCATGATGAGATCATGGAGGAAGCGTTTATGAACAAGGTAGTTAAACTAAACTAGTTGCTCTCCATGATAGTGGAGCTGAAAAAATACAGGGATTGTTGTTTCCTTTAACTTTGCTGTTTTGAGATTGAAAAGGAGATCTTGCATACAAATGTATATGATGCTGTGATCTCAGTTACAAAGACAATTCAAGGATATCGACACTAACTGCTACAAATATATATGAATACTAAGCAAAAAAGTACCACTTGATTTTAAAGTACTTTTGTTTCTTCAGGTTTTGGGGTAGCAAGGTTTACTAAAGGGCAGTGTTTAAAGCAGAGCAGGACAGCACTGTATGAATACATTACCTTGATGTCTTGTCATAAAAGTATAGTCGAAGATACAAAACTGATCTCTACTGTGATGGTGTTAAGTGATGGCCATCATTTTATGATTAGGCTCTTTACAATGAGTAATCTCTTTTATCTGGAAACCTACTCAATGTGATTTTGTAGACTGTGTAATGAGGGAAGCCCCGTGGTTTTGGGGGTGACTCCACGAGAGTCAAACTGTTGGACCACATGTCCAGTGTTTATATCGTTCGGAAGCTCAGAGAAGGCTGAAAGAAGATTAAAGATCCAGATACTGAACTGGTTGACACCTGCTTGCCTGCAGAAGGCTTTTAGTCCAACTAAGAAAGGTGTAGCGAGATCCAGTAACCGAGGTCAAAGTGCCTGAAGGTGAGAATCGGATGAGGACTGAGGATGCTGAAAGCGAGGAGCCCCAGTCAGGCCGGCTGCTGAATGAGGGGACTCCCTACCTTTGTAGGCCTTAAAAAAGTGTAGCCATCTTTTGAAACGTTCAGTATAGTACTGCTGGACTCAGTAACTGCATAAAAGTGTTGCCTGGATTATGTGGGTGATCTTGTTAAATGACGAAAACAGTAATTTCTGACTATTTATAGCTATACTCCTTCTGTTCCATTTTAATGACTACGTACTGTAGTTAACACCAGTGTTAACCTGTTTTTAACATCTTCCAAATGGAAAAAGAATAATTTAATTTTTTTAGGGAACCAGTTTTTCCTTTAACTTTACATGACAGCATGGAAACTTTTAGGGTGTTGTCTTCAGAAAAGAATATTTCTCATTTATAAATGATCAAGTTTTTGGTCAAACCAGATAACACTGTGAAAGAGTTTAAAAAGGCCTAAAATACATTTTGGTAAAACACATGCTGAATTAAATCTTATCTCATGCATGCTTTTTTTGTTCTTTTTTTTAACTTAATTGGGTGCTATAACACTTTCCTGTTAGTGGTGTGCATGTATTGAAAATTATATTCTGGCATCTGTATAAATCTCATGCCAACAAAGTCTTTAAACGAGGTACCATAGTCTGGTTGATGCTTAAATTAATTATAATTAAAATTAAGCACTTTGTTTGAAGCACTGTTCCAACGGACAAACATTTCATAATATATTTAAATGCCAAAAATATCTGCCGTATCTCCGTAAATTTGAATTACAAGTTCAGTAGGTAGTGGGGAAAGGGAATCATTACTGGTCCTAAATTACAGGAACTGATCTGCTTTTGAATAACAGCTCAATCCTGACTAAGAAATAATTAGTTTATCTTTAATTATGGCTTCATGGGATTGGAACATCTATATAACCTGAACTCCTTCTTTTTATTTTCTTAATCGTACAGCATTTTAAAGGAAGTGCTCATTTTTGTTGTCTTATTTCTTGTATTTTATATGATTAAGGATTAGATGGAAACTTTCAGGGCAGTGGGCCATTAAGGTTGCATTGTACTTTGATGTTAGCATGTTTTTGTTTGCTGGATGAAAACTTGCTCATTAGCTGAGGTCTGGTTGCTTTCTAAAGCAGTGTGAGGAACAAGCATGTCTTCTATTTATTTCTTTTCCCCCAATTTTGAAGCATATGCTACAATACAAAGAAACATTTAAATTATCTTTATGCTGAAAGAGTGGGAATGGTTGGGATCTCTTCTGTTAGCTAACTGTGCAATACTTTGGCTCTCCGATCTCTAACAAGTAGACTTGCAGAATAGCGTGCTTCGTCTGGGACGATGCAAGAGAGTTAGTGGGAAGCAAGTCGGGATGATGTCTTTTATGAGAATTGAAATGGATTAAGATTGCCTCGATCTGATTATGAAACTGCACCCCAGACATCTTCATTTCCCTCTCTTCCTCTGTTCACTGGGGGACCATGGCTGTAATACCTTAGTTGATGGGGATCCCAGGTATATTTTGGTGCACTGCTTTGAACTGATCTAGCATGAAGTGTCTAGACTAGAACAGACGTTTAATCAAAATTTTCAGAAGATTTTCTTACTTCTTAAGTGATACGACCTATTAAGGCATGACGGTAATTATTGTGTTTCTTACAATTTTTTTTTTTTTTTTTTTTTTTCACATATTGACTAGAGCTTTCTGGTTGATTTCTTTTTTCTTGTGTCTTCTTTATTTTCTTTGAACTAGATCACAGTTATTTAATGATAAACTTTAGCAATAATCTTTCCTAAATATCTACAGTGTGCATATGCAAAAAAACCCTGCCTTACCTACCTCCCATTTCACCCAGTAGTGACTCCCTACTCTTTTTCATAGTAGTCAATGACAAATTTAAGAAAACAACCACCTGGTGCTGCATTTTGAAAAGCTCTGTTTGGAGTTTATACAAAAAACACTGTCTTTACTTGTCAATAAAAAATTATCCTCAAGTGATTGCTAGTTCCTTTCTGCTCTGGGAAAGATTCTCTGGGGAACGTGCAGTTGTTTTGTTGATTGAATAGTACACCATATAAAATAGTTGCATGAGTGGTTGACTTCTTAAGTGGAGTTACAAAAGTTGCTCTTGAACCTGTTTAGTTCACCAAGCACAGCCGAAAATTGTTCGCAGCACACAGGAGTTCGGAGTTCACACAGCAAGGTCATGTAGTTGTCCTGGCTTTGCAATGGCAACAATTGTGATTATTATTCCTTATATTAAAGAAAACCTTACCCACAGTATGTCAGAACTGTAGGGGGTGGTGGTGCATGTGTGTATGTATGAAGATGCTACTCTGAATTTGTGCAGGGGTGAAATTGACCCCTTGGTGACTGAAAGCACATGCTGTACTGCATTACAAAGTATACTTTTAATATATCTTCAAGGGAAATGTATTCTCAATTTACAGTGAGCCTTGACTATGAGAACTGAAAAGAAGAAATGATTTTTTTTTTTTCAGTAAGGGAAGAAAATTTTAAATTTATAACTTCATGCAAGATTGCCAGGGCCTGAGGCAAAAAAACAGAGCATGTATATACTTTACAACTGCAAAAATAATTACATGATGACTGTCTATGGAGGAATCTCTAATGGATTACATTTTGTTAGCATTTCATTATGTAATGTTAAAGCCAAAATAATTCATAGTAAATGGAAAAAAAAAAATCATGTTTTGATGTATCTATGGCCTGGACCTTTCATGTCCTCCCAAGGCATTCTAGTAAGCATTGGTTAATTTATGAAAGGTCTTGGTTTAATAGACAAGGCACTGTCTTGTAAAGCTGATGGAAGACTGAGGAGTGTAGAAATTACTGAATTAATTTGGTTTTATTATGCAAGTAATGGCCGCCTTTGTTGCTTCAAGGGTGCTAAAAGCCATCTGAGCTGCTATCTGTTAGGCTTTCTTAGAATTATCAAGTCCTTCAGACTTGAGAAGCACTTGCGGTTTATTAAGATCACTTCACTTGATTATTATTTTTTTTTTAAACTTAAGGACACTTTTGTTTTAGTGTATCTCTTAGCTTTATCTAAGCGATACAATATTCAGCAGTAAGAAGCTTCTTACTCACGGTGAAAACACCCCTTTTATCGTGTTGCAGTGGAACTGTGGAGTAGCAAACAAGCTCTTCGGCACTTTTATGTGCTCCTGGCACTGGGAACTGGATATGTAGGGTTTTTGTAGAAACCTGGTACAACTTCTGTTTCTTCTTCTTCTATGTTCTTCTGTTTGGAGAAGTGGTAAAAAGAGGTACTAATCTGACCAGTGGCCCCAAGCCAGATCAAGTCTCTATGGAAGTAAAAAGAAAAAGACCTTTGACTTCAGCAGAAGCAGTGTCAGCCTAACCACTTACGCTACGTGATTTACTGTAGCTGGGTGGCTTGAGGGCTGCTTGGGAGCACAAGAAGTTGCATCTGGTTATTAATGCCATACTAAGTATAAATGGAATAAGTAAATACAAGGTTTTCAGTGTATGTGAGTAGTATTTTAATGCTCCTATCATCAAAATAATTTGATGTATCCAATTTTGATGCATTGATATTTAGGGGAATTCAGTAAGAAAGCTGTAAGAGAATGCAGGTTAAATTTAAGTTTTGTTAAAAGCAGAAGGGAGGCCAAAGGATTGGTCTTTTGACTTACCTTTCTGAATAACTAAAAATTACATCATTCCCCTTTCTGAAAACATATTATTTCCTCTAGATTTGACCTGGATTAACTTTATAGCTGAAATAATTTTCAATTTTCCCTAGTCACCAAAGGAAAATATCCCTGTGGTTTGCTTTCTAGTGAGAAATTCTTTGTTCTTGGATGTGGAGCATATTTTCTCAAGTTTTTGTACACCAAGCGATAGGTGTGTGGTGTGTTTTGTTTGCTTTGTTGTTTTGTTGTTTTGGGGTGTTTTTTTAATAAACTTTCTAGGCTAGGTCTGTTCAAGAGACCTGGTTCATCCAAGAGAGCGTATTCCTCCAATAGCATCTCGTTGTGGACTAGATGACCTCCAGAGGTCACTTCCAACCTAATTGTTTTCTATAATTTATTCATTAAGTCCTATAATTCTGTTATATTAGTTTATATTGCTAAAGTGGTAGAGACATTTTATCTTTCAATTGTCCTGTTTCATTGCATCAGTATTTCCTGATGCCAGGGCATCCATAAATGTTAGTAATTAAACTGAAATATATGAAATGTGCTTCCGTATGGAAGAGGATTGGTAAATTCTGATGATGTCTGGTGAAATCTGCAATACACTTCAGTCTTGTTGATAAACTGATGTTCTTTGGTACATCCAGAAATTATGTCCTGTTTCTAGAACAGTGGTAAAATACTCTGTATTTATTGCTTTTGATTCCCATTGACACTTATATGTCAATCTGGAGCTTTCCCTGTTGTGTATTATGTTATAATGAGCCAAGCTGGACACATAGGACGCGGCTGTAGCTACTGAATAGTAGGGTATCAGAACAGGATGAGTGTACTGGAGAAGAAAAGATAGAAGATATTCCTACTGATTATTGACAGGGCTATTTGTCAATAAGCCTCCAAAATGAAGAACTACAAGTCATTTTTGCTCCCTCCCTTTATTTTAGATTATATAGCATTACAGGAAGTAGGTGTGAGCAAGGTATGTACCTCTGTCACAAAGGAGATGATCCTTTGGCCCTCAGACCATTTTAAAAGGTTTTAACAACCTGAAAGACCTTACAGAGAGGAATGGTTTGGTGGTAGTTCTGTACCTGCCAATTTATAAGCACACCCACATTCCTTAACATCTAACAATAAATCACACCTCACTTTGAAGCGGCATTAACAACCAAACCGCCATTCAGGAGCGAATGCCCATATATCTGTGGTCCGTGGTTTTAGGGATATATTTTTTTGCAGTTGACACAAGATAGTTGCAGGTAGCAAGAATGAGACAGTTTTGTCAAGTTCCCGAGTTCTTTGGTGGTAATGTGCTTTTCCATTACCATATCCTTTGTTCAGTAACAGCAGAGGGGAGGACTGGAATGTTATATTTGTTATCATATTATTTATTTATTTATTTTCAGCTTAAACCTAATGCCACTTACATGGCAAGACTTAAGAATGCCATTATTCTGTTAAACTGTGCCCCTGTTCAGTGGTCTGCTGAGCACAGTGTGATGTCTCTCCCCTCCCAAAAAGAAAAATAATCAGACAGCTATTGATAAAATTCATAATGGGTGATTGGAGGGAGCTAGAGTCTGGGCTTAGCCAACTGATGAGAAAGAATTCTAGTAACAATGCTGCAAAAAAAAAAAAAGTTTCTTACTATGAAAACATAATAAAATTTACTTTTTCCAAATGAAGGATGTGGTCCTGGCTGAGGCAAAGGGATGACTCCTAGAGATCAGGAAACATCTTTCTCTCTTTTGCTTGAAGAAGACACAAGGCAAAATGCAAAGATGAGTTTAGCTAAGGGTGCACAAATGTTTGATGTTTTAGAATGTTATCAAAGAACTTGGAAGTTTAATTAGTTTGTTAATTTTTGTCATATATTTAGGGATGGGTGCAATTCATGTGGCCAGTGGCCAATCTTTAACCATAAACCTTTTAGTTACTGGCAAGCTGACCTTGTGTCTCAGAAAGAGAGTGGCAGAAAGCAGTCTCTGCCATGCTTTTTCCTAAGCAGCATTCTACCTGAGCAGAAGACATGCCTTCTTCGTCTGTGATAGGAATCGTAGAATGGTTTGGGTTGGAAGGGACCTTAAAGATCATCTGGTTCCAACCCCCCTTCCATGAGCAGAGATACCTTCTTCTACCAGACCAGGCTGCTCAAAGCCCCATCCATCCAGCCTGGCCTTGAGCACTTCCAGGGATGGGGCATCCACAGCTGCTCTGGGCAACCTGTGCCAGTGTCTCACCACCGCCATAGTGAATAATTTCCTCCTTATATCTAGTCTAAATCTACTTTCTTTTAGTTTAAAGCCACTACCCCTTGTCCTACTACTACATACTCTTGTAAAAAGTCCCTCTTCAGCTTTCTTGCAGGCTCCCCTTGGGTACTGGAAGGCTGCTCTAAGGTCTTGTCAGAGCCTTCTCTTCTCCAGGCTGAACAACCCCAAACCCACTTCTCAAGCCTGGATGACATCCCTTCCCTCCACTGTTGTCAACGGCACCACACACCTTGGTGTCGTCAGCAAACTCGCTGAGGGTGTGCTCAGTCCCACTGTCCATGTCACCAGCAAAGATGCTGAACAGTGCTGGTCCAAATCTGACCCCTGAGGAATGCCACTCGTCACTGGTCCCCCCACTTGGACACTGAGCTGTTGACGCAATTCTGAGTGCAACCATCGAGCCAGTTCCTTATCCACAGCGTGGTCCGTCCGTCAAATCCATGTCTTTCCAGTCTAGAGACTTGTCACATGCAGGACAATGTCAAATGCTTTGCACAAGTCCAGGTAGATGACATCAGTTGCTCTTCCCTTATCCACCAACACTGTAACCCCATCATAGGCCACCAAATTTGTCAGACTTGATTTGCCCTTAGTGAAACCATGTTAGCTGTCACCAGTCACCTCCTTGTTGTCCATGTGCCTTAGCGTAGTTTCCAGGAGGATCTGCTCCATGATCTTGCTGGACACAGAGGTGAGTGACTCCTGTGCTCACACACTAGGCAAACACTAGCCAAGTACCACCAGCGAGGCAGCTCTTCTGTGCAGACAGTGCTATGTCTGTGCCAGCCTTTCACCTCTGTCCCTGTCAGTCACTTGACTTGTATGGTGGAAGTTAAATGAGTTGTATATGGGTTTTCTGTGTTACTCTGTGGAAGTACCATCCACAGATGCCAGATGAAATTCATTAACTGTGAATTGTTCATTAATATAAAGTACCATGAAAGCAGGGACCATTAAAGGCATAAACAAAACAATTGGTTGTAGGTGTATAGTTGGGTAATTTTTTATTTCTTTTTCTTTATTCTTTTAGTTCTACGAGACGACTTCAGACAAAATCCATCAGATGTAATGGTAGCTGTGGGTGAACCTGCAGTGATGGAATGTCAGCCCCCAAGAGGTCACCCAGAACCCACTATATCGTGGAAAAAAGATGGGACCCCTCTAGATGACAAAGATGAGCGAATTACAGTAAGTACAAAAAGTCTTTCAAACAACGCAAAAATTGGGTAATCTGAAATTATTGGTCTCCTTAGCATGTGGGCATCCAGCCACGCTGTACTTTCTAGGATCTGTCCTTTCCTTGCCTCAGAGGCAAGGCTAGTTTGCATTTAGCTTGGAATGCCTCCTCTTGTCTCCTACTGCTTCATTGCAGGGTATGCATTTGTTTGCTGAAGAGGACCATGCAAAACCTATGTTCTTCTCTTCCTCAGGCAAATTAGAGGCTTGTGGAAATTAAATTCGTTAGATTTGTCACTGTCCTATAATTTTCTTGCCTTTTATCCACCTACAAGTTTCTGCAACCTGTAATATCTGCCTTCTTTGGTTGGAAAGAGGAGCTTTAGTGTAGGTGAGACCTTCTTTTGTAATTCTGTTGAAAAGAACCTGTGCGGAAAAGTTGTGCATTTTATTAGAAAGGGTAAGGCTTTTCAGATATAGTCACTTTTCCTCAGAGAGGTGATGGCTTATCCTGCTCTTTCAAATTAAGCTGTTTTCTCCTTAGAGGTGTTGTCATACTCATTTGTTTCTGTAGTTTGATGAATACAGTGCACAGTTATTCAAAAGTATGGATAAAGCATCTTCTCAACTTGGAAAACTACCCTTTTAGTTTTTGACATGTGAAACAATAAGCTACTGAGCCTAGATGGCTGGAAGAAATGACAATGAAAAATGGAGTTCACAAATCATTTACATGCTGCCAATGTGGTGATAGAAAACATCTTTCCATACAGTGAGAAACCATATCATCTGAAAGTGTATACCATATAGGATCACTTTGGCACTAGGAGGATTACTAGAGCAAAACAAGACCAAAGGCACATACAATTCATACACCTCAATTGTGCACTGAAAAGAGGGAAATCTTTTACAGAAGAACACTTAAACCTAAGCAACCTAAGTACAAAATTACCATTTTTGTTTGAGATTTAAATTGCCTGTTGTTCCATTTGGGTTTTTTACAAACAAGACAAAGCTCAGGATTTCTGTGGTTGTGGCATATGCATACATTTAAATTTTTAAGTACCCTCCTGAACCTATCCTGATTGCTGGCTATTAACTCAATTCCTCCAATCATACTTGCTAAGAACTTGCAATTTCCTTTTCAAATCCCCTTCCCACTGTGACAAGTCAATTGACCTGAGATAAAGAGAAGATTCCAGTGGTACTTTTTTTTTTTTTTTTCTTCCCCCAGGAAATGCTTTCTGAACTTGCATTTTCTATTGCTATAGTTTATTCTCTTGAAGGATTTTCAGGTGCTGCCTATTAAGTACGTTTCTTTTGTTATACATGAATACTGCTCTTGTCCCAGCTGCTGGAACAAAGACATACCCAGAACAAAAGCAACTATCAGTGGCTGGCAGTGCCACCTTTATTTATTAAAACTGTGCTTAGGATGGGAAAAAGGCCCTCAGTTTGGTTTTGTTTTCCGGTGATTGTATCAAACACTCACCTACGTAGTATCCTTTCACCGTGACATCTGGTGGAGGAATTATCTTGCATTATCAATTTCTGCTTCCAAAAACAAACACATGAAAATGAGTTTTGATGTAGGTGCAGATATGCAGATATTTCATGTGCCCAAATGAGTGTTTCTTTTCAGAGGTGTAAATTACCAGTGCTGTGATAGCTCGCTCAACTGCGTTCACTTACGTCATATTTGCCTGGCATTGTCTTAAGCAGCACTATTAATATCACGGCTGCTTTCTCACACAGGCAAGAGGCTGAAGCTACATTGTCATGCATATTTGCATCTACTTACAGCTGTAGCAGGATCTTGCCAAGAGGGTAAATACGTATTCAGATGTACATCTTAACAGATTTTGCAGTACCCATCTGTATTATCTTGCTAGTGGCTGGGAGGGGAGACTAGGACCTGGAATGGACAACATGCTAAAGGGCAGATGGGCAGAAAATATTAAATTTGAAACCTGACTTAGAATTATTCCATTTCTGTTAACTTATCTCCTTTAGATCATTTCCATTTCAGTTTAAACAGGAACGTAAGGAATTAAAAGAAGACAACGGCTGAAAGAAGGGTGAAGTTGTTGGGTTCTAAGTAACAGATTTAGTTTTTACATGAAATCAACATTTTATTTTTTAAAAAATACTTTTCAATTAAGTGCTTGTATTTATATATGAACACCTATGTTCATTTGATGGCAAAATTATTGACTCAGGCTAAATTTCAGTAATATATTTTACAGGTATTACCTTCCTCTTTTTAAGCCATGAAATTACCAGATCAGGAAATATCAAACTATGTATGTTGATGTTCAATATATATGTAATGCTACTGGACATTTGCTCAATGAAAACACTTCAGTGGTTCCACTTCTAAAGCATTTCCAGTTGTTTTCATTCTTAAAGGCTTGTTGATCTTTGACTCATTGCCATTTTAAGAGTCTGTACGTGTCAAAGGCTGTTTAAAGCATTTCATATGAATGCTTTCCTGTCTGATGAGATTTAAAATAAACATTAAGATTATACTTTTTTTTAGAATAAGGGATCATGCTTGGCACCTCTTTTGCAATTAGTATCAATACTTTCTTAAAAAAGGTGGTTTGTCCATGAAGCTAACTTATTTTCAATATATGGAAGCTGTTTTTTTCTCATCTGCAATGATAATGTTGATCTCTGAGTCAGCAGAACTAGGCTTTACAGACTGAGTGTTAAGTCAGTGCCAGAGAAATAGAGGTGGTACCTTTGTTCCTGACAGAGTTTGAAGCAGTAGATGTAGATAAATAGCAGTTAAATAAGATCCAAGTTAAGGCACAACTTCCTCTGGAATGCAGTAAAAAGAAAGTATTATTTTGTCCTGGTAGGGTTAAGGAAATCAATATGTTTTTGTAGGTGAGATAATAAAAAATCAAAGTAGTCTTTCCATATTTTTGGTCCATTTGTAGGGCAAATAAATGTGCTTTGAAGCCAAATAAATTTATGTGTCTTTCAGCTTATAAGCAATAGTGAATGGAGCAAATAAGAAGTGAAGGTGAGGGTATGGGCACAGCTATCTGTGATGAGTATTATAGGCATTTTCTTTGAGCTCAGCTCTCCCAGTACTGCTCAGTGTTAGGACAAGTCAGACTCAGTCTAGGCTTGCCAGTGCACACGTTTCCACCGGGTGCCCCTGATGAAGAATCATTATCAAAACACTTTATTTTTCTCTCTGCCCTTGAATATGTTGTCTATAAACAGTTTTCTCAGCACATTGGAGCAAAACATGATTTTTCTCATGTGTATTCTTTACACCACAGTATGAAAGCATGTGCTTGATGTGGCTAATCCCTCTCCATATATTACAGATGAAGTGGGAATAGCAGCCTTGCATGTGAAGCAAATGCTTATCTTTAACTTAATTTGTTGAACTGAAAAACAGTTAGGAGGCCAGAGCAGAACTAGTGTGATTCTGTGCTCATCTAGTTAATTTTTCTCCTGGGATTACTGTGGAATCAAGAATCCCTCCTATAATATATATAGCTGAAAAGGAGTGCCTTGGTGCAGAATAGCTCTGATTTCTCACTGCAAGCAATGTAAAAATAAAATGTGCTTTCCCATTTGGGAAATGTCCTGTCTGCGCCAGGAGAGGCTGTCCTGCTCTCTTCTTGGAGCTGAGACAGGGTGGAGAAAGAAGGTGCAAGTTCTCCCCTAGGAGTGAGAGAGAAGGGAGCTCAGCGAGGTGGGGAGGTTCCTCCTGCGCCCAGCCCGCAGCGGTGTTTGCATGTTCGGAATCACTGTCTTGCCGGGTGAGGTTCACAGCCCCACACGTTGCTTGGAGCCAGGATCTAGGCCAGGACTCCAGGCTTGTAGGTAACCTCACCAGGAACTGGTCTGCTCCCAGCCCCACCAGTCTAGCCATCTTCTTTGCATGGCAGCCCAGTGTCATTAGGACATAGTCAGGTGTTTCAGGCACTTCCCTTGGCACGGAAAGCTGTGAGTTTGCATTCCCTTGGGCTGAGGAGGGAGTGCAGTCAGTCTGGTTTCTGCTGACTGCTGTGATCACTGGGCTTGGTCTTGCGAAATGTATTTTGTCTAGATGCAGTTGGCAGGAGCATCAGTGGCTGCGAGGACCATTAGCAGTGCCTTGCTTGGGCACTCACAGTAATTGCAGTGAATGTTGGCTGTGCGTAAGCCTGTGAATACCTCCGGTGTGCCTCCATTCCCTTCTCAGCCATCTTCCTGTTGTGCACCAAAATCTCCCACTACTTTTCAAGCCGTGTCCCCACTGCCTTCCTACCACACACCACTGCAATGGGATCATCTCATCTCCTCATCTGTTTCCTCCACCTCACAACGTGCCCTGGCACCCACCCAGCCTTTTTCTTCTACCTGTCCGGCCCGACTCTGTCATCTGATTAGTGCTAACTGCTTGTGTGGAGGTAACAATTTGGAAGCTCAGATAAGCCAAACCTCCCATTTCATGCCGTAACGTAAACACACTCTTCCTTTGGCTTTGCTGTTAATGTACGTGGCCGGTGTGCTGTGATACGGTATGAATGCGGTGTTCTCTGCGTTAGGCTTGCTCAGAGCCTTCCTTAAGGAACTGTGTTGCTGCTCCATCTTTGTGAGTCCCAAATGCAATTGCCTGTAGATGAGATGCTGACATCAGTAATCTAACCAAGATGGTGGGGCCTTTGAGCATATCTTTAGGCAAAAACTGGCAATAATTACAGGCTCTCAGGAGCGCAAAGCATGCAAAGAGGATTTTGTGGATCTCCCATCAAGACAGGGCAACCTCCCTGTGCTTTTGGATCTCTTTCTCAACTTCTCTTCATATTTTAGGGGCAATGCCTGCATAATTAACCAAGCTTCAGTAAAATCAGGATGCAGTCAGAGTGCCTGTAATTATCAATACTTTCCCAGTGGAAGAATGTATACATAGCTTGCGTAAGCTCTGGAGCAAGTTGATGTGTTTGAGCCAGGTTTGGAGGTCAGGATTTCATAGCTGCTTCTGTGTCTGCCCCATGACCAGCAGTAGCCCCTGCTTCAGAAAGCTTCCTAATTGTTAGCATGAAATCATGGTGTAGATGGTAAAAGAAAAAAAAGCTATGCATGCTGAACATGAAATTTTAATAGGCAAAGTCTTTTACATATATGTGAAAAAAAGATGCTGATACCTAAAAAAGAAATCCTTTGTAATTGAACACAAAAAGCAAAGCTTTTGCATTGAAACTTTGGTGCAGCACTGTGATTGCAATTTCCCCCTCTTTCATATTAGCTCTTATCTATCATTTATCCTGAATCATCCTCATTTGATTTTTAAAAGGAAAAGGTTGAGAAACCATTTATCTTTCCTTGTTCAAGTTTCTTAGCTTTTAAGATCAAAGTTACAGGATGAATAATGCATACAGGTTTCCATTCCTTTTTTTGTGGTTGTCTTGTGAAATCAACAGTTTTGAATGACTTACACTTTTATTTTAGTTAAGTTGTAACTTGAATTCTTGATTCCTGTTTCATTTCCTGGCCTTTAAATAGTACATCACAAATACGAAGCATTTATTGTGTCTTGCACAATGGTATTTTTACATGAATAAGTGATGAAAATGTTTTCTACAAATGTGAAAACAAAGCTCCTGATCTGCTGCTGTGACAGGAAAACCTTCTTAAATGTGCCATCCACAGGAAGATGTTTTAGTTACTTGCCCAAAAAATTTTTGTTAACGAATTGCTGAAGAGTCTTGGTTCATTCTTCTGGGTGGAAGCCATTCACAGCCTCATTGTGCTTTGAGAAGTTTAAAACTACATAGGTGATCCCAATGTGATTTTGGTCATAACAAGAAAGAAAAAAAGAAATAGAAGATATTACTATGCCTATCTGTCAAAAACAAAAAGAGAAAGGGTTGTTTATATTGGAGGAAGCAGTGGAAAAAGCAGAAATTAATTCCCTATTTAGGAAATGGGCCTTTCCTTCCAAAGTTAAATTGCAGTGGGAAAAATTGCGGAGGAGAGGTGAATCAAGAAAAAGGGGACAAAAATGATCGAATTCACGGTTGTGTGCTGTGCAGGAGTAACAGTCTAAACCCTTTAAAACAGTGATGCTCCCGACACAAACCATACTGTTAAAATGCCACTCCAAATTAATTTTAGATATCCCCATTTATTCTTCTCCCTTTCTCTTTTTCTTCTGGCCTCCTCTCTTTTCATTAATTCATTACTCATTAATCTCTTAACATCTTAATCTCCCCAAATTCCATATTTTAGGTACAGCGCAAAAGAATGCATATTCCTGTAGAAGATGTCACACTAATGGTAGCATTGTGTGTCCTATGGAGAGCTGCATGAAAGAACCTGGCCTGGGCACACAGCACACAAAGCAATGGGGTTGAGGGCAAGGGGGGAACGTGTACTTACAGTTCAGTGTTTTATTTCATTTTAATTGTTTTTCTTTTGGGGGGCAGATTAAAGGGCAAGCAACAATTTCCTATGTGCCCCAGGAGGGTTAGAAAGAGAAGTGTATTTTTTCTTCTGATTCTCAATATGTATTAGTTGCCCCCCAGCAATTTCCTTTCTTCCCAGTCCTTTTTCTTCATTCTGTCTTTCTCTCACTCCCTGGGAGGGTTGGCATCCCACTTTACCTCTCTTTTTCCTTCGACTGCTGACCTCTACAATGGTGGCTTCCTCAAGGATCAAGAGTAGTTTTTGTTAATGAGTCGTACTTCTTCTGCTATTAGTATTGCTTCCTCTGGTGACACAACTGGAGCTGCTGTGAGTTAACCCCAAGCGGTAAAAAAATTATAAGATTGTGAAAAATAATCTGGAACCACACAGCTGTCCCAGGGGATAGTGAGAATGGCTCTAAATCCTGCTGTTTCTTGCTCTTAGTTTTTCCAAGATACGACATTGTTTTTCTGTGTTAATGCTTTAAGCTCTATTTCAGGCTCCCTATGCTCCTGCTGAAGTCTCTCTGCTCTCCAGATTCCAGAAATCATTCAAAATATGTCTTGCGGATTGTCTCTTTTGTTTTCTGTTCTGGTTGTGGCATGTGCTTCTGTGGTCTCCTGCATTATCATCGGGGCACCTTTCCCATCTTCCTCCTCAATTCTCTTTACATGCCTGCCATGCCTAAACCATTTGAGTTTCCACATCTGCACAACCACTCTTTCTGTGTTAAGAGAAAGAGATCTCAGGGTATCTTCCCCTACGCTGCTATTTCCCATGTCATTTTTTTATGATCACAGGCATATCTAAGGTCTTTTCAGTGGTACGTTAATCTTTGATTAGCATTTGTCACATCATTTTTTACTTTTTTTTTTTTTTTTTTTTTTTGGGGGGGGGGAGCGTTGGCTGAGCCTAAAAACCAAAAAAACATTACCTTTTTCTACAGCAGACCCTGCTCATCTTGGAAGGCTGTGAAAAATCTGACTAATAGCCTGAGCTAACAAAAAAGAGAAAACATCGGACATACTTTTATTTTTGTGTTCATTTTCCTCTTTCTCTTTTCATGTCCTATTTGCCGTCTTACCATACTGGCACCATTTTGCAGACGCAGCTCTTTGAGACGGATCTTTTCATCTCTAACACATCCACATGTAGTTTCCAACCCTGACCACAGCTGTTAATAGCAACAGCTTGTATTTCCACAAGCACTGAAGTAAATGTGGATTGAAACTCCCAACCTATTACAAGATTCTCTCCTCGCAGCTTTTTGCAGGTTTGCCATTTTAAAGAGCATAGCTATGCGGACTTTTGTCAGGCAGATGTGAGCTCATTCAGTTCACTCTTTGAATCAACCAGAAGCCATATGGCAGCGGTTACTGTGGCGCCGAGCCTGAGCTAATAAGCCCTGCTGAGAGACAGGCTAGATCGCTCCGGCATGGTATTGTACAAATGTGGCCACACAGCTTCTGTTGCGCTGAGGGTAAGGGCAAAGGGAGCTTGCATTGGCTCGAAGTCTCTCACGTGCCAAGCCAAAGCAAATGGCCTGAAAACATCCACGTGGACATTCCCTTCCTTCTCTGTACCTCTTACAGTCAACCGTCCCGAATATTTGTTTGGGGGACAAGATGCTTTCTCCATTAGTGTGATGTTTGCTGCAAGAAAATGTTGAGGGAAAAGCCCGTTACTCTAAAGCGTTTGAGTCGTGCTCAACGCCTGGCATTGTTCTAATTGATTGAAATGGCTCATTTTAACCCTGAATCTTCTCTGCAAGGTTGCCGGGTAAAGTGTAGGACAGGGTAAACCATGGACTGGTTCACATTTGATGTGATGTGTCTGTTCAGTAGGTATCTCAAAAGGCTAACATCGGTGTGTGGAATTAGGGGAAAGAGAAGGAGCATCATGATGCAGGGCAAAAGAGTGGGCCGGTGTCAAACATCTGTGGGCTGGGGAGGACACCAGGTTCTGTAGGTTTGTGCTGGCTATCACAGAGACTAGACTTCGCATTTAGGACCAAACTGACCTCCTGTGTTCCCAAGGGCATGCTTGCTGATCGTGTAGCCTATTGTGTGAGGTTATGAGGTTTACAGACTGTTCACACTGACCAAAACTACTGGAATGAAAACGTCATCATTCTGTGGTAGATTTAATGTCTCATCATGGTCATTTAGTTGCTGGCATTTTAAACCAAGCTATTGCTGATCATATTGTCCCTGTAGCTAAGAGTATCTGTTCCTTCTGGGTTTTCTCACAACTTTCAAAAATGTTCCTTTGCATGAGTGATGTGCATTGCTTCAGCTACTTTGTCTTCTCGCCTCCTAAAATATTAGGCATTAGACATATGTAACTATTTTCCGGGTATTGTTTCACCCAGCAGTAGTGAAAAGTACACCTTTAATGTGAACTAAGAATGTATTTTTCTGTGCTCAACTTCATTTCACACTGATTTCTACTTTTAAATATAAAAGTAAAGTGAAGATGAATGAAGTTCTTTTGCAGATGCTCTGCGGACTTAAATGGATTTGAAAACTCCTCATTGAGTAAAAATTCTCCACAGATTTCTTTTGTCCCTAGTCATGAACTGATGACCTAGATAGTAAAAGAAAATAAATGCCTGCAGCAAATAGGGTATGTGTTAGATATCTGAGTTTTGAGACTTCCAGAGGCCTAGACATTAGACTATCAGAATTTTCTTGTTAAAATGGCTTATTGAGAGTTTTGAACCTTTGGGACCATCTGAAATTACAGAAATGGAGTCTGTGAAGTCTCCTTTTAAAAAATAATAAAAATCCAGGTGGTTGTTATCACAGACTAGTTTACTTGAGCTATCCAGAGTGTGTAGGACTTTATGATTTGAAGGGTTAGGAGCAAAGGTGATTTATTATGCTTAGAAAGTAAATACTTTGTTTTGTTTGGCTGACAGTCTGGTTGTTGGGTTTTTTGGGGGGATGGGTAAGGGAGATGAGGAAAGGATGTGGGAGGGAAATTATTTCTTCATTCGTTCTATTCTCTTAATGAAAAAGAAACATTTTTGTTTGGTTAGGTTTTTCAAGCAGTCAGGAAAGGAGCCTTTGCTTTTATCATGCACAATAAAGATGAAGATTGCGTTTAGAAAGTTAATTCTTCTCCTCCCCTCCCTTCTTCAGCTGTATGGAAATCCTGCATGTAGACTGTGGACATCCTCCTCTAAGTTAAAAAGCCGTTTCTGGAGACACCGCTCTCCCCAGCCCCTTAGGGACTGCTGTGCTCTGTGCCTTCTCCGCTTCCTCATCAGGAGCAAAAACAACGAGAAGCAAAGCAATAATCAAAGAATCAAGCTTTTAAAGCCTTTTATGAATCTGACACACCAAACTTCAGGACTCCTGCTGGGAAGTGTGCACACTGTGTGCAGGCAGAAAACACGTTCAGAGCAGAGTTCAGTCCATTGCATGTGGGAGTTTGGATTCCTACAGATCAAATGTGCAAAAAAGCACTTGAATTTTTCTGTTCCAAGGTTCTTTCATGCAGATTCACAAACCTATGAGCGTTTTACTTTATTTTTTACTTTATTTACATTTAGTTTATACTCATATAACAGACATTTCCATTAGTAAAACATGAAAGGCCTTTTAAAACACTACCCTACAGAAATCAATGTGTTACATGTGGCAGGTCTGTATCAGTGGAGTGAAGCAACCCAGCTCCTCACTGTGTTCACCGTTTTCCAAACACTGAACCCCCCCCTCCACTGGGGTGGGTGTGGGTGTGGGGGTAGGAGGTGGTGAAAAAGAAAGTACATTTTTGTTCTTGAAAGCCTCTAGTGGACCTTATAAATTTGATCGTTCTTGGCATTTTTGATGTTCCTAGTCGTTTGCACACTGCAGCAGCCACATGTTGTCACTTAAAATCTAAATATCGGATAACTGCTAACTGAGACTTTATTGTGTATCGTGCTTTTTTTAGGAATTAGTTTTGTAAAGTAAAAATGACACTAACTCTAAAAGCATGTTTAATAAAACCTCAACAATCTATGTGCTGAGTTTGCACATATTCTTTTCTCATAATCAAAAGAAAAATGTAAAATAAAAATAGTAGAGAACAGTGCCCATTTTTGGAGCCTTGAACAGATGTAAGTGATTACAGCTTCTTGTTTGGTTTGCTTTGATTTTTTGGTCTACTTTTTGAAAGTTCTGTCAACTTCATTTTTGCTTATTTCACTTTGTTTGGATAGTTTTGCCTTACTGAGTTTCCTGTGATGCTTCTGGTTATATGAAAAGTCTAGTCCAAATCACAGCACTTCAAAAATAATAATTTTTCAGTTCTTGGGTTTCCTCAACCCAACAGAGTACTTTTCTCTCTCCAGGTAATCATATACTCACTAGTACTGCCAAGTTCAGATATTCAGCATGTGCAGTAGCGTGGGACTAACACAGACATCGCAGGGTGTTGTTCCAGACTCCTGTGTAATGTTATGCAGGACCAAGTCTGCTGTCTTCTGGTTGCCCTCCTAAAAAGGGAAAGAAAAAACAGCTGCTTGCTTTCCTAACCTAGCTGTGGGACAATTCTTGCTAATACTCATGCTGCATTGAGCAATTGATCTTTTTTTTTTTTTTTCCTCTTGAAAAATAGTTACCTAACAAGATACTTATGTGGCACATGGTCACATAAAGGCTGCTCTTTTATTTAACATGGAAGTGTGGGTGGTTAGTTATACTTGGGTCTAATTAGACTATTATTCTTCAAACTCAACTGCTTTGCTTTTGCCTCTGTCTCTGCTGCTGCGGCTGTCAGTTGTCTGCTTGCCTCTGCAAGGTCGCCTGGTCCTGGTTGCATGGGGGACAATAAATTACACGGAGGTAAGAGGGGGAAAAGTGAGTTCTTTCCCCCTATATGTTAAAGAGAGAATAAAACCCACAAACCTTCCAGCAAAAATAATGCTGTTAAAAAACTAAAACTTGAGAAACTGAAATGCCTTCCAGGTGTATACCTTGAAATTTTTTGTGCTACATGGAATATATTTCATTTTGAAACTAGCCATAGAGATTTATGCTTACGCAACTTTGTCTTCCCTCACAAATTGTGAAGTTTGGTTGCTTGAACAAAATTATTAAGACTCAAGATCTCTTAACTGTAAGCTTGTGTATTTTATATCACGGCTTTTCCAAGTGGCTGTGCCATTCAGAATGCCACATTTTTGAAAGCAAAAGATGTTGACATGATGGGTTGGACTCCCTCCACCACAGCCCACATTTCGGACTCTGCAGATCTTGCTTATCCCATTCATCTGAAATCATGTGTCTCATATGACTACTTTGAACTCTGGTGTTCAGTTTGAGCATTTCTCTTGGAATAAGACCTGACACAAATCAAGTAGGAAAAAATTTGGTTGCTCAGGGTAAAGTGTTGCCATAGAAGCTGTAGGTATCTGATGAAGCTGTTTTATGGTTCATGGTAGGTATTCCAGGAATTAAGTGGTTCTGTTCTCTGGCAGACCTGTATACTGAGTAGAATTAAAGATGAGCTGTCATTACCACGAGACTATACAGTCATTGCAACATGATTTTGAAAAGTGAGCTACAAAACATTTTCCTACAGAGAAAATTATTGTGTAGTAAAGGAAAGATTGCCTTGAGGTAGAAAGTCAGCAAGCTAAGCAAAGCAGGTTGCTGGGCTGCTGCAATCTTGCTGCGTGATTCTGGGCAAGCCTTGAAGCTGTTCAGTACTTCTTATTCAGCATTTCTTGAGCTGTTGGGACTGAATTCATTCATACGCGTAAAGCAGCCTGACACTGTTGCAACAAAGCTGTGTTGTGCGCCTTTGCCAAAGTGTTACTACATCCTAAATCATGAATAGACTCTTTTTTTGTAGGCAAACCAGTATTGTAATAGTCCCATTAAATACTCAGGCCATGCTCCACTGTAGGTGCTTCAGATTGCATAATACTTGCATGATCTAGCCCACCTACAAATATTTTGAGATTTTCCTTATAATAAAAGTAAACATCACTTTACCATTTCAGTTATCTGCTGAAGTGTCAAAGTGGTTTTGAAGTTAACTGTCCCTTGTATTCAAGGATCTCAGAAGTTTATAATAAACTAGGAATGTCTTTACAGTAGGTAATTTGCATGATTATAACTCCTGGGAAATTTGCATTGATAGTGACTGTCGTTAGTATGTTTCATGAAAATACACTTTGCACACATCCTGAACTGTCAGTGCGAAATTCTGGCATTAATGAAATCAGTATATTACCATTGTCTTCGTTGGACTAATATTTCACCCTTTCCAAGAAAGTATATAGTATAATTTACAGCAAGGGAGAAGCCCCTTTTTGAAGTGCTGAATGAGTTGACATTCTTCATCTTTTTGTTGCTGTTGCTGTCACTGCTTCACGTTTTGTTGTTATTGGCTTGTTTGTCATTAAGTTACTTTCCTTTTGCCAGCTGGAATTTTATGGACATACTCCATATTCATTCTCATTTTTGTCCTAATGAGACTTTCTGCTTAGAAAATGTCCATGTTATATGTCTTGCCGGTGTCTTTTGCATTTGTCATTCTTAAATATTAGGAATTACCCAACTGGAGGTGGCAGCTGCTATTCTGCTTTCGTTATCCAAAATCACAATCTTTGGTGGTAAAAGAGGTCATGTATTATATCTGTTATTCCTGAAGCTGAATGTAGGTAGTTGTAACGGGTTTTTGTTCAGTAGGAGGAGAAACCTTAACTTTAGCAATCTGGACATTTTAAGTAGGACATGGGGAAATAACTTTTTAAATTTGCAAAGAGTCGTTGGAGCAACCAGTGTAAATACACCTGTGAGCCTGCTTTTCTAATTTTTTCAGATTCAAAAAGAGAACACAACCTTCAAAAATGTTCACTTTTAACATTTCAGCTTTTTAACTTTTAACATTCACAGTGGCAAACTGTGTTCTCCCTATGTTTACCCATCTTAACCAAGGCCATTTCTTTTACTACTATAAATATAAAGTTCAAGAAAAAGGCAGTTCTTCGTCTTTGAAGCATATATGCTTTTCAGACTGCAGTGGCAGTCTTACTGTGCTGCCCTGTCAGTGAGTCTCAAATTCACCTTGAAGGATCACCCCAGGGATGTCAGCTGAACCTCTGACCCTTCTGTTCTGACTGTCACCAAGGTTAGCACATCATTACAGCTTGTGATGCTCGGGATACCTGTTCTTTTGGAGCGTTTATCAGCCTACACTGTTTCTGAGAACTTAAACAGAAGCCTCAGTCTCTCATTGCTTTTTCATAGGAGTGTGTTTTGTTGATTTTTGAGAGTGAATTATATTTCTTCCTAGTTTTGTGTTTCCCTAGATGGGAAATTTTAAAACTTACAGCTTTACCTCTTTTTTCCCCTAAATGATTAAAATAAAAACTATATGACCATAAGCAAAAATAAAAAGATGAGGAAGCATTTCCTTTTAAATACAAAATGAGCAGATTCATACCTGAACTGTTGCTTACAGTACTACATAGCTACACAGTGCAAAAAAGTGTGTGGGGACAGACATCATTAAGTATTGGCTTTGTGGAGTAAGTTCTAGCTACTTACAGGTTAAGGATACTTTATTTGTTTGCAGTTGTCTTACCAAGGTACCATGTTGGATAATTAGCTGGTTATAATTAAAATGGGTTTTGGTTTGCTAACCCAGAAAATTATATGTGCAAATACTGTTCCTGTCTGTGGGACTGATACTTAGCCAAGGGAACTCTTTTAAGAGAAGTCTGCTGACATGGATTTTTCCAAATATGTATTACAATATTGTTTTAATACATTGTACCCTATAAATGTGCTCTTAGCAGAGTTCATCATCCCCGCCCCCCCCCAAGATTGTCCTCTGATAAAACACACAGGCCATTTGATTGGCCAGATCTACTTCTGGATACTGTTAATGGCCATCAGTTTTGTGGTCATGAAATAATAAAAGGAATAGATACCAAAATCAGTTTTATTCTCTCCCCTACATTCTTTCAAATGACTTCCACATATTCTCATTTGAGAATTGACACTAGCTAATGTTGAAAAGTTTTATAAGGTGAAGATGACCTATTTATTCATGTGCAGTGGAGAATGCCAGATCAATTTTTGTTTCTGCAAATGCAGGAGATTACTTTTAATCCCAAGCAGCCAATAGGCTATTAGGTTTTACCTTTACATTCTTTCCTCTTTACTTTCTACAGGATGCAGTCTTTAAAATAGGCCTATAGGCATTAAACCTGGGTACCTATCTGCAGCATTCAGACTATATGCAAAGTTATTTTATGTCCACTTTACGTTCAGCTGAGAGAGTTGAGATATTCCTGGGACAGTGTTGTATCCTTTTCTGTCCTCTCTGTAAACACTGAACACAATTTTTTAGGTAGCAAGCCTTAAATCACTTACTCTTTTCAGTTAGATTTCTGTCATTTTCCTTCTCTTACACTGGTCTGGAAACTTAAAATAGTCAGGGTAACAGCTACACTAACTCCAGTTAGGTGTGATCCAATGTGGTTTTTTTCCCCCTTTGGAAGTGTTTGAACAGTAGTTGACAATGCCAGAAAATAGGTTTCTGAAAAGGAAAAGTGTTACTTATTTAACCACATGGTCATACAGAAGAAGAAACAACACTTCAAAACATTCTAATACCTGTGTGCCTAGCTGACTAATTTAGCATCTAAAATGTCTTTCTGATGGAATCCCGTATGTATACCTTCTTCCAAATACCCACTGAATGAGCTTCTGGTCTTCTACTCTTCAAGGAAGTATGTCAGGCTCAGCAGGGGCCCAGTCCTCTGCTTCAAGGGGAATCTCTACTAAGCATTTGTTGAAAAGTTACCATTAGGATCATAAGCTCATACCTTTGTGGTGTGTTTCCACGCAATCCTGCTGTGAAATTAGCTTGCTGCGTGAGCAGAGTGAGCCTAGATCAAAATCTAACACGTTATTAAAGGAAACTCTAAATACAGTAAATATAGTATTTTCATATTGTGTGCATAGAATGGCCTGCATTTCAGATTGTTCTTGGCATGGATGGTTAAAAGTGTCAGTAATATCATCTATAGTACATAATTTATGCTTCATTTCTCTCAAAACTTGAAGAAAATTTGCATCTAATAGGATTTTCCAGAATTTCTATATTCAGAAATTTAAGAATTTTTAAGCTTTTTTTCTGAAATATAGTAGAAATATTCATATTATATTCTACTAACGATTTCTTGCCAAACTTTAGGTCTGGGGAAAACATGTAACTTTGGTAAGATCCACTTTCAGTGGATTGCAATGAAAAGGACAAAACGTTTTTAAGTTTTTATGGCACTTTAGTCAAATGTGTAGTAACACAAGGAATTATTTGAAAGATGAAGAGAATCATCAGAACATTTTTTTTTTCCCTCTGTATCAAAAATTCTCTAAAATTGTAACATTTATGGTCATGACTGACTGCCATTTACAGTAGAACTTGGCTTTCATTTTTCTTCAAAAAATCAACAATATGATTGACTTAGAAAAAGTCTGTATGAAGGTGTCCTGGTTTTGGCTGGGATGGAGTTAACTTTCTTCTCAGTAGCCGGTGCAGGGCTGTGTTTTGGCTGTGGTGTGAGAGCAATGCTGATGGCACACGGATGGGGTTGGTTGGTGCTGGGTGATGTTCATACTGAGTCAAGGACTTCTCAGGTTCTCGGGCCCTGCCAGGGAGAGGGCTGGGGGGGACGGGGAACTGGGAGGGGACACAGCCGGGACAGCTGACCTGAACTGGCCAAGGGGATATTCCATACCATGGGATGTCATGCTCAGTACATAAGATGGGGGAAGAAGGAGGAAGAGGGGGGACATGTGTCATCGTGGCGTTTGTCTTCCCAGGTAACCATGACACGTGCTGGATCCCTGCTCTCCTGGGGATGGCTGGACACCTGCCTGCCCGTGGGAAGTGGGGAATGAATCCCTTGTTCTGCTTTGTTTGCATGCACAGCTTTTGCTTTCCGTATTAAATTGTTCTTATCTAAACCCTTGAGTTCTACATCCCTCTCCAATCCTCCTCCCCATCCCTCTGGTGAGGGGGAGTGAGCGAGTGGCTGCGGGGGGCTGGGTTGCCGGCCAGGGTTAAACCATGACGTAAGTATATGAAGGATAAACCTTAATGGTACAATGCAAAGTTCCGCTCGCTATTTAGTTTATATACTTCTTATATTTGAGGGGATTTAGAACTTTCCCCCCCTTAATTTCTGAATGTTTATTCAGGGTTTGAAAACCACATTATGTGTCTTCCATTAGAAATGAATCTGCAAGTGTAGCAAGTATAATTTCTTTACCTTTTCTGGACATAAATAAGCAAAGCAAGTGGATCTATGTTGGAACAAACATACCCTGTAAGATAAACAAGGGTGAACTTTTCTGTTAACAAAATTTTCTGTAAGGTTATGCCTTGGTTCAGACATCAGGGTACTTATGTGACCTACTTGAAATTTGTTTACATAGTGCAGTAGTGGTTGATCCTGCTAATGTTCCTGTTAGAAAAGGAGGCAAGAAGACTAAGGAGGCTTATAGATAAGGTCTTTTGTTTGCATAGATACTATCAAAACTGTCCTTTAAATACTGTCTTCCATGCCTGTTCACATACATCAAGTTTCCCCAGCATTCTTTAGTGTGTGTTTTTTGCATCATTTTCCTTATCTTTCCTTGAGGTACATCAGCATGTGTGGGAAGTCAGCAAAAGAAAAAAATCACAGTAAAGGGAGCAACACAGAGAAATGCCAGTCGCAGATACTTCTGGAAATATTTGTATGTATTTGTGGTGCTGATTGAAGTCACAGAGTGTCTGAGGAGTGGTGACTCCAGGCCTTTTGTAAATGGTCTCCGTTCGGTCAGGATGGGACTCATTGTATTGCATGCCATGAGCTACAGGCAACACCTTTTGGTGATCTACATGTAGGACCAGATTTTGAAAGTGGAATTGCAAACTCGACTACCTGGATGTGTCAGTATGTTCATCTGATAGTCAAAAGCATTGACTGCCCCTTACTTTACACAGTTGCCAAGGACTCCTAACTTTTGCCATCTGTTTTTGAAAAATTTGGCCAGATGAGTCTTTTTAAATGCAGAATTATGTCTTCTTCACTGTTTGTCATGCTGAGTGCCTGGCAAAGAAACAGTCATGTCTTTAAAAGTTAAGTCTTTACTTCAGACTGAACATTTGGGTTTGTATCTGTTTTGGAAGCATAGTGAGGCTGTTTCTGTGTTTTTAGGGAGGAAACGTTTACTGTGGGAATGCAATTGCAGATTTTAACTTCCTGGCACTGTCATAAAAAAAGGTAATTTGTACCAAAGGAACTGAAATCTGATCAAATAACACTTAGTTTTCTGTAAAGATCGCTTCCTATTCATTATGTGTTTTTACACTGCTCACACAGAAGACATGACAGCTTCCTATTTATGTTAGGGTAGTAGTAGTTTAACAAAAGGCATGCATGCAGCCATGAGAGAAACTGGAAAGATAAAAGTGCTGAGTAATTTCAATTTCTCTGCTGTTTCTACAAGCCCATTTTACCAACGCCAAACTGCCACAAACAAGAGACACCGATTTCCATACAGAACTTGGCCAGCTGGATTGTACTTTACTTTGTTTTGTAGATACAAATGGGAAAAGTTGGGCAGCTGGTATTTCCAGTATCCAGAACAATTTCTTCCCATTTCCAGCCACTTTTCTTTGCCTTGTCCGTTGGTGCAGTTTACAATACCCTTTCAACAACAAATATTGTGCCAGGCATTTAAACCCACCGTGGCATCTGAGAGGAGTAGCAAAAAACCTCTGCAAAGGAAGCAATTACCCCAGCAGGGCTCCACAGCCCCCCTGAATAGCTCGGGCAGCCCCCAGCTGCGAGCAGACAGGCAAGGGGAGAGGCAGGGTTCTGCAGGATTCAGTCTCATTCTCCTTGGCTATTCACACGGCAACCGCTTCCATGTACACACTGAGCAGTAAGTGGTTCGCTGCTCCAAAGGCAAAGGCTGAGTGGGAGTAGCTGAACTGGTAGGCAGCCTGTTCCTGCTGATACTGGAGCCGTTTTTCTCAGTGGCGAGCCTAGCAGTAGCCCATGAGCAGCTTTCAGAGGGTATCGTAGTTAAAGGATGGCGGTAGGAAACGTGTGAGCATCAGGGAGCAGTGATCCCAGGACATACCGAGAATGAGAACAGTGTGGGCTTTGTTCTGCTTGACTGCAACCTGCGCTGGCTTATTTCAAGAGTAACACGCCCAAGTAGCTCCTGCTTCACTGTCCGTTGCTAAAGAACAGCTGAACAGGGGCGAACAGACCGAGAGCTGCAGGTCACCCACTCCCTGTTGAGCCTGTCTGGAGTATCTAAAGTTGAGCACAAAAATAATAATCATGATGCTGGACTGCTGTGTGGGCGGGGGAAATTGGGGGACTTGATCTTTACCTCTCTGTGCATACATTCTCCTCCTTATTTTTTGTGTGTTTAAATTTTAGCGTCTTCCAATCAGGGACCTTATCTGTAGCTATATTGTCTAGCACAATGGTTTTCAGCATTCCTTCAATAAAAATGAAAGTTACGGTCAGATTTACTAATGGTTGCCTGTGACTGCAGGTTTTTACCTCAGTCCTGTAGCACAAATTTCTTGTGCAGACGACAAAAAATACAAGGAAATCTGTGATTTATGATCTGCATGTGCTGCAGTCACAATAGCTGCGGTGATCACTGATGGAAGAGTGAAATGTGGAAGGTTCATATATTACTTTTGTGTTTAACTGTTCATGAAAGGGACAATGTGGTGCATGTGTTCCTTTTTTTTTTTTAACAGTTACACAAATTATGTGAAAGGTTTAACGTTTTCACAACTTTGTACATCCAGCATAGTCTTAATATAAAAGTTAGAGTTGTACTAAGCCTAGGCTCTGTCAGAGATAAATGCAATAGAAACTCAGCCCAGGTTTATGTGCTCTTTTTGAAGTGTGGTCTCATTTTCATGACATGGCATCCTGTTCAAAAGTCAGAAAATAAGTAGGTTTTAATTATGTTACAAAAATAAGTTACATTTTTGCAAAATATTAGTGTATTTGTAGTGTTAGTTGGTAGGGCCAACACTTCTTGGAAGTAAGCTTGATTGTAAAGTTTGAAAGAAAATATTTTGAATGAGAAGTCAGATAGATCTGTCTCAAATTTTAAGACTGTCAAAGTACCAACTTGGAAATGTATGAAAGAAACCACTGCATTTTTGCCACCTGTGACTAATTTTCTTTGCTTGATGTGGTTCTCAGTTTATATTCTGTGCCGTAAAGGGCTCAGATTTACCCTCAGAAAAAGACAAAATCTTTCTTGCCCTGGGAAGCTGCTGTGCCAGCCTTCACAGGCAGTCGAGTGCAGGGAATGCAAGTCACAGGAAGGACCCAGGAGCCTGTTAATTTGCATCCCCTTCAGTGAGGAGCCAGCACTGGACAGCCAGTCTCGGTGGAGATGTGCCCTCTCCTCAAGGCAACTGGGATTCTGTGCCAAATCTGCTGTGTCTCAGAAGGTCACTGAATGACAGAAGCCAAAGCTGAAAATAATGATCTGCTGCACAGAGCCATGCAAAGAGAAAATACTTGAATAATTCTTTTTCCTTTCTGTTCTCTGTTCTTGGACGGTGATGATTTTGTGCTGTTGTTTCACAACTGTACTTTTAAGTCTAGAAGAACCTTGGTTTTGCATGTTAAAAACCTTTTCATTCCTTGTGGGAGCTCATCGTAGAAGACCTGTGAACATCTACTTCAAAGCTCTTGATAACTTGAGTCCTGTCAGCACAGTTCTCTTCAGAAGACCCTATATAAGTACCTGGAAAAATCCCACGTTTTGGCACGATGCCTGTGAGAGTTCTGCTCTCTGAGAAATGTCTCTCATCAGATTACAAGTCTTGGTGAAGCTTTATCTACCCGTGCTTCTGAGCTTTGAAGTTGAAAGTTAGGACTCTGCCATTGGAGACTCATGCTTTGCACAGCTCCTCTTTCCCTAGGGGAAAATAGGAAATGTCCTATTGACAAAATACACCCTGTGATTCCGAGTTGTCTTAAATCCACGTCGTTGTCACGCCAACATTAACTCCAGGCTTAGAAAAGTAAGACAGCATTGGTCAATACCTACAGTGGCAGTTTGGAACTGAAATCCCCGTGAACTCAGCGGCAGAGCCCATGCCTCTCAGATGGCGTGGTGGTGGTACTGTGCCCCTGCACCCCCCGGCGGTGCTGCCCGCGGGGTTTGGGCAGCCTGGGGGAGGGGGGCAGAGGCTGCTCTGGTCGGGTACACGGGCCCTTGTGGTCCCTGGAGAGCCAGTCTGAAACCACCCATGGCTTCGTTCTCCGTGACTTTTCAACACAGCCCCACAGAGCAGCCCCGCATCTGTCTTTCAAAGCGCAGGCATGCTTAGTGGGGAATCGCTGCTTCGATCCTCTGTAGATTTGGGCTGTATTGTTTCTTTCACAGTTAGCAGGTAGGACTCTTTCATATGTTTTAAAATTTGTGGTTGGTTAGGATTATTTTCCCTTATTACATTTGCAATACTTTAGGTAACATAAAAACTGAGAGATTTCGTGTGGCAAATTAACCCCAGCTGGTCTGGGGTTTTATCCTTGGATGTGTGTAAATAACACAGTGGTGGTGATGCTTAAAAGAAAATTCCTGTGTAACAGATACTTCAAATCATCTGACTTGCTTAAGGGGAGAGAAATGAGGACATTCCAGACACTGGGTTCAGTTCAAGTTCACTTTGCTGATTTCAGTCACTGATTGCAGTGAAAGCTGCAGCAGTGCATCCCAGCCAAGATTTGTGCATGAAGTGAAATACACGGTTTTACAGAAATATCATAGTGGTCATTACGAACATGTCATTCCCATGTTGGGCTCAGTTGGGTTTTCTTTGGGTGTTGCAGAAACATCGGTTATTTTCATATATTTTTTTATTGTCCTGTAAGTTATCCTTATGTGTTGCTCGTTACTTGTTTTGTGTGTTTTCTGTGCTCAGTAAATAGCGTTGTGAAAAACAATTTCAGGCAAGTGTTTGCTACTTGTTTTTTGGGGGTTTGGTTATGGGTTTTTTAGGGTTTTTTGTGTGTGTGCTCTTAGTATGTTTGTTTGTTTTTTGACTTGGTAGGGCAGATTTAAATCCATGAAGGTAGTCATAACATGGTTTTGTTGTAGGAGGATTTTAATCTTAGCTTATAATCAGAAAGGAAGTATTACACAGTAAATGTTTTGTGCTGTAGCTGTGAAAACATTTCAGGAAAGTATTTTACTGGTTCAAATATTTTTATGTAAACATAGCTGTCTGTTCAGAAATTAGTTGTGATTAATGTGAGCCTATACGGCCTATTTTGAATTAAATCTTCCTTTGTGATTAACAAAAGCCAAATGTTTATAGAAAGTAAGTTTGGGATTGTTACAGTTTTAAACTTCTGAAAATTTTACATGCTGAGGTATGGATTTTTTTCTTTTCTGAAGCTGATTGATGACATTCTGCATATATCCTGGCTGTTTCCACGATCTTGTTAGTTGGGTGAAGTATCAAACACATATGGTAATTGTGATATTTGGTGTCTTGTGATAATGCCAAGGGCTGAATAACCCTCAGCTGCCTCTGAAGTCACCAGACAATTCAGGACACAGATAACCCTTAAGCCTTTGTAGGTATCCACCTTCTTGTAGATACAGCCATTAATAATGAGGCCATAAAAGAGGGGAAGGCAGTCTCATGAGCAGACTTGAATCCGATTCTGACTCTGATGTATCCTGTCTGGATTGGCAGGGGTGCCAGAAGCAGCAGCTTGAATCTATTGTCATTTTATCTACCTTAAATGCTCTTTCTTTTTAAGTAAAGGTACCTTCCTGTGCATTTTGCACCATCCTTTATAGACTCTACCTTCAGGCCTGTCATCATTGCAAGACTGTTTTGTTGGTCTGTGTGGTAGGGGGGAACAATTGACTTGCACTTTGTCATGACACAGCAGAGAAAGACCACTTGAAAGTATGTTTTAAACGTCTTTCAAATACTTTTTTTGTGTGTGTTTGATCTGGACGAGGCAGCACGTACCTTCCTGGGGTTCCAGGGAATGGAACCGAAAGCAGGACAGACTCCTCTGTCTGAACTTTGAAGCTGTACAAGAGCAAACTTTAATCATTGTTGAAGACCTATTCCAAACACGTTTTGATGTCTAGTGTCTGATATTTAAGTATACTGTAATAGATAGAAAAGAATACTTGGGGTTCCCAAGGCTTAAAACAAGACACACGTTTTAAAATGAAAATTTAAGATAAGTATTCATTTATACTGTTTTTCATTCAACTTTGTTAAAACTGCAGATTTGTCTTCTCTTGCTGACGTTCCATGCCTTACATTCTGTGCTGCAACAATAGGTCATAATATGGATATACTAATCTGTTTCGGGATGCTAGACTGCATAGAGGAAATCAAGCAAACTCTGTGTTTCCTAAGGAATAAAACCTCCATTTTACTTATAGCTACCATTGGTGACACTATTAATTACAATTGCCCGTATTTGCCTTGTTCTTTAACTATGTTATTGTCATTTATAATTAGATGGCACACTTTTAAAGCAAAGACCACGTCTGACAGGTTAGTATCACATGCCTGTCACGTCTCATTTAAATAAAATGTGATACGTATGCTGTACTATAGAAGACTAAAATATATAAAATTTGAGTTACTACATATTCAGAAACGCTGGCTATTCAAACAGAGTATTTTACCCTGCAGTCTAAATTTCATTTTCTTATGGATTTAAATTTGTTTTAGAATTATTTTGCAATAAAGCAGATTTCATTTATTAAATAAAATAAAACTAGGAGCTAAAAGAAAGTAAAAAAACCCAACAAAACACCAGCCACCTTTATATTTGGACTTCCCAAGGATTTATCTCATGGCAGCATTCTTTCTCATATTTCATAGCACATTTCTGTGAAAAGTAAATTAATCACCCATATATATAAAAATATTTCTTAACACAGACAGATGGGTATGGATTTATACGTACAGAAATTTCCACATGCACACACAACATGCATAGGTATATAAAATATGGTCTTAAAATAAGTATATATGTGTGTACAGTTATACTGAATACTTGGTGGTATGTTGTAGAACCCTTGGGTAAGTTTTTTATGGATTTGATTTATTGGCTGACCGAGTTGATTCATTATTTGTATATGATTTTCTGCTGCTGGGTGGCCATAATTTACAATTCTGGACCTAGTTAACTCTGTGGGTGCCTAGAGTGTTCTGTATGAATGGCTCCAACTATTGTTTAAAGAAATAAATGAAGTGGACTTGCTTGAATGAACAATTTACTCATGAGGAGCAAAATATGGTCAGCCAGGCAGGTCATAGAAAATAGCTTTCAATAACTCTTTGTAAGGCACCATGCTATCATATATTCTTTTAACGTACATACAACAATCCATATGTGTTACAGGCAACTGAAGATCATCTGTGAACCGCCGATCACAGTCTTGTTGTTTCATCAGTATTCAGTGCTGTTCTTGTATTCTCTGCTTGCAAAGCCCTGATGAATTTGCTGGTAGGCACAGAACGGAACAAAATCCTGAAGAGGCGTGAAAAGTCCAAAAGTACCTTGGCATCATTTCTGTATAAATGGAACATGATACTTACTTCCATCTTTTCAAAATTGGACTTTAAGCTTTGGCAGTTAGCAGAGTAATTCCTTTCCCATGATTTGCAGTATCACCCAGAGCAGTGTAATAAAACTGTTTGCTATATCTTGTTTACTAGGAAGAAAGGACTTTCTTTGTATTCAGTATGGTAACAACTCTTCTGGAGGTTTGGGATGAAATATTATACTGCCTGTCACTTTTTCAAACCATTATATCATTTGCTCCTATAAAGTCCAGCTGGTGTGTTCCGAGGCAGGGGCACAAATATGGGAAGAGCCAAAGCACCTAAATTAAAAGGCCTTGATTAATTAAGTATCCACAGACTGTGAATAGTTCTAATTTGCAGTATTTCAGATACTGCCCCCAAGGGTGATTGGCCTTTTTACTGCTCTAAATACTGGATACGAACTTACAGTACAGGACTTACGGAATATGAACTTAGTCAGACAAAGAAATGTAGCAGTGATTCTTGATGTGTTCCTGCGAAACTTCACAGGCGTTTATTTCATTGTGTACTTTGCTACTTAAAGCCATTGCTCTACAGTCCGTAGTTATTTCTAGGACTTCCTACTGAGAGAAAAAGTAGCAAACATTGGGTGTAAAGAACATAAATTTGTCATAGCTACAGATTTGATTTGCAGTGTCTTGTTGATAAATAGAAGGGCTTGATCAGTCTTACTAGAGATGGTGGGTACCTAATTGTTAAAATTTAGTGGAAAACTGGGGTAGCGATGCAAGAGTGGCAGTATGCTTTTTTTTTAAATGTCTGCGAATGCTCTAGTTACAGACACACAATTCTACATGCACTTGTGGTACATTTTATTGTAACTCTGTAATTCATCACAATTTAATGTGCTAAATTGTAGCTAAAGTTCTAAACCCTTCTTCTGTTTTAAGGAAAACAAACAAGATCAACAAACTAAAAACCCTGGGAAAAATAAATCAAATGCATTCAGAATTCCGTCTTGGAAGGGCAGCTTCCTGACATGTCTTTGGAAGTCTGCCTCAACGTTCAAAAGAGAATGTTTCCTCTACCTCTCCTTCCTTATGTAAATCTCAAATAAAGCGGAAGAAAAGCAGCTTTCGATGATATTTTGTTGTTCAAATGTTTCTACTTCAACGCTTCCTTCCATCTATGCCTTTAAGAGAGCCTTGTGGTGATTCCTAAAAGAAATTCCTAGGATAGTTCTTGTGGGAGGTTACAATTTCTGCAAAATAAGCAGTTGTGTCATATGGTAATGGGTTTGAATGGGATTTTCATAAGGGCTAAAATCACAGAGGAACACAAATGCTACTGAAAGTCAGGAGGACTTAAACTCTTAAGACATGTATGAAAATCGCTCCTTTTAGTTTACATGGGTTTGAAATCGTCAACTGAGTTAGTGAATTTTTGTGATATGTAAGTACATTTCTTTGTTAAATCCTGTGCATTCAATATTTATATACATGTAAAGTATATATTTCTGCATAAGTATCTCAATATATAAATACCCTAAAATGCCTGTGGAAATCTTTCTAAAATTGTTTTTTAAAAAATTATTTGCATAGATTAATTCAAAATAAATAGCTTTCTGTGGTTTAGGGAGATGTGAAACGGGAATAAATAGAGACAGACTTCTAGTTCTATTTTACATTCTCTTCTCATGCTTACCAGTTCAGTCAGTTAACAACCTAAAATTGCACACATATTCCTGAAATATGGGCGTTTGCAGGTCACCTTTACTTTTTCATTCTTCATGCCTCAAATCCCTATTGAAGTTTCAGCATTACTAGATTTCTGGATGATAAAGGACCTATCTTTTCTGCTCTCGAACGAGTGCCAAAGGCAACAGAATGAAATTTGTATGCAACACTATCTACATTACACGTGCATGTTCATTTATCTCAATAACTGACTGTCATCTTTGTGTGCGTACATCTTACAATGATAATAAGAGCCCAACAGTGCTCAAGGTGTCAACTTTTCAGGGATAGATTTCTAGCTGCAGGCAACTTGAACAAAATACCTCGTATTAAGAACACTCTCCTCCTTGTCACTGACCACATTAGACCCTTTCATGTAGCTTCATCTGCGGCTTTTATTTATTGTGTACTTTACTTCCGCCCATGCCTTGAACTGCGTAGGTTTTCCTATGTGAATGGACTCATAAGGCTATGTTTGCTTAGAAGTGTAATTAATGTAATTAAGTAATGGATTGTATCTCAAAATAAATTTGGTGTGTATTCAGTTGCCTACAAAAATCTGGCTGCATTTTGGTGAACTTTGAGACTTGTTGAACCATTCTGTCAATCAGATGGGAAAATAAATACTTTTAAAGGGAGATCAGATATTTTCATATCCATTTAAAATATGTATTTATTTGTAATTATATAAAATAATAAGATTTGGAATCACAAAGGGAAAGTATGTTTTTTGCATTTTGGGGTTATCAGAATTCCATTTTCTTCCAAAAACTAAATTCAGAATTAAGAGCAGAATGTTACTCACTTCTCAGTAAGGATTTAATTGCTTCTTCCCAATTGCTTATCAGCCGTTAAAATTATTTATTTAAAGATGAAGAATTAAAGAAGAAAAAATTTCCTTCACTTCCTTAAGAAATGGAAACTAAAACCAACACAGAATTCATGAATAATAACGAGCATGACCAACGGTAGGATAACTATACATACTTCTCAAGACAAATTAATTGAAGCACCTGATGTGAAAATGGAATTTACATCTAGTGCAAATTTTTATTCTCCACCTGGTTATATCAAACTGCAGTAGTACATAGGAAGGAATTGTGGGCCTTCTGGCCAACAAGTATTAAAAAGGCTGTTGAACAGCCAGTAGTACATTACACGAAATGAAGAAAAGAGTAATAGGGGTCCAAATCTGAGAAATGTTTACATACTTAGGTAAAACTAAAAGAAGGAGTTTTTGCATAAGAGAAAGAAATTAAGTTAATAGGTTGGGGGGCGGTGTCCACTTTATTGTGTGATTTGGAAAATCACTGATAGCTTGTTTGATTTCATTGTCTGTAACAAAAGCTTTTTGAAATTAATAAATAGTATGAAATTGCTGGTTCATATTAAAGTATTTTTTGTTGTCCTTGATTTGTCCTAGATCAGAGGAGGAAAGCTTATGATCACATACACAAGAAAGAACGATGCTGGCAAATACGTTTGTGTTGGAACGAATATGGTTGGGGAACGTGAAAGTGAAGTTGCAGAGCTCACTGTTTTAGGTAAGAACTCCTTTTAAGACTGTGTTAATAAAAATTTCCTACTTTTGTTGTTCCTAGTAAGCTTTTTATTAAGGATTATTCTCAACGATTTCCTTTTCAGTGTTTATGTTGAAAATGCTTTTGCCATGGTTGTGTTCTAGCAAATGGGTGACAATTGATGGTTTTGCAGTCCACCTTGGACTGTTTTTGCTATCAGAAGACACTTTCTTACCTAGCTCTCGAACTGAAAATAATTCCAGTGTCCACTGACTGGATCAGTATTGTAAAATAATAGCAAAACAAAAATTAACATCAGTAAGAAGTAGAAGCTTAATTTTCCCTCTCACTGAAGAAAATCAGAATTATTCTAAATTTCTATTTTAAATAATAATCCTTTCATTTATAGTTATGTGTGCTGCATACAACAAGTCTACTTATTCGGGCCATCCTAATGACAGTTCCTCTGAGCATCAAAAAATTAAAATTAATTTATGATAGCTGAGCTTAGCTAAAAATGACACTTTTTGTTGCTAAAGCTGTAACTCCAAGTGCATTCTCAGAATTCCTTCAGCATGGGAGAGTTGCCTCATGATCACTGTAGATGCAGCTTTGGTAGTTTTTATTCAGATTGTGTCCCATGTTGCATTTAAAGTAGGGGATGCTTGAGGTAGCTTGATTGTTTCTGCAGAAGGAATAGATATTTTGTCATCACAGGATGAGAATATCGAAGCCGTGGTTCATACATCACAGTGCTGCTGCTGTAGTCCTCCTAGTCCTTTTACCTTTTTTTTTTTTTTTTTTTAAATGCAAAAAAATCAGGTTTAAGACCTCTCCTCTTAGTCATTGACACTTTTAACTGTCTTCACTACTTTTTAGGGTTAGGACTTGGGCAAATGAAATAGAGTTTCAATTGAAGCAGGATTTTCTTTAATAAAGCAAGGTTGTAGGCTGTCATAAAGTTGTTAAAACTGAATATCAAGCAAGATAGTGTGTAACTTTTTGGAAGCTAAGAAACTTCCAAAAAAAATCTAGAGTGAAAATAAAGTTGTAGAGACACTGAGTAAAGTCCTTGCACTGGGCTCCTTGTTAACTGTACCAGTTAATTGCTCATCACTAGTCTACTAGTAACCAGGGAATGATGGTATGGACTGTTACATAATCCAAGCTGTAAATTACTACTCTTGCTGAACACCTGTAAGAGGGATGTGTTGCAGGGAGAGGTCTGTCTTTGCCTTTTTCTTCATCTTGTTTTCCCTTCAAACGTATTTCTGATTTTCAGCCTGGGAAGACAAGTGAGGTTTTCTTTTCAGATAGGACAGTAAAGCTTTGAGTGTCTTAGCAGTCTATGTCTAGAAATCTTTAATACACCTTATTCTTTCAACTCAGCCTTAGATATGTGTGAAAAGGCATGAGAAACATGCTGACTTCGTATATTAAAAGCTTTCATTGTAAATGTTCTGTTTATGGGGTTTGGTTGTTTAGAAGTTGAACTTTTCCTTTTAGGTCTCTGCTTAAGATCAGAGGGAGGTTTGCACACCAGAAAGTGTAATATTAGAAAATTTCAAAGTGAATCTTGCTAAGCTTTCCTTGTATTTGCTAAATAATCATGTGGCAAAGATAGATACTTAAATCAGTGTCCATTATCAGTATTCCTTTCTCCATTTATGCGTTGGAATAAGAGTGTTATGAATGAGCAGACAAAAGCTTTTACGCTATTACTTTTCCTTTAGCAAACTGATCTAAAGAACAATGTGCTCTTGCGGGTTTTGCTGTTGTGCGGCAGTTCTGGCCTTACCAAATCAGTCATTTTTCTCTTGCATAATTAAGTTGGATATTCTTCCCCAAACTATTCTTACTCTGAAGTGTAATCTGGAACGTTCTTGCATTCATGTTGCGTTCTTAGTGCACCTACAAGAAAGGGGCTAGGGTTGGGGGTGTCTGTATTTCTATTTTTTAATTCACAGCTACATTCATGTGTGTAGGTCTCTGGTTTATTTCTCACTTTTATACGAACCCAGGTTAGAACTCACACTTAAAGATCAACTTGCTATTTCATATATCATTATTTGCATAGCGTTACAACACAAGCACAAGCATCCAGCTGGTCTGAACATCCTTGAGAATAAAGGAATCTTTTTTGTAGGGTTTTGTTCAGTTCACATTTCCATGTCAGTCCTTTTCGAACCATTCACTAAGGTTTTATAATACCGAATCTCTGTATCTTCATCTGCAAATTCAAAGTAATATTCGGAACCACCTTTTTCAAACACAGATGTGAGACAGTAAGAATATGGGATTGCCTGTCTGTCTTTCTGTCTGGTGTTTTTATATTCCTATGAGAAATTTGTGGTGTATTTTGGGGTATTCGCCCTTCCTGATTGTGCCAATGGCTTCAGACTTTTCCAGTTCTAGGGAGATTACATTTATATCTTTAATACATACAAGTCAAAACATGCAATTGCCTTCTCAACTGACTCAGAGCTTTCACAGGTTTATAGGCAAAAAGGTCATCTGCCTGAGGCAACGGAACCTGCCGAGCACTCTCCTGTTGAACCTTCCTTGTTCTTTTATGGACATTCTGTTGTCATCTTGTGCTCCCTTTCTAGATGGGGAATCCTTCCTGGAGTATCCCAGAAATTGTTAAAAATACTTTTCTTCCTTGTGCGTGTGCAGACCCCACTGCACTCCAGACTGGCGTGGAACTATGAAACTATGAATAGCCCAGCACCATAAAGTTTTCAACCCTGTTAGAGGTAGAAAAATGTATTGAACCCTTTCGTGAAATTTCAGGCTAGTAGCTGGGTTGCCAGAAAAGCACACAGCCTGTACTGAGATCCCGTTTTGTTTCACAACACCTGAGAAAAATTATGCAGTAATCAATCTGACTCTGGTGAGCCAGGATGCGGGTCATCTATGCCCTACAAGATAAATTGGGGATAACTGCAATTTTTATGAACAAAAATAATAGAGAGGACATTGTGGGGGTTTTTTGGGTTGTTTTATTTTATGTGTGCTAGCAAAAGAAAATGCTGTCTTTCTAATGTAGCATCGGAAACGATTGCATTGAACGCTGGTTGCTCTGCTGACACCTGCAAGCAGCCTCACAGAGATGCTGTGCTGGGCCTCATTTAGCCTTCAGATTCAGAGGCACCGCTGCGTCAGAACCTCCCGTGAGATGATGTTTGGTTTGTGCCTTCTGTCTTTCAGCAGCAGTGCAGCAGATGTGTGGTCATTTGTCTGGCTCCTTGCAGCAGGCCTGCTTCTATCTGAGGATCAAGGTGTATTTAGATTTTCTGTGCACGTTGTGTTTTCCTTTAGCTATATTAGCTGTGACGGTGATATTTCCTTTAGCTAGCTAGAGTGATGATAAAAGAAGTGAGGAAGTCTGTGCTCAGATCCTGAGCCCCTGTTGAAAGCATCTGCCTCCTGCGCTGAGGTTCACAGCACTGGCCATCTGCAGGGCTATGGATCTTCTGCCTGGGGATGGGAGCAAGAGGCACCTCCGTCAGACTCGTCACCCTGCTCCCCTTGCTCCAGCAGCCACAGTTCAGGGAAAATCGCAGTTTGGACACAGAAGTGCTGGAATAATCCCTGTTTTTCTTTCCTTTCCTTTTAGAGAGACCGTCTTTTGTGAAGAGACCAAGTAATTTGGCTGTAACTGTGGATGATAGTGCGGAGTTTAAGTGTGAGGCCAGAGGGGACCCAGTCCCAACAGTAAGGTGGAGGAAGGATGATGGTGAATTGCCAAAAGCAAGGTGCAGTACATGGAGTTACCTTTTCTATGTCATCTAGCTTGGTGTCTGATGTAGCCATTCAACATTTGACACGTAGCATTTATTTTTCTTGAGTGGAGAAGGCCTGGCTTGATCTAATAAGACATTTCTAATTACTATTGAGCTCTATTTGAAGTTATTTATATTGAAACTGAAGAACAGCTCGTTCTCAAGCTTTTGTTGTGACAACACATGACAAACACCACAAAAAATAACTTCCAGTCAGTAATATTTGACACAGATTAATGCTTCACCTGAAGAGTCTTTTTTAATTATTACACATTTTGGAGGATGTATAAGAAACGGTAAATTAGATTACCACATCAAAAAGTGTATACTGGAATTGCAGTTGATATAAATATAGTCTGGTAATGTAGAAAGCTGCCTTGGTTATACATGTTTTTGTTACTAAACTTCCAATTAACTTTTTTTTTTTCCCTGTCATTGCTCTAATTCAGGCTAAAAAGTAAACCACCTTGTTAAAAAGAAATATATTCTGTGATTGATAGATAGATTAGGTATTTTCTTACTTTGAATTCCCAATTATAAGTTAAAAACTTATTAGGGGATGGGACTGAAAGAAGAAACTCTGTAACAGTTGGCTCCAGCCATCCAAATCCAGCTTCCTGTTAATCTAGTCTACAGCTTTAATAAAAACTAGAGCATTTTTAAGAGAAAAAAAATTTTTCCCAAAAAGAGAAGCACATTGAATGCATTATACGAAGAAGAGAAAAAAAGGTGATGAATGCAGAGGAAACTGTAAAAGGCCACATTGTTCTTTATAAAAAATTATTTATCTTGACTCTCAAACAATTGTGATCTTCTTGAGAACAATATTTTCTTTTCAACCATGTTAAAAAAATCCTTCATTTTTTCATGGAAAAATTATAGGGAGAATAGTAAGTATTACTACATTTAAATGTTAAAAGCCATCTAACAATTAAAACATTCTGCATTAGAGCTTTATGATTGTATTATGCCAGTGAAATTCTACTGACGTCAGTAAAACTGACTCACATTGCGAATGAAATCAGGATAAGGTTTTCAAATATTTAGATATATTTTGCTTTTAAAACTTTAATTTTACATTATCAATTTATAAGGATTTATACATATTTTTAAGGGAAATACAGGTATAAAAATATTTAAGGGCAAACCCATCGTAATTTTTATCCATTACAGAAATTTTACAAAGGTCTATTATTTCTATTCACTGTTTATTATTATGTATATTTAAAGATACGAAATCCGTGATGATCATACCTTGAAAATCCGGAAAGTTACCGCAGGAGACATGGGCTCATATACTTGTGTTGCAGAAAATATGGTTGGAAAAGCTGAAGCATCAGCAACTCTGACAGTTCAAGGTAAGAATGTTTCTTTGCATAGTACTCCAGTCTAGAATAAATTTTTTTTGGTGGAGTTGCTATACGCAGACAATTCTGTATATACACAACTATGAGAGTTGTGACTTATGCAGGAACTCTGTGCTGTGTTGTGGAAAAAAAAAAAACAAACCAAAAAAAAAAAACAAGAGCAAAAATACAAGTTTGGTTTGAGTCATATTCTTAAGAAATTAAAGGACTTCACATGTATGATTTTTCGTAAGCAGTCTTTATGGTACTGGGATGGGGAACAGAGTATGTTTTCAACTTAAGTGTGATCCAAATCGTATCACTTAAAATCTTTGTGTCTGAAACCCTGACAGAAAGAAGAAAACCAGTATTACCAAGCTATATTGTTTTAACTCAAAAAAGAAAGAGTTATAAGTTCAAGTATCTGCCAAATTTTTTCAATTAAACACAGTAAAGAAGCAATGAATGATAAATTTGTTTGTGTATCTTTTAATACACTAACCCAGACCACTGGAATTCCTGTTCCTTTTTAATTATAAAAGCGTATCGTAGCACTACTGTTTCTTTGTAAGATAAAAAATCAATGGAACTCAGTGTACTAATATGTATAAAAATCCTTCATTGCCTTTATATACACAATCCAGATGTTCACTATTCGGATAATCCCTCTCTTCCTTTCCTGGGCAGCAGACAGGCAGTGATGTCATCCCGATGCTTTTTTCTAAGCACTGATGGTCCTTCTGTCCTTTTCTCTGCTCAGTGGGAATTAGCCATTATGGAGTTCTGGGGAAGTATAGGCTTAAAAGTATTTTATTGGTAACAGGCCTCTATTTTGATGCATTTACTGTAACAGGAAAGGTTTTCTCCTTAACCTGCTCTCCTTTCTCCACCAGAAACATTTATTGTCCCTAACATCTGTAGCTGTTAGAAAATAGGAATTACTTTGTTGAAGCTCTCATAAACCCAAGAATTTTGAGATGTTCTGTTTTGTTGGTCACCATGATGTTTACATCAAACTGATACCTTATGTTTGCATAATAACCAGCACTTATGCTCAGTGTTTTAGAATAAAAGATTAACACATGAGCAGCAAGCACAGTTTATTCCAAAGAAAAAGACTGAATTATTTTTTAAATGGCATTTTGTTCTGACGATCACACCTTATATCAACTGTTACATCTTCTAAGATATTAGTATTAAGAAAATTTGCTTTATGCCTGGTTAAGCACTTATATTTCTGGAAATAAAATATTGGTAGCTCTAAACCTTTGTAGTCTATTCAAAATAATAAGCAAACACATTCTTGTAATCCCATTTAGGTAACGGTGCTACTTAGATGTAAAATTATTTTAACTGTGTAGCTATTAGAGATCTAGAATGAGATCTTTTGAACTTTGTAATGAAATGGTACTTTTAAGGAACATGATCATAACCTAAGTCTTGATTCAGCAAGATTCTTACGTTTTTTAAGCACTGGTATTATACAGTAGATATTTACATTGTAACAGCTTTGCTGTGTGGATATTGGTATGGGATAATTTGTTTCCCAGTGGGAATGGATTACCTCCTGAGCCCTTTGTCTGTACTAATGTCTTTGTAGAAAGGATTGATGTGAGAAACTGATGTGGAAGGTCAATTTGTAGCTGGTAATGTAGTAAATTATGATCAAAATCCATTTATTAGAGTATCCAGGAGACCTAGTTTTAGGGGGGGGGGGGCGGGGGGAAGACTCCCAAAAAACATCCTTTTCCCATTCAGGTTTTTTCTCATTTTTCCTTCTTTTTTTCCTCCTTATTCTCTCCATCCCTCCTCCTCTCCCCTCCTCTTCCCTTGTTTAAAACACTGTTCTTTTTCCCTAAAGGGTCAGCTTTTGGACTGAGCTCCATCTAGACAGGTAGATATGATCTTCTTGTTTCAGCACTAAGATGCCATTGATCTTACTGTTTGTGGACACACCGCTCTTTGAGAATTTATTTTTTTTCCTTATGAGTGGTATTTTTTCCAAGTGATTCAGGCAGTGAAAATGACAAGTCTTTTCTGCACTTTTGGTGATTGTCATATGATCTATTGACTGTAAGGCTTAATAAATATGTGTTCTGGTATGCCAGCTATAGTTATTTCAGTTACATATTTGTAAACAGAGGGCTATGTAGCAAGTCACAGCCTCAGAAGTTACAGCTGCCACTGTGCAGAGTTGTTAGATTCAGCAAAGGACAGAGAGGGTTTTTTGATTCGTTTTTTGGGTTTGTCTGGGTTTTGGAAGATTTTTGTGGGAGTTTGCTTTGGGGTTTTTCCCCTTCAGTATCTCAGCAATAGGCTGTGGTGTTTTCATGCCAGGTCATGTGCCAGATAAAGACTATGAGGGTTGTTAGCGGTAAGCCCAGAAGATGCATGTCCATGTTAGGAAAGGAGCAGTCGTCGTCTGTCCAGTGTAGGCACGGTGGAACCGCCGCACCGAATGGATCATGGCACACAGCAGCGAGGGCTGTTGGTCACCCTCCCGTTCTTCGGGACACTGCTCGGGCCTCAGCGTCGCTAAACTGCTGACAAGAGGACATACCCTCTCGTCATTTTTCGGGTCTCTAGCACTGTGATTGACCCGTGTATGCTCTGCACTGTACAGGGCTATCTAGCGTTTTACAAGGTGGAGCATGCAACACCGGGGCTAATAGAGATGCCTAGGTGTCAGGCATGCGTCGATGCAATGCAGCGGGTAGCTAACCTGGTGCCGGAGCAGAGAGCTCCCCTGGCTCTGGTGGCATTATTGCCTCCAGGTCAGCTCTGAGCCTGCTTGACGTAGCGTGGTGCATGCCCTGCAGTGCTCCCTGCCTCTGCCCTAGGCGAGTGGGCCCAGGCGGCAGCCATGGGCTAGAACTGTCACCTCAGATAGTTCAACTATATATAATAGGATGCGAAGCGTAGAAAATACAAAAGAGAGGAGGAAGTAGCAATTCCATTTTAATGTTCTTCCTGCTTATGGCAACCAGCATCACAGATTCTGGTTATTGGCATTAATATTCCTTTATACAGACTTTTAACTTCGGGGAATATGAGTGTGTCCTACATGAAATACAGATGCTGTATTTTTATTGTGATTTCAGTCATATCCTTAAACCAAATTTGGAGTTCTGTATTGATACAGAAGTTTGAACCCTTCAGTTAATCTTAATATTGCAGCTTAAAAGCATTTCCACCCTTGAAACTGTTCATCAAGTTATCTTATTTTCTCCTTGGAAAACTAAATAGTTAAGAAAATGCAATCCTGCTGTTTGCACTTCCCTAAAGTTACAGTATCTCAGTCCAGTTTTCATTCTGCAATGATGTGTAGTGCATATGTAAGGCATCCAGAGATGTTGCTAAATATATGTGGAAGCATTTCATTCAGGAGATGATTAATTACTCAATAAATACCTCAGTCAATACAAAGTGCCAGGAAGCAGCTCAGAGCACAATACATTATATTTTACCTATACATTATGTTTTACCAAGTAGCTGATGTGCTCCAGAAAAGGGAAACAATGGCCAAAAATGCATCTCTGGAACCAGTGGATTTCTCTCTTGCTCTAGCACTAAACAAATTGGATATATTTATTGTGTATGTATTTTATATATAGATGGAAAATGCTTTTCATGTTTTCACGGAGATATATATTATGTTATTTACTTGGTTTTATGTCTTGAAGCAGGACTGTAGAAATTATAGTAGTATGTATTTCATTATTATGTATAGAATTGAAGCCCACATTCTTAAGACACACAAAATTACCAAAAATGCATGCCTCAGAACTTCAGTTCTAAAAGAAAACTAGTTTTACTATTAATGCAACTAGAAGTAGGGCTTCTTCAAGAATCTGCAAATTTCACATTTAATCATAGAAGTGCTTTAAAGAAAATCTAACAACCAAAGGTTTTACATATTTTCTCCTACTTCCATTTGCTTCGCTCCCATTTGTAGTGTTTGATTAGGCTTTTTTTAACATCTAATTTTGTAAGTTTATAATTTATGCTGAAACAAGCTTTATTCTCTGATACATGCAGAAATTATGGTTCCAGTGGAAGTCCTACTAATGCAGTTGACCAAGAACCACTATAGCAATGACAATGTAGTTGCTGCTCAGCAGGAGTTAACAGAGAAACAGGTCATGTAGGTCAGTTGACTTAAGGACTTCACAAGAAAAATACCAACACTGAAGCTGTTGGTGGTTGGTAGTGAACAACAATCCTCAAACTTTGAATCAACTCTTCTTCCTTGAGCAGTGGCTCTGGAGGACCTCACAATACTTGTTACAGTGCGCTGCCTAATATGCACCTAGACATGCAGCAACAGTGACTGAACTGTAAAATATAAATTTTGCCATTCAAAGGCACTAAACACATTCAGTGTTATCAGTTTGGCAGAACAAAAGAAGAATTCCTATGGAAATTACACTGGCCAATTCATATATTACAGTGGTGATCTTTGATATCAAGGCTTTTTAGTTTACGATGTCAGTAATATTAGGATTAACAGAGTGTGTCTGCAAGGTGGATAGTGAGCAGAACTTTTGATAAGTGACTTCTGGCTGTGATTTTGCTGTGCTCATCAACTGGCAAGGAATTTTAATCTGAAAAGGTGGCACATGCTTCAGGTCTGGAATTTCCTCCTCCTTTCACTCCTTCTTCGTACAAAGTAGCTTCAAGGCAAGCTGTAAAAGACATCTATTTGATAAGGATTCTAGGTAGGGCTGAGAATACCACCTGGAATGAAAAGGAATAGAATTTGCTCTTTTTATCTGTCAAATACCATATAAATGTTTCCACTGTGTCAGGCTGCTGGTACACATTATAAGTTGCCTGTAAATGTAGTTGCTTTATAGGCATCTGAGCTACTATATTAAAATAACAAAGACAAAATTCAGATTTTTATGGGATTGGAAAAATGCTATTGAGGTATACAATGGTTATTATGTGTTGCAGGAAGCACCTCACAGTGTCATGGGTGAATTTAACCATTTGAATTTTGAAACTAGGATTTCGTTTTAAATCTGAACTTGTCTTTATGTCAGTGTTTCTCCTGAAAGAACTAATTTTAGGCCATATTGTGTCTTCAGTCTCCATGAAAAAGGAAGGAAGAACAGTGATTGTCCTGTGTACTTCAGGATTCTTTTAATTAATAAACTTTTGGCAGGATGAATGAGGGAAACCCTCTCTTATGAGTTGTATAGCTTAGAGATACAGCCCTTTCCCCCTTAATGACTGCTGTAAACTACGACAGGACTTCAGATTTCTATCAAGGATCTGAGGAGTTTGACTGCCACCTATTTCTGGTGAAAGAATATAAATCTTAAAAGTTCATCAGAAGGAACCGAGGAAACTATCTGAAGAAAAGATTAGTGCCCTGAAGGTGCTTGTTCCACTGATGCAGTTGATGAACACTAAGATTCCTGAAACATTTCTAAAATACAGGTAAAAGGAGGAATCAGTAAATTATAGTTGTCTCAAATCCATGTAACATGTTTTAATAAATAACTGCTTCTGTGGCTTTAGAGTTTTTTAACGAAGTTTAATTTTTTTACATAGTCTCACAACAGTGACAGCAATTGCTTACAGGGATATAAAACTTCAGAAACTTTTGAGATTCCTTCCTGCAATTTAGTACTTTGAATTCAGGACATGAGACAGGCATTTCTGAGCAAGTAGAACAGAAGGAGTCAAAATAATTTGGAGAAACATTACTACAGAATTTAAATTAAGTTGAAGCTAGAGGCTTTCTCCTGCTTAAAGGGTTCTATTTACTGTAAAATTCTTAAAAATCCTACCTTTTAATCACTTGCTGCAGAGAATTGAAGTAGATTTGTGTAGCATACTTCAGCACTCAATTAAAAAGTAGCAAAGAAAATCTGAAGACTGCTTTCTAGTGCCTGCAATTTCCTAAATCCCATGGCTCAGGAAAAATCAGGGGTTTTTTTATCAGACTTCACTGTTGCAGACTTTGTTTTGTGACTGCTGTTCTAAAGATAACATTTCAGTAATTCTGTCTTTGGAATAGACACAGTAGAATTTTACTACAAGTTGTTGAGTTTGCAAATTTTTGGGTTTATGTATAAAATTCAACAGTGCAAGGAATACTTTTCATTGGTTGTTCATTAAACAGTACTTCTACTATATGTTCATTCTGAAATAAACTTAGGCTTTATTAAATTATGCTAAACATCCATAAAAAGGTAAAACATACTTTATTTTTGCCTTGTTTATAGCCAGAAAGTAATTTTCATAAGGACTATACAGTGATTATAGTGCACTCTCTTATTTTTGTTAGTTTATATGCATCATTAAAATCAGTCATCTCTGAATTGGTTCTTGACCAAAAAAAATGCTGACTTACAATAACAGTGCATTCAACCATTATTTTGATAAGCTGTTTTGAATACCATTTGTTACTATGAATTCGGTTTTATTTGAACACAAAAAAAAATTATTCTTAGGTGTTGAGGTGTTCAATAACACTCAAGAACTGGTAAAAAAGTATATAACAGTCTTTATACATGAACTAGATCACCTAGTAAGCTCATTATCAGAATCTTCCAGTGCAAGAAAAAAATGGCACCTTCAGGTTAAACTGCTAAATATCATGTATGCTCACATCTTTATTTTTTTCCTGCAGGAGGTATCTGCATGCTCATCTTGTGCCTATGACCACACATTAATTCCCAAAGTTTAAAGTGATTTTTTTTCCCCCATTTAAGTATGGAATAGGATGAGAGGATTAAGAAACAAAAAACCCAAAGCGGGACATAAGGTTGCTTGTCTTGTTCTCATAAGTGTCCTGTGTGCTCTCTGAACACAGCATTGAGTGGGATTCTGTTCTCTTTGCATCTTCCAGGGGAATAATGAGACCCCACTTAGGATTTGCATCTCCCCAAATTAAACAGCCCCTCTGTCTTTTGACACAGTTATGGTAGCACATTGACACCTGGGTCTCGGTACAGAGGAAGAAGTCACCCGAGAGTTACTCTGTGGTGTGGTCTTCCACCACTGATGGCCTTTTCTGTACCTATTCCTTCAGAGGTCTTGGGTGCTCAGATCTTGCTAGATACTTTTTTTCCTTGAAGAGTGTAACTAACTTAACTGAAGACTAAACCTCAAAACATATTTGCTAATATCCCTAAACCATCGTAGCTGCAGCAACACTTTTGTCTCAGACTACATGCAATTTTTGATAGCATTATCATATTTTGGCAGAGGTGAACCACTGCTTCACTGTATGAAAATCAGGCCAAGTGTCCCAGAATTATTTTACTTTATTTTGTTTTTGCACATTGTGTTTGTTCCCTTAAGCAACTTGTTCCCTCTTTTACCTCCATCACAGTAAAATTTCCAGTACCTGATGGATAGTTCTCTCTTCTGTAGAACTCTTATATGCTGTATTTTTTGCTCCCCATAATTAAATTTTGTTATTATGTCAAGGTTACCTTCCTCTTAATGTTAGTAAAAAGTAAGTTCAGGTATTAGTGTCCCAGATGTGGACTTGGGTTGTCTCTATGTGGGGGGTGTGGTGTCACTATAAAAAGTCTAAATTTCTTTTCAAATAGTATCTGTTTCAGTTGGTAGTATTCCTTACTAGGTATTGCATGCCAAAAATAAGATTTTTTTAGTGATCAACAATTACTGCACTGTAGGGATTTATTGTCCTTCCATTTTTAGTGTGTTTGGTACCCATTGATCATGGAGCTTTGGCCACTGCTCACAAATAGCTTTAACTTACTCTAAGAATGTTGCTATGGGTTTCAAGTACTTCTTTCCAAGAAGAAAACTGTGCTATCATAAACAGCTGGAAAACAAATCCCACTCCTTTTCCTTTTCAGCTCTACTATCTTTTACTGCAAGTCAAAAAAAATGCAGTAAGAAGCTCCTAAGAATTCTTCAAATCCCATCCAGCTATCATAATCTTTTTGTATTTCTGCACAGCTTATTTAAAATCTATCAGTCCTTTTTCACTCTTTTAAAAGGCTTTAGTATAAATATTTGTAGCCGCGACTACTTAGATTGCAGCACTGCCCCAAATTAACTCAGTTCTTTTTAAACACAAGGGGAGACAACTCTTCTCTGAAAAGAGAAGCCTGGGAAATGGGACTCCGTAGTCTTAACTGCATTAGTGTAGCTTTTAAATAGATGGAATTACACTTGTCATAAGTGTGTCCTCTAAATGGTATTTGGTTTATAGTATGGTTTAGGAAGACCCAGAGCAAGGAAGCAGGAGTGGAGACCGAGAGAGGAACTTATGGAAGACCTTAAATCCCTCCCTCTGTCTTCTAACCCCTGCATTTCAGGTTTCTCTTGTCCCCTCAAGGCAACAACTACAGGACTTATAAACATTTTAAACTGCATGCTACATGTATTAACCTGAGAAGTGCTACCTTTTAAAACCACACTGCAAAGTCTATTTCCACAGGTTTTATTTTTATTGTAGAAATCTTCATTGACTCCTGCAGAAGGAGAGGTTATGAACTTCCTTATTTTGTAGCTAGTATCAGCAAAATCAGTTGCAAATCAAAAAAATCTCAGGGGTATATATTGCACGCTGTTCTCTGCTCACAAATTTTTGCAATAGGTTCCTCTCCTACATGCATATACAAACACACACACGCTTGTGTAGCCTTTTTCATCTTGACTTTTAAAAAACACTTATAAGGCAAGATTCATTAGCCTGCTGTGAAGCAGACATTAAGAAAATATAGTTCCACAACTGAGACACAGCTCAGATAGAGCCAGATTTTACTGCCCAAGCCCATCAATTAGAGTTGAGGAGGGAAACACCTCTCAGCCTAAATTAAATCTCAAAATGGCTAGAAATCCATAAGGAATCAATGCCATTTGATAGCTCTTGAAAACAGAATAGTACCCAAGGCAGAGGTGCAGTTAATGCACAGGCCTTGTGCCATTGATCCGCAGAGGGTGGCGTTTGAGCAGCCAAAGAGAGCAGAGAAGCTTAGTGACATTTTAATGCCGATAATGAAATCAACAAACTGTTGAAACAAATTGCTTATTGCTCCTGCCACAGAGCTGCGAACAGATACCTTCCTGCTTGCTGCAGGAGGGACAATCGTTGGGTTTGAGTCTATGGCACTTTAAGGTGGTCTCAGATTTGTTCTGCAGTTGATGATGTTGAACTGCCACGCTGCATGTGTTGTGACGTACAAGTTTAGATACATGTTCTAAAGCCATATCCTCGCCTGTGTCTTTCCCTGGTATGTGTACCAGCTCTAAATGCATTTAGATTTTCAAGGCTTTATTTCTACCGTCAGCACCTAGGAGTCATACCTGCTTTTTTTCATCATCAGACCACTTTCTCCTAGAAAGTGTGAGCTCTCCTGAGTATTCACAGGCACCTGCCTTTTTCCTCTGGGTATCAGGTTGAGAGGCAGAAGCTAAATCCTACCTGCCAGGCGTGCACTGAATGAGAGGATGTATTCTACCCTGCACGGTCAGAGCAAGCATCATGGTGATGTGGGTACCAGGTTTCCAGACTGCAGCTGTCTCGCGGCTGCTGGCTCAGTGCAGCGGGGTAAGTGCACGGTGAGAAGTGCAGCTGGCAACTCTGGTACCCGAAGAGCAGCACTTCTGTGTAAGACACCGACTCTAGCCAGCCTTTTTCTAAGTTACTGTGCGGCATGTGACACCTCTTCACTATTCAGACAGGAGAGGGGATGTGGGTCAATTATAAAAAAAAAAAAAAAAAAACAAAAAAAACACCCCAACCATAAAAAATGCAAACTTGTGGGGAAGTATGTTGAGGAGCCACAGCAGCTAATTGATACTGAGATTTCCCCATTATTAACTTTTCTGGGCATCAACCTGACAACATCGTTAGAGTTTTCTAGGCTTCCACTACTTCTAAAGGTGATCTTACGATCAGAACTATTTTTCCTAGTAGTCAGTCAACTTGCTTGCTTGCTTCATTTCATTCTTCTACTACCAATACCATTATAGAAAGCAATTAATCTGTTTCTTTTCCATTCAGTTAGATTTCTATCTTCTTGCCTTTGGTAATTTTGAAGTTACTGTAGTCACTTGTTCCTTTAAGCTTAAGAAGTGCTTATCTGACACACAAGCAGCAATCCAAAACAGAATTTTTCCAGTCATCATAAATGTAATAAACCACAATCGTTCCCTTGCTGGGCGTTTGGAATTACAAGTCATCACTTTTGATTTGAAACATCAACAATCTCATGGAAACATTTTGCCTCAACTCTCTGGCTGTGATGTGCTTGGCACCAGACTGTTAGACCTTTCCTCAGAAGTTTGTACTGTACTGAGTCACACTTCGTGCTCTGGGACTACATACTGTGAAAGCACTCGTGGTGAGTAAGGGTGTCCCGGTCTGGTCTTACATGAATGTGAACTGTAGCAGAAAATCTGGGAAAATATGAATTACTCATATTTATATCTAGACCTCAGGAAGTGACAGCTGAAAACAGGGAGACCAATGAGGGATGAAAAGTGATATACCCCAATATAAAGTGATATACCCACCGTAATGTACCTGGTGTTCCCATATTTTTTCAGGTTGAAGCCAGAAGACAGGTGAATGGCAGCGTTTATGTTTTTTTCAGAACAAGAGAGTTTGGTCTTTGTTTATTTCTCTGTACAAAGTGGTATTTTCCACAAATGACTGCAGAGAGATGTGGATATCAAGGATATTGGGTGTTTCAGATTGCTTTGATAAGAGCAAATAGGCTACAAATCACTAGATAGGAAATGAAACAAGGCACATTGTCTTAAACTATCTCCCTTAATAATAGTTTTTGCAAAACACCAACATAAATATCTGATAGTCATGTTGCAGAAAGTCATTCAATAGTTCTTGTTCAGACACTTGAGGGTAAGAAGTAGTTAATTAGATTTCAGAGTTTAGCAGGCTTAGCAATGAAACATTTATGAACGAAAGAGGTTGGCAGCTTTTTAGTTGAGGTTTTTTTTGGAATTAGGAAAGAAATTAGAAAATGCAATTGTTCAGAAGTTTTTGTTGTTTCTTTGTGGTTTTGGGGTTGGGTTTTTTTTTTTAAGGAGTGAGCAGTACAGTTTGACCAGTTTGCTAAACATACTCAGACTTTCACTTTTCCTCTGCACGTAGCTCTGCTACCCAGATTTTCTGTACCCACTCATTGCAGACAGAGGTTATAAACAGTGGGTTTCTCACCTGCTCATTTCATACCGAGATAATCAACAGCTGAGTGTCAGCCATTCTGGAGAACTGCAATGCTCCATGGCACCTGATGTAGCTATCTCTGCACTATCTCTGTTGCTAGCTCTTGAGTTTCTCCTCTCGCTGTCTAGCCTCTACCTGGCCATCCACATCAGAAATGCCTACTGCCGAGCTCCGATGTCTCTTCCAGCACATAGGCTCGTACACTCATCCCATCTCCTACCGGTTTGTTTCTACAGGCACATTCAACCTCTGATAGTTATCCCTTGAACTGGGATTAATATATGACAAAATTATTTGAAAGCAGCCTAAATTTCATTGTGACTGCCACTTCCTGGTTAGTCATATGGCCAAGGGTTCATACAGAAGCTGAAGTGTGTATATGAGCTTCATTGTTGTTTGTAATTATTGGCCTGAAGATTGGGATAGTTTCATTTCTCTGGTGTAGAACTACTTTCCTGCTGCCTTTATAATAGCCTCTGTGCCTGTCAAGCAGCCCTTGAAGACGTGAAGATTTTTATTTAAGTAACTAAAAATGAAACACATTGAGGTTAAATTGAAAGTGTTCAGCTTATGTCAGCTGAATAACAAGGTATCTTCTGAGCACCTGGAAGGTATTAATAAATACTAATCAAACAGTAATTAATGAGCATTTAATATGCAGAACAAGGTACTGTTTAGTAATTAAGTACCACCTGGCATCTCAGGATCTCAAAAGCACCTTGTTAGTATAAATCAATGAAAACAACATTACTCTATAATTTTACTCTTTTTGAAATAGATAATTACTACCACAGCTTTCAAGAACGGGGTACTTGAGGTTTATAGCTTGTCCAACATCAGACTAAGAAATAGGCATAACCCTGTAATAGTAAATTCTAAATATGAGGAAATCAGTGAGTTACAGAGAAACACTAATCAACATTGGTGTTCATTTTTGTGAGAAGAATTACAAAACGTGTTACTTAGAGATGTAGTGTTACAGTATGTTAAGGTCTCATACATACCTGTGAGGAGGGCTGAGAGAACAGTGCTTGCACAGCTTGGAGGAGAGGTGGCTTCGGTGGGGGATGTGACAGCCACCGCCAGTACCTACAGGAAGGTTGTTGGTAGGGTGGAGCCGGGCTCGTCACAGTGGTGCATGTTGGGAGGACAAGAGTCAACAGATTTAAAGTTGAAACAAGGGAGATCAAGGCTGGATATGAGGAGAAGTTTCTTCACTGGGTGGCCAGTCAGGCAGCAGAGCAGGCTGCCCAGAGAGGCTGTGCATTATCAGTCCTTGCAAATTGTCAAGGCACAACTGGATCAAGCCCAGTGCAACCTGGTTTGACCCCATAGTTGACCCTGCTTGAGCAGGAGGTTGGACTAGAGACTTCCAAGGTTGCTTCCAGCCTGGTTATCCTATGAACCTACAATACCACATCTGTCAAATACAATAGTTGCTCTGTTAACAGCGACTATACTAGTCTGTAGTTTAAGTCCTAAAACTGCAAATTCTTAATCCTGCGAGTGGATTTAATGATACCAGTAGTCCCAGTGAGGTTGATAGTATTGCTTGCAAGAATAAGGCATTAAAAGATCATGTCACTAGTCTGGAAACCACTTTTGTTTTGTTTTTTGTTCAGAGACTGGACATGTCTTCCCTGAAAACCTCACATGTCCAGGAAATTATTTGAAAGGCAAAAATATTATTCCTTTGGTATTTGTGGTTTTATATGCTAACTTCCTGTCTTTACAAACAGGTTATTCCCCCAGTTGCCATGTGGAAAACCATAATTAACACAGGGAAAATTAATTTACTTTGTAATTGAAGGTGCTGTCAAATAAAAAGTGCTGTAATAGAGGAAAAACTATTTACTTCTTAGTTTTAGTAACCTTAGATATCAATAGGTTGTAAATCAAACTAAGTGCTCTTTGTTGTAGTTGTTGCTATTATTGTTCTTTTAAACCACATGATGTTCCTCTGACAGAACTGTTCAATTTTTTTCTGGGAAATTTCATCCTTTGTCCTTGCCACAGATTTGCAGGCAATGTGATGCCCTGTATCTACAGGGACTTTTTTTCTCTTCTACCAGTATCCCCTCTGTTTTTACAAGTGAGCAAAGAAATACATTTACTTGACAGGGGTTTTTTTTGACCTACAATAACAAAACCGTCTGATAAAAAGAAGAGTGGAAATTCAGCACTTACAACTTAATTTCGTTTGTAGAAGTGTTATTGAGCAACCAAGACAGATTTCTATGTTTTAGAAACTTTAAAGTGAGCTTTCAGTAGAGGGCTTAGGCAGCTTCGCATTGCTACCAAAAAGGATGAAATTTTCCCTTTTTGGCACTACTCAAGTAATGAAAAATTGTTAATTCAGAGTTACTTCCTGCGTGCAAGAATTGCATCCTATTAAGTTTGTTATCGAGCTATTTCACATAGAATATGAGTTGTGTTTTATGGAGAAGCATTTCTAATTCCAGGGCAGGTCAGACTGTAATTGCAAGTTTAGCAGAGAGCTTTTCAGTTAAAAAGGAGTGGTTACTGGGTAATATATTTAGACACGATCAGGAGTAACTGGGAGCTGAGTCTTGGGGATGAGCATATTTCTCAGGAATTCTTGCATGTCACTTCTTGGCCACTCTTCTTACAAATCATAGACTTGCAGATAATCTGAGCAGAATAATGCCTACTGATTTTCTCTTTGAGAAATACCAAGCCTACACACTTAAAGAAGGCTAATGTACGTCCAGAATATTTCCTTAAAATTGAAACTCAAAATCTTTGAAAAACGGTATATTTCAACTTCCTGCATTTGGGATTATTTCTGAAAAAAAAAAAAATATGTCTCTAATAACATAAACCTCTAAATTCTCTGTACCATCTGATTTTGTCACGTTCAGTTGCAGCTTCTTGGATTCGACGTGATCCAAATTCCAATGTTATATCTGATTCTCTTTGAACAGTAAGGCAGTATTCCTCACGCCTAACGAATGTTGGCAGACTGGCTATTATTAGTTTCCTCCACGTGTTTTATCAGAGAATGGTGTACTGCAGGTGCTTACCTGCTTGATATGGAAGTTTACCCTGGTGAACAATAATTGTTTTACTTTCAACATAAATAGATAAGACCGAAGTGTTGAAGGGCTTGGTGTTTGTAACATGCATTAAAAAAAAAAAAAAAACCTACATATTTTTGGACTTTCAGTGCAATTATCTTATACCAACTACCCTTTTTTTGGTTGACTTTTTTTGTCAGGATCTGTATATATTTTTGAAAAGCGTGATTTTTGCATTTTGTTTTCAATCTGCTCTTCCAGTCAGCAACATGAGGTTGGAATGCTTTCTAACATGCCTTTCTCTTGTAAGTGAAAGTAGCCTGCCATGTCTGTGCCGTTTTGAAATTTATGAAAATTTTCGACTATGATTGAAAATAAAATTGTGTAATTTACCACTGACAAATTTCTGTTGAAAAATCTAATATTTTGGAATAAATCTCTTCTTTTGAATATTTCAGTGAAATTGAGGTTTGGGGTGGGAGGAAAGAAAAGAGTTAAGAACCTTTCCAAATTAATTTTATTTGTGGTTTAGTTTGCATTTACCGTTTAGTAACAAGTATTATGACCTTGATACAGTGATCTTACACTAAAGAGATTGGTGTGGGGGATAAATGCCTCAGCATCTAATTCATTTTTTAATAAACTTCCTTTGTAACAGTTATTTGCCTCAGAAAAATATTTTTCCATTTGTAGATGTTTGGATGCCTTAGACAGGGTGTCAATGTCACTGTTCCATTTCAGCAATGTTGCAGGTGGATATTTACTGGAAATTTCAAGTTATTTTTATCATGAAGGCTCTTGGTGCAGATAAATAATGATAATATGAAAAAAAAAAAAAATTACTCAAGGTTCCACAACAGTTCATTGGAAAGGCTTGAAGTAGAACTCGGGTTGCCTGACCATTATTTCGTTCTGTTACATTTTCCTCTACAGACTGCTTTCAGCACGTCATAGAGAATTCTGCTTAAAAATCAAATTAAAAAAAAAGTGATCCAACATTTTAAACCTATTTTTCAAGTATCAGAATGTACGTGTACTTTCTAAGGTCCTTACCAAGGGTCCATTTTATTTCTTTTTTTTTTTTTAATTTTACTTTATTCTTTGCTTTGTTTCATGTCTATTCAATTTTATTTATTCCATGTTTTCTTTTTGTTTTGTTTTTGTTTTAGTTGTGTCTGGTAAGTTGAAATTTTATTGGCCATCTTCTAGTCATCGTATCACTGTGACGGGAACTTCTCCTCCCCTTCCCATCCATCCCCTTCCATGTCCTTCAACCAGTCAGCTCCCATCTTTTACTTGTTATTGACAAGACACATCGCACAGAATAAATTCTGCATGAAGTATGGGTAACTTAATGGCAAGGAGAAAGGTAATGGGTTGCTAACTTTCTGTCTTTTTACATGATGTAACGAGTCATATCCTATTGTCTTCCTTCTTCAGTGACTGTGTAAGTTGAACTTCAAAGTGTTCTATTGAAAAAATCATTTTTGTTTTAAAGGTCTTAAAAATAGAAGTTGTTCTTTCCTTAAGTGGATTATTATTTCAGCATCTTTTACAGTGTATTCAGCACATACCACACATATGTGACCCAAGATGTGAAAGCAAACTGAAGTAAAAAAAAAAAAAAGACAGTGAAAACACTTCCAGTATAGTGGACACCGAATGGAATTTAATAAAGTTTCACTTAACCCTGTTCTAATTCTTCTGACATTGAAGATAATAGAGTTTGTATTATTTACCTCAATGGCAATAGATTTAGAATAATACACATAGGCATAATACGCATATATATTTATAATAATATACATACAAAATACATGTTCAGAATAATATCTAGAGAAACATCTGCCTATTTAAATTTTACAAATTCTACCATGGTTACCTGAAAGACTGAATTTCCCCTCGTTTTTTTGTATTCCTGAACAGTCATCTTCAGGTACTAGAACCGCAAGCATTCAGCTATTTCTTCGGTGCTCAGAACCATTTTAATCTCGTTATAGCTGTACCCATTCTCAACTTCAACAAAATCTGAAACCTTATAAATCCTGTGCACTAGCACAGAATTTCGAAACCCTCAATTCCATTTTGTGTGGCATTGTGTCACAGACTAGTACAGAATCAGCCAAGCCCTAAATACAACTATATGCTAAATTTATTCTTGTTATTGGAATTCAACAGCATAACAAAGGTGCTTCACCCTCATCTCCATCTTCCCCACCATACCTTACAGTCCTGTGGCACACCCCAACAGTTTTTTACCTTCCATTCTAAATTATACATGCTGTCACGTCAAAGTCTTCCCACATCTTCCAAGATACTGATTGAATGTTTTAGAGCTAAATGTTTTGAAGTCTGCTAATTACTGTAGGTGAATCTCACCGATACTTTGCGTAGTTTCTTGTCAAAGGAAATTCTAGGAAAGGTAGCATTTGCATCGAAATGTGAACAATAATATTTTGTACTTTAAAAATCCCTCCCAAAGCAGGAGGGTCATGGGAAGAATATAATATGTACTCAATAGAGAACAGAGCCACAAGGCATGAGGAACAGGCAATTGAAAGTATTGGCCCACAGGAACACTGAAAGCAATTTTTTTTTTTTTTTTGGCTTTTGAGTGTTACTGAATTTGTTTTAGGTAAAGCCACAATTACTTGATGTTTATAAAACACATTGAGTGAAATCTTTAAATTCTATGAATCACACTTTTTAAAGGAAAAGCTTGTGAATAGAGAAATGTTTGAAAGGAAGAAAAAAACCAAACATTTGTCTTGAAATTTAAATCAGATGCAAAACATCCCCTTTATTCTCAACCCAAGGAAGAGGGAGAACATAATTAGTTTTGGACAGATGATCAGAAGGAATTGGAAATGAATAAGTAAATGGACTTTCATTTAATGCACTTTTTTTCAAGAAGTAAGGGTTAACAGCCTATAAAACAAGCTGGCTTTTTTTTTTTTTTTTCCCCTGTTCTAGCCCCATCAAGGTATCCAATGCTGTCATATATGCTGATATTTTTTAAAAAGTAACTGACATGATTTTTTGACATTTTCTTTACTACTGGATGAAGGGGTTGTTGAAGCCTGTATAAATCAAACAGTTTGGACAATGCTGGCAGTTGTTATAATGTTAGGCTGAGCAGATGTTTCAAATTTACCTTCATTTGCATATATATTTTGTTTGAACATGCCCTTGCCTGTGTAAATGAGGAAGACATTTAGCTCTGCTGTTCCATTAAATTAATTCCTCTTCAGTAATTGAACTGAAGATTTTAAATGGTTATAATTTGTTCAGTAATATATCTGGGGCTTCTGACTTTAAATTTTTTTGAGATCCTGACTACATCAGAAGTCTCTTATATAAGCAATTAAGGGCTTTTTTCTCTCTTCAGCTTTCATAAATCAAAGATGATGACTTTTGTGCATGTAAGCCTGAATTCATAGTTACTTGACAGTGTTTATTGCAGCCCTTGGCAAAGTGTGGCCTGTGGGCCAGTTGTCCCTCATAGTTCTCCAGTCTGGCTTGTAGGTGGATTCCTTCTTTACAAACAGAATTATGACAGATTTGTCTGTATTGGTGACTGTTGCTCCGCAAGTTGTCTCGCTAAGTTGGTGAGACTTACCCCCTTGTATAAGTGATCAGTAATAAAAGCACGTGATGCACAGTCAGAGTTGTTGTAATTGGGAGGTCCAGCAACAGAACAGATGTTCTGAGGGATGCTGAAGCTGTGGCTGTTAGACGCTGATGTGTCTTTGTGCTGCCACTCCTTGTTAAAGAAACTGAACTATTCTGGTTTACACCGTTTAAAATCAGTAGGCAAACTGTGCTTTCAGATAGGCTGATAATAGTGTAATTTAATTTTTTCCCGGTGCTTTCCTTTCAGAGCCTCCACAGTTTGTTGTAAAGCCTCGAGATCAGGTAGCTGCACTGGGGAGAACGGTGACTTTCCAGTGTGAAGCGACGGGAAACCCTCAGCCAGCCATCTTTTGGCGGAGAGAGGGAAGTCAGGTAAAACAGCCTTTGTATCCCTTCTTCCTGGCACTTCCTCAAAGAAATGATATCACAAGAGAAAAACACTTTAATTATTGTTTTGAAGATGCTGGATATCTCTCCTCTGCTTCTAAGTCACATGCGTGCTTGGTGATGTCAGCCTTACTTGAAAGGATATCTGTGTTCTGCTCAATCTTCCATTTTCTCTATGAATGTGAAAATAAATCTGTGAAATAACGAGAAACGTTCTGTTTCACTACCATGAAAATATTTTTCACCTAACAGGACTAATGCTGAAATTATTTGAACAGCCAAACAATCCCAGATTTTCTGAAAGTTTGCCTTGGTGTTTATGGTGCAGCTATTAGTTGGCCACGTGTTTGCGTGTGTCTGGCAGCCTAAATCGTTCGCTGTATTGATCCGAAGCAGTGCGTGGGGAGGACTCTAGTCTGGAGCTAAGGAGATCTGCTTTGCCACTGTCAGTTGTCTGACAGGTCCTACCTGAATAGGTCACTTTTTCTCCCAGCTTCTTTATTTGAATGGAATGGAAACATATTTTCAGCTTCTTTGTAAAAAATCTTGAAAGCCAGCAGGTGAAACACAATATAGCACAGGAAGAGAATCGTACTTTTCTTTCAGAGTCATCTTTTGAAGGAGGGATGTGACACAAAGTATTCTTTATTGGAAGGAAAGAAGGAATATGGGATTCTGGTTTTCCTGTGAATGAAGGAATGAATGGTGCAGTAGCATATGACGGGGTTCTTTGTGTTACAAAACAATAGGCCAGAGAAATTGAGAACGCTTAGATTGGCTTCCTTACTCCATTTACAAGATTTCTGTCTAAATATCTAAGTACAACTAGACTGCTAACCAAATTTAGATGGTAATCTTCAACGGTATAAGTATCCCAGTATATTATGTTTGTATTTTTGTATGACCTGGGGTTTTTTTGGTGGGGGGTGGGGGGTTTCTCTCTGTTCCCCCCCTCCCTCCCCCAAAGTGTTGCCTAGTACGTGATATTTCTGGCTGATTTTTGACTCTGCTGAGTGATGACCATTTGTGATGAATGGGGGAACTGGAGGAGAAGGTGGTCAGTGAATGGGGTTTGCTAATACTGAAGCAGAGGATGTTGCATCCCGTTCCTTTGGATGATTTTTGAAAATGTAGTTAGGCAAAAAGGGAGATAAAAAATAGCCTCTGTGACCTTAAAGTGTTCTCATTCTCAAATTCTTCAGGCAGAGCTAGAAATTAGGAATCGGTATTTCATGTAAAGGACTGCTATTATTTTGATTGCAGTTCTGATTTTTGACGAATGTTGGTAAATACTATGTACTTCATACCAATACTGTCTAAGTAGAGGCTGGCATAGGATTTAATTCTGTATTATAAGACTCTTTATAGAACAAGCCCACTATAATTAGAGGGCCCTAAACAGCATCTCTTTTTTAAAAGTTCCTCCATTCTTAGGAAGGCAAAAGTTAAAATACAAATCGGTGAACTGACATCTGGATTTACATGAAATAAATAGAATGCTGTGGAGTAAATTCTAAAAAAGGATATTAAAGCAAGTTACTTAGGTTCACCACTGTTTCTTGCACCATTGTGGTATCTGTACATATCACTTCTTCGCTAGTGCCTGTTAAACTTTCTGTAAAGCCCAGCATTGACAACAGAGGGTATCAGAGCAATCCCACAGGATTTACACAATTATATGTGCCCATCTGCACCTTTTTGTCACAAAAAATCCTGTAAAAGCTATCCACATTGTGGTATAAACATGCTTAAGTTATGACGAGCAGAATGTTTTATGTATAATGTGAAAAAATTAATTTATTTAGATATATTAAAGTTTGGATTATTGATGCTTGAATTTATTTAACCCTTGTTTCCCACTTTCTTTCCTATACATCTTGTAGAATCTGCTTTTCTCATACCAGCCCCCTCAGTCATCCAGCCGATTTTCAGTTTCCCAGACAGGAGACCTCACTATCACCAATGTCCAGAGATCTGATGTTGGATACTATATTTGCCAGACATTAAATGTAGCAGGAAGTATCATAACAAAAGCCTACTTGGAAGTCACTGATGGTAATGATACCTTTACTTTGTCATACCCAAGTTTTTTATTGTTATTTAAAGACAGCAGTGGGGTGATACGACACTATTGAAATGTGTTTTGAATGAATGCAGGTTGTATGTGTCTTTGACTATATAAATCCTTTTTTTGTCCAGCTCTGTCAGGGGGTTAAAATTTTGGATACTGTTTATATTGCCATTTTGTATTTAGTACGTATATTCAGTTCATGAATTTTTGTCAGATCTGTTAATTTATCTGGCTCTTTTTTAGCTTCCCCAACTAGATTTAGTTTACTTTCAAATTCCTTCCTGCCTAGCTCTTTATTCCTATTATTGTGTGTCCATTTGCTTAGCATCACCCTTTACCTGTTTTTCCCCTACTTTTTAATATTTCAGTATAGTAAAGAAAAAAACGACCTCTATGGAAGTTGGTGGAATAACATACAAATGAGTAGTATTATATATTCCTTTTTAGGAACAGTTGGGAAAAAAAACAGATTAAAAAGCTACAGGGAGCATGACTGCAAGCAGTAATATATGCTGATGCAAAACTAATTTGCCAATTATCAGGAATACTTGTTATTATTAATAGCAAAAAATATACAGGAAAAGTAATAATCTTAGCACTTACGGAAAAAGAGGGTGAGCTGAAAGTGGATAGATTCAGAGAAGATATGAGGAGGAAATTCTTTACTGTGAGGGTGGTGAGGCACTGGCACAGGTCGCCCAGGGAAGCTGTGGGTGCCCCCTCCCTGGCAGTGTTCCAGGCCAGGCTGGATGGGGCTTTGAGCAGCCTGGTCCGGTGGAAGGTGTCCCTGCCCATGCCAGGGGGTTGGAACCAGGTGATCTTTAAGGTCCCTGCCAACCTAAACCCCTCTGTGATTCGAAGTGCAGTCTGTGGAGAGACTTTGAGGGGAGGAAAGCTGATGCCTGAGAAGAGTTCCCATAAACTAGGCCTTTGCCCTATAGAAAACATAGAAGTAGCACAGTACTAGAAACATGCAGTGAACCTTGAGAATAAAATTGTGTATTTGCACCCACCGGACTGAGATTCTTTGGAAGAATAGGACTGCATGCTTTCTGGTTTCTCACAAATGGTAAGCCACATTTCTTCATCCACTTGTATCCAGTTTTCACTGGAGAGAAGGCCATGGCAAGGTGAGAAATAAGTTTAAAATAGAAAATTAAGGTGTTTTCTGTTAATGACTTATGCCATCTGAACTTGGAAAAATCAAATTAATTTAAATATATTTCCTTTACTGTGACTGTACGCTCTGGATTGATCTGATGGGTAATTGTTTTGTTTAATACCTTGGGACAATATTTTTTTTGGTACTCGTATAAAAGTGAAGACAGGATATGCAGAATGATACCCTGGTATTCCTAAAGGTAATAGAAGTTGCCATCAACTTAAGTGAAACTTAAATTAGCCTTGGATTTCAGTGGCATTAGATTTCTCCTGTACAGCACAGATCAGTCAGCCTCTTAACACTGACAACTGCAAAGTTACTTACAAACTTGTCAAAGTCAAATACAAACTAAAGTGAGCTTGTTCTGACTGTCTCGGCACAGGAGGATACCAGTGGCCTCACAGTGCATTGCAGCAGGTTGGGACAAGAAGTAAAGGATAAATTATGCAGTTGAAAACAGAGAGTGTCATTTGAACATGCAAATGAAATTACGGGAGTTGGAATTTAACCAATAAAAGCAGTACTAACACCCTGTCTGTTGTTACAAAAAGTAATTTAGAAATATCTGATGTTCACAAGTTATTGGAACTTCAGGTTTATTTTTCAGCTACCAAACCAGTTTTTAAGTTGTATGAGCCCCCGTGACACTGCTGAACAGATTTACGTCATTTGAAGTTGTGGCTATTTTCTGGCCATCAGCCCTGTCATGTTGGATGGTACAGGTAGAAGAGGTCACACAAATACAGGAAGATAGCTTTTACCTCTTTTTTTGATTATCCATTATAATGAATTACAAAAAAAAAAAAAAACAACTTATGCAGACAGTCATTCTTTTTTCTGTGAATACCTTTTCTGCTTTATACCTTTCTGTGCAGCGTTTAAATAACCCATCAATAACATTTAATTTTCATTGTGTGAAAGAGGCATTAAAATTGATGCAAATGCATTGTGGGATTCTCTTTGTGACTTTAAAGTCATATTGACAGATTAAGTCATCATAGAACTAAAAGTCAGAAACTACTGGGAAAATATTTCTTAGCTGAAAATTTTTAATATGGTACTATTGATTAGCTTTGAATTTACTTTACCCTACTGCTAGGCATCTCCCAATTAGGAAACAGCACCAAGATGAGTTGATGGTACACAATAAAATTTTTTTAAGTACATATTTGCCAGGTTATCCCCTGCCCGCCTACCTCCTTTTTTTCTCTGTCTTTGAATGCTGAAAGTATGAAATTCTGTTATACCAGCCTGGTGCATGGTAGAAGATGAACAAGGTGAAACCTGTGCCTTGATTAAGAATTTGGGAAGTCCTTTCTCATTCCATTATCACTTTATAAAGACATTGGAATTAGAAAATGGCTAGCAGATACCGCTATGTAATGCTTCTTTACTTTCTGAAAGTACTGTGTTGTGTATCATTTTAAAATTCTGTAGCTGTACATCATTATAATGCACCCTACCCTGAATAATGTATGCCTCCAACTTTAATTACTTGTTTAATTATCTTTAGTTTGTTTCAAAGCCTGAAGCAACTGCTGTTGCTTAGGCGATCGGAAAATTGCTTCCAGTTGCTGAAGTCTCTTCCCTGTTGTTTCTTCTGGCAGTGATTGCAGACCGGCCTCCCCCTGTCATTCGGCAGGGTCCTGTGAATCAGACTGTAGCTGTAGATGGTACTTTAGTACTGAACTGTGTGGCCACAGGCACTTTAATGCCCACCATCCTCTGGAAGAAGGATGGGATCCTCGTTTCCACCCAGGACTCTCGCATCAAGCAGCTGGAGACAGGAGCATTACAGATCCGATATGCCAAGGTAGCTTGAGCTGGCAAAAGGGTTTTCTTCTGTGTTTCACTTTGTTTTTTCACCTCCGGGCACGTTTGATGTTGTAAAGCCTACATTTAGAATTAATTAAATGTTAAATAAATGGTTTAAGATATTTGGTACTTCATGCTCTCAGATAGTTCATTCTTTATGCTTAACACCTTGGCTTATTCTGCCTAGGGCACATTATTTCAGATTTCATAAGGAAAAATGCTTTTAAAAGGTATTAATTAAGGGAATTGTTTCGTACTTAGAATACGAAGGGGAAAGCAAAACTTGCATTGCAGTAAGACGAAGCCTTAAATTATTAAAGCTTTAGCACTAATAGATTAAAATTATCTAATGATTTCAAATGTTTATAAAGAAAATCTTTGTTTAGCATACTGCAGTAATATAGCCATGCACCCAGCTTTTGCAAAACAGTTTTTAAAGTTTAAACATATTCACTCAAAGTGTAAACAGAGCTTAAAATGGCTAACCACCTGTGAAATACCTGGCTTCCTTAGGGAATTATGGCAAGTACCTGGTCAGTACTGCTGGTCATGCCTTGCATGCTATAAAACGTTTTAAACTATTGTTAAGTGTGGGCATACTGGCTATTCTCTGCTATCTTTTCTGTGGTTCGGAATGTAGTAATTTGTTTTTTTTTTTTAAATTAGGTTGAATACCCCACTTTACTATGTTCCCTAGGGTTGCCCTGTTACCAATTACAAGTTACACTGGCTTAGAGTTGGAACCTCTGATTTTTGAGCAGTTGTGTTCCGTGCATTTGCTGAGGCTGGGACCTTAGGAGGATAGCATTTGCGGGGGGAGGGGGGGTTGAAGGGAACCCTTTTGAAATGTGATTAAGTCACATATAGATAAATAATCCAACATTTAAAACTGGATGAGAATAGCAAGCATATGGAGATTCTTTTTTGGATCTGATGTAGAGAGAAATTTATTCTAACACAGGGAATCCTATATGTAGAAGGCCCCATGCAATATTTAAGCTTTGTTTTAAGGATGACACGCTCTCTGGTGCTGCAGTCCAGAGAACTCCCCAGGCGTTATTATAGGCAGAAGGTTGACAGTTGCATGGGGTCTTGTCATCAAAATTCCTTCTCTGTTTATTAGGACCTCTGCAGGGTGAGAAATAAATGCTACAAGAACTGGCCTTCAGTTTGTTCATAGCAGAATAGGTAACATTAAATTAGTGGCCTTTCCAGTCCTTGAACGAATGCTCAGAAATAAATATCCATTTTCAGTTTGCAGAACACAACTTCTAATGGAAGATCTTTCTGGTTCAAAGTTTTTGCAGCCTGATATGTTTATCCATATTCATGGGGGAACACGGAGAACTGTAATTACTTTTCTAACCCACTGAGTGGCCTGATTGTTTCAAATATTTATTCTTCTCTTTCCCCACTCAGCTGGGCGACACTGGTCGGTACACCTGCATTGCTTCAACCCCAAGTGGCGAAGCTACATGGAGTGCATACATAGAGGTCCAAGGTAAATCAATTAGGGTTTCCTTACATGGAGAAAATACATGAAGGAAAATCAGAAATTGAAATGCAGAAGTTATCTGGCTCTCCTAAATGGCCAGTGCACATGTGAACAGCATTCAGCTTAGGGCTGCTTCCTGTCTGTACTCAGCATTTCTCTCTCCTTTGTTAGAGTTTGGAGTCCCAGTGCAGCCACCAAGACCCACTGACCCAAACTTGATTCCTAGTGCTCCATCAAAACCCGAGGTTACAGATGTCAGCAGAAATACGGTCACATTGTCATGGCAACCTAATTTGAATTCAGGTGCAACACCAACCTCTTACATAATTGAGGCTTTCAGGTATATAAGTCTCGTGTGATCTCGCTGTACTTATGCTTATGCAATGTTGTTAAAGAGGCACGTGCTAACCTGCTGTTATGTGTGTTTTACCCTTAGCCATGCATCTGGTAGCAGCTGGCAAACTGTGGCTGAAAATGTGAAAACAGAGAGTTTTGCGGTTAAAGGGCTAAAACCTAATGCGATTTATCTCTTCCTTGTGAGGGCGGCTAATGCATATGGACTAAGTGACCCAAGCCAAATATCTGATCCAGTGAAAACTCAAGGTAAGCTTTTGATAACTGAACATTTTAGGTATCCACAGTGGCTGTCACAAGTCGATTGAGCAATCCAGATGCAGAAATCCCAGTAGCTTCTGACCCTCTGCCTATTCTGGCTATAATACATACTAGATGGTAAAATACAGTGTTTAAACTTGCATTTCTGTATAACATAGACTCTGAAAGCTGCTTAGATAGCATATTGTGTTGCCTAAGGGAACCCTAGTATCTCTTACCCAGAAATTGTTACATCTTGCAGAATAGCTCATTAGCAACAAATGTAATCTCTGATTTTTTTTAAGTTATCATGCAATTCCTCAAATTCCATGGAAATGTTGTTACTATGTCCAGTGAATCAAATGAGGCATAAGACTGAGAGAGAGAAACAGCACATAATCTAAGTTGGTTTCTTCTGCATTGGGAGAGGAATTTAAAATTTGAAGGAATTGGGCATTGTGAGCTACTAAAGAAGAGGTTTTGGCAATATATCAGAAGTATTTCAATAGCGTAACTATTGAAAGTAAAATACTAGGGAAGAGAGACAATGCATACAGATAACCAAGCGGAAGAAGAGGCTGGGTGGCAGTGGATGAAGGAGTCATCCACTGGCTCCAGCTATGACAAGTCAAGCTATGGACTGAATCTGGCTACGCAAAATTTAAAACAACTTCTGTGTTCACTGTAGAAAACAAATGACACTTCTGATGGTGTACAGGAAATAATGCATTGCAACTTTGCAGCCTGCGTTTTTCAGTAGAAATATTTAAGAAGAAAAAAACTGGAGATTTTTTTTTTAAAGTAAAACTGATAGAGGTAATTATTTTTTACCCCCATGCTTTTCCTACTTGCTGGGGAAATTGACCCACTGGCTTGTTAAGAGTGCCTGTGTTGTGTGTTGGTTTGTTTGTTTGTTTGCATAAGTACATGTTCGTTTTTGCAGGGAAGTTCCTTAAAGGAAACAAAGCATTTTCCCTTGGTGACTTTTCATTTTTTCTGAAGTTGGTCTGAAAGCAAGTCTTTCTCGTCACCCCTGGGGAGTGAACAGTTTCACATTGCTCTCCTTTGTTACTATGCATCTCTCCTGATGGGTGACCATTTTGGTGGATTATATATATAGACAGCAGAGTCATGGTCACCTGGAAAATAGGGATTGCATAGGTTCCGAAGTCTGTTACCAAGGGGAGATTTAGTAACCTGTCAGTTATCTCTGTATTCCTGGGAACAAGGCAACACGCGTTATTTTGTAGGCAGGCTGCAGTGTTCTGCATGAGTCTGGTTTTCATGCAGTAGTTTCATTCCTGGAGATGAGGATGAGATGAGGTCTGAATGTCCCAAATGAACTGATCACTGACCTGACTGTGACACAGTGAATGAGGCAGTGTTCTGTCCACTCAGCAGACCGGAATAGTTTATAATGAATGGCATGGAAAAGCTTTATATAAATCATATAAAGACCTGAGAACCGTACAAAGCCTGAGTGAAAATACCAACTGATAGGTAAAGTGTTCATCAATAGTAAGAAATATAATCTCGTGTCAAGTTCTTTAAAGCAGTTCCATTTTTCTTCCAATACCATTGCAGTTTTGTGTAAATGGTGGTCTAGCTAAGTCCAAAAATTTCCCAGCTTACTTTTTGTCTAGAGAGTGGTATAGACATGTCGTAAATCCATGTCCAGACCAGGAACCTGACCTACCTTCATCATTACACCTTACTAACATTAACAACAACATGCTTAGGTGGTCTCACTGACAGTCCCTGTCTCAGAAGCTTGGAGCTGAAACAAGAAGACACATGTATTGTCCTATAGTACAGACATGCAAATGGATGAGCCTATTAATAGTTTGATTCATATTATTGATTACTCATCTTTTATGACTAGCAAAGACAGAGCTAATTATTCTACTCACTTTCCTGTTACAGTCTTAAGAGGGTGACGTTTAGGCAACTCTCCAAACAGAAGCTTCTATCTTAAATGCTTTCAAACTTTGGAGGGAGGGAAATACTCTAATAGATGAACTGTTTGGCAGAATATACTACATCTGGCTACGGAAGTGATTCAGTGGAGGGTTTTTTGGTTTCATTGTTTTATTGTTATCAGTGTTCCTTGCTAACAATCCAAATTTGTCACCCACTGACTCCACACTAACCTCAGTTTGCTTCTTTAACTTTCAAGAAATCCCAACTTCTTGTAAATATGTTGAGGAAACTGTATGGTAAAAGTTCAAAGTGTTGTAAGTTTTGTATTCCCAAGTGGGAACTATATTTCTGGAAAGAAGCTTGTCCTCATGCCTTGTCATAATGCAGTTTTGCAATGGTTTTATTATTGTTTAGAGAAGACCAAAAGCTGGGAAACCAAGAATATTACCACCATGCAAAAAGCATGCTTTACAACTGTTGCACTTGCATTTAATAAGTGTCTTCTATATCAGCATCAACTGTGCTGTCCAAACCTTAGCTTTCAAGATAGTCTACACAACTACAGTGACTTGCTGTAGTAGTTGTAATTGTACATAAATATATATGCAATTTATCTGTACTCTCTCTTTGGCAATTCTTGTAAGCAGACAGGTATTGAAATTTCCAAGGTCTTCAGAGAACAGAATCCTGGAAGATTTCCTGATACTGCTTTGTCACTAGAGGAGGTCAGGCAGCAAAGTAGTAGGCTGGAGCAAAGTTAATGTAATGCATTGCTTTGTACCTGGAACTATTAATTAAAAAAATAAATAATAATAATCACTGTTAGTACTTTTCATTAATTTCCCAGTCTGTGATTTTTAGTCCTAGTCAGCATGGTATATGTTTAAAATGAAGCGATCAAGGAGAGATACATGAAATCAATACAGAAGCCATGTTATCTGCTGTCCATAGTACATATATATTTTAGACACCTTATTAGTGATTGCTCTATAAATTTTATGTCTGACAGTCATTCCATTTCAGTTAAATATGCTTTTCAAAGGCTCTGCATGGAGAAAATATGTTTTTCCATTGTATCATTGTGTATCTTGAGAGGAATTTGTCCCTTCATGTGTATGAACAATTATTTTAGCTGTAAGATGGACCAAATGTCAGAAGAGGCAGACAGCAGTCAGCTGTGCTCTGCCTTCTCTTTACAGAAGTCATTTGCCAGCAGAGAAGATGCAGCCACGTGACTCATTTTTCATTTCTTCATTTTTTACATTTATTTTGTAATTAAAAACAGTAAGTTTGCCCATGAATTTATCTGAAGATACAGCTTCTGATTTTGCCACTTTTTATAGGTTTCCTGGTCTCTTGGAATTTGCAGTGGGTAATAGGACATTTCCCTCTCCCTTCAGAAAAGAATAAAGAGATGCTGCTGTAGTCGTTTACCAAAGACATCCCTGAGTGTGCTTTTTCTTTTTATGTGGCATTTCCCTCCTGTTTCTCTCTGTCAAAGGAAGTGCGGTGCATTGATTTGGTGCTACCTAAGCGCTAGTGATTTGCTCTGGAAAATACTTAATGTAGGTTTTTTTCTTACATAATTGGGAAGTGCTTAGGGTAAACTTCATTGGTGATAGCATGATATACTTTATGATATATTCATTTGTATTTACATATACTTATTTTTGCAATCATGTATCCTTGTGAGAAAGGAATCTTGAATTATTACAGATGTTCCACCAACAAGTCAAGGTGTGGATCACAAGCAGGTCCAGAGAGAACTAGGTGATGTGGTACTACATCTGCACAACCCTACTATCCTTTCTTCCTCCTCAATTGAAGTTCATTGGACTGTAAGTATAAACCTGTGTCGGGGAGGTGGTTATATATGCTGCTGAACTGTACCAGTTGTGGTGGAGTCACACTTTAAGAGTCTGTGTAGTTTCTATGCTTGCAGATGTTTTTCTCTGGGGTAACTGCTACTTGGTCTTTGCTTTCCTACTTCATTAAATGTTGTCCCATTGTTACCATTTTATGTCTCCGTAGAGAGTGCTGTTTACAATATGGTGAGAGTTTCAGAGTCCTCCTCTGGAAGCTGAAGGACTGATCAAAGCCTTCTTAAATCCTATCATCTGAAGCTTTCGCACTGCGTTCAGTAGGAAGCGTATCAGTCCCCTAATGAGATAGCATGGGCACTTCCCTGTCTGTCAGTCACCAGCAGAGAGAAATACTGCATAATTCCGTTTGAAAGTGTTACCTCCGCCCTATATACATACTGATAAACACACCCAAACCCCTATAGCCTCATCTGAACCTGTGCTTTCCCATGATGCTATGAGAATGCACAGTACAGGGAGAAGAGACGGAAAGAGCAGGCGGTTTTCAGATGTTGCATTGAGGTTGCTCTGGCAGGAGGAAGCGGGAAGCTGAGCGCATGGAGGATGTAGCAGAGGAAAGGAGGGAGGGGGGTACAACGCTGTGGGAGTCCTGAAGCAAAGGGAATGGGAACATACGTGAAAAAGATTCAAGTAGGCTTACAAGGCTGAGGCCTCTGTGAGAGAAAGGATTAGGAATGTTTGCTGTGGGAGAGAGCTGGCAATCAAGAGGTAGGAATGAAGAGAAAGAACATGTGAAACTACAAGTACCAAGCAGTAAGATAAGAAAATGTAATTCGAAGAAGAGCAGTTTTAAAATAGAATGCAGAATGAAGAGAAAAAGGGGGATAATTATACCAGGTGCAGGAATACAACCAAAGGGAATGAGCTTTGAGGTCTTTTTAGGACTTCCATCTGAACATGTCAATATGTTGGCAGGGACAGTGTAGGGAAGCACAGGGTGTAACCCCTGCCATGCCATGCCAGAACATTTTGAACAGGAACAAAAGGCATTTTGACTCTGTAGAAGAGCCATAGCCCAGTGGAGTCCTGGTCCATGACCAGATCTCCTTGGTGCTGCAAGAGTACAAATAATATCTGCTGTGTTACACGGTAATTACACGGCCACCTGCAGCAGGCAATCTCCTGTTTAAACTAATAATGTTAAAACATCTTTGTAGTGCCTAGCACGATTTTGTTTGACCTTTAGTTACAGAACAACCTTTTCCAGACAGGCAGTTTTTGTCAGTCTCTGGGGTGGCCTGTGGCTTCTCTGCAATTTCAAAAATAAGCATTACCTCAGTTTCAGTTAACACACTCATTCTTTATGTGATTATTAAAAATGAAACAAGTTGCTTTCTGGAGTAAAGTTGCAAGCAAACAGTTTTACTGTATCACTGTGTGAGATTTTTGAAAATAGGGAAAATTTGATGCACTTTTTAAAATGTTGTTGTTGTTGTTACAGGATTTTCTTATTCATCAGAAATTGAAACCGGCCGTTAAAAAATAAGTGACTGATCATTGAGAGATCAGTTCCATTAGATAGCTTTCTGTTTCGGCTGTAGCCGACCATGGAATCCCACCCTGGTTCACATTAAGATTTCTTTTTCCATACATGTGATATGCAATCACCTCGCTCTAAAAAGCATTCAGGGCCAGCGAGGATCATTTTGATCTGCTTTTCCGAGCCTTGGCTGCGTCACCATACTGTGCTTTATGAGCCTTCTCAGAGCCCCCTCAGAACAGCCCTTTGCCTCCAGCGGAGGCGGCTCCTGCTGCGTGGGTGGACATGGAGGAAGAGCCGGGACAGATCTGCCCTCTGACAGCCCAGCCTCGGCACGGCGATGGAGGCAGTGCCAGCTGGCTGCCCTTCCCATTCCCTTTCTCCAGAAGGAAGCAGGCAGGAAGCGCTGCTCATTTCATGGATATTGGGAGGCTTCCACACCTCGGGAGAGTTGGCAGGCTCTCTCTTTGAGCTCCGTATTCATCACCCTGACTTGTGGAGCCATAGAGCCCCTGCCCGTGCCCTCCGCCCCCCCCCCCCCCCCCCCCCCCCCCCCCCCCCCCGTGCCTGCCCTGCCAGGCAGATGCGGGTGGGCACAAGCCTGCCCTGTGCTGAGCTCCATGGCCCTGCAGATGCAAAGGCTGTTCATTTCACGGAGCTGGGGCATATTATACAATTCCGTTATCCCCCTTTAATGCCTTCATAAATCCACGGAAACCAACACGGTTCTACCGGCTTCAAACAGATTAATGCACTAGTGACTCACGCCTGTAATTTGCAAGCCACCTTTATCTGCCTTGGCAGTGTTGTTGCTTTGAATAAAATGAGCGGGTGGATGGTCTGAGGGCCATGCACAGTGTCACAGGCATCATTCCTGGGTCGTATTTGTTAAAGGATGTGTTGTGTGTTCTGCTGTCTTGCCAGGTTGACCAACAATCCCAGTATATTCAAGGCTATAAGATTCTGTACCGACCTACCCCGGCATCCTACGGAGAGTCAGAGTGGTTAATCTTTGAAGTGAGGACTCCAACCAAAAACAGCGTTATCATTCCAGAGCTGAAGAAAGGTGTAAACTACGAAATCAAGGCCCGTCCTTTTTTTAATGAGTTTCAGGGAGCAGATAGTGAAGTGAAATTTGCAAAGACCCTGGAAGAAGGCAAGTAGGAGCCAGATTGTCTTCATCTTTCCTTTTTGAAGTAGTAGTCTGGCCTGCTTTCCTCTGATATGTTCATTATTTGATTTTGTTTGATGTGCGTGCTGTTTGAGAACAGCAATCTGCGGCAGCAGAGGCTGTGTCGGACTGATCATTATGTGAATTGTTTGGTGACACAGAAGTAAATATTCAGAACCATGTGAGAGAGACGGAGAGAGAGGGATGTGCAAAAATCCCCTCCAACACACAATGGGAAATGTGCTTTTTATCTTCACTTCAGTGTGCACTCCTCCCTGCTGAGTTCATGGTCTGGTCACAAGTGACTTCTGTCAGATTCAAGCACTTGCTAATCACTATCTTGAGTAGATAGCAGACACCACAGAAATCATCAAAGAGCTATAGCAGAGGGAATGGAAGCCACAGTTTTAGAAGGCTTTTATATCTGGATCAATCAGGAAGACAAAGTGAAAAGATGAATGAGGGCAGCAGAGATAGTGGACTAAATTATGTATTTCCATCTCATACATGTGCTAAAAAGAGAAGATTCGTGAAGCTCTTCCTTTTGTTGCTGCTCAGGCATAATGAGTATGCAAGATGGGCAGTGCCTCTGAATAGGGATTTCGGTGCCTCTGTTGGGATGTGCAGCCTTTCCCCTCCCCAGCAGAAATGCCGGGTAGCTCTGCTTTATTGCTGCCAGGTGTGCTTAACTGCACCATCCTAAGCATCAGCTAAGCATCCAGTCTTTAGAAAGGCTATTTAAAATGCAGAACATAAATTATTAGTATAAATCTGTTAATACGGATTTTAATTAATATTAATTATTGTGTAATGTTATTAAAGTTATTTTAATATTGAATTATTATTATTATTAATCCATATTTTAGTAAGTTTTGTATTAATCGTTGTAATTTACACACTAGAGGAACTGAGATTTAGCAGTCTATTGGGGTCAACTTACAGACTTTATTTTTCAAAACTGTCTATCCTGGGTGAGATGATTTCAGACCAGTGAGTAAGTCAGTGCTCAGGACCGTGACATTCAAGTACTGGGTATCTGATTTTGGGGAGGTGGTGACAAGTGTGACTTACTGTCCTGCGGCAGAACTCGGGGATCTCGATGCAGGTTCCCATCAGTTTCCTTCTGTCTTACTTTATCTTGTGGGCAAGAACTGTTCTCAATGAAGGGTGGGGTGTAAGAGAAAGCCTTTGTGTAGGCCAGAAACCATCTTCCTCTTCAAAAACCTCACTTCTGCACGCGAACTTCCCCTTTCCTTCTTTCTTTCCAACCAAACAGCTCCTAGTGCTCCACCTCAAAGTGTTTCAGTAACTAAGAACGAAGGGAATGGGACAGCGATTGTGGTCACCTGGCAGCCGCCCCCCGAGGACAACCAGAACGGGAAGGTTCAGGAATATAAGGTACCGCTGGCCCTGGGGGGTCCCCTGGCAGGTCCCCTGGCAGGGGGGGCATGGGGCAGGTAGTGACGGGTTGTTCGTGGGTGCTTGGCTCCATCTGCTGGTTAGCCGGGACAAACCGGAGAGAAAAATCACTTCGATTCAAGCTCCGTATTTAGTAATTCTGTCTGGATGGGACAAGGCAATTAAAGCGGGCTCCATAAATCAAAGCAAAGGGTCAGCACTCTTAATTAAAACAACTACCTGCTTGCCTTCATTATACCTCGAGAAATGCACACGCAAGTAGAGAAGGAACCATACCTGTTTGAGAACCATTTTGTGACTCAAAAGACATTGGCTGAGGTAGTAAATATAAACAGGCTTAATGAGTTGAAAAGCTCAGGGATAATAATTAACAGTGTTAAGATCTGAGTAAATTATGCGTAACTGTGTAGTTAAAACAAATGGGAAACTCTCAAGTAAAGAATGTACTTGTATAATAATAAATGTATTTAATGTATAGAAATTTTTCCTTTCACACAAACACTGCCTCATTATGCTCTTTAATTTTTAACAAATTGTAAGCACCTTAAAAATATTTATTATTTGGAGTTAATTCAGCAACATACACTATATTTTCAGTTCAAGCTGTTTTGAGGTAATTTACATAGCAAAGTAACTGAAGCAAGCTACAGATGTTTTAAATGTCTGGTTGTGGATATCAAGTAAGCTTTATAGCCACAGAGAGGCAGGATCTTTGGTTTTAGTCTCCTGCAAATGCACATTATTGAGAAATTATTTCAAATGAGAATGTCTTGGCTATTTTTCAGGTTAAAACTCTGTGCTATCGGCATATATTCCTAGCCATCAAAACTCATTCAGCTTTTTTTATCTCAGTAGAAATGGGAAAGGGAAAAGATCGCTAAGCTTCATGGTCAATTTAGAATAATAAAATGCCTTTCAGAACCTGGTCAACTGTTAAAGAAAATCGGTTTATGGCTTAGTTTCAGATATATAATGTAAACGGGGGAAAAAAAATACTTGCAAAGTTATTTTATTTAAAGACAGATCTTGAGCTGAAGAGAAGGAATTATTTCCATCAAGAAACTGCATCAAAGAAATGTTAAGGTTGTAAGGACAAAACAATAAAAGTCAGGAAACTCACCTTTCCCAGTGGCTCTAATACCTAACATACCTCCTGGCGTTCAGAGGTAAAAGGCTATCAGGTGTAGGAGCAAGCCTCTTGTAGTGCTTGTGTAGCAGTAGATGGCATACTGGCACCTTTCACATCTACATTTATTGTGTGGATGCCATCCTTTGTGCTTTCTACCATGCGCAGAGTGTTATTTCAGTTGCTATATGTAATTGGAGTTTTTGTCTAAATGCTAAATAAATACAGAACTAATAACAAGAAAAAAAAAAACAAACAAACAACCACATAGGTGTCCGGCAAAATTTTCTCTTTTTCCTTTCCTCTTTATTTTTCTATCTCCTCTTTTCTCCTAGAAAAAAGGTATGTGTATGTGGGGGAATTCTTTGTTTCCTCAGCAACTCTGTTCTAAGGCAAGAGTGTACCTACTTTAATTAAAGGATAAAACAAATAGGCAGGGGGATACCACCTTAACTGAAGAAATGACAGTTGCACACACAAAAGGCCAGAAATTCAAATCACAGCAGAAATCATTCCCTCCTTTCCTAGCACATGAAGTTAGAAATTCTCATTATACTAATTCTTTCTTCGCTTATGTGTCTATTATAATGTGAATTCCTCCTTCCTTCATTACATTTTTAAAGTTATTTTTCACTTGCCTGTTTAGGTGTGCAATTAAATATAGCAGGCAAGCACGGAACAACCTGATGTTTAACCTGACATTCTTGTTTTGTGAATTTTTCCATGTGTTTGAGCACCCAAGAACAAATGAATTATGAATTTATTATTTATTAATTAGTAGTGAGCAGTTACAAGTACATAGTAAATTGGTTTTGTTGTTTGCACACCCCACATTGTACGAGGTGGCAGTAACAATTTCTGTGAAAATGACATAAGTCAAAATGTAGATTTAAATCTTCTATTCTTAACTTTATGGAGTTCTTATTTACATAAAAGCATATTCATGGACCATGTTTTAGGATTTTAGAGCACTATTACTATTAATACTAATAATTCTACTACTGCTACTGACTGAAACAGTGTCTAGTTTGTATCAGAATATAAAAAGGAGATTCTCTTCTCTTCGTGTGCTCTGACCTGCGCTGCAGCAGCGGTTAGGTATATGCTGTTGGGGTTCTATTGCAAAGGAGCTTAAAATACGTTTCAGATCCTCACAGTGTCCCACCAGCCCTTTTTCAATCCCTGGCATCCAGAGAAGGGAAAAGGGTCTTAAAATGTCCTGAAGGTGGAATAGCGTTTGCAGTGTCCAGCAGAAAGGGCTCTACAGGAAGGGCCCTGGCAGCTGTTCTGCACGTGAAACTCTCGCCCACTCACCTGGCAATCCCCACAGCGGCAGAATTGCACACGGGATTAAGAGCAGCTATCTGGGTACTGCATCTTTTAGGAGCTCCATAAGTCAAAAGCAAAATCATCCCTCCTGTGTACAATCAGCACACGTTCAGAAATGCTGCTGTTCTCAGGAAAGTTTGCTTCTTTACAGATAAGGTACTGAATTTAACTAATCTAACTTTCTGGATAAATATTCATTGTAGAGCAATACATTTGTGGGAAAGTAATAAAGAGGAAATCAACATGGCTTCATTAGTTTTTTAGCAGACCTAGATTAGCTGCTGCTTCACCTTTAATAGCAGTTGGGAGTTCAACTATACTCTTAAAAGCATTTGCCACATCAATGGTGCAGGCCTGAGGAGATAAAAATATCTCATCATACTGTTTCTCCCAATCATTTAATATCATTGATATAATTTATAAAGGGGTGCATTGAGGTTGTTAGACCTGTGTCCTGATCTGAACCAAAAAATGAGATCTGATGCCATGCTGTTGTCTCTTAATATTTTTTTTTAAAAATAACATCTGGATTCCAGCATGACATCGATTCTCTTGTGATGTCATGTGATAAAAGACTTGCCCTTGCACTTCAGTGAAGAAAGCCTTGCTTGACATATGATTCCTGAACAGGAGAATTGCAAATTCATTTAACTGAATGCTCTTACTTTGTTGTTTAGGTGACCAGTTCTTGGCGATGGGGCTTCCCTTGTTTGTTCTGTGTTACTAATGCTTTTAGTTTTATTAGCACTGATGTCACTGGTTGAACTGTAAAAAAAACGAATAACCCATCAAATAATTTTAGTAGTTGGAACTGCTCTTTGGAACAAGAAGTATCTTTTCAGTATTCATAGTGCCTAGGACAGCAATTCGTGACCCAGATTAGAGTAGTGGCAAATTCTAAGGTTCTTTATCCAGCAGGAAGGAATGTGTCATCCTTCCTTCTGCTTATCCTTCGATGTTGAACTTTGAACATGTATACGTACCGTGCACTTCCTTCCCTGCAGGTTTGGTGTCTTGGCAATGAAAGTCGATACCATATAAACAAGACGGTAGATGGTTCCACCTTTTCTGTAGTCATCCCCTCCCTAGTTCCTGGTATTCGATATAGCGTGGAAGTGGCCGCAAGTACTGGGGCAGGACCTGGAGTGAAAAGTGATCCCCAGTTTATCCAATTAGGTAAGCCTGCTGGTAATCCTACCTATTGGTCTCAATGATTTTTGTTTGTTTGCTTTTTTTCTTTTATGGCACCAGAAATACTTGCGAGACAAGTGAAATAGATAGTGTTACTTGATCTCTAGAATAGCAGGATTTAGCATTTCTGGTTTAAAACTTGCCTTAGAACTGCATTCTAAAGATGGTTTTATAACAACACAGGGTTTTTTAATGTTCCAATTCAGCAATGCTTTTCAGTTATTGATTCTTCAAAGTGAATTTTCACACTTAAGACTGGTGTAATAAAACAAGTAGGGAAGTATGAATCACTAAGTGTTGTCTTACTTTAGTTTAGGAATATAATTTGTCTTGATCAGATTTTATCTTTCTTTATCGAAGCAAAAAACCAAGAGCATGTCAATGTTAAGCACAATAAGTATCTGCTGTGTGTGAAAGCTAGTAAACAACCTGAGTACAGGAAAAAGAGGTACACGGATTATTTACAATAATCTTGACCTCCTAACTTCGTTTACACCCAACATCTCTCTGTCATGAATGCAGATCAGAGGCATTGCTCCTGGATGTATCTGGGAGAAACGCATCTTTGCTGTTGGTTAGTTGAAGATTATTTAGAGTAGCTCTAGGTATAGTCATATGCTGCTTTACCAGTATCCCAGTATCAAAATACCTTATCATTACAGTATATAATTGTGAAAGTAAACTGACATGTTGCTTTGGACTTTATGTCCTGTTTCTCTCTGTATCATTAGTAGATCTTCCTTCTTATCTCGCTTTTTATGTTTAAAAATCTGTAATTACTGCATGTGAAAACCAGACCGACAAATTGATGTATTCTCTGGAAAATTACGTGTACATTTCCTTGGCTATTAAAATGAAGATCATCTTTAACTTATTTAACTAAAATAGGCGTATGATTCCCAATTACATTAATAGAGCTTTTATGACAAAATTACACACGGCTTATATGACATTGCATTAATATGTGCAAAAGCCCACAGTTAAACGTGTTGGATTGTTCTTTCCCGCAGCCAGCCACTGTTCACAGCTTCCTACAGCCAGCTTTCCAGTCACAGTTGTTTGTTCTGTATGGCTTAAATTTTGAAAATTTTGAATTAGTGAGGCTTATGAGTGCAAAATAACCTTGATGTTCAGAGCCAAAAACTTTATAACCACTTCCCCCTCACCTTTTCTCTGATGATAAACAAATGCTAAATGAAGGTGAATTTTATAATGGAACTTAAATCACTTGGGGATTTTGATAAGCTTAAAAAAAAACAAATTAGTCTCTGTCCAGGTAAAATTTTTGCCTGCTTCTGGGTTCCTGGCCTTTACTGACACTATGTTAGAAAGCATGAACCAGTCGCACTCCTCAGAGGGTGTTCAAATGTGCAAGTCTGGCAGAATCTATATTTTTCTTGTGGTTGGGTTTGCTTTCATAGTCTGTGTTGCTTACTTCTAATTAGATGGCATGGCCAGATCTACATGTATGGTAGTAAAAATCCCATAATTTAGTTGTTACCTGGCAAAGACCTGGAGGCAGGAGTCTTGTGGACATCCATGCCACTAGAAGCAGCACAAAGACATACCTAGATAGTGCTGCAGCCCTTTCAGCAACTGGAGGAGGCTGCGGAAAATTAGTACTTAAATTTAAAAGGAGTACCCTTTAATAGCACAGATCAACCTAAAATCAACAAGGCAGAAGGATGGCTGCAGCTTCCTTAACTCTACCTTGTGATACAAGTTCTCCTGCAGCCCCCGCGAGGAATGGCGTTCCTCGCTCTTAGATGTGCTCCCAGCATGGGTGTGGAGCAGACACTGGAGTTTTTCTGGTAGCTCTTCTGAAGAAAGAAAATTAATTTGTTGATGTCATCAGCTGGCGCTTTTCACCAGCAATTAATTACATGGTTATGGAGAGAGGGAAGGGAGGCCAGGGATGGGGGAAAGAAGGCTTGGGAGAGCCCTGCCCTCCTGTACCTGCATTTTTGCCACTGGCAACTTCAGGTTTCTACATTTCTGTCACTGATCCCAGCTGTTCCTTCAGGAAATCTTTTTCTGATAGCTGAATTAGTGCAATCCATAGCTTTTTTTTAAAAAAAAAATAATTAACTCATTAGGAATTCCATGTTTGGAAACAGGATATATGATGTTATTTAGATATTCAGAGGGGTTTGGTTTTGTTTTTGTTTTTCTTAAGAATGTTTCATTAAAATCAAACGTTTCATCTCCTTACAATGTGTTTTTCTTGCAAAAACATGAGGCTGTGGCTGGCTCTGGACCATCCAAAGAGTTTTTCTCCCTCAGTGTAGCCTACTGTCTGGTGCAGCGACCTCACTTTTGAGCCTGGTGCTCGGCAGGGTGCTGCCGGGGTTGTGGCTGTGAGAAATGCCTGGGCAGTTTCAGCCAGCTGTACAGCAGAAGAAAGCTTCACCTTTGGGAGGCCAGCTTCCAGAACGAGAAGGGAGGACAGGAGACATTGGATTCTCTGAGAGCCGAGGCGTGCAATTGCAGTCCCATGCATCAGCTGAGCTGTGATAAATGACCTTGTGCACACGCTTAACCTGTTACAAAGACAGGTACAAATTGTAAGTTCAAAGCGCTTTCATTTTCCACATCTCAGCTGACATGAAGCAGCTCACGGAGCTGCAATACCCCAAACTTCCCATGCCATCAGGGACAAGCCAACAGTCTACTTCCTTGTTATTCAGAACTCACCTTTCTGTGTTTAAAATCATGAGATCGACTGACAAATTATGTGTCTTCTTAAAACCCTCCCCTTGCGGCTTTTGAATTTTCCTCTTGGCTTTTGAATGACCTTTTAAAGCTTTCTGTGGAATTCCAAGGACTGGAAAACTATTTATTTGTTTATTTTAAAAGAAAAGTTGGTATTTTACATGAAGAAAGACTGCATGACTTTGGTGTTAAGAAAAAAAAAATGTATTTCATGAGAGCTAGCCACAGCTCACTATATTATGTTTTTAATACTGTGCTGTGAAGGAAAAATCATCGAATTTTGATAGAACTTCTTTTCTTGTCACGATGCGTAATTTCAGGACGCTGGTTACAAAAATGCTCCATACAGAATGGTGGGAATTATCACAATTTTTAATTTTTTCTTTCTGATCTCTAACCTAACTTTTGTACAGTGATGGGATACTACCTGTGATAGCTTGGCATTATTACCTGTACTTGTTGGCAAATAACTAGTGCAATCGGAACATATTGCAACATACTCTGTTCAGGGTACCAGCTCTGAGAAGCTGCAGTTAGTGTTACTGTTAAACACGTAATTTGTGTGCATATACAGTGTGCAGCTATTTATTAAGTCTGCACAATTATTTTCTATCTGGAGTGCGTTATTCAACCAGTGGATGTCTCAAGTGTACAAAACAGAAGAAAGTCTCATTGCATTTTTTATTATTCTAATTGCTTCATTTAGGAGAAGTGATTTGTAAACTAGCTAGCATGCCTTCGGGAATATTATTCTGTCAGCCCTTCAAGTACTTCTAGTGTGATAGTTGTAAGGGTTTTTTTGTTGATATTTTTGTCTTGTGGCCTGCAACCGACCTAAAGAAAGTAACCTTTTTTTTTTCCTCACAACAAACCTTTCCAAACCAATTTGGTGCTGTTTCCTCAAACCGTATGTTACAAGATTAAAGTGCAAACCTGATATTTTTCCAGTTTGGGGAATGTATATAACTAGAAAGGAGACAAAACAGCATATTCTTAGCCTGGTATAATACTTTACCAAAGATATACTATTGCATCATGCATGTATATTTGAGGAAACACTCAGACATGTTTATATATTCCAGGTGTTTTGCACGTTTTGAATTTCCAGGATTAGCAAAGTCAACAAAACTTAAATCTTCCTACTTACTCTTTGTAGATTTTCTATACTAAATGAGACAGACATATGGAAAAGTACCGTTCCATAGGTTGTACACCATTCCATAGGGCAAAGTTAAGGTTCTTTGCCCACCTGTGAATTTGAAATTATGTGTCTTTTTTGAAATTTCAGCATTCCAATCTTAATTGTATGTTAATCTTTTATTTAACATTTAACAACTTAAATGTTGGGGTTTACATTATTATTATTTATATGAATATTCAAGATTAGAGAATTAGAGGTTCCAGTTCTTCTCAATGTAAACTCTAATTAGTTTTCATTGAAGTTTGAATCTTGGAGCTTCAAGACAGTCAAATCGGGTAGCTTGTGAGCCATAGCCACAGCGACATTATCTGTGATTAAAAAGAAGCTCTTATCTTGGGCTAGAAGAAGAAGGGGTGAGTCACGGTGATAATATGGTGGTTTCAGGGAGCTGTGCGATCAGCCTGCTCCAACAGCTCTGAGGCATTTTTCAAGTACATTAAACGCTGCGGCTGCTGCTCTGGCAGTACGATGCGCTTTGCCGTAGAATGTTTATGTTCACTTATTATTTTGGCACGTCTCCCTGAAGAGTGCAAGCAGGAACAGGAATGCTGATTATGAGCCATTTATATCTCAGTCAAAGCTTCCAGAAGTTTCCTGGGATGAGGAAAAAGTACTTTTTTTTAGTTCAAGAGCCTTTTTTCCTGACTGATCATTCAGGATGTCACAGGACTATTATGGAAAAAGAAGATGCCCTTCGCAAAGAAAGACTTCCAAGATAATGTTCTTGGAAATCTTTAGTAATGAGAAGTTCACTAGATTTCATTCCCTTTGCTTTATATTTAGCTTACATTCTATTTTTGCATTATAAGAGGAGCAGGACATGAGTCAAATGTGGCCTCTTGAAAGCCCTTCCATCTTCTGTTCTATGATGCTGTTATATGCGACTGTACATGAACGCATAGGCATTTTTCTCTTCACCATGCGTCTAAATATATACCAGCTAATTTAATGCAATGGCTGTAACGGTCCACCCATGTATGACATGCCATAAGCCTAATTTCTTAAAAGCAAATATATCATTATGCTGTTCTTACGCTTGCAATGGCTAGCAAAATAATACCATGAAATGCATCTTAATTAAGAATTAGAACAATAAATGTTCAAAGTGATTTTTCAGTATTTTGTAAGCTTCAGGCATGCATTGACTGAGTGACGTCCTGAGCAATTTCTATACAAAAAAATGTTTGTATCTATGAAAATGCTGTCTTTCTGTATGGCTGAATTGTTGACATGTTTAAAAAACATTCTTATTTGGCTTTTGAGTTTTGATTATTCCCCTACCTCCTGCCCCGGATTTATTCTTCTTATATGTGTGTGTGTGTGTGTATATATATATATATATATATACATATATATATATATATATATATATGTATGTAAAGGATTAGAGGAAAAATATGTTTCAACCTTCTAAATTTATTCAGGACCACAGGTTCTCTGGAAATCTTTTGTTCTATTCCATTAAGATGTACGAGGTAGTGTAGCTGTTTAAAAATACAGAAGTAATAAGCTTACTCATTTTGCAAAGAGACCAATGATGCAAGTTTTCATATCTTAATATGGCCTCAGCTGCAAAGAGACAAAAGATGAGAATAGAGAGTGACAGATTTAATGCATTGGTCACAGTATACTTTATATGTTTAAGCCCATCTGGCCACTTGTGTGGAACTCCACTTGGCTGTCTCCATAAAATCTGAAGCAACCCATCTTAACATTGCACAAATAGGCATGAAATCTACAAACCCAGCAGACACAAAGGGTGTATTAGTAAGAAAAAATTAGTCTGCCTGGTGAACTTTCAGACTAGGCAGTGCGCTTAGCATCACAGAGGATAAAGGGACCTGAAGTATGAAATATAATTTCCAGTAAGGTAGCAGTCAAAAGTGGTGGTGATGCCTCAGAAAAATAGGTATTTGACCTCAGTGTTGCAAAAACTGACGTCTGGAATTCTTCACTGGAAGAAGGTGTTATAATTTAACCATTTCCCATTCAAAAAAGGTATCCTTTTCCAGAGGAGGTTTATTATTTGTATCGTTTATTGTGATTCCATCTCCTGTTTGTATTGCAGTCTCTTATATTTTATTTAGGCTTATTTTGGAATTGTGCAACACAGTCACCATAAAAAAAAAATTAAAATCTATTCACTTCTTAGTTTGTAGGGAAAAAGTTTGTTTACTTAAGTAAATACCTTTTCATTTCTTATATAGGTTGTATTAATAGAATTAGTAGCAGCACCTTTCTCTTTAAACACTAATCTCTCATTCTGAATCTGATGTCACTACCCATAGCATAAAGCCATTAAATGTTGGATTTACACAAGAGTGAAAAAAAATGGGTATTTCAAAGGCTAAGCTGCGGAATGTGTAAAGCAATATCCGCTCTGAGTAAAGGTTTTGAATTCTTGCCCTCCGCCTGTGCAGTAATGAAATTTCCAGTAAGTGCTCATTGTAGTGGTAAAAAACCAGGACGGCAGTATTTCGTCTTTGAGTTGCTTCAATTCAGGTAGAAAGCATTGGTCACCAACTGAATATTCTTACTGCTGTTCCTAGAAGACTCTTGTAAAGGTTCAGTACAGAAAGAGTAGAAAAGGCTGATTTTACAGGTGTTTTCTCTATTAAAAAAATAATATTAAAAATATGTGGAAAAATAACACATTCTTTATTTTCAAGTGGGATATTTAAGGATAAATTGTATTTGAAAAGGGCTGCTTGTTCAGTAATAATGAGAACATGTGATTGTTTTTACCAATTCATAACTCATTTTTTAGTTACTCTATAGCTTTTTCATGCAAGTCAAGAAGGCAGGATTGATTATTTTGTGCTCTTACGTCTTTACATCCTTTTAAATATTCAGTCTTCTTTAATTGAGGTCAAAGTGAGAGACTACAAAGAGTACATTAGAATGTGTAATACAAGATTTAAGTCATCTGTCAGGAACTGCTAAATTAAAATTTATCCCTCAGTACCAACCTCATGTGAATGTACTTTGAATTTGTAATTCTGTGATTTTCAGTTACAAGAGTGGATGTTGGGGTAGCTGACTGGAGGTATCTGTCTCATATGGAAAACAAACCATTTCTATCTAGACGTGTAAATAGAGATTTTGAAGGAGTCTTAAGGATTTTTCCTTGAAAAACTGGTTATGTCCGTTCTTTTCATGCTGCCTTTTAGAGTTACTCAATCAAATTAATTGGCTATTTTGGGTGTCTTTTTTTTTTTTTTCAGATTCTCATGGAAACCCTGTGTCTTCAGAAGATCAAGTCAGTTTAGCCCAGCAGATTTCTGACGTAGTAAAGCAGCCAGCCTTTATTGCTGGAATTGGTGCAGCCTGTTGGATTATCCTTATGGTCTTCAGCATCTGGTTGTATCGCCATAGGAAGAAGCGAAATGGACTCACTAGTACTTACGCGGGTATCAGAAAAGGTGCCGTATTACATATTTCAGTCTGCTGGGTGCTGAATGCCTGTTTACTGGCTATTTATTTTAAGTTTCTTGTTCTTCTAAGACTCAACGCAGGAATTATCAAATTACTTCAGTGCTTTCAGGAAGTATGGATCAGGAGCCGATGCAGAAAGCAACTATTAAAGTGTTGAAACCTGGCTTTAAAGCATAAGCCTTTAGCAAAATACCTAGACTAGCTTTACATAAAGATACTCCTACAAATGAGAAATGTAAAGATGGATTTAAGGCCGGGAGCTTCCAATATGCCATTGCTACCTGACGCTGTACCAGCTGAAAAGGAGCTAAGTGGATGGTGGTTTGCCGTCCCTCCTGTTCAGTCCTTTGCTTGCTGCTGAGAACGCTAACCGTGGTGTACGTTTCAGTAACGCTTCTGGTGCGTGTAGCTGGGTTCCCTTGTGTTCCAGGGGGATGCGGTGAAGTGGCTGTTTGCAAAAGGACAACAGTCAGTAATACTTTCCAAGGCTCTTCTGTAAATGCTGTTGTGAGACCCTTTGCTGGGACTGAATTCTGGGGCTATCACATCTTGCATCTGCATTCAGTTAGAATGGCAGCAGCGGGACTAACTTAAAGCACTCTTCGTTTTCATGTTATTGATAACCTTTTATACCAGATTGTCACTGGCCAAGCAGGGCTTTACAGTGTACTCTATAGCAAACAAAACTAGAATCTCTACCTGGAAGATCTTCTGGAACAAAAACTTGCTTTCTCCTGATGCAGTAATCTTTTGATTAAGCCCTGAAGTTAAAGCTGAATTCAATAAGCTACAGTTCATTAAATTTCAAAGCAGTACCTCATAGGCACTCATAGAGTAAGAACCATAAATTCTGGAATGAATCAGAAAATGGGACGTCCTGCTTTTGAAGGACTAGAAGGAGAATGTATGATATTTAGTAATCAAAAGATAGACTTTGGCTTAAAAGGTGCTCACACCTTCATGTATGAATGGTGTCATGAGATCATGTTCTTTAGTCGCTTCGGGAATGCGTATGTGATGGGCAAGATAAATGGGCAATATAACAAATGTTTTTAAACAGTAGCAGTGTGTTGCTATGCAAAAGAAGCAGTGCAGAAAATAGCAACTGAGTGAGTGGAAACATGGAAATAGTTTTGGAGTGTTGCAGATTTTGGGTGTCCTCTGTGCTATTAAAGTATCAATGCTTGCAGTAGACTTCAGGCACAGCAGTTGTAGCAGAGTTGTAGCCACAGAAACCGGGGATGAATTTCACCTTTGATTTTGTTTTGCTGGGATTTCCTAGGTAGGACAGACCCCGACATACTGCTGCATTGACCTGCGCTGTTTTGTTTTACTAATAGCATGCTGCCATGCTGCCTTTCTACAGTTCTATCAAACTAACATCACTGTGCTTTCAGCAGTACCTATGATTAAGCAAAAGGCATACAATTTGTCCTTAAAAATGGTTACTTTAATGACATGAGCTATTGTTCAAAACAGCTGTGTTTATCAATATCTGTAAAAATATCTTTCGTGTAATTTGGTAGGGATTTTAATGAAAATATACAGAAAAGTAGGGTCTGCATCTCCATTAGCAAGTATTCTTCAAGAAAAAAAGCCATCTTTGGTGAAATACATATTGCAAAGTATTTTGCCACTCCGCAGTGCATCAAGTCATAACTGCAAGCCCAAACTTTCTTCAGTCTTGCATTTACTTATTTATTTTTATATTTAGCTTCAGGCCTGACATCTGTTATAATACTTCACTACTCCCACACATACATATTGTACTAGCACTGTTACACACTCAGAAGAGTTTATTAATAGAAGCTCTGTGTGTGGAGTTGAACCTCTGTTCATCTGTTCCTCGGTTCCTTAAGAAACTAAATAGGTTTAGTACTTAGCTCACAGAAGAGTAAAGAGACAGTAGTTTAAGATTTTTTTTCATGTCATTGTGCTTGCAAATTAATTTTGAGACACTTGATTCTTTTGAATAGCTCTAGTTTAAATGCACCTTCTATTTTAATGAAAGCTTGTTACTATGGTTCTCTATTTTTGAGTATAGCTAAATTAAACTTGACTGTGTGAAAAGACCTAGCTCAAAGAAAACACAATGGAATTCCCAAGATAAGGAGCAGTGCTACAAATGAAGCCTGAAATGGACAAATGCGCAGAGGTTTTTCTTTTCTTTTTTTTTTGTTTTTTTTTGCTTAGTGTCATATCCCTGGAAATAAATTGACTCTGTAAAAGCAGGGGAAAACTACAGTACATCCTGAATTATAACAACAAAGACACTCTGGCCACCCCCCAAAACATCAGAGTTACTGTAAAAATGAGATTAAGCAGTTGTTCTCTTAGCCAGAACCTTTTTTCTGTGCCAGGTTTGCTGATCAAATTCTGCCTCAAGGCTGCTTTCATTGAATATTTTGTTTTTCTTATATTTTTCTTTGCTGTCATTAGATCGAAAAGGGCAATGTTAGCCTTTTTCTGCCCATCAGTGACAGAAAAACTGTGCTGTCTTGTCAACAGGAGGGGGAGCATGTGCTAATAGGAAGAGCAGATGCTGGTGCTCTGTATTTGGATTAGAGACCCTATTGATCCGAAGAGGATTTATAGTAGCTGTGAGAGTGAGGATTGTCAAGCAATGTCATTGTTCCACTGTTAACCTTTCCCACTTAAAGCCAAGGGTTGAAAGGTAGAAGGGTGTTACATCTAGAGAGATCTTTTATCTTTTTTGTGGTTATTTAAGGAAGATAATAACTCTGTTTAGCAGTCTTGTCCATGAAAACAAAAACTAATTGCTGCAGTAGATTTTAGTGCCTTTATTACAGTGAGAGTTGGTGCCATTCTTCATTCAGAGACAGTAAAACAGCAGTTCTCTTTGTTCCTTTATATGATTATTATTTCCTTACTGAATACTTGAGTGTGCCTGTTAGTTCAGTGTAATGAGCATTTACTTAGTGAACTGCAGATAAGATTCAATAGGACCTTGATAAGGCTTTGTTAAGGAATTTGTCATTCTGCATTCTAAAATGATTAACAGTGTGGGGGTTTTGTTTGTGCTAGGATTTTCAGGAAAACTTAAAATACCAAACTGACGGGTATTTGAAAGGCTAAACCACAGTCCAGTCCAGCCCCCTCAGGAGCACAGTAGAGTATCAAGCTTTATTCTTTTGGTTGGGTTTTTTTTTCCTTTTTTTTTTTTTTTTTTCAGAATAGTACTTGCAGAGACAAGCTTCTTTCTGAATCGCAAATTTAATTTTATTTCTATATCAATGTGACTGAACTACTGGGTTAGTTATATACATTTGTTTTATGTTCAGCTGTCTGCTAGATTTATACTAATGTGGTATGTTTCCCTTTCTCTCTTCAGCTTAATAACCAGTTTGTATTTTGTTTTGATTTTTCAGTCCCGTCTTTTACCTTCACACCAACAGGTATATATTTGCACTTTTCCCCCCTTCTTTGTTACTTTAGCATGTGTTTGTGGTACTGTTTTTCTTTTTCTGACATAACCAGCCCAGCTGTTCTGAAGGTGGTTTTTAAACAATTTTATTAATGAAAGTGTCATTATTTTGTTCTTCATGTAGTGTATATTTGCTTTGTAGCTAACACTTTTTTTCTATTTGTGTGTACCATTTTGTACCATACCACTTGATGCAAGCATGCCATTTTGTAGCATGATCTCATCAGCTTGTACAACCTGGGTGTGACCTTCTGTATCTAGTGATGCAAAAGGTGCTTCTGATGGAGGAGGAATGACTTGGCAGAGCCCAGATGCTGACTTGAAAGGGATTCAGTGGGATTATACTTGGTGAAACATTTGCTTCTTCTCTTTCCTCTGAATTTGCGTTAATCCAGTGACCTAGGAGTTGTCTGCTTTGGAACATTCAGAAAATCAAAGTGTTACAGTGGCTGGATTTCTTTGCTTGCTGCCTTAAACTGTATTTGTGCTTTGAAATTGTAAAACAGTCATCCTGTTCTACATAAACAGAGGTGCATTTTAAATTCAGGGTGGGTTTAAAATCATTTTCTATTCATTTTTCTTTGGAAATGTAGAAAATATGACATAACCTGAGCCATCACTCACCGAAGTCCGTAAGACCATGCCGTTTTGTAGAGCTGACCTTCAGCCCATCCCACAGTCTAGCAGCTGAGCAGCTCTTCCTCTACAGCAGATACAATTCAACATACTCAGTGCCCACCAGTATACTGCATGCATTACTCCTAGCTAAGCCGGAGTGAACAGACAGGGTGCTTATCCCTCCTTTGCTCTAAGCCCCTTATTTTCACAAGAGGTCTGTGAGACTTGCAGGACGTATATCCCAGCAGGGTAAAATCCACCCACCCCTTCCTCTGCCCACTTACGTTAGCAGGGCATATTAGCTCAACACCAGCACAGTACTAATGTGGCCCCTGGGCAGCGGCTGAGTTACATCCATCCAAGTTGGACCGCAGATGAAGCAAGCTCATGTCCTTCTGCGTTCATCCACGCAGACCCAGTCGCAATGGGTTAGATTCTTATCCATGTGCTTTTAATCACATTGAATAGTATCTTGTTTCAAAAGTCATCCCATTATGTTCAGCGGAGTTGCTTACTGTTCGACATGAGCCGGAGTGGCCCGTAATGTTTCTGGAGTCCTTTGAGGTCCACGGTGGACACTAATTCAAACTATTATTATTTTGCTGTTCCTTTAATTGGCTTAACAGAGGGCTACTATTGCAATCACAAGTGTTGCACACTACTGAAATTCTGCAGAGGTTCGTAGATTAACAAACTTATATTGTCTCAGTTGGCTTCTTAACATTAAAAGAAAATATCGGGTCTCCGTAAGATAGATACATCAAAGCAGCAAAATAAATAGCACTGAGATTTTTTAAAGAAGAAATTGGAAAAAAACCACAGATGTAAAACATTTAAAGGAGGGGGGGGAAAAAATAATCCTTTTTCAATCCAGGATCCCAGTTGTTAGTTCCATTGACTTTAAATGGAACCAGACCCTCTTCTTTAGCATTACCAATAGTAAATGACTTACCTGTAGCAATGCATCCTACATTTTAATCCTGTTACTGTAATCACTGCCAGCATTTATCTCTCTCTTGCAGACTCCCAGTTTGGAGTTCTTCTAAAGAGCAGAATTTGGCTGCTTTTTTTTCAACACATACCTAGCTGGAAAATGTAGAATCCATCAGCATTTGCAGGAAGACAATCTCCTTAACCCTTTGCCAAACCCAATGCAAAACTGCAGAATTTATATCAGTGTTTCTTCTTGGGTGTTTGCATCCTAAAAAATAACTTTTCAACCATTATGCTTCCTGTGAAGGTTATGCAATCCATGGCAACAAATAAATGCATGTGGAGATCCACTTTGTTAATGTGTAATGCTTCTGAAAAGCTAGCAAAACTCTTCCTTCTAATTTAGGGAGTATTCTTTCTGCCATACGTTTTTTACTAAGATTTATACTCTTAAATTTGTAGATAAAAGAGTATCATTAATAAATCCAATAGTAAAATGTTATAAAATTCAAAGCATCTGTGGACTTTTAGAGTGTGCTTGTTCCACGAATACGGTTCAGTAACATTCAGAAGGAGGATGTGTTTTTGCAGTAGGTTCGGCTGTAATAAGCCATTGTTTACACTGGAAGTAAGATCTGTTATAGAATCACGATACCTCTTTAATCTTACCAAAATAATAAGGTAGAGCAAAGCTTTACCATCTACCCATTCGTGAAATAAATATATGACCTAAGTTCTTCCACAGAGTAACTCCACTGAAGTCAGCAGAGTTATGTTAAGGATAAGTTCAACCTGATGTATGGCTTCCTGCTTTCTGAAGTGATACGCGTGTGTTTTGTGTTTTGCAGAACAGAACTGAAATATAAAACTTTGTTGGAGCTAAGACTAGCAGTTATCAAGCAACACAAGTATTACGTATAAACTCATGTTTGAAGGAATAGTTTGCAGAGTGAGATTCAGGATTAATGTATAAACAATGCACGTTTATTGTCTTAGCTAAAATGAAACAAAGGCAAATGTAATACTGCTATTTAAGGAGTCTTATGGTTTTTAAATTATTTCCTTTTTTTTGTCTTTAACTATTTTAGTAACATATCAGAGAGGAGGAGAGGCCGTAAGCAGTGGAGGCAGGTAATTATGTGCTTTACTTTAAAAGCTGTGAATTGTGTGCAACTAAATTTAAGGATGCTAGGAGTATAATTTTCCTAGTAACTGATGGCAGAGTAATCACTTGTAAAGATATGTTTTAATTTATGATATTAATTTTACATTTTAGCCATATATTTTTCTGTTTAGAAGGAGGATGTATGGTTTGAATTTTTAGGTTGATTTCCAGGGAATGATTAGTAATATTTTCAGCTTTGTTAACCTCTAAAAACTGCATCTCAAAATCTGAGCAGCAGAGGGAGCACTTTAACTTCAAAATAAAGACCTGGTTTAGCAGCTGATTAAAGTAATTACGTCCTGGCATTTCTGAAGAAGTATAGCTGGTTCACAAATACTACAAAGAAAGAAAACGTTTATTGTAAAAAAAAAAAATTGCTGAAGACATAAACGGCTTATAAGGTGACTTTTTAAGAAAAAATCTTGCTGTGAATGCAAAACAGTTAAAAGTGTTGCTTGCGAGAGACGAGCGCCGAAGGAGAAGGAAACAGAGAGGTTTTACATTTAAAGCCCCCCACTTTGAGAACCTAGCCCATTCCATGCTGAGGAATTAACTAAAACATGTTTACTGGGTTTACGTTGTTACTTAATGAATGGCAATGGACAAAACAGTAATTTACATTTCCTGTGTAGAGATGGAGTTTTCTTCAGGAGGGCAAAATAACAGTTTGGGCAAAAAAGCAGGTCAGAGCAGTGTCACTTCAGTAACACACCTTTTAGTTTTTTCTAGGTCACATTCAGGCATGCCTTTTTATAAACTCTAAAATCTCAGAGAGCAGCTGGGTGATAAATTCCTATATCAATTCCTGTTTCACAAGTGGCATCTTGTGATTTCTAATTTGCAAGACCATACAAAAATTCAGTAACTGTAAAGATTAGGCATAAAATTAAACATTCCCAGTCTACTTGAATGCTGTGCAGAGGCGAGGCTACTCTGCTGCTGCTGCTGCTGAACCTGGCATGTTAAGAGCAATTGCAGATATCTCTGTCCAGCACTGTATGTTGCTGTGTTGTCGTAGTCATAAAACCATGGAGAAAAACCTCTAGAGCAGTTACCATGTGATTTCTGAATGGACAAATCTGTAAATCACTGGGTTGCTGCCTTCACCCCAGGATAGTGAGAAAATAAGAGAGAACAGAGATGAACCCTCTCTTTTGCTGACAAGGTTGTTCAAAAAGATATGCAGTTAACATCCTTTGTGTTCTTTGTGCCACTGTGCTTTCTCGCTCTTCCCATAGCACAAGCTAGAGAAAGCACACTCACATAGAGGACAGAAATGAACCTGGAAGTGTCTATATTGTGTACAGTCATTTTGGTACTGCTAGAGAAGCATCATCATTTTTTACTGTCCTAGTTTTAAGGAACAGTGCCACAATCTAGCAGTGCAATTGATTCAAGGTGCTGACATTTATGCTTCTTTTGTTCGTTTGCATATGTAGCGTTTACAGGATATATGATGTACCATATTTTGTAGAATGTGAAACATACTTCTGCAACATTAAAAAAATGTTATTTTTGCATATGAAATCTTCTTCTGATTTCCAAACCTAAGGTTTTTGCTTCCTTACGTTTTATTTGCAATGTTTTGGAGAGGTTTAGCATTTTTGCCAAGTGCAGTTATGTGAGCATGTTAAAGCATTATTCAGAATTCAGAATGTCACAGAGAGATATTTCAGCATAATCCCTGCTTCTGCAATGCTGAAAAAATACTCATTTCTGTGGCAATCCCTTTCCTAGCCAGGATTCAAGTAATAGTAGTTGTGGTGGATTGACTCCAGCCAGGCACCCACACAGCCACTTGCTCAGCCCACCCCTGCTCCAGGCGCAGTACAGTGATCCTAAGGACCAAAGATTTTGCTGCAAAGTTTGAAGATCTTTGGAAATTAAGATCTCAAATCATCACTGGTTATAGAGCTGTAATGCCTCTTGCCAACAGTTCCACCTAAATGGCTCCTATTAGTAGAGTTTTCGTCTGCTTACATACCTCATACCACATTTCTTACATGACAGCAGGTGTG